>NC_141687.1:737069965-738434051 GCF_964263255.1 Lissotriton vulgaris | reverse complement strand
TGGACTTGAACAAATGTATTCAAGTTGAAACTGCCAACACCAGGGTTAGTGTACCCCATATGTTATATGAAGTAACACTCCAGATGGAGGGGGGCATCACTATAAAAATAAAAGCACTCTTTTGGGAGAAGCTATCTAAGGGTTATGACATTCTTCTAGCTGAACAAGACCGGCCACCTGAATTTGTTAGGGAGTGCCCACATTGCGAAGAGATAATTATGCCAGCCTTCTCTAATCACATTCCAATCAGTAAACAATAGACCTATGCCAGAAAATGGGCTGTAGCCCAGGCTCCAGCTTTATACAAGAATCACGTAAAATGGAATGAGGATTCTCCTCACCATAAAATCCACTTAAAAACCCAACCAACAATGCAAAGGCAATATCCTGTTAAACAGGAAGCTAAAAAACAGGTCAGGGAGATTTTAAATCAATTTGAATACCAAGGGGTGATTGAAACATGCACCTCATCTATGAACAATCCTTTGTTTCCTGTCTCCAAGCCAGACAATACATATTATCTAGTTTTGGACTACATTCACTTAAACTCTTGTTGTAAAACTTTTGCAGTACAAAATGCACACAGTGCAGCACTGATGAATAACATTGTGCGGAAAAAATATAAAACCACATTAGATATTTCTAACGGTTTCTTCTGTCAAAACATTGCACCAGAAAGCAGGAACCTGACCGCTTTCTCAATTAGGGGGACACAGCGACAATTTTGCTGTCTCCCCCAGGGATTCAAGAATAGTCCAGGGTTATTTGCAGCCAGAGTAACAGAGTTACTACAAACGTATGATGATGAGGCATTATCTTAGGTTGATGACATCTATCTTACAGACGATGATTTGGACATGCACTTCAAAAGAGTAAATAACATAATACTTGGGTTCGCCTCTGAAGGGTACAAATTCAATTTTTAGAAATCACGATTGCCCACCTCAACGGCCTATTTTTGGAATACGAACTTTCAAGTGAAGGCAAAAGCCTAGCAGCAAACTTTCTAGAGAAATGTGCGCTGCTCCAACCTCCAAAAATGCTGAAAAACTTGCAGTCAATTCTAGGTTTCCTGAATTTTGGAAGAACTTATGTTCTAAATTACGCAAAAAGGGTTAAACCTCTCTACAAACGAATAAAGCCTCATTTCAAACCAACAAATTGGACTCAAAAACACACAGATATTTTGCGTTCAATGCAAACAGACATGTTAGCTAAAACACAGTTACAGACACGCGACAACGTGCGCAATCTTGTGATCTGAATCATCCCAGGGAGATCCGGATTCACATACCTAACCTTTAATGAAGGTGAAAAGGTACCAATAGCTTACAAATCATACTTGTACACACAAGCTGAAATGAAATTCACTTCAACGGAAAAGATTCTGACAGCGCTTCAAACTGCAGTAGCAAAAGACAGAGCCCTTGCGCAGGGTAAACGCATAATGATTGGTACAACTATACCTGCCTTAGAGGCTATGACAAAAGCGAGCATTCCAAATGCTAAGGCTTTACATACGAGATGGATACAATGGGTTAATTCTCTTGCTGCAACAGATGTTGAATACGTTTTTGACCCCTACTTGAAAACACAAGAATTTCTTCAATATGAACACGAATGTCCTCTGCCAACCGAGATTCTGCCTCTAGAACATTACGGATGTATGATTTATACAGACGGATCAGCACAGCCCGCATTTGGGGTAAATAAGCCTATAATGCTGCGTGCGCGATTGTTAAAGGTCGCTGGCACGAAGGTAAATTTCGACCTATGGTCACTAAAACTCAATCACTCGGAGACTGTACAGCTTAGCGAGCTGAACTACAGGCTTTCAAAATAGCTCTTGAAAATACTGATCGCGAATTACCCACCCTCATAGTGTGCGATTTGTATCACTGTGTCCAGTCTTACAATGAATATCTGCAGAACTGGGTTCAAAATGGTTGCAAAAACGTAAAAGGTGGCACAATTAAGAATAATATGCTTTGGGAACAAGTAGTTCTATTACAAAAAGAACTACAAAAGACTCATGTGATCCATATACTGAGTCATCAGCGTGATAGCGTTCACGTTGCAGGGAATTCATTGACTGATGAAGCCGCGAAGGCAGCTCTGCAAACAGCTTCCATAGCTGCAATCACTTGTTCAAAAACAGAAATAGATGGTGAAACAATGCTAGCTGCAAAGGCAGCGGAGCTAAGTTACCTCTAAACTATCCACTCAAATATACATACATAATTGATGCAAACTACGTTCCTTTTGCTTGAATCCCTGGAGTGGGGAACAGAGTAATTCCGAACAGGAAACGTATAGGTGCTTTGATACAAGAAGCACATATGGGAGAGGGTCTGATACATCAAGGGATCTCAAAATCTCTAATAGAACTGAAAGAGATGTACTGGTGGCCAGGGATGAAGGCCCATATTTACAAATTCGGAATTAACTGTGATACCTGTTACAGAGATCATAGCTTTGAAAGCCACTAGGTACTTGACTACAGTGTAGCCAGCTCAGTACATACACCACTGTTAGACAGCATTAGACTTTCTACATGCAGATGGATGGATGCGGTCCCACAACTAATAGGACATAATTCATTTGGATGTGGCCTCAGGGCTCGGCTGACGCCGGAACTGTTATAAAAAATTCGCGAATCTTTATCGGTACATACGCAATCGGCACACTACATTCTGACCAGGGTCCTGCGTTTGCTCTCAAGCTTACAAAGAAGCCATGGCCAGCTTGGGATTTGCATTGCGGTACTCAAGTCCATTCCATCCTGAGGGAAATACGGTAGTGGAAAGAAAAAAACGTGACATAAAGCAATCTATCACAGCTAGGGTATTAGGCTCGGGTGACAGGTGGGTCAAACATCTAATAAGTGTCTAACGTAATCTTAATAATCTGCCAAGAAATTTTCTGGGAGGAATCACTCCATATGAATTACTGTTTGGTACTAGAATGATCATCCAGGATCATGATCGTCACACTTCAGTGGTGGAACAAAAACCTTTTGATATCAAAGACCGTTTGGCTGTTTTACAGGACTTAAATGAAATAAGACAACACAAAAGCCAATGACCACTGAAGAAAAACCACCTGTCCCAGCTAGACCTGTCTGGATTCCAAAGATTGGGGATCTAGTCAGGGAAAAGATCATGGTGAAGAAGGAATTTGGGCCTTCTTGCAGAAAACTAGTACCTGTTTTAGCAATCCACGGAACAAGATCACTGTTACTACCACCACTTGCTGGAAAAAGGGAGAACAGAGTCGTGTCCATCGACCTCGTTAAACCACATCATGTGGCCTATAATAAGTAGTAGGCCCAGTGGACTCCCAATGTGTAGCAGATGACCAAATCCTGCTACAATCCAAGAGGTTCAAACTGAAAGACTATTCTCCTTTGATATACCAGCAGTGAGAAAAGAAGGACTATGCAACAAAGCAATGGAACTTGTACCTCTTGAGACCCAAATACCAGTTTGTCAAGAAACACCTGTCTACAATGAGATAGCCTCTGACTATACTAATATGACAAAGGAAGAAACAGTGCCGGCAATTCCAAAAAATCCTGATGCAATTCCAACACGTGACAGAACTGCCTTTGGCTATTTTATCAACTTTTATACATTTTCTGAGGATCCCAGTGAACCTGAAACCACGCCAGCTAATAAAATGTTCAAAGAAAAAATAACAGAACTCTTTCATCAACTTGAAAAAACATACCTGGTTTCACCATGAGTTGAATTTTGGATTGTGTTAGGTCTACTTTTTCTCCTACTTTGGGTCCTTCTTGTTTTAAGTTTGGGAAAGATGATAGATGGAAAATACAGTACAATGGACACAACAAGTAAGAATATCAACTTGCTCCTAAAACCTCAAAAATCATCTCATCGTGAGCCAAGAGACCTGTCATCAGTGAACATCACAGCCGTTCCTATACCTGGTGATATAGCATAGGACACAACTGATTATGACATTCATGGCCCGGTGGAATTGTTGAAGATTCCACACCAATTTAAGGTTTATTTGATTAACTTTGTTATACCCAGCACATTTTCGGATGATTGGGACTTTGAGACTGTTAATAAGATGATGACAAATTTAGAAATGTCAGCTAAATTCACAAAACATGAATACTTAGAAGGTTCATCAGATTATGAACAAATGTATTGTTTTAATCATTATGGTCACCATTATTTGCACAAATCAGCAAACCCTAGAAATGTTTTTACTTATAATCAATGGGAACATTGTCCAACACCGCGAAAAGGCAGTTCAAAAACATTTTATGAAAAGTTTCCGTACTTCTCAGGGTTTAATGTCACAAATACAGAAACGTTTTATTTCAAAAATGTGAATAAGACAGGAATGAAAAACATGTTGACTAATACTAAACAAATTTATTCTGCAAACTTTTATGCTCAGCGGTCTACATTAGGTTTTAAATTGCGGAAAGACAACATTGAGACAAAAACTGTCTGGGGCACAAAAGACTGGCAGGTGCACGGTTTAGAAGCCTTATTCAGAGCCTGCATTATCTAAGAACAAATAATGTTTTTAAATGACACTGTTCAACAAACATCTTGTCTTGGCTTGGCTAAGATAAAAGATTTAAACAACCGTCCATACCTAAGCTCACACCTGACAGTAATAGCACTGCAGATGAGGAGGTAGACGTAAAACAGATTTTACAACAGAACAGAACTAATACTGATTGGAAAAAATGGTTAATCTGGCCCACAGCCACAAATACCTGTCAAGATATATTCCTGAAAAAAACACAAGGGTTCACAGTAACTAGGCCAGATCCAAGATATTCCCAGAGACAACATCCAGGGATAGTTACAACATACAGTGTAGGAAAACTATGCCTTGAGTGGCTACAGAAACCCACACTTCCAGAAATTAAACAACACTTAACTTTACTTAAAGAAGGCGTTGATTTACGAAACTTCTTACTTGGACTTCGTAAACCACGTCAAAAACGTTTCATATACGCCGGTATATACTCTGCTTACAATGAAGCATGGAAAATCACGCAAATGGAGACGGCAGAAAAGAATACGAGAAATTGATAGTATTAATTTAGAGAAAGCTCTCTCTGTAGTGGACAATGGGTTAACGACTCTGTCCCCCAGAATCTGTTCTGTGGACAGCACTGTATCCTCTGCCATTGACATTATATAGCAGGACTTACTAATGTTACAACATGGTCAGTCTCAATTGCGTTCTATAATGCTGCTAGGCTGGACGTTACAAAATCTCCGTTGAGCCTACGTGCCATGGCGTCTAATCAACACCACGTCGTAGTTTTCTGTATTTAACCTTACAGATAAACAAATCTCTTTGGCACAAAGAGGAGCAGACTATACGGTGCTGACCATAGAAAAACTGAAAAGATTACCATTAACTGTTTCTGAGAGGCCCATCGTGGAATGGATAATACATGGTGCCATCACATTACCAGTGACGATATTCCAGTTTCAGTATTGCTTAAGACACATACAAGCGGGCCTGTATGAAAGGTTGGGTAAAGAATACATTAAGTCGACCAAAATGTTGGAGTGGGGGAAAGGAGGTATTTCTTAGTGGAAACATTTGTAAGAACTCGCTAAGTGGTACACTTTTATGTCAAGGTATTAATTTACACAGAGCCTGCAAGGGTTCTTCGAATAACCTTTCTTGCCACCTGCACGGTTCTCCAGCAGCAGTAATAGACCCAGTTTTTAGGCAGCTATCCAATGGTAGCTACATATTGTTGAGTGATCACAGCTGTTGTGGAATGATGCCAGGTATAGCCTATCTAGTTAGTGTGTCAGCCAGGGTCACTTGTTGTATGCAAGTATTGTTTCCTAAAAGCAAGACAGACGGGGAGTCGCTGCTATGGCCTTCACTGAATATCTCTTCTATACGAATTGATACTTTAAGCAGAATTCTTTTGCAAAAAACTGTGCCACTGACCTCGTCCAGAGAAAAGTATGATCTGCAAGTCGCAAGGACTTCTGCGGAGAAACATGCCCTATTATCAACGAACTGTCCAATACATTTCGCAGAAATGTTAGGTCGTATCTTAAACATGTCTGATATGAGTGGTATTGTACATGTATTTAAGACAATTTTTTCGGGACTGTTAGCACCCTTTGAAGCAGTCCTAGGCATTTTTCCAAATTTTGTGCACTCTGTGTTCGGCGGCCTGCCTCTCATTTTTGGACTCGTAGCAGGAATTTTATTTTTGTTTCTTCTGCTCTGATATGGCAAGTCCAGTTACCAACGATACCCAGACTACCATGGAGAACACTCTCCTAACCATGCGGTACAGTGACAGAATTACACAGATTCTTGGCTTGGCTTGTTTAAGAGATCTGAATACCACATGGTTTCTTTCGTTCAGACCAATCTGGCAAGATTGCATATTACCTGTTCTACGATGCCTGCTTTGCGGAGAAGAATGCATGTTGGACGTTTGTCTTACACTTCCATCAGCACTGCCAACGGATGTTGACGCTTTGCTAGATCCGGTAACGGCTCATGTATCGTGTTGCCCCCTAGGGCTGCCAATCCTGATGACGGCATTCGTAGAGATCTCACCAGCAACTACAGCTAATGGTGAGGTACGTGGAACAACAGGCCCACAGGTATCCTCTACTGCGAACATTGCCAATGCGAATGAGGCTGACGGCAATGCTTCTCATCTGTGCAAAATTGATCTACTTAATGAAGTAGTTCCACTTTCACCTACTGTGGTAGAAGATTTCTTTACCAGCTGAGATGATTTGATGTTTTCTCCTGACACCTAGAATAACTTTTGAAATGAGCACACGGCGTTCCATGAACTCTGAATTCGACCTTCGCTCGTCAAAACAAAACTTCTAATTCTGGAACTCTATTTTTTCTACTATTTTTGATATTACTTTTTTCCAAAATGTAACTTTTTTGGCACTAAGTAATCTGCTTAAAGTAGAACTATTCATAGAGAATAAGAAGTCTTTGAATACTTCCTATCGACAATATTTGACCTTAACCTCAAAACCAAAACAGTTTATATATTCTGCTATGACATGGTCTCGGCCTTTTCTTCTGTAACTTAGAGCCATTTCATAAATGTCATTACATGATTCATTCAGTTAGCTTTGCCAGCATCATAATTCATGTTTTGAATTACGCTTATTGCTTTTAAATGCGTACTGTACAAATGCTCATTTTTCGTCTGCAACCTTATCAAATGCATTTTGTGTATTTTGGGTGGGATTGTAAACACATGCTTTAGATATGTTTTAGTGCTTATAATTTAGTAATATTAAACACAATAAAGTGGAGTGGGTGTTGTATATGATTTTGAGACCCTAGTGTAATTTTCCCAATGCATGCCCATATATAGGTATAAATCACCCTATCCTAATATAGGCATAGAAATCATAACCATATTTAGACTTAGCCTATGCAGTCCAAATACGGCATGGCTAATTCCACTAGTTCTGAAAACCCACAACTGTTTCTTGGAAAAACCCGCCTTTCATTATACAGGGACTTCCCCTTGCTTGAATATAAGAACTCATGGAGTTTTCAAAGAAATTAGCCTTTGATGACGCTATTATGTCCAACCTTATGTCAAACAAGGCACCTTCAAGGTATAAATATGCCCAACCGTGCCCAGTCAAACACACGGTGGTTTGGAGCAGTTTGACTATCTACCTACATGATACAGCTCGCCGCAGCAAGTGCCGAAGGAAACTGACCCTCCAGCAGACGCACTGAGAGAGACGCTGTCTTTTCTCTTGCCTAGAAATCCAGCTCCAATGTTTCCAAGCTACCCTTGCGGGTTGTTGGAAAATCGAGTCCAGAGAGAGAGATTCCAGACCTCCTTCATTCTAAAACCAAGGTACGGAGCTGATTAGACCCTTAGAGAAATCTTGGATAGGTTCTTGGCAAAAGAATATTGAAACTAAGCTACACCTCACTTACTTCTTCCCTTGTACTAGACCTAGGTTAGGTACACCGGGGTAGGCGTATTTTAGAAGCACCAGTTGAGTACTTTTAGTCTTTATTTATTAATGTATGTATTCTATGTGTCTTATGACTTAGAAACCATATCATGCTTTTACAGTATTATTTTATAATACTTCTTCACACTGTATGCATTGTACTTTGCAACCATTATTACGATTGTAGCAGTTTATTTCCTCTGCATGAGAAAGAAGACTGTTCAATAAATACTTTTATTGAAAATGCCCATCTCTCTATTTCTCTGCACCTCTGGTTAAACAAAGCATGCACGATTGACTGAGTAAAAATAGCTATCTATTGTTTCTGCGACTCTGAAGATATGTTTTTATCTCAGAAACAAAGTTGTCATGTTTTAACCCCTTCCATACTCATGACGAGCTCAGCTCGTCATGAGGTAGCCTGGAGCTGTGCTCATGACGAGCTGAGCTCGTCATGACACCAGCAAAATGGCAATTCCCAGCACAGGAGGGGAATTGCCTTAGCAGCCATAGTGTTAAGCAGTTGTCAGAAACGTATCCCTTCTTCTTTATTCAAGAAAGTTTCTAGTGACTTCTGAGCTAGCTGATACTCACAATTAAGTCTAACATATTCGATAGAGACCTAGTCAACCTCAGTGCTACGTCTAATCTATAGTACATGTTATTCCAATGCGCAGAGCCTATTGGGAATATAGGAACTACACTACACGAGCAGCTAGCTTTAGTGGGGGCAGCACAATGCCAGGCCCTGCTTCCAACCCCCAACCATCCATTGTGATATGCATCCTACTTAAAGTTAAAAAAAACTAGAAATTTGCTGAAAAAAACAAAGATTAAAGGGACTGTATAGTTAGACTAAGATTTCACTCATACACAACCAGTGAAATTCAGCAGTTATAGTTACCTGAGCTAACTATAACTTACACCCCGCAATGTACTGCTAATGACCTCAGACATTACATCATTCATGGCATGGTCAGTTACATCACTCATGACATCACTCTTGACATCTCAAATGAGCTGTGAATGGAATGGAACTATAATGGCTAGAACTTTATTTAGGGGATAGTGTGTGTATATTAACACCCCCTTTTTTTCTTTTCTTTCGTGTAAGCACCATTATAATACGCAACGCGCCCAGATTAATATGGCCGATAGCCTTTCCCTTTAAAGTAATCTGTAGTCCATTGTTTATGTTGATGTTTGCAATCCTAAGTATGTTTTTTATGTATAAGTCACGTTGACGAACATACAGGTATGGCGGTCATGGGGCAAGATATGATGAAATGAGATTGTGTGCATATCACCACTTGTTTTCTTTTCTTTATTGTATCAATTCCTAAACTTTCACATTATGACCAGGACAATATGGCTGCCAGCTTTTTGGATTAAAGTAATATGTAGTTCTTTGTTAATGTTGGCAACTTTAGGCATGTGTACATTTAAACAAGGATGCTACAATGACGTCTTGTATCGTTATCAAGGTTTGGACGAGCCGAAGCACGTGGATCACGTCCTTTGCAGATTAAATACTTCCAAACTACAATCTGAGTGATGATTCCTTCCTTGTAAGAGTGAGAGGAGATTAAATACAAATATATAAAATACACTGAGAAAACCACAAGTTTCAGGGGCATTATAGTTAGATATTAGCATTTAAAAAACCTCAGAAATACACTGAAAAAAACACAGGTTTCATAGTTAGTTGGACATTTCACTTGTACAAAACAAGAGACATTCGGACGTTATAGTTAGTTGTGCTAAATATAACTCGCGCACCCGCAATGCACTGCTGATGATGTCACATATTACATGATTCATGACAAGGTTAGTGACATCACTGATGGCATTACTGATGACATCACAAATGACAGAAGTGCATTGCGGGTGCGTGAGTTATAGTTAGCAGAACTAACTGTAATAAGGGAATTTCTATGTTTTAAGTGGGGACTACAGCAGCCTCAGCACACAGCTTACATCAAGAATAACTGGCCAAACTCATTTCGGGTTCCTGCACCCTTGTTCACTGGCCCCTTCAAACAAAACACAGCAGGACAAAGTAAGGGAAACACGTGCTTTTATTTGATAGTTCAGCCCTTATTGTTGTGTACTCCCGCCCTGATGGGCGTTAGCCGCAAGGCCTTCTGGTATTAGCAGTCCTTACAACGATAAACACCCATGTGGGTTGTGCTGAGTTTTCCAATAAAAGTTCTTTAAAACCACAGTCGGTTGATGCTGGCACGCATACTGGGGTATGCTGACTGTAATAGAGTCTCTCACTTTTGAGTGTGGTCCGTCCTGACATCAGCGCCTTTCCACTGGCTGACGCTGCAGGTCCACGTTTCAGCAACGGTTCGTTCTCACGACTGGGTTCAGCTGCTAAAGATCAACACACAAAAGCACCCTTGTTGAGAACGCCCACACGCTCCACATACCCTCTTAAAGTGGGGACGACAGTAGCCTCAGCACACAGCTTACATCAGGAATAACTGGCGAAACGCGTTTCGGGTTCCTGCACCCTTGTTCACTGGCCCCTTCAAACAAAACACGGAAGCACAAAGTAAGGGAAACACCTGCTTTTATTTGATAGTTCAGCCCTTATGGGCGTGTACTCCCGCCCTGATTGGCGTCGGCCGCAAGGCCTTCTGGTATTAGCAGTCCTTACAACAATAAACACCCATGTGGGTTGTGCTAAGTTTTCCAATAAAAGTTCTTTAAAACCCCAGTGGGTTGATGCTGGCATGCATACTGGGGTATGCTCACTTTCGAGTGTGGTCCGTACTGACATCAGGGCCTTAGGATTGAAGGGGAATTATTTCCCCAACTTAAAAGGCGCCACAGGGCGTGTTTGCACACGTCACCTCAGGCTCCGTCCACTCCCTTCACCACTGTGTAAACACGTCCTATGGCCGTTTTAAGTTGTGAGATTAAGTCCCCTTGAATCCTGAGGGTCCCTAGAGTCCAACTAGCCCACTACGTACCTCCAGTAAGCGCCAATGAGCTGCGTTGCAGAGAGGTGTAAAAAGGGGCACAGCCTGGACCACCTCTCTGCAACGCAGTGGCGCTTACTGGAAGCATCTGGTGGGCTGGTTGGCTCCCAGGGGCCCTCAGGATTGAAGGGGAATTATTTCCCCAACTTAAAACGTGCCACAAGGCATGTTTGCACACGTCACCTTAGGCCTGGTACCCCGGGCATGTGGGGGGGTTTGAGCCCCCCCACACAGGGAGCTAATCTTTCAAAAACTAAGCACAAGCACTGTTGGGTGGTGGTCCCCGGGGCTGCGGGGGGGGCATGTGCCCGCTTATATTTTATAAAAGCCACTTTGGGGGTGGCAGTCCCTGGGGCTTTGGGGGGCCTTTGAGCCCTCCAAACCATTTATTATACAAGCCCCGGAGGGTGACAGTGCCCGGGGCTGCGGGTAGCCATGAGCCCTCCAAAAATACTTTTGAAAGGCCTGGGGCTGGTGGTCCCCGGGACTGGGGGGCCCCCATTATAACATAAACATTGCCCCCAGGACTTGAACCACACGGGGGCTAATTATTAACGCAGCGTGGGTGCCCGTGCTTGTTTTTTTAAAATTTTCGCACCTGAATCCGCAGATCTGTCGCGCATTACGCAGTTTAAAAAATATATATATATTTTTTTTGCCCCTATGGCTCCTTGTGGGACCCCCTAAGCAGGCCTAGGGGCGTCAGGGTTTTTTTTACCTTGCCCCCTTTTCTTTTTTAGCGTTTGTTTTACTGATTTCTTGTGCCTCTGTTCCACCGAGGCACCAGATGACTGCCAACAACTTCTGGTTTGGAGTGTTGACAGCCAATTAGCATGAAGCTTGTGATCCTGCGTGCCTCTAGATATCAATATTTTTTTAATTTTGATTTTCTCAGCAACTACTGAACGGATTTACACAAAAAAGTTCTTTCTGAACCAAGGGCTACCTTTTTGCCAGATTTGGTTTAATTCCGTTCAGCAGTTCGGGTTGTAGCTGTGACTAAAGTTTCCTATGGGAAAATGCATGGGGAAAACATGTTTTGGGACCCTCTTTATTCTCGACCCCTGCTTGCCAAATCACCCAGAAACTTTAAAGGTAGGAGCGGACCAGAGCGGGCCATAAGTTATGAAAATTTCATGAAGATTCATTAATCGGCGCCAAACTTATTGGGAATAGAATGATGCGATTTTCCCATGGTAACTAGGTCCTAACTATAACTACCTACTGGTGACCGCCAGTAAGTTATATGTATATATATAAATATAAATATATATATGGCTATATATGGCTTTATATATATATATGTATGTATGTCAACTGGAATGAAGTCACAGATTGCTTATGCTCGTGAGTGTCTGTGAGAGTCAGAGAGAGAATGTGTGTGTGTGTATAGTTTAATATGCCATTTATTAGCACTATGGAGTATGAAGATAGTACTGCCTCATGAGAGGTGAAGCCTCTTGTGGGTCATGATGCTTCTCCCTTCCCTCAACAAAAGTAATAAATAAATACATATCATAATCCGCATATCTGCATATATAGGTCTGTAGTGTACTAATAAATGCCATCTTTCTTCAGAATAATAACTATGGTTGCTGATGGACATTGGCATGTATTTGTGTAGATGTGTGGGCACTGACAATTAATGGTCAGTGCAGGGTTTTCTATCTAGGGGTGCAGCTTCAATTGGTGCAGCAGGTACACTGTAATTGGGGCCAAGAAGTCCTGGGGGTCCCCTGAACCCTTGTTATTGCTGTATTTAATCATTGAAACAGCAGCAAGAAGGGGCGTTTCCTACCTTGCACTATGTCCCATGATGCTGGACCTAGAGGTGGTTACTGATTAGTCCTACCACATACATTGGAGTTCTCAGCATGGAGCTGGCAGTAATGACTAGCAATTTGAAACATTGGGGCATCTTTAAAAGAAGCGGATGCATCTGTATCGATGCGCCACTTTCCCTGCGCCTGAGTGAAAAACCCTTGAGCCACCCTAGATGTGCCGTATTTACAATACGGCGCACTATGGTGCAAGAATTGACAGATGCGTCAGAAATTCTGACGTATCTGTTGGTGGAAAAGTCACGCATTGCAGGAGTCGTGTCACAAGCACAACGCAACTCTAGCAATGCGTGTTGTGACCTATATCCAATAGGCTGCGTCACTCCTTGCGCCTGCTTCAAGCAGGTGAAAGGTTTTGACGCAGTAGCATCCTAAAAGTAGAGAAGTGAAATCTTGTCGATTTCACTGCGTCACTTTTACAAGGCTTTCCTGCATGGGACCGCCTACCCTACATACATTATACCTGACGCAGGTATAATGTCACGCAGGGCTTTACAACGTGATTCCGTTGTAAATTTGCTGCATTTTTTACGCCGCAGTTGCGTCACAAAAGTGAGGCAATTACAGGGTAAAAGTGACGCATGGGGCTTGTAAATCTGCCCCATTATGTCTATAAAGTTCACGCCACCCACAGAACCTATATTTAACCATAGCTAGCTAGACATTCGGCCCAAAATTGCTTTAAAACACACCATATGGCATGTATTTATCTCTTGTATTCAACAAAAATCCAATAAGCAGAACTTGAGACATCGATTTTTAAAAAATAAACTGTAAACAGCATTAAGCGCTTACTTGGGAAATCTAGCAGCACCGGACCAGGATAATGTCAAACGTTCAGGCCGACCACAATGGATCACTGGCTGGACACAGGGAGCTAGTGAGGCCCGATAAATAAAAGTACCTTAATCTTGGCAGCATCGAAAATGCATACTGCAGCTGAAGTGATGTGTTTGGTCGTTCCATGTAGTGGTGGTGTTGCGCCTGTTCTGATCCACACAACAGTGACAATGCGTTGGCTCCAATGAGCAAAGAACTGAGATGTGGAGGTTCGGCATCTAGGATGTCATCAACAGATGCAATGTGTAAGGGCCAATCCATCTAGCCAATGTGATGCACCGAGTCAAACAAAGCAGCAGTCCAGCAGAGTGGTAGACCTTTAGCAGCACAGCAGTCCTTCTTACTGGCAGAGTCTTCACCGGTCCAGAAGTGTATTGAAGTGGTGGTGTCCGGGGTCCAGTACTTATACCCAGTTGTGCCTTTGAAGTGGGTGAGACTTTAAAGACATGCCTTTGAAGTGAACAGAAGCTCTGCCTACCTCCTGGCTCCAGACTGACTGCAGAGGGGTATGCAGCCCTTTGTATGGGGACAGGACGCAGCCTATTGAGGTGCAAGTGTGGTTGTGTCCAGCTTCTCTCTCCCATCCTGCCAGGATAGCCCATCATGCCATACCTAGGCTCCCATCTAGTGGAAATACACAAAGCCCAACTGTCACCCACCCCAGACGTGATCTGAGTCAGGCAGCAGGCACCAAATGGCCAAAGTAAGAAAATGCCAACTTTCTAAAAGTGGCATTTTCATAATTGCAATTTAAGAACCAACTTCACCATACGTTGTGATTTTAAATTGTGATTCCGGAGACACCAAACATGAGAAGTCTATCACTTCACAATTGGGAATTACAATTAGACAATGGAAAAAGGTAATCCCATTGTTATTCTATAGGATAGATATGCCTTGCAGTAGTGAACAACTTTAAGAGTTTTTCACTCCAGGACATGAAAATAGTGCATGTCTTGCCTTTTCAAAAGATTGCACCCTGACCTTTGGGTTGTCCTGTGCCTACCTTAGCAGTGACCTGTATGTATTAAAAGGGCAGGTCTTGGCCTTGCAAAAGGTTTATCTTGTCAAGTCAAAATAGCAGTGTTAACTACACACACAGGCTCTGCATTGACGGACCTGAGCCATGGTTAGAGTGGTACTCAGGTGGGTGTCACAATTAGAGATACGGCCCACTAGTAGCATTTAAGTTACATGCCTGAACATGCAGTGAACTTTACTAGGGACATATAAGTATATTAAATATGCCAACTGGGGATTAACCAATATTAATATGTCTTAGGGAGAGAGTACATGCACTTTAGAAGTGGTTATCAGCGGCAAAGTACTCAGAGTCCTAAGGCCAGCAAAAACGAGATCAGAAAAAGTAGAGGAGGAAGACAAATGTCGGGATTAGACAATCCTAAGGCTGTCAGGTCTAACACCAATCGATTTGCTTTTATAGGCTGATGAAGTGTAGGCACAGGTCCCAGACGTTGGCTCTAAAGAAGCCCTGTGACGTTTTGTTTCATATTGTAAATGATCCAAACTGATGTTAACTTGTGTTTTTACCCTAAACGTGATATTTTAGTATTATTGGCTCCATTGTTGTTGTCAACTAACAATAAACTAATAAGAAAGTATAAATAAAATAAAATCAGCTCTTACACGTAAAATTTGACAGGTAGTAATGTATCTGAAAGAATCTAAATAATAAAGTCTGCTTCTAAGCAACATTTTTGGGATACATCTTTAAGTGTAGATAGTTACATTTATGCAGAGAAGCAGTTCATGGCTTGTAAGTGTTTGTTTTAAACAATTGTGTTTCTTGTTCAATGCATTCATCAACGGGCACCCAGATTTAATAAATAAATTAAAAAACGTAAGTAATTTTTATAAGAAGTCAAATAACATCCTCAAGAAAACCAACTATCTAATTTTCACATTTCCCAGCTGTTAGAAAGGCATATACGCTTTCAGCTATTTGGTAACGAAAACGCAAAACAGGCACTGTTACAAGAAGCCATTTTTAGCAAAGGTGAAACCTTCGGCGCAATGTTGATATAAGAAGGACTAACAACAGGTAGAAGATTCAGCAAGAAAGACTAGCTGGAAACAAGAATCGACAGAGCCGTGGGGGTGACTTTTGCAGGTGATTTTTGATGTGTGAATGTGTGAAAAGTGTAGATTAGGACATTTTTGTTTAGGACTTTAAATACATAGGATATTGATATTTTTATTAAAATACTATTAAATGACAAAATGGCGAATAATAAATACTCTAAACATTTGCTGTGGGTTAGCTCTTGCCTACTTTGTGTGGTTTGCTCGATGTGACACACACGGGGTAGTTTAAAAGTTTAAAAACATAAGAACTACACTAATGGCTCAGGTAATGGCTCAGGTGCATTGCACAGAACCTAAAGAAAATATGCTTCAAACAATTGAACATATTCTAACTTTATTTCCGTGTGCACAGTAGTATGTATCATGCAGACTCCTACAGCTATTTGTGATAAAGGCAGGATGCATATTTTCTTTCTGTAGGGAATCAGAGGGACACATCAATGTCTTAAGCACACCAATAGGAATTTGCCTAATTGGTGAATGCAGGACATTGGTTTATTGAATGAGAGGGGTGAGAATCCCCCTCAAATAATAAACAAAATCAGGGCAGACCACAAAGGCACTGAATAATCCAGCGCTTAACCTTTTGAGAGTTTGGGACAATGGAAGCCAGGATTAAATATGGGGCAAATGAATAAGTATTTATGTAGCACTCAAACAGGAATAACGTGAAAACACAACACAATAGCGCTGAGATGCCCAAGGGTAGTCACGCGCTCTATAAATCCCATGAACATAAACATAAACATAAGAAAAATCCAAAACTATTTAGAAAAACCAGAGTTATGATTTTTTAAAGCTTTAGGTGAAAATACCACTAATAAGTACAAAGCAGCACAACAGGATCTGGTTGCACTGGACCAAGTCAAAGTCACAAGTTCCAGAGTACTGCAATGGAGTGTGGATCAGAACATTTGACCAGGTTTGTCCTGGTGAATAGTTTACCTTCTCTCAGTTCTAGTTCAGGTGAGGCACCTCAGCTATAGCTTCACGTTGGTATGGGCTGTGAGATGATTGTCAGTCGAGGAGCAGTTTGCCCCTGGAGCTTCACTCTGCCATTAGATGTGGGCGGGTACTGTTTGGTGTAAAGAGCAGGTCAACATTGGAACTTCGTGTAGAGGGGACATGCGGCGATCATTGCTGATGGAAGGAGCCAGCTTGTGAAGAGTCCCAAACTTCTGGATTTTCAATTGTAGCTCGGTTTTGAAGGATGAGGAGTACACGCTGATGCCAGCTAAAAGTCCATGGGCTGGGGATCATCTCTTGGGGATCATTACTCACTCTAGCAGAGGCCAGCAGCAGGGCTCAGGTGGGTCCAGTAAGTGCTGGTCAGCTGGGCAGATGCAGGGAAGGCCTCCAAAAGCTGGTTGTTTCCCGTTAGCTCAAACAATGAAGTCAGCCCACTGACCATTGGATTCACGTCTTGAAATACTTGATTCAAGGCAAACATATCCAGTCTTCCCTCTGAATGTTCAACAAGCCGAGCATTGCTCCAATGAGAGGTTCAGAGGGTGCCATTTTTTTCTCCTGGTGACCTTCCTATACCCAGTGGCTGTGAAAAGGAGACATAAAAAGATAAGATGACTTCCTAAACTAAAAGCGATAAGGTTGCATTTTTCATGGATTTCATACAGGCAGCATGATACACATAGCGTGATACACTGTTTGAAGGAGGGGCTCCCATGGAGGCCCCCACATTGCATATGGTGTCAACTGGGAGGTTGGGATCTCTGAAGTGGCATTGTCTTCACAGAATTTTATGCCGCAGTCCCCCCAAGAAGCCCACATTTACTTGATTAACAAGCTTGTTGAACCCCCGGGAGGGCAAACGGGAATGGGACGTGGGGTTTTCATGCCCCAGACAGGCTCTGGGGTTAGGGCGGTTGGAAATCTAGAGGGGTGGGTTGAAGTGGGTTCTGCTCACCCTAAATTGGCAGGGTATGCCCAGACTTGGGTTCCTTGCTCACTTTGCCACTATATTCAAGCTATCCTGGCTGATGAGGGTTGTTACGTTAAAACTGGTCCCAGGATGCTTGTTTCTGGTCCAGAGAAGACCTGGCTTAGCAGTTTGGGCTGGACTGATCCCATGAGGAATAGTGTCAAGACTGATTTGCATATGGCTGAGTCTGAACTAGGGAGGCAACGAGAGCAAAAGAACGATGATGAATACCAACCACATATAATACTTACTGGTGTCTGAAACGTTTCAGCACTCTGTGCATCATCTTATTGTGTTTGCTTTGAAGGAATACACAGCACACCACAGCAGAGAATTTCACAGTTATGTGATCTTAGCCACTAGCAGACCAGACATTTGGATTAGGCAGTAAAATGCCAACTTCCTGAAAGTGGCAGTTTCAGAATAGTAACTTAAAATTCAACTTTTTCATTATAGAAGAATTTAAAGTGCAATTCAAATGAGTGGAAGGGTATTTCTCTATCTGTTCCCAAACTAAAATTACCATTTAATAAGTGTAGTAAGGTTACGTAGTGTTAATCTATGCGAGAGAGAGCCTTGCTACAGTGAAAAATGTTTAGATTTTTTCACTGCCAGGACATGTAAAACATACATATCCAACCTTTTATATGCCATGCATTCTGCCCCACCTGACTTTACAGCCTACCTTAGGGTTTCATATGAGTATTAAAAAGAAAGGCTTAGGCCTGGCAAAGGGTTTATTTTGCTGAGGTGAAATGGCAACTTAAAACTGCACTTTCAGGCAGCAGTGAATGGTCTGAGACCTGTTTTGAAGTGCTACTTTAGAGGGTGGCAGAGGAGTGCAACAGCCCAGTGGTAGCCTTCAATGTACAGGTCCTGGGTATGCGTAGTACCATTTACTAGGAATTTATAAGTAAATTAAATGTGGCAATTATATGTATACCAACTTTCTCATGTGTAAGGGAGAGAGCAGGAGTACTTTACCTCTGGTTAGGAAGGGTAAAATGCACAGAGTTCTAATTCCAAAATAAAGGCGTTCAGTAAAAATATTCGAGTGAAGGCAAAAAGGCTGGGGGAATACCATGTCATAGTCCATACCAGCTCTAATGAATGACCCTAACAGAAAGAAGGGAAGTTCTCATCCCTAAGGTGGAAAAACTGGGAAAGGCCATCAGCATTGGAATGGTCAGTACCAGGGTGATGTTTCACTCTAAAGTACATTCCCTGCAGGGAGATGGACCACCTCAATAATTTAGGATTTTCATTCCTCACTTGCATCAGCCATCAAAGCGGTTTGCAGTCTGTCAGAACACAGAAATTAGCTGGGTGGAACTTGGAATTTTGCTCAGCGGAATTCCACGGATTTACAACTAAACCTCTGTGAGGTTCTCCAGAACTCTGCAAACTAGTTTTTTTTCATGCTAACAATCAGCTTTAAAAGCAATACGAGTTGCACATCGGCACAGCCATTATGTTTTTTCTGTGTTCTGTGCATGCTGCAGAGCCTAATTTTTTAATCTATGCCAATCCTCCCTCTGTACCACTCATCCATCCCTCAGTTACTTATTTTTTATTAGTGTGTGCCTTTCCATTTGTGCATTTTACATCTGCTTTTTTTAAACCTTTCTATGACTTTTTGTACTTTGTTTCCCTTTCCTTGTGTTCCACTTCCTTCAGTTCTTCCTTTCTGCTTTACTACTGTGATGTGCTACTTCGTTTTTTGTCCTAGCCTTATGCCAGAAGTAGGCAGCAGCAGTGGCGGCAGTGCCACTTTCTCAACCTGTGGGCCCCAGCTGTAAATCCACGCTAAAGTCATGCATTGCTGCAGTTGTGTTACAAGCATGACAAAACTTCAGCAATTAATGGGGCTATCCTATCCCTGTGGCACTGAGTCACCCTTAAGCCTGCCTTGAGGCAGTCATATGGTACTGGCACAGTGGCGTCCTACAATTGCTGTAGCGAAATCTGATGGATTTCACTGTACCACTCCTATGAGGCTCAATCGGGTGGGAACTCCCACCCTGCATACATCATACCTGATGAAAGAATGATGTGGCACAGGGCTTTACAAGGTCACGCATATGCCTAGATGTGTCACTTTGCAAATACAGCGCAACATGGTGCAGGAATCACACTGCAAGAACGTCAAGAAAACGAAGAACCGGCGGGGTGAAACGGTCAGAAGGAGCTCATGAATAATCCCCCCTCTCTTTTTCCTCTACGTTGGCACACAATGGCTGCCATGCATCAACGCATGCACCCTTGCACCATGGTGTAAGGTTGAATGTGTTGCAGAGTTGATTCTGGCTCCATCTCTTCTCCAGATGTCTGCGGGTGGAGCTGGACTATGGGGTGAGGGAGTAAACCAGTTGGCCTTCTTGGAGTGTTGTATGCCTGGTCTTTTCTTGAGGGGTGCCAGTATGTCAGCGCAGTTGGAGATCCATTGGTGGAGGCTGATTGCTGTGGTGTTGGTGCGTTTAAGTATTGGGGGAGTGGTGGTGCTGAAGGAGTTGAAAGGAAGTTCTTCAGTGACCTTGATCCAGCTGCGACAGGGGGGAGGGGGAAATGATGGCCATGGTGTACGCTGGGCATGGTGAAGGGGTGTGGTCGGTACAGGAGAGTCCTGTAGTGTGGCTGTAGTTGAAGTTCCCACTGGTGGAGAAGACAGGCACAAACGTGTGTCAGGCTATGTGGGTTGGCGCGGTGACTAGCTGCTTGAGTCCGATGTTGGTGAGGTTTGCCAGGGGGGGTGGTGTTCTGGTCACTGGGGTTGTCCAGGTGGAACTTGAGGTCTACGAGTAAGATATAGCCGGTGGATGGGAGAGCCTGATGTGCTATGAGGTCCACAGTGGCATTGGTCAATGGGGGTTCATGGCCCGGGGGACTGTAAACGAGCGTGCCATGGTTGGTGGTGTTGGTCTGGATCTGGAAGTGGAGGTGTTCCATGGTCCCGGTTGGGTCATTAGAGTGCGTGATCAGTTGGAGTGTGTCTTTTTTAGACAATGGCAATGCCTCCTCCTGGCCACTTGGGGTGGTCTGTGCAGGTGAATTTGTAGCCGTCATGGAGGGTGAGCATGATGTCTGGTCCAGAGCAGAGGTTGGTCCAGGTTTACGTGAAGAAGGCGATGTCTGAAGAGGTGGCATCGAGGAGGTCCCAGATTTCTGTTGTGTGTTTGTGGAGAGACCGCACATTGAGGAGGCTGCAGTTGAGCCAGTCAGCTGTGCTGTTGGTCGCTGGGCAGCAGGAGGCGCTGGTGTGCTGATATGTCAAAAGGTGCATTTGCAGTTTTGGCAGGCACAGGGTGCAAGAGAACTCTACAGTGTTGCTAGATGGCAGGAGTGGTAGTGTCCAGGTTTGATGGCGAGGAGGGTGCTGGCATCATAGTGGTGGAGTGTCCGAGAGGAAGGGTCCTTGGCGCTCGGTGTGGTCCAGGGGCAGACAGACACAGACGGGTTTGTCTTTAGCTCAGTACACCCTCTGCGCATGGCCACACTGCAGCCATTATGTAGTGCTGCAAGTGGGACTGGAGTGGACAGATGGGAGGTAGGAAACACAGGAAAGGACACTGCAGGGGGCAGGGACACGGGGTGAGTGGGGGTTGTAAAAATATATATTTTTTAATTTTATCTTGAGGTCATGTCCCACGTCTTCTGTGCTCCTGCTCTCCTAAGTCTGCTTTCAGGAACAGGAAGCAGGCAGCCAGGCTCCCTCCCCTAAGCCAATCACAAAGCTGCAATGCGGCATTGTGATTATTCTTGAGCACTGTGACAAGCCATTCAAGCACAGGCTGGAGGGGTGGGGATGTTCTCTATGCAGGCTGTAATGCAGCCTGCACTACGAACAGAGATGTGTGCATGACCGCCTTGGGTAGCTTGAGAGGGCTGACCAAACAATCATTGCACACTTGAGTGGACATACCACTCCACTCCTGACCTGGTCCTTGAGTAGAGCAGACCCACCCACCATCCCGCCCGCAAAGGAAACATAGCATGAGTTCATCAGAAAGTTATCATCATGTTATGTTTCCTCTTGTTGCACTGCTTGAAAGCAGTGGGGTGATGCTCTTCTGCCATAGCGGATGAGCCGCCACTGGGCCCGACTCAACACCCAGGCCTCCTCTGCTACTAATCCCACCTTCTCCTCACCTGAACATTGACACCATGGCGCAATCCACTGCAGTCTTTCCAAATCTTTGACTCAGCCAGCAGGAACCTCAGCCAGGTGGGATTTTATAAGCCTGGGTACAGCAGTCACCGCCAGTCCACTGGGGAACCTCCCTATGCAGGTGATGGAACAGGGCCCCCTTAGGCCTGAAGATGCAGTGCTTCCACCATACAAGTTCGTCACAGCTCAGGGGCCTCACACTCCACAGTGTCTGGTCAGCGCAACATCCTACGGCTTGTGATGCAGAGAGGCGCGTGAACCCCAGTGTGATGGTGGCACATGATATGCGATTCAGACCTCTCTACATTGGTGCACAGATCACTTCTACCGTTCACAGCTCCAAGGGGTACCAGGCGGTCTTCTCACATAGGCCAGCAATGTGTCTCCATGCGACTTGGCAGACTTCACCACCAGGTAAGGGTGATTGCCGAACCCTCAATGTCTACCGCTATGGCCTAGCAACTCCACAGCACCTCTGCATCCCACTTCGGGTCACAGAAGCAGGCCCACCTGGGCCTCTAAGCCCCGAGGACTGTCTGCATTTTCAAGGTTTTGGATGCCATGGTGTTGCAAGGAGTGTGCAATGATAAGTAATGCATTAATGGTTTTGCCCAGCGATACGCCTATTTTCATGATTGTAGCCCTGATTTTCCTCTTCCCCTGGGACTCTGGCTGAACATAATGGTTGTTGGGGGGCTTGGTAGGGTTGTTGATCTGTGCTGCACTTGGCACTGGCAGCTTCATTCTACATTCCATTGTTTCCTATGTTTCCTTGTAAGTGGACTTACAGGCTATTTTTGCCTCTAGAGGCAAAAAAAGTCACTTTGGGCTGACTAACATGAGTTTTTTTGCTGCTAATGGACCTCTCGTCAGTTTTTTCCCGCTAATGTCAGAATTTGTGTATCCTTCACGCTAGTTTTAGCAACAGTTTTCACTGCTGCTACCTGAAAATATCACCATATAGTGACATATTGTAAATATATTGCTAACAGAGTGACCGTTTTTTGTGGTAGGCTGCGTTGGGAAAACTGCCGCTAACGCTAGTTAGCATCAGTCCTTGTACATATACCCCTCAGTTCCATGAAGTTAATGGGCTTACAAACTAGTAAGAAGCAAAGAGGGTAAATCTAAGAGTATCACCAGAATTTGAAAAGAACAGGAGAATTTTCAATGAGATGTATCCAATATTAGGAAAGCTGTCAAAAGAGCCAGTGATAAAAAGAAGAGCAAAAATAAAAAATAAATGCTGAAGGATGCCGGGTGTGAACTTCTGTGGCAGAGGAAAGCTGATGCCACATGCCAAGATACCAAGGACTGCTCTCAGCTCACTCACTCTCTTTCTACATATGCTTCCAGCTGTAACCCAGAAGAGAATTGTTTATTTACTTTGAAATAGCATGCCCGCCAGTGTGATCTCACTCCCAGTCTGCACGAAGCTAACGGACACTACCTCCATGTACCTTACTTATTCTCAGTCTTGGTGGCTTGGAAGTTTGTTGTGAGTGCATTGTGAATGCACTTTTCTGTTCATTTGAAGCCTGCTTGGTCATACTCAGTGAGATGGATGGAGATTCTTCTTGCCTGTACACTTTGCCTCCTTATAAAATTACTACTCGAAATTCTGACACTGGTGCCATGTTAACAGCCGGAGGCCTTTTTACGGACAGCTTAAGGAGCATTTGGGTTATTCTTTCCTTCCTTTGAAGGAAAACGTGTATTCAATAGCTCTTTGCTTTGTCTTAAATTACAATGGAACTTTACATAGAAACGACTCAATAGCGACATTGATCCTCAGAATAAGTACCAGAATGGCAATGTGTTGTATTTGCTTATTGCTTAGTTTGTGTCTTGCACTTTAAGAGTCAAGTTCTACTTAGACTCTTGGTGGAGATAGTGTTCTGTGTTTCTGTTCTTGGCTGACAGTTGCCTGCTAGCCTTTATGGGAGCACCAACTATTCTCTGTTACTCACAATAAATACCAGTTATTGATTTACAAATCTCTGGTAGTAGCCTACTTTCCCCTACAACAGATGGCGAAAATTGGCTAGTAGTGCAAGGAGTAGTACCGAGTGAGGTAGAACCTCTTTTGGTGGAAAAAGAACAACTACTTATGGAAAAGAGTAAATAGGCTTGTTGAGAGTACTAATCGGAATAAGGACTACGGATTTGTTTGGCATGGGCAAATATCGGAGAGAGGGAAGATGAATCATTGAAGAAGACACTTATATGAATGACCAGTGGAAAGACGGTAAATTGTGGGATGAACGAGTGGGAGTGTCTTCATCTTTAGTGAAAGGATCGCTAATGGTCGGAAGTGTGTTGCAACTTGCAGGAAAATTTGAGCTGCAAATGCAAGCGGAAGCATTGGAAGTGAGAGATTTTTTTAAGTTGCCTACCGTGTTATTTGGTTGAAGAATGGCGTTGTTCTGCGCCCGTTGAGGCTCGAGTCCACTCGGGTGCCTGTGTAACTTCAGCGACGTCTTGAGTGCGGCGTGGAACGCAGGAGCGCAATGCAACGTGCGTGGTTACTGAGGACGCAGAAGGTCGTGCGCAGTGACAGTGTAAGTAGCGGCCATTTTTGAAAACTAGGAGTTACCTAGCAACGCGTAAGGGCTTCACGGCGAGCAGGAGAAGGTACCGTGGTGAGGACGGTAAACGGACACAGAGTACCACAAAGCAAGTGTGGTTGTAGGTTGACTTTAAAGTACTTTGTTGGATAATAACTTTGAGGACGCTTGCTGAAGAGGACACGAAACGACACAGCGGGAAGCGGATGTTTACAAAAGTGTGTGGCGAGGAAGGATTGTGTTGCTGGTGGAAGAGCACTACACTTTGCACATAGACTTCTCTTGATTACTAGATTCACGAGGGTCATACCTGTATATACTGTGATTACACGTATTGTTTTGCGTTGTGGTAAGGATGGAGAACCAAAATGTTATAATGCCTCCTTTATTTTTACAAAAACCACAATTGATGGACAGAATGCAGAACAATGTCATGCATTCACCCCAGTACAGAGATCTGGGTGTAAATCCATCTTTTTTTGCACTTTGCACTCCACACCACCCCAGTTCAGACATGGCCATATGCAAATCAGCCTTGATCCTGTGCCTCATGGGAACAGTCCAGCCCGAACTGCCAAGCCATGTCTTTCTTGGACCGGAATCAAGCATCCTAGTACCGGTTTCTGGGTATCAGCCGTCTTCAGCAAGGATAGCTTGACTCCAGTGGTGTGGAGAGCATGGAACTCACGTCTGAGCATACCATCGCACTCGGGGTGACAAATGCAAAAACCACAGTTGATGGACAGAATGCAGAACAATGTCATGCATTCACCCCAGTACAGAGATCTGGGCCTAAATCCATCGTTTTTTGCACTCCACACCACCCCAGTTCAGACATGGCCATATGCAAATCAGCCTTGACCCTGTGCCTCATGGGAACAGTCCAGCCCGAACTGCCAAGCCGTGTCTTTCCTGGACCGGAATCAAGCATCCTAGGACTGGTTTCTGGCTAGCAGCCGTCTTCAGCAAGGATATCTTGACTCCAGTGGTGTGGAGAGCATGGGACTCAAGTCTGAGCATACCCATCACACTCGGGGTGACAAATGCAAAAACCACAGTTGATGGACAGAATGCAGAACAGTGTCATACATTCACCCCAGTACAGAGATCTGTGCCTAAATCCATCCTTTTTTTGCACTCCACACCACCCTGAGTGTGGCTGAGTGAGCTAAAGAATGGTGATGGATTTAACCCAGATCAGTTGACTGGGGGTGAGTCTTTGATTTGCTCAAACGCTCCGTCCATCATCCCCTTTTGTATCGCTTTGTTCATCCTAAGTTGGCAGGGTATGCTCAGACGTGAGTCCCTTGCTCACTTGGCCACTGGAATCAAGATAGCCTGGCTGATGAGGATTATGAATCTGAAACCGGTCCCAGGATGCTTATTGCCGGTCCAGGGAAGACATGGCTTGGTAGTTTGGACTGGACTGTTCCTATGAGGCACAGGGTCTGACTTTTTTACATATGGCCATGTCTGAACTTGGGTGGCTGAGTGAGCTAAAGAATGGTGATGGATTAAACCCAGATCAGCTGACTGGGGGTGAGTGTTTGATTTGCTCAAACGCTCCGCCCATCATCCCCTTTTGTATCGCTTTGTTCGCCCTAAGTTGGCAGGGTATGCTTAGACGTGAGTCCCTTGCGTACTTGGCCACTGGAATCAAGATAGCCTGGCTGATGAGGATTATGAATTTGAAACCGGTCTCAGGATGCTTGTTTCCGGTCCAGCGAAGACATGGCTTGGCAGTTCGGGCTGGACTGTTCTCATGAGGCACAGGGTCAGACTGACTTGCATATGGCCATGTCTGAACTGGGGTGGCTGAGTGAGCTAAAGAATGGTGATGGATTGAACCGAGATCAGTTGACTGGGGGTGAGTGTTTGATTTGCTCAAACGCTCCGTCCATCATCCCCTTTTGTATCGCTTTGTTCGCCCTAAGTTGGCAGGGTATGCTCAGACGTGAGTCCCTTGCTCACTTGGCCACTGGAATCAAGATAGCCTGCCTGATGAGGATTATGAATCCGAAACCGGTCCCAGGATGCTTGTTTCCGGTCCAGGGAAGACATAGCTTGGTAGTTTGGGCTGGACTGTTCCAATGAGGCACAGGGTCAGACTGATTTGCATATGGCCATATCTGCACTGGGGTGGCTGAGTGAGCTAAAGAATGGTGATGGATTAAAACAAGATCAGTTGACTGGGGGTGAGTGTTTGATTTGCTCAAACGCTCTGTCCATCATCCCCTTTTGTATCGCAATGTTCGCCCTAAGTTGGCAGGGTATGCTCAGACGTGAGTCCCTTGCTCAGTTGGCCACTGGAATCAAGATAGCCTGGCTGATGAGGATTATGAATCCCGTACTGGTCCCAGGATGCTTGTTTGCAGTCCAGGGAACACATGGCTTGGCATTCCAGGCTGGACTGTTCCCATGAGGCACAGGGTCAGACTGATTTGCATATGGCCATGTCTGAACTGGGGTGGCTGAGTGAGCTAAAGAATTGTCATGGATTAAACCCAGATCAGTTGACTGGGGTGAGTGTTTGATTTGCTCAAACGCTCCGTCCATCATCCCCTTTTGTAACGCTTTGTTCGCCCTAAGTTGGCTGGGTATGCTTAGACGTGAGTCCCTTGCTTACTTGGCCACTGGAATGAAGATAGCCTTGCAGATGAGGATTATGAATTCGAAACCGGTCTCAGGATGCTTGATCCGGTCCAGGGAAGACATGGCTTGGCAGTTCGGGCTGGACTGTTCCCATGAGGCACAGGGTCAGAATGATTTGCATATGGCCATGTCTGAACTGGGGTGGCTGAGTGAGCTAAAGAATGGTGATGGATTAAACCCAGATCAGTTGACTGGGGGTGAGTGTTTGATTTACTCAAACGCTCCGTCCATCATCCCCTTTTGTATCACTTTGTTCGCCCTAAGTTGGCAGGGTATGCTCAGACGTGAGTCCCTTGCTCACTTGGCCGCTGGAATCAAGATAGCCTGGCTGATGAGGATTATGAATCCGAAACCTTTCCCAGGATGCTTGTTTCCGGTCCAGGGAAGACATGGCTTGGCAGTTCGGGCTGGACTGCTCCCATGAGGCACTTGGTCAGACTGATTTGCATATGGCCATGTCTGAACTGGGGTGGCTGAGTGAGCTAAAGAATGGTGATGGATTAAACCCATATCAGTTGACTGGGGTGAGTGTTTGATTTGCTCAAATGCTCCGTCCATCATCCCCTTTTGTATCGCTTTGTTCGCCCTAAGTTGGCAGGGTATGCTCAGACGTCAGTCCCTTGCTCACTTGGCCACTGGATTCAAGATAGCCTGGCTGATGAGGATTATGAATCCGAAACCGGTCCCAGGATGCTTGTTTCCGGTCCAAGGAAGACATGGCTTGGCAGTTCGGGCTGGACTGTTCCCATGAGGCACAGGATCAGACTGATTTGCATATGGCCATGCCTGAACTGGGGTGGCAGAGTGAGCTAAAGAATGGTGATGGATTTAACCCAGATCAGTTGACTGGGGGTGAGTGTTTGATTTGCTCAAACGCTCCGTCCATCATCCCCTTTTGTATTGCTTTGTTCGCCCTAAGTTGGCAGGGCATGCTCAGACGTGAGTCCCTTTCTCATTTGGCCACTGGAATCAAGTTAGCCTGGCTGATGAGGATTATGTATCCGAAACCGGTCCCAGGATTCTTGTTTCCGGTCCAGGGAAGGCATGGCTTGGCAGTTCGGGCTGGACTGTTCCCATGAGGCACAGGGTCAGACTGATTTGCATATGGCCATGTCTGAACTGGGGTGGCTGAGTGAGCTAAAGAATGGTGATGGATTGAACCCGGATCAGTTGACTGGGGGTGAGTGTTTGATTTGCTCAAATGCTCCGTCCATCATCCCCTTTTGTATCGCTCCTTTATTTTTACAGCAGAGTGGGGATCCGCCTATTGAAAGGGACGAATGGATCAACATTTTTGAGAACTATATCGAGGCGTTGGATGGGAAGGACTTCAGTGCTGCAAGAAAGAAAGCACTTTAGGCAAGGAGGGTCAGCACGCATTTAAATTTTTACCAACTGGAACTAAGGCTGTAGGAAGGGTGATTACTAATGTGTATCTTGAGGCAAGAGCTAGGTTAAAGAAACAATATTCGAAGGAAGTGCATATTGTCATGGCTAGACACAAATTCTATACGCAACCACAGAGGCAGGACGAGAATGTTGATCAGTTTGTGACATGTCTACGTGAGTTGTCAATAAAGTGTAATTTTGGGACAATTAGGGATGAGATGATTACAGATCAGCGCATTGTCCAGTGCAGAAATAAGAAGATGCAGGAGAAACTGTGGGCAGCGAAGAATCCATCTCTGCAAAATGCTATAGATATAGCTAAAGTTGTGGAGGAGTCTAGTGCATGTATGAAAGAAATGGAGAAAAAGGTAAACCAGAAGGAAAATGGGTGCGCAACGGGTGTGTCTTGCGTAGAACAGGAGGAGGAGGTAACTGCAGTGTCTGGTAGGAAGAGTGACGAAAGAGGTGACAGGAGTATTATGAAGTATAATGGGAATGTTAAAAACAACCCTGTTCAATACAGGAATCAGGAGAGAAGGTGTACACGATGCGGCAGCACGTACCACACGGCTGAGTATAAAAGGTGTTTCGTTTGGACAAGGAGTGTAAAAAGTGTGGAAGGAAGGGACACTTCTATAAGATGTGTAAATCTAGTAATAGAATGAAAGTAGCAGTTGTACAGAAGGAGAGTGTGTGTGTCACGTGGAGGTGTAAGTTTAAAGGGGCTAACAAGATATTGTGCATAAGTGATGGAGAGTTGGAAGTGGAAAACGGGAGAAGGATGAGGCCTAAGGCTGTGTTTGTTATAGAGGGGAAGGAAACTGAATTCATGGTGGATTCTGGTTCATTTTAGAAATCATTTCAGATTGCTTGTTCAAGGAAAATTGGCCTGGTGTTATTTTGGAACCTAAGGACATAAATCTGAGTGGGTACTAGGGTGAGAGGATTGATTTAATTGGATACATGCTAACTGATATCGTCTTTCAAAGTAGGAGTGTGAAGGTTAAGGTATATGCGACTCATTCTGGACCGCCAATTTTAGGGTGGGGACATCAGTGTGACCTGCATATTATAATAAATCCCAGGGCAAAACATCAGGTCATGATTGTGAATGAAATGACGACGGAGTTGATTGAGGATGGTATGTCCAATTTGTTTAATGAAGAAATTGGTGCACTGAAGGGGTACGTGCATAAAATCATGCTCAAGCACAATGCAATTCCTATGCAGCATAAAGTCAGGAAGGTACCTATTATAGCTAGGGACGAAGTGAAGAAGATGTTGTGTGAGATGCTGGAGCAGGGCATCATTGAGCAGATGAAAACCTCAAGTCGGATTTCAACTGTGGTTATTTCGACCAAATCGGATGGAAAATATAGGTTATGTGTTGATTTGCGCACTCTATACCAGAATATAATTGTGGATAATTATCCTTTACCAAATATTAATGAGTTGATTCTGCTGCTGATGGACAGGCGCGTATCACCAGATTAGATTGCACGATTAATCAAAGCCATTGACAGCGTGTATCACTTCTGAGGGGGTGTCCAGTTTACGCGTATGCCTTTTGGGCTGGCGTCTGTCGCTGGTGTTTTTCAGCGTATGATGTGCTCAGATTTGGAAGGGATAAAAAATGTTGTTTATTTTCAGGATGATGTTTTGTTATTTGGGGAGACAAAGGAACAACACAATATGATTTTGAGTGAAGTTTCAAATAAAATGGAGAGGGCTGGCGTGACTTTAAAGAAGAAGTGCAAATTTGCGGTTGAGGAGGTTGAGTATCTGGGTTATAATCTATCTGCTGAAGGGGTAAAACCTAAACGTGATCTATTGGAATCTATTAGGAAGGCACCTGCGCCTGTTGACAAAGATCAGCTGAGATCGTTTTTAGGACTCATAGAGTACTATACGAAATTTGTGCAAAACTTTGCTGATAAGGTGGAGAAGATAAGGGTGTTACTAAGGAAGAGTTGCAAATTTGTGTGGGCTGAAGAACATGAGAAGGTTTTCATTAATATTAAGAGGCAGATTTGTGAGGCGAAGATTATTACCACCTTTTGATACTAGACTGAAGCCTGTGTTGACCGTTGATGCGAGTGCTGTCGGGATAGGTGCGGTTTTGGCACAGGAACATTCTTCTGGCGTTAAGACCGTGGCATTCCCTTCAAGATCTCTTACTAGTTCTGAGAGGAACTACTCAATAATTGAGAGGGAGGCGTTGGCAGCTGCGTGGGGCTGTGAGTATTTCAGAATGTACCTGTGGGGATTCCAATTCAGGTTGCAGACAGACCACAAACCCTTGTTAAGGATCTTGTCGCCGGGTGGTGCAGGGAAGGGCTCTGCTAAGTTGGCGAGATTGGCAGCTCGTATGCAAGATTTTTTGTACTAAGTTGATTATATTCCGGGGTGGAAGAACGGACAGGCGGATGGGCTGTCAAGGCTTCCTTTGCAATGGCAAGATGTAGATAAATCTGGTGTGGAGTTATCTCAGTGTGAGGGTTTAGTAGCAGCTGTTGATGAGATAGTGCGTGTGTGTGCAGTTGCCATTGGAAGAACACAGTGGAATGAATGTATGGCTAAGGATGAGGCGTGAAAGATTTGATCGTTAAAGGCACAAGACGTGAAAGTACGCTTGCTGTAGCTGTTAGACCCTATCTGAAGGTTTTGGTTGAATTGTCCATTTATGATAAGGAGGAAATCATAGTGATGAAGGATGACAAGTTTATTCCACCTGGTGATTTGAGGTTTTTGCTGTTCAAGTTGGCGCGTGAAGGACACCTTGGTCAGTCTCTTACTAATAAAAGAGTGAGAGAGTACTTTTGGTGGCCTGGAATGGATCATCAGATATCTGAATGGGTTGAGAGGTGTGCTGAGTGTTTCAAGAGTGAGAAGAGATAGAAGGTGGGCAGCCAGGTGTCTTAAGGTCAGATAGATGATCCAGATTCCCCTTGGCATATGGTGTGTATGGATTTTATTGGGCCTTTTAGTGGTTTTGGGTTGGAATTAAAGTTTGCTTTGGTTATGATTGATGTCTCTTCAAAGTGGTTGATTGTGAAGTTTTGTAGGGAGATAACCTCAAAAAGTACTATTAGATTAATGTCCGAGATTTTTAGAGAAGAGGGCTTTCCTGTAAAGGTGATAACAGATAACAGTACACAATTAACTTCGGAAGAAATGGTTGGGTTTTTGAAATCTTGTGGGATTATACACAGTAGGACATCTTTGTATAATCCACAAGAAAACGGTATCATGGAAAGGGTGAATCGTTTGGTGAAGGGTGCAATTCAGATGGCTGTATCTTCTGGTAGTAGTATCAGAGATATGGTTGATGAACTAGTGTGGGCGTATCGTACCACTGAAAATAATGTCTCAGGGAAGGTACAATTCAAAATGATGAGGGGGTGCTCAGCAGGTACAAAACTTGTTTCGGCGTGGATGAAGGATTGCATTGGTTTGGCTGATTTGGGTAATCAAGGTTCGAATGATGGAAAAGTTGTGGTTGGTGTTACTAAAATATCAGTCAATAATTTTGTAAAGGTTAAACCAGGACGCATTGGTTGTGGTTTAACAAAGTTCAGGGGTCCGTTTAAAGTAAAATCTGTTCATACCAGACTTGTGACATTGTACAATGGTGAACATTGGAACCTGAGGAGAGTTGCATTGTACAAGAAATGTGTGGAGAACATGGGTGGAGAACCATGTATTCGGGGGGAGGTAGGAGTAAGTCCAGAGGACGAAAATTGTACCAATGACAGTACCATGGTTTCTGTTGAGAATAGACAGGAGATGGTAAATGACAATATCCCTATACGGAGATGCAGACGTGCCCCAAGATATTTACGAGATTATTACTGTGGGAATGCTTAATGTTTTGTGTGTTAACCTGTGTTTAACTTCATTTTGTAGCTTCGATTTTGAGTATGTTATTATGTGTGTTTGTTGTTTATTTTCTTCTTATTTTTGTTGGGTTTGTAGCTAATGTATGAAGAGAAGAGGACATGTTGTGTTTGCTTATTGCTTAGTTTGTGTCTTGCACTTTAAGAGTCAAGTTCTATTTAGACTCTTGGTGGGAACAGTGTTCTGTGTTTCTGTACTTGACTGACAGTTGCCTGCTAGCCTTTATGGGAACACCAACTATTCTCTGTTACTCACAATAAATACCAGTTATTGATTTACAAATCTATGGTAGTAGCCTACTTTCCCCTACAACATGATGCCTACTGGCAGGGAAATATGAAAATGGATTCATCGTAATCCTGAGTAAGCATGGGCGAATTTTGCGAATTCGCGGTTTGCGAATTTGCGTATTCACGAATTCGCAATCCGCAAAATCCGCGAACTCTCGCGAATTTGCAGATTTTTTTTATTTTGTGTTCGCAAGGGTTTCTGCCAGTTCGCAAGGGTTTTGTACCAGTTCGCAAATGCGAACTTACTTGTCGGGTCGCAACGGTCACAACTATGTTGTTTCTACGTCTGGTTCATCACAGCACCCTCTGTTTCACCACTGCCACCCTCTGGTTCACCCATGCCACCCTCTGGTACATCACTGCCACACTCTGGTACAGCACTTCCACCCTCTGGTTCATCACTGTAGATTATGGGGGAAAAGGCAGCACACCTGCCCTGCTTCAACTGACATGAATTAATTTGGGGTTGATTAATGTGTCACTGAGTCTGGCACCTGCTTCCTTATCTGTAATTGCTTTCTGTTGCAGTGTAATTTTTTTTCACAGGACCTTTGTGGCCTACTTGTAGCTATTCTCTGAGCCTGCTGTGAGGGTCAGAGCAGGGTCATATAATAGTTGCAAGTAGGCAACTGAACTCTGGAGGGGGCCCTCAGGAAGCACTACAGGGAATGGCTACTAATGATGAGGTTGAAATTTTGCACCTGCTGAGTGCTTTCAGTTTTGCAAAAACCGTTTTTCTGCAATTTCACCGTATTCGCGGCGCGCGAATTTGTGCGAGATCGAATTCGGAAGCCGCGAATTTGTGCGAATGTGCGTTTTGTTTTTTTGCGGCGTGTTAGTTCGCAAGGTGTTGTGCGTTTTAGCGAGCCACTTGTAGCGCACCAGCGCGAAGTTACCCTCACGGTCCTTCACGGGCGCGGCCATTTTGTTTGCTTGACGTATTTCCATTTCCGGGTGCTATGTGTAATCTCGCAAAGTGTGCGGCTCGCTAGTACAAGTTCGCGTGTGATTGCGAGGAAAATCTCGCGCGAACTTACCCACGAGGTCGTGAACGGGCGAGGCCATCTTGTTTTTCATTCATTGCTATGGTTCTGGGCATGCTTTCTGTATCCTCTGTCAATCTCTGCCATCCTTTGCTTGTTTGAAGTTTTTTTTAATCTATTTTACTTATTATCTAACCCTCTATTTTTCTAGGTCTATATTTTTGTGTTTTCTGCTACTTTTGGTTAATTTTAAACTACTTTTTCAAACTCTTGTCTTTTCTTCTTCCCTATTCTATTTCTTCTTTATTATTTACCTTCCTTTCTGCCCAGACCACGGTAAAGGGAGCTGGGAAGCAGCCTGAGAAGGGGAAGGGTCCCGCACCCCGTGCCCGGCTCCTGTGTGGGCGTTTGAGGGGGGAGACAGTCACAGCCCGGGAGATCTTTAGCGCGGAGGAGGTGGCCGCACTAGTCTTTTATGTCCAGCGCCGCCTCCCCAGGACAATCATGGCAGGTGGCAAGATTGCTAGCGGCTACAGGATCCAGGAGCGCCGGAAGCGGTGGGAGAAGGTGCGCCGGGCCATGTACCAACACTCTCGGGTCCGTCGCACCTACAACCAGGCCTCCCACCATTGGACGGATCTCCTGGACAGGGAACTCGACTTGATCGACCTGCTCGGCCTCGAGATCCCCGGGCTTGGTGAGTAGTAGTAGCTATTTCTTCACTACTCTGTTTTCTCCTGCTCTGTGTGTTATTATATTGCAAATTTTTGTTTTTTACCAAGAGCAATAATGCTGCTGATTACATTGTAGGTAAATTATATTTCAAAATCTTCTGTGCATTTCAGGTGCACTGCTCTCCTTCTCAGTAGCGTTGCTACTATGCTTATTTGTTTTCGATTTTGTGTTCATTTCATTGGCCTGAGAAATTATGTATGAGTGTAGTTTAAAGAACTGCGTAATGCTAGACACTAAGGGTCAGATTTTTAATTACCGGGGCATCCCTGTGCAAAGTAGCAGGGAAGCGCCAGTAATTGTGCGCCACGCCACCACCACCCATGGTGCCCCGTATTTACAATGCGGCACACCATGGGCCCAAAACGTCACCGAAGCGTTACGCATCTGTGCCGTAAAGGCGGCGCATTGCTGGAGTTGCAGCGCAACGATGGCGCAGCTCCAGCAATGCTCTGGGGTGCCCTATCTCCCCAATGCTAAGTCAAGCCGTACGTCTTCTTCATGCAGGCGCAGGGTTTGAGCCACGCATCATTGTCCTAAAAGTGACTGATTGAAATCTTGTAGATTTCCCTCAGCCACTTTTAGGATGCGTTCCTGTGCAGGAACGCCCTCCCTTGCGCTGGAACGCCCCCTGATGGTGCAGGGCTTTACAACGTGATGCATCTCCCATATGCGTTATGTTGTTAATATACGCCGCACCATGGCGCCTCTTTTGTTCTGCCGCTGCGTCACAAAAGTCACGCAACAACAGAACAAAAGAGCCGCAAGGGGACCGTAAATCTGCCCCTACAGACTCAAGTCCAGCCCTTCCTTTGTACACCTGGCAATAAGAAGAAATAGTGGTGGTGGATTGATAGTTGAGTATTTTAATGACTGGTTAATGTAGTAGGAAACCTTTTAGTGTTGTTGCAGATCTGCAATCACAATGGAGTTTGTCTGTCACTTCGCGTGCTGCGGACTGCTGCCTGCCAGTCCTAGCGAACCTTTTTAGTAGTTTGTTTAGTGAGTTACATAACTTTCCAAGTCGACAGTCCACAAATCAAGCAATACTAATATTCTAGTAGACCACATGAGATAGGTCAATATATCCCATGGAATAGTTGTCTATTTGCTATTTCGCCAAAATATTTTGTTATTGTTCTTTTGTAATGTTTGATTTGGTTGACAACAATCATCCATGTTTTTTGGTCTTTCTTTCTTTCATGTTGTACATCAGCTCCCCCCAGGGGCAAGAGGACATTGGAGGAGGCTGCTGCTGCTGAACAAGGCCAGGATCGGTCAGGCGAGGGCTCCTTTGCTGGCCCAAGTAAGTTTTAATTTTATTATAGAGTACCTATTTTTTCTAAATCGTCTTTGATCTTCTTGTAGACTGTATCTAAATTCTTATCCTGCCTCGACTATGACTCCCAGTGGTATTACTAGATTATTCTTATTAGTCTGTCTGTGTAGCTAACTAAGATTGCACATTTGGCAAAAGGTGTTAAACGAAACTCCCATTCTTGTCAGCAATAGCTCTATGCACTGAGTGCAGTCATCTGGGATTGTCCATAATGTCTTTTCAAGTCTTCTAAATGTTTTTGCTTTGACAATTACCAACAATAAAAAGGTGAATGACCACCAAGAAAGAATAAGATACTACTTTACTTTTGGTTTGGATAGGAGGACAATCCATACTACTACTGTTGCAGGGACAAATCTGCACAAAGAGAACTATGGACACTAAATAGTGCATTGTTTATCAATTATAATAAGCGCAGGTAGACTTTCCACATACCTCAGTGATATCAGTCTTTGAAGAACCCCCATTCTCCTTACTGACTAGATAGTGTGGCAGAGTCATTTAGCTCCCGAATTCATCGATGATTGATCCCCAATGATGATTATCCAATGCAGGACAAGAATACTGAGTCAGAGTCCAGAAGTGTCAGAGGCACGCACTCATGCTTGCAAATTGCAAAACCTTTTGCTCATTCGCTCTTGACCAAAAGCCACAGAGTCTATTTAAGTTTTAAAGCTTTATTAAAAGTAAAAATATTTATTAAAAGCAAGCTTGTCATAAAACATAAACGGTTGATTAAAAATGGAAAAGTGCTTCTAGTGATTTATTTCACACATTTTTTGTGGTCGAGCCGAGCCCTCACCTGGTTTGAACTTTAATTTTTCTTTTTGGTGCTGAATCGTTGGTCCCTCTGTCCTAGTGATGATGATTTGTTTTTAGAAGTGAAGCTTCTGTCTGTATGAGAAAAATGGTGCGTGTTAAAAAGCAAGCATTCATCTGTTGTGCCAAAAAGTACAGCAAGACAACACCCTTCCCTGGGAAAAGGGACATTTTTACTTTAGAGTAGACAGTCACAAATTATTAGATTGGTTTTTGTATTCCCATTTCTTCATTCCTAGACAAAATACTAGTGAGTGGTGTATGTCTATGACATCTAACATTCTTAAATGTACTTTGTAGGCGGAACATCTGGTGCTGGGCCCAGCGCGGAGGTGGAGGAGGAAAGCTCTGGGGAGGAGGCGGTGCAAGTGCTGGACCAAACTGCTGTGCGGGTTGTCACAGTAGTGGCGGGCAGTGGTAAGCTCTTATATTCCTTACTTATTGAGATTGCAGACTGCATAGTGTGCTCCCCGTGAGAAACATAAGGTTTGTCCAGATGAGAGACATGAAGAAGAATGATTGACATATAGTTTGAATGAATGGATGCCTGGATCATGGTACTATCTGACTCTAAGATAGCATATGTGTGAGAGTAGACGGTCACTGGATGAACTAAGTGTTACTTTGAAGAGCATGTAACACCGCACCCGCATGTCCGTCCCAGTGTAGGAAAGGCAAGGAAAAGAAGTTGTAATTTTGTCTGAATACTACCATGAATAGTAGCAGTAGTTTGTATTGCAAGCACAGCATATATCCGGCTATTACGATGGCCACTCACTACCTCTGTTAATAAGTTTAATAGAACTTGGTCATTCATGTGTGGATGTATCACTGTTCACTCAATAAAAATCAAAGCACCTAAAGTCATCCCATATGTAAGCAAATACATACCATGTGCAGTGATAGATAATCAGATTATTTATCTTCTTCATTTTCCTTTTCTAGTATTCATTGGCACTGTAGGGTGAAAGTTAAATTAATTAAGCAGTAGCCCTTGTAACAGAGTATTCACAGTGCCACCCATAATAGAAAAGTAGGAGCATTACCACCTGCATGTATTGGCCTGGTACAGTAACGCAAGTCTGTCTCACTCATCATGGCGGGCATCTGTTTTTCTCGGGTGCAAGTTGACTGCCCTGGCATTATGCCGGCTTGCAGAAGTTAACGTACCAATTTTGCTAAACAAGAGAGAAGAAGAAGAAGAAGACTGGTGTACTGTCATAGTCGACTCTAATGGAGTGAGTCCATAGTGCTCCTAGAATTGATTCCTTAAAATCCCACTAATGTTAAAGCAAGGATGAAGAAGTAGGAGGTTAGATAAATACTGGCCTCAATAGTTATGTACTGTGCTTGCAAGTTGCTAGTTCTACTGTGACACAACTTTCTGCTGAATCATTTTGTGTTAATCTTAAAGAGCATTGGTTACAGACTATGTCTTTCTTTTTTCATATAGATGCTCTTTCCAAACCAACAAGGAAGGACCTGGTTAAAAGCATCCGTCAACGGAGGCTGGAGGCCACTGTCGCCGAATACCGGTGGCTGGTAGCCCAGGAGGAGGAGGACACGTAGACTAGTACGTCAACAACATCCACTGCAACACCTGCATCCTCCTCTGCGCTCCCTGGGTCAGCCAGTAAGCGCAGCAGGTCTCCAGCGGTACGGAGCCGGGGTACCGCAGCCACCCGCCACCGCCGAGCACCAAATAAATCAGCTGCCCCCCACAGCAGTTGCAAAAAAAGGATGCACCGCCTTTCCCTGAGGGTTTCCTACCTCGAGCAGGAGCTCCTCAACACCAAAACCCTGCTCGAGACCCTCCGCAAGGAGCATGCCGACCTGGCCCGAAAAGTCAACAGCAGCCAGCAGTAGGAGGAGACTGTCCCTTGCCCCTTTTTTAAAGACTTCTGGGGGGTGGGAATTGGGAGTTGGGTTTTCTACATTTTTGCACTTAGTTTTCAGGGACATTCGTTGGGGTTGGGGAGAGTTAGGGTTTGGAAAATGGATGGGAACCCAGTCGCAAAAATGTAGAAGACCCCCAATCAGATCTCAAAAAACGAGGCTTAGTAGAAAATGGTGACAAAACGTACTTTGAAAGTAAAGTAGGTCCAAATCCCCCCTTACCCACCCTGGATTGTATTCAAACCACTTGCAAGCAAGGGAAAGTATCCATACCCAGCATCGCTCCAAGACTCGCAAACCCTCCACAAACAGCCCCCCGCCAAAACACATGCAATACAATATTGCTAACCCTAACAAGCCCTAAGTTAAGAATAGTGGCAAACACTTTCTTTAACTAGGCCAAATCCCAAATCCCCTCTTCTTCAAACTACTTGCAACCAAAATTACACATTCCCATGAGTGCTCTAAGACCCCAGAACTCAGTTGCAAAAATCTAGATCACCCCGAAACACATGCAATCCTGCTGCTAGTGCTAACCCTTACGAGCCCTAAGTTAATGTGCCAAAATGCTTTTCAGCATGGATTTTCTCCAAACCACTTTTATCCGGTATTAGACCTTCCCAGCAATGCCCCAAGACTTTCCAACCCACCCACAAAAAAGCAGAACACCCCCATACAGGCAAAAAGCAAAAATGGAAAATCTCATACTTAGAATATTTTCGGCCTTCTTTCAATTCTGTCCAAACGCGCTGTGCAGCTAGGCCCTAACTCCACTTTTCCACCATGGATTTCCTGAAAAACAAATGCAATCCACATTAGACTGTGCCAGCAGTGCTCCCAGACCCCAAAACCCACCCACAACAACTTAAAAGCCCGCCAAACAGCACCCCAAAGACAGGCAAGTGATCTAAAGCGCAAAAACTTTTTCAACTCTGATTTTCTCCAAACCACTTTTATCCAGTATTAGACCTTCCCAGCAATGGCCCCAGAGCCGCTAACCCAGGCGGAAACAAGTAGAAGACCCCCAAACAGCCTAAAAGCAAAACTACAAAAATGGGAACTTAGTAATTTCCAGGCAAATTTCCAAAATCACTCAGCGCGCGCTCTGCAGCCAGGCCCAAACTCCCCTTTGCCAGCATTGATTTGCTTCAAACCTCTTGTAATCAAAAGTATCCATACCCAGCAGTGCTCCCAGACCCCAAAACCCACCCCCAAATACCAGGAACACCCCCCAAACAGGCCCCCGAAAACATGATAGTGAGCAAAAAGGCAAAAACTTTTTCAACTCAGATTTTCTCCAAACCACTTTTATCCGGTATTAGACCTTCCCAGCAATGCCCCAAGACCCGCCAACCCACCCGCAAAAAAGCACAACACCCCCAAACAGGCAAAAAGCAAAAATGGAAAATCTCATACTTACAATATTTTTCGGCCTTCGGTCAAAACGTGCTGTGCAGCTAGGTCATAACTCCACTTTTCCACCATGGATGTCCTGGAAAACAAATGCAATCAACATTAGACTGTACCATCAGTGCTCCCAGACCCCAAAAGCCACCCCCAAACACCAGGAACCCACCCACACAGGCCCCCAAAAACATGATAGTGAGCAAAAAGGCAAAAACATTTTCAACTCTGATTTTCTCCAAAACACTTTTATCCGGTATTAGACCTTCCCAGCAATGGCCCCAGACCCGTCAACTCACCCGCAAAGAAGTAGAACACCCCCCCAAGTGCAGAGTCTTTTTTCATTGGGAGTAATCCAGCCATCTGCTTTGAGGGAAATAGGAGTCTCGAGGAGGAGGATAGAGGAGCATGTTCTTGTGAACTTGTGAACCTGAGGAATGCAGACTGCGGCACCTTCAAATCAATAAGCAAATAAGTAAAGACAGTTCTGCTGATGGGCTTGTTTTTGTGATTAGGTGATTAAAGTTTTTTTATATAGATTTTGCAAAACAAAGAAAGACAGACACACAGGAATAAAAGTGAATAAGGACGAAAAAGAAAGTAATTGATTCATTGGCTCATTTTCAGGGCTCGGTGTCAAGGAAGAAGAGCTCCTCCTCATACTCTGCGAATTCAGGCGGGAGTAGGTCACCTAACAGAGAAGAACTTCCCTCATCTAAGTTGATGTCCTCCTCTTCTTCTTCCTGCCTGTATTCTCGTATTTTGTAATCTGGTGGTATGAGGTGCTGATTCATCTTGATCATTGTTAACCTCTCCACATTTTTGGGCGAGAGGCGGGTCATTTGTTAAGTTACAATGCCACCAGCAGCACTGAAAACACGTTCAGAAGACACACTTGCGAGTGGGCAAGACAAGTAATTTATAGCCAGGTTGGAGATCTCTGGCCACAATTCTTTTTTCCCATGCCAATACGCCAATGGGTCATCATGAACATAGAACTTTGTTGAGTCATTCAGATAGTCCTGCACCATCGACTCAAGGTTCTCCATGGTTCCTCCACTTTGCTTACTTTTTGCTGGGACCTTTTGAGAAGCAAACCCAAGCTGAGTTAGCCAATCCTCTTCTTCGCACAATGTTACTGTTGTGTCTGGTGCAGATGATCCGGTTGCTGGTGTCTTTAATGGCTGAGAGGGAAAATCACTCACTTCTGCCACAGCCAAAGGTGCAGAAGTGGATTCTTTTGACTCCGGATGGCCTGCTGATGCTGATGTACTGCCTTTTCCTTCAATTTCCTGCCGTTCTCTTTCAAACCTCATGGCTGACACAGCTAGCCAACGTTTGTACTTTGTAACTTCTGCGTCATCAAAAGGAAAGAATACTCTGCCTGCCAGTGCCTTTTTGTACCGTGGATCCAGAATAGTAGCACAAATGTAATGCTGTTCTGTGTGGATGTTTTGAAGACGTTCATCGCAAAGTAGGCACTCTAATAATTTATCTGCCAAATCAAAATCTTCTTGCTTTTTTTCATCTTTTTGAAACGTAGAAGACACCGCCTTCAGTTGGTGCTCTAGCATGCGCAACAATGGGATTGCTTTTCCCAAATTACAGTCCACCCTGCTGACTGCACGCGTGAAGACCTCAAAAGAATGAAGCATGTCTGTCAGGCTTTGAACTAGCTTCCATTGCTCCGCATGTATCCTCAGGTCCTTCATAGCTGCACCCTGTGTAAAGAAATACTGATGCTTCCGGGCCTTAAAAGAATGGCTGAAATGTGTGCACATTCTTCGGTAGGTGGTCAGTAACTCGCACACTGGACTTTCTTCACTCAAGAATTTTTTAACAACCAAGTTTATACAGTGCGCCAAACACGGCACTTTGAAATAGTTACCCATATCCATGGCCTTAACTATATTGAAATGAAATGAATGAAATGAAATGAAAATGAAATGAAAACGGGATTTCTAGAGCGCATGGCTGCCCGGGGGCGTCCCAACGCTGGATATTGGTGCCATTATCTGTGGAAACATAACCAATCTTGCGTTTTATTGGGGACAGCCATTGAAAGACCTTTGTGTTAAACTCCTGCAAAATGTTTTCTCCTGAATGACTTTTCTCCACGCCAAACATGGCTAGTGTTGCATGTTTCCGAGCAGCTTTAAAAACGTTGTCCTGGTCAACACCTGCCCTTAGTTTTGCTGTAACCCCTGAAAAAGAGACCCAGTGTGCAGTGATGCACATGTAATCAGTGGCTGCGCAACTGGTCCACATGTCTGTTGTTAGATGTATAGTGTGAACAGCACTCTTCTGCAAAGCTGCGCCAATCACCTCCAGCACATCTTCATGTAGTGCTGGGACCGCAACTCTGGCAAAATAGAACCGGCTAGGAACCTTCCATTTAGGGCAGAGCGTTGCCACTAATTCAAGAAAACCAACCCCTTCCACAAAAGAAAAAGGGGGAAGGTCCAGAGCTAGCATTTTAGCCAGCTTAGTATTATACAGACGTGTCATTGGGTGGTTGCGTTCAAATGGCGCATCTGAAAACAACATGCTTCTAATGGTGGGCTGGACCATGATTTTACGGGATGATAATGATGATGACTTCTTCGACCCAGTTACGCTCGGTGATGATGAACTTTTTCGCATTGGTGTCTCACTCTCTCCCACACTCTTAGTGTGGCTCACAGGGGGTGTGCTGCTGACAGGGGTACTGGGTGTAAGTGAAGAAATGTTTGACGCTTCTTCCTCCTCATCATCATCAGATGAAACATCAACGGATACAGTTTGTTGACTTGCAATTCGGGCTTCCTTGATCTCCTTAAGGTGTGCATGCCATTTGACAGTGTGCTGTTTCTCAAGATGACCTCTCTGGCCTCCGGTACCATAGTTGGTACCAAGCTTACCACGACTAACTGCAAGCTTACAAATGGTACAAATGGCTATGTTTTCCCCTTGTTGTGCTAACACTAAAGAAGTCCCAAACTGCGGACTTCAAATGTCTGTGGGGGGCGGAGGAGGCGATACTGGTCATGCTAATGCCAGATGAAGTGGAGGATGTGTGTTGCCGAACTTTACTACGTTGTGCATTTGCAGCACCACTAATTGAGGAAATGGAGGTCTCGGTGGATGGAGGTCCCTTCTGGCGAGAAAATATGGAAGCGGTAGGTGGTGGTGTACTAGTTAACTGTAATGGTGGTGGTCCCATTCCCAAGTCGCCAACATCACGCTCAGCAGCATTTCGGGCTAGGGTAAAAATGTCTGTTTGCTGCATGCCCGCTGAGCCTGGAGTGACGTTTATGATGACTGCGTCGTTGTCGTGAGAGTCTTCATCAGCAGGAGTAGAATACGCCACTCCTTCTTCAGCGTCAGCATCACACTCCATAAGTACGAGGGTTTCGGGGACCTTCCTTTTACGCTTAGCTAACTTTGTCAGATCATGGTGTGCCTCACTCTCAGACGGCAGTGGTGGTTCCCAATTTAGATCCATATCAGTTTCAATACGCTTTATTCGATTTTCCATATCATCAGAAGGAAGGGGGCTTGAAGAAGATGTAGACACCATCCTTGATCTTTTTCTTATTAGGGATCTGGAAGACAATGAATGATCAGGAGGAGTGGCTTCCTCAAATGATACCTCGGCTTCAATGTCGATTTCCTGATGTGCCCCTACTTCGGGAGGAACAACTATTGTGGGCACTGGTGCCGCTCCATGCACCTCTGCTTGCGCATCTCCTTGTGCTGCCTCTCCTTCCACATGTACTTGGGCTTGTACTTGCACATGTGGTTGTTGTTGCGGCTGTGGTTGTTGAACACTATTCAGATGAGTTACAACAACCTGTGTTGATTGAGGGATGCTGCTACTTTCTTGCGATGAACCAACATCACTGGTCGATGGTGATTGAACAACTAGACTGGCTGCATCTAAAGCACTGAAGGGCTTGGACTTAAGTTGGCGTGGTGGTGATGGCAATGAGCCCAATGGAGCGGGGGTGCTGCTCCCAGCTTGGTCCGCAGCAGATCCCGCTGCTGCTGCAGGCATACTTTTTTTTTTATTCCCAAAAAATGTGGCGGGCGTCACACCAGTCTCCTTGGTAAGTGGCGCCACTTGCTTCTTTTGCTCCTTACTGGCAACTTTCTTGATAGAGGAGCTACGGGGAACTTTTTTTGGGGCCATCTTCTTCAGATGTCAGAACAGCAGGCCGCAGTTGCACGAGTTGCAGAGTTGTCTTGTCTGGTGCCACATGTGACTTCGCGTGACGTTATGCTGCACACATCGCTGCAGGACTTCTTCCTGGCACTGGTGGTTCTCTTGTGCACCTAAAAGCATTGGAAGACAGAGGAACATCAGTTATACACCCCAAAAAATCGAAGAACACACAAAAATCAGCACAATCCAATGCCATCCATGCCCTCAATGATGTTTAAATTCAAGACACCCCACAGAAAGACTAGGCCCATGTACCACTCACTACCCCTGGGCATAATGGATGAAAGCTAGGCAAAATGGGTGCAGGCCTGAGAACACTGCCTGCCTTCAAAATGGCCCCTTGCCCCCCAGCACATGGCCAGGGCCTGCCTGTACCAGCACTCAAAATGGCCCCCACCCACATGGCAAATCCCCATCAACACCCCCATAAAAGCGAAAAACACACATAAATCAGCACAATCCCATGCCATCCATGCCCTCCATGATGTTTACATGAAAGAGACCCCACAGAAAGACTCAGTCCATGCACCACTCACTACCCCTGGGCAAAAGGCCCAAACAGCAGCCAAACAAATCGAAAAACACACTAAAATCAGCACAATCCCATGCCATCCATGCCCTCAATGATGTTTAAATTCAAGACACCCCACAGAAAGCCTCAGTTCATCCACCACTGAGTACACCTGGGCAAAAGGCCCCAACAACAGCCCAAAAATCGAAAATTCCAAAATTGTAGTTGCAGCAACTGTAATGCCCCAAACAAACTTACTTGTGAAATTTCTAATCCAAAAGTGATCCAAAGAAAGTCAAAAAGGCCTCAAATCCAAATATCCAGCAGCATCCACAAAAAGTAATCCTTCGAGGTCAAGATCTAAATGAAAGTGACCAGCACATGAAGAAAGTACTGGGAGGAGCCATCTGGACAGAAACAGGAAGTTGGAGACTGTGCTGCACTTCCTTCCTCCCACCCCCCCCCCCCAAAATGGACTCCTTGCAAAAAAAAGTCAACCTGAGGAGTTATTCTGATAAAAATCATCATATTCAGAAGGTTTATGCTGCTTGCTGGTGGATATATTGTGCAGAATTGCAAATTTTGCAATTTCGCGAGTGCGAGATTGTTGCTGCCCGCCGCATCTACGTGTTCGCAATTGTGTACTCTCGCGATGGGTACTGTGCAAGATGGCAAGCCGCGATGACGTAATCGCGGTCGCCAAACTCCCACGGGATCCCGCAGCAAGATCCGAAATGGCTCAGCACACGCCAAATATGGAGAAAAACAACTCTGCAAACGCTGAATGGCGGCAAGTGAACGCCGCGCGCCGCAATATTGCATCACCAAGCAAAAAAAATGCACTGCGAATTTTCGGCAAATTCGCGAGAGTTCGCGGATTGCGAATTTGCCGAAAATCCGCAAATTCCGCGAGCGGAACTGATTTTACGCCCATGCTTAATCCTGAGCACACCTACCTGGACATTCATGGTTGTATTGTTTAATACAGTACGCTACAAACTTTTTTTTTTAATTGCTCATAATTGACATATTTTGTCTGCGTCATGAAAATAGATTTGCCATGTTTGCCTTAGTTGAAATGGATGCAAATGTCGATACAGGTGGGTTTAATTATGTGTTTGAACCACTGTTTCCTATATGTTTCCGATATGTGCTAGAGCCTTAGACTGATTGAGATTTAGCAAAGGACGGATCTGATTGGTGCTGGTTTGCGCAACCAGGAAAGGACGCATGGCAAAACGTGCCTGAGGCCCTCTTCCCCTTCCAAGAACAAAGAGAATTGAGGAAGGGGGGATATAAGGCGGCGCTCCCCCTGGGGAGTCACCTTCACATCAGGGAGCTGGGGGAGCTGTGCCAATGATTTTCGAGTGGAAGAGGAAGCCGATCGTCACGCGGGTATGCTTACCGGGGTTCATCTCAACGTTACTCTCCCCAGGCTACTCTTGTCCATTGTTCATGCCCCTGTGTACGTCGATGGGGCCTCTCAGCTTGATGTGGAGTGGCGAAGTTTGGTGAGCTCTCAACCAACAGGGGGCATACTGGATCATAGATGTGCATAGCGGCACCCTGAGGAAAAGATGAACGAAGCTGACCATCAGCCAACCAGCAACCATGAGACAGAGAATGCAGTGCAAGAAAAAGTGTGACCGGCTGAGGAGGCAATGTCTTCTGAGCCTTTCACTTGCTCAACCGCCCCAGGCTTTATATCCTTTGGTAATGAGGCATGCTCCAAGGAAAGGCGGGGCCGACATCGGCCCCGCCGCAGTTATGGCAGGGTGCACCGGCCCCCACTTGCTCCGGGTCTCCGGGTCACGAAGGGAACAAAGGCCAGGCCGGTTAGATTCGGCCTGGCCAAAGAAGGGTTAAAAGGCCGTGGAGCGCGAGAGTCTGCCTCTTTGACTCCTGCGCGCCACGGCCTGCCCTTCCAGCCTCTAGGAGGCTGTAACTATTTTTTATGTTTCTCGTTTCAGATCAGACGGATCCGAGGACAGTCTGCAGGTCATGGCGAGCGAGGTGCGAGGAGAGGATAGGGCCATAGTGAGGCAGTGACCGGAGGGCCGGCTGGGCTAGCGGCTCCACTGCACGACTGAACCGGTTAGCTGGGATTGGAGCGGCAGGAGACTCCCTGTCGGTGCGAGACTGTGGAGGGCATGCCCCTCGGGTGTTGGAGTAACCCTGCACATGCAGAGGACAGGCACTATCGGTTGGTTTTGACAGGGGCGTGGCTTGGACGCCGATGGCGATGGTCGCCTGAGAGCTCGGCTCCGGGACTGAGCCCGCTTTTATCCTGCAGATAGAGGATCTTGGGGTACCCGACCCCCACAAATCGAAGATCGGGTTGAGGCCGACCTGGTGAGGCACCTGGGAACACCCGAATACTGATTATTCTGACGAAAAAGCGAATTTGCGGAGGAAACGGAGCGGAGCCCAAGATGGCGCCCGGACCCTCTCGATAGCCTTGCCGAGACCCCTGGCCCAGGAAAGCCTACCAGATCTGCTTGAGCTTTCCCCACGTCTCATCTTTCCAAGAGGCGACCTTCCAGCTGGCGGATGAGGAGTGTCTGGACGCCGGGGACAGCCCTGGACTGATTGATGGTCGCTTTTCTCTCGGCGCAGGCTGGTAGCAAGCGGCCGGAGGCTCCGGTCGGAACGACAGTACCACTCGACAAGATCGGCTGTATCCCGCCGAGAGTCTGAATTCACCAGGTCCCAGGGAACTTTATGGGCGGCACTGCGACTTGGCACCATGGGGATTCCAGCCGCACTGGTGGTCATAACTCGAGGTCTCCCTCGACCCGACGAGCCTACGCCAGTCAGCGCCGATCGCCCCCGCTTCCCCCTTGGTGGCCTCCGGGGTCTCAGCGGTGGTTCATCCCGAAAGATCGATGTAGTGGTAGGCCTTGGCGAGGACGATCGAAGGCCCCCTTCAATACGACCTCACACCAAAGGAACAATAGCCGGCGCCCATACTTGATGGAGAGCTTCCCGAACTCTCTCCCGCGAGGCACGTCCGCCATGGGGAAACCAAGGCGACCTAAGGGAACCACCCCGGCCGCCTCGGACACGGAGGCGCTGGACAAGGAAGATCGAGGTGACCCGGAGTGCCTTGGCGGTCCCCACCTGCAGCAGCAATTTGACCGGGTCCTGGAGGCGATCGCAAATACGCGATCTGCCCTACAGCAAGACATCGCCCTGGTCGCGACGAGCTTGGGCCTCCTCAGGGCGGACCACGGTAAGCTCTCGGACAGAGTCAAAGAGGTGGAGAGCTCGGTGAAGGTCCTGGAGCCGGCGCAGAAGACTCTGGCTGCTACGATGAGGGATGCCCTGACCCGAATTCATGCCTTGGAGAGACGGGCAGAGGACGCTGAAGGGCGTAATAGACGGAACAATATTCGTGTGGTGGGCCTACCGGAAAAGATCGAAGATGGCGACATGGTGGCCTATCTAGAAGCTTGGCTCCGGAATGTGGTGGCCCCGGAAGGTCTGCCCTCCTTCTATACCCTGGAGCGTGCTCATAGAGTGCCGGCGAGACCACCGCAACAAGGTCGCTCCCCACGCCCGGTGGTGGCGCGCCTATTGCATCTGCTCCTCAATGCTGCCAGACACAATGGCCCTTACCAGGTGGAGAATAGCCATGTGAACATCTTCCCAGACTACACTTATGAGACCCAACAAAAGCGGACCTCTTTCCTAGCGGTCAAAGGCGAGCTTCGGAGCCAGGGTATTCAATACTCGCTCCTCTTTCCTGCGAGGCTCCGCATTATCCTTGACCATAAGACCCAGTTCTTTGATACTCCGGAGGATGTCTGTACTTGGCTCGAGCTATATAGGGCTGGCAAAGATGGTTTCGGCTCTTCCTCCCAGTCGACTTCGGAACCCGGACAGCAATGACGTTCCAAGAGACTTCGGAGCCGCCGCGGTAAACCGGGCAAGCCTTCGACGGAGGAAACTATGGCTGAGCGACGAGGAGTGCTGGAAATGGTTTCTAACTTGTCTGGCTCTCAGGGCGGCCCCATCGTTGAAGAGTCAGAACCGGGCGGCGAGGGGGCTCATACGGACACGGAGGAATCAGAAACTGATAGTGTTCACTTGCCAGTGGTTACTCCGGACTCAGCTGAGGGCATGCTGGATGGACAGGGATGAACTCGGGTGAGCTGAGTCCATTTGGGCGGGGGCTTACCGTGGGGGATGTGGGAGTTGCGGTCCACGATATGAACCACTGGTGGGGTTGGGGGGCCCTGATCTAGCTGACACTGTTGACTCGGGGCTCGACTTAGTCTCGGTGGACCGGGACTCAATGGCCCATTACTGGCGCCCGGCCCGCACCTAGCCCTTAAGGCTTCACTGCGGTGGCAACCGCAGGATTAATCGGGGAACGGGGGTTTTCCGGGGACACGGTTTGGATGGGAACTAGATGGTACTGTTTGGGTCCTGTTCTGGGGTGGGTGGGGAGGGGTTTGTTTCAGACGGATGTTGGGTTGTTGTTGGGGGGGATGGCCGCCCTTAGTGTTGACTTGACTGTTGCTTGTTTTTAGTTTGGGCGTTGTTGGGAGAACCCGGGAATGACGGTGTGGGACAATGGCTGAGATCGCTAATGTAAAATGCATCACTTGGAATGTGCGAGGGCTCCACACTATGTCCAGACGTCACAAGGTTCACGCTTATCTAGTATGTAGAGGGGTGCAAATAGCGCCGCTGCAGGAGACACATCTCACCAAGGCGGAAGGGGCGGCGCTGCAACGTAGATGGAGAGGGCAGGTTTACTGCACTACATACTCAGCTTACGCGAGGGGGGCACTGATATGGATAAGAGCTGGGGTTCCCCTGCAGGTTTCAAACTCAGTGGTGGATCCGGAGGGTCGTTATGTGGCTATCTCTGGTACATTGGGGGGTAGGGCCCTGAATATTTGTTGTGTTTATCCACCTAATGTGGACCAACTCGCCTTCCTCTCCGGGTTGTTGGGCTCCTTGGCCCATTTCCTTTCGGGGACCCTCCTGCTAGGTGGTGATTTTAACTCGGTGGTGGATGTTGACGCCGATCGCTCACACCCCCCCCTCGACAGGTGGCTAGGGGTAGGAAGGAATGGCAGACACACTGGGGGCTGACGGATATCTGGCGAGCGCAACACCCCGACGCTAGAGACTACTCATTTTTTTCTGGCCTGCACGAATTACATGTGCGGCTAGATGGATTTCTGGGGTCGGCGGAGTTGGTGTCCGCGACGGTGCGCTCTGAATATTTGGCTAGGACCATCTCTGATCACAACCCCCTCCTAGCGGACTTCCGTTGGTTTCCCGGGGTCCCTAGTGTACCTACTTGGAAACTACGCCCAGAGATATTAGAGGATATAGTATTCAGGACGGACCTGGAGGAAAAAATTTCTGATTATTTTGCGACCAATGGGGGCACTGCTGGATCGAGGGCGTCAGAGTGGGATGCAGTTAATATAGTGGTCAGGGGCTATTGTATCTCTAAGAAAGTGGGAATGAGACGTGTCATCCTTGATGGCCTGGTCACAGCTGACCGGAAGCTCCGCGAGATGGAACTTCGCCGCCCCGGCCATCCGGAACTTCAAGAACCTACTGCCGCGGCGAGGGAGGCGGTGGCAGCGGAGGTCGAAAGACTGCGTTGTTTTGATTATAAAGCTTACACCACCAGGTCGCTCACGGAGGGGGATAAGTCGGGCGCGCTTTTGGCTTGGGTGGCCAATCCCACGCGCCGGACCTCCCTGACGACGTCCATGCATACCGCGGAGGGTCTTGAGGTGTACACCTAACCGGCGATATTAGATTGCTACCAGCGCTATTACGAACGGCTGTACCGCAGTAACCTGACCCGGGATCCCACCCTGATTGATGATTATCTGCAATCCTTAGAGATTCCCGCGCTGGAACCCGACGTGGCGAAGGCCCTGGGTGCTGATATCGAACTGGGGGAAATCCGCAGCGCCATAAAGGGGATGGCGAGACATAAGGTCTCGCCTTGACGGGCTCCCGGTCGAGTTTTACTCCGCCTACGTAGACCTATTGGCGCCCCAACTGTTGATAGTCTACAAAGAGGCGAAGCGCTTGGGACGACTCCACAGCTCGATGTGTGAGGCCTTAGTAGTTCCCCTCCTCAAACCTGGTAGGGAGTCAGCTGACCCGGCGTCTTACCGACCGTTATCAATGTTAACGGTCGATTATAAGATTCTAAGCAGCATACTGGCATCGAGGCTGCTGGGGCACATGCGCTCCTTGGTTCACGAGGACCAGGCAGGATTCATCCCAAAACGTAACACGACCATGAATATTCGCAGGTTGTTTCGCTTGCTAGAGGAGCCGCACACGGAGGCCCTGTGCCCGCTGGTCCTTTCGGTCGATTTGGAAAAGGCTTTTGATAGCCTTGAATGGGATTACTTGCGCAGAGTGCTGCTGAGCTTTGGTCTGGGAGAGGGCTTTGTCAGGTGGACCACGGTGCTTTATGCCTCGGCGTCGGCCAGGGTGAGGGCAGGCCAGCTGATCTCCCAACAGTACCCAGTAGAACGTGGCACGAGGCACTTCGTGTTAGCGGTGGAGCCACTGGCGCTGTCAATCCGATCCGGAGCTACATTCGGCGGACTGCGGACCCTGTCTGGTCAGCAATATATCTCACTGTATGCGGATGACCTGCTGCTCTTCCTTGAGGATTCAGATTCTGCACTGGATGGGGCTGCAGAGGCTCTGACATCCTTCGGGGAGGTCTCGGGCCTTAGGGTGAATTGGGCCAAGACCTGTCTGTTCCCGGTACGTAGAGGTGAACCCAGACCCGACACCAGCAGAGAGATTAGGTGGGAACCTAGCTGCCTCAAGTACCTGGGGGTGTACGTATACCATGACCCCGCCGACCTTCTAGACGGCAATATAGCCCGCTGTACTCGCGCGCTGCGAGGCAACATGGATTTTTGGGCCACCCTGCCGCTTTCAGTGGCGGGGCGTATTGCACTGTTGAAAATGGTGGCACTTCCCCGGTTGATATACTATTTTAGAGCGCTTCCGATTTAGATCCCGCCGGCCACCTTCCGGCTCTTGAGATCCATGGTGGTGGGGTTCCTCTGGGGATCGGGCCGCCGGAGAGTGGCTCTCAAGACCCTGATGAGACCAAAATCGGAAGGCGGCCTTGCGGTGCCAGACTTCGAGAAATATTATCTGGCAGCTCAATTGCAGACCTTCACCCAGGAGATAGCGAGAGAGTTTCGTGGCCCAGAGGATGGGAGGGGCAGGGGAATGCCCAGATATGTTATTTCCTTCATCGCACTACGCCAGCGTTTAGCCCTGCAAGACCTAACGCTCGAAGAAAGGACTATTAGGTTATGCTGGAATCGTGCCCACGCCCGGGGGGAGTTGAAACTCCCATACGCACCGGAAATGCCGCTGGGGATGTTAACGGCCTTACCGCACGGGGGAGACTGGTCGCACCTAGGGCATTGGGAAGAAGCAGGATTGCAATTGGTGGGGGACCTTTATGAAGATGGGGTGTTACTGCCCTTCCAGGAGATCCTGGACCGCTTCGACGTTCCCCGAGGCGACTTCCTCCTGCACACGGCTCTGGTTAGGGCAATTCAGACGCACTGGAAAAGTGGTTTGGAGGAACCACCTACGTCTCCGGTGTGTTAGTACGTTATGATGTCCGCGGGGACTGTCAAGGCAGTCACGTGCTTGTATAATAGATTGATTAACGAGGGGTTGCCCCCTCTCACCACACTGCAGAGCCGCTGGGAGGCGGACATAGGAAAAGAGATACCAGAAACTACGTGGACACAACTAATGCGCCGAGCCTGGAAGGGAGCGCGCCATGCCCGGTTTCAACTGATCCAGTTTTATGTACTCCACAGGGCCTATCTAACCCCGGTGAAGATTCAGCAATACTTCGCCACGGACACAGCAGATTGCCCCAGATGCCGGGCGTCTGAGGCTGACCTCAATCACATGCTGTGGTCCTGCCCGGCGCTGTCCTCATACTGGCTTTTGATCGAGGACACTCTTAATAGGGTTACTGGGAGAACCTTGACGGTCGACGCAGCGGTGGGACTCCTACATTGGTTCCCGCATACCCCTAAAAATAAAACTTCGAGCAAATTTATAGATCTAGGGCTCGTCCTCGCTAAACGAGAGATAACCAGGAATTGGAAGGCAAGAGTTGGTCCAACGGGAGCTAAATGGCACAATGAACTTCTGAAGTGGGCTACAGGGGAGAGCACTCTGCGATATCAACTGGACGAGGCGGCAGCAACACGAGAGGGCGCTAGAAACAGCGTTGGAATGGGAAACATTAGTGCAGGCCCTTAGAGATTACTGCGCTTCCAGCGATTCCGAGGATGATGATGCAGCACAACTTGAGTCCCGTTAGACGTCTACTACACTGACCTCTACCCAGTCACCTGGGGTTTCTTCCCACAAGCTCTTTCTACACGTACCACCACACACTGATGGCGGGGTTGGGTGGGGGGAGGGTGCGGAACTGAGCGACTGTTGGGGAGGGGTTTTTTCTGTTAGGTTGATCTAGAAAAGCAGATGAAGGCCGTTGGATTATCCAGATCAGCTTCGACTTCCTACCAGATCCCCATCTGTGTTTTTTGTACGGAGGCGCCGCCTGACCCTTGGGTTGTGGGCTGAATGGCTGTGTAATCAAGATGTTCTCTCACGGGGGATCGGATGTTTCTTTCTCATTTACCCTGCTGATATGTTGCTGATCTAACTTGTAACTTTGGCTAATTCCTGCAATAAAAATATATTAAAAAAAAAAAAAAAAAAGAGGACAGGCACTATCTCTGTACGATTTAAATTAAATTAGTGGTGTATAGGTTGCGGTGAGGCAATGTCACGGCAGATGGGCGTCACTATGAAAAGTATAGCACTTGTCATTCAATTTACATTTTGCACCGAATTAGACAGTCATGGGGGACTAATGGTGAGGTCTTGGACTCTTACGCTTGGTAGCAGGGGTTCAAGTCTCGGTTTGGCCATGAATATGTTTCTTATACGCAAAGTTTATCCCTCCTATTGTCACTATCGCTGTACTGAAGACCACACTAGTAATCTTGTAGATGAAGGTGGCCAGCCGTTAGCAGGTGTCATGGCCGCCTTTAGCCTCCTGTTTCTTCTGGTAGTTAAGTGATGATGGCACACAGCAGGAAGGCCTCACAAGCAAGGGCACTGCAGATTGCTCTGAGGTTGTGCGGGCCATGTGTGGCGCCCTCCTCCACTGAGGCCCCCGTTTTCTATTCCCATGGCGGGGGGGAGAGACCAACAAAGCTGTGTAACCCCCTTGCAGATCGATATGTAACCAGGGAAGCCTTTGTCTGCTTGTCAGGGCTCTAGTTTTTTTTTTTTTTTTTAAACCTTTATTTATGAAATGCACATTACACAGCGTCTGCCTACAACCCCTCAGGGCCGGCCGCTATGACACATATTGAAAGAATAAAGCAGGACAGTACACTTTTAAGACGATCACTAAGCACACATTATAGTGTGGAGCATAGAACGTACTAAAAGGATATCAAAGGTTTAATTTTATGATTTTGTCGAAGAAAAACAACTACACAAACACATGGCATCATACTGGCAAGGGTCATAAGAGGGGGGGAAGGGGAAAAGGAGTAAATATAGGAAGAAACGAATCTGGCAAGGGGGGGCGATCACGAAGGAAGAAAGGATACAGGTGATATGGAAAACAAAAAACGGAACGCCAATCATGGGGAGAAAGGGACAGGAATCTCATAATCGAGTGGAGGGGAACAAATATCGCTACGGTATGAATTCCACTGTGCCCAAACCCTGGACCACTTTCTGGGACGACCCCGTGCCTCATACACCGTCTTTTCTCGAAACATGCACCAGTCCATGTTATTCTTCCAGGCACTGAGCCGTGGTGGTCTGGCGGAGCCTCAGAGCTGAGCTATGTCCCTCTTGGCAACCATGTTGCCCAGAGTGACCCAGAACGTCTGAGCAGCAGTACAGTCCGTAGGCTCCCACACATTGAGCAAGCAACGCCGTGCCTCAGGAAGGAGGGGAACTCCTGTGACACGTCCCATCACGTCATGCACCCTCGACCAGAAGGCCGAGACAACCGGACATTCCCATAGAACATGAAGAAAAGTACCATCCATACCGCACCCACGCCTACACCGTCCATTTGTCGCAAGCCCCATTGCCACCAGTCGCATACCAGTTACATACACACGGTGGAGGATCTTTAGCTGGACAAAACGAAGTCGGGCCGGAATAGCCACTTCCTTAGGGGAAGAAACAGCCGACTGCCAGTCCTCATCGTCTAGTTCAAGCCCGTACGCTGTCCAGGAAGCACGAAGTTTCCCCAGCTGGTCAGCCCTGTTGTTAATGAGCTTCTTATATATTAAGGAAATCGTACTATCGGGGACGTGGCCGTCTAGGATACGATCCTCCAGCGGGGAGGATTGTGGAAAATCAGTCCCGGGGGGAAAGGCTGAGGACAAGGCATGTCGAACCTGCATATACCGAAAATGCTCCCTATCATCAAGCTGGTATTCCAGTTTCAGGGCTTCAAAGGACTTCACAGTGCCCCTGGCCCAAAGATCCTCCACCTTACTGATCCCAATCATGTCCCACCTGTCAAACCCTTTCGTCTGCCAAAGGTTGCCCAATCGATCAGAGTCGTACAGTGGGGTCATACGCGTCAGCTTGCCACTCCAGCTCGAAGCCACAGTTGCATCCCTCCAGGCCCGAACCGCACACTTCATAGGACCTGTAAGGAGGCGGATTGGCGACTTCGAGTACAAAGCTCTATAGTTGCCACCGGGCAGTAAAAATGTGTCCAGGGCAAAGGCAGGAGCGGGTTCCGATGAATACGTTACGTGATTAATGGCGCTTAGGTGCGAGGCCCAGTAGTAACGTCTGATATCTGGCAAAGCAATACCGCCGTCGTACCAGGGAAGGGTGAGCTTAGACAGCGCAATACGGGCATGACCGTCCCAGATCAATTGCCGCTGTAAACTTGCGATCTCGCGAAAGTAGCGAGCAGGGACCGGGTCGAAGAAATTCTGCAACGCATAGAGAAATCGGGGGAGCGACATCATTTTAAAAAGCACCACTCGGCCCAACGGAGACAAGGGCAATTCACGCCATCGCCTCACATCCTGTTTGAGACGGCGGAGCGGAGCATACAGATTCCGTTCATAACGCACCGCAGAAACCGTAGAGACATAAATCCCCAAATACTTAAATCCGTCATCCGCCACCAAAATTGGAAACCTTCGAGGCAACGGCAGCAGAACCCCGGCTATGACATAAACACAGGATTTGGTCCAATTGATGACCAATCCGGAGTTCTTACCGAAGGATGTAAGAACGTCGAAGAGTACGTTCAAGGACTTTTGAGGGGAAGTGAAGTAAAGGAGGATGTCGTCGGCATACAGTGAGACGCGATCCTCCAGATCTGGCGCCCACCGGATCCCTTTATTCGTGGGTTCCCACCGGAGCCATGCCGCAAGGGGTTCAAGTACCAACGCAAACAGAAGCGGGGAAAGCGGACATCCCTGACGGGTGCCGCGTCCCAATGGGAAGGGGTCAGAACTTCTGCCATTTACCACGACCTGGGCCAGCGGTTGTTCATAAAGAAGCTTGACCCACGCAATAAAGTTAGGGCCAAAGCCGAACTTGGAGAGGGCTGCCCAAAGATAAGGCCATTCAATGGTGTCAAAAGCCATCGTAGCGTCTAGGGAGGCCACCACCGCAGGCTCCGTGAGAGTAGCAGCTCTCGCGAGAACACCATGAAGCCACGCAGATTAAGGGCTGTGTTCCTATGTGGTATGAAGCCGGATTGATCCGGATGGATCAGGTCACAAATCACCGTCAACAACCGATTGGCCAGAACCTTGGCTAGGATTTTAGGTTCTGCGTTTAGCAGGGAAATGGGGCGGTAGGAAGTACAGCGATCACGGGGTTTGCCATCCTTATAAATGACCACTATAGTAGCTAGGCGCTGTTCAAGCGGAAGGACTCCTGCCTCGAACGCGTCTAGAAACATGTTGCGCAGATGGGCGGCCATCTTGTCTGGACGAAGTTTGTAAAGCTCGATGGGCAAACCATTGGGCCCCATCGCCGTGCCCGATCGCAGAGATCTGATAGCAAGGGCAATCTCATCCACCGTAAAGGGAGCCTCCAGAGCCAGGCCCTCCTCCTCCGAGACACAAGGAAGGGCTATATCACGCAACAGCAAACGGGAATCAGCCTCATCACGATCACTCACCGGGGTATAAACCTTCCGCAAATGATCAACAAAACAGTCAACAATCTCACCGGGGTCAGACACACATTCACCAGACTTGCGAACAATAACGGGCACAACGCGATTCGCTCTTTCAGCCTTATCCAGCCACGCTAGGAGTTTGCTCGCCTTGTCACCCACATCATACAGCCGGCCCAATTGATTCGCTCGCATCAACTTAGCAGCATCGGTCACACAAGCCTTGTAATCCGCCTGTTTCAGCTCCAAAGTGTGTAATAGCGCAGGCGTGTCATCCCCACCCAGCTCACTTTCAAGCGCTGTAATTTCAGTCTCAAGGGCCAGCACGGCCTCCCTCTTAGCCCTCCATTCAGCAGCAATAAGAGACAGTGCGGATCCCCGAATGACCGTTTTAAAGGCCTCCCAGAGAACCGTAGGGGAGGTCACCGAACCCACATTTTCATCGAAATACCAGTCAATAGCCTTCACCAAGTCTGAGCGGAGCCGGGGGTTCCGAAAATGCCAGGGGGGAACAGGGGGAACTCTGTTACCAAAAAGACCACCCACAGAGATCTTAATCAGCAAGGGGGAATGGTCCGAGATACCCCGGGGGAGATGACAAACCTCCCGTACCAAGGATAGGGTAGAAGCCAGCATAAAGAAGTAGTCTATCCGAGAGAGGCTGCCATGCGCACCAGAGTGGAAGGTATACTGCGTCTGGGTGGGATGCAGCGAACGCCAAACATCTGTGGTAAATTTTAATTACCTATGCAGAATTTATGCGGTAAAGTTCAATAAGAATAACTCAGTCAAAATGAAAGGCAGAGTCCGTGGCATCTGAGTTTTAAAAGGGGGTTTATTCCTTAAAAAGGAATTGGTTCGAACCAGGTTCATTCATATTCCATCACCACGAAGGTTCAGGAAGGGTATTACAATGCTTTATTAACAGTACATCATATATATAGTCAATGCATTACAGTGGTGATGGGTTCAGAAGGCGTAACAGCTGAGAGAAAACGAGATAAGGACATATGTACGTTACAGAAGGCGTGCATGAGGGCGTACACGGAGGTGTGTGCTAGAAACGTCACATAGAGGTGTCACATGTGGGTGGATCCCTAGTAGAATCCTGCAGAGTCAGCAAAAACATGTGGCAGAGATGCGCGCGCAGCAGTATGACGTGGGAATGACGTGGAACTGGAGGGTGAAGGGGACTTGACATTTTGCCCTACATGTGGAGACAGAAGTCTGGGGTGTCAGAACAACCTAATCCCAAATCATATCTGGTATCTTGTGTTTAAGGAACTGTATTATCTTAGAAAGAAAGGTTTCTCGGGCAGAGGCTATTCTATACTGACTGCTAGTGCGTGCATATGCGACTACGTGTCTACATGAGATGTGAGGGGCCATGGGCCTACCATGGTAACGGAAGCTATGTATTTCTTGCATGGAGACAGTGAGGCCGGGCCCTTTGCTCTGCAGCTGGGAAGGATGTTTTCGTAAACTACTAGACAGGAATGTATTTTTGAGGAGCGGAACAGATAACTTGAAGGTTGAATACAGTCTTGGCAGGCAAGGCAGGCCGAGCTAGGCACCGCTCGCCGCGCAGGGAGTAAGTCAAGGGTCAGGAAGCAGCAGGCTGCGGCTGTCAGAGACAGAAGGCAGGAAAAGGCTCGATGGCAGAAATCAGGGCCTACCTCGCCAGAGCTAGAGATCATGAAAAGTGCACCATATAAAGGCGTTGGCAAGGCACACTTAGGAACGGAATATCTGACCTATTCATGGTGGATCTGAAAGAGGACATGTTAACGTTGGACGCAAATGTATTTGCGTCTTCATAGCTGGAAGTGGAGGGAACATACATGTACTTGAAGCACGTACATGGAGCCGTTGGGGTCTACGATAGGGGACACAATTGACCATAAAATTCATATTACCTCATTCCCTCCTTGTCCCCTACGGACCCTTCATGATATATCAATCCTCATTAATCTATCAATCTGTTCATGTAACATCATTTGCTCTTCTTTCTTCTTATGGCGTTTTGAATGAGGACTTGAATGAGGAATACATGATGTGGCGCACAAGCCGCAAATCGCTGGCCCACATTGCAGACATAGGCAGCAACTGAATACTATGAGAAGGCCAATACCTAGGAAGGATAGGACTTTCCATCCCCAGGCTGACAGCGTGGTCCAGAACCAACCGGACCAAGTCCAGGTGCCTGGATCCTGGTGTATCAAACTTGCGATCTTGTGGAGACGGGTAATGGCTCTATATACTGATGGCGCGTTTTCTGGAATGAAAACACAGCAGCTCGACCCGATGACCTTACAGGCTCCGCCCCTATCGGCCAGAATGACGTCAAGGACGAGACGATTTTGAAGAACAACAATCCGTATAGCAGACTGCTCCTCTGTTAAGTTACTTAGGGCGGACGTAGCTTCATTCACTACGGCTTCGAGGGTTCTGGTTAATTTTCGTATCAGTTTACTATTGGAGACAGTACCTAAGTAGGAAAAGAAACCTTTATTGAAGTCTGTGTATTGCTCCCATGCCGTTTCAGTATAGTCGACAATCGGGAGATCTCTCTGTGGTCTATTGTGTACTAGATGGGTGTCCCTATGATAATCAGGAGGGGCTAGGAAAACAGGTGGCAGAAGGAATGCAATGTAACAGGTGCCATCCCAATCTAGAGGTAAGCGTATATATGCGGTATGGCCACAAACGAAGTAGGAATGACGTGAAGCTTTAAATGTAGACTTGCCTTTATCACTGAATTCGATCACAGTAAGGCATTTACTATGACCCAGGTGTACTGAACCATTCTTTCTGACACATAATTCACCTTTAACTGGTAGTACGGACATTGCAGGCAAGACTGGTTCGGATTCGGATTCAACATTCAGAATCATGAGGTTAAGTGTAAAGTTACCTAATCCATATACTTCATTTTCTAGATCAGTTCCTGTCCTTTTAGGAAGACCCTCCTTGTCAGGGAAACATACTTTATGCAGAACTGTGTTCAGATTTCCCCACACCCAGTTGCCCTGGTAAACTACGGAATCAGAATCTAAGGAATTAATTAAACTAAACCATGCCCCACAGGAACCATTGTGTGTGAACGGGTACGGGAAAAGAGGCAGAACTCCCTTGTATTTCTGATAGGGAGGGAGTCGGCCACATATCCAACAATTGGTAGCATTGCTGGTCTGATGGGAATGATGTAACATACTAATGAATGTGTTGTTGCGCAGCGCAAGTCGGTAGGATAACTCGTGCGGGGGCAGTTCACTGAAAGAGTGCTCGGCAGTAACATTGAAGGAAGACTGTGCACGCTTGAAAATAGGGTAGTACATATGTAAAAGCACACTTGCAGCAATAATCAGAAGACTTAGAAAAAACATAATCAATAGTGTCACAATGCAGTGGCTGCGAAGAGATTTACAATATTCATGTTTCTTGAGCTGTTTCTGTCTATCTCTCTCTCTGTTGGGGTCTAGAGGATACATGTCAGAAAACACGTCTAACCGATTCACCTAGGGGAGGACTTAAACAATTAAACTGTCTGACTTGCTAGACCTTAGTTTGGATTTATACTCCTCGGACGGAGTTTTCTCTATCAGGGGAAGTTTAGAGTCACTGAAATCTGGGCAGTCCTTAGAGGGGGAGGGCTGAGAGTCTGTAACTGGAAGCAGTCCATGAAATATCTTGACGTGGCTGGAGTGGAGCCACCCTTTGCGGCCCTCGACCTTGATTGCAGTCCTCGTGGTTAGCAGGACAAGTTTCGGCCCCTGCCAACGGGGCTCCAGCGGACTCCTCCGATCAAAGTTCCTGACGAGAAAAAGGTCCCCCGGAATGATCCCATGTGGCTTTACATCGGTGTTGTCGGGAAAAGCTGCAGCAACCTGTGAACGACATGATTGGAGTGCAGACATCAAGGAGGCAAGGTAATCTGTCAGCATATTACAATCGACATCGGTAATTTTTCTAGGCAGAGGCGTCCCCCACATATTCGGTGGCCTACCAAAGACCACCTCGTACGGGGATAGCCCTGTTCTGGAATGTGCAACCATTCTCATATAGAAGAGTGCGACTGGCAAAGCTACTATCCAGTCGACTCCTTTCTCTCTACACATCTTGGCAAGACAAATTTTCAGAGTCTGATTATGGCGTTCCACGAGGCCTGCTGCCTCGGGATGTCGGACACAATGGAACTTCCATTGGTAGCCGAGCAGGAGAGATACTTGCTTCATTAACTCGGACGAGAATGGCTGACCGTTATCGGAGTATACGATGCGGGGCAAACCATATCTGGGAAAGAATTCACAAACCAACTGTTTGGCAGTGGTCGGAGCAGTGTAATCTGGGACTGGATATGCTTCTGTCCAACGGGAAAGTGCACATTCAACTACGAGGACATATTTGAATCCTCGACAACGTTCCATCTGGATATAATCCATCTGGAGGACTTCAAAAGGGTGATCGGGAGGATGAAATCCACCTTGCTCTACGGGAATGCTTTTACCTGGGTTGAACTGACAACAAATCATGCAAGTACGCCCTTTCTGTTTGGCTGCTGCTCGTAAATGTTTATTGAACCAGATATTTTGAATACTGTCTAACATGGCTTTTTCTCCTAAATGTGCAGGACTATGTACTGTGTTAATGATTACTTGGACCATAGAGTCGGGGAGAAACCATGTAGATTTTCCCCTCGTCATCCATCCTTGGTCTGTCTGGACCCCTCCTAGTTCAGTCCATTTCTTGATTTCGTCTGGTGTAGCATGTGTCTGTATATCAATTACATCTAGGGCGGGATCCTTAACTGTCATGCAATGTGTCGGTGTCGCGACTATGGTCTTTGTCAGATCAGTGGTGTGAGTCTGAGTCTGAGCTGTATGCTTTGCTGTGCGGTCTGCCAGGTCGTTACCCTGGGAAATTGTATCTGTAACCTTTGTATGTGCCTTGCACTTCATAATGGATATAGCTGTAGGCAGATGTATTGCATCTAACAGAGTTTGAATGAGGGGACCGTGTTGAATTTTGGCACCGTGAGAAGTCAAAAAACCTCTCTCTCGCCAGAGGACACCGAAGTCGTGTACGACTCCGAATGCATAACGTGAATCTGTGTATATGTTAACTCTCTTGTTCTTTGCTTGAATGCAGGCTTGGGTCAGAGCGATGAGCTCTGCTGCTTGAGCTGACAAGGTGTTGATACAATTTGTTTCTATGACTTCAGTTTCTGTCGTGACTGCATAAGCGGCCACTAATTCTCCTGTACTTGTCCTCATGCATGAACCATCCACATAAAGTGTCAGGTCTGGATCTGGTAATGCGGTGTCTGTCAAGTCTTGTCTAGGTTTCGTCGTAATAGTAATGACCTCAATACAATCATGTGCCAATGGGTCTGTCTCACTTAATGGCAAAAGTGTAGCAGGGTTCAATGTATTGCAGCGTCTGATTTCTATGTGTGGCTGAAATAATGTCAATTCATAACCTGTCAGTCTTGCTATAGTCAAGTGTTGAGTCTGTGTTCGGTTTAAAAGAACTTCCACGGAGTGTGGAACTTGTACTGTCAATTGGTGTCCTAACACTATGGAATCACTTTGTCTGATTGCTAGAGCTGTTGCTGCTACTGATTTCAAGCATGCAGGCAGAGCCTGGGCTACCGGATCCAATGTACTAGAAAAATAAGCACACGGTTTGTGTGAACCTGCTTGTTCTTGGGTCAGCACTGATAATGCAGTACCTTCACGTTCTGTGACAAAAAGTGTAAAAGATTTGCTGTAACATGGTGTCGCTAAAACTGGTGCTTGGCATAAGGCTTTCTTTAAGTCGTCAAAAGCTTGTGTATGTTCCTGAGTCCAAGGAAGGACAGTTGAAGACGCTGCCTCCTGTGTTGTCAACTGTATAAGTGGCTTGGCTAGAAATGCATACTGAGGGATCCATTGTCTGCAGTAAGAAGTGAGGCCTATAAAGGCTCGTACCTCCTTTTGTGTCTTGGGTTGTGACATGTTTACAATTAACTGGATGCGGTCAGGTGTTAGCTGTCTCCCCCATTTGGACAGCAAGTGCCCAAGGTATACCACTTGCTGAACACAGAATTGCAGCTTCGAAGGGGACACCTTGTGCCCCTTGTCTGCCAGGAAATGCAAAACCGTCAGTGACGCTAGTTCACATTCAGGTTCACTTCGGGCGGTGATCAACAGATCATCGACGTACTGTAACAGAGCAGTGTTGTCAGGCATGTGTATACTGTCTAGTTGTCTTTTCAGTGCTTGACTATAGATGCTGGGGCTTTCTGTGAATCCTTGAGGTGCGCGTGCAAATTTGAAGCTTCGTCCATTTAAACAGAATCCGAAAAGGTATTGGCTTTCCGGGTCAATGGGGACACTAAAGAAGGCGTTCTTCAGGTCAATCACAGTAAAGAACGTTGCCTCGGAATCAATGGCAGTCAATAGAGACGAGATATCTGGGACCACGGGATATTGTGGTACAATACATTTATTCAATTCGCGCAAATCGATAACTAATCGATAAACAGGAGGTGCATTTGGATCAGTACGTTTAAGAATTGGAATGATGGGGGAATTACATATATTGGAGTCGGTTTCTACAACCACTCCTTGTGCAATGAGCTCGTCAATGATTTTCAGTAAAGCCGCTACAGCATCTGGAGGTAATTTGTATTGTCGAATTCGTGGCAAGACTACTCCTGGTCTGAGTGTGACTCGATATGGTGTAATGTGCATACATCCTACATCAGTGGGACCTTGTGCCCACAAATGTGCAGGAACCTTCTGTAATCTGGGATCAATATCTCTCAAAACATAGTGACCTTTAAAGTCACGTAAAAACAGTCTTACTCCTTCCGGAGAACAGCAAATGACAGCTCCTAGAGCTTTCAATGTCTTTATACCTAACAAGTTTTCTGGACATGATTTCGTTAGTAATAGATCTGTAGTACGTGTCAATGGACCAACTGCAAGGGGAAGTGGTTGTGATACTTCATTAATAATAGGCTTTCCTGAAAATCCAAGGGAAACATTCTGTGCGCCTGAGAGGGGTGCCCCCGGAACCTCGTCGTGACTTATAGTTGTCCTGCTTGCCCCTGTATCAATCAGAAACTTTCGGTCTTTCCCTAATACCTGACTGTGTACATAAGGACCTTCTTGATCTACAGGAATCTCAATGAGAGGCAAGCCAACTTCCCTCTCTAGGCTGTTTCATGTGTATCGCTGATAATCGGGATAATCTGTCTGCGCATACTGGTACATCTGTTGTGTTGCATGTTGTGTTGCGGCAATGGGTTGTGGCTGTGGTACCGCTACTGTCTGTTGTGAGGCTTGCATGGGCTGGATATTCTGTGGTACTTGTTGTTGGACCTGGTCCTGTCTAGGAGGACGCGGTCTCTCTTTAGTTTTACCAGTAAGTATATTATGTTTCAAAACTGCACAATCGTTTATATAGTGACCTGGCTGTTTACAATAATTGCATGTCCCTTTAACAGGAGCTGCGGGGTTATTGGACTGTGTCATACCCTTTTTCTGACCGTCAGCTGGAACTGACTGCGCAACTAACATTTTCATTTTCGTATCCTTCATACGTCTTTGTTCGTGATCATGTTCTTCTCTAATTCTGTTCTGGTGGTACTGTAACATTTGTAACATTTGTGAAGGGGTATTAGCTTGCCATGTGCTCTCGACTTTCAGAACACGATTCTTAACCTGGGGCAGAGAATTTTCGACCAATTTAGATACAAAAAGATGTGGATATGATTCACTACTTGGTTTCAGGCCACTATTAATAACAAAACATTTCTCAAATCGGGAATAAAAATCGCTAGTATCTTCATCGGGTTTCTGTTTGCAGGCTGAGATTGCATCCCAGTCCTCTTTTTTCGTTGCTAACAAACGTGGCAATACTTGTACTAACAATCCTGGTAATGCTTTAGTTTTCTCCCCGAGCCCTAGACCTGGGGTTCTGGTATTTTCTTCGTTCTCTAATACAGCCCACTCAATCTTTGCCTCGCCCACCTCCCATTCTTTTTCCTTGAGTTTCTCGTAAATACCAGCAGGCAATAATACTTTCAATATTTTCATGATGTCGGGATAGGTATAATCACCCATGAGTAACATATCTTTTATTTCACGGTGAAAACCTGCTGGATCTTTGTCATGGCTGGGCACTAATTTCTCAAAAACAACGAAAGAGTACTAATAACAACTGTAATACACAAAACCTATTATGTACAGAAGTGAAGATAATAAGGAGTAAATAACTACCACAATCCTGTAAGGGAAGTATTACACCCAGACAAGTGAGTTATGGAGAAAAAGAAGAACCCTCAGGCACCAACTGAATATATTGGTTGCCATTGTCTTCATTTGGTCCTTGTAGAAAATACGTGAAAAAAACTACGTAGTAAAGAAAGAAAGTGCTCAGTTAAAAAGGAGTAAGAACCACTCCCCAAACCAGAATTTTAATACAGGGGTGGCTCTGACTCAGTTAAAAACCATAGTGAAACGTCGGACATATGTAGGTTGAGCTAATTAGAACATAATGTCCTATAAGGTCGACATGTTTCTTGCTATGAGCTTACCCTCAGCTCAGCATTCATCAGGACCAAATATACCCTAGCCTTATGTTACGTGCTCATTGTGGCAGCATAAACATATAAGGCGGGGTATCCAAATTAAATTATAAAAACAATGTGATTTTAAAAGAGAAACACTTATCTGTTAGTGTCCGCACACCAACTTTGGTGTGGAATCCCTGTCCTAAAGGAGGGATAATCAATTTAATATAAATGAGGAAATTACCCCTTAGGTCCATGGTGGGGGAAACCTTCACGTTCGGATAATTTGCATCCAAACGACTCCCCGCATGACCACCTATTCACACTCAACCACGGCCTGTAAACAAGCAATAATACTTTCAATATTTTCATGATGTCGGGATAGGTATAATCACCCATGAGTAACATATCTTTTATTTCACGGTGAAAACCTGCTGGATCTTTGTCATGGCTGGGCACTAATTTCTTCATTTCTAACAGTTCCATTTTAGTTATAGGTGTGTACACAAACACACGTCTAAAGGTATTATCATCATTCTTGACTGGATGTACTTCTCGCAAGGGATTCTGTCTGTCTATGTAATACATTTTTCTTTCTGGAGGTGGAGCTGGATCAAACTGTGGACACAGGAAGGCACTATATCTGTGCCGTTGTTCTAGAATTATTTTAATTAGGTCAGTACCTAGACCTCTCCATCTATTCATGAGTAGCTCTATTAAAATATCAGGTAGGGGGCCTGGATCAGAATGTTGGCTTTTATACAATATAAGGAGATGCTGAATCATGTATATTCCGGCTAATTTCTGTTCGTCAGGGGAAAGATTTAAAAAGTTTTGTGCTAATGCATCATCATTATATTTATCAGAACTGTCAGCCCATTGTACTGCTGACCTGGCTAATTCTTGTTAAATGTTCATCCATAGAATTGAGTACATGGTACCCCATTCGTTCTTGAAGTATTTTATCGGTAGCCTGAAATAGGTGTTCAGGCGTCTTCGGGTTTGACATGGCAGCTTGAAAAAGTCTCTTACTTTCTGGGCGTATCGGACGCATTGAATTATTAAAAGGTCTTCCCTTACCTACATATGCTATCATTTCACTAGCTGGCAATTGTAATTGTCCTGTATTCTCTTCTAGTTGTTCCTCCTCCTCCTCGCAGCATTCACTCTTGTCTGCATCTCTTTCTCTTTCAGGCTGTCTCCTTTCATGTATTTGTTCTACTGCTTTTCGGATCCTTCGGTACATATTTTCTATACTACTCTGTTTATCATGTTTTCCATCTGCTATATTCTGACCCCATTTAGTCAGTGCTTTCATGTCTTCCTGGTCTACACCAGGCCTATCTTGTTCTCTTATCAAGCAGTTTATAAAGAAACGTAATATCATCTTCTGGGTGTCAACTTTCTGGTATGCCATGGCCTCGCCTATACTTTCAGGGCCTTCCCCCGTTTGGACAAAACGATATATTCTGTCTAGATGATCAATCATTCCGGGTAGTATCATTAAATAATTTGTGACTCGTCGTAGACGTACTGATGATAGCATCATTCTGTCGTCTTTACCGGGTACGGGATCATATCTACAATCTGTAAGAGGCTCTTTAAGTATGTCGTAATTCGCTGATTGAGGTGTACTTTGCTGTGCTAAATCCCTATAGGTCAATCGGTGTGCTTGTGGCGGGGTCTGAAAACCTCCTACTGCCCCTCCCGAAGTGCCAGGTCCAAAAGGATTTGTTGGGTGCATAGTAGGGAGAATGGGTGCGGGAAGGGGTCGAGGAATCGGCGGAGGATGTGGAACGGGAGGAGGAGTTTGATGTTGCGGAGGTGGCGGTACATTATCTCGGGGTGGAGTGCCATCAACAGGTGGTGTGCGTGGCGGCGGAGTATTAACATATTCGGGGGCTACATCGTCTAAATAGGAGGAGAGGAAAACGTCCTTTGTGGTCTTGTGACGTACTTTAATCGGGACCAATGGAGGGGGCAGATTCTTCGGTATTTCCGGAGTGGCCTTAGGTAAACCCTCGGCCAGGAGCGGATACATACCATTCATAAGAGTGTTTCGTTGTCTGTCTACTTGTTCTGCTTTTACTCGTATCCCCTCCTCAACTAATACATTTTCACGGGCTTTGTCTGAATCCTCTCTACTTTTCTCTGCTTTTCTGAGAGCTTTTTCTGTGCGTCTATGCGATTCTTTCCGCCATAGTTCAATGGCATCTTTCTGTGACTGCCTGGCTATCTTTTTCCATAATGCTTCTTCTACTCTCATGATGCAATCCGCATCCCATGTCCCTGCAGCGGGCCATTTCTGATTTTCTGCTAAATCTTTAGTTTAATCCACCCATAAATCGAGATATAATACGGCATCTAGGCCATGTTTGTGGTACATAAAGTACCCTGGAGTGTCCCTGGGTGGAATGGGAACAGCTTCCTCTAGAATCCCTTTTCTAGTTCCTATCTGTCTTAGTTTAGAGAACAGTGGCATGTCTCAGCCGTACTACTTGGTACTTGATACTTACTTGGATTTGAACACAATTAATACAATGAACACAGTAATATAGATCGAACAATCATTCATACCACGACATTTAAAACACATTTAAAACATTTTTAAAACGAACAATAATAACTAGGATAAAACTAACTACCTGCATACTCGATATACTGCTAAACAGTACAGATACACCGCTAAATAGTGCAGACCGGGTCTGTGTACCCAAACCCGTCTTGACCGGCACAAATTAATGCGCACGTCTAGATGCGTCCCTAGCAACGGTATTCACCAGGAAGCACGGAACAGAAGGCCTCGGAACTCGATACTGGACTGGACCCTGGACTGGACTCGACTGGACTGGACTCGCGACGTAGGTACTTCGGAACTTCGGAACTGGTGGGCCTCCAAATACCTCGGACTCTGCTCTCTCAGCTAGGTTCTGGTCGGGATCCTCCGCACTCCTCACCGCCTCGTCTGGGTGTCGATCGCAGCCTCAGTCACCTCCGTTGGCCTGAGGGAGATACAGGAAATCCTGCGGGTACGCGTAGTTGTCCGTCAGCGCTGTGGCAGGGAACCGGACCTGCAACGCACCTCCGGCGCGTGGGGTGGGGGAGGGGTCCCTGTTCGGGCGCCAATTATGTGGTAAATTTTAATTACCTATGCAGAATTTATGCGGTAAAGTTCAATAAGAATAACTCAGTCAAAATGAAAGGCAGAGTCTGTGGCATCTGAGTTTTAAAAGGGGGTTTATTCCTTAAAAAGGAATTGGTTCGAACCAGGTTCATTCATATTCCATCACCACGAAGGTTCAGGAAGGGAATTACAATGCTTTATTAACAGTACATCATATATATAGTCAATGCATTACAGTGGTGATGGGTTCAGAAGGCGTAACAGCTGAGAGAAAACGAGATAAGGACATATGTACGTAACAGAAGGCGTGCATGAGGGCGTACACGGAGGTGTGTGCTAGAAACGTCACATAGAGGTGTCACATGTGGGTGGATCCCTAGTAGAATCCTGCAGAGTCAGCAAAAACATGTGGCAGAGATGCGCGCGCAGCAGTATGATGTGGGAATGACGTGGAACTGGAGGGTGAAGGGGACTTGACATTTTGCCCTACATGTGGAGACAGAAGTCTGGGGTGTCAGAACAACCTAATCCCAAATCATATCTGGTATCTTGTGTTTAAGGAACTGTATTATCTCAGAAAGAAAGGTTTCTCGGGCAGAGGCTATTCTATACTGACTGCTAGTGCGTGCATATGCGACTACGTGTCTACATGAGATGTGAGGGGCCATGGGCCTACCATGGTAACGGAAGCTATGTATTTCTTGCATGGAGACAGTGAGGCCGGGCCCTTTGCTCTGCAGCTGAGAAGGATGTTTTCGTAAACTACTAGACAGGAATGTATTTTTGAGGAGCGGAACAGATAACTTGAAGGTTGAATACAGTCTTGGCAGGCAAGGCAGGCCGAGCTAGGCACCGCTCGCCGCGCAGGGAGTAAGTCAAGGGTCAGGAAGCAGCAGGCTGCGGCTGTCAGAGACAGAAGGCAGGAAAAGGCTCGATGGCAGAAATCAGGGCCTACCTCACCAGAGCTAGAGATCATGAAAAGTGCACCATATAAAGACGTTGGCAAGGCACACTTAGGAACGGAATATCTGACCCATTCATGGTGGATCTGAAAGAGGACATGTTAACGTTGGACGCAAATGTATTTGCGTCTTCATAGCTGGAAGTGGAGGGAACATACATGTACTTGAAGCACGTACATGGAGCCGTTGGGGTCTACGATAGGGGACACAATTGACCATAAAATTCATATTACCTCACATCCACCAGACCAAAAGTTTCAGTCATATCATTGAGCCACATCTGGGACTGCGGCAGAACTCTAGGGGGCAGTCGATAACATTCGCCAGACATCACGGAGTTAAAGTCTCCACCCATGATCAGCAGACCATCAGGGAGACCAAGAAGAGTCTTGCCAAGATCGGCGTACCTCCCCGAGACAGCAGCATATCGTCCCCGATCATCTAGGACAACATCATCAATCTCAAGGGCCAGGGAGGATTTAACCATTATACCCACTCCCCGAGACCCGGAGGTGAAACCAGCGTGGGCGGCCAATCGGTAGCCCCGACGGTCAAGAGCTTTACAGGCATTACCGATCAAGTGGGTTTCCTGGAGGAACACAACATCAGGGGCATGGCGCGTTTAATCCTGTCACCCAAACCGTTGACGTTCCAAGAAAGAACCTGCATCTCACCCCCCCATCCCAGGAAGAACGACCCAACCCTACCCCCTCCCATAACCACAGATCCAGAATACTTGCAATCAGTAATATACCATGAAAAGAGAGAAATAACAGAAAACACAGAACACAACCAAGTCCCCACAAACCACCCCCAACCAAGAACCCGTTACAACGCCCCCCACCCTGCACCCCTGCTGACTAGAAAGCCACCCCAAACTGCAGTGTGCCTGTCGCCCCATCTGATCTACACAAAGAAACCCCCGAGGAGGAAGGGAGAAACCACCCGTACCCGCACCACCACAGGCACAATCATTAAGCATACAATATAGGTTACTCTGTAAAGTTCACAGTCTCAAGTCGGACCACTGGGGGCCCACGTTAAACCTGGTCCGTCGCACCACCTTCCGCGCCGCCGGAGCCTCCACTCTCGGTGTCATCTTTCGGCAACGAGTCCAACCAGTCACTAGCACGATCAGGCTGATCAAAGAAATAGGCTCGTTCTCTGAACTCAATCCGCAAGCGAGCAGGAAATAGCATGGCGTATTTCAGTCCCAAATCCCTCAGACGACGCTTCACTCCAAGGAAACCAGAACGTTGCCATTGCACTTGGGGGGTGAAATCAGGATAGATCGAGACAGAGTTATTATCGTACTTCAACGGGCCGTGTTTACGAGCGGCCTGCAGGATGGCGTCTCTGTCCCGAAAGTGAAACAGTCTAGCGATGATAGGCCTTCGAGGGCCCCCTGGCTTCACCTGACCACCTGGGAAGCGATAGGCACGCTCGACCGCAAAAAACTTGCTGAGACCTGCGGGAGCGAGTTTAGGGACAATGAGTTCCTCGACCAGTAAATCGATCGAGGCGGCACCATTGTCTTCCGGCACTCCGACCAAGCGTATGTTGTTCCGCCGGGCCCTGTTATCGTAATTCTCGATGCGTTTGAGCAAAAGGTTGTGTGAGGAACGCAAATTCCCTATCTCAGATTGTGCCTCTGCCATGTCCGTCACCAAACTCGATGCCTTTAAGTCCAATGCCTTGACCCTCTCGTTCGTCTTGGCCAAATCGGCTCGAATAAGAGTAACATCCACCGCCACCGTGTCTATCTTGGACACGATGGCTTCGTATTGTTGACTCATATCGGCCTTGAGGCCTGCAATGGCGGCCAACAGGTCCTGAAGGGACACTTCTGAGGAAGACGACAAGTCTGTCTTCGGGTCCTCCAAGCCACGACTGGCAGCGCCGGGGGAACCTCTCGGTTGGGTATAGCGCTCGATCATGTTGGACTGGATCGACCCCCCGCGAGTAGTGGTCTTCCTGCGTTTCTCCGCATCAGGTTTCGTCGCCATGTTGTATTCAGCACCGGACACCCGGGTGTAGAGGGGTGGTGACAAGTCTCGAACCCCCAAAAGTCTGGTTTCACGAGAGAGTGCCACGGGCCACCTAGCCGGCACCAAGAAAGAAAGCGTTCACAGTGAGAGCAGCAGACCGGATAAAGTAGCAGGCCCCAAGGAGTCAGAGACGAGAGGGCTGGAAACCGAAAGTGAAAGTGGCACACCACCGGTGGAGCAGATGCCAGGCAGCCGTTGTTGTTGCATTACAGCTCGGCCATATTCGGCAGCAGAGACCCCGGTCGCATCGGGGGTTAGGCCAGAAAGTTGGAGACAATGTAAAAATGGTCCCCGAGGTCCGATCTCGGCCAAAAAAGGATCGACGGTATCAGTGAGAGTAGCACTTCAAAAGCCTGTCGAAGTGACCAGGATAACTGCAGGATAGATCAAGAAGGGCGGCGCGGGTCTCAGGAGCTCTCTGCTCACGCGACCATCTTGGATGCCCGCGTAGCTCCTCCCCGGCTCTAGTTTTTTACAGTGTTTTGGTCAGATCTGAGGATTGCTTACTTCCATAGAGTTGCTGTTTTTGTTCAACAACAAACCATTTGTCATCATGGATGCCTGTGCTACCTAAATGCAATGTATTTTGAAGCAAATCTGCTAGAGGCCAGTCTCTCACGGCGCTTGATGTGATTCGGAGGAAATGTCATGTGTAGGGATTTACCATCCTTTCACTTCAGGGCGTACATCCATTCAGTGGTATTGTAGGTCATATCCTACTACCACTACGGTTTATGTACTTGTATTGCCCCTATTTGTCACCCCGCTCTTTAAGTGACTCATGTACATTTGGCAATGGGAGAAAAACTTTTTTAGGTTTAATGAAGGGGTCGGTAGGAAGAAGGAAACAAACGCATATGTTGATATTGGCAGTTCTGAGCGATCATCGTCATTTTGAACAGTGCCTCCTCTATTTCATAGCAATAATTACTGTGTTTTGTGGCTTTTTGGCGCTTGTTACTTTATGCTGCATGGGGTTACTTCCTGTAAACATTTCACGGCACATAGGTTTATTAGGGATACTTCCTGACCGGTATCATATCGGTAGCAGCGAGAGAACAAATGTGAGTTTTGTTTTTGTCAGAACGAGCGGCAGCTGACGAGGGAGGTTGTGGAATCAAAGGCTCCCAACTTCAGAGGGCGCTGCAACCGGCTTTCCAGTCAGTTAGCAAGCTTGCAGTACACACACTGCATTTAAGACTCCAGGTAGCTGCTTAACAGAAGCCATTCCTTTAAGATATGATCCTGAATGGAAGCGATTTGACATTGTATTTTATGGCTCCAGGTAGACGGGGATTGAAATCACCCAGAGTGATGCTGGTAGTGAGTGCATTGCGCCCACTGCATGGAATCCTATAGTCTGTGTTTCTGAGGTGTCAGGCAGAGCATCCCTACAAGAAAGAAACAACCTGGTAATTAGTGCTATGCTGGGCTATTACAATGGAAAGTCTGAAAAAAAAATGTTCCTCATGCAGTACAACTGCTGCGCTGCTCTTACGGGTGGTTTATGTTAAGGGTCTGTTCAGATTGTAACAGGCCTACGTTTGAAAGTGGCAAATGTTTAAAGTGATGCTGACTAGCCAGGAAACAGAACCTGGGTGAGGATGTTTTTGAAGCGATTGCTTTTGACGCATAATTTGCTGGCCTGGTCTCGGTTCGTTATAGTTTTTCTGGCAATTCACTACAATTGATCATTGCCAATAATGTGTATGCCCTCTGTAGAAATTGTGGGGGTGATTAAGTGTTGTATAATTGACTTAGTTGATTTATTGGTAAATCTCTTGGAACTACATGGGTGTGTGTCATGGACTGTAAGCTAAATGCTGCCAGTGGGCCGGCATCACCGGTTGTGCCACCCGCAGTGGTAGTCAGGTAAATATGTCAGACCTATCAATGTAGGGTCTGCGCACACAATTGGTAAAGTGCCATGTTGGCCCAAACCTTATTTTCTTTACATATGTTACCTCCAAGGTAGGCTACAGGATTCCACATTGGGTGAAATTACTTACTGAGGGAGTTATGCTTGGCTTATTAGAGCAAGTTATTTGCAGGGTGTTGAGGGCAGGCATACTTGGCACTGGCATCGGGTGGGGCTCTCGCACAGGTGGAGTACACCTGCAGGGGGGCCGGGTACATGGTACGTTGTTAAATATACACCTGTTACGGAACTCTGAAACAAATAAGCAGAGGTCCCCAAGTTTGCAACTGGTGCTATGCTAGGCACCGTCAATGTACGCATGATTTCAATGCCCCTCATGTAACACAACCGTTGCTATGCTAAGCGCTCACACTGAAAAGTCTGAGGGGTATGCAACTGGTGCTAATCTCTTGTAGTAATTTTGGAAGAGGTGCCCAGGTATACAACTGGGGCTATGCTATGGTCTAAAGGATAATCACTTTAGTACTTATGGTCAGGCACTAAGTTATTCAGCTTCTAACAGAGGACAGGGCTACACCACCTGGTGCTAATAACACATTTAGCCGGCAGGGTACACTTCGTACCTTTAGTTTAACCACTGAGAAACCTTTATCTGTACCCCATGCAATTACAGGTGCAACGATAGGATTAGATCCCTCACTGTGGTACTTTGATTTATAATTTATAATCTCAGGGACGATGTTGGGAAGAGAAATAGGGACAGGGGTGTACCAGTGGATTACTAATTAATTGACTGCACCATGGAGTCACCGGACAATGTTCTTACCGGACAAGACGTCCCAACAATGTTCTTACTGGACTAAACAGCACACAATAGGTTAAATGGCACTATGATAAGCACTCATCAATGCATATGCCCGCTGTAGGACTATGACTGTGGGCCGGTTGTCTTATGGTTGACCTAGCTGATTTACTGATAAATCTCTTGGGACTACAAGTATGTGTGTCAGGGCCAATCAGCTAAATGCTGCTTCTTCTTTACATAGGTTACCTCTAGGGTAGGCTCTAGGATTTCATATGGGCCAAATTACTTAATGGGGGAGTCAGGACAGTTGTTGCATGGTGTGGTGGTCAGGCTTACTTGGCACGATCCTCGGTGAGGATTCTCTCAAGTATACTTTAAATGCTAGGTTGACAAACAGACTAGCTTCATGTCCAGTATCACGCAGGATTGGGGCATCCTTGTGGCCTCATACACTACCGGCACAGAAGTAGCACTGACTAGCGAATTGTGATTGGTCATCTACAGATGTAAAGGCACTAAACTTTTGTTTGTTTTTTCACATGTGTACAATTGGATCCATGACGGATACAACTGCAAGAGGTGGACAACCAATGGGACCGTTAGATGCGGAACTTGAGTGGCAAGAGACGGCATCAAGGTGATGGGCGATCAATCAAGGCCTCAAGAGGTGCCAGCATTGTATTGGTTGGTTATGGGTGTGCTAACAATTGGTGGTGACAGCCAAAGTAATATAGCAGTATGCTGCTTCAAGTGCTTCAGTATTCTGCCATCATAGCAGACGCAATAAGATATTCCGTAGTAAGGAGGGAGGCATACGTAGAACATTTCCCTGAGCATAGTGGACACGGGTAGGTGGTCCAGGGCTCTGTGGTATGCTTATAGGTGATCCTAGGACCTGTGGTCCCCTAAGTAGCCCTCCAATTCCACGGACAATGAGTGTCAGTGTCTGGGGTGACTTGTCTTATCGGGCACAGCGTGATGCCATTAATGGAGCCCATTTAGTGGCCCCATGGCGGTATTAGTAGTAACATGACAGTATGACCACTCTCCCGGAGTCTGACAACACATGCATCTCTATCCCGCACTTGAAGACGGTGAAGACGGTGTCCATTTGTTTACACTGGGGGATGAAGCAGTCGCAGGGGGTTTTCTTGCCTGTTTAGGCGCAGATAGGGACATGGCATGACCTTATGGCATGATCTTGCAGTGAGTTGGTAGGGCTTGATAGTTGGGCTGAAAAAATATAATGGCTTGGCTAGGGGGATTTTTGAGGCAGGGCATGACCTTTCAGTGAAGAAGGGGGCCAGATAGTCGGTGAACTACGCTGGCCTGTGGCGGTAAGGTCATGATTGGTGAGCAGTTTATTTAAGGTCCTTAGGGGGCGGCGCCATTCTCGAAGGGGGTTGCCCAAAGGGAGGGACAAATGGTCTCTCATAGAACTCCAGGGGAAGTTACAACTGGTTGGCTACATGGGTGAAGGGGAGGGGAGAGTCACGCTTTCTCTAGGCTGGTTGGGCGCCCCGCATGTGCAGAATGACGCCAGTAAATGGCGCAGAGATTCAGGGGCCCCCTTTAATGGAGTTAATAGCGCGTACGGGAGTAACCGGGGGGCCAAAGTACCCTCACGGTAAGCGGGCCCTCTGCGCATGCGCACTTTGACAGAAAGGCGTGGTTATTAGGGCTTACGGGAGTAACCGGGGAGGGGGTGTGCCCCCACGGTAAACGGGCCCTCTGCGCATGTGCACTCCGACAGGAGAGTGTGGTTAATAGGGTGTACGGGAGTAACCGAGGAGGGCGTGTAACCCCACGGTAAACGGGCCCTCTGCGCATGTGCACTCATTCAGGAGGGCGCGTTTTAGTGATAAGGATCTGACACCAGTTATTGACTTTGCCGTATAATGTGATTGATATGTTAGTTTCGGATAGGAAATACCCTGTACAAGAAATATGTTAAGGTTAGCCATTTGAAAACCTGTATATATCAATTGTAACATTTTCTGGGTAATTGTGTAAATATTGTTTAATTCAATTTTGATTTATTTTTTATGTTTTAATAAATGTAAATGTAAATGCACATGTATTTATATAGCGCAAATCACCCACACCGCAGGTATCTAAGCGCTTGCTTAGGGAACCCGTCCTGGTATTCCCCTGTGAGATACCCTGGCAGGGTATCCACAAGGTGAAAGCTAGGCATCCCGCCGCGAGGGGCCATTGTGGAGATTAAGCAAGCTATTGCCCAGAGCCGCAGAGTGTGAACCCGTGAGTCGAGTAGGCACCGGAGCAAGAATTATCGAGTCCGTGGAATTATTGAGCCCAAGCCCCGTCGAGGCGGGAAATTGAACCCTGGTCCAGGGCCGATCTCAGCTTCCAAGTCTGCCGCCTCTAACCCCTGAGCCACACTTCTCCAATATGTCCGGGGGGTCAAAAGATCCCCCGCCTTCCAAAGAAAGCCCTCTCACAACCTGTTAATAATGTTGGTTAACTGAAGGGTGGGGGTCCTCGGGCAGTCCCTGGCCATAAGGAAAGGTGGGCCGACATCGGCCCCGCCGCAGTTACGGTGGGGTGAACCCACCCCCACTAGCCCCGGGTCCCCTGGTGACCTGGAAGTGATTGAGTCAGTTCCGGCTCACGAAGGGAACAAAGGCCAAGCCGGTTAGATCCAGCCTGGCCGAAGAAGGGTTAAAAGGCCGTGGAGCGCGAGAGTCTGCCTCTTTGACTCCTGCGCACCACAGCCTACCTTCCAGCCTCTAGGAGGCTGTAATTATTTTCCCACCCACCATCCCGTGAAGCAGACAATTGTTATTGTGTGTTATGAAGGGTTTCACAATGTTGTTACAAATATTTATGTTTGACAAAAGTATCTGACTAATACGTTTTGTTCCTTAGAACTTTCTCCCATTTTCAGGTCATCAATTGTCGTATTTATTGCTATTCCTTGGTCAGGCGGTAAGGTCATGATTGGTGAGCAGTTAATTTAAGGTCCTTAGGGGGTGGCGCCATTCTCGAATGGGGTTGCCCAAAGGGAGGGACAAGTGGTCTCTCATAGAACTCCAGGGGCAGTTATAACCGGTTGGCAACTTGGGTGCGGGGGAGGGGAGAGTCACGCTTACTCTAGGCAGGTTGGCCACCCCGCACAAGCACAATGACGCCAGTAAACAGTGCAGAGATGCAAGGGCCCCTTTTAATGGAGTTAATAGAGTGTACAGGGGTAACCTGGTGGCCAAAGTACCCTCACGGTAAGCGGGCCCTCTGCGCATGCGCACTTCGACGGAAGGGCTTGGTTAATAGGGCGTACGGGGGTAACCAGGGAGGTAGTGTGCCCCTATGGTAAATGGGCCCTCTGCTCATGGGCACTCCGACAGGAGGACGTGGTTATTAGGGCGTATGGGGGTAACCGGGGAGGGCGTGTAACCCCACGGTAAACGAGCCCTCTGCGCATGCGCACCCCTTCAGGAGGGCGTGGTTTAGTGATAAGGATCTGACACCAGTTATTGACCTTGCCGTAGGCCCAAATAGGTATGCAGAAAATAAAATATTGTATAATCTGATTGATATGTTTGTTTCAGATAGGAAACACCTTGTACTAGAAATATGTTAAGGTTAGCCATCTGAATACCTTTATATATCAAATGTAACATTTTCTGCGTAATTGTGTAAATATTGTTTATTTCAATTTTGATTTATTTTGTATGTTTTAATAAATACGGCCGGGGGGTCGAAAGATCCCCCACCTTCCAAAGAAAACCCTCTCATGTCCTGTTAATAATGTTGGCTAACCGAAGGGTGGGGGTCCTCCGGCAGGCCCTGGCCATCAGGTAAAGTGTGCTGCTTCCCTCGGGACATGCGAGCACTAATAAAGGGGCAGTTTGAAAAATACCCTCCTGTTTTGCTGCATTCAAATGCCACACTAGAGAAATATATATTCCAGTGCCGTAGCTAGCTGAAATGTACTAGCCAAAAAAATATATATATATCTCACAGGCGAGCGGGGACCAACTGTTGGCTCATTGGATTGAGAGGCACGAGGTCGTTTTAGTGCTTTAAAAACAAGTTGGTCAGCTGGCACATGTTCTAAAATGGGTTCAGATTGTGAGATGGTACACCTTATGTGTTATGCGTGTGTATTAACTATGGGTGAAATTTGTGAATTAGCGTTCCGCGAATACGCTCGAAATCGAATTTGCAATCCGCAAGATCCGCGAATTCGTGCAAATTTGCAGATTTTGGGGTTTTTTGCGTGTTCGCGGTTTTTTTTGCGTGTTCGCTGGTTTTTTTGCCTGTTTGCTGGGCTTTTTGCATGTTCGCGGGCTGCTTGCATGGCGAAGTTACCCATGGGGTCGTGTATGGGCACAGCACCCTCTTCTTCACCACTGTCACCCTCTGGTTCATCACTGCCACCCTCTGGTTCACCACTGCCACCCTCTGGTTCACCCCTGCCACTGAAGAACCGGGTTTTAGAACCCAGCAGCGCCAGGGGAAACGCCCGATGTCTTCGAGTTCACCTGTCTTGGCATACAGAGACACGGGATACTTCTTGGTGGCGTCAAAGATAATTTATTGGCTGCAACCAGGAACAGAAGTCTACGAAACACGACACGGGTGGTTTGCTAGAGACTGCACAATTTTCGTATTGCGAGACATCGTCTTGTATGCTAAAAATCACATTACTGACTAGCACCAATTATTTACAAACTATCCAATCACAGATAACATTGCAAAAAGTATCACATAACGACAAGCCCACTTTCCAGTTGTCCAGCCCATCATCAATTACACGGGAAGGCCCAGCATTCTTGCTCGGACAGGCCGGACAAACCCATAATAAAAGGACCACAAACCCAAACCATAAATAGGCCATAAAAGAAGGAACAGAAACAGATGAGAAGCAAGATAGAAGGGTGTGTGCGTGTACCATAAACTCAGCAATGTCCTGCTCTTTGATCTCTATCTTGACCAGCTGCCGGACAAGGAACTGGCTCAGCAAGTTAGCTTCGGGCAACAGAGTCAGTTTGCTCAGATCAAACAGAAGTCAGCTAAAGGTGTACGTGTCCCAAGGACTCGTTCGGCCGTAGTCATCGGCCTATGTGAGGGCAACCACAAAATGGATGCCGTACACAAAATGGAACCCGAAGGTTCAGAACAGAATCCCTGATTTCATAGTGAATCCATCACTCGAACATGACGAAAACACTCGTACATACCGCACTCGTCATTTGCGGTTCGCTGTTACCAAAATCGTCAAGGTATCACAACCTTTATAAAACGGGTTCAGAATCACAGAACCTCACCACCCTCTGGTTCACCACTGCCACCCTCTGGTTCAGCACTGCCACTCTCTGGTTCACCCCTGCCACCTCCTGGTTCAGCACTGTCACCCTCTGGTTCACCACTGCCACCCTCTGGTTCACAACTGTCACCCTCTGGTTCATCAGAGCACCTCTGGTTCACCACTGCCACCCTCTGGTTAACCACTGTCACCCTCTTGTTCAGCACTGCCACCCTCTGGTTCACCACTGCCACCCTCTGGTTCACCCCTGCCACCCCCTGGTTCACCACTGCCGCCCTCTGGTTCATCACAGCACCCTCTGGTTCACCCCTGCCACCCTCTGGTACAGCACTGTCACCATCTTGTTCACCACTGCCACCCTCTGGTTCATGACTGCCACACTCTGGTTCATCACAGCACCTCTGGTTCACCACTGCCACCCTCTGGTTCATCACAACACCCTCTGGTTCACCCCTGCAACCCTCTGGTACAGCACTGTCACCCTCTGGTTCATGACTGCCACCCTCTGGTTCATCACAGCACCTCTGGTTCACCACTGCCACCCTCTGGTTAACCACTGTCACCCTCTGGTTCAGCACTGCCACCCTCTGGTTCACCACTGGAACTCCCTGGTTCACCACTGCCACCGTTTGGTTCACCCATGCCACCCTCTGGTTCACCACTGCCACCCTCTGGTTCACCCCTGCCGCCATCTGGTTCTGCACTGTCACCCTCTGGTTCACCCCTGCCACCCTCTGGTTCATCACTGTCACCCTCTGGTTCAGCACTGCCACCCTCTGGTTCACCACTGTCACCCTCTGGTTCACCCCTGCCACCCCCTGGTTCACCACTGCCACCCTCTGGTTCATCACAACACCCTCTGGTTCACCCCTGCAACCCTCTGGTACAGCACTGTCACCCTCTGGTTCACGACTGCCACCCTCTGGTTCATCACAGCACCTCTGGTTCACCACTGCCACCCTCTGGTTAACCACTGTCACCCTCTGGTTCAGCACTGCCACCCTCTGGTTCACCACTGGAACTCCCTGGTTCAACACTGCCACCGTTTGGTTCACCCATGCCACCCTCTGGTTCACCACTGCCACCCTCTGGTTCACCCCTGCCGCCATCTGGTTCTGCACTGTCACCCTCTGGTTTACCCCTGCCACCCTCTGGTTCATCACTGTCACCCTCTGGTTCAGCACTGCCACCCTCTGGTTCACCACTCCCACCCTCTACTGAGACCTTTTGTGACGCAGCGGCAGGACCAAAGATGTGCCATGGTGTTGGGTATTAACAACGTGATGCATCTGCGCCATCAGTAGGCGTTCCGGCGCAGGGGAGGGCGTTCCGGCGCAGGGGAGGGCGTTCCTGCGCAGGAACGCCTCCTAAAAGTGGCTGAGTGAAATCTACAAGAATTCACTCAGTCACTTTTAGGCCAATGCTGTGCCAAAACCCGGCGCCTGCTTGAAGCAGGCGCAAGGCTTGATGCAGCATTGGGGATATAGGGCCCCCCAGAGCATTGCTGGAGCTGCGTTGCAAGCTCGACGCAGCTCAAGCAATGCTCTGCTTTTACGGCACAGATGCGTGATGCATCTGTGCCGTTTTTGCCACATGGTGCCCCGCATTGTAAATGCGGCGCACCATGTGTGGCGGAGCTGCGGCGCACAATAACTGGCGCATCCCTGGGGATGCGCCAGTTATTGTAAATCTGCCCCTATACATTTAGCCAACGAGGGAGCACTTACTGATTAGACAGTAGAAAGTACTCCAGTTGAGTAGAGGTATTGCACAAAAAGGTGGCATCTTCGTGGACAAACACGCAGGGCGGGATTCATTCTACCGCTGTTAGACTCGTTTTTTGTGCCCTTCTGCCCTCTGTTAGACTCGTTTTTCCCTTGTTTTTCTGCCCTTCTGCCCTCTGTTAGACTCGTTTTTTGTGCCCTTTTGCCTTCTGTTGGACTCATTTTCCCCTTGTTTTTGTGCCCTTCTGCCCTCTGTTAGACTAGTTCTTTGTGCCCTTCTGCCCTCTGTTATTCCCTTGTTTTTGTGCCCTTTTACCCTCTGTTAGACTCGTTTTTTGTGCCCTTCTGCCCTCTGTTAGACTCGTTTTTTGTGCCTTTCTGCTCTGTTAGACTAGTTTTTTGTGCCCTTCTGCCCTCTGTTAGACTCGTTTTTCCCTTGCTTTTCTCCCCTTCTGTCCTTTTTTAGACTGTTTTTTGTGCCCTTCTGCCCTCTGTTAGACTCGTTTTTCCCTTGTTTTTCTGCCCTTCTGCCCTTTGTTAGACTGCTTTTTGTGCCTTTCTGCCCTCTGCATCACCACATCTTCACTCAGCGCTAACCCAGCATCACTCAGCACCACCACAGCACCACTCAACACCACAACAGCATCACTCAGCGCCACCACAGCATCACTCAGCACCACCACAGCATCACTCAGCACTACCACAGCACCAATCAGCACCCCCACTGCACCACTCAGCGCCACCACAGTATCACTCAGCACCACCAGAGCATCACTCAGCACCACCACAATATCACTCAGCACCACCACAGCACCACTCAGCACCACCACAGCATCACTCAGCACCACCACAGCATCACTCAGCACCAACACAGCACCACTCAGCACCACCACAGCATCACTCAGCACCATCCCAGTATCACTCAGCACCACCACAGCACCACTCAGCATCACCACAGCAACACTCAGCACCACCACAGCACTCAACAAAAACTGGTTCAAATATGTTCTCTCAATGTTTCAAACTTTATTACAAATGTGACAAAAAGATGTTAATATTTCACTTCTGTTCTTGGATTTTCGTCACAATAAAATACACTGAACATAATCTTCACAAAAGTTTATGCTATTGTCATTATAAATTAAAATCCCTTTTATTTAAGTATTAATTATTTAAAAAATTAAAAGCCATTGTAATTTGTAATATCAATACAGCTAAGTCACGTAAAAACAAAACATGTTGCATTACAAATGCTATAGGTGTCACATTTGCGAAAGTTATAACTATTGGCATTGTAAATGACAAAGCTATTATTTTAGCTATTTTCAAAACCAACACATAAATAAAAAAAATTGTCATTTACAAGACCAATAGCTCAAACTTTCCTAATGCAAGACCTATTGCATTGCAAATGCTTGTTTTTATATCTGTCAGTGCTCACTGTTGAGGTTTAATTTTCGTGACAGGCGCCTCATTGCCTACTTGTAACTATTCTCTGACCCTGCTTCAAGGGCCAGAGCAGGTTCAGAGAATAGTTGCAAGTAGGCAACGAGGCGCCAGGAAGCACTTACAGGCTTACAGCAGCAGGTGCCCAAGTTAAAGTTAACTTCTTTGTAACCCTTTTGTAAAAGGTTACAAAAAACTAGCTTCAACTTTTGCACCTGCTGCTGTAACCCTGTAAATGCTTGCCTGAAAACTCGTCCCCGCTGATTCGCGGATTTTACAGCGATTTCGCGAGATTTGCGGATCGTGAAATCGCGAGCGGAACAAATTTTCAGCCCATGCTTAGTGTGTGTGCGTTCGTGCACAGTACTGCAATAAATCGTTTGAAAGCGGCTCGAATTGTGAAATTGACACAGGCCATTGTTCAAAAGCGCAAGTCTACAATACATTTATTTAAAAGCGCCTGCAGTGTACACTGCCTGCAAATTGAAGGCAACAGGCAAAACAAGATGATATATAGTCAAAGGTGTTTGCATAGTGCGTGTTAATGACGCCATTGGAGACAACTACCACGGTACATGTGTTCTTAGTTTCCAGTCATTCATAGTTCTCTTCATGGCAAAATATTGTGGGGAAATCTGGTGCTTGGTTAATTTAATACATTAGCTTGCAGATCACAGGGTCAAATCCCAGCAGGACCAACATAACTTTTCTTAAATCAGTACAAGAATATTCTCTTTATAAAATACACCACCCGGGCAAGTATTTAAATAGACCAAGCTGGTTTAGCACAGGAGATAAGCGGGAAAGCTTTGAAGGTTGAGGCTGTGGGTATGGGCCCGACCGCGTAATGGGAAAATAAAATTGGTATTCAAATATACAGTGGCTACAAAAAAATGAAGGTGCACATGCTGTTTAAAAAAAGTGAGCATCGGGAGCCCCATCTTAGACTCTGGCAGCGGTGATTCATCATACAAGGCCTGGAGGCTCTCAGCCCCACAACTCTAAATTCACAGGTTACAGCTTGTTAATATTTTTGCGGCCAAGGGCTTGAACCAGGCAGAGCACAAAGCATACTATTGTAGATAAGTCAGTTAGTTCCTGCATTTTGTCAGAAAGATCCTTGCGGTACCTGCTGTTGGAATTAAAATATTAGAACAGTGAGCCATCAACTCTCAGCAAAGAACTGCATGTAAAGTGCAAAGTATGCGTATAGCGATGGCATTGAGTTTACTTCTCTTTTGAGGGTCGAACAGCAGTGAATCTAGTAGGGGGTTTCTATAAACCAAGAATGCTCAGAGCTATGTTGAAAGGGGCTAACACTGTATAACTACTCTCGGGCAGGCGGGCGCTGGTTACAATCTGCAAATTGGAAGGCCTGCACTATATAAAACTGAATCCGGAATGGGTCTACCGGATTAGGGGCTCACGCCGAGGAGCAGCCATGAATTTTTTCAATGCATTCCAATGTCACTCTGGCTTCAGTTGCATCCCTGGTTCTTCGTGCGCGCCCGCCCCATGCCCGCAGGCAGCCAGGGTGTCCTGTAGAGCATAATTTTTCTGTATGCTTGATTCGAACCACTGTATATCTTGCGGAATAATTTATCAAACCATGCAGCATAATTAGTCCCTCCCTTGCTGCAAGACTCTATTAGTGGGAGTTAACACTAATGTGTCCTGCAGTAGTGCAGAACAATATTTCGGTATCAATGTACCGTTTCGTAAGTTGGGGAAACGCTTACAGTTATGCAGCATACACCTGTGCTAGTACTTACCAAAACACAAACAAAGGGGGAAAGATGCCCTATTGGCTCGTGGGTGCACTGTTGGCATTGCCTCGAGTCAGCATGGTAACCCAGCATGGTAACCCCATGCAAGCATAGGAGACAAGGTCAAGTCCCCAATATCATGCTGGGTCACAGTTGGCAGGGAATGGGCTCCCACCCTGGACAGACTCAGTTATAAATAGTGGGCTGAGCAAGACACCAGTAGAAGGCTGCAGAGACCCCAGACGCAGGACGATAGGAGCAAACAACATACCTAGGTCACTGGTCAATGAGGGCTGCAGGCCCAGTAACGCCTGAATAGAGTTTATCTGTGACAAAAGAATGATACCACAAGTCCATTATAAATTATATATTCATAGGGTATGCGTAACAACAGACCTGATCCAGTGGCTTAGTGGACTAATATGGCTGCTCTGGGGCATGTGCTTGCCCTCAGGACCACAGTTTCGAACATGGCGGGCCGCTCAGCTGTTGATACCACCAAGGTCAAAAATCAGTACCATTGAATGCGTAACAAAAAAAACTGTTATGCAGTGCCAGGGTCCCCTTGGGATAACGTGTGTGTAACAAATATATATGCTAGGTTTCCGCAACCCCGGTAGGGCAACTTAGGATTTTCATCCCAAAGTAGACAATAAGTACAATTGAGTTGCGTAGTAGGGAAGCATAACTGTCCAAGTTGACCGTACTACAAGGAAATGCGCAATTATGTTTGCAGACTATAAAATAAAGAAGCCAATGCACCCATAAAAAGCGTTTTTTTGGGTAAAATATTAGATGGGAATGCGCAAGCTCACGATGATTCAGCTAATACTTTGCCAAGGCGAACTCTAAGAGAGGGAAATGAGTACGGTATTTCAAGAGGGAAAGTCAAAGGTGTTTTCACGGGGATGGTTTCCCGGGGACAAGGCCTGGCAGACCGTGTCCTGAGGCGTCCAGGTTACTAGATAGGCAGACGCCAAAGAAAACTGCTCCAATGCGCAGGATGGAAGGGAAGTGGTACTTGGTATTTAAAAAAAACAGCACGGCGTTGTAGGCTGATGGGCATGCCGGTGCGCTAAGCACTTGGTTTCCAGCCGGGAGCAGACCGGTACTTAGCGGGAGGAGCCTGCCAGGAGCATGGCCAAAGTAGAGGATGTTATTTAAGCAATGTATGTTGTATCATGCCTCCACGAGCGGTATCTGACTGTCTACAAATTTATGAGTTTGTGTATGACCCATGATGAGAGGAGACAGTGCTGTAGGACTCCAAACAGGACACAAGCATACCACTACATAAGGGCAAGGATGGAGCGGAGCACACCATTGCATTTGTGGGATGATTGTCCTCAGAGCTCACCAGACGTCAGCCTCCCAGAGACACAGCTAGAGTTTGGTATCCTAGTGCTCTAGCGGAGCAACGGTAGGAGCAGGCTGCACAGAGAGAGCAGCGGCCGGCACCAAGGGACGACATAGGGTTGGGGAGCCGCAGGAAGACAGAAGCCTCCCAGCTAGCGTGGAAGAAACAAAAGGGGTATTGGTTTGGTTACTCACTCTGTGATGCATCACAAATGGGTGAAGTGGCCTAACAAAAGGAGGCGCCAAATGGACATGGCACCTGCAGCCCATCCCGCCAGACGGCAGGACACAAAATAGTCTAAAAAGGTAGCGAGTTGGGAGCCTAACTCCAGGAAGAAGCTAGCCCCATGCGAAAAGAATGCAAAGAGAGTGCAAATCCAACCAAAAAGGGGTGGAAACAAAAGGTGTATTGGTTTGGTTATGGAAACATATCGACAGGGCAGTGTGTAGAAGGAGGGCCACTCACTCTGGGATGCCTCACTACTTGGTGAGTACGCCTGACAAAAATCGGGGTAGCAAACGGAGACGGCACTCGCAGCGCAGCCCCGCCAGACGGCAGGGCACAAGACTAGCAAGGTAGCGAGTTGGGGCCTAACTCCGGGGAAAGGCTACAACCCCAAACGCAAAGGGGTGTGGAAACACCAAAGAACAATCTACGAGCTGTCAGGGTGATTTACGACGCTAGGAGATGCGATGAGCAAAAGACACCAGTGATTGATGGCAGATGATTTATGATGCTCATGCAGAATGATTTATGACAACAAAATGATGACAGATTGTGACAGAATGATTTATGACATCCCGAATAATTATGACCATGATTTATGGCTGCTGTTTTATGATGATCAGGCTGAGTGATTTATGACAACACAATTTTGGCTGATTGCGGCAGAATGACTTACGATACCCGATGATCTATGACCCCTGATTTATGAGGTCCAAATAACACTGAGTGACACCCATTTTGTGATAATGTATGATAATGATTTATAACCCCGGCCCCAAGAAGATGTCCGGGGGAGTTTTACAAATATGATGCATGTAATGAGTACTACAACTGCGGCCAACACCACCTCAAAATACAATGACTGTTGGCTGTGTGTAGTAATGCAGAAACACAAGAATGGTACTGTTCCTGGAATGGGCACAATGCGGCTGTTAATGGTAAATGCTGCTCTCTGCTCCCTAGACCATATAAGCAAACAGTTGAAGACGAGTAGACTAATGACTCTTATAGGAGTTTTCATGAATATTCTAATGAGACACCAGTTCTTTCAAAATGGAGGATAATTAGGTTGAGGTAGGTGGAACAAAAAGATTCAAAACAAGCTTGGGTTGCTTTTTTTAGGTAGATTGCAGTTCCATTTATATGGCGCTTACTGTCCCTGACTAATAGTTAAAGTGTCTATTGCAATGTGTTCAATTCTTTGACTAACACCCTTATGATATAATTTTACAAGTGGATTTTTTTTATATAAAATGTAAATATAATAATGATCGTGAAGATTATTGCACCTATACAAAATAAAATGTATGATTAAAAACGGAATATTTTCTCTTTGCCTTCTATTAATACTCGTGCAACAACCATGCATTTTGACAACAGACTTCAGTAAACACATTTTTCTGCGTGATGCCCTTGATCTGATGTTTACACGGAATTAAAATGAGCAAATAAGGAAGGAGGCAAATGCATGTTTTTCATCGTCTAGATCAACTACTCAAAGGCATGTTACGGAACTGAGTGCTGATTTTTATTGGAAATAATTTCCCTGTTGCGAACCACGTTTCTTGACATTTTCCTCCCTCTTGTGGCATATTTGAACAATGCAGCATTTTTATTCTCTTATATTGTTTCTAAACTGTGTCTGTTTAGACTTCGATACATTCTTTAAAAAAACAACAATGTGTACGTTCGCAATTGACATGTTTCCTTTAATTGGTATAAATCATTTGAAATTTTACTAGCATACTAGGTTACATGCCATTGCTCCATCAGTGTTTCCTCTGGAGATATTTTTTAAACAAAGATTCATACTGTGCTCCTCCTGCCCTTGCGCAGGTGTTACTATATGTTACCCTGTTTAAGGGTACTCATTTTTTCTATCGTGCGTAGGTTTAAAGCAGAGACTGCCTTTCCTCAAAGCGATCTCTTGACCTGTCGACCTCTGCATGTTTCACAATGAAGGGTTATTTTTATTTTGTTGCTACTGAACAAGGAAATTATGATTGTGAACTGTTATGTTAAACCGATCGCTCCCTTAAAAATAGATTTTTTTTAAGATGCATTTATATTTTTGTTTAATTAAATTGTAGAAGGTGTGATGTACATTTTTTGCGAAGTATCATTGCCAGTTTCTGGTATTATTTTATCGTTTTATAATCGAAGAAACGACACACAGCCAGCATCATAACTTCATATTTATAGGACCGTATGCTTCTACTTCTCTATGTTAACCCATACATTAGCTTTACCTGTCAGAGAATACGTTTCTAAGGGAACTGTACAGCCCCTTATTCTCCAACATGTCCGCCCAACAAACGTTAGGGTTCGCGATAGTCTGACATTATTGACATCAGAGGGTGTGTGGTCAGGGCTGGATTTAGAATTGGTGACGCCAGCGGTCAATCTTTGTTTGCCCCCTACAATGACCTTCTTCAAGAATACCCTTACTACCACCCTGCCAGTGTGCCATTCATCACTCCCTCATAATTATTTATTTTATAGCGTTCATCCCAACGTAGACTGTCAGAGTGCTTAACATCACAAATATACAGAGACTATCAGCCGAATTCATGAAGCCTAAATCGGCTCGCAAAGGGCCAGATACTGACAGCCTTATTCATGAAGGCTAAATCGGCTCGCAAAGGGCCGGATTCTGAGAATCCGGCCCTTTGCGAGTGCGATTTTTGCATTTGGGATTCAGCATCCCAAATGCAAAAATCGGTAATTGCTAAATCGCTAAATTGCGAGGAATTACATTTAAGGAATCTCTATTTGAGATTCCTTAAATGCAATTCATGAAGCATTTGAAAATTGCGAAAATGCAATTTTGGGCCGCTATTTACCGAGAGGTCAGACCTCTCGGTAAATAGCAAAAACTTAGAAAAATGCTTTTAAAAGCATTTTTCTAAGTTGCATGTTGCACACACACATGTCCTTTGGACATGTGTGTGCGCAACACCTGTTTCAATTTGCATTTAAGGGGTGCTACAGGGTGTCCTTTGGACACCCCTGGCACCCTTTAAATCGCTATCTTATTTGCGAGTAGCAAATTGCTAATCGCAAATAAGGAATACTCCCCATGCATTCCTATGGGCCTTTTGGCCCATAGGAATGCATGGGGAGTTATTCCTTATTTGCGATTAGCAATTAGCTAATCGCAAATAAGGAATCAGTGGGAATCGCAATTAATATTGCGATTCCTACATGATTACCGTTTTGCGAGTCTCAAATAGCGATTCCTTATGATTCGCTATTTGAGCCTCGCAAAACGGCCCGATCATGAATCAGGCTGTGAGAATCTGGCCCTTTGCGAGTGCAATTTTTGCATTTGGGATTCAACATCCCAAATGCAAAAATCGCTATTTGCTAATTCGCATATTTGCGAGGAATTACATTTAAGGAATCTCTATTTGAGATTCCTTAAATGTAATTCATCATCCGTTTTTCAATTGCGAAATCGCAATTTCGGCCCGCAATTTACCGCGAGGTCAAACCTCGTGGTAAATTGCGAAAACTCAGAAAAATGCATTTAAAAGCATTTTTCTAAGTTGCATGTTGCACACACACATGTCCTTTGGACATGTGTGTGCGCAACACCTGTTTCAATTTGCATTTAAGGGGTGCTACAGGGTGTCCTTTGGACACCCCTGGCACCCTTTAAATCGCTATCTTATTTGCGAGTAGCAAATTGCTAATCGCAAATAAGGAATACTCCCCATGCATTCCTATGGGCCTTTTGGCCCATAGGAATGCATGGGGAGTTATTCCTTATTTGCGATTAGCAATTAGCTAATCGCAAATAAGGAATCAGTGGGAATCGCAATTAATATTGCGATTCCTACATGATTACCGTTTTGCGAGTCTCAAATAGCGATTCCTTATGATTCGCTATTTGAGCCTCGCAAAACGGCCCGATCATGAATCAGGCTGTGAGAATCTGGCCCTTTGCGAGTGCAATTTTTGCATTTGGGATTCAACATCCCAAATGCAAAAATCGCTATTTGCTAATTCGCATATTTGCGAGGAATTACATTTAAGGAATCTCTATTTGAGATTCCTTAAATGTAATTCATCATCCGTTTTTCAATTGCGAAATCGCAATTTCGGCCCGCAATTTACCGCGAGGTCAAACCTCGTGGTAAATTGCGAAAACTCAGAAAAATGCATTTAAATGCATTTTTCTGAGTTGCATGTCACACACACACATGTCCTTTGGACATGTGTGTGTGTGCAACATCTGTGTTAATTTCCATTGCAGGGGTGCTACAGGGTGTCCTTCGGACACCCCTGGCACCCTTGTACTCGCAATCTCATTTGCGATTAGCTAATTGCTAATCGCAAATGAGGAATGACTCCCCATGCATTCCTATGGGCCTTTTGGCCCATAGGAATGCATGGGGAGTTATTCCTTATTTGCGATTAGCAATTAGCTAATCGCAAATAAGGAATCAGTGGGAATCGCAATGAATATTGCGATTCCTACATGAATACCGTTTTGCGAGTCTCAAATAGCGATTCCTTATGATTCGCTATTTGAGCCTCGCAAAACGGCCCGTTCATGAATCAGGCTGAAAGAGTCATACAAGTGTGTAAATCAATATATAGGAAGTGTTACTTAAGACAACGAGGACTACTGGTAGGCATTAACACATAGGTTAAGAATGCATGGTCGGGAGAAAAGAAGATGCTAAGATTTAACTGTGTGTAGTAACCAAAGTTATTGCGTTGAAAGGGAGAGTGCAGCAACACCATATCTATTAAGATATGGTGCAACTGCTCTCTTTTCTAGTTTTGGCGCACTTTAGGCTGCTTTGCACCAATGCACACACGCTTGCATCGTAGTGCAAAGGTATTTTAGTGATGGCAAGCTTAGGTTCGATTCCTGAAGGGTATCTTTCCCACCCAAATGTTATGCTTTGACAAAGTTTAAGATTATCACTTTGTATGCATGATGTAGGGTGCAGCACACATGTAAAGTTGGCAAGGTTGGGAGAAAATAAATATTTTCTTTTATGCTAACTTTATGCCTAATCAAGGAGGCATATTTGTTTGATGGCAATCCCTTTCTACCAAAGTTAATAGAAAGGAATTAACATCAAAGTCCATGAGTGCGTGCATAGGAACTTCTGTGTACCACCCATGGGATGCCTCCTTGACATAAAGTGCTTAGTTCTATTTTTGTAATAGTTTAGGGCTACAGTCCAAAGAAATTCAGGGATTGTTCTGGAAAGTAAATCCCCGCCCCCCCCCAAAAAAAAATACTTTGCACCAGGTTAGCTTCACTTTGAGAAGCAAACTGTTAGCAAACCTACTCCATAAACGTAACACAATGATTGGGGAGTCAAACTAATAAAACTGCATTGCTACTCAAATGTACCTCTTTTAGAAAACTTAGACTAACAAATGTTTGAGGAGAAAAACAATGAGGATCTAAACCTATGTCTTTAGATTGGTAAGCGGTACTTTGATGCCAGTGTATAGCTCAATGTGCTATATTAGGACTGTTACTTATGATCTCCAAGTAACAAAAGGATCTCTGTGGCAAAAGCAATAAACCACTACGTTATCTACTTAAAATACTAACCTATGATCTGCATGTCACCCGTTGTCCTTTCCAGCAGAAATATTAATTCTCTATGCTACTATATCATGAATCAAAACTGTGAGTAGACTACAAATCTCTCCCTCATGTGCATTAACCACCAGAGTTAAAATGCTGTTGTAATTAGCCCCTGAAAATTCAGCACACACAAGGATATTCTGAAGGCTGTTCTTATCGTAATTCAGCCTGCCATGCAGAAGGCACCCCCTTGTTGTTGGGGCCAGTACTGGTTGCACTGGCCTAAAGTCACCACTCAATGCTCTTGCTTGATCGATTTACTCTGACAGTGCTCCACTCTCTTGTTCATTCAATTACGTTTTCAGTGCAGCGAGGAACAGTAACCAAGACTGCATGTAAAAGTCAAGTTTGTGTCTGATCCACATATTATTATGAGGACTTTAAAGTGGGGATTTTAGCAGCAAATCAATTAAATTGTTATGTATTTGCAACATTTGCTAGTAAACTGTGCACTATTGGTATTTGCTGGAAGACAAGTTACCCACCAGACCATCACAATGATCTGTGGAATGGACTCTTGATCAATGAGAACCTCTGCTTTAAGGTGGACATGTGCAATGTTATATCAGCTTTTCATATAAATATAATTAGACCAGGGATACTCAAAGTACAGTCTAGGGGCCACATACGACCCTCCTGACCTTTAATTGTGGCCCCCTGGTGAACAGCAGCACTGGATAGATAGATAGATAGATAGATAGATAGATAGATAGATAGATAGATAGATAGATAGATAGATAGATAGATAGATAGATAGATAGATAGATAGATAGATAGATAGATAGATAGATAGATAGATAGATAGATAGATAGATAGATAGATAGATAGATAGATAGATAGATAGATAGATAGATAGATAGATAGATAGATTCACTGGGAAAAGCCAAAAAGTCAAAGGTTACAGCAATGTTATAGTTAGGAAATAGAATGTAATTTTTTTTTAGAAATTCACTGTAAAAGACCAGAGGTTACAGGGATCTAGTAGTTAGGCTCAGATTTCTCTCAGACAAAACCAGTGAATTTCAGCAGTTACTTACACTCATGAATTGGTAATGACATCTCTCATGACATCTCAAATGACATCACTGGTGATATCATCCACACCCCCACTGACACACCCACTCACACCCCCATACAACCTCTTCTACGCCCATTCCCACATCCACACAACAACTCACATGCCCATTCACAGACCCAAACAAGTAAGTAAGTTTATTGTACAGTTAATAAAAACTCACAATATAAAACGTACAAATGTGTAAAAAGCGTTCATAGTTACATTTAAGATATGTAAAAAGCAGATAAGCTTACATGTTAAGATTAGAGAAGTCACAATATTTTTTGTTCGAAACCGTAGGGAATAAAAACAAGGGACTCCAAGTGGCTTGGGACAGCGTTAAGTTCGCTAGTGCTTAGTGTGAACGAGGTGTCTGGTTCGTGAGCCTTCTGGCCACTATGTCAGCGAATTTAGTTAGTCTACAGTTTAACTGAGTCTCCTCGGGGTTAAAACACAGCATCACAGCCTGCCTGCAGCTTGTTATGCCCTTCTGGTTCCATAGGACCCAGAGTAGGGTTTGTCTTATGTCCATTAGGTTTGGGCAGATGCAGATTATATGGATAAGATCCTCTTTACCTGATAGGCAAAGTCGGCAGCAGGTTGCTGAGCTTCCCCTTTTCCAAGGTGCCAAGTGCGGTAGTATGGGTATGATGCCAAGCCGCATATTTAAAAATGTGTTTTTAGTTGACCGAGTGAGGCCCGTTTTTAGATATTCACTCAGACAAAACCAGTGAATTTCAGCTGTTACTTACGCTCATGACATGGTAATAACATCACTCATGACATCTCAAATGGCATCACTGATGATATCACTGATGACATCATTCACAGCACCACTGACACACCCACTGACACCCCCATACAACCTCTTGTACGCCCATTTACACATCCACACAATGACTCACATACCCATTCACAGACCCATACCATTACTCATACATTCACTTACTCACTCCTGCATTGAGCCACTCACACACCCACTCACTCACTTGTACAGCTACTCATACAACCAGTCACTCACCAGTCAATTACATAGCCACACACTCACCCATACAGCCAGTCACAAACCCACTTATTTATCTACACAGTCACTCACTCACACACCCACTCACACACCCATACAGCCACTCAAGTCAAGTCAAGTCAAGTCAAGTCAAATAATTTATATAGCGCGCTACATACCCAGAGGGTCTCAAGGCGCTTGAGGAAGGGTGGGGAATTACTTGTCGAATATCCAAGTTTTAAGTTGCTTTCTGAATGCTAGGTGGTTTTGAGTGAGGCGAAGGTGAGTGGGAAGTGAGTTCCAGGTTTTAGCTGCCAGGTATGAGAAGGATCTTCCTCCCATGGTGGTTTTGTTGATGCGAGGTACAGCAGCAAGGGCTTGGTCGGAGGAGCGTAGCTGGCGGGAGGGGGTGTAGAAGGAAAGTCGTGTGTTGAGGCATTCGGGTCCGAGTTCGTAGAGAGCTTTGTGTGCGTGGGTTAGGAGGCGGAATGTTATTCTCTTATTGACGGGGAGCCAGTGGAGGTTTTTCAGGTGACTAGAGATGTGGTCTTTACGCGGGATGTCTAGTATGAGTCTGGCTGACGCATTCTGGATGCGTTGGAGTTTTTTCTGAAGTTTTGCGGTGGTACCGGCGTATAGGGTGTTGCCGTAGTCCAGGCGGCTTGTGACCAGCGCGTGGGTGACCGTTTTTCTAGTTTCGGTGGGGATCCAACGAAATGTTTTTTTGAGCATGTGAAGAATGTTGAAGCAAGATGATGAAACTGCGTTGACTTGTCTGTTCATCGAGAGTGTGGAGTCCAGGATGACGCCCAGGTTCCGTGCGTGGTCCGTCGGGATGGGTGCTTTTCCAAGGGCCTCTGGCCACCAAGAGTCATCCCAGGCGGACGGGGAGGTACCTAAGATAAGGACTTCTGTTTTGTCAGAGTTCAGTTTCAGACGGCTGTGCTTCATCCATTCGGATACTTCTTTCATCCCTTCATGTAGGTTGGTTTTGGCGGTGTTAGGGTCTTTGGTGAGTGAGAGGATCAGTTGAGTGTCATCAGCGTAGGAGATGATGTTGAGGTTGTGTTGGCGTGCGATGGTTGCGAGGGGGCTCATGTATACATTGAAGAGGGTGGGGCTGAGTGAGGATCCTTGTGGCACGCCGCAGATGACTTCAGTGGCCTCTGACTTGAATGGTGGAAGGTGGACTCTCTGAGTTCTTCCGGTAAGGAACGAGGTGATCCATTCCTGTGCTTTACCTTGTATTCCTATGTTTCTGAGGCGTTGTAGGAGGGTGTTATGACAGACTGTGTCGAAGGCTGTGGAGAGGTCAAGGAGGATGAGGGCGACTGTGTCTCCATTGTCCAGTAGAGTTCGAATGTCGTCTGTAGCTGCGATGAGTGCGGTTTCAGTGCTGTGTTTGGCTCGGAAGCTGGACTGTGAGGAGTCGAGGGATTTGTTTGTTTCGAGGAAGGCGGCGAGCTGGTTGTTGACAGCTTTCTCAATGACTTTGGCCGGGAATGGTAGGAGCGATATGGGGCGGTAGTTTTTGAGTTCGGTGGGGTCAGCTGAGTGTTTTTTCAGAAGGGCGCTGAGTTCGGCGTGTTTCCAGCTTTCCGGGAAGGTGGCGGAGTTGAGGGAGCAGTTGATGACGTCACGGAGGTGTGGTGCTATGATGGAGTCTGCTTTGTTGAAGATATGGTGAGGGCATGGGTCTGTGGGGGATCCCGAGTGAATGGAATTCATCAGGCGGATGGTGTCCTCAGTGGAGATAGGGTTCCAGTCATTGAGGATGTTCAAGGGGGGTGAGGGTATGGCAGAAGGTTGGGAGGGTTGGTCTCCGGGTTGGTTGTCGAAGCTGTTGTGGATGTCTGCGATTTTGTTGTGGAAGAACGAAGCTAGGGAGTCGCAAAGGGTTTGAGAGGGAGTGATGTCGTTGGAGTTGGCAGAGGGATTGGTAAACTCTTTGACGATGTTGAATAATTCCTTGCTGTTGTGGGCGTTGTTGTCTAGTCGTTCTTTAAGTGCTGCTTTCTTGGCAGTCCGTATCAGTTGGTGGTGTGTGCGAGTGGCGTTTTTGAAGGCGTCCTTGGTGCTGGTGTTTGGGTCTCTTTTCCAGGCCTTCTCGTGGGAGCGACAGAGTTTCTTGGATTTCTTAAGATCATCGTTGAACCAGGAAGCGTTTTTGTAGTCTCGCTTAATTTGATGTTTTTTCAACGGTGCTAGGTTGTCGGCGCTGTTGGTTATCCATTGGGTGAGGTTAATGGCTGCTTGGTTGGGGTTCGAAGAGAGGGCAGGGGGTTTTGAAGAAGCGATGAGGAGATCTGGTCGATGGTGATTTTGTTCCAGTTTCTTCGCAGAGTAGGTTGAGGATGGTTGTGGGATGTGGTCTTTTTGTAGACAAAGTGAACGCAGCTGTGGTCCGTCCAATGGAGAGCTGTGGTGTGACTGAAGGAGATACGTTTGCTTGAGGTGAAGATGGGGTCGAGTGTGTGACCTGCGTAGTGAGTGGGGGTGTTAACAAGTTGTTTGAGTCCAAGGTTGGCGAGATTGTCCAGAAGGGTGGTGGTGTTGCTGTCGTTGCTCTTTTCCAGGTGAAAGTTGAGGTCTCCCAGTAGAATGTAGTCCTCGGAGGGGAGGGCGTGTGGTGTGATGAAGTCAGTGATGTCATCACTGAATTGTGCACGGGGTCCTGGTGGCCTGTAGAGGAGGGTGCCTCTGAGTGTTGTCTTGGGGTCGGTGTGGATCTGGAAGTGGAGGTGTTCGGCGCTAGCGAGGTTGACCTCTGAGCTGGTTGAGATTCGGATGGAATTCTTATGGACAATGGCGATGCCTCCTCCTGTTTGCTTGGTGCGGTCCTTACGAATGATCTTGTAGCCTTCCGGGATGGCAATGGTGATGTCTGGAGCTGAGGAGGCGTTCATCCATGTTTCTGTTAGGAAGGCGACGTCTGGAGAAATGGTGTCTAGTAGATTCCAAAATTCGATGGCGTGTCTGTGGACTGAGCGGGTGTTGAGTAGGATGCATTTTAGGATGTTTGGTGTTCGTGGATGTGGAGTTGGTCTTGGTGCAGTCGTACTTGCAGGAGTTGCATGTGAAGGGTCCATGGGTGTGTCCGGGGGCGGCTTGGGCGCAGTTAGGGAGGCGGCTGGGATTTAGGGCTAAGAGGGTGGAGGCATCGTATATAATGCGGGGGGATGGGTGGAGCAGGGGCCAGGGGGACTGGCGCTAGGCGCGGGCCAGGCGCGGACGGGCGTAGACGGGCTTACCTTTGGCGCACCTTCGGCGCGACTGGGGCGCAAAACGTTGCGCGTGAACGCTGCGCGCTGATGCATTTGTCATATATGGATAGTGGAGGGGGCGGAGCGTGGGGGGGCAGCAGGGAGGTGGGAGCCAGGTTCAGGGAGGGTCAGGGACGGTCAGCAAATCAACAAAATGGCAGTCTGGTAAACAAACGTTGCGAGCGTCTCAACCAACAAAAGCCACACTGAAAATGGAGCGCTATGCAGGGCAAGACTATCTCAGGCCAGCAGAGGAAAGCGCTATATCAGGTGAAGCCAGAAAGCGCTGTGCAGGGCTAATCACTAATCACCACACTCGAGATGTTATTCTATTAGGCAGCAAGTCAGCAAGGCACAGCAGTGTCACAAAGCGCGGCGCAGCTTTAGATTCCAAAATAAAATGAAATGCGAGGCAGAATTCAGCAGCAATAAATACGATACCAGCCAGGAGAGGAGAGGAGGAGGGGGAGCGACCGTTTCTGGTGTTAGCAAGGTGGCCAACACAGCCACCCACCCATACAGGCACTCACACAGCCACACAAACACTTACATACTCACTCACACATCCATACAGTCATTCTATTAAATACTCACTTGGAATGAAGCCACTCACACACTAATGAAGCCATTCTCACTCGACCAAACACCCACAGAAACAACCACTCACTAACCCATACTGTTACTTACACACCTAGTCACTCACTCACTCACTTTTATTACCCAGACTGTGGTTAATAGCATCCTCAACCTCCGAAACTGATATTTGGATTCGGGTAGCAAAGAAATTATCAGCGATGTCTTCACACTGGGACGTAGCAGCATATATATTGGAAAAGTGGGTTACCCAAGCTTCACTCGTTATGTTACAACTTAACGGAGTGAGAGAATTGCCCATTGATTTCAGTGACTTGGCCGCTGTCCAAAAACCATTTGAGTTATTAAATCTTGCAGCACAAGCCAAGTTGTTCCATTCTTCTTTTAGGATCTCGTCTTTCCTCTGCTTAGTCACTCTTCTGTAAACCTGCCTCAATGATCTAATGAGGTTATGATCCCCAGGGGAAGATAAGAGAGCAGCTCTTAGCTCTCTATTTGCCTGAGAGTAAATGCTATTAAACCACCTAGGGTTAGAGTTGGATGTAAGTGCGGGTCCTTGAGATCAATATTTTAATGCCTGCACATAGTTGATCAAAAGCAGAAACTACCTCTGGATTAGGATCAACAGGTGAAAGAAAAGTCTCACAAAGTGATCGAAAGGTTTTTAATATTTTTTGGAACACACTACTGTTATCAATACCTTTCCATTTGACCCTTACATTGTCTGTAGAGGATTCTAGATTACCGGCCCCTATCTCATTTCTAGGATCAGGTCTGGAAGCAACCCTAAATAAAACTACAATTGGGTTATGATCCCCAAAAGTGGATGGTTTAACCTCTGCCTTAACTAAGTAATCTTATAATGTGACCGTTATAAAAACTTAATCTATTGTTGAGGCGCAGCCATGACCTCTATAGTTAGGTATTGGGCTAACCCCGTTACATTTTTTGAAGTTTGCAGAGGGTTTATTTTATTAACATGCATAAACGTTGCATTGACTTTAATACTTAGTGCATGCTAATAGAGCTTTGGTGGCAGACAGACATCACATGAAGACTTGGTTTATTGTCCACCCCAAGCAGCTGTTTCGATAACCCCCCCTATGTCCACCTTTCATCACCTGACTCTTGCCCTGCTGGCATCGGTGCGGCCCTCAGGCACGTCATCAGACTGTACTTTGCAGCCCCCAGGGAAATGTTTGTAAAGAGTACCCAAGAATATATATATATATATATATATATCTTCACACACCGGTTCCCAGTTTCCCGGCCATTGAGCGCTCGATGTGGGTGCGTTCCCTACGGTAGAACCTCGCCGTTAATTATTTAATACTCCTCCCCCGTTCAGACGAAAGTAATGGCCGCACTCCCTCTGAGTTCCACAAAAAGATTTATTTAAATCTCTTCAGCATGAAAACAACACGATCTACGCGTTTCAGTGCTCCTAGCACCTTGCTCACGATCACTTTCTCAAGATTTTTTCAACACATTTAAAGCAACCATCAGTGTTTGATGTTACATCACATCCTGTTCTTAGTAGCTAGGCATTGGAGTGCGCCCATTACTTTTGTCTGAACGGCGGAGGAGTGTTAAATATATATATATATATATCCACACCACTCCACTCACAGGAGCTGGTAGCTTGCGCTTTCTTTCCAGAAAAAACGAGGAGCACAGACCCAGGTTGGTGCCAATAATTTTTGTTTATTTAGCTGTTGTGCTGTCGGTCATTACGCGTTTCGGTACTCAACGTACCTTGATCACATTACACGGAGAGTTGTCAACTGGTTCTTTAAATGCCAACAGTTCTTACTTTTTTCACTTTTTCTGTGATGCAATCTTAAAGTGACAGTGCTCATATTTATGTGCAAAACGCTACATTAGTGACATCTTAGTTGTTATATCGGTATAATACCCAATTACAATTGATCTTTTATAGTTATACACATGATTTTACTTATTGATTTGTGCATTTTCGCATTGTTATGTGCAAATTCCGCAATACAGTACATCATTTTTGTGCAAATTTCTGTGGTTTTTCGTGCAAAGCTCGCAACAGTTATCTCGGTTTAAATACCCTCTGTGCAATTCTCGCTTAAGTGTGCAAATGAGCAAATCAATATTGTATGCAGAAATAGTGCGAATTCATGCCCCTATATACATAAAAGCTTTTATAAGAACTATATTATCTATCTGTATACAAATAAAACTCTATACATTTGCCATACATAAAATATTTACATATAGTTTGCATTATTTTTCCTTGTATTTATCAATTGCAATGTTTATACTTGTATAGTTTTGGTCTTTAGTATGGTCACTATCTCCCATGATCTTAAAGGGCGTCTGGGTTTTATATGTTTTTGATTCCCCTACAATTGTAGCTTTTGTATCTCTCCACTCAGAAGCCTCTGGTGGGAGTACATCCATGGTAAAACGTGTTATAAAAGTGAGGTTGGATAAAATTAGTGCTAGAATCTAATTGGTGAGAAAGAAAATTGATTATAAGGACATACAGATTTCCATAGGTGCATTTTTTTTAGTTTAAAAGAATTTTTATCTCTATTTTTTAATATGTATTTTATAAATCTTCTCTTCTACTTCGTGAGGTTTCTGGTTTGTGGACTTTCTCATTTGGGATGTTAGTTTTTAGTTAATTAAGTTTGCCAATCTCAAAATTTCTTATGGTATTGCGATTGACCCCCATATTTCCTTGATGGCCTGTTAGGTTATTCATTTTATAGACAGGTGTATAAGTCTTCCGTTATATTCAGACCGTGAGGATCTTTGGAATCTAATTCCAGGATATACCGGGTTTCCAGTTTTCTAAGTTTGTCATCCCTGTCACCTCCTCTCTTCCTTTGGGGTATGGTATCTATCAGGAAATACTTTAAAAGTCTAACATCCCCTTGATGTTTCTCGTTAAAATGACGGGCAACAGGATATGTTAGGTCTTGATTTTTGATTGCACGTATATGTTGAAGTATTCTCTTATGCCCCTGCAGCTTTGTGCTTTCCACATATTTCAGCTTGCAGGGGTATTCCAGAACATAGATCACATATTCTGTCTTGCAAGTTAGCAATTGTTTTATCTGGTTTTCTCCTTTACCAAATGCTAATGCAAAACTTTTCGTGTTTACTCCATTTATACATGCCTTGCAAGTTTGACATTTATAGAAACCCCGTGTTTGATTGAACCAGTTCTTTTTGGGGATTTCTATTGGGTTATTGACCACCAGACAATCTCTCATATTTGGGGCTCTCCTATTCGTAACGGTTGGTTTATTGGGAAGATGGGGCCCAACACTGGATCAATTTTTACCAGGGGCCAGTTCTTTTGTATTATACGTCTGATTTCTTTGTGGTGCTTATTGTACCTTACAATCATCCTAAATTCCTTTTCTGATTGTGAGAATGTGTCTGGTACCTTTATCATTGCTGTCGTTTTTGCTAGGGCTGGTTGTAGGAGTGATGTTCTGTCTACCTCATTGCTTTTTCTTATGGCAGTGTCAGTGCATGTTACCGAGTACCGTTGAAGGAACCTCATTTTGCTTGTTTGTTGGGCTATTTTTAATTCTTGTGATGTACTACATATGCGCTTTAGTCTGAGCATTTCCCCATAGGGGATGCTCTGTATTAGATGTCTGGGGTGGTGACTGTTGGCATGTAAGATGAAATTTACCGCTGTGGGTTTTCTAAGTATTTTTGTCTCTATTTTCCCACCCTCTACATATACCTCCACATCCAAGAATGTTACACAAGTAGTGCTGATTTCTAAAGTAAAATGCAAATTGATATCATTCTGGTTCAGTTCATGATTTCACTCAGACAAAACCAGTGAACTTCAGCAGTTACTTACGCTTATGTCATGGTAATGACATCACTCATGACATCTCAAATGACATTACTGATAATATCACTGATGACATCATCTACAGCACCACTGACACACCCACTCACACCCCCATACAACCTCAGACACCCACTCACTCACCCATACAGTCATTAAACACCCACTTACCCATCCTTAGAGTCACTCACACTGCCATTCACTCAGCCATAAGGCCACTGGCACACCGACTCACTCACCCATACACCCACTTTCACAGCATCTCACTCACCCACAGAGCTACTCACACACCTACTTATACACCCATGCAGCCACTCCCAAACCCATACACACAAGCATATCTACAGTCACACATCCACTCACATAATATATGTAAGAAGCTGTATCACTCAGTCATAGTGAACCTATTACAGTAATGTAACTTTTGTAGTAGGCTAGTATATATGTTTAACTATCATAAACTCTAATATGTGAGGTCATAAGCAGTGCATTGCAGGGGCATAAGTTATAGCTAGCTCAGGTAACTATAACTGCTGAATGTCACTCATTTTGTACAGGTGAAATCAGAGCCAGAATATAATGCCCTGTAACCTTTGTTTTTCTCAGTGAATTTCTATGTTTTTTTAACTAGTAATCATGGTTGCTGAGTGGCCTCCGACCAGCTCTCAAGAATCCTGCTGTGTAGGAGTTACTGGATGTAGCAAGAAGGCTTCTGGGCACCCGAAAACCCTCAGCATTCAAGAGGACTTGATCCCCCAACCTGCAGTGCACCAGGAGTGGTGGAGAAATGGGGCTTGGCCTCGAAGACCTTGCAGCAATTCTGCTGTGTGTGACTTACTTGATGTAACAGATGGACTTATTGATCCCCAAAGACACTCTAGATCCAAGGGGATTTCATTTCCCAACCCGCAATGTGCCTGGAGGTGCTTTTCCAGAGTGGTGGAGAAAGGGGGCGCTGCCTCTAAAGTCCTCTCAGCAAACGCGCTCTTTGGGACTTACTGCAATGCACTGCTTATAACCTCACATATTGAATCACTCATGACAAGGTCAGTAACATCACTGATGACATCTCAAATGACAGGTTGTAGGAAGGTATAAGTGGTTGTGGGAATAGGTCTGTGGTGATGTCATCAGTAGAGTCATTTGAGTGTGTCAGTAAGTCTAGGAATGAGTGCATGAGTGCCTGAGTAGGTCTGAGAGTGGGTGTGTGAGTCTCTGAGTGGGTCTGTGAGTGAGTGTGAAAGTCTCTGAATGGGTCTGTGAGTCGGTGCATGAGTTTCTGAGTATGTTTTTTGAATGGGTGAGAGAGAGTATGTGGTTCTGTAAGTGGGTGCATAAGTGTCAGCCTGTGTGAGTGGGTGCACGTGTCTAAGTTTGTCTGAGTGGGTACAAGAGTATCTGAACTGGTCTGTATGTGGCTGTGAGAGTATCTGAGCTGTTCTGTGAGTGGGTGCATGACATCCTGAGTTGGTTTCTGCTCGTCCTTTGCTCATTTTCTGCCTTTTGTATGCTCACTTCTGACCATTATTTAGCCTCTTTCCGCTCATTTCTGACCTTTATTTTTCCTCTTTCTGCTAGTTTCTGACCTCAATTATAGTTTTTTACTGTTAGTTTCTGACCTTTATTTTACCTCTTTCAATTCATTTGTGATTTCAGTTTTGCCTCTTTGTGCTCACTGCTGGTCTTTATTTTGCCTCTTTCTGCTAGTTTCTGACCTCTATTTTGCCTCGTTTTGCTTGCTGCTGGCCATTATTTTGTCTATTTCTGCTAGTTTCTCACCTATATTTTGCCTCTTTCAGCTCGTTGCTTACCTCTATTTTGTCTTTTTCTGCAAGTTGCCAGCCTTTATTTTGCCCCCTTATGCTTGCTGCTGCCCTCTATTTTGCCTCTAATACCCTGCTGCTATGCAAGCAGCTCGCGGGCCCAAATCCATTCCTTCCTTCCGATCAATTATGTACCAAGACCTTTCGTGGTGTTAGAACAGCCGCAGTTAATTCACCTCATAAATTGATACATACTTGTCATGATTGTGTTGGTCATTAACATGCTCATTTCTTGATTATCTTGGACTGCAATGTAAGACATTTTCAGAACAGGTTATACAGTTTCATGTCATTGCGTGTGCTGCATCGCATTTGGCGATGCAGCGCACACAACGCAATTTGTTTTATTTATTTATGTGTATACTAACCTCCGTTCGGCAATAATCCGGAGTTTACTACCACCCACCCTGCCCCTCCGCTGCCCTGAGTCACCGCCCGGCAGCATTCCCTCCAGGAGCCGCTACAGATGCCAACAACCAGCTAAAACTATTTTTAAAGGACATTAACCTGCTCGAGTAGTCGCATCCTGGATTTATGGCAGACTGGAGTATGGGGACATCTATCCTCCAAACTATGAAAGATGCTATTTGCATCCTAGAAAAAGGAGACTCATTTTGCTGCAAAATCACAGCCTTTTGCACCTTGTTATGCAACACTGGCTCAAAGAAAGATCTTCCCATTAAGCCTAAGGATAAAGACAATAGAGAATGAACCCCCTGATCATTTGAGGCCCATATGTGAGGATGCCCCTATAGCTCCAGAAAAAGCCATGGCAAAGAGATTTCACCAACATCCACGTACATGATTACTACTGGAAATGCAAATGTTTTTAGTTTCGAGTGACTAGCTATCTGTTTAGTCACATGTTGAACAGGATCTACAGCAAATAATACAATCAATCAATCAATCAATCAATCAATCAATCAATCATGACATTTGTATAGCGCGCTATTCACCCGGAAGGGTCTCAAGGCGATTGGGGAAGGGGTCCGCTACTGCTCGAACAGCCAGGTCTTCAGCTGTTTCCTGAAGGAGAGGTGGTCCTGGGCAGCCGAAGTTGGATGGGGAGGGAGTTCCATGTCTTGGCCGCCAGGAAGGAGAAGGATCTGCCTCCGGCGGTGGCTCTTCGGATGCGTGGTACGGTGGCGAGGGCGAGGCTGGCAGACCGTAGCTGGCGGGTGGGTGTGTGGAAGGTCAGGCGGTCGTTGAGGTACTTGGGGCCCAGGTCGTGGAAAGACTTGTGTGTGTGGGTGAGGAGCCTGAACGTGATCCTCTTGCTGACGGGGAGCCAGTGCAGGTCCCTCAGGTGGCCGGAGATGTGGTTGCATCGGGGGATGTCCAGGGTGAGTCGGGCGGAGGCGTTCTGGATGCATTGGAGTCTTTTCTGTAGCTTGGCTGTGGTTCCGGCGTAGAGGGTGTTTCCGTAGTCCAGTCGGCTGGTGACGAGGGCCTGCGTGACTGTCTTTCTGGTTTCGGTCGGGATCCATCGGAAGATCTTGCAGAGCATGCGGAGGGTGTGAAAGCATTAAGAGGAGACGGCGTTGACTTGTCTGGTCATCGAGAGGGAGGAGTCCAGGATGAACCCCAGGTTGCGTGCATGGTCTGTAGGCTTGGGGGCGGTGCCCACGGCTGGGGGCCACCAGGAGTCATCCCAGGCGGAGGGTGATGGTCCCAGGATGAGGACTTCCGTCTTGTCTGAGTTCAGTTTCAGGCGGCTGTTCTTCATCCAGTCGGCGACGTCTTTCATCCCTTCGTGGAGGCTGGTTCTGGCGGTGTCGGGGTCTCTGTTGAGGGAGAGGATCAGCTGGGTGTCGTCGGCGTAGGAGATGATATTGAGGTTGTGTTGGCGTGCGATGGTGGCGAGAGGTCTCATGTAGACGTTGAAGAGGGTTGGGCTGAGTGATGATCCTTGCGGGACGCCACAGATGACTTCAGTGGCCTCGGATGAAAACGGGGGGAGGCGGACTCTCTGTGTTCTTCCGGCGAGGAACGAGATGATCCACTTCAGTGCCTTCCCTTGGATGCCTGTGTTGCTGAGGCGTTGGACTAGGGTGCGGTGGCAGACCGTGTCGAACGCTGCGGAGAGGTCCAGGAGGATGAGTGCTGCTGTTTCCCCGTTGTCAAGCAGGGCTCGGATGTACTCGGTGGCTGCGATGAGGGCGGTCTCGGTGCTGTGGTTGGCTCTGAAACCGGACTGCGAGGGGTCGAGGGATCCATTCGTCTCGAGGAAGGCGGCAAGTTGTCTGTTGGCGATCTTCTCTAAGACTTTGGCAGGAAAAGGGAGGAGCGAGATGGGGCGGAAGTTTTTGAGGTCGGTGGGGTCCTCTGTTGGTTTCTTCAGTAGGGCGCTGAGCTTGGCGTGCTTCCAGCTCTCTGGGAAGGTGGCAGTGTCAAAGGAGGTGTTGATGACGTCTCGGAGTTGGGGTGCGATGGTGGAGTCGGCCTTGTTGAAGACGTGGTGGGGGCAGGGGGCAGTCGGGGATCCGGAGTGGATGGTGTTCATCGCGCGGGCTGTGTCTTCGTTGGTCACTGTGGTCCAGGTGCGGAGGGTGGCGGTGGGGTGCGTTGGTTCGACGGTTGGGAGCATGGATGGTGCGCCGAAGCTGTTGTGGATGTCGGCAATCTTGCGGTGGAAGAATGAAGCGAGGGAGTCGCAGAGATCTTGTGAAGGGGTGATGTCGATGTTGCCGGTGCTGGGGTTGGAGAACTCCTTGACGATGCTGAAGAGTTCCTTGCTGTCGTGGGCGTTGTTGTCCAGACGGTCCTTAAGTGATTTCTTCTTGGTGGCGCGGATGAGCTGGTGGTGCTTGCGGGTCGCGAGTTTGAGGTTGGTCATGTTGTCAGTGGTCCGGTCGAGGAGCCAGGCTTTCTCGAGGGTGCTGCAGGTCTTTTTTGAGTCCTTGAGTTCGTCAGTGAACCAGGGGGCCTTCTTGCTTCTGGGTCTGCTGGGAGGGTTCTTCAGTGGTGCAAGGTCATCGGCGCAGGCGGTCAGCCACTGCGTGAAGTTGCAGGCCGCTTCGTTGGGGTCCGGTGTGCTGGCCGGTGGGTTTTGGCTGAGGGAGGCGGTGAGCTGGTCGGCGGTGATCTTGCTCCAGCTTCTGTGAGGAGCCTGTTGCGGGTGGTGGTGGGTTGTGGTTCTTCTGAAGCTGAAGTGGACAAAGCTGTGGTCGGTCCAGTTGAGTCCGGTGGAGTGGCTGAAGGCGATGTGCTTGCTGGATGAGAAGACGGGATCAAGTGTGTGGCCGGCGTAGTGGGTGGGGGTGTTGACCAGTTGCTTGAGTCCGAGGTTGGCGAGGTTGTCCAGCAGGGTGACGGTGTTGCGGTCCTTGCTGTTCTCCAGGTGGAAGTTGAGGTCCCCTAGGAGGATGTAGTCGGCGGAGGGGAGGGTGTGTGGGCTGATGAAGTCCATGATGTCTTCGCTGAATTGTGCGCGTGGTCCCGGGGGTCTGTAGATGAGGGTGCCTCTGAGGGTCGTCTTTGGGTTGGTGTGAATCTGGAAGTGGAGGTGTTCGGCGGCGGTGAAGGTGTTGTCGGCGCCGGTCGTGATGCGGATGGTGTTCTTATGGACGATGGCGATTCCTCCTCCGGTCTGGTTGACGCGGTCCCTCCTGATGATCTTGTATCCATCCGGGATGGCGATGTCGGGGGCTGAGGAGGCGTTCATTCATGTTTCAGTGAGGAAGGCGATGTCTAGTGATGTTGTGTCGAGCAGGTTCCAGAGTTCGACGGCGTGTCTGTGGACGGAGCGGGTGTTGAGCAGGATGCACTTGAGGTCGCTGCTGGAGTTTGGCTTTGCGGGTGTGGTGCCTGATCGGAGGCAGGTGAATTTGCAGGTTGTGCAGGTGAAGGGACAGTGGAAACGTTTGGGGGCGGCCGTGCAGCAGGTGGGCATCCGGCCGGTATTGAGTGCGTTGAGGGCGGTGGCATCGTAGGTTTGTCGGGTAGTCTTGCGTCGGTGGGGGCCAGAGGTCCTGGCACTGGGCGCGGTCCAGGCGCGGACGGGCGCAGACGGGCTTGCTTTTGGCGCGCCTTCGGCGCATAAACGGCGAAGTGGGAGGGAGGGAGGAGCAACTGGGAGGCGGGAGCGGGGAGGGCACAAAAGAAAAAGGGGGCGTGTCCGCTTGGACAGCGGCGGGAAGCGAGGAGCGGGGCGGGCAGGCACAGGGGACTGGGTAACAAAAACCTAATACAGCAACGTGCAGAGGGACAACAGGGACAACAGTACAGAGGCAAATAAAACAATTAGGAGGAAAAAAGATTATTCAGGCACACGAAAACACGCAGATACGGCGGAGGGGCGAGGCAGGAACAGCGAGGCTGCGGGCAGCAGCGAGGCGGGGGCAGACACCCACACAGCTGGTGGCCGTGCGGCGTGGGGGTGTCCTGCGAGCAAGTCACACTCACCTGCGCCGCGCGGTCGCCATGTATGGCCAAGTGGGAGGGAGGGAGGAGCAGTTGGGAGGCGGGAGCGGGGAGGGCACAAAAGAAAAAGGGGGCGTGTCCGCTTGGACAGCGGCGGGAAGCGGGGAGCGGGGCGGGCAGGCACAGGGGGACTGGATAACAAAAACCTAATACAGCAACGTGCAGGCGGACAACAGGGACAACAGTACAGAGGCAAATAAAACAATTAGGAGGAAAAAAGATTATTCAGGCACACGAAAACACACAGCTACGGCGGAGGGGCGAGGCAGGAACAGCGAGGCTGCGGGCAGTCAGTTCTGGCGAGTACTCTTTGATACACATAACTTAAAAGACACAAAAAATCAATTGCCAAATGTTGCATGTGATTCAAGTACGACATGTTTATTCTCACTGCCTCCTACCTCCTAACCCTTCTGCCAACACTGGACCTCTCTGTACCTTCCTCAGAACGATGGTTCCTTGCGTGCCATGCAGTTGCCACCTCTGGCACAAAATAATACTGACGACATTTTTTGCTACTTGAGGATTCATTTTGAGAAGGTACTCAACATCCAAGCTGGACAGATTTGACGATTGCAATGACGAGTCCAAGACACTTCCTTTTTACTATATTGATCACAGAGACTGCTCGATGTATGAGGTTCTCGTAATATTACCTGCAGATGCTGGTATATGCAGGTTCAATAATGCAACAATAAAAGAATTGTTGACAAGTGGAATGAAGCAGAACTAGGAAAGAAGGCATGCCATTGTCTGTGACAAGAAATGGCTTTAACCATAATTTCGTTTGGTTCTGCAGTTGGCCTGAAACCTGACTGGTAGAGGTGTGAGATGAGGTCAGGAACTGGTCTAGCAGTTGAATTGTGTCTAATTTCAGAATTATTTTTACTAATTATCATAATATCTGTGATGGACAGGCAGTTCAGGAGGTTGTTAGAGTCAGTTTGCCTTTCATATTTGACAGAAAGATTGCCTCGACTTTGAGTATAGTGAAGAAGATGACTTATGTGAGGGAGGCCATGTTGATGTTAAGATTGGCTCTGACTGTAATTTTGGGAGAAGAGTTTTAATACAGAGCATTAGGAGGTGCTGTCTTTGTAGGTGGAGACACGTATGGTGAATTAGATCTCAGTTGATTCTGTATGCATGAATATTTTTAAGATGGTTTAGCTTCATATGTTTTGCGTAGGGCTGATGGAGGGGTTGTTACTCTTTCCTGCTATGAAGCAGCAAACATATCTGGACACAAAAATAAGAGAAACGCCGTCCACAACAACCTGGTACACCGTGGCACTTGTTCTCGTCTAGAGAACTGACTAATGAGCCAGGTGCTGAGACTCTTGCATCAGGTTCATGATATGCCACAGCATCCAGGAGGGCTCTGTTTATATTAATGCCCCCCCCCCTCCCCTGTGGGTTCACTCCTCTTAGTCCAGCTTGAGCTGTGCATAGCAGGGTAAGGAGAAGAAAGGTTTTAGTTTTGGGAAGTCACCTTAGAGCCAAGTTTTGCGATGGTCGTTTACTTGTTTGCAGGTAGCGTATACACTGTGTATGATTGCTTTGGGGATACCAGGTTGTGGAGGACTCTGCTTCTGCTTTATTTGGACACTATTGTCAGCGTTTGCTTTTAAAGCTTAACATTAGTGAGTTTAAGTGCGAGTTGATGCCTGCCAATGTGGTTGAGAAATTAAATAAAACATTTAAATAATTCAACCAAAGCACTGCCCCATGACTATCATTTGGTAATTTGAGTGAAATCTGAATAAGTTGCACTTCCATGTTTTTGTGTCTCAGATGTCCATTGATGCTGGTGATTATCTTTTCTGGCCGTTAGATCTCTTCTTGATAATTTTCAGTTGCTAGGGTTTATTTTGTGATGAGGAATCATTCAATAATGTGTTGCAATTCATGCGAGGTCATGCTTGGGATAAGTCTATGACTTGTACCTTCTAAGTGTTTAATCCCTCTCTTAATTTGTCCTGATATGTTGGCTGCATTTTAAATAACTGCATGTGTGACTGAGACCAACAATGTTTCGTCATATAAAGATTTATTTTTTATATCTCCTCATTTAATTTGCCCAAATAATTGCTTTATACCATGTAGGCGGGCACAAACATTTCTGCACAACTTCTGAGAGTCTTTCCTAAATTCATCCACCACGTACATATTGATATTTTTTAAATAATTACATATTCATCATGCTGTTGCAAGGCCAGCAATGAGCATGTGTCTCAATGAAAAGAATACACAACGCAACTCATGTTTTTTTTCCGATTTAATGGCGGGGTGAGCGTGGGGGTGGGGGAACAACTACATATGATTGACGGATTGAGAGAAAACCTTTCCGGCAGTAAACAACAAACACAATGCAGAATGTCAGAATGTGGTGACAAAATTAGTTTGCGAGATTAAAACGTATTAGCACAAGGCAGGCAACCGTCATTCCAGAACACTTCACTCTAATTCTGATTGACAGCTAAACGGCTCTGATTCTGAGAATGATGTAGACAATCACTTTTGAAATCTGTTTAGTGTGACAGACATTTTAGTTAGTCGCCTCTGGTAAGGAAGAACCCAATTATAACAAATTCCATTACCCGGTTACAGATTGTGCTAATAATAATATTTTGCTATCGCAAGGGTTCTACATGATGACGGCCCATCAAAGTTTTTTTTTTTCATTTCAAAATAGAATTTTAGCAATTTACTGTTTTATTGTAGTTTGATAAAAATGGTGCCACAGTATATGTAAACCCATCCTACTGATCGTTTACAGTTCTGCAGAATATCAGTAATAAATTATAGTTGTATCGTTTTTCTTAACGCCCTTCTTCCATTGCTAGCTATTGTAAATATTAGTTCTCAAATCTCGAAACCATGATACCAGCTGGATCTCGTTGCATTCAAATATTCACAAAACCTATTGGGCATTACTTCCATGTGTGCTAATACTTCTGAAGCACACACTTAATTTTTTTTATTCCGCTTTTGCTTGTAGTCTTTGACCGACAAGTCATGGCGTGATGGCTTTGATGATAGCCATAGGGCCTTATTAAGAGTCTTGATGTCCAAGAGTCTTGATGGCCAAGAACCGCCAGACTCATGGTGGCAGTCTCCCGACCACTCAATTATGACTAGGGAAGTCAGACTGTCTTGGGACCACTGCATCCGCCAGGGAACCACTTTTCCTTGGCTGTAGCGCAGAGGTCCTGAAGCCCCAAAGTGCCTACCATGGCCTCTGCAGCCCCAGAAAGCATATTATGAGTTTCATCACTGCCACACTTTTCATGGTGGTGCAGCCTCATGCCATGTCCGCCCCTGTGTGCATGCACACCAGTACCTGTACGGCATGGACTGGAGCAGTCCATGCTGTGAAGGTACTGCCTTTGAAGTTCCCATTGGGGCGCCTACTGGCACCGGCATAGGAAGGGAAAGAACTGCCCATCAGACAGAAGAAAGTTCTTGATCTGGTGGACGGATTCTACAACTTTTTTTTTTTTGGCCTCATTCAAAGATAATATGCTTACATTAAAAACAAGAAAAATGGTTCTTTTCTGACCCCTTCAAATGTCTGAAGGATATACTTTTAATTACCGGTCCGGTTTCACCCCCGCAGAGGAGAAAGGATACTATGTATCACCAGAGCCGCACCTTCGATCACGTCTTTAGGGTTTCAGAACCTCAAACTTAAAAAGGAAAATGGCCCTTATATTCTCACTTACCAGTAAGTGGCCCTTTTCAGACTAGTCCCCTGAACCATGTCTGAAGCATATTATTTAATCATAGTTTGCCCTGTTAACCCTTTTCGCGTAACTCAGCGCTTTATAAATGTCCCTATTATAGGACCCAGAAACACAAAGGTCTACTTAACAGTTAAAGAAGCATAACCATATACTAGAGTATGTAAAACCCAGTTTCTCATAATATATGTCGAGCTCCTGTCTAAGCTCACTTATCCCATATTTCCTAATATTTGGTCTTTTTTGTAAAATTGCCTGCTTGATCCAGACGTGCTGTCCTCTGAATGGAATAAATCCATTCATTCTCTGTGGGAGGGCATACTAATATACATTTAATACATAATTCCTTTCGAGCTAGAAGAATCAGGGAAAAAAAGAGCTTTATTCTTCTTTGTTAGTATTGAATCACCCCCCCCCCCCACTAGAAGGTATCCCAAAAATTACTGATTTAGAAGTTAGTTTTATTTCCATCCCCATAACATCCAATATGGTCTTACCTACTTTAACCCAGAATTAATTTATTACCGGACAGCTCCAAAACATATAGACTTCGTTGGCGTTGTCTCTCCACATTTGGGGCATTTATTGATCTCCCGATTTCCCATCTTTGAGATTTTCCGTGGGGTCCAGTATGCTTTATGAGCTGTGAAAAGGTGATTCTTTTTTAAAGGTGCAGCATGTATACATGACCAAAGAAATGACATTGATACTTGCCCCATAGATTCGAGATCTTCATCTGGCAGGTCCTTCTTCCAAATTTCCATAAATGAGGCCTGCTCCTCTGCTCCATTTTATACCAATAGCCAGTACCACTCTGCCACCTCCTTTCCCTTATTGCTTTTAGAGCAAATCTTTAGTGGTAAATACGAATTGCCTATCAGATCATTTCCCACTGCCTTTGTTCAACTTGTCAATTGGTAGTATTTAAACTTTGAAATCAAGTTTCCAGTTACAGCTGATAAATGCGGCCATGACATAAGATCTCCGTCAATTAACAGTTGGCCCCAAGAAGAAATCCACAGTTTCTCAGAGGTAGCGCCAAGGCATCTGTCAACCATGCTGATATTCTCAACGAATTCCAAATTGGGGTTATATTGTTATAATATGGAATTTTTAAGAGGCCACTTACTTGCGACCAAAGTTTTACAGATGTCAGAAAAAACTTCAATGTAACTTTTAAAAAAAATTTAGGGTTTCCAAATTTTAAAAGAAAACCATCGGGTTGTTGAGAGTAAGTGCTTTAAAAAGGGGAGAAAACGCACACTGTTCCAGCATTAATTGTCGTAAATTTTGTAACTGAAATGCACACATATACAAATAAAGATAGCAATCTCACCATACTCTTTTTTCTTTCTAAGTTTTTTCTGGGAAATCCTAGGGCTCTTATTTCCCCATATAAACTTTGTAAAAAGGCCCTGCACTTTCTTAAACCAACTTTTTGGGAACTCAAGGGAAATAAAATTAAATAAAAATGTGTATTTAGGGAGAACCAACATTTTTAATAAATTGGATTTACCCAGAAAAGAAAGAGATATAGCCCCCCAAGGAATTCAAGAGTGAACTTACTTCTTTTGTTACTTTATCAAAATTGACTTGTGTAATTTTGTCTATATTATGGGTTATTTGAATTCCCAGGTATCTTATCTCCCTCTTTCATAGGTGCTTACAAACTCTGTATTCCATTTCATTATTTCTGTTTTTTGTTGGTTTAATAGATATCCTGAGACCTTTCTGAACCTCTCTATTTTCAACCATTTTTCTGGGTATGATTTTCCTATGTTCCCCGTGCATACAATAAGGTCATCAGCATACAACCCTATTTTTTTTTCCCATCCATCATAACTAAATGGGATGATATTCCACGATGCTCTTAAATTAAAAGCTAAGGGCTGGATATACATGTTAAAAAGTAACGGAGAAAGAGGGCATCCCTGTCTGGTCCCTCTTTTATTTGTATTGCTCGAGTCAAGTTCCCATCAACCAAAATTTTAGCGGAGGGATTTTTATAGATGTCTTTAATTGCTGCTAAGCAATTCTCCCCCAAATTAAAGCGCTGTATTACTTTAAATAAAAAGTTCCAGTTAACTCGATCAAACGCCTTGGCGGCATCAAATGTCATTACCACCAGAGGGGACTTGTATGTTTGTGACACATCTATAGCACCGATAAGATCCTGAGTCAACTCACCTAATTGTCTCACTTTCATAAATCCTTTTTGATCCGAATGTATAAGTGACCCTAAAACTTTATCTAGCCATTGTGTTAAAACCTGTGTATAGATTTTATGGTCGCAGTTCAACAGCGAGACTGGACGAAAAGATTCACAATCTCGCAGATTTTTATTAGGTTTTAAAAGGATTATAATTATTGCTCCCTCCCAGGTTACTGGAGGGCTGTTTCCTTCTATGAAAGAGGAGTTAAATAGTTGTAGTAGGAAAGGTGTTAATTCATCCTTTAAGATCTTATAGATCTCATTAGGGATAGAGTCTGGGCCGGCAGCTTTCCCCTTTTTTAAGCAATTAACCACTTGATGTAGTTCTTCCATTGAAAAGGGGCTATTTATAACATCTCTGTCTTCTTGTCAGAGAGTGGGGAGATCCATCTCTGATAGGATTTCTTCCATACTGGCTTCCTCTATAATCTCATCTTCTGTATACAGTGTGTTAAAAAACTGGACAAAGGCCTCTTCAATTTCCTCACTTTCTGTGACTACCCTACCATTATCAGTAAGTCGTATGCCATTTATCCAGTTTCTTGTTTGCTCTGTCTTTGTCTTCCACGTGAGAAGTTTGCAACACCCTTCGCCGTACTCGTGGTGTGCCAGTTTACTGGCATCCAATTTGCTTTTAAGTCTCGCTTCTAGATAGTTAGCTAGTTTACATTTAGCAGATGTTAAATTGTTTATAGTAGTCAAATTCGCCCTATCACCCTCTAAACTATCAGACAGTCTCTGTATCTCATTTTCCATATTTTTAGTCTGCTCTTTTATTTTCTTTGTTTGTGCCCAGGATATACTTGTTAACACCCCCTCAGAAATGCTTTGTATGTATCCCATACAATTTGAACATGTGCGGTATTCAGATTTAGATCAAAAAATTCTTTAATTTCTGCTTTCAACCTTTCGATTATGTCAAGCTCCACTAATAAATGTTCGATTAATAGTATACCTGCTATGTGAATGGGTCTCACAGACAGCTATTTTCAAACTTACAGCTGAATGATTGGACATTTGTTCAGGGACATGACTAGTTTGACTAATGTTTTGTCTTGTTTTTATCCCGACCAGGAAAAAGTCGATCCTCGACCTATGTCCGTATTTTTTATTATGAAAGGTGAATTTCCCACCCTTTACTTTAGATGTATTGGCCAAGTCACTCCAAATGTCTATTAGACCTAAATCGAGCATTAGTTGCTTTAAAATTTTTCTCATTTTTTGTGTGTTGGAAATAGCTCTGAGAGAGGTTGATTCCTTGTTTGGATTGAGCACCAGATTAAAATCCCCTCCTAAGATAATATAATTATCACCTTCTACTAAATGAGGTATCAAGGCATGCAGGGGGGCAGGATAATCAATGTTGGGACCATAATAACTTGCTAACGTAAATTCAACTCCACTAATCTTTATTTTAGCAACAGCCCATCTTCCTCCCGGGTCAACTATACCCTCTTCCACTACCGCAGCGGCAGATTTTTTAATTAAGATAGCCACACCTTTTGTTATACATGTCTGATTTGTACATATAAAATGTTCCAATCAATTCTGTGGCCTTAAAATTGAGACCCATTCTTCTTTTAGAAAAATGGATTCTTGAATAAGAAAGATTTTGCTCTCTGATAGTCTCAAATATTCCAAAATCGTATTTCTTCCCCGCGGGACCCTCAAGCCATTTACATTCCAGGTCGTTATTTCTAATTCCTTTACTCTAACGTTAGACATTGAAGGGATGTTTGCTTCCTTTATGTCTTAAGTTTTCAAAAATGGCCAGAAAATTACTTACATCTTCAAATGAGGACATTCTTTTATTTATTTTCCCACATGCTCCCCACCCCTTGTAAAAATTAAAAATGTGTACTTTTTTGAAAGAGGGTCCACCCTCCACCCCATGGGGAATCCTCCCTTTCTACTATTTGAGGAAACCTCCGGTTTCAGGCTCTATTTCTATCCAGTTTTTTTTTCAAAAGTGCTTATATGGATAAAGTGCTCTTTATTTTACTTAAGAGGGCGTTTGCTTTGACCGGATCTCTAAATGTATACATGTTGTTGTCCCACATAACTTTAAGGGAGGCTGGAAAGCGTAAGTTTGCTGTTGCTCCTGACTTTTTAAATTCCTGCATAGCCTTCCCTAATTCCCATTGTTTTTCTTGGGTTATGTGGGATATGTCCGATCTAATTCGGAATGACCATGCGTTTCTCTTGCATTCCCCTGCTTTTAAACCTCCTGCCAGAATCTTCTACTTTAACGTATATGTCCTGAAGTTAACTAGGATCTTCCTGGGGTTTTTCTTACCAGGCTTTTTCAAATATGGATCACGAAATACTCGTTGTATATCTTCCTCCAGGCTTTTCTTGTCAATATCAGGATGTAACTCTAGGAGAAGGCTATTATGAAAGCTTTTACATCTTCACCTTCTGCATCTTCTGGTATATTTAAAAATCTTATGTTATTTTTTCTGGAAGCATTTTCTATATTTTTCAGCTTATCTTTAAGGGATCTATCCTCGCTTCTTAGTGCCTTGATCTCTTGTGTATTTTTATCCACTTTTTTAGTTCAAGTCAAGTCAAGTCAAAAACCACTTTATTCGATTTTGTTAAAAATCATAAAAGCATACTACAATAATTAAAAACAATCCATTTACAGTAAAAAATATTTCATACAGTGCATTCCAATTAAAAACAATAGAACAATCAGATTAAATGAACTCATCATGTGCAAATAAGCGATCATCATGTGCAAAAAAGCAATATGTACCACGTTCTTCACTGACCCCACTGCTGAGTTTGTAATTTCCTCTTCCTAATCCGCACAGCGGCAACGAGGTAATTTGCTACACTAAACGTTACCAAGGGTGACTCAAGCATTTGTAAAAACAGAAGAGCAGGTTTTGCTTGCGTAAATGCTTTCTCTTTCAACAACGGTAACAAATACTTTTGCCTAGGTACATGATAAAAAGGGCAGAACAACATAAGGTGCATATTGTCTTGTGTAGTAAAATTATCACATTTGCATACAGGCGCATCCTCAGGCTTAAACCACACCTGTCTGTCACAGAGTACCAAATAAATCTGGTTGAATCTAAACTTAACCAGGAGCCACCTGTGGAACGGAATGTTAACTAAGACAAGATATGGTTGGATAGCTGCGCAAGTGATTGTCATCTAATGTGCTCTGACCATGGGTTTTGTTAACTGGACTTGTTCTCTCTCCAAAAACTTACGTTTATAAAAGTTTTCCTTGACCCAGGCTAGATCTACTTTTCTTAGGTCAAGCGGGGAGGAGAAAATCTCCGGCCGTCCAAGTTCTACAGAGCACTTGTGTATGTATGCCAGCCAAGGAATGTCTTTGTCAAGTTTTAGACAATCCATCAACATTTTGTGATTAAGGCCTAGATTTTCATTTATCCAGATTCTTATCCACAAAAGAATGGGTGCCATAGAGAGGATATCATTGATGTATCCTACTCCAAGCTCCTGATGGACAGAGAAGGTGGGTGTTGAAAAGGGGAGTCCTAATATTGAACAGAAGAACTTATTTACCTCTGTTTGGATGGATTCAGTTTTTACATATCCCCATATCCCAGCTCCGTACCTAGCTATAGCCAGTGATTTTGCCCTATGCAAAGCTAGCAATGCACCACTTGGTTTCCCCCCAAGTCTCTTTGAGAAGCTCAGAATAGCATTAACAGAGCTCCTTACTGCTTTGGTCTTTGCTGTTATCTGCGGGGTCCAACTGCCCTTGATATCAAAAATTACACCGAGGTAAGTGAAAACCTTTACGTTAGTTATCGCTTCCCCTTTACAGTAAAAAGATCTAGTGTTATTTTTTGCTGCCCCAAAAACCATAACGTGAGATTTGGCGTTATTAACCACAAGGTCAAGGGAAGACATAAAATCACTGAATGCATCAAGAAGTCTCTGGAGGCCCAGATGTGTCCTAGCTATTAGAGCGGCGTCATCCGCGTACAGGAGCACTGGAATTTGAGAGTCTCCTGCACGTGGTGTGTCCACGGATGCAGCCAGCAGATTTTTTTCCAGAGAGTTTATGTATAAAGTGAACAGCATAGGGGCAAGGATGCAGCCTTGCCGCACACCCCTGCCAGATTTAAACCATGCTGTACAATGTCCCTCTTGATCCATTCTGATGGAAGCCTTTAAATCCTTGTGGAGTTCAGCCAAGAAGTGGACCAAAGGAGGATCCAATCCCATTTTTAATAACATGCCCCACAGCTTAGCTCTATTCACCAAATCGAACGCTGTGGACAGGTCCATATAAGCAACAAAAATTGCCCCCTTTTTTGCCTTCGTATATTTGGAAATAATCATGTGCAGGTTCAGGCATTGGTCCTCAGTCCCTCTACCTGACCGGAATCCATACTGGGCATTGGACAAAATATCATTCTCTAATGTCCACTTATTAATTTTTGCCAACAGTACTTTGCTCAGGATCTTCATAGAGGAATCCAGCAAGGATATGGGGCGGTAGCATTTAGGGTCACTTCTTACTCCTTTTTTAAAAATTGGCACAATGATTGAACATGCCCAGGTGCTGGGAAATCCCCCTTTAAGTACATGGTTAAAAACATTTGTAAGTATAGTTGCCCACATCTCTGGATTTGATTTATAAAAGTCCAGAGGGACGCCGTCGGGACCCGGAGCTTTATTCTTAGCGGACCCAATTATCGCGACCTTGACTTCATTTTCAGTAAAGACTACAATGGATTGCATATCAAAATAGGGAGGTATGCGAAAAGTTTCATAGACTTGATTGCTACCATAGATAACTGAAAAATGATTAAGCCACTCTTGTTCTGGTATATTTGCCTCCAGATCTGTGTTGCATGTTTCGGCAAATATAGGGCTGTTTATTATGGACCAAAATTTTGAGCTGTTTCTCAAGGTGGTTGAGTCCATTAATGCGTCCCAGGCTTCTTCTTTTACTGCTTTTTTACGTATCTTTACCGCCTCAGCATATTTTTTCCTTAGCTGCGCTGCCACAGACTTGTTTCTGGGAGAATGTTTTAGCGCTGCTATCAATGCGGAGTGAGCTTTAGAACAAGACTGATCGAACCAACCGGAGACTGGGGCAGGACCCCTTTTGGGACTAAGTGTAAGTTCTTCTTTCACCCTCGAGCAAATAGCCTCAAAGGCAGCAATAGTCTCTTTATCTCCCCTGGCAGGGTCCCTGCAGGTCTGGATTTCCGCCATCATCTCTTGTTCGACAAGATACGAAAAGTCTTCTGGACAAACTTTGCTCCATTTTAATCGCCTCCCCTGGTCTTTGCTCTTTGCATGCCTCACAGAAGTGGCCAACATAACCCCCTAGAGTAGTCCAAGCGACCCATCCAGAGTTAGACACACCGGGTTGTGGTCACTGAATCCACTTTCGATAGCATTATAAAAATGCACATAGCGGAGTAGCCCTGGGGACACAAAGATATAATCAATAATGGACTCACTGCCCCTTGCATTATATGTGACCACCCGGTCCTTTGGGTCAGAAAAGCCAGGTTCATACAAATCGTTTGCTGATAACAAAAGTTCCATAGCTATGCCCTTCGGACTATGCTCAAAGTGGGGGGGAGTCGTGAGGTCAGGCCCATTAAAATGTTTAATCTGGCAATATAATTTGCATAAGTGAACATTAAAATCACCCATTAAAATAATTTGCACAAAAGTGGTTTGTTTTGACATATAATCAGTTATGAATGAACTTAAACTCTCTAAAACAAAATTTTGGGGACCGCCGTGCTGGGAGTTATAGCAATTAATAAAGACTATCTTGTTTTTATCTGGGAGGCGGATCTCTAAGAACTGAAAATAGTGTGAGGAACCTGGAATTTCCCTCACACTCCCAGCTATTTTAAGAGACACCAAAAACATCAGGCCACCTATGTCTCTACCCACCGAGGTACACTGTGCTTTAACAAAGAATGAGGAGTAACCGTCCAGCCAGAAGGAGTTATCCCTTGCCCATGTCTCCTGCATAGCCACTATATCGTATTCTTTTAGCTTACCCAGCCAGATTGGGTCATTCTGTTTGGCGTGTAAGCCCGCAATATTCCACGACAAAATCTTCGCTCTTCTAATGCCCCCCTCCGTTAACGCCTCCCCTTCATTAGATACAACATTACAGGAAATGGGGGTGTAAACAATATTGCAAGGAGTAGGGATGTTATTGGGGTCAACCTGGCCATTCACTGGCAGTTTTATTTGCTTAGGCTCTAGTCAGTCCATATCTTCATGGTTAACGAGAGCAGCAAATCTATTTGTGAGTGGCAGGTTTTCTGCATGTGTGTGTATTGCAGAACTGGCTACACCACCGCCCCCTGATTTCTTGGTCACCCATTCATTCCCTTGCGAAGGGAGATTTAGTTTGCCATAAAGCCTGTTGGTGTTATTTGGCTGTGGCCAAGCGTACCTACCGCCTGTTGGCCTGGGTGGAGGTGGGTAGAAAAAACCTAATGGCATGGCACGCACACACCCTTGCCTAATGGGTCTAGAGGGGAAGCATCCAAAAAGAGGCGGCTTGTGACATCCCGGGATTTAAAATTAACTATAACACAGTCACCAGCCACACACTTTTTAGTTCTGCCAACCCAGTTGACCCTTCTGCACATCAAAATATTGGCAGCAATATCACTTTCACCCGTGCAGTTTGCATTGCACCATTTTTCCGTAAGGTTCCGCAGGGTTGCCTGATGTTCTACCACCCCCGCATCTAGTTTGGGAACATTAACCAGTACAGCTACAAAAGGTGTTGCGTCGGGGGGAAGGTGCACTGGAGGTGTCCTGCCCAACAGCTCTCCAGGTGAAGCTAAAGGCTTTTCCAGTAGAACATGGTTAGGCACTGTTTGTGGAAGGGGCGTATATCTCCCATTAACAACTTTCCCTTTAGCGGGCGCAGATATTTCTGCCGGTGTATTAATTACTGGGATACTCGGAGGATCAATTTCTATTGGTACTGAGGCCGGTGCCTGGCTAAGTAAGAAATCATTTATACGTTCACATTTGTTCAGCAAATTTTTAACACAGTCCTTTAGCGTCTCAGTAATGTCCGTTGCAATCTGGATTAAGGCGGATTCTAGTCTATCGGAAAAAAGTTTTTCCAAAAGCAACGTAAGACCCTCCTCGGTAATATATGGAGCTCCTTGTCCCCCAGATTGACAAATAGCCGTGTGTTCCTTCCCTCCCATCGCCTCGATGTTAGGGGGAATGACAGGTCTGACAGTAATAGGAAGTTCAGGGGAGGGCAAAACTGTAGGAGTCTGTGCCAAGTTTGTCCGACATGGTTCAATTATGACCCTCGGCTCCAGTGGAACACAACTAATGGGCGAGGAAGTTATAGTTGTAGAACTAATGCTTCCAGATGTGTTTTCCAAGCCCAGGGCACGTTCAGACACAGCGATCTGAGTGGATAGCTCGTCCACTTTGGAAGTCAGATAAGTAATTATGCTGGTCGTGTATTTTGGGACCTTAGCCTTGGCTTCTCCGGTCAGTGAAGTAACAAGTTTGCGCTTACCCATGATGTTATTGATGTGGCCCGTCCCGTCCCTGGTCGTCCTTGGACGGCCTTAGACGGCCCGCCCTTGTCCCGGGCTTCTCCTGGGCAGCTCCCGCGCGCGACTTGCGGGTGTGAGGGGCGTTCCATTCTTTGAAGCGCCTCCGGGCGCTCTTGCGGAGTCACTCCCGCCGCCGGGGCACCTGGGAGTTGTGGTTTCTGTTGTCGCTAGCCGTTCCCCTCACGGCGGTGGTAGCGCGCTGGAGCGCTAGGGAGCTGAGCGCTGACAAGCTGTGCGTTGGCCGTTCACCTCACGGCTTGAGAAGATTCCCCCCGGAGCTCTGGGCGCTCCGTTCTTCGAAGCGCCTCCGGGCGCTCTTGCGGCGTCACTCCCGCCGCCGGGGCACCTGGGAGTTGTGGTTTCTGTTGGCGCTAGCCGATCCCCTCACGGCGGTGGTAGCACGCTGAAGCGCTAGGGAGCTGAGCGCTGACAAGCTGTGCGTTGGCCGTTCACCTCACGGCTTGAGAAGATTCCCCCCGGAGCTCTGGGCGCTCCGTTCTTTGAAGCGCCTCCGGGCACTCTTACGGCGTCACTCCCGCCGCCGGGGCACCTGGGAGATGTGGTTTCTGTTGGCGCTAGCCGTTCCCCTCACAGCGGTGGTAGCGCGCTGGAGCGCTAGGGAGCTGAGCGCTGACAAGCTGTGCGTTGGCCGTTCACCTCACGGCTTGAGAAGATTCCCCACTTTTTTAGTTAAACTCTCGACCACTTCTTCCATGGCACCTAACCTGTTAGAGATTGCAGTCATCTTCGTCTCTAGAATTTCGCAAGCTAATTGTATTTTTAATTGGTTATTCCCAGATACCGCAAATGTATCCCTAATTTCCGCTAACAAAGTAGTTAAAAGTCCCTCGGTAAGTGAGGTCTCTCCCTTATCCTTGCTGTATCTGTAGTATTTAATGGTTTCTGAGCAGCTGCTACGTTTCCCTTTTCACTCATAGAGGGAACTTCCAAATAGACCTGAGCAGGTAGGGATGCAGGTAACGGTAAAGGTGGCCAGATGATTTCTTTTTTTCAACTAAAAAAAATTAATTTGAATTATGGAAATAGCACATCCATTTATAGGCAATTTTAAATTAGTTTCTTGTAGTAAATCTTATTTTTAAGGTTATATTTGTAAACAATTGTGATTATTTCAGATGCACATCAGTTCCAGTACATACCAATTAAATTAATCTCTGGTGGTTAACATTGTTTTAATTTGACAGCTCTTACATGATTGAAGGGGGCGTGAGTGGAGAAATGAATGTTTCTGTAAATTCTACCTTAACAGCAGCCCATTCCATTTAATTGTTTAAACACCAACAATTCTAGTGACTGGGACAAAAAAAAGAATGGGGTGGTAAGTGGAATGGTGGTCAGGGGTGAGGCCAGGTTTATGCCTGTATAATGGGAGGATTGACTACTCCCCCAGTGCTGTTGTAGGGGTTGGGCAGTGTCAGGGATGGGGTGCTATTCTCAGTCACTTCCACATGTGAAAGGGTCTAGTCTCTCTCGTCCTGGAGTTGTCAGGTCTGAAGTTTGCAGAAGTGATAGGATTGTAGAATTTGATCTAGAGCTATTGCTCTAGGTACATATCTGCCAGTCGAAATGAGGGTCTTAGTCTTTACTTATCACTTCATAAATGATTGTGAGCTAGAACAGTAATCGTAGGAAAGCAACTCTTGCAGTTCATCACAACAAGATCTTTGACTACAGAAGATAATTAAATTATAACCTTTAACCTGAAGAGGAAGAAGGTAGAAGAGGAACCACCTCAAGATACAGGTCTACATAAGAATCTGCAGTCCAGCCTAAGATAAGGCCACACCTGCAGCAGCAACGGGTCAAAGAGAATGCCAAGAAAATTACCTTGTACTCTGATTGCTGTTTACAATGTGTCAGATTGAATGTGAGAGGCCGCATATGTGTGAGTTGACTTAATAGCCCTACTATTTAAACTACGGGGTGCGATACCAAATACCTAAACCAATCTACCTGCACAATTGAGAAACAAGCATTGGCAATCCAATAGGTATGGAGTAGGTCACCACCCTTTTAGCAAGTCTTGTTTTTTTTCGTCATTATTTTTGTAAACTTTTACTGATCAAGAAACTGCCGGTCCTTTAAATCACTTGCTAATGGCACAATGTTTTTTGGTCTCAAAAAGCAAACATTACCATAGAACTCCCTGACACTGAAGGGAACTGCTTGGTGTGTGGATATACTCTGTGTGAAAGGACAGCATGCCATAATTTACAGGACAGCCAGCCAGTGACTGAAGTGGGCGGATTCATTGTCCTTGATGCATGCTGAAGTGGACAGAAGAAAAATCTGAATGAAGTAGTCACAGAAAAGAAGATGAAATATGTCTGAAAAGCATTAGAATTAAGTATTGTCTTCATATTGTTAGAAACTAGGTTACTGGTTGACTGGGGTGTGAGCACTGGTCAAGCAGCAGCCAAAATCCAAGTCTAGATAAGTCACAACCAAACCCCAAATTAATCTGTGCTCACCCTTTGGTAGCTTGGCACAGAGCAGTCAGGCTGAACTTGGAGGCAATGTGTAAAGTATTTGTGCAACACTTCAAACAGTTAAACAGTAAAATCACCTCACAAAAAAATCCCCACACCAAGTTAGAAGAAAAGAGCTTAATTTCAAAATTGGCTCTTCGTTCCGTCTCGAGCTCACGTGCAGCGGGGAGGTGCAGCTTCAGAGCACAGGAACAAGAGGATTCTACCTTGGCTTGTCGCTCCTTATATCCTTCTTCAGGGCGGGCGTAAACCTGCCTCCGACCGCCTCCGGGGGCGTGGCTGGCGGCTTCGGTGTCTAGGACAACCCACTCTAGGGCGGGAAAAAGCGCGCCCCGGCTACGCCGCTTCGGGCATACCAGCCGAGGCTCGCCTCCCGCCCAAGATGGCTTCCCGGGGGGATCGGGGTACTCCACCATACGTTCGGGGGGACTTGAACGAAACAGTCTACCCAATTTGTTATTTACCTTCTTTACTGAATGATTTATAGCAGACACCGAATTCGCCCCCCCGCCACACCTTTCGTGGAATCATATGGGACCATGCAATCGTGCACCCTGGAACCCTCCTCGCCAACCAACTTACTGTGGATAGTATTGCCTCGAGAAGTAGTCGTCTACCAGTGGTCACCAAATCATTGCCCCCAAGATGCACTATGATTATAGACGGCGGTGACCTTGTCCGCGCTAACAAACCCTCGAGAAAAGGTTGAAACTGGTCAATACAGAGCCCGCCCCTTCCGTAGAAGGTCACCCTGTACCCGTATTCCCCAGCCATGTGAATCATGTCACCTGCTTTGAATACGTCCGCGGCACGCCTCACGTATGAGTGGCCAACGACCCACACCACTTTTTCCTCAGCCGGTGATCTTTGACCGCTAGTTCCCGGGTGTCGGGTCGACTGCACAGTCCGCCCCGCCTCGTAAGCTTGCGAAACTGTAAACCAAACAAAAACAAGAAGCGTGAGTACATGATTACAGCTTCACAACATGTGCAACCGCACATACCTTTTGTAACAATTCGAGGACCAACGCCCCAGTTGTTTCACTCTGTCCACACTCAGACCCCTGGCTGTAGCCTCTGTAGCAGCCCCTATCCGGAAGGAATGGGTCCCAAAATCGCCCGGGTTCAAGTCCGCGGCCGAAATAGCCATTGCAAGCACCCGCTGGAACTGAAACCTCGTCAGTGGGGTGGCATCAGTGTGTCTCAACAACGTCCCCCCCATGATGCCGCCCTCTGCGCCAAATATTCCTCAACGCATACGACGGGGCACATGGGAGATCCGGGCATCCGAAGTACTACTACACTGTCCCCTATCGCACCCTGATCGGTCTTGGACCTGGGAAACGAAACAATCATCGTATCCCCCTTAAGTAGAACGTGCTCTCGGCACAGTCCCCCCCCCCGTATCCTGCTTGTTCCTCGCCACCAGTTCGCTTACCCGCATAGCCCCATGGAATGCTAATGCAAAAGCGGCCCGGAATAACACTGTTTCCGACTGGGATGAACAAGTCGCAGGGAGAACGGAAAATAACAGAGCCAACCTCTCCAGACCTATCGGGTGCCTTACATCTACTTTGCGACCCTCAAGGCGTTGCCACCCACGCAGCCCTTTCTGTACTACGAAAGATGCAGTGGGGTCCTGGATCCCATGAGCCCGCGCCATGAAGGAAATGGCGGCCCGATGCCTCTGGGCCGTGGCTACCGATTTGCCTGCCTGATGTAAAGACAGCAAAAATTTTACGACAGACTCTTCCTGGCCCCAAAGCTCCCCCCTAGCCGAACCCAAAAAGGACAAATAGGAACGAAACGCCCCTTCATATGCCTTCCTTGTCCTGAGTGCTAAACTCTCTCCCACGAGGTTTTGTAATTCGGGGCACCGAGAGACCAGAGAGCTTCGGGAAATGGTGCCGCCACCGGGTCCGCTGTGGGCAGAAAACCCCAGAAGGCCTGCATACGGAAACGAGAAAGCGCATCAGCGGCCTGATTAAGTACTCCGGGCACATGCCTTGCCCTAAAGAGCACGTTCAATTGCATACATAGTAACACAATTTCCTTGAGCAATCTCAGAATCCATTTGCATCGTGCTGCCTGACTATTGATACACTCGACCACGGTCATGTTATCAGACCAGAAAACCACAGAGTGATCCCGGAACCCTTCAGGCCATGTTTTTAGGGCCACCAGAATGGGGAATAGTTCAAGAAAAGCAATGTTACTCGTCAGCCCACACTCGTGCCACCATGACGGCCACTTTTGAGCCGACCAGTGGTTACCGAATATGGCGCCAAAGCCTATACTCCCCGCCGAATCCGTCCACAGCCCCAACTCCTCGGAGGACACCGCCGGCTTGTTCCAGACAATCCGACCATTGAAATCCGCCAGGAATGCCAACCAAATGCGCATGTCCTGGCGAATCTCTGCCGAGAGCCTCGTGCGGTGGTGTCCCTCTTTAAGACCGACCATGGCTTGTGCAATCGAGCGGGAAAAAGGGCGGGCCATTGGCATAACTCTAGGGGCAAAATTCAACTGACCCACAGTTTGCTGCAATTGATGCAAGTTCACCTTGGTCTCCCGAATACATGTTTCCAGCGAGGCCCTGAATTTCATTACCTTTTCTTTGGGCAACCGGAAGCAACCCTCTTCGGAATCGAGCTCTATTCCAAGAAACTCGAGCGAAGTAGATGGCCCCACAGTCTTACCTGGCGCCAATGGCACACCGAAATGATTCATCAGAGTACAAAAATCTTTTAAGGCCTGTGCACATTCCGGATCCCCGGCCGCCCCCAGGAACAGAAAATCGTCAAGATAATGCATAACATGCTGAAACCCCGTCATTCTTGTGAAAACCCATTGCAGAAAACAACTGAATTTCTCAAAATAAGCACAAGATATGGAGCATCCCATCGGCATACATTTATCCATGTAATAGCGACCCTGAAACATAAAACCCAGGAGACGCTGATCGTCTGGGTGTACCGGGAGCAACCGGAACGCTGACTCGATGTCTGATTTGGCCATCAGCGCTCCGGGCCCCAGGCGATTCAACATGGCGACGGCCTCATCAAAAGATGCGTACCGCACCGAACACACCTCCGGGTCTATCACATCGTTTACTGAAAGACCTCTCGGGGCTGACAAGTTATGTATTAATCTAAACTCACCCGGGTCCTTCTTGGGGACCACTCCCAAGGGGGAACAAACAAAGTTAGCAACTGGTGGCATGTCGAAAGGTCCGGCAACCCGACCCCGGGCCACCTCTTTCCTAATTTTTGCCTGTACCACCGCCGTATTCTGCAGGACCGACAGTTGGTTCCTACAATGTGCCTTACCCTGAAAATTCCCCACTGGGATGCGGAAACCATACGAAAACCCGTCTCGCAATACCCCAGCGGAGACGTGATCCGGGTATTCATTGAGCCAAGGGATCATTGCCATGGTATCAACCGGGGTAGGTAAAGGCGCCCCTCGGACTATTTCAGACCTGTTTGGCGCTTCCCCTACCACCGTTATCACCCGTTTTGGCTCTGCACATGGACTCAGGATGAGAGGACTGCCCACACCCCCCACAGTCGTGTCTAAACTTGCATGACCCCTGGGGCCTTGTACATTTCCCCCTGTTAAAATTCCAGCAGATCCCTTTTTTGCCTGTGTTGCCACTCGACCTTGAGTGATGCTCGTTACTTGCACCCGCCCGAAAGGGCACCCCAGATGAATGGCGGGAAAAATCACCCCCGCTCCCCCCCGACAAAGGTGCCTTTAACATGCCCGATTTCTCCATCTTTTGCCAGGAAATGGAGTCGTAACAATCCCACGTCAGAGCTGTGTCGTACTCCTTGGCCTTCCGAAAAACATTATCATAACAAAACCACTGATTGCCCTCATATGACTGAGAGTACTCCATAATACGTGTCTGATACACGGGCAACTCGGCCAACAATTCAGGCCTTCGTTCCCCCATAATTGAAGTGAATATACCAAACGCTCTGCCCCAGTTACCTATGTTCTCATCGACCTTAAAGGCGGCCATCTTGGCGCGCCACACACTCGGATGCAGAAACTCTTTTTGACCCTTCACATGCTCGATCTCGTAATGATCAGTTAGCAAAGAAAACATGTTTACATACTTATCAGCCCAAATCTTTTCCTTGACCTCAATCGGAATATGCTGGGCCACTTTCTCCCTTCGTGAGGGTACAGACCCCTCCCCCGCAATCGGCAGTGGCCGCTTACCTAAATTAGAAGCTGTAGCCGTAGTCGCTGCCGAACTCGTGCCCGTTGCGGTTTCACCCACTGGAGCCTGTGGGGGAACAGAAGAACATGGTGCCTTTGCAGCCTCTCTTGATTGCCGCAACTGCCTCATTACTGCCCTGGCGTCATCTGCCGTGGTGCCCTCACTATCTTTCCCCAACCACGCTGCCAGCTGTGCAGCCAACTCGGGAGGCATATCCTCTCCGTTCACAGGGGTGACTACGACAGGAATTGGTTGCCCCTCCTTTGGAACCGGGATCGGCTCCTCAATCGGTGTATTGGGAAGCGCCGGCGGCGCCTCGGGAACCGGGGCCTCTCCCCCAGTTGCCCCCCTCTTGGACCTTTTAGCTCTCCCGTTGGGGACTACTCCCGGCAATGCTGGTCCGACGACTCGCTTAGGGCCCCCCACACCGTTCATTGCCGCCATCTGCTTCTTCATCACGGCCATGTCTTTTACGAGCATGTGGAGCATCTGATCAGTACCGACCCGCTTTCCGGCCTTCTTGCCCGGCATTCTCCAACGATGATGTCTGAAAGAACAAAGACAAAATTACAACGCTCAAAATTGGCTCTTCGTTCCGTCTCGAGCTCACGTGCAGCGGGGAGGTGCAGCTTCAGAGCACAGGAACAAGAGGATGCTACCTTGGCTTGTCGCTCCTTATATCCTTCTTCAGGGCGGGCGTAAACCCGCCTCCGCCCGCCTCCGGGGGCGTGGCTGGCGGCTTCGGTGTCTAGGACAACCCACTCTAGGGCGGGAAAAAGCGCGCCCCGGCTACGCCGCTTCGGGCATACCAGCCGAGGCTCGCCTCCCGCCCAAGATGGCTTCCCAGGGGGATCGGGGTACTCCACCATACGTTCGGGGGGACCGATTGGTCGCCCCTTTCCATAAATAAAACAAGACCACAAAAGACAAAACTTCAGTCAGTAGAACTGGGATATTGGATTGTAACATTTCCAGGGAAAATAGAGCCAAAAGTCATAAAGCACCAACTGTGGTTTTCTGAGTGTGTCAGACTAGTCAAACTCACAAGCTTAAGATGACCTCAATATAGCATGGGCTGGCTACAGAGAGCCAGTTAGGCCAGCTGAACAAAAGTACCTTTGATCCTGGTTTGCGGAGCGATGAGTATATACCAGTAGAAGATGTGTTGAGCATCTAGGGCAATGCATTGGTTCCTAGATGGGAGGTGCTCTTGCATCAGCATCTAGGATACTGTTAATGGGGCTTGCAATGGGAAGGCTGGCGCTGGGGATGCGACACGCAGTCTGGGACATGCTTCAGTTCTGAGGAACTGAGAGGCTGTGATGCAGAGTCTGTCATCAGAAGTTTTTTATGAGGGGTCCAATCCATCCAGCAACAGAGATGCATTGGTTCCGCTGGCACCACATAGGCTGAAAAAGCACCTTAAAACTACTTCCAAGGGCTGAGGCCTGGGGTGGTACTCCTTGGCAGGGTAAACTCACATATGGCAGAGTGCAGGTGCAGATGCACGGTTTTTGTAAACCTGTTATGCCCCTGAGACTTCATATCAGGAGGCCAAGTAACTAGCCCTTGGCCTCACTCTGGGTTCTAGGTTCAAATGATTCAGGTACAGTCCTTTTCACCCAAGGACAGTGTCAGCAGGTCAGCACATCACAGTATCAGTTCTTTCATGCAAGCAGTCCAGCAGAGTGGCAGTCCTTGTAGCAGCACAGCAGTCCTTCTTTCTGGCAGGTCCAGAAGTGCACTGAAGTGGTGGTGTCTGAGGTCCTTCTTTCAAACACAGTTGTGCCTTTAAATTTGGGATAAACTTCTAGAGGCTTGACTTTGAAGTGAAGAGATGTCCTGCCTTTTCTGCCCTGGCTCTAGACTAACTACAGGAGGTATGCGGTCTTCTGTTTGGAGACAGGACAGAGCCTGTTTTGGTGTAAGTGAGACTGGGACCATTTCATCCCTCCCACCCTGCCAGTGATGGCAGATCCAGTCACACCTAAGGCCCAACTGTGTGTGGCTGTCTAGGAGGACCTCAGAAAGCCCAATGTCCAAGTGCACCCTATCATGTGACCAGAAACAGCTGCAAGCCCCAAATGGCTATGGCAAGAAAAACACCAACTTTCTAAAAGGGGCATTTTATGAACTGTAATTTAAATCTGCCTTCACCACAAGTTAGGTTTTGAATTACAATTCCAGAGATACCAAACATGAACCAATAAATTCTTCTCATTTGGAAATTATCCTTATAAAATTTAATAAGGCAACTACAATGTTATGCTATGGGAGAGAGACGCCTTGCAGTGGTGAAATATGAATTTAAAAGTTTTCCACTACAATGAAACCCAAAAGATGAAAGTAAATGTCCAACATTTTAAATCCACTGCACTCTGCCCTACCCTAGGGGTGGCATACATGCATTGAAAAGGAAGGTTTGGACCTGACAAAACATTTATTTTTCCAGGTCAACATGGCAGTTTCAAATTGCACACACAGTCCCTGCAATGGCAGGTCAGAGAGCTGTTTAAAGGGCTACCTAAGTCAGTGGCACAATAGGTGCTGCAGACCCACTAGTAGCATTTAATGTACAGGCCCTGGGCACATGCACTGCCTTTTACGAGGGACTTATATGCAAAATAAATATGTCAGTTGGGTATAAGCCAATGATACCATGTTTTAAGAAAAGAGCACAAAAACGTTAGTACTGGTTTACAGTGATGTAAGCAAAAACAAGAAGTCTGAAGACAAAAGGTCAGGGGCAAAACACACAAAGTATGTCAGGTCCAACACACAATTTTTATAAAATTAAAAGGTCTTAGCTAACACAGACCTAAACAATCTAAATGATCTTGTATTGGCTGCCGGCTTCCTGTCTTTGAGAAGGAAGGCAAGAAGGGAAAAAAGAAATTAAGGAATCAAGAAAGAGAGAAACAAAGAAACAAAAAGAAGGAAAGAATGAGAGAACAAAAGAGAAAGAAAGTAATTAAGAAATCAATGATGAAGGCTGGAAAGAAAGAATGAAGGTATGAAAGAAAGAAGGCAGGAAAGGAAGAAACAAAGAGATGTAAAAGGCAAGAAAGGAAGCATGAACTGAGGAAAGGAAAATGGAAGGAAGCAATGAAGGTAAGATAGGTAGAAGGCAAGTAGGAAAGAATGTATGAAGGTAAGAAAGATGAAAGAGAAGATTGAAGGAAAGAAAAAAGGAGGGAAATTAGGATGGAAAGGAAGAGTGAAAGAAGGGAAGAAAGAAAGAAACAAACATGTAAAGGGAGACAAAACAAAAATGAAAGAAGGAAATAAAGGGAGAAGGCAAGAAAGAAACCATAAATAAAGAAAAGGAAGAAAGGTAGATAGAAAAAAAGAAGGGAAGAAAGAGAGTTAGAAGGCAACTAGGCAAGCACAAAAGTGTTAGACCTGGCAGCTAGCGAGGTTTCCCCCAAACATTTTGCCTTTCGCCTCCATTTTTTGCTGCTCTTGTTTTTGTTGACCTTTGTACTCTGTTCCCTTTACCACTGCTAATCAGTGCTAAAGTCTGTGTGCTCTCTCCTATAAGCATGGCAAAATTGACTTACACCCAATTTGCACCTATAATTTACTTGAAAGTCTGCAGTAAAGTGGTACTACATGTATGCAGGGCCTGTACATTAAATGCTACTAGTGAGGCTGCAGCACGTATTTTGCAACCCACTTAAGTAGCCTTTCAACATGTCTCAGGCCTGCCATTGCAGCCTGTGAGTGAAGTTTTAAAATGAAATTTTTAATCATGGTAAAATAAACCCTTTGCCTGGCCTAAACAATCCTTTTTAATACATATACATCACCTCTACGGTAGGCCCTAAGTAGCCCATAGGGCAGGGTTCAGTGTATTCCAAAAGTTGGTCATGTACTTTTTACTTTTACATGTCCTGTCAGTGAAAAACTCCTAAATATGTTTCCCAATACTGCAAGCCTACCTCTCCCATAGGATAACACCTGGGTTAACCTAACTTTCAATTTGGAGCAGTTAGCAATCTTGAGTTTGATGTCTAAAGGATTGTAATTTAAAGGACTCTTTAATGGTAAAGTCGGATTTTTAATCAGAATTCTGAAACTACCACTTTTAGAGAGTTGGCATTTTCTTGTCCCACTATTTAGTTTCTGCAGCCTGTATCCTTGGTCACATGACTAGGAGCAGTTGGTCTTTGAATATTGCTCCCAGAGAATGAGACTAAGAGTAACATGTGTTGGCAGGATGGGCCACCTCTGACTTGATGGGGCGGATGATCTGTAACCTACCACACTTGCACATTACAAATGCTCTGCCTGGGCACACTCATAAAGGGGTCGACACTTTGGGCCAGATGTAGGTAGCCGACCGGTATTTGGCTTTTGAGATGTAGGTGGGTCCGAATTTACAGAATCGGTATATTTACTGATTTGGTAAATTTACCACTTCGGTATTTTACCGAATCGGTAAATATACCGATTCTGTAAATCCATATGTAGGTGGCACAGTTTGCAGTGCCACAGGCCCTTAGGATTTCTTATTTTACCACCCAATCATATTGGGTGGTAAAATAGCGAATTCCAGTGTAAATGCACATCTGTGCATGTACACCTATGCCATGTGACACACAGACATGCCCTTAGGGCATGTATGTGTGCCACATGGCACACAAGCCTGCATTTGGGGTGCTACAGGGTGTCAAAGTGACACCCCGTTCCCCCTGCCAGGATTCGGTATTTACCGATTCTGTAAATACCGAATCTGTATTTCATATTGATTCCTATGGGCTTCAAGGCCTATAGGAATCAATGGGAAATACAGATTCGGTATTTACAGAATCAGTAAATACCGACAGAATCGGTAATTTTTTACCAACATCTGCCTCCTTCCAATTTACCGACTCTTAAATACCGATTCGGTATGAGTCGGTATTTAAGAGTCGGTAAATCGGAATTACCTACATCTGGCCCTTTACCTTTGTGGGCCAAGACAAAATGGGGCCAAGTCAGGGAGGCAGGAAGTTCCAAACACCTCTGGGGTTAGAAACTTTGATAACCTTCTCCTCTTTCAAAGCTGACACCAGGCATACAAGTTGGACCACTGACCCAACTCCTCATCACACCACTCAGAAGACCGCTATGCTGCTCTGCAAAAAGGAATGCTACTCTGCTGCCCTACTTCCTGAGTGAAAGGACTGGACCTGCATCTTGAGCCCAGGTCCACCAGTGTGATGCCAAGGGCTAGCTGGCCTACAGATGAGAGCATCAAGGCCATAACAAAACCTTCAACCTTTTTGAGGGCTGCACCTTGACTCTGTTTGTTGTGTCTTGCCCCCTAAGTGGTGCCATCCCAGTCCTGCACCCTTGGAAGTGTGCCTGAAGGTACTGTGCCAGCCTAGCTGTGGTACTGTAGTAGAACTGATGCTGCACAACTCATCTCCTTGCAGACACATTAGAACCACCTCAGAGCAATGCATCCAAATGCTGTACTTCGCATCGCATCCCGCAGTCTCATCGGAACTTTTGATGGGCAATGCATCCTTGAGTCAGGACTCCGCATCACAGCCCTAGAACTCTCTTGGCACCACTGGTGCATTCCACATTGTGGATGTTGTATCTCACAAAATCCATAAATCAGGATTTGTGCCTCTGTTCAGCAGGCCTAACTTGTTCCCTTTATCTGGCCGGCACGCCATCATCGTCAGCCTGGACTTGTGACTTTTACCCAGTCCAGTGCAAAAGGGTAACCACAGTTGGCGCTCTGTGCTTCTAGGAACTATTTTCAGTTACACTTTAAAACTGCATATCTCCAGTTCTACTGAATAAATGTTACTCTATTGTTATAAATTGGTATGGATTTATCTTGTGTTGTGTTGTTATTGTATTACTGTTTATAGTGCTGCAAAAATACTTTACACATAGCCTCTAAGTTAAGCCAGATTGCTTAGTGCCAAGCTACCAAAGGGCTAAGCAAATGTTAATTTGGGGTTTGCGTGTGACGAAAGTCTGACAGAAAATGTGTCTGCTGCTTGAGTAGGGTTCAACCCCTCAAAAAGTAAAAATGGAGGACAGGAAGATGCAAAGAGGGAAAGAAAGAAAGAAAGAAAGAAAGAAAGAAAGAAAGAAAGAAAGAAAGAAAGAAAGAAACAAAGAAAGAAACAAACAAACAAACAAACAAACAAACAAACAAAGAAACAAAGAAAGAAAGACAGAAAGAAAGAAAGAAAGCGAGAGAAAGAAAGAGAGCGAGAGAAAGACAGAGAGAGAAAGAAAGAAAGAAAGAAAGAAAGAAAGAAAGAAAGAAAGAAAGAAAGAAAGAAAGAAAGAAAGAAAGAAAGAAAGAAAGAAAGAAAGAAAAAAGATAGAAAGATAGGAAGGAAGGATGAAAGGAAGAAAGAAAGAAAGAAATGATGTATGCTGTAGTGGGTGGAAGCAAAATGACACAACAGACCAATGGATTAAGAGAGGTGGGCGATAGCCCCTTTAAGTAAGTATAGTATACATAAAATGTTAGTAAAATTAAAGGTTGTTGCTAACGCCACACCTAAGAATGTCACCAAAAAGGTGTTTTGCCACTATTCTCTCAAAAAAGCTGTCAATAATGCTCTACGCACTGAGGGTAAAAATACCCAACCTTCTAGGTGAAGGAGGAACCAGGTGCATTGGAATATTGGAAATATGAATAGTCTATAATTCACACAAAGAAGCAAATCACTAGGAAATATTTCCAAATTTGTACTACCAGTGATGTGAAAGAAAACTCAATAAAGGGTTGTCCAATGTGCAGCTCATTCACTTGACTGAACACCCTGCCGACACTGGGACCCAGGTGCATCGCACTTAGTAACGGACAGGCAAACATGGAGGTTGACTGACCTAGTGGCGGCAACATGAGTTGTTGCATACCTACCCCTCCTTTTATCTGACCTCGGATGCCTCTCCATCCCCCTTCTCACAAGTAGGAGACGCCAAAGGATCTCCCCATGTATGGCTCTGTCTTTCTCTATTTACATTTGTGAATATTGCAGTCTCCATTCCCACCTGCCTCCGGGCCCACCACCGTAGTTCTGGCTTGGATACTCTCTCTCTAAATAGCGCTTTGCAGCATTGTCCTGTATAGTAACTGCTTACTAATTGTGCGATCTATTATTGGCCCTGCAGCTGAGTTTCATTGTATGGCTTTCTCTGTATCCCATATTTCTTCTATGGCACTGTAAAGTTAATTTCAAATAAATGTTGCAAAAAGAAGAAATATAATGGCTTGTTAATTTACCAACTAGACAGGTCTCATTCTCACAGTTCTCCAGTGAATGTGATGATGACCTCCCATACCTGACAGAGGGAGACTAAGGAAATTACTCAGAAGATGAATTTGAAAAATAGTCAGCACTGGTTGGAGAGAAAACCTAAATGTAGCGCTACAGTGTTCGACTGACAAGCAGTTTAAAACTACCCAACTGTCTGGCACTGTAGGCTGTGGACTGGATAATTTTGAAAATGTGGCGGGCAAAGATTCTGCTGCAGAAGGGTACTTCATATACCTGCACCCAACTGCAGGATGAGCCTGTGGTATCCTGAGGATTGCAGTGACTCTAAAAAAAAGCGCCCTCTGGCACAGATGAATTGTGATACCGCTTCCAATGCCAATGCACAGTCAGTCTTCCCACAGGTCTCAAACCTTTTCTGTGCTGAGATCTACTTATGGTCAATAAAACGCATTGACAGCTACTAATAATAGTGCTGTATAATTGCAATTTTGTTATATGTAAAATAATTCAGCCCAGCAAAAACATTCTAATTCAATAAGTTTGGCTGCACACAGGTGAGCTACTCAGAGGAAACTGGAGAGCTACAGTAGTTCACAAGCTACTGGCTGGAGACCCTTAGATCAGTTTTCATCTGTGCATACATTGGTTGCATGAACAGCCCGTCACATGCATGCGGCCATGCCATTTTGTAAATGAGGAAAGACTACCTTTAGATCAGTCAAGTGCAATCTGCATTCCAGGAAGCATCTGAAGCCTCTTCTGTAATATTGAAGTGCCGCAGGATCATCAAAATCTGATGCAAATACTATTTATGCCTACAGGCTATGCCACCACACAATCCCTGGGGCCAAATTGCCAACTTATAGGCACAGCCTGAACGCCAAAGTGGTGAGAGGACTTGGGTGAGACTCTCTTGTTGGTATCAAAAGTTGTACTTGTGTGTGCTTACATTGGGCACCACCAATTAGGAATGGTGCACATATGTTTAGTGCTGCAGGCAAAATAATCATTTGGATGTTTGAATGTTCCAAATACACTTAAAAGAAAGCATTTGCAGGTCGTTTGCTTTAATTTGGCAGCATCACTAGGTGCCCCCCTAAGGTTTCTGCTCTGCCACACTCACCTAATGTTGTCTCCAAAAAAGAAAAGGACTTTCTATAACCAGCACTGTGCAACTCATTTTGCACAGTACATATTGTTCCTTGCTCCTATCACAGCATATATATGTGTGAATACAGGGGCATATTACCAAGCAATAGCGATAATTATCGCTATTGCTTGGTTAGAGAAAAAAATTTATCGCTGAGCTGCGGCGATTTTTATCGCAGATAAACCTTGATATTACCAAGGTTTATAAATGCGATAAAAATCGGCCGCAATGCATGAATATCGCTGAAAAGTCAGCGATATTCATGCATTACCGAGTTTATTCTCTTAACCATGTTATCCACCTCCCATTGGATAACATGGCTAAGAACTGCTCAGGGCAGGTGTTAGCTTTTGGAGATATTCGCGCTTAGCGCGAATATCTCCAAAAGTTGGTAATAGGAGATAGCGATGTTAGCGACTGTTTCCAGTCGCTAACATCTTGGCACGCACACTTTGCATGTCATTAGTGATAAATATCACTGACATGCAAAGTGGGGCCCAAGATGGTCGCTATCTCCTACTAGCTGTTGCTAACTGGTGTTAGCGACAGCTAGGTAATAGGGAGACAATTTTATTTCCACTTTCTTGGCTTTTAAAGCCCAAAAAGCAGAGATAAACCCCCTTGATAATATGCCCCACAATTCGGACTCTAGGTAATTTTTCATAATTGAACAAAGAAAAACGTTTCAGTAATATCACTCATTGAAATGATCTCATTTGGCACGTCGGAGATAAATGACAAAGATGACGTAATAAAGACAATTCCATTAGTTATTGTTGTGCTGTTGACCTCCTTCAGGAAGGAAAATGGAAGAGCCCTAGACATGCCAACCTCTTGAAGGGATAGACACCGGGGAGAGACACACTACTTGCATCCATTGTGTTAGCCATAGGAAGGGACTACCCTAATATCATTGGATTATTTCAACCTTGTTAATGGTGTCAAAAATATAAGCCATGGTGGATCTCTAATGCCAACAGCCGTCATGTTTCGGAAAACACACATCCCGGTAAAATATGGTGCTTACCTTAAGAGACTGTAAATGAGCACACACTTTAAGAAGTAAGTTTGGCTTTGTGGATAAAGAGAGCTGCACACCCATATTCCCTATTGCTGAAAAGAGGAAACAGATCTAAAGATGCAAGAGTACTCACCAACAACCCACAAAGAGCTTGCAACAAACATGCCTATATCTACCCACCCATGAAGCTTAGGGGAATGCCCGCTGTCTTCATCAAATCACAGGCTCGGCCCATAGGCCTCATAGATGAATAAAGACAGTAATACCATTTGAGGGATGAACCACAGGCCATGCTGACGGTTGTGTTTTCACAAATACCTGGATAAAGAACTGTACCTCAAATCCACTAGGAGTGGAGTCAGGATATCAATATGACTTCTGGAATAGTCCAACAAAAGTACACACCTTTACTAAGCTGGAAAAAGAGAAAACAATTCACAGGGTGAATTGCACAGGATTATACCTGGTCTTGCCATTTCCAGTAAAATAATTAGTGCAATAATATGGAGCACTACACAATGTCCCCTGATGGGCTCCTTTTCCTTTTATTGCAGTTATGTTTGCAAGGCTACAGCCATGTACAACACTCTTCAAGTAAATGCTACACTTTATTGACTCCTTGTTGATCAGTAGTAGACCAGTTTTACCAGAGTAAACAGACAGAAATACCTGCTACCTTACCCAATTAATATCTTCTGAGCAGTTTCCCCCAAACCTTTTCTTGATCACCCCAGATTACTGACCATGACTTCTATTAAAGAGGCCAAGAAGGAGAACAGAGCCTAGCTGACAAATGTGAATATGACTTAGGTAGATGGCACAGAAACCCAAACGCTCGACTGATCCAAACATCACACTTCTATCTCTTCTAGGTCATGGATGGACCCAGTGCCTGTATAAAAAGCCTCAAAATAACTAAATGAAACATGAAGTATAAATAGATCCAGTATAGGAGGTTGACAACATTTTCAAAATCAAAGTGACCAAAATCCCAACAGTGATCCAGTTGAACAGAGCAATTGATCCCACAGTTGATTTTAAACCCATCCAAACCTAATAAAGGCTAGGTGTTTTATGATGGACATTTCCCTAAATTCAAAGACAAAGCACAGGACACCTATGGAAACAATATAAAAGAAAAGGACACAGTTCAGAGGCAGAATGCTCTTTTTCAGTGATACTAGTTGCAAAAGTGGGAACAGAAACAAGATTTCCAGCTCATTGACGTCTACAAACTAGTCTCTAGATCACATCTCTTTCTACAGTCTAATGACTAGGGCCTTGACATTGCAGCCGTCAACCCTGAACCCAAAGTACCAGGAAGAGGTCCCTCAAGAAATACTTAATCTGCCAGATCGGCCAGTCACGTCTGACCTTCCCACAAAAACATATCTCATAATGGGACCTAACTAAGGATTCAACCTTGATTCTATTTCAGCTCTATTATTTCGGTATTTCAAATAGATGACAAAGAGGAAGGGGCGAGAAGGAATTAGGTGAAGGGTCACAAATAAAACTCAGCAGGAAACCCAGAAAGTGAACCATTGAGTCGACAATAGGTAGTCAGCAATACGTGAAAAGAATTCCTGAATGTGAACCTTCCCTTGGCCAAAGTTTCTGACTGCTATTAAAGAAGAATCTCTTAACTTATGGAGGCACTCCTGAAAAATACTAAGTGATTGTACATATATTAAGAGTATTTGTAACATCTTCAGAGCACTGTTTGATGTTCTGGCACTCAGGGCCATATGTATCAACACATTTCCCCGTAGACACAGAATGGGCAAAACCCTTTGATACATCTGGCCCACAGTATCAATAATGCAAATCAAAATGTCTGTCCAGATTCACTGTGCAGTTGTGTTATCAGAGTATCTCAGGATGACATTGTATTACAAAGAGTAGTGCTCTGAAGCAATTCAAGTTAATTAGATAGAGAGTAGTGCTCTAAAGCAATGCAAAGCTTAGTAGATTCCATGTAGGTATTCAATCGATAAATGTTTATTGATCCTTATTTTACTTTCATATGTGCTCAATGCATGCCATGCCACTGTCCTTTTTTAGAAGCTTAAAAGTCATGTGAAAAGCACTGTTTGGAAGACCAAAAATAGGAGTGGTCAAGTGACAGAGGCAACTGTGTCAACCTGTTTCAAAATACTTAATCTAACATTGTTTAAGTCAGACGTCATCAAGTCAAAAGAATGAAGAACCAAGAAACCATTGAATTTCACATCTGAAAGCAATAATTATCTAAACGCTGGACTAATAACCCCAGCTTCAGTTCGTAAGGCTATCATGTTAAAAACACAAGCGAAAATTCACACTTTGAAATGTACCATATAGGCGTTAATGCGTCTCACTAAATTATAACACCATACTGAAATGTACTCCTTGCATTTGCCACTGCTACACAATGTTCCACTGGCACTGACCAACAAGCCATGGGTAATTCAACATTTGCAAGATCGTGAAATCGCAACAGTGGACAACCTTTTATTGACTAGCAGTGTTCTCACCTTCCAGTTATTCATGGGGCCGGAGCGGACTACTTCGAAACATGTGCTGACATACAATAGACTCTGTGGAACTATATGTGTCTTTTTTCCTGTAGAATCTCTTGAATGGCCACCCATAAGGATGCTGTTTACAGAGCCAGAGTCCAGCTAAACTAGTTACACAACTGTATAGCAGGACAATTAAATCAGTACCATACACAAATCAGAATTTTAGAGTCATGCAAGCAAGCAAATCAAAATGGCCGCCTCACACTGACGCTAGTAATAGCCTATTTTGACTATGGTTTATTTTTATGCCTAGGGCTTTATTATGTACTTAATTATTGCACATGAGAGAGCTTGGAACTTCAGCGCTTCGTTTTTGTATGCTTTCAGAGGCATTCTGAGCAGTTTTGAGCATCTTTCTCTTCTGGTGCTCATCTCCAGTTTTTCTGCTCCAGCTCTGATGCTATTCCTATCAGGAAGGTGGAGTTTACATCAGGGAAGTGTGTGGCTGAGGCCTATACCACTCTTACAGTTGGTTTTAGCTGCTGCACATTCATCTTATGTGGTTACTATCAGTTAGTTTTGCTTATTAACTTTCTAATTCTGATTGGGCACGATTTAAAAATATTGAATTAGGCCAAAATGGAAGGAATTAATTTTTTTATTGGAAACAATAAGCGTCAACAAACTATTTCTTCTCCACTTGTAAAATCCTTCATTATCTACACTGTTGGAGGAACTGCAAACTGTGTGTTTAAATACAGATTCCATTGCATCAGAAATTATAAGAATATGCAAAGAGATGGCTAGTCTTCACATGAAAGTTTCTGATAACACAAATAAAATTTAAGATAGCAAATCCAAAATTGCTAGCCAATACAATTTACACATCTTTCATTTTCTGGAAGACGTAGAAGGAAATTACTGCAGGCAGCATTTAGAAAAATTACTGCCCGGTATTCTATGTTTAAAACTTTCTGAAAAATATGTAGTTGATAAGGCACATAGAATTCCTTCTCACCGCAGCCCTCGTCATGACAAGCCGCAACAATTGATTTAAAAAACTGTGTGCCACAACCATTTAGTTTTGATCAGGAAGGCAGGTAGAGATATCCCATCTTTAATAGTTCCTGATAATAAAAATTTATATTCATCAAGACTTTATTTATTTTTTATATTTATTCATTTATATAGAATTTTATAGAGCACAAACTAGACCCGTGAGGGTATCGGAGTGCTTTACAGGATTGACAGGTGGTATACAAAAGACTTAGGAGGGAGGATACATTAGAGGAAAAAAAAACACAGATAGGAACATTTACAAAGAACAGACGGTCTAAGGTCCCGGATGGGTTGCCCAGAGGAGCCGGGTAGGAATAATTTGGGACAACCATGGTGAAGCCATAATTGGAGGTAGAACAAAGTCGCTGAGGTGATTGTAGAGAAAGCGTCAGAAGAGGAATTTGCCCATTAGGAAGGATTTGGTCCCCTTTTTAAAGCATGCCAGAGACGGAGGTCTTCTAATGGCAGGCGGGAGTGAATTCCATATTCTTGGAGCGGACCCAGAGAAGGCCCGGTTGTACATTTTTTTTTTCACAAGCAGGCTGGTTGAGCACGAGGTCTCTGGCGCACCGAAACTTTTCTGGCTTCTCCCAATACCACGAGTTTCTGGGCGAGAATTGTAGGGGAATTAGAGTATAAGGCCTTGGGAGTGATGCAGGCCGGCCTCAGTTGGATTCTGGCCTCAAGCGGAAGCCACTTCAGAGCTTTAAGGTGTGGAGATATGTGGTCGAATTTCTTTGAACCTGTTAGGAGTCTGGTGGCAGCATTGAGGCAGGCTTTCAATGGGGCCAAAGAGATCTTCGGTAGACCTGCGAGGGTAGAGCATCCATATTCTAGTCTAGAAATGACTAGTGCCTTGATTGCCATTTTCAGGTTGGGAGTGTTGAGGAGAAATTTCAGGTTTCTTAGGTAGCTCAAGTGAAATCTGTCTGTTTTGGCCATTGAGTTGACATGGCCATGCATATTCAAGCTGCAATCTAGGGTTATTCCAAGGGATGTAGCAGATTCCACTATGGTTGGAGGGCAGTTTAACGCTGTGATAGACTTGATCCATTCCTGAATGTCTTGGTTGGTTTTGGGTGGGGAGATTAGAAGAAATTCCATTTTTTTCCATCGAGTTTAGAAGTGAACCAGTGGACAGTCAACTTCAAGGCCTCATTCAGGAAAGGAATTTCCTCAGGAGAAGAGATTTTGATGTAGATCTGGGTATAGTCGGCATACATGTCGTAGGTGATGTTGGCAGTACGTAGTACTTCTTTGACCGGTTCGAGGTACAGATTGAAGAGGGTTGGGGACAGGTTCAATCCTTGGGGGCCTCCAACCGTATTCGGAGTAGGAGCGGAGAAATTGCCGTTAATTAGGAATCTCTGTGAACAATTCTGAAGGAAGGACCTAAACCATTCAAGATCGGGGCCATCCAGTCCCATCCTGGTTTTGAGGGTTCAAAGAGTTTTACGTGGTTAACCGTATCAAATGCTCAGTATAGGTCTAGGTGGATTAGGAGACAGGTTGTGCCTTGGTCAAGGGCTTGAAGGGCATTGTCCACGATGTGAAGAAGGGTGGTGTTCTATACTGAACCCTGATTAGAAGTCATCTAGTAAGTGGAAGGTGGTGATGTGATGGCTCAACTGCTGTTGCACACATTTCTCCAGAACTTTAGCTAGGGGTGAGATATTAGAAATAGCTCCATAGGTGTCAGGGGAAGCAGGATCTAGCATAGATTTTTTTAAGCTAGGGACGACTTGGCCAGCTTTAAGAGAGTCAGGTATCGATCCCTGTTGGAGGGATGCGTTGATTATTGCAGTCCAAGTAGGGATGATAGCCTCAGAGGCGGCGGTTTAGCAGTTAGATGGGAGAGGATCGTTAAAGTGATTATTCGGGTTTAAAGAGGATAGAATTTTTGAGACAGAATTTTCTTAGTAAGTCTTGAAGTTGGACCAGTGCGCTTGGTTTTTGGGTGATGTCTGGGAGGGCGGCACGGAGAGAAGAGGCAGAGCTGGAGGGGTTTGGGAGTGAGTGGAGGATCTAAGTACATTTCCTAGGCCAGAGATTTTGTCACAGAAGGAGGAAAATTCCTTGCATGATACTAGAGATTTAGGGGTTTCTTTCGAGGTTTTTGTCAGTTTGTTAGATTTGTGTTTGACCAATTTGAATAGCTTGCGAGGTCTGTTCTTGGTGTTCTACAATTCTGTTCTGAAGAACTCTTTTTCAGAGTTGAGGGTCTTCCTATTGTAGGCATTTCAGGATTGGCGGAGAAGTTTTAGATGGGCTGCTGACGGGTGCTATTTCCAATTTCGTTCCGTCTACCAGAGGGATATTCTCTCATTGTTGAGGGATCCATTAAACCAGGGGTTCCTTTCTTTGATTTGGGTTCTTTTTAGTTTTAGGGGAGCAAGATCATTAAGAATGTTGGATATAGCCATGTAATAATGCTCAGTGAGGTTGTTGACCGTGGTGATATGGAGGGGGTGGAGATCAGTCTCACAGCGAGCAGCCAGTTTCCTGAGATCAAGGTTCTTGGTGTCTCTAACCCAGCGTTTGGGAAACACAGGTTGTGGTGCCCATGTCGTGTGGCTGCCAGGCAGAAGGAAGGTGATAGCATGGTGGTCAGACCAATCGCATGGGTCTATAGAGATAAGCAGGATCGCTGATTCCTTAGTGATTATCCAGTCTAGGGTGGTGCCTTTCGAGTGAGTAGGGAGTGTGCAGGCTTGGGCAGAGGCTTGGTCAGCCAGGAAGTCTCGATAGCGTTGACCTGAGGGTCTTTGGGGTCATTCCAATGCAGACTGAAGTTGCCAAGGAAAATGTCATTTGAGTTTGGGGAAACCTTGGCTGTGATTTCCATGAGGTGGTCAGTGAAGGTGTCTTTCATGCCTCGGGGTGGTAAAAGTTGTGCAGTTTGCACAGTTGGGTGTTGTTGCTGCATGTAGAAAGTGCAAGGTATTCGCAGGAGTCTGTAGGATTGGCCAGATGTTCAGTAACAAGGAGGTTAGATCAGTAGATACAGGCAATGCCTCCCCCTTTTTTTCTTAGCTTAGGAAAGTGTTAAAATATGTAAAGAATTTGCTGAGCTGAAACCACGACTATGAAGTTTCATTTTAAATATGGTCTCTTTGACCCATCTACAATGCAAAATTGGGAAGATGGTTTCTCTAAATCTTTTCAATGCCTAGAAGATCTTCGTACTTTTTTAGACCAACAATCACCATTGTTCATAAAACAAACAGGACTGATACTTTATTCACCTGCATAATGTTTCATTATAACTGCCTTTCTTCTAAGATTAGCTCTGACGTTTATTTCTGGGAAAGTCATGCTTGCTTATTCATGCGAGTGATTAGGCAGTATTATTTATGTTTCTATGTTGTCTTATTTATGTTTCTCCTTGTACTTCCTCTCATTCCTGTCATTTATCTCTGGAGCAACTTTTGATTCTTCTGCATTTTTATCTTTATTATTTTTCTTTCCTCTTTACTTTCCTCTTTAAATATGGCTAATATAAATGTAATAAAAATTGTTTCTTCAAATGTTAAAGGTTTAAGACATCCTTTTAAGTGTATACAAATGTTAGATTACTTAGCAAGGTGTGGAGCAGATATTTGAATACTTCTGGAGAATCATATTGATGATAAAGTTTTTAGATTTCATGCAGAAAAAGTGGGTTACTACTGTTATTTCTTCCCCTGCACTCAATAAAAAAAAATATTGTGGCAATCCTTTTAGGGCAAAACGATCACATTTTCAAATATTGAGCAAATGTTTGGGTACAGAAGGTCTTTACATTATTGTGAACATTGACATTGATAACAGTTATTTGTTTAATTACTGTACATGGTCTGACAAATAATGATCCTCATTTTTGAACTCTTTTTTTCTACAGAGGTGCTCAAGTTAGGTAATGTTCCACTCAATATAGATGACTTTAACCTTATATGTGATCCTTTATTAGATAGCTCATCATAAACTCAGGGCCTGATTATGATGGCAGTGGGACCGTCACCATTAGCCCGTCGGTGGAGGTCCCACTGCCATCGGACCATGGAGGTCCACCTGCCATATTACAATGGCAGAAAATTACAAAAAACAATTTGATGGACAGAATGTAGATCAATGTCTTACATTCCCCCCAGTACAAGGATCTGGGCCTAAATCCATCGTTTTTTGCACTCCACACCACCCTGGGTCAGATAATGGCATTATGCAAATCAGCTCTGACCCTGTGCCGGAATCAAGCATCCGAGGACCGGACCGGTTTCGAGGTAACACCTCTCATCAGCCCGGCTAGCTTGACTCCAGTGGTGTGGATGCTCTGGGACCAACGTCTGAGCTACCCCAGTACACTCAGGGAGAAAATTACAAAAAACAATTTGATGGGCAGAATGTAGATCAATGTCTTACATTCACCCCAGTACATGGATCTGGGCCTAAATCCATCGTTTTTTGCACTCCACACCACCCTGGGTCAGATAATGGCATTATACAAATCAGCTCTGACCCTGTGCCCCATGGGAACAGTCCAGTCCGAACTACAACAGCCATATCTTTCCCAGACCAGAATCAAGCATCCGAGGACCGGACCGGTTTCGAGGTAACACCTCTCATCAGCCCGGCTAGCTTGACTCCAGTGGTGTGGAGGCTCTGGGACCCACGTCTGAGCTACCCTAGTACACTCAGGGAGAAAATTACAAAAAACAATTTGATGGACAGAATGTAGATCAATGTCTTACATTCACCCCAGTACAAGGATCTGGGCCTAAATCCATCGTTTTTTGCACTCCACACCACCCTGGGTCAGATAATGGCATTATGCAAATCAGCTCTGACCCTGTGCCCCATGGGAACAGTCCAGTCCGAACTACAACAGCCATATCTTTCCCAGACCGGAATCAAGCATCCAAGGACCGGACCGGTTTCGAGGTAACACCTCTCATCAGCCCGGCTAGCTTGACGCCAGTGGTGTGGAGGCTCTGGGACCCACGTCTGAGCTACCCCAGTACACTCAGGGAGAAAATTACAAAAAACAATTTGATGGACAGAATGTAGATCAATGTCTTACATTCACCCCAGTACAAGGATCTGGGCCTAAATCCATCGTTTTTTGCACTCCACACCACCCTGGGTCAGATAATGGCATTATGCAAATCAGCTCTGACCCTGTGCCTCATGGGAACAGTCCAGTCCGAACTACAACAGCCATATCTTTCCCAGACCGGAATCAAGCATCCGAGGACCGGACCGGTTTCGAGGTAACACCTCTCATCAGTCCGGCTAGCTTGACTCCAGTGGTGTGGAGGCTCTGGGACCCACATCTGAGCTACCCCAGTACACTCAGGGAGAAAATTACAAAAAACAATTTGATGGACAGAATGTAGATCAATGTCTTACATTCACCCCAGTACAAGGATCTGGGTTAGACAATGCATATCGCCATTGTCTAACCCAGGGTGGTGTGGAGTGCAAAAAAACGATGGATTTGGGCCCAGATCTTTTGACTGGGGGAATGTGTGACATTGATCCACATTCGGTCCATCACTTGTTGTTTTTGCATATTACAATGGCAGGCAGATGAATGCGGTCAGAGAGACTGACCCCCACACATCTGACGGGCTCAAGGAGCCCGTCAGTGCATCAGAGGGACTTGTGTCCCTACAACAGTGGTGGCGCCTGCGCAGGCACTGCCGTAGGGATTACAATGTCCCTTTCCCAAGGCTGAAAAGACAGGCAGACAGAGAATTTGAAGCCCCCTAGTGTGCCCCCCTTTACCCCTTGCTCGCAGTCTTCGGTTCTAGGGGGCACATATCCCTGCACCATGTGGCAGGCATAGTACAGGGATATGCAAATTGTTAATTTTCTGTACTGCGGCGTATGCTTGCAGCCTGCAGCACACGCCACAGTACAAAACATATACATTGCGACTGCCTTGAAGGCAGCTAGTCAGGGGTCCTGTTCCCGACAGGATGGCGGTCGGATGAAAGTCCAACCGCCATCATAATCAGGCCCTAAATATTGTCCACCTAGAGCTTTTTTCACTTTAAAGTCTTTCTTTAAAACATCTAAGTTGGTTGATATTTGGCGGCTACATTACCCAACAGAGAAATATTTTAAATGTTTTCCAAAGCCTCATAATCCTAATTCAAGATTAAATCATTTATTAGTTTCTCGCAATGAATTCACTCAGTTTCTACACTGATTGTACATGATATTTATATTTCTGATAATATACTTATTTCAGTTGTTGTACAAATTAGCTCAAATCAATATGCTCAATCCAGATGGCTTATGAGTACCGATATTGTTCTTGCTGAAAATGAGAAACCAAAATGTTTATCAGCACTTCAGGATTATTTTGCTTTTAATCCAGAAGGATCTACATATGGTACCTCGATGGGAAATAATAGAGGGGTAACCTTTTCTCTTGTGGCTCATGAAAACAAATCTTTCAAGTCAAAATTATAGATTTGGACAAACAGATTGCAAAATTTGAGAAACTCTTTATAACTTCTAACAATCTCAAATATAAAATACAAGAGCAAACACTTTATGATCATAATTCAATATTAAATAAAACGTCTGGGGCCTCATTTATGAAAAGTGACGCATCGCTGTGTGAAAACAGCGATGCGTCACTTTTCACTGCGCACTCCTTACGACATTCCTGATGCGTCATATTTAATGTATGACGCATCATGTTGCAAGGAGTTACAGATACGTCAGTATTTCTGACGTATCTGTAAGCGCAAAAGTGACGCATTGCTGGAGTGTGTCACAAAAGTGACGCAACTCCAGCAATGCGTCCTTTCACATGGGGAAAGCCCCATGTGAAAGGGCTTGCGTCAGTCTTACGCCTGCTGTGAGGCAGGTGCAAGATTTTGACACAACAGCGTCCTAAAAGTGACGCAGTGAAATCTCATAGATTTCACTGCGTCACTATTACGAGGCTTTTTGCGGGGGAACGCCCCCTCTGCATATATTATACCTGACGCAGGTATAATGTGGCGCAGGGGTTTAAAAAGTGATGCATCTACCTAGATGTGTCACTTTTCAAATATGGCGCAACGAGGCGCATTTTTTACACCGCTGGTGCGTCACAAAAAGTGACGCACCGGCGGCGCAAAACTGATGCAAGGCCTTCATAAATAAGGCCCCTGGTATATAACTTTCTAATAGTAAAGCCAAATTCTGTTTTAATGCTAATACATCTGTCAGATTCTTGGCAAATTATCTGCATATTAAAAAAAGATAAAACTCAAATTAATGCAATCCATGGATTCAATGGAAAAATGTGCATATACCAAAATGATATAGTTAATGAGTTCTCAAATTATTATTCAACCTTATACAATAAACCTCCATATGTGGATCCTTCAGTGATTGACAGTTTTTTGCACAAATGTGGTTTACCAAAAATATCACAGTCAACCAAAGATGACTTAGATTTGCCAATTACCATGAAGAGACTGAATTGGCCCGTAATCTCTATAAATCTCCTGGACCAGATGGGAGGATCCCGCAGAATCAAGTGCAAAGTCACACAGAAAGGCTTTATAAAAGAAGTGAGAGTGCGCTCAAAAAGCACATTACAAAGGAAAGACATTGAAGACATAACATAATCACGGTATCAAGGAGAACTTATTAGAAAAAAACTACTGAGCAAAAAAGTTAATAGACAGGTGCTACTCAGCAAAAAAGGTAGTATACATTGGCCTAATAGACATGTTACTGAGCAATCGAGGTACATATACCTTGCAAAATGCATAAAAACATTACTAAGCAAGAGCTAGTATTGGGTTTTTGAGAAATGGAAAAAAGACCACACACTATATCAACTATATAGACAACATGTTAGCATTAGAATAGTGTGCCCCAGGCAGTTAGAGGGTATCTAGGAAGCAGGGGCATAACAGAGGCCCCCGCAGCCCCTGCATTGCATGGGGGCCCCTGCACTCTAGGGGCCCTCTTGCTCTAGGGTCCCCTCACTTCATCATGAAGTAAATGGCACATCCAGCCTCTTAATAAATTAAATGGTGATGCGCACTGCGCACTGCACAAACGGCCTCGCTCTTTATTACTGTAATGCGCACGCATGGGCCCCAGGCTGGACCTCAGGCTCTGACTAAGCCTCTTCATTAACTAAATAGTGCGCGAGCCCGGCCAGGCCTCTGAGGCTCACTGTTTTCCATCAAATGGTGTGTGAGTCAGGGTAGGTCCCACGCTCCTACACCGTCGCCAGAGGCTGAGAAGGCCTATCCGATGTCCCATTCCATAATTTAAATTAATTCATCAGTAGCCCCCTCCCCGCCTGGCTAGCCTTGCCATGCCCTTGCCTTCTGCTTCTGCTGCCTGCCCGGCCTCGTGCCTTCCTCTGAAGCACCAGGCCAGGCCAGGCCGAGCCCTAAGTTCAGGTGAGTCTGCGTCCAAGTCTAGTAGCCAGGGGTGGTGCGTGGGTGGTGGCGAGGACGGCGGGCCTCCTTAAACCTGCCAGGGGTAAGTTGGATAGCAGCATTTAACAGGTGAGCATAATCACTGGGCCACGTTTATCAGGACCAAATTTACTTGTGGAAATGCACGTTTCCACAAAATTGTTGCAGGTCGATAGCCTGCAATGTGGACAATGCATACATTTAGAGCAGGAGAAATGTACCCGCCAATTCACAGGTGCTGTAGATTAACTGGCATAACGAAGGTGAAATATGTGAGCTGCAAAAATACAAAAACGTATACAGGTGGAAACTTACTAGTGTAGATTTCCAGGTGTTTATTGTCAACTGGTAGGTGCAGGACCCTTTTTGCCCCTCCCCCCCAAAAAAATCTTCATCTAAGCTTTTTCCAAAACTACATATTACGTTTTTCTGGAAGTATATTTTAAGTTATAGTCGATCTAGCCTTGCAATCAATATCAGATTCAACAAACAAGTTGCTATAAAATAAATCAAAACCATGCATTTGTGGTGAAATACCATTTCCTAGAAATATGTTTTACTAAAGAACAATAGGGAGAGAATAGATGTACATGGTAGAAAATTACAGGAGTATAAATTAACCATTACACTAGGCCCCACCACAAAACTGTCAGGAAAAGCAGTATTATTTATGACCTGTTTTGATTGTGAAAGCTTGACATCAAAGTCAATGTGTTCTTCATAGTGTTATTGTTTGACAAGTCTTAGATGAAATGGATATTGTTAAGAGATTTTTGCGACTGAAATTAGTGTACATTTGTAGATCGCAAACCTATAGATCTCAAGCCTATAAATACAAAGTTAGCAAAATAGTTATAAAATCAATGTCTGGTATTTTTGCACTGTAATGAAGAAAACAATGTTATCGCCTTTTTTTTATTTTAGCGAATGAGGGAAGTCCCTAAAATCCCCCATGGCCTATTCCAAACCCCTTGCGCAGTTTAAGGTATTTTGGGTGCTTAATTGCACTCAGGTTTGATCCTATTGAGATCTACCCTGCCCATTTATCATTGTAAGAAGACGATGCCTCTGACCTCACTGCCCCTTGTAATAGCCATAGCCACTCCTGATTTCCTGCACTTGTTGACTGCCATTAGCCACTCCTGCCCCTTCTCAATTTATGCTCTAAATTTATAACTCTTGTAATTTGCCTATTCTGCAGCTTATAAAAGTCTGCTCAGTTTTATGCCTTCTGTCAGTTCTATTGCCTGCTCTTGCTCTACTCGATCCTGAAAAGTTATGATTGAAATATAACATGGATATAAAAGCAGGAATTTCAGAGGTTTTTTAAAATTATTATTTGTTTTCAGATGCATGGCTGCCCACTTTTCTGCTGTTCTGACTGATTGGTGAAGAAAGCATTATTTTCAACTTTGCCCTTTGACGATAATCTTGAGTGCCTTATACATTTGTTATTACACGTGTTTAAAATAATTAAGTTGTCTGAAACCCTTATTTGGCATATTGGTTTCAGAAAGACCAAACTATACTGAAGGCATCAGAATTTAGTTCGGAGAGGACATTAATGGTGACATTGCATATTACCATTAACTCCAATGAATAGCTCATGAAAACAATTTTTGCTACACTTATTTGATGGAAGTGGGTGATGCCTAGAATGTGGTGGGCAGGGCTGAAGGTGATGTTCTGTGGGGTCCAGCGGCAGTCAAAGTTAGTTTAGGGTGTGGCTAAGTAGGCTCTCTGGACAGAGGGACATCATTAGGAGGGGAATCTGTAGCCATATTGATACGGAGATAGGGAATTGGGTGCAGGGTGTGCCTGAAGATTGTATCCTTCGACAATGGCCTTGTGGACTCTGGGTGCAAGAAACTTGGGCAAAGGCTGCACCAGAATTAGTGGCTGCATTGAAAAATGACCAAAGTAGTTAAACCATTCCTGAAAAAAAACTTTATGGGAAGTTGTAATTGTTTACTCATATAAAAATGTATTCTAAAATAACCATTGTCCTCAAAAATCTTAAGTTAGATAGATGTTACTGCTATGAAATGATATGTGTAGAGCCTGTAGACCCATAAAATGTGCTAGTTCTAGTGGGGCTTACGCATTTTGAGGAGTGCGGTATTCATTATGTCACCACTGCATCCAGTGTTGGTGTTATTTAGTGAGAGGCCTCTCCTCCTGCATCACATCATGAGGGGGGTGTAGAGTTCAAGGAAGTAATACTAAGGCCTAAGAATAAGCAGAGATTATCGGCTGGCTGGCCTGTCTCAACACTGGGAAATTTTCTGAAAAGATCAGTGTCTTTGAAAGCTTGTGAGGGTCGGGACAGAGTCAGCCGTTTCTCAGGCAAGCATGCTTAATTTTTGCTGGTGGATGCATGTTGTAGACTCGGGCATTCACCATTTGGGCATCCAGAATTATTTTTCTTTTCCAAAGATTGACCCAGTGCAAAAGAGAGAAGAAGAGAAAACAATGGATAATGAACCAGGAAGAGAAGGACATGTCAGCAGCAGTGATAAAAGCAGGAATCGGGAAAAAAAAATCCCAGCTGTGAGCTAAGAGTCAGTGTGTAGTGGAAGAATCAGGCATGGGGTGGAATAAAAATTAGGCTGCTTTAAAAATCTCCTAGTTTTTTATTGTGCCTGCGAAAGGCTTATCATTTGCTCACAGCTTGTATCTAGAGATGTGGGTGGGTAGATGGGTGAATTAATGGATGGTATGGACAGATGGTCTTGATTTGGTATGTGTTTTGATGCAAGAGTTTGGATGGATGGGTGGGGATGGATGAACGGTTGGGTTATTGTGTTAGGTTGGCGAATGGCTGGGTGGGTGAATAGATGGATGGGTTTTGCTAGTTTGATGGATAAAGGGTTTGGATGGATGAATAGATGAAGTTGGATAGGTGGGCGGGTGGTGGATGGGTAATTTGGGTGGTGTAATTGGATGGGTAAGGATGAATGGGTTATGACTTGTGGATGGTTAAGGGATGAATACAAATGCAAAAGACAAATGTGTAGCATTTGACTTGAAAATGGTCACACAAAAGTGTCAGATATTGGCACAGCAATGACGTGATTAAAAAAGTTCCCGCCCTCACCTGCATATCGGTGAGCATCCTCATAATGCGGCCATATTACTCTCACTGGCTGTTGCTCATCCATATCCATTATTGATTGTTGCCTGGGCAATTTTGTCTGCAAGTGTGTGATTTTTGCAACAGTTCCTTGGAATTTCCAAAGAAATAGTTTAGGCCGTTCCCCATTAAGCTTCTATTGCCCGCACTCTCTATTCGATTAGCATGTGGGTTGGTAGGGTTCAAATGTCCCCCATTGTGTTACGCTTCCCTCTTCTCACAAAGGGCGTGTAGATGTTAAGTGTCTTATGACATCTTCCATGGCATGTGCAAGATATGTTAAAAATGTGTGCAGTTACCTCGGGCCTACAAGCTTCCTCAGTGGATTTCACTTTTGAATCAAGTCCTTGATTTGCTCTGATAAGCTCTCAGTCAGCATAGGCCCTTGACCATGAGGGATCACCCACCTTGTCCCACCCCTAGGGACCATCGGAGTTTCAGTGGGTGGTGGGGTGGTAATCTGATAATTTGGAATCAGGGAGGGCATCATAATGGTGCGGCTGTGGCCCAGCCAGCAATAAAAGTAAAACATAGTGTAGGGCAGTACATACTTCACCCACTCTCCATCTCAAGCCAGTCATACACCTGAAGGAAATTTGCCCGCATATACTATAGAATCAATAGATTAATCTACAAGCAAAATGAAAGCCTTTCCAAACTATATCTATTAGTATTACTACTTGTGGTTGTCTAATCTCACATCGGGGCTCTAACAGAGTCAGTATAAATTGATGAACATCATGATCCCTGTAATAGGCAATGTTTCCTTAATTTGTTTACCGCTTTAACTTGTTTATCTACTTGAGTTGATCATTGTCGTACTAAATCCTATTTTACGTCATCAGTGACATACTAAAGTCTTTAATGTGGTTTTAAGTTTTGCTTATATAAGGTTTGATGTGCTCTCATTTCTCACGTATGTCTCTGTCATGCATTAGTTATTCCTGGAAGACATTCTGGTAGTTTGGCCATTCACCCCCCTAAACTCAGAGCTGCCTTTATCAAATGCCTCAGAGCATTTGACGAGGAGAAATGTGTATATATACCTATCTGTGATAAACGCGGTGAGGTGCAGCCCAAACGTGCCCCAGATTGCAGAGAGCAGAGTCCAGGAAGTGGTAAGGAGACAGACTAGTGCTGTCTCTTCCCAAGACATAAAGTTGTTTAAAGAACGATTTTCACTTTCTGTGTTTACTGTCTATGCCTGTGGTTGTTACAGTTAAAAATTGTAGTTTTAGCCTGCCTGCAATTGCATATTTTATCACCTGTGTTGTGTTTTAAATGTGTGATTTTCCCTGCCCATGATTGCCTTCATTTAGTGTGTTGAATTGTGGGATTTGCAGTCCAACCTCTGTAGTTTGTCCCTCTCATCCCTTGGTGACACATCTGTTTTCCCTCCAAATTTCTCCTTTGCTCTGTGCTTAGGCCTGTGTGCTCAAACAGTTCACCCCCAGCCACCATTTTGTGTTCACAAGCCAGTGAGGCCAGCCCCCCTGCCCCCCCCGCCCTCCCCCCCCCCCCCAGCAATAGGGATTTTCTACATCAGAGGCTGCTTCTGTGAGCTGTTTAAACTGTATTTACTGGGGCCTGTGCATTTGTTTTTTGGCCAGCAGGGGGAGTAAAGCTTTATTGAAACAGTATTGTTAGATTTCGAGTTAGTGAAGCCTTTACCTGCTGAAGTCCAACATTGTGGATTGAGCCTGTCTGTCTCCTAGGAGATTCTGAACAGGAGCAAGCAGCTGCCCAGACCCCACCTCCAGGCCAGCAGACCATTGGCTATTCAGCTACCAGATAAGTCTGAGCCCTCCTCTCACACCTGCCCAGGCCCCTGAAGGCCTTGCTGGGTGCACCCCAAATCATTCTCCTCTATCTTGTGAGTTGCAGCCCACATGTGCCCCAGATTGCAGAGAGCAGAGTCCAGGAAGTGGTAAGGAGACAGACTAGTGCTGTCTCTTCCCAAGACAAAAAGTTGTTTAAAGAACGATTTTCACTTTCTGTGTTTATTGTCTATGCCTGTGGTTGTTACAGTTAAAAATTGTAGTTTTAGCCTGCCTGCAATTGCATATTTTATCACCTGTGTTGTGTTTTAAATGTGTGATTTTCCCTGCCCAGGATTGCCTTCATTTAGTGTGTTGAATTGTGGGATTTGCAGTCCAACCTCTGTAGTTTGTCCCTCTCATCCCTTGGTGACAAATCTGTTTACCCTCCAAATTTCGCCTTTGCTCCGTGCTTAGGCCTGTGTGCTCAAATAGTTCACCCCCAGCCACCATTTTGTGTTCACAAGTCAGTGAGGCCAGCCCCCCTACCACCCCCCCCCCCCCCCCAGCAACAGGGATTTTCTACATCAGAGGGTGCTTCTGTGAGCTGTTTAAACTGTATTTACTGGGGCCTGTGCACTTTATTTTTTGGCCAGCAGGGGGAGTAAAGCTTTATTCAAACAGTATTGTTAGATTTTGAGTTAGTGAAGCCTTTACCTGCTGAAGTCCAAAGTTGTGGATTGAGCCTGTCTGTCTCCTAGGAGATTCTGAACAGGAGCAAGCAGCTTCCAACTCCCTGGCCAGCAAACCTTGTCTGAGGTTGCTGGGACCTTATATGGTGTGCTGGTGGTTGGCTCATGTGTACACTGATTGGTGGTTGTATCTGGTGTTTCTATTGGGTTAGGGTTAATGTCCTCATTGTTTGGGTATTTGAGGGTTCTGATTGGTTTCTCGGTCTGTGATTCAATCACTGCAGGGTTGGAACTAGGGCTAGGGTTCGGATTTCTATAGGAAGTAGGGACTAGGGCTTCCTATGTTATTGGTTGTTGGGAGTAGGGTGGGACTAGGGCTAGGGTTAGACCTTTATTTGGAAGCAGCTATTTTTTGCTTCTGGTGTGATTGGTTGTTGGACCAGTTGTGGGACTAAGAGTAGGGTTAGGCTTTCTATTGGAAGTAGGGACTAGGGCTACCTGTACCATTGGCTGCTTGGACTTGGGTTGGGACTAGTGGTAGGGCTAAGGCCTTTATTGGACGTAGAGATCAGGGTTTTTGAACTGATTGGGTGCTTGGACTAAGGTTAAGATTGGTTGCAAGGTCCTGGTCTCCTATTGGTTCTAGATGTTAGGGCTAGTGTTGTGATTGGATAGTGTTAGGGCTAGGGTTCCCATTGGCTGAAGGGGTCACCTGATTACTAGGGCTATAAAAGGCCAGGCTTAGGGCGTCTCAGCCCGGGCGTCGAGGCTAAGGGTGGAGAGGACATGGGTAGTTGCCTGTTTGGACCTGTTCGAGACAGGTTGGAGACTAGGGCCAGAAATGCTGGACTTTTTCTCATTTAAAAAAAAAAAATCCTTCAATCTTTTATCCCTCCACTATCCTTTTTCTATCAAAATTAACAGACTAACATGTTCACTTCTCAAATTCCATATTCCATATTCAACTATACTAATATACTGCCCAAATAACTGAATGGCATATCTACTACTCAAATTACTTCATATTTATACTATACTAATTGTCAACACTAATCCTTTATGGGTTCCGAAATGTGGCACGCTACTCGCCAAAAAAGCGCTTCAACACCCATCAGGGGTAACAAGTGCTATATGAATGCAAATCTTTCTTCTCCTTTTATCCATCCGCTATCCTTCTCACTCCAAGTAACAGACTAATATCCACCACTGAAATTACCTCATATTTCACCATATTAATTCACCACTAATCCTTTATAGGCTCCCTGAATAGCATGCGTCAACAAGCGAGCGATAAATAAATACTAACCTTTGTCCTACTCTATCCTTCTGCTATCATTCCAAATCCAAATAACTGACTAACCTATCCACCACTTAAAAATTTACTTGCATGTTTCACTATACTAATTCAACACTAATCCTCTGTGGGTCCCGGAGTAGCGTGCTACCTGCCGAAAAAGCGCTTCGACGCCTCGTCAGGGGTAGTAAGCGCTATATAAATGCAATTACAATACAATACAATACGATACTCTACCACTTGTGAGTTTAACCTGAGCAATTGCTGGGCTGAGATGCAGAGATGTTATACTGTAGGTGGTGGGCCGGACTGCAGGGGGTGGGACCTCCATTTGCTTTGCCGGGGGGCCCCCTCAAGTTTCGTTATGCCCTTGCTAGGAAGAAAAAGAAAAAGAAAATCATAACTAATTTAAAATTCATCAACAGAGACGCAGTCATACATACACACATGTACTGTACAAATGCATAAATCATAAATCACCAATTTTAAAGCATTAAAGACAGTAATTTTGCACCTTATCCACCTTAAATATTTGCATAGGCTCTATCGCACTCTTGTTCAGTGGCACAAGCTGGGACTTATTTCCAGTGACAGCTGTCTGCGCTGTTCCGCTCCTGCGGCTGACTTCTCACATCTTGCCTGGTTGTGCCCCAGGGTCTCGGCTTACTGGGGTGAGGTCTGCTCTGCTGAATTTTGCGACCTCATGCCAACTAGATCTCGCCCACTTGACATATGGGGAGCCCTGGAGTCCTACCTCCTTGCTCGTTCACCCCAGCGCCCAGATACCTTTTCCACACTCCCCGCCATTACTCCGCACACGGCTGCCGCCGGTGTTCGTTAGTTAGCGGCCTTCACTCCTTACTCCCTCTTCTTCTCAACAGGGCCTGCCCTCCCCTATCCTCCAAGACCTGTGAGCCTTACACTATTGTCTGCTTATTGTACAAATGTGCCTGTTTAACATTTGCTATGATGTTGTGATATGATGTGCTGTGATATTGGTCCTTTCTGCGACTTTCAATTGTGCTCATGTACAAGGCGCCTTGACTCAGCGCAAGAATGTATTTTGTGTATGTAACTTTGTCAATAAAGGTTTTTGAAAAACAAAATAGATAACCTAACATGAGTTGTATGTGTGTAAGTCAAGAAAAGTATAGTGATCTCCTTAAGTCGTAAGATGCATTATTAAGAAAGCGCAGAGCTTTACATAATGTACCAGGATTCCCAACATGGGGCAACTAGCATTACGTTGAAGAATGATATCAGGTGCATGTAAAGAAAATGGGAACATTTCCGAAGGGTATACGTTGTTTTTCTAAACCTTTGATAGTTTTGAAATGTTTGAAGGATTATGCACGTCTGAGTGATGTGCTCGAAATCCTCTTGTGAAGTCAGTGATTGATTGAGTGAAGTATCTGGCGAAGGAACTAAACTAAAAGGAATGAGTGTTTGTCCGAAGGAAAGCATACAATACATACAGAAATGGTAGGAGGTCGATTGAACAGCACCATGGAATTTACCTCAATTTCTGAACAAGTAACCTGTAGTGTGTAGAAGATGTATTCATTCCAAGAGTCGAGCAGTAACATAAGTCAGCCTGCTACATCCATGATTAAGATTTGGAATAAGTGTTAATGTTTGATGCAATTGTACTTAAGCCTTGAAGATGATTACATTATCTTATGACTATTGTTTGAAAAAGCTTTTAATATTTATTAAGAAGATCTTTTTGTATAGCTTTTGTTTTTTTTCAAGAGATGACCTGAATGTCTCCTTTGAAGTTGTTATCTTTTTAATGTATTGTTTATTAAAGGGGAAATATGTATGTAGAGTTCTAAGGTAGAAGTGCCAAGTGGGAGTTCCATGCTACATCATCTTTAATATGCCGTGGAATCTAGTGTTAGGAACAGTTGGTATTTGTATTTGGTGACAATTACTGAAGACGTAGAAAGACAACAGGCGAATCACATGGTTGCTAACAAACGTGTTTACATACTGAAGAAGTGTGGACAATTTCTTCATTTGGACTTCACATAGTGGTACCCTATAAATACTATTAACGATGATTGTACGCATATTTTGATTATCCGTAACGTCTTTGAGAACTGGTGTGGTGTTCTGACACTCAACACTAATAATACAATGCCCCAATTGAGGTGGCAGTTTGTCTAGATTCCCCCTTCCACTTTTGGTAGCAGCTGGCTACTGTTATATCCATGGACTCTCTCATATCCCCTATGCCATAATGGCACAGAAAAATAACACACAAAAACTGTGGAATTTGCACACTTCGCCATAACAATTCCTTAGTGATCCTAGTGATAATGTGAAAGACAAGTTCAGACTTCGTGTAAAGTTCCTGGAGTGTTCTGTGGACAAACAGAGTCTTGCAGATCTGGAGCCATGAAAACCCTGGTATTGCGCAGTGAATCAAGATGGATTTCCCGTGCCATGCTCCATACTAAGCATCCCATCATTAGGACTCCTTCTTACCCTACAAGGAAACACATATATAATTTGTCGGATGGCATACCAATGTGGAGTGGGTGCAGTGTAAAGGCACGTATCCAATTCGTTGCAATGTGCATACAAACGAAGCGCAGTAGAAAGAGGCTCGTCACGAGGATTGCAATAGCACCGCTTCGTCAATATTCAATAGGAAAGATTCTGCCTTTAAAGAGCTGTAAATCGCTGTGAATGCTGAAACAGAGGCCTGCACTGGACAGCAGAGCCCCGCAGTCTCTTTCACAGTATCAAAAACGTTTCCTATCATTAAAGTGACTTCAGTGGGGACAGGAAGCATTCAATTAAACTATTGTTCACTCTCCAGGAATTCCAGGTTTCTCAATCACACCGTTCTTTTTCCCCTTCACAAAGCACCACACTGTGTGAAGCACAGAAGAACATTATTTGATACATCAGACCCCAATTGTATTAAATCTACATCCATTAAATGGCCTTTGCGCCGAAGACCTGGGGTCAGTGGCGTAGGAAGTGGGATGAGGTAGGTGCGGGCCACCCCGGGTGTCATCACTGAGGGGGGTGACACAATGGCAAAAATATGAGTTTTAAACAGATATTTTTGTCATTTTTTCAAGCCGGTGGAGACTAGAAATTTTCCGCACTGGGTGCCACCTGACCTTACTACGCCACTGCCTGAGGTGGTGGTAGCCACAATACAGACTCCCTGGTTTGTGTGCCTACAAGAAATGCCATATCAGGCTTATTTGGAAAATACATTTTGAGTGAGGACAGCAATTCTCATTTGGCCACACACACATACTGCTGCTGTATACAGCTCCCAAAAGTTGCACCAAAAGCCTGACGTATCATACAAAGTGTATGCACACAGTCAGTCTTCAGACAGAGACATCCATCTCCAGGGCGTACCCTAGAAGATTGGTCAGAGATACCTATAAAAGGGCTTGCTTCAATGAGCGCCAACATTTTCTGCAAACTCGAAAACCCAAAGATACACCCAAGTTTGTATTTGTCTCAAGTCAATCAGTACGCAATGAAAAAATACGCTAAATTGTCTGCTCAAATTGGCACATCCTCAATATGGAGAAGGAAAAGGGACGAGAAATACCTAGACCACTGTTTGCCCATCATAAAAACAAGAACCTGACAGATGATGTAGTACGGTCCAGACTGAAATCAGGTTGATTTTTTTTACACAAAAAAACATTGATGGCAGCAATCCTATCGTGGTTAATTTCACAAGCACATTGTGCATAGCATGCGACTCTGCTTTAGAAACAGCAACTTTTTGTTTCAATAGGCTATAATATCAACCTTAAAACTTTCACCAATTGGAACACCGAAGACATTATATGCCTTCTGGTTTGTCCCTGCCAGATGGGATACATAGGGGAAACCTCGTGAGCACTATTTACCAGACTAACAGAACATGGATCAGCCATCCGTACTAAGAAACTTAAAGCGCCTTTGGTTAAGCACTTCCTAGACTAAGATCATGAACCGGATGACATAAAATGTATAGTTCCTGAGAAAGGACACGCATGATCAGGAATTAACACTGAAGAGATTCATAAATGGAGAGAGGTATTTCAGATCTTTTCTCTTAGTACATTTACACAAGGTCCCAACAATGAAATCCCCTGGGACCAAGCCATTTAGTTATACAACCAACCCATTGTTATCTCCAGATCTACTATCCCGTACCCCCATTTTTCTCTACAACTCTGTGTGTATTTTCACATTATAATTGTAATTACATTTTTCCCTTCCATTCTGGATCTTCAGTTCGTTTACTATTTGATAGTGCAGCCCTCTACCTCTTGGCAGGAGGTTATTTACTTGTAATAACTTCCCTCCTTACACAATGGCATTCCAGTTTCAGTCCTGTCCATTTCGCCAATCTTGGTACCTTGTATCTAATCTGGCATCATTGGCATGCCCCCCACATATCCTTGCCTGGCATTGTATGCCTACATTGACACTATGGTGCCCTATCCTCACAGGTGCTATGTTCTTTTTTTTTTTAAACTTCTGTTTATTGATTACTGGCCAATGTTGAGAAAATACGTTTACAGAGTAAATCTTAATGTACATTTCATGCCTTACTGCACATTGACATTGGCATGGGAGCATTACAGTTAAAACAGTGATTTTGCCAGAGATCGATAATCATCATTCCTTACTCATCTAGATCAGTCAGAGTTTGTGTGTGACTCGGTCAGAGGTGGATGACAAATGTTCCCTCTATACGCGTTCCAGGCTCCCCACATTTGTTTCCATGTTTTAGGGCACCCTCTGTGTATGTACATCGCCTTTTCTGCCACCATAGCACCATCCATATCAGTGCACCAGTCATGGTGCTTCGGGGAAGATTGTGAACCCCAGTATTTAGCCATATTTCGCTTGGCAAACATCATTCCTAGCGTCGCCCAGTCTTGTGTTGCATGGTTACGGGCAGTTGGCTCCCAGATATTCAAGAGACATCTTCTAGGTTCTGACAGGACAGTTACTCCACTGACCTGTGTAATGGGTCGCATAGCTGCTGTCCAGTAGGACGCTATCTGTGGGCACTCTCACAGTGTGTGACAAAACGTACCCACCGCTCCGCACTGCCTTAGACAATACGCATTTTCAGCCCTACCTATACTGTGAAGGGTAACTCTGGTGTAGTAACTACGATGAAGTATTTTCAATTGTACTAAGCTCAATTTTGAGGAGATCGCCCCTTCGCATGGAGATGAGACCGCTTCCTGCCAGTCTGTGTCATCTAATTCTCCGATTTCACTCAACCATTTTTTGCTAAGCGGTTTCGTGGGATCTGGCTGATTAATAATAATTTTGCGGTAAGTGAGGGAGATCCCCTTTTTGTTTATGTTCTCTGTCAGCAGCCAGTTTTCTAATGGGGAGGCCTCAGGAAGTGTAGTACCAGCAGGTATAGCTATCATGAGTGCATGCCTAATCTGTGTGTATCTAAATATTTCAGAGTGTGCCATTTCGTACTGATCCTGGAGATAGGCAAAGGTAACCATTGTTCCCTTGATCCATAAATCACCAACTGTTGATATTCCGATGGAGTCCCATCGTTTAAATCCTTCATTAGTACTGAGTCTGCCTAATCATTGCATTTCCGAGAGTGGTGTAAGTTGGGCCATAACACCGTCCCATCCTAGTTTTTTGAGTACTATTTGCCAAATTCGGACTGTTGTAAATCAACGGAGATTAGGTTAAGCATTAGCAGAAGACATGCTGTATTTGACCATTGTCGTAGCATTTGAACCAACTCCATTTTGTATTTGTGGCAGCCATTTTGTCTGCCACATGTTGCCATGTGCTTTTTCCTACCTCCTTGTTAACTGTGCCTGAAATCTGCCCAGCAACAGGCTATATTTAGCATCCCCCACTTTCAGCATGCCCAAGCATGCCCAGTAGGGTCTGCAGCTGTTACTAATTAGTTCCAGATAGGAATGTGTTTACTAGTTTCTGAAAACTGTTAACTCCGCCCACTCATCGATTGTGCCTTCCAATATGCCCTTATATGTACATAAAACTTGCTCTTATATTTTATACCGCCTTCTTTTGAGCCCCCTCATTGTGAAAAAAGGGGCCATGTGCTTTAGTTTGGGGTGCTACTCTATGCAATACTGAAGGGTGTTGTGTGGACTGTAGTACCACCTTTAAAGGTTTAATAAACTATGCTTTTGTATTTTCCAGTTTCTGTTCCAACTTCTTCCTATGGTCTGAGGACTCTGTGCAGAGAAGGGCGAACCCCTTGCACTGGTAGGCCTAGCTGAGTCTTGCTTACATCAGGACTTGTGTGCTGTGGGTCCTATCAATGGTATAGTATGCTTTTTATTGTATAGTGCCCTCATTACTCCCCCTTCTCCCAACCTATGTCTATCTGAGCTAAATGCTGGGTCTGTTTGTGGGGCGTGAAGCCACTGATTAATTACTATCAATTGGGAAGACCAATAATATATTTGTATGTTTAGAAGCGCTATTCCACTATTGTACCAGCTCTTTACCAATTTAGTCATGGCGATACAGGCTGGTTTCCTTTCCCAAAGTAAATTGGACACATCCATTGTAATTGCTTTGAAGTAGCTTGGGGAACCAGGAACGGGGTGTTTTGCGGAGCACAGGGAAACCTAGGAAGTGCCATCATATTGAAAAGTGCAGCTTTCCCTAGCAGTGTTAATGGCAAGGACTGCCAATGCTTTGCATCTCGTTGAAGTCTTTTCAGAGGTGGCATGAGGTTTTTTCCATAAATTCCTCTGGGAGGGGTGTGATATGGATTCCCAAGTACTTAAAGCATCCCTTCACTATTTGTAAATTACACCCCTTTGGGAGTTGTGGCGGGAGGGCCATGAAGGACATAGAGGATCCATTTGGTCCAATTAATGGTATAACCAGAAAATTGGCCATATAGTTCACAGATGCTCAAGAGTCTGTTGATGGACTGCTTGGGGGATGCCATATAGAGCAGCATATCGTCAGCATATAAGGATACGCGATCCTCCCATCCCTCCGCCCAATGAAGCCCTCGAATAATGGAGTCTCTCCTGATCCATGTTGCCAATGGCTCCAGTATAAGGGCAAATAGGAGTGGTGATATGGGGCACCCTTGACTTGTTCCGCGTCCCAAAGGGAAGTCGGCTGGGATATGGCCGTTCATCGTTACGTGGGCTAGAGGTCTGGGTTTAATCCATCACCGTTCTTTAGCCTACTCTGCCACCCCAGTTCAGACATGGCTATATGCAAATCAGTCTGACCGAAGCTTGTTTCCGGTCCAGGGAAGACGGTGATGGATTAAACCCAGATCTTTTGACTGGGTGTGAGTCTTTGATTGATTCAGATGCTCCGTCCATCACCACCCCTTTTGTACCACTTTTGGCCGCCATAAGTGTGGCAGAGTATGCTCAGACGTGAGTCCCTTGCTCACTTTGCCACTGGATTCAAGCAAGCTGGGCTGAAGATGGCTGGAATGCCAGAAACCAGTCCTCGGAAGCTTGTTTCCGGTCCAGGGAAGACATGGCTTGGCAGTTCGGGCTGGACTGTTCCCATGAGGCACAGGGTCAGACTGATTTGCATATAGCCATGTCTGAACTAGGGTGGCAGAGTGGGCTAAAGAACGGTGATGGATTAAACCCAGATCTTTTGACTGGGTGTGAGTGTTTGATTGATTCAGATGCTCCGTCCATCACCACCCTTTTTGTGCATTCTACAGTGACACATTCTATTAGTAAGTAGTTGTCTGCTGACGTCAGAGGTGGAGAAGGGGAACAGCTTTGGCCGTGTCAGCTTAAAATGTACGGTCTTGAAAAAACCTTGCATGAGCTGTGCAGCTATCTCAGACAAACCCCAGCCTGAGCGTGCCTCCTCTTGCATTCCTTCTCGGTTCTGCCCTCCAGATCTCACAGGCCGAGGCCTCTTGGGTTAAACATTATGCAAAGAAAATTAACTAAAATAGGGCAATGCACTGAAGGCCACATTGTACTCGTCGGGGGAGGGAGCAGGACCTCAATGTTCAATTCGTAAGAATTAAGAGTGTCATTTAAAAGGCAATTTATTCACTGCTACGCTTACTTTTATACTGATTTAACAGGGAACAATGTAATGAAATAGTACCAGAATTTGCAGCACAAATGTGGATTTTTAAAACTATTTGCACTACAGTTTCGAGGATCTATGGTAAAATTCACAGAATATTTAATTATCAAATGCTCCCTATATCTTGAAAGTCATCATTCAATTTGGAGCAGCGCACAGTTAACCGAACTTATGAAATAATTCACAGTCGGGGTTCTGTAAATCCCTTCACTATTCCACATATAAACATTGAAGCCGTTTTGTGAATTATGAACGCACACTTTGCTCAAACTACAGCATTATTGACATTGAAGTTTTAAAGCTCTTCTTGGCAAATTCAAGTATTTTATAGTTCATCAATTTTGTGAAACAAAATAGTTCCTTCCTTTAGTGATTGGACTGAAGTACAACAGTTTAGGGTACCCTAAATTCAGCTTTTCAGCTGATGGGCCCAAGCCCACCCCTTCCACACAGAAGTAGAATGGGATGCTCCCCCGCCTTCTCCCAGACTTGTCATAGTAAAACCCCATATTTCTCCTTGGATGACGGACACACAATGTTCCAACCTATCTGATCTGCAGACCCACCACCAATCAAACTGATGAAGGCACAGGCCTCCGATATGGTAAGGCTGCAGGGAATCGAAGAGTGAACTTAGAGCCCCCTCATATAACCAGATTGCATTTCAAGTAAAAGTCCTTGATTCTGTAATTGCAGGGACCCTTTTAATTGTGTCTATTAGGAGCTAATGAGAATCTCTGACTCCAGAGTCTTGATATTGTCCTCTTTTGATGGAAGCCACTGTGCATACAGTAAATAAATTAATGGTCAAATTCAATAACATATAGTGCCATCTGCATGTTGTCTCTTTCCACCTCTAGCCGTTAAAAAATATTTCCCCTACAAGTGTCGTAAAAGAGGGGGCAACTACAAAAGGGGAATCGGTGTCTCTTACTGATGCCGATCTTACAGAACCAGCTAAGTCTACCAGTGGACCTGGTGGACTTACTTCTCAACTGATAGATTTCGAGTCTCTGGTATGGCGGATGCTCATAAGGCTGGTATTGTTGGCAGGTGTAAGATACTCTAGACGTTGATGGTGGGCTCACAGTTCAAAACAAGCATTGGCACAGCCAATAGGTCTCGCTGATGGGACCTTATAAGTGTTTAGCCATACAAGAGAATAGGGTTTGGTATGGGGGTGGGTTTGCACAAAGAGAACCATGCATATCCACGCTCACGTACAGGCATACATACTCATGCAAGTAGGCAGTGACGAGGTGGCATGGGGGTACCTAATCTACCAGCCAGAGTCTGTTCCCAGCTCCTCGTGCTTCCCAAGCAGAGCCCCCTCCTGCACACTGCACCAGATGCCTTAGGCACATCTCTTTTATTATCCGGAGTGAATAAATCAATGATATCATGGATACTGTGACAGTAAGCACTGTAGCACTGTTAATTGTAATGTTACCGATGCAAAATAATAAACTTTATTTTTATAAAGCACGTCTCTTTAAACAAAAAAAAAGTTACAAAAAGAGAGATTTTTTTTTTTAAGTTGCCAACTGGGAAGACGATGTAGGTCCCCAGATAGTGTGTCTTGTTGCCGGGTTTAACAGAATGCCAGCTGTGTCACAAGGACCTGCCACGCTCTTGTGAGTCAGAGCCTATTTGCCTCTCCAGTATCTACCCTGACGCTCGCCTGCAACAACAAAGAAAAAACAAGCACTGGCATAGCCAATAGGTCTCACCTTTGGGACCTTATAAGTGTTTAGCCATGCAACAGTTGTTGTTGCGCCAAGGATATTGGGCTGTATAACTAAATACTTATAAGGTGCCAAAAGCGAGACCTATTGGCTATGCCAATGCTTGTTCAGAGTGGATGTGTAGCTGGTAAGGGTGGATGTAGTTGTTTCGCACTCTTTCACCCCAGTGGATTAACTTGTGGAAATCCTCCCTGATTAATGAAAGCTCTCCTGAGATTGAGCCTATACGTGAGTCTAAAGAGGTATGTATGTTATTCAGGGTGGTCATGATGTCTTGCAATGTTACGTCTCCTTTTTCTGTTGTTGTGGGGTTTGACGCTTTTTGGTTGAGCTTTGGTGTAGGTGAACTGCTCCAGTTTTGTTTGCTGTGTACCCTGCTGGCCCATGCCTCCCACCTTAACGTGTTTCAATCTATTTCACTCGGAGCAATTGGGGCTTCGGTAGTACTTACTGCCGTCTGCCTGTGTGTCAGATTGACACACGGGGCCTGTCGGGTTTCCCACACTAGGCCAACTCTGGTGCAGGAGCGTCGCCTATGGGGCGAATAATCTAGGAAGGAGGGGGGTCCTCTGTGCCGTGCTGCTACGTTCAAAAAGGCCGCACTGCAGCAGCATATAGGTGACTTGGTGGATTCGACCTGACTTCGCAGAGCATGATTGTGCAAGTAATAGGTCCACAATCCCCTTACTGGGAGCAAAGCACCGAATTGTAGCGCTTGACTCTCACAGGATAGCAAAGCAGAGCAGTCCAAGGTGTACTCAGGGAAGGTGATGTGGGCTAGTAATCACCATTCGCTGGCACACAATATTAACACTCAATAAATGATTGTCCAGTCAGTGCTTTTTCTTTAGAAAAAAGGAAAAGTAAATTGCACACACTGCACTCAATAGTACACATTAATGTACAAATATATACATAGGGCAGATCAGAAATACCTTGGATAATATCTTGAAATCGCTTTTGACCTCAAAGGTTTATGACCCTAAAGATCATAGCTCTCCCACATATACCGGACAAAATGTAAATGTATTGCGATTTATATAGCGCACATATCACCCGAAGGCGTCAAGGCGCTTGCCTTGGGAACCCGTCCTGGTATTCCCCTGTGAGATAACCCCAGCAGGGTATCCACAAGGTGAAAGCCAGGCATCCCGCCGCGAGGGGCCGTAGTGGAGATTAAGCAAGCTATTGCCCAGAGTCGCAGAGTGTGAACCCGTGAGTCGAGAAGGCACCGGAACAAGAATTATCGAGTACGTGGAATTTTTTTTTTTTTTTTTTAGCCCAAGACCCGCCGAGGCGGGGAATTGAACCCTGGTCCAGGACTGATCTCAGCTTCTGGGTCTGCCGCCTCTAACCCCTGAGCCACACTTCACCAGTAGGTTATCACTTTGGATAAACTAGGCCTATTGCATGATAACAGGTTCACCATATTACAGAAACAATAAACCACCTGTTAAAACCACCATCATTTTGTGAGTAAATGCCATGATCAATAATAACAATAGGTAAATGGAATTATTACTGTCAATAAACCCTATCAACATTCATCACTAATCAGTGTCAGCGTTATTATTTCAATAAAATGTTTTAAAAGGAACACATATTTGTGCCATTTTATATACTTTCAGACCATTTAAAATGCAATTAAAAAAACAGCCATCGGAGGTCAACAATTATGGCCACATAAAATGCACAGAACTCACAAATTGTGAGGAAAATCTCCAGCCTGGGAAGTGTTTTGAAAAATAACGAAATTGTAGGAGTGTCCTGAAGAGCTGTGCTTATCATGTGAATTGTTCTCACGTTGCACTGGAGAGAGCTGGTTTTACTGTTCTTCATCATGTCTTCTTTTATTTTGGTTATAGGGTGCCCGATCCCACTTGACTGCCCCCAGGCTCCATTGGGTTGAGGTAGAGTGGGGAACCCACTCCATTGCTGGCCAGCTCCCCACCTGGCCGCCACAGAGCTGTGCTGGTGCTGGAGCTGACTTTCGTTTTATCCTGGACACATGAGCTGCGGGTGTTGCAGCCCTCTATTCCCGCAGACATGGGCAGGGGGCAGAGGCAGTCCATAAGCACTGTTGTTGGGGGTGCAACGGTTCTCCCCCAACTTCATTTCTCAACCCTCGGTGTCCCAGGGTTGGAAACCCAGGCCCAAAAAATGGCTTATGAGTCTTCCGGACCACAGTACTGCATTGACCACCTGAGGGGTGAGAATTAGAATGAGGAGAGGGAAGCCCACATGCCCCCTCTCAGGGACTAACAAATAAATAATCCTTTTATAACTCCCAGGCCCTGGCCAACCACTGGGGCCCCCTATGGGAGAGATCGGCCTTACAACAGTGAACAAGCACTGCAAAAGAGAAAGGGTTTCGCCTATGAGAAATCTAACTTTTTTTTAATGTCTTAAAGAAACAGTAACATGACACAGCTAGCTTTAACAGGAAGCTGCTATGCAACATGTTAAAAAAGCAGCTCATTAGTGTTTGGGGTGGGTTAACACATCGGAGAGTGGGAGAAGGGCTGGGTGAGGGTGAAGAACAATGGAGGGCAGGTATGGTGGGAGAAACACCCCTAGGTTGAAGAAAAGTACCTTTTGGACATGCACCCAAAAACCATTCATGTCCAAAAGTAACAAATGTTTACCTGCAGGAATGTGCGACCAGTGAAAGGACACTGGCCACAGAACTCCACTTGGTCCTTGTACCACTTAACAAACAAAGACTCAAAGCCCAGGAGGAAGGAGGAGGCAAAAAGGAGGCTCTGGGTTTCTTTACATAAAGAAACAAGAGTGATGTGGCAGCCAACCAATGGTTCATAAAGGTAAGTATGAGCCGACTCTCAGCCCATTTTAAGATTTTTAATTACAAAAAAAATAATTAAAGCTTTCACTGACAGTGCATGCTGAAATCTAAAAATGACTAGGAGTGTTTCAACGTCAGGACAAAGAAAAACTGAAACACACATGCCCTACTTTTCAAATACCATGCACCCTGCCCTATGTACCTCTAGGGCCTATGTTAGGGTTGACTTATAAGTATTAAAAAGAAATATACAGGGCTTTATAAACATTTATTTTGTGAGGTCGAAGTGACAGTTTAAAACTACACTACAGTCAACAATGGTAGGCCTGAGACATGTTTTAAAATGCTAATTAAACCAGCCCTTACTTGCTAATATGGTCCTGCCAGACGAGGTGGGGTTAATACCTACCTGATGCAAAGCTCAGAATCTTCGTAAGCTGTTTTCTTTATTGCATTATCTAGATTCCTCCGTGAGGGCTGTCATGGTCCTTTCTGGATGCAGCTTATGCCTCCCACCCGCTTTTACTAGCTGAAGTTCCTCTGGGGGTCTCAAAGAGTCCAGAATGCAATGCAAGGGAATGGAATCTCCAAGATAGGCCTTGAAAGTTTGGGACTTCAGTTCCCACAATCCACTTGGACAAAACATTTACAAATCCACTAGACGCACTCCAGGCCGGGGATTCTTGGTGGTGATGGTCCAGGTGAGCTCTGTTAAACTGTACCTTGCAGGGAGTCCACTCTTTATTCTGCTTGAAGGAAGTTTGGTCCACAGGGCTGGGCTTCGAGATTGTGCAGCCAGTGCAGTCAGTCAGAGTGCAGGGCCTGGTTTGTGCAAATCAACTTTCGAGCATGGACCCTTCTTCTTCTCTTAGTTCCAAGCAGCAGATCCGAGAGGGTCTTCCCCCTTGGGATACTTATTCAGTATTCTCTGGGGTCAAGCAGGAGGACACTCATGTCCAATGAGGTGCAGGGCAATGCCCCAGAGCATGGCCATTTCTTCCAAAGTGTGGCATAATGGTCTCCCAGAAAAGCACTACTCCTCAAAACTTCAATATGGCTGAAACCTCAACAGAGGAGCAAGAACTTGTTAAACTAACCTCCAGCATGGATCATTTCAACAGCTCTCCTCCTCTGGACATCTGCAAATTCTTTCCCTAAGCCTACCATCCATCTGGATTCAGAGGGGACAGGGTAGATGGACATGGCCTTTTTTGCCTGTCCCATTTTTTCCTTTAAAGCTCATGGTTTATGACCCTTACCCTCTGCTCTGGCATTCCTATGTAGCAGAGTCCTCTCCTACCAGATAACCTCTCTCCCTGGGTACCACTTATCACTTCATCGAAGCAGCCTGCTTAATCCTGTTAACTCTGACCAATTAGGGGGTACCACATGTAGGCTGAATTTTGGCTTACAGACAAGAAAGTCTTATAACTTATTTTCTGTATACTTCAGGATAAATTCAGCAATAGCATATTGTTGTTTTTTTCAGTACCATTCTCCTAAGTCCTGGAATGATATTTTTCAGTAGTCCCTAGCTATAGTTATGAGTTCATAAATATTGCAATGTTAACCTATGTGGCCGGGGATCTACAATGGGGAAAATGAAATGTCCAATTTCTCCAACACTTGGGCCTATAAAACATATTTTATAAGGACCCTGCTTATAGCTACATGTCCCCTATCCCTGGGACACGTAGGGGAGGCTTTATAGGTCCTGAATATGCAAACATAATGTAGATCCTCACTCCACAGTGCTCCTAGCAAAAACGTCTATTTCTGGAAGCACTTTACTACAATGGGGGCAAGTGAAATGAGCAATTTCTCTATCCCTAGGGCATATAAAGTCTCTTTGATAAGTGCTCTACTTAAGAATATCTGACCCTTCCCCTGGGACACCTAGGGGAGACCCTGTGGGTACCTAATATGCCAATTGTAGTTGATCAATTTGTAAGTGCCCCTGCCACTAAACTTGAGTTTGAGCGCAATTTACATTAAAAGGCATTCCTGCATTACATGACTGCTTTTAAAAATACCTTGGGCTCTCAGCAGTACATACATGCAAGTGCAGAAAGGGCTGCTGACCTCTAAACTGCCATGCCCTATTTTATACTAGGAACTTGTATAGAAGGTATTTTTAATCTCCTTGCCCTGTTATGTACTATGGTCTTATCGGGTAGGTCATGCCTATCATAGGAGTACCCTAACCTATAGTGTACCCTAATGTGTGTGTGTTTTAACTGTATTTCCACCATAGCACTAGCCCTCAGCCTTGTTAGGCAGAGGCCAGGGACAGACTGAGTCAGTTACCATCAGAACCAGTCAGCAAAACAAATGGAGGGACCCAAGCACAGGATAACTTTGCAACAGCATCAACTGGGGAAATCATATGTTCTACCCTCTACTGTCACTACCACCCAATACCCTTTGGAGTTTTCTCTGCATTGGTGTTCGGAGATGATTAAGTATCTTGGAATTTGGGTAAATAAAGATCCAGACATTGTTGTGAGGTATAATTATGGCAGGACAATCTCCAAAATGGAGGATCGAGTACAGAGGTGGTGGAGATTGTCTTTATCCCTAGCAGATCAGGTGGCAGTGCTGAAAATTGTGATATTACCTCTGCTGCTGTCCTTGTTTATTAATATACTGGTGCCTCTCACTCAGGCCTTACTCAAAACAGTTCAATCCACCCTACTATTGTGGGTCTGGACTGGGAAACAACCCCGAATAGCATGGCATCAGCTCCCACTTCCTTTTGACTTTGGAGCGTTCAACGCCTCAAACCTCTTCCTTTATTATCAGTGCAGTCAGGCTCAACATGCACACTACTGGGTGCACGCCCAACCGTATTCTCCACACTTGGCAATCAAGCTTGATGATGCCTATCCCGTGCCACTCTCATTGCTGCTTACACGCAGGTGAACAGAGAGTCTACTGAGTTGCATTAGTACCATCAACTGTACTCTATGGGCTTGGCAAGCACATGGCCAAACAGCTGCTCGATGCCCCGGCCTGTCAATCATAGGCTGGTTGATGTTACTCTTTTGCAGCTAAGAGATATGTGTCTATTAACTGGGAGGAACAAACGTATCCAACACTGAAACAATGGTTCAGAGATGTTGCCTACTAAAGAAACCAGCTAGAGACCTATGCAGAAAAATTGCCAAGGAACTTACCTCCCAACGACTTTTGGGCGCTCATGACTGTGTATCCTTTGCCACTGACTGAGGAGTCGTAGAGGAGGAATGTCTCAAGATATGGTGAGAATGTTTCCTAATGTCAACATTGCCTGTTTTTCTCTTTGTCTTTCTTATATCATGCGGCAATGTATGAGTATGTAACCATGTAATTTACAGGGCTGCTCCTCAGTGGGGTAAATGTGTCATTATTTTCAGTATGATTTTGAATGAAATTTTTAATAAAAAACTATAAAGAAATATACCACCCAATTATCATTGTACCGCATTGGCTAATGTGAAAAAGCCCCCCTAAGTGATTGGGATATAAGTTATTTTTTCATTTTTTGTACCTCAGGAGTCCCATGGTACATAAGCATCCAAATTGCACTAACTTTCCAACAAGATTAACCCCCTGTTGATCGTCAGTGTGGATCCAAGAGACCTTGATTCCAAAGAAAGGGCGATCCCTTTGTGTCACCACCCTGACAGACTCCTATAAGTGGATACCTTAGGAAAGAAACCTCTTCTGATTTCGGATAATCGAATGGCCAACAAAACCTACAAAGTAGACTCTAGAAGGCCAGGACTCAGTAGATAGGACCAAATTCACCTTGACAAAAATACTGGGGAAATACTAGTTAGAATAAAACAGAGCAAAACTAAACTAGTAGCATGCACAGAATCAAGAAGCAAATGCTACAAAACATTCCTGCAATCCTCCTCCCCTTATATAGCCTAATTAGACCTTTAAGGAAAAATATGATCACCTGAAGCTATTGCTGCCATGATGGTTTGAACAGACAAGGCAAGACAGTATTGGCAGCCCCCCACCTTGGTTTGTAAGATATCAGACCTTCCAAGATGGTGCCCACCAGCTAAGTATGCCTTGGAAGCTTGGAAGACCAGGAAGGACTCTTTGTGCACCTGATCACCAACCCCAACTTAAACCAGCAGCCTAAAATGCTCCCTAGCCAGATTGCCGCCCTCCCCCAATAGGCACCACGCTGAGCTCCATGTCATACACCTCACAAGGAGGAGTCAATGAAAAAGTGGTAAACGTGGGGCACGGAGCCCTCAACAACTCTTCATGAACACACTAGCACCCAAATTCCTCAAACTACAGAAGGAAATTCAAATTGAAAATCAATATTTTGGACTCCCTCCTTTTTCTTGACACCTGCTTGATAGATCAGTATAAAACTTTCCAGGAAAGAGCCAAAGTGAAAGTTTTGTCCAGATTTGTTAAACAAAGACTTTGGGGCATATTAACAAGAAAATGCGATAAATATCACTATGCACGCTCATCCTGATTTTAATTATCATCTGTGAAAAAAGTTGCTTATTGAGTTGAAACACAGGGGCATAATACCAAGGGGGGCGATAGGCAATTATCACCGGTTTAGCGGCCGTTTTCTGAGTGGAGTGGTGTGGCTCACTGGTTAGAGGTGGCAGACCCAAAAGCAGAGGACGGCCTGGGTCCAGAGTTCAATTCCTGACGTGGCAGGGTTGTGGACCAGGGTCAGCAGACTCGATAATTCTCACCTCGGTGCCTACTCTACCCAGGGGTCACACTCGGCAACTCTGGGCATTAGCTTGCCTCATCTCCACAGCAGCCCCCCACATATGCCGGGGATGCCTAGTTTCACCTTGGAGATACCCAGTAGGGACCATCTCACAGGGAAAGCCAGGATGTGTTCCCCAGTGGTCTACTGCGCAGAGATACTCCTTCGGTAGTTGATTCTAGCGCGTTAGAAACCCACAATTAATTCTATCGCTCTATTAGCAAGCTGTCGCTAACTATTGTTAGCGACAGCTTTTAGGCGATAGCGAGCGGTTTGGGACCCGCTTTGCATGTCGCTAATGACATGCAAAGTGGGTGTACCCAACCTGTTAGCGACTGAAAGCAGTCGCTAACGTCGCTATCGCCTATTAGCAAGGAAGGCGTAGCGATGGAAATATTCTCGCTATGCCAAAAACTAACGCCTGCTAAGGCCAGTTCTTAGCCATGTTATCCAATGGGAGGTGGATAACATGGCTAAGAACATTTTGTCGCTAATGCGTGAATATCGCTGTATTCTCAGCGATATTCACGCATTTCGCCACTATCGCTGGATATTTTAGCGCAATGGAGAAAAACGTTGCTAATAGCATGTTTTCTCCGCTAACATATCCAGCGATAGGCAGTGATAAAAAAATCGTCGCTAAGCCTATTTAGCGATAAATATTGCTACTTGTTGGTAATATGCCCCACATTGTTTCCTGTGAAATTCCAATGAAATTACCAGTGAACTAAGACATGAAACCCTTGTGCATCAATACCTATGTATAATGCCATCGTAAATAGTTTCCAACCTTAATGCAGACTTTAAAATGTGTCGATTATAGTCACAGGGGTAGTTCTGATCCGTCTCCAGTTTTTATTGTCTATGCATTTCCAGCTTAAAAAAACACTAAATAATATTAGATTAGCTATAATAAAAACTATATTTTCGGTAAAAAAGCATCTAATGTATTCTGAATTGCACTTGTCTCTACACATTATTCAGTTTTTCAGGAAAAACAGCAAACAAAATCCGTGCTTCCACGAGGCATTAGCCTAAGGCAACAAACTTTATTTACTGACAGCAACAACACCTGCTTCCAGCAATCTGTACATTTAAAGTCAAAATGTGCAGATGGCTTACAACCTTTTTATTGGTACAATATTGTGATAATTTCAGCTGAATGTAAACGATACATGTGCAAAACTTTCATTTAGCGACGAGACAGATTAGTAAACTATTCCACAACTCGAAATGTAATTCCTATCAGATAGTGCGGAGCAAAAATACTCTGACATTGTTTTGAAATGTATAACGGAATTCGTCCTGAAAAATACAGAGGCATAAAATCCATGCACCAAATGAATAATATTTAAGCTAGAAAAATTGGTAGACGATTACAGCATTTGCACAATAATACTGGAATGGCAATGGCATTAAGAAAATTATGAATAGCCACTGGCATATGATCGCCGACGAGCTAAATATGCAAGAACCTCCCTTACATGCGTTTAGGAGAGGTAAAAGCCTCAGAAACGCCTTGGTTAAATCACTTCTCCCACCTACAGAACCTAGTGGTCAGACACACCTTTGGAACATTGCTCCCATTCAAGGCCTATATAAATGTGGGAACTGTAAGGCCTGCGCACTTACTAAGGAAATCAAATGCTTTACACACAATGACTACGCTCACACTCTGAGTGAACATACCAATTGCAATTCCTCAGGAGTCATATATGCGAGTCAGTGCCCTTGTGAATTCTTGTATATAGGCCAAACTACTCAGAAAGTCAAATGCCGTGTGTTACAACACTGCAGCAAAATCAGATGCAGAACACAGGGGGCACACTTGGTGGATCATTTCACCATGTTTGCACACTCCTCCACTGACCTCAAGTGTTGGGTCATTGACAAAGTGCATATCAACACCAGGGGTGGCCTTTTGACACACAATCTCAACTACAGGAAATGTAAATGGATACATACCTTTGACACCATAAACAAGGGCCTTAACGAATATGAGGAGATCGCAAGACAGGCCGCGAATCTGACGATAGGTTAATTCCTCCATATACCTCTGTTGTATATACACATATGGGTTTTCTAGCTCATAAAACTGCTTCTGGATGTGCATAATTCTGTAATTATGTTGGCTGGTAGAACTCATGTTTTATTGACTTTCTTCCTAGCTTGTATTGCGTTGTATATACTGTCTAGCTAATTGTACATAGATTTTGCCACAAGATGTATTTTGTTTATTTAATTCTGTTTACATGGCTAGTGACCAGTATGAAAATTGTTGTACATACACATATGGGTTTTCTAGCTCATAGAACTGTTTTTGTATGTGCATAATTTTGTAATCAGGTTGGCTGGTAGAACTCATGTTTTACTGACTTTCTTCCTAGCATGTATTGCTCTGTTGTGCTAATTATACATAATAATTTATGCCACAAGATGGATTTTGTTTATGAAATTCTGGTTACATGCCTACTGACCAGTACCAAAACTGTTTTGTTATTAGTCTTGTTAAACTGCATAATATTAAAATGTAGCATGTTTTTGTTTAGAGACGTTTAAATGGGGGTTACACATCATTATCCCATTCCAATTATCCAACATTGGGAGGGCACAACTAGTCCGCACAAACCCCGTAATAGGTGGTCCCCCTGGGGCATATCCTTCCCTTATTTCTCAATTACGCCAACAACGTGCACGCTGTAGACGCTTATTAATGTTGCTATAGACGCACGGGCGTGTTGCTTCTCACCCGTGAGCAGACACAGACCGGAGGATTGTAGCTCCACTTACCGTAGGTAAGATGGTTCTTGATCGACCACACAGCACTCTAGCACACGGGGGCCAACACTGTTGCCTTTTATGTTAAGCGGTCGTAATTGTTTCGCGCTCTTTACGGAATGCCGTTATGTCACTATCACCCCGATCTCCCCTAAAATAGCAATGTCTTCACGGCACCACGTTCTTGGATCCCCGGCTATTCCGATCAGGGCACTGCTATGCCCTTCACTAAATCGTTCTCTTTACCTTTATGCGGACTACCGGGACCATCTGGCATGGTTCTTATATATAATCCTCAGGTTGCTGACACTTCGGGTCGTTGATCACTGGCTTTTAATTAATTAATTCCTTATGACGTTCACTGCACTTAATATTTCACTAGCTGTTGATATATTGCATATCACCAGTTTTTTACCTTCACTTTTCGTCACTTACTGTATATATGCACTGATTCTTTCATTGTATATAGGCAATATGATGGCCTATCAAGCATGGCCAATAATTGCTATTCCTTCGTGCTTTTAGGATCCAGGTACACCTACCTCTAAAATTATATAATTTTGTGTGTTTTAGGATTGTATCCATGGTGAATTCAAAATGATGTTGGACAACCACACGTAATAACCTTAGCAGCATTGCAGGAAATTTGAACCCCCAGCTGCACTATTTCGGATTCGTCCTGGCTAGCCACCCCCGCAACAGGATTAGGTCAGTATTCACTGACTCTTGCTCTGTGACCACACAATTAGTGCCCATGCCTAACATATGTCTTCCCTCATAGGTTGCCCCCCCCTTCTTGTCCTGAAGAAGACTCGCCGCTGAGGTTGTAAACTACCCTTGCAGCACAAGTCGAGTAGAAACGTCGACGCCTCTCCACTCTGTAGACCTGTACCGCCTTTCCCCGAATCTGATCCATGAACATGAATTGTATGTAGGATATATGAATTTACAGATTACATGTAGATTTTTAAAAAACGTGTATTGGACACGCCTTGTATGACTAGATGATAGTACCAGTTTATTAAAATATCCGATTATTTTTGTACTTTTCCTTTTGATGTATACTTTTCTATTTCACCACTACTATCCTTTCTCCTTCTTTCCTTCTTGGCAACCGTTTTACATGCTCTAAAATTTGTATACATTTGTGTAAATAAACTAAGCAAAAGCAGTGCAATCAATTGCCTTAGCGCTTTCTCTATTGTGGTTACTTTGTATGCATGTACTCCTTAAATTGTGAATTAGTACAGAAGCTCTTTAAAAACTGTTTTTGATATGAATTATCAGTATTGTAGCGTACTCACAATACCGAATCTTTGCTCTTATAATTAATTTATTTCTTTAATTATTGGTTATGGACCACTAAAGTTGAGGCTCTGCAGCCAACACCTTTTCTGCATGGCCCAAGGCCATGTGCAGTATGGGTTGTCCACATGTGGGTGGTTAGGCCAAAGACCAGGCCCTACAGCCAAAGACCATGCACTGTGGTGGTTAGCAAATGGTTGGCAGCTGTTCCAATTTAGAATATGATTGTTGGACCTGGCCCTTTTGGCAGGTTCACCCCGAAACTTTTTGCTTTTTCCTAGCCTGTTTCTGGAACCGGGTGGTGGTGATTTTAGGCCTCTGCGCACTTTTTCACTGTGGTACAGTGTAAAGTGCTTGAGCTCTCTGTGTATGTGTGGTGAGTGACCTGCCCTCCCATAGGAATGAATGGGGAATATGTATGCCCATGGTAGTTCCTGATGTGTGGGGAGTGCAGGGTCTAGTTTGGTATGTGCAAGCTCGTGAGATTGAATGCTGCGCAATGGTATATGTGGCATGATTGTGTCTAGTGGAGAAGTGCCACTTTTAGAAGTTGGCATATTTGTGCACTTGGTGTCTGGCGTGTGATTGGCTGGTGAGCCTGGCCCAAGAGTGCCTGGGCCTGCTTGTGGATTGACTGTCTGGTTTGAGGGTGACAGGGGCTGCAGAGCACCCAGGAGGTTGTCTGAGTCAGCCCGTGGATGAAAGGCTGCATCTGCTGCCAAGGAAGTGGGAGGAGATGGCACCTGGGAGTGACTAGGGCTGTGCCTGCCTGACCACAATGCTGGCTCCACCTCCCGCTGGGCGACTGTCACCTCTGTCCCTGATACTGAAAGAAGAAGGAAGCCAGGAAAACCCCAGTGCCCCAGCAACACCCAGAACTGGTTTAGACCGGGCACAGGGCCCACTTGCACAAAGACTTCAAAGAACTTCAAAGACTTTTAGGGGTATAAGAGAAGGACCCCTGACAACAGAAAAAGAGATTCTACAATCAAAAGGAACCTCTGCTGGAAGAAGGACTACTGGAGAACTGAAGGAAGATTGCCTTGCTGTGTGCTCTAAGGGCTGACCTGTTCGGCTGTTCAACTAAAAGCTGGGAAGAAGAAAGAAACTTTGCTGTGTGCTGTGACCCTGCCTGCTTGAACCAACAAGACTTTGCTGTGTGCTGTGTCTTCAACTTGAATCTCCAAGGGCCTGAGAAGAGCTGGCCTCCTGTTCCTGGAACCCAGGGTTAAAAGGTTCCTAAAGAATCCCCAAGACGCTGTGCAGATCGTGCTGTTTTGGCCTGGAGCGTGCTTGGTGATCAACTGCTGAGCGTGAGCAGGGATCGGTGTGCTCATCGGCACATTCTCAGCGACGGTCGGAGGTCCGTGGTGCCTCCCCTCGTGAGTTCTGCTCTAGAGCGGTTGTGTGGCCGAGAGGGCGGTCCTGCCGTGACCCGCGCCCTCAAAAATCATCTGCCGCCTGTTCACCGCCGCTGCCCGGGGCCAGAAACCGCCTTTGAAGATTGCTGTCCTGATCGGAGCTGCGGGGCCGAAGATCGAAGCTGCTGCGCTACCATTGGTTGAAGGAGCCGAGCCCCCTCACTAACGCCGCAACGGGATTGGCCCGTGCACCGTAGCGTCATCTCCGAGGTCGTGCGGTGGTTGGTTGTCCACAACGCGTCATCGCAGGCCTGCCCCGGGACCCGCACTGCCATTGGTTGACTCCCGGGTATTGGTGGAGGCTCGATCGAAGTGCCGCGACCTCATTGGTCCATCTGAATGAGCCGTGTGTTCCGTGACGAAGCCGGGGAAGATTGACCCGACCTCACCGAGGGAGCGCTGTGAGTGCCCCCTGCCCCTGGCCTGCCTGTCCCTGCTTGGAGCGCCGAGCTTGCTCCCCCGCTGCTCCTCGAGGATTTGAGAGCGGACGGAGGGCTGCGGGGACTGGCCGGGGCTGGGAGCGAGTGTGCTCTGTTCGGCGCGGTGCGCCTGAAGCCATTTGGGATGCGAGGCTGTGCGGATCAGCAGAGAGGAGTCCCCAGGAATATCGGTGAGGCGCATTTGCAGCGCTTGGGGCTCTTTTCTTCGAAGGGCTAATTCTTGAGGGCGTAGTACGCTGGCAGTGATTCTACCACTCGTTTTTGGGGACAAATGTGAGATAAGCCAGTAGCATTATTATTGGATACTGACTTAAGGGACTTGAGACTGATTCTTATACAAGAACTTGATGATACAGTTGCAGATGAACCAGAGAGGTTCATGGGGGCATATTGGCTCAAGAGCCTGTGGGGCTCCTGCCGTTTGGCGCAGTACTGTTCAAGGGCTAGTGAGAGCCCATGCCCTAGGTTGCTTTGTATCCCAGCTGCCCAGCAATTAGTGGGCAGCTGCACCGTTTAGGCCCTGACATTGAGACACAGGGCGTGCTAGCCCCAACAAGGCCAGTTGGCCTAGGGACTGCCACAAGTAGTGGCTAATGTGAGTTTTGCGCAAGGGGAGATGGTGCTAGGAAATGTAATGCATTTAATATGATTACGCACCTTGATCTTACACCTCTGAATGTTTGTGGCATCCTGTGTTTTTGCGCTATTGAGTTATGTTCTGGCACCTCTGAATGTTTTTATGCATCATGTGTCTTCCTTGATTTTACACCTCTGAATGTGTTGGTTTATGCATCATGTGTTTTTCCTTCCTTGCACCTCTGAATGTGTTTTTGATGCATCATGTGCCTTGTTATTACACCGCTGAATGTATGTTTTATGCATCATGTGTTATGTGTTCTTGCTTATCCCCCTAAATGTATTTTATTCTTAGGTGGTTGTTCTTTCCAGTACAGGTGGTACTTATCTGTTCCCAGTAGTTTCTGGATGTGATCTATAACTGTTATTTGGTGCTATACTTATTCTAAGTTCTAGAAGTGCTATTTCTAAAAGTGTTGATTCTGACAGTGGCCCATGTGGCACTGTCCTGTAAATAATCCCTTGTGAATATTGCCCGTGCCAGTTGGCACAATGTACATGTGTGACTTCTATCTGATATGTTTTTACAATACAGAAGTTATTTTTATATAACCTGGTGTGGAGTTCCTTTTGTGGTGTGCCTAGTATGTTGTTGCTGTTGTGTGCTGGCGCAAATGCTTTACACATTGCCTCCGAGTTTAGCCTTACTGCTCGTGCCAATCTACCAGGGGGTGAGCAGGGGTTATCTTGGCATGTGACTCCCTTGCCCTGACTAGAATGGTGGTCTCTGCCTGACTTTGGCGTCAGCCTTAGCTTACCAGAAATAGCCAGTTCTAACAATGATCAACCAATCTGAAAAACATAGAAGTTAAAGGGATGTTACAGATAGGTTACGTTGCAACATCCCAACGTGTGTTAGTAAAAACAAAAATTCACTGAAAAAAACAAAGGTTAAAATTATGTTACAGTCATGTTTTGGAAAGAGACATGAAATTCTGTTAAAAAACTGATATGTACCAGTTATAGTTCAGTTAACTAATTATAACTTGCGCCCTCATCAGCACTGCTTGTGACTTCACATATTAGATCACTTATGACATGTTAAAAAAAGTTTTTTTTAAAGGGACAAGACTGTGGGTTGAGGATTTGTGGAGGCATGCGCGCAGGGCTTTGCGAAAGGCAGACAACTTCACTTCAGCAAACCTATACAACACATAGCCTTTGGCCAAGGTTGTGTGCAGAAGGGGTGGGTGCTCATTGAACATAGGGTGTCTGGCTGATGGTTCAACCATTACCTTAGGTTGTGGACGGGACAGCATGATATGTGCTGCTGCAACCCATTAGTTTAAGCCCTTCACTTCCCCTATTATCCAGTGGGGGCGGTGGACTTTAAAAGTTGTTGGGGGGAAGTTTTATACCGGTGCAAAAGGATGATGCTGCGGGGGTTCTCCCACGCAAAAAAAATGTGATTGAAATGGCGGATTGTACATCACATATTTAATCCAAGGTCGGTATCCCCAGATGACAAGAACGCGTTCTTCCCATCTGTGGACAACCTGTCCGACTTTGGTTTTATCCCCCGATGACTGTATTCCATCTATCACAATCAGATCAGTTCTTGGCTGTTATGTACCTATGGATGTGTTGCTTATGTGTGGTATGAATTATATGGTATTTTGGTATGTATGATGGTATGAGAGTTGTTGTATGTAAGTGGAACTTTACTGGCGATTTATCTGGTCTTTATTTATATGAAAAAAATTCTCTCTATGTGACGTGATAACTATGTATTGGGGAAAAAAAGTTTTTTCTATCTAATAAAACTTCTATATATTTGTTATCATGTTCTGATATGATTCATTTAGGCTCGGGGGTATTTAATTTATCGAAGGACCTTTATGTTAGGCCTATGTCTGATTTTGATCGGCAGGTACTTTTCTTCCTTTTTGTATTACCAGCGCTAACCAAGTTTAGCGCTGGAAAGTAAATTACAAAAAAAAGATTTTCTGTCATTTTGCGTCACTTTTGTGATGCAAAAAGGGCGCAAAAGCTTAGTAAATCCCCCCCAAAGTATGGCTATGCATGGTAAGGGTGGAGCAAAGAAAATGGCAGCACACTTGCATAATTCAGCATGTTGTTTTCTGCTATTTTTGAAACGCAAGATGTGTCCCCAGAAGCATTTTTAAACACGAAGCACGATGTGCGCATTACTCATTATTTCATGTATTTGTTTGGAATTCAATGTAATATAATTTACTCACACTCCTAATTATCTCTTGTCAGCAAAATGTGGGGTAAGTGCAATTGTAGGATTTGAATGTCGTACACATCTTTTCAACACTTCTACTACACACAAGCAGAGAGATAACATGAAGTAGAGTGGAAAAAAATTACATGAAATTCAAAGCACCTAGACGCACACCTGGAGAAGTGTGGCTCACTGGTTAGAGTAGGCAGACCTGGAAGCAGAGGTCAGCCCGGGACCAGGGTTCAATTCCCGGCTCAGCGGGGTCTTGAGTCCTTAGATGTCCATGGACTCGACAATTCTCGCTCCAGTGCCTACTCGAATCAGGGGTTCACACTCTGCGAATCTGGGCAATAGCTTGCTTAATCTCCACAACGGCCCCTCGCGGCGGGATGCCTGGCTTTCACCTTGCGGATACCCTGCCGGGGTTATCTCACAGGGGAATACCAGGACGGGTTCCCTAAGCAAGCGCTTAGAAACCAGTGGTGATTTGCGCTATATAAATTCATGTACATTTACATTTACATCCCAATGGCATCTGGACGTGATCGACAGAAGGTTTTCAGCCCTTAGAGTATTAAGATATTTAAATGCATTTTTGGTTTTTTGTGGTTGTCATATGTATTGTGGTTATACTAATATTGTGCATTATCTAATGTTCTTGCAAAAATAAAGGTCCTACCAACACTTTTATGCGTGTTACTTCCCCGTGTGTTCAGGAAAGTGATTACAATCAGACTGATGAAGAAATGGTGAGACCGTACAGGAATAAAACTGAAACTTAAATTATACCTGTATCATATTTATGTATTCTAATTTATACAGTGTAAATAATCATTCACATAACCTAGAATGTATCATTAATATCAATCAATTATGGATGTTTTACAGTAGCATGAAGCTTCCTGTGGCTTTCAGTATGCTTGCTAACTTTTATTGCTGAAGGTTGTACCTTTTGCACATTTCCTAGAGGAGCATTTTTGTTTTCAAATAATGAAAGTGAGATTTTGGGAGACTAATGAGCCTTGTACTTTGCGTCTGAATCATATCTGATCCTCGTGGACATCCTGCACTTCTTTGGGAAGAAGATCGTGTCACCTACTCGTTAGATACATTTTCGCTGGGAGTAACAGGTTGTTGTTACATGATTAAGCTCTATTGACTTGTATTGATAGAAAGCATATATATACTGATCTTTAAATGCTAAATATTTTAGCTATATGCTCCAACTGACTGATGCCTAGTGAGAACCCTGGTTAGAAGCTTTCCAGCGTGTTTGGTTTCATTTTAACACTAGCTTTAAGGACGCCCTTCCTCACGGACTCACAGGATTTCCACAAAATGTGTACAGCAATCAAAATGATAGAAATAGAGTGTCCAAAGTACACCTTTATGACGCATATGTATGCCAAAGGAGGAAAAGGCGTCCGCAGGGGGGGGGGCAAGTAGGGGCGCCTACCCCCCACCCCCTGGAGCGACCCTCCTTGCCCCCCCTGCGGATGCCCATGAAAACCGTGACTTCAAGACGGGGTTCTCACTCTCTTTCCTCTTCTTTCTTTTATTTGCTTCCCTGTGAAATGGATCCATAAAAGAAAGACGCTTTTGCTGGAAATGCCATATTTTTCTGAAATGTTAATTCCAAAGTGCAGTATTGGGAATAAAAGGCTAAAAATATGAAAAATAGATAAATAACTAAATTAAGTAAGACAGAGTGGTAGCAAACTGGCCAAACTTATTTTATTCACACTGAAACACATTAGCGCCAATTTTGCAGAGTTTGCCAGTGAAGCGCTATTTTTGTCTTCTTTTCTTTGTTTTCCCTGGACTTGGAACTAGTGCACCAATCCTGGAGGTACTGCAATGTTTGGATTGGAAAACAAAATGTGTGCTGTGACTCTGCGTCCAGGGATGTGGTCTTTTTACCATACTGCTTACGTTTTGTAAGGATATAAGCAATGGCCATTGAAATGGGTCCATTCAGGGCCTTGTAGTCGTGTTCTCTACTTTTCAGGCAAAAGCACTCACTGATTTCTGAATAGTGAGTGCAAAAGCATTAAGGTAACCATGTTGTTCCTGCTTACATTTCCCATGGTTTTCTAAATTTTGCATTCCCTATTAAGTGTTTGCTTTTTCCAGGATGTTGTTACTTTTTTTTTTGTAGGCCGCATATTGCTCTTGTCTAGTGCGTAATTTAAATTGAGCCGCATCTAGGTGTTTATAGCGGGCAACAATTGGGTTGTAGTTGAAGACAGTGGGAGTTTTTCTCAGTGGGGCAGTACGGTGTGCAGTGGGGGAGAGGATGTGGCACTATGGTCAGAGCTGCTGAATTTGGAACTGGGAACCAGGTTCAGCTTTAATAACCAGTCCACCAGACCACTCTCCTGCGAGATCACAATCACATGCTAGACCTTAGAAGGCTTCGCAACACCTTAGAAGTCCTGGTGTCTTTGCACCAGCAGGTGGAACCTAGCATTACAAGTGTAGGTTAACCTTCAAGGCGTGTCCACCACTATCCATACTGAAGTTCACCTCCAGTCTTGCGGGAAGGCCTATGAAGCAGCACACCCTAGAAAAACAGCCACTGAGGTCACAGGACCCTTGAGAAGGGCCAGCTCTAGGGCGGTGCAACCAGTGTGACCGCACCGGGTGCTGACTTTAGGTGGAGGCATCATGTTTGCAAGTATATTATGGTTTTAAAAAAGCTTGCTGCCTCCTTCCTGGCCTCCAGCAATTTACGGCAACAAGAAAAATGTCATGATGACTCTGGTGATTAATGTTCTTCCTAGAGAGAGATCAGAATTTTGTCTAGTGGAAGTTTTGACTCATGGAAAGGTAGCTAAGAGGGTTAATGTACCGGCTGCAAAGAACATGCGCCATGCAGATCACAAAGTGCACATAATGTAAATAGGTCAGTGGGCTACTGCTTTTGTCAGAGAGATCCTTTTTGTTAATTGCAGTTTATAAGTTAAATTCCTAACTTAGAACAGTGAGCTATTAACTGTCATCTAAGAACTGCATACAAACTGCAAGGTATAAATTAGAGCATTATGCCCCCCCCCCTTCTCCACCCGCCCCCAGTCTTTGATTATCCTATTGTCCCAAAAAGTGTTCTTTTGGACAGAAATCAATTCTGATTATTAATGAGAACACCCAACCATGGTATTAGGTTTTAAATTGCGGGTATTGTGTTTCTCCAGACCAATCACTATAAAACTATACGGGCTACTAGTATGGTTGTCATGTGACTCCTACACCTTGTAGTCCTAAGTCTTATGTTACATTTTCTATACAGTGATTTACACACATATTGATGGTCTCTGTGTAGTGTGTGTGATGTAAAGTGCTCTGACACCCTACAATGGTATGAGTGGCGCTGTAAATCAAATTATAGGCAACTGAGAGAGAGTGGTTATGGAAACTTGGGGGCACAGTTAAAGGGTGGTAGTGAGGGAATCCATGGCAGAGGTGGTCATTCGGGGACACTGACAAACATTAATGCACTGGACAGCACCAGTGCTATGGCTGGCCCTGCCCTTGAGGCAGTGTGCCTCACGCATTGGTACCTTCATTGGCCTTGTTTCAGCAGTAGTAGCTGCAACTCACCAGAGATTTGCAATGCACGATTTGCACGCACACCAAACTAAGTTTGCAAACTTACAGTCACCCGACTTCATTCACAAGCACTTTTAACATGTGCTGCCTGCTGTGGGGCCACTGGAATTAATTATGCAGCAAAGGATGACAACATTATGCCGTAGTGTTGACTAAATTATGCATAAAAAAAGGCTGCAGCGTAATGCAGTATATTTTCAGATATTTTATTATTTTGACGTGTGTACACATGCTAACAGTCTCTGGAAAGATTTTGCCTTATTAGTAACAGTGCAACAGAAACGCAGCAGTGAGAAAGGTGACCAGTCAACCTTTACAATAGGCCATCCACTCCACAGTAACACAAGTCAAATTTTATATTAACTTTTGATATGTTTGAGCTACAAACAGTTTATTAGTTTAAATGGTCAGATCATGCAGCAGATCTTGCATTATGAGGCAAATATGGCAGAGCCATAATTCTAGAGAAAACATTTGCACACTACGATATTTTGCCATTCATGTTTGAACTGCTGTTGTGGAAAAAGGGAGTAGTGCTGATGACAGAAACTCCATGGCTCGGAGACAAATGGCTTGTATTTCCACATTTTATCGTATTTGGTACATTCTCTGATTAGAAGCATATCTCACTTTGTGAATATATTTTAATGTCAATAACTCATTATAACCTTAAATAATCATGTGTATCCATTGGGATGCTTGCGCATTCTGGCCACACCTCTGGCTCAACCCACAGATCCAATCCTTTGGTTATTTCGCCCTTTGATTCTCCGCCCACTGTTCCCCTCCTTTTTTCCCCCACTTCGGCCACTGTGTTAAATCGCAGTTTACAAACGTGAACATCACCAGCGCCATCTTGCCTAACAAGAGCCATTGTCCGCACGTAAACGGCATCCACTTTAGGTGCTGCGGCCATCTCGCGCTTTGCAAGTCACCCACAATTCACCATGACCTCGCAACCATCCCCGGTGCTCTGATTCAGCATGGCCAAATGCACTAAGGTCATAAAACCTTGTCCTCGTGACAAGACCCTGGAGCCTCTTCCCCCCTAAACACGTTTGTCCTTTCATCCTCCAGGCCCTTCTGATAATCCCCCAACTGCACCTGGCCTCTCGATGCAGTCCCTGGCTGTAAACCAAGCCCTGCAGACATAGTTTTTTGCCCCCACACAGCAGGACTTGTTGCACGAACAGAAATGCATGATCTTATCACTTGCATAACCCTTAGATATGACCGATCACACACATTTACAGATCTTGTCGGAATGTCCAGCTGCGAGATATCAATCACTAATTAAGACCCGGGTGGGGGACGACAAACTGTTGGGACTCTGTGAGAACCTGCTGGGGGTGGGAATTCCTAGGATGTTTGACCACCAATAAAGTTACTGTAAATTGTATAAAAAGGGGAGCAGGGAAGAAGTTGTTAGAACACCTCCTGAAGACATCCCTTGTGTCAGACCTGACGTGTTCTCCTCTGGAGCAATAAACCTGTTCTTGCTTTTCAGTTTCCAGCGCCTGTCTCTTTATTTTGGTAACTATCGATATTGGGAATTAGAGGCGTCTTGCGCTAAACAGCCTGGGTATTCGTTAGAGTTTGGCTGTTTTTCCACAACTGTGTAAGATTGCATCCCTGGACCTGTAATGTGCCGCCGCTGCGGGCGCCGCATGTGCCACACATTTACGGTGCCGGGCTTCCGCATAAGGGAGCTGGCCATTATTGTATCCCTAAATGTGGGCACGTTTTGAATGTGTGTAAAATTTAGCAATGCCCGGGGAATTCTAGTAAAGGGAGCACCCATTGGCGAATCACTAGCGTGTGTGATTGATGCATTATTTATTACTAACTTTGACGTTGTGCTTTAACTAGTTTGGATAAAAGTTATCATGAATTTTAGCACCAAGAAGCCAATATTGGTAAATATGTGTGCTACAAATAATCCCTAACATACACTGTGCATACAGTATATTTAATCTGGTGCTGTAATCATAAGCTGTTTTAAAGTATTCTGATAAAAATTGAATCGTGCTGAAGACAGCCTTGATTGGTATTGGATCGAGGACCCAGAAGTCTGCACACCTAGCAGACAGAGATAAAGCATCTTGTCAGAAAGTTTGGCGTTTTCCCTACAGGTGGTGTTTGTTGGCCTGTGGCAGGGTCAGTCAAATGTCCTGGATTCCTGGCATTTAATTGAGTCTATCCCAGTTCTGCGCCCCAGTGTTTCTTGTGCCCCACCTGGCACACAACATGTCGGAGGATGGTGATGACGTTAACATTTCCCCCCCCCCCCCCCCCCTGGAAAAATGTCTGCGGACGCCCATGGGTCCACCCATCCCCTGGTGGCCATTGTTTTGCCCCCACTTATAGTGAACAATATCCTTTGCTGTTTAGGGGTGCGGGAGGGGGAGGGAGAGTTTGCCATTGCAAGATCCTTTCTAGTTACTGGCAAAATCGTTAATGAGGTAAGAATGCATTATTAAAGTTTGTGATGTCACCATTGATGATAAGCACAGATTATATGGCCCTGGGTGAGATTCCCTAGCCTTTCTCACATACATCCAAGAATCAAGATTGTTGGCAAGGACAGGTTAGGGTAATTCCTGCCTTCCATTTCTCCCTCGCTATGACCACCAGTTCAAGGCACTTTGAGGCATATTTGCAAGGGCATTGTCTTCGCTTTTTTGGCTTAAAAAGCCAAAGAAGCGGAGATAAAACAATCGCCCTATTTACAAGAGGGTGCTAACATGCATAATCGCATGTTAGCATCCTTTTTCCCAATGTCTCCCTTTGCATCTCTAATGAGATACAAAGTGGGTGTCACTGTGCGTACCCCGGATGGACTACCTTGCAAATATTGCTGATGTTCATATCGCTATATTTACAAGGCAGCCCACAGGATTTTAGCACACATTAGATTTGAGCAAAAACAGCAGTATTTGCCAAAATCTAATGTCTGATAAAATCCTGACATACCTATGCTTAACATAGGGAGTGGATTGTGCTGATACGACCACAGGGTCGTATCGGCAAGGTTATCGCCGTTTTGCAGGGAACATCGTTGGAAAACCAGCGATGGTCCCTGTAAAATGGTGATTTCCCCCCTGTTGCTGGTAAGTATATCGCCCTGGGGAAACGCGTTGTAAATAACGAGCTAACAGGGTGATATAATACAGAGATATCCGACGATAATGAAAAAAAAGGGCCAAACGTGCTTTGCGTTTATTTATCGTCGCCCTTGCAGATATGCCCCTTTTTATGGTTTCGACCTGGCGAGGGGCACGAAGTGCCCCTCCCAGTTTGAAAACTTTTGTTTTCAGTAGGGATGTTCAGACCGCCTCTGTTTCCAATTGGCTAGCTCCATAAATGGAGACTAGCCATTGGGAGACAGAGGCTGTCAATCACGCTTTCTTGGGAAAACGCGATTCGGGGGCGTTTCTCGGGCTTTTTTTAAGCCCCGCCCCTTTGTCCCGGGCCGCGCTGTGATTGGCTGCCGGCCCGGGACACCCCCGTGATGTCATTCCCCGGGCGGGGCTGTGATTGGCAGGCCGGCCCGGGACCTGACTTGTTTTAATCGCTCTCGCTCCTATTTTACATAAAAGGTCACCTCTTTTAATTCTTAGCGTATGAAGTTAGAGCTTGATGTCGGAGAAAAGACACATTAAAGTCCGGCTCTCTTTGGGCTCGAGGGCCCAATGGACCTCGAGCTCTCTGACTCGAGCTTTAAACGGCTCAGCACACCTCTTTTACTTTGGCAACACTTATAAGCCACAGCGCCACTATCGACGCACTACCTGGACCAACCACGCCACTCTTCTGCTCCCCTTAGAGAAAGCTTGAGTCGACCACTTTCATTGCAGGGTCCCACTCCTCCCCTCAAATCCCAGCTCCGCCTTCTTCTTCCACTGGCCTGCCCCAGCCTCCGTACGCAGCCCGTTACTGTCCTCGAGCCGCGCCCACGGTTCAGCTTGCCTCCTCGCATGTTCTTCGCTTGGCCACGCCCCTTGCTTCTAGCCTCGCCTCTGCCGTCCCCTAGTTATGCCGGCTGAGGTGGGCGCGCGCCGTGTATATAAGGTGTCTCGCGCTGAGGTTCTGTCGCTCTTGCCTGACTCTCTGTTGTGTCTGGGCACTTTAAGTTTTATTCTCCTGCAGTCGTCCTCGGTGTCCTGAGGATGGCCGGAGCTGGGACTCGGCTGCTGCTTCTCTGCCTCTGCACGGGGCTGTTTTTGAAGGGGGCAACAACAAAAAAAACCGGAGGCAGGTGCAGCCTCAGCAAGCCGTGCAACTTGGAGACCCCCAAAACAACCGTGAGTACATTGTCTCTTTCTCTGCGCAAATGCATCCTCTCAACAAACCTGTTCAAAGTGAAGTACGCACTTGAAGATGGATGGTACTGTCTGCAACTACTGTCCCAGATAGCATTCATTCAAGTACTTGTATAGTGGTTATGTTGCCAGTCTCAGCCAGCAAGCCAGCCTCTCGAATCAGGTCCTTGAGAACAGCCAGGCTGGTGGCAGCACCCTTGGATACGTTACACCATATAATTGGAAATACTGGGAACAACACTCCAAATTACTTCCATGGGGAGACGAAGGGCTACATTCCTGGACTGCACTCAATCGAACCTGGCGAATGTTTGCGCCCAAATGTTATGGACCCCAGTCTATTTAAACGTTTAGAATGTAATTTCCAGATGGTGTCCATGTTTCGAAGTTGTATGTGGGCATAAAGGAAACCAGTCCTTTCCCACCAATACTTTTTTTTATAAAGTCTCTTTTTTCACTTCTCTCGATGGCTTCCTTTTTGTCTCGTATACTAATGGTTTTTTTGGAGGCATTGTTGTAGTAATCTGCTAGTGCCAGTGGGCTTTGTGTGGAACACTTGATGAACAGTGTTACATCAGCGACTCATGGAATGTTCTTCAGGTTGGCACTTTACTCCTGGTGCTGCTGTAAGGAGCTCAACTGAAACATTTCAGCTCTACATCACTGTTTCGTTGGATTTTTTCTACTACAATAGCTAATGACTGTTTTGTTACGGGCGTTTTCCTTCCGATAGCCGCTTTTCGAGTTCTGCTTAGCTGTTCAGCTTTATTTCGCGAACCCAAGTACTTAATCACAAATATCTGTTGACACTTCACTTTTTTTAAGTGTCCAGGCCGACTTACCTCGTCAGCGTCTGCCAGGGCATGTGGATGGGACCCGCTGTGCGCCCCTGCGGTCTTCAGTGGAATATGTAATTCTGCATTTAGTAATTGAGTTCGCGTCTTTTGTGTATTAACTTGCTGTTATGTTCGACGACCTTCTGACGTAGCGCTTAATAAGGACAATACACAATTGAATCCTGTAACACGATGGGGTCTCTTGGTGCTAATTAATATGTATTGTTAATCAACTGAACGGTCCTCATGTTACCGACCTCGGAGGGATGAAACTTGGGAGTGGATGTGGCGTAGAGCTGCCGACTCTGGAACTGGGAGTCAGTATTACAATCTCGGCGTTGGCTCACCATCCTTTGAATCTGGGCAAGTCCCTTAATCTCCTCGTGCCTAAAAGAAACTAAACAGTTGGATGTGTTCTTTTGTAAATGTAAGCGGTGCATATGTAGAGCCCTCAATACCTTCGGGTCGAGTTTGAACAATCTAAAACCTATTTTAAAAAAAAATCGGGGAGGGGCGTGAATCGCCCATTGATCCTGCCTTTGAGTATTTTCTGTGCACTCCAGGGTGCAGTGCCGGGAAAACAACTGTGCAACTTCCCTCCTAACAGCGGGAGAGGGGAATCCTTTTAACAGAAACTCCCACCCTCCGGCCTTCCTGATTGTGGCCTTTGTTTCGGAAATCCTGCCCAGGACGGGCTTAAGGGGCAGTCCTCCGACATATGAATGTCTAACTTTTCCCCAGTACCTTTTTACCCCTCCCTTGCTGCGAAGTTTCCACCTATCGATAGGAATAAAACACGGCCAATGCCTCCTATACTTATCAGTTTAAGACTTGCGAACTTTTACTGCTTTGAAGCAGTACAATTTCACTGACTGTCCTCCGAGAGCGGAAGCTTGTCAGTGCCTTACGTCATAGTTAAAAGGCACTGTCCTCCACGGTGACAAAATGTGGGCGTTCAGCATCTCCAGTTTTGCAGCAAGTAACCGGAGTCTACTGTAGTAGACCCTTCATGACACAATGGGATTCTTCAGGGTGGGAGTGGTCCAGTGCTCACATGACCGCATGGTAGAAACGTTTATACTTTACCAAATTAAGTTCAGATGCTCACACTTTGCAGCGCAACAGAGTTTTGTAGGATTACGTGCCCTAAACTGCCAAGAGAACCTATCTGAGTGCAGTCTTTGCAACATCTGCTCTGTGAACATCGGGATAAGTCTATGTAGACTTCAATAACTCACCGCATAGGGACTTAGAAGACAGGTGGCTATTCTTTGAGATTACCTCTGGGGCTGTCGCCACAACACGGTGATTCCCGTAGGCTTCCACTGCCCGGGCCCTAAATAACCATGCACAACCATCCGTCCTGTTGGGGGTTGTTTCTGTAGGACGATAATATATAGATGCAAAAAGTCTTAGCTGCTAGGGTTTGCTCCCAAAGCTTCCGAATCAAGCAGCGTGTTTTTTAGATCTGTCCGTAGATGACTTAGTAGGTTATGTCATGCAATCAAGTACAGTAAATGGTAGTAGTGTGCTTTAAGTGGGCCCCTTAGCATTTCTTTCATGGTTTTCCCCGTTTGTCATTGCTGGTGTGGGTAACTGATCAACTCCGTGACTTTCCATAGATGGTGACACTGTCACTTGTGTTCCTCATGGGCTTTAGGGCGTCAAGTAGTCCTTTTGTTAGATTGTAGATGCGACATGTAGCTTAGTATTGCGACCCCGTGTGTGCTTGCTCTTTGAGGTGAATATTTAGCAGGCACAACTTAACTGCTGAGAGGTGACACTTTTGTCTAGAAAGCACATGCAATATCGGTGACATATCCTGCCCTAACGATGTAGCACTGGTGACCCTTGCTCTCGTTTTATATATGCTGTCATGATTTTTTTTTTCGGGGGGTTCAAAAAGTAACAAGCATTTACAATGCAACGGTTTCGCCTTTGGAAAAGTTTGAGCTATTGGCATTGTAAATGACAAAATTTGTATTTATGTGTTGGTTTTGAAAACAGATAAATAAATGGCATTGTCATTTACATTGCCAATAGCTCTAACTTTTCCAAAGGCGAAACCGTTGCATTGTAAATGCTTGTCTATTAGTGGTATGAAGGGATGTGGAAGAGAAGGCAGCCCAACCCCTCCCATCCTCACTCACTTGAACCTTCCCACCACACCAACCGAAGAAATGAACCAGAAGGTTTTTAAGGGGATGAACAGGGGTTGTTCATCTAGCATTGTACTATCCAGGACATTAAAATACTGGTCATGCCTGTTAAAATAAATTGTCAGATGGAAACTACAGCAAACACAAAGAGACGATGGACGGAGCACTGAAACTTTTCAGACACACACCCCCAGTCACAGATCTGAGTTGAATCCATCATCATTCTTTAGCTCACTTCGCCACCTCAGTTCAGACCCAGCTATATGCTACACTATAGCCAGATCAGGAGTTGTGGCCTTTGGGACATTTTATTTCACCTCTCCCTCCGGGCCAAAATGTAATGCTCCTTCTTTTCACCAATGTTTATTGCTCTATACGCTTTAAAATACATATTTTACCAAATATCTGTCTAACATGCCTTGACAAAGCCAATAGGTCTCGCCTATAGAGGAGCTATTGGCTTTGGAAATTGGGCGGGGTGCATAACAGGCCTGCTGGCTGCTTTACAGCCTTTTTTTTTTTACTTCTGTCAGGGGACGGGGAGAAATAACATTGATGAGAGGTATGGTTGGCAGTTGGAGGGAAGAAACATGAACAGGAGTGTGGGAGAAGAAACAGGATAGAAGCAAATGAGAGAAGGTAGCTCACTTCTTCATAGAAATTGTGCAGGATATTGAACAGTCACTAAAAGAAGGAGGGCTGCATGCAGCTCAGCCCTGCATCTACGTTTAGCACTCTATCTCTGAGGCTTCTACCATTCGAGTCACTCAGAAGCTCAGCACTTGGGATATGATGGACCTATCGTTATTCAGATCATTGCTGCAATCCGTAAGATTAGGCTCTCCCTCTGATCAACATCCTCCAACGAAGCTCATTACCCTGGACCCCGATATTTTGAGGCTCTTGGTGGGGCTTCTCAATTGTTCTCCACAGACAGGGTACATTCCTCAGCCGTGGAAACATGCCATGGCTTTGCCTTGATATAAAAAACCCCTTCTGGATCACTCCAACTGGTCCAATTTTAGATCAGTTTCCATGCTTTCCATTTTGGCCAAAATCATGGAAAACATGTCAATAGACAATTCTCTACTTTTGTAAAGGCCCAGCACTTGCTCCATTCCTCGCAGTTAGGTTGCAGAGCAGGACACAGTATAGAATCTGCCCTTCTAGGAGTCACAGAACATCTTAGACAGCTCCTGGATATTGGCTAGACTACAGCGCTGATTTTATTAGGTCTCAACGCGGCAATCGATAATGTGTCAAATGCCACGTTGATGGAAAGATTGGCCAGACTAGGCCCAAAAGGTACAGCCTAAACCTGGATGGCATCATTTTTGAGTGATTGAACTTTCCAGGTCTTCTCAGCGTATGCTTTCCCTACACACTCATCCCCTGACTGCAGGGGTTCCATAAGATTCAGCCTGAAGCCCAGCCTTATTTAATATCTATTTCCTCCTTTGGCTGACCTGTTTAGCAAGCTTGGGCGTGACTTTTTATTACCATGTGGATCAACAGGAACTCTCTGAAACTCAATGGCAAAAAACTAAGGTTCTGGTGCGGGAAATAAACCTGTCTCTATGGGGCTCTCAGCACTGTCCTGGAAACATTGATGCTCTCCCTGCTCTGGCATTTAACGGTAAGGAACGTTGCCTTTCTTGAATGACTAGCTGTCCATAAAGCCCCAAGTTGCAAAAGTGTCAGCTACCTGTTTCACCATCTTGGGTTGGCTGTGGAAAATCCTTAGGATTTTTCTTTTCCCAGCCCAAAGAACAATAATTCAGGCACTCATCCTTAATTGATTGGACTAAGGAAACGTCCTCTATTTAGGAATGGATAAAGTCTCTCTGGGAGAGGATGCAAGTGGTTCCAAACTCGGCAGTCAGGTTGCTCTAAAGGCTCTCCAAAAGGGCATCAGCTTCCTCCTTTTGCGGGAGCTGCACTGGCTCAAAGTGGAGAAAAGGATCCTATTTAAAGCCCTGTGATTTGTGCACAGAGCCAGATCTGAAACGTGCCCCAATACCTCCACAAAATAGCGAGACGTCACCTGTCGTCTCATACCCTGCATTCCAGGGATCTTGACATCTGTGTGGTTCCTAGAATCAAATGAACCTGTGTGCAAGGCTGGTCCTTTGCCTACCATGGCCCTAAGCTGTGGAATAACCTTCCGCTAAACTTGAGAAGCTGCACCTCACTATCTTTAGGAAACAGTTGAAAACCTGGTTGTTCTAAGCTAATGGACTTGATTGGTACTTGATCTGTCTCCAAGTGCCGAGAAACCCTAAGTGGGTAGATGTTGCGCTATATAAGACTTATACAAGGTAAAAAAAAGAAGCACTATGACACAGACACATTGACCTTTATAATAGTGCGTTTTCAAAAAAGAAATAGTACCTGATTCACACTGCAAGCATCAGATGACCAGCAGAAGACACTAATTAAACATAATTCATCTGTGCTTGGTCCATGCACCACTGAAAGTAAAGGAAGTGAGTCATGACAAGCGCTGGCCAATTAAAAGGCAGCAAAGAAGAGTGACCATGTTGCAAACAAATGGTAAGTTGTGGGCAGGTTGCAAGTCCATTATAAAACACAAAATCTCACGCAGGCAAGAACTAAACAAGCATTGGTATTGCCAATAGGTCTCGCTTTTGGGACTTTATAAGTATTTAGTTATGCAGCACAATATCCTTGGTGCAACAACAAATGTTGCTTGGCCAAACACTTTTAAGGTCCCAAATGCAAGACCTATTGGCTATGCTAATGCTTGTTAATAATATATGGCGTACTGTAGATGGGAGCATGGGCACACAATATGGCACTAGCAATTTCCCTAAAGCACAAGGATGTGGTGTAAAAACTAGAGCTGCGGAGCAAGAAGCTAGAGAGCCATGTTAGAGTTATGCTGTTGGCTTACAGCCCCTGTGAAATAGAGTATGTAATGTTAAGACCATATCTGTAACCCGACATTGTGTGGTATAGAGGCAGAGGGAAAAGAATTACGAGCAGATTTAATAAAGGAACCTGCACTAAAATTTTAACTATGTAAAATAAGGCCCATAGAGACGATTAACAGTGTTGTGGCTATAATTACTAAAGGCACACAGACTCCCAAAGTGGCCAAAATGCTATGAGATAAATAGCAGCATTCGTAAAGTGGTGCACGCAAATTAAGTCAACCAAAACATGACCCCTTCACCCTTGTCTGAAACTGGCGCCAGAATGTAGTCACATATGGGGTAGTACAGTACGGACTTTCTTTTGAAAAGAGTCATTTTGAATAGATGACCTAAAAGATTAGTATGGGAGTAAAATTGCTGTGCTAGGGCTAACCGCGGCGCACTGACGGCTGTTTGTAAACTTTGGAAAAGATTAGAATTTTGAAACAACAGGGAAAACAGTACAGTTTACTAAATAATGTTTATACACATTGGCTAAAAATCCAAGGGATCTGAAAGAGCTGTCCAATGCTTTTGTGGCACAAAAAGAATTTTTTTATCAAAATTTTGAGCAACCATTTTTTTTTAAAGACCCAGCATATTTCAAAAGTTCCATATAACAGAAATAGATAGATAGATAGATAGATAGATAGATAGATAGATAGATAGATAGATAGATAGATAGACAAACAGACAGATAGATGATTTTTTTCCATTACGTTTTCACTCTTCAATGCAGAATCCCATTCATCTTATTACAGCTTCTACGTGGAAGGATCAAGGTGGAAAAATCAGTGATGATTCGAAGCTAACAATCACAGGCCAAAAAAGCAGAGTTAGGCACATCTTACGCGCTCATTTTGTGATGCTATTACTCAGATACATTGAGCTTTTAAATTCATTTCACAAATTGTAACAGTTGATGGACAAATGTTTAACAGAGGTGAAAGGATAGATAATGGATTTGAGGTAAATGCAAAAAAAAAAGTGAGGCAGGAGAGACCAAACAGCAAAAGGATTTAAGAGTTAAACAAAAATAGGGTGTATAATGTACCAAAAAAGAAGGGGAGAGAGGAGGGAGCTCGCTGTTAAGATTAGTCAGATATTGTGAGGAGTAAGGGAGAGAAGCTGGCAAGATTGAGGAGGAGAGAAGCCAGTAAGGATGTGGTTAGAAAGGGATGAAAGGATGAGAAAGGTTAAGAGAGAGAAGCAGCAGGTGAAGGGTAAAGAGGAAGACTGGGTAGAACGGGGATGAGAAGCAGAGAGAAGGCGGTGAGAGGAGGAGGAGCTAAGTGGTTCAGGAGGGATACACAAGGGAGAGAAAAAGATTAAAGAAAATGAGAAATTGCAGGCACGAGGATAGAAGGCAAAGAAGGAGAGAATCTAATGAGGGGAAAAGAGGCCAGTGAAGGCTAGTGTCAGTGTCTATTAAAAAATATTAAATTGGGGCCACTGACTTCTGGGGATTAGGGGGGAAGAATAATAATATACCAACATTTTACTGGCATACAACATCTGGATCAAAACAGTTGTACATATGATCATATGGTACCATGAACTGTATTAGAGTGATGTACACATACCAGGTGGCTGACTGTAGTGTGAGTTGGGCATGTCCTTGTATGAAATAAATCAGCACATGTGTGTGAAAACCACACACTTACTTATGCTGGCAGCACACCTTTGAAACCAGACCCTCTGCAATGTTATCGACCATTACTGAAATAGGGAAAAATGTCCATCTGTATAGTAAGTGGCAGGTGGTTCTACCCATTACGGTTTTCCAAATTCAGCCTCCATGAACATGACCCCTCGTGAAGTCAAGTCCTAAACATACCAAGTCCGGAGATTTGACCCAAGTAACCCTGGTCTGCATTTAGTGTAACAAGAAACGGAACGCTGCATTAGACCTGCCGCTCTTAGGGTCTGAGACCCAGACTTGAAACCGAGAAACTGGCGCTTTCAAGAACTGGATTCTAGGACACTGGCCCCTGCATGTCAATTTCTGCACTCGGGCCCTAGCAAACTGATATACTGGACCTCAAGTTGCCCTAAAAAGTGGCCACTGAAGTTCAGGACTGTGGGACTTGAGTATCGAGCCGCTGAATGTCTGTTTGTCTCCCTAGGTGTGAGACAGTCCCACCATAAGCATGTTCATTTCCGGGAAACTCGCCGAGCGCTCGCCAGTGTACCTTTGAAATTTACCTTCTCGTGCCTGACCCCACCAAATTCAGCATGCACAAAAAGGACTCTGCATGTCAATGGCTGAGGCAGAGACTGGCAAACCTGACCTGACTCTCCTCAAGCCGCTTTAAAAAAAACATTAAGCAGGGAAATTGTGTCTCAGATTCCCAACAGCTCATCTGTTGCATTCGTCTTCCCTGTATCATTTTTCAGATACTGAACGTTGCAGCATTGCTTGGCCCTGGCAGGAAGGTCCCCCACACTGCGATGTGTGCACCCACATGCAGCATCCCCCCACTTTGAGAAGAGGTGTGCGTGTGGGGACTGTTCCCACGTCCCTTCCACCCTGCTCTGAGTGTGATCGCAGCACCGACCAGCACCCCAGCGGCTGCATCAGCCTCTGCGGCCCTCTGGGGTGGAGAGGGATGACCTCAGTGCTGAGGACCCGGTCTCAGAGTTCCATCCGGGGATGGCTGCACCCCGCTGTCATAGATATCCACCGAGCGTCGGTCTGGGTGTGCCCCGCACGTCAGACACGGGGCACGCGGGGACTGTGCCGCCGACTCCCCTGCATGTCTACCGCAGATGCGCTGGCTGTGGCGCAAGCCAGGGTGTGAAAGGAGAGTGATTTGCCAGGCTCTGCTCCAGCAGACAGATAGCTGAGGAGACAGACAGTGCTCCCCTACCCGCCACCCCCTCTACCCCACGCGCGGGAGGGAAAGCACATGGTAAATACAGCAGCTGAGGGATCCGGAGGAACAAGGGGAGGTGGGAGCAGAAGCACCGGGATACTTGCCTTGCCCTCCATTTTTTCAGAGCTAATTGCCTGGTCATTATTTTGGGAATGTTTAAGGTGTTTAGGCCAGGAGAGGAGCAACGTTCTGTGTCAAAGTAAGAACAAGCATTGGCCTCGCTCGAGGTGGGGAGGGGGAGAAGCAGGAGTTGTGTGCGTACTCGGCGAATGCTTACAAAAACAAGCATTGCGCGCAGGCATGCATGAGGTGGGTGCGGCCAAGAGAGCAGGCAGTGTTTCTCTTTTGTGACCAAATGGCCTGCATGCTCCCACAAGGAAATCGCCAAAACGTGCATGATCTGCACTGAAAGCAATGCAACATGTGCTCGTTTTTGCCTGGAAAGCGGCATCTACCTCACGAGGTCTCTTTCCTAGGCAGCGCATGCACGCTGCCTAGGAGGCGAGACCTAAAAATGAATCCAGTGAGACTAGCCAAATTGTGCTTCATGAACAGGCACGATCTGGGAATGTGGGTCACTTTTTAGGTTTCGCCTGGCGTCCGCTGCGCAGCAGCGTTCGTGCAGGCGAATTCTTATGTTGGAACAGTATGTGGCTTTGTCCCGCCTCTCTCTACCATTGGCTAGCTCCATAAATGGAGGCTAGCCATTGGAAGAGAGATCTGTTCCTCATTGTCCGAGGCGATTCGTGGGCGTTCCGGCGATTTTTTTCCTCTCCGCCCCTTGTAGAACGTCATTGGGGCGGTGGGCGGTGGTTTATTTTTATTTTTATTTGGTTTGTTTTGGTAATTTCTCCGAAGATGGCGGCCAGCGGGGGTCCTGTTCTGATGAACGCCCGCGCTCAGCTCGGGATGTCTCGATTCCGGTGAGTGGGGAGCACTGGCACGTGTTCTTGTTGACTTCGTCTCATGGCTGTGCTTTTGCAAAAAGATATTTCCTTCCTCTTGTGCATTTCCCAGTGACTCTTTGTTTTGTTTGCCTTTTTGATGTGTGCATAAGGCTCTCCATCTCTTTTCTGCGTTCCCCGCCTCTCTCCACCCTCTTGTTGTTATTATTTTTGGCTGTGTCGATGCGCTTTGTGTGGCATCATTTCCGTGGACCAGGCTCAAAGGTGAAGCCCATTGTTTTCATATACTGGTTGCGGCGCCCATTTCACGAACGCTGCACTCTTTCTTTTCAGCCCACCCATCCTCTCTGGTTCCTTTTCGCTTGCCCGTTTGCCGTACCGTGCCCCACCCTCCCTGTGCTGTTAGTTGCTTCTCCCACGTGCTGTCCCTATTGCTTCAACCACTCCCACCATCAGTGTCGCCCTTCCCTACATACTGTCTCCCTCAGCGGGTCCAAGCAGTTTGAAGTACAAAAGACCTGAAAGAGTCTGAGAAAGACAATTTGGAAGAAAGTGGCACAGCAAAGATTCAGTGGGATGAAATGAGAAACAGAATACGACAGAGAAGTAGAAAAGAGGAGAAACTGAATTGCCGAAGTGTTCAGAGACAGAAAAGATTATAGGAAAAGTGGTGAGGTAGGAAAAGTGACTTAGCAGCAGAATAGGAGAAGAAGGCAGCGAAACAGGAATGAGCACAGGCAAATGGAAATATCTGCAATGGGGTGAACATTTCATGAAACGGCCTACCAGAAGTGGGGGGAGTTGGGCTTGTGTGAATCAGCCCAGGCATGGATAATCACATCATGGACCCCCACGGCTGCTGGAGTTCATGCACGGTTGTTCTGCGGCTATGTTTCTGCACAACGCAACTCCGCAAGGGGACTCTGCAGGACCTGTGCCCGCTCATCTGAACGTGAGAGGCAGGCAGCACAGACTGTGTAAGTGAAACTCTGTCTCAAGGCATTTATCTGGAAACCCGTTATCCCAGGCCACTTCAACTCTCAGATCCTGCCGTTCCTCCACTCTTGTGCCAGGTCTTCCCAGCTCCTTCGCCCACACCCAGAAATTCTATCACAATTACGACTCCTCTCCTCCCTGGTACACACATGCCAGCAGTTTCACCACAGCTCAGCCTCCTCTCTCAAGGCCAACGAGTACAATCAACTATAGACAAACAGGCGTTTTTTTGTTTTACTGTATGTCCAGATTTATGTCGCAATGTATGGTGGTGCAGTGTATGACTGGGCGTTCGAGACCAAGTGAGTTGGGAAGGGAGCATGTATTGTATTGCACAGTCTTGAATACACTACCTCCTACCGGGACGCCTGCTGACTCTTCTCTTGACACTCTTCTGCAGGAGTAAATGCACAAGCCAGTTTTCATTGTAGTGCAAAATGCTAATTGAAATAGTTTTAAGGTGCCTATACCATTACTTTATGGTGTGGAAGTAATGCAAGTGAACAGAATGCGAAAGAAGGACAGCCTTTCCTCCAAACAGCATGTGCCCATGCTTCCGGCCAGCTCACAAAACATTCGCTTCGATGGGACTTGCAGACCGTAGTTCACAGATCGGCCTCCGTCAGTCCTTGGCTTCTCGGCTGAGACTGACCAAAAACAAAGTTTAGATGAAAGTTAGTCGGGATACAGGTTTTATTCTGCAATCTGTACTGAAACAAACAGCTCATTTAATTTGTGGCATAATGGGCCAACAAATGATGCAAACTTTTTAATATGTGGAACTAATTCAAGTTAACAATCAGTGAAGGTCACTTTAACACTTCTCCAATCTTGTCAGCCCTGTTACCCTATTTGTACAGCTTTCCCTTGGGTGCCCTTTACTCCTGCAGAGCTTCTTTCTTGCTTTTACTGCTGAATAATAAATGGAAATATTAACCAACATTAAAATGTAAAGATACAGCCATTTTATTTGTGTCGCAGTAAGCTTACCTCTTAGTGAGGAGGCTCTTCTTGCCACCTTTGAGCTGTGTTTGCACTGAGTAGAGCAGAGGATCCGTTGAACTGCAATTCATTGAGACAGTCTTTCACTTGGACTTCTTTTACATTTTTAATGATGCAGGTGAACTCTATTTTGGTGGTGTTTCCTTTCTGTGAAACACATAACATTCATGGTTGATGGATGATAGTCCAGATCTCTTAGGAGCTGTGCCTTTGTGTGTTGTGACTTTTAGATACAGGTGCATACTAATTAACCATGTGCCGATAGTGGGCAAGGAGAACTTGGAGAAGTCCTGGTACAGGCTGAAGAAGAGAAAGAAGGAGATGGTTCCTGGCAGGACTCCACAGGAAAAATGGTAGGAGCTTGGTGTGCGCATCTAAAAGGACATTTGTTGATCGGGTAGATAGGATGCAAACCATTGGAGTACGGTTCCAGTGAATTTTCTGAGCTTGAAAAGGATGTTGATCATGTTTTGAGGGTTTTGGATGTTGGAAAAAATTGTGAAATTCCAGACTTTTAAATTTCGGGAAATATGCAACGCTTCTTAGCATTTTTCATTACCCATTTTTACGTACCTTTTTTTAAGTGAGCGCATGTGTTTTGTAAATAAAGAAAAGTCTTACAAGATACAAGTGGGAGACTGGTCCGAGCAGAGAGTGTTCCACCAAGAGATACTTTTTGATCAAACCAGTCCTCTCCTTGTGCGTTATGAGTCTTTTTTAACCCCTTCCGTGCGGCCGCGATTTTCCCCGTGTGCGGCCGCCGGCAGAACACGGGCGGGCCATGACGAACACCCCAGCCGTCATCAGCACACGAGCACTGTAGTGCATGACGGCTGGGGTTCGTCACCAGCATGGAAGGGGTTAAGACACATGCATACACAATGAAAAATAAATCACAAGAGATACTGATAAACCACATTGCACCAAGAAAATAATTGCATGACAGTTTTAATACATTTTGTAACATTTTGTGAAAATAAATTACATAACTCTGTGCATGCCCTCTCCCTGTAGGTGTCTGACCCCTCACTACTTTGTGCATGCACTCTCCCTGTGGGTTTCTGACCCCTCACCTCTCTGTGCATGCCCTCTCCCTGTGGGTGTCTGTCCCCTCACCATGGACTTCCTCACGTGGACTTCTCACATGCTACCTATTTGTATTTCCTTCTTCCCGTCAATGCCTGACCCTTCACCACGGCCAGAGTGCCCTATCGTCGTGGAAGTCTGACCTCTCACTACGCTCTGCATGCCCTCCATGTGTGGATGTCTGACGCAGGTCTCTACCTCCGCCTCTCTGGATAAGTTATCCTCGAGGATCTCCGACTCCCCGCACCCTTCACTTCCCCGGCCACTGCTTGTGCTCTCGTCAGTTACTCTCTGCCGGACAGTGTATGCCATTCTTGTTGGCATGCCTCTGCTCTTTGGTAGCCTCACTGGACACCTCTATGCCCGAGCTTCTATTCCTATAAATGTCAGTGTCTCTGTATCTCACTACCTCACAACCTCCATCTCCCTCACTACCTCACTCTCTCTCACTACCTCACTTTTTCTCTCTCACTACCTCACTCTCTCTATCAACCTCACTACCTCACTCTCTCTCTCTTGTTACCTCACAACCTCACTCTCCCTCACTACCTCTCTCTCTCTCTCTCACTACCTCACTCTCTCTCTATCTCGTTCGGCCTACCTCACTCTCTCTATCTCACTACCTCACTAACTCACTCTCACTCTCTATCTCTCACTTCCTCACTCTCTCTCTCTCTCACTACCTGGCTACCTCACTCTCTCTATCACTACCTCAATCTCTCTATCTCACTACCTCACTCTCTCTATCTCACTACCTCTCTCTCACTATCTCACTACCTCTCTATCTCAATACCTCACTATATCTCTCTATCGCTCACTACCTCACTCTCTCACTACCTCCCTCTCTTTCTCTCTCTCTCACTACCTCACTCTCTCTCTCTATCTCACTACCTCAACCTCGCTCTCTCTCTCTATCTCACGACCTCACAACCTCACTCTCCCTCACTATCTCACTCTCTCTGTCTCTCACTACCTCACTACCTCACTCTCTATCTACCTCACTCTCTCTCTCACTGCCTCACAACCTCACTCTCCCTCACTACCTCACTCTCTCTCACTACCTCACTCTCTCTGTCTCTAACTACCTCACCACCTCACTCTCTATCTACCTCACTCTGCATCTCTCACTACCTCACAACCTCACTCTCCCTCACTACCTCACTCTCTCTCTATCTCACTACCTCACTTCCTCACTCTCTCTCTATCTCACTACCTCACTCTCTCTCTCACTACCTCACTCTCTCTCGATTAGCCTACCTCACTCTCTCTATCTCACTTCCTCACTACCTCACTCTCTCTCACCCTCACTACCTCAATCTCTCTATCTCACTACCTCAATACCTCACTCTCTCTCTATCTATCACTACCTCACTCTATCACACTCTCTCTCGCAAACTCTCTCTCACACACACTCTCTCTCACACTCTCTCACACTCTCTCTCACACACTCTCTCTCACACACCCTCTCTCACGCACTCTCTCTCACACACTCTGTCACACTCACACACTCAGTCACACACACTCTCTCACACACAATCTCTCTCACACACACTCTCTCACACACTCTCTCTCACACACACTCTCACACACTCTCTTACACTCTCTCTCACTTACACACTCTCTCACTCTCTCTCTCACACTCTCTCTCCCACTCTCTCTCTCACACTCTCTCTCTCACTCTCTCTCTCACACTCTCTTACTCACTACCTCACTCTCTCTCTCTCCCTCACTACCTCATTCTCTCTCTACCTCACTACCTCATTCTCTCTCTCTACCTCACTCACACACTCTCTCTTACACACACTCTCTCTTACACACACTCTCTCTTACACACTCTCTTAGACACTCTCTCTCTCACACTCTCTCTTACACACTCTTTCTTACACACACTCTCTCTTACACACTCTCTCTCTTACACACTCTCACACTCTCTCACACTCTCTCACACTCTCTCTCACACTCTCTCACACTCTCTCTCTCTCACACACACACTCTCTCTCACACACTCACTCCCTCACACACACTCACTTTCTCTCACACGCACTCACTCTCTCTCACACTCTCCCTCTCACACACTCTCTCACATTCTCTCTCTCACACTCTCTCTCTCACACACTCTCTCACTCTCTCTCTCCCTCCCTCCGAGCAGGGAGAGAGAAAAGAAAGATGGGGGCTGCGGGAGGAGGAAGTTCTGCATGGCAGCCACAGAAAGAGCCCCCGCTCCCCGAAAACAGCACCACATACCCCCCTGTCCCTCCCGAAAATCACCCATCTGCAACACCAAAAGCGACCCAAAGGACATTCTCACCAAAAACCGCGGTCATAGCGTGGAAAAATACAACTCCGCCACACTGATTCCATCAAGCTCAGAGAGGGGAAAAACATGTTTTGGAGATTTTCTTGCTCAACTAGTTTTCTTCGCAAACTTGCTGCGAAGTAAACAACACCCGGGGGAACAATACAGAGAGTGGGGTGACAATTGCCAACGCAGATAGGACACACCAAGAGCTGCGTGGTCTGTGGCTTTGTGTATGTGTGTGTGGTTCTCTGTGTGTGTGTGTGGTTATGTGTGTGTGTGTGTGCCTCTGTGTGTGTGGCTCTGTGTGTGTGTGTGTGCGTGTGGCTGGGTGGGTGTGTGTGGGTGTGTGTGTGCAAATGCAATAGGTCTCGCATTTGCGAAAGATTAAGCTATTGGCATAGTAAATGACAATGCCATTTATTTCTCTGTTTTCAAAACCAACACATCAGTAAAAAGTTTGTCATTTACACTGCCAATAGCTCTAACTTTTGCAAAGGCGAGACCGTTGCATTGTAAATGCTTGTTTGGGGGTGCCTTGGCCTAATTGTGATCTCAATCCGACCCTGGAAGTCATAGCAGGAAGACATCATAGAGAGTCGCCCTCGCATACAGGGACTGACGTTCAACGAGGTCCCAGTGTCTATACACTTCGGCAGCTCATAACTCTACAGTTCTATGCATATGAGAAAATCGTGCACTGCTGCTGGGCACGTAACAGCGATTCTGTTTAAGAGGAAGCATGCATTGAGGCTGCACGTGCCAATGTTGTTCGATGTGAAGGCACGGTGACCTGTTGCTGCTGCCACCTCTTCTATGCCACGTCCTTGCGTTACAGAAGATTGTATTCTCACTGCCTTTGATGTAGCAGTGTAGCGCGTCATTGACGGATGCAAACACTTTTGCACCTCACAAAAGCCAAAACGATTTGCTATAGCAATATTTGTGTTACTTTGACCTTAGACAGCTTGAAATACATTATTGCTTCCCTCTTATCTGTTTACATTCCTTTTATGCTTGTTTCCTTTTTTGGCTTTGCTGAATACTACCTGCCTGTGTTTGTATGGTCACTTTCCCCCTCGTGAATTCTGCATTTATGAATTGTATCTTTACTACCTGACCCTATGTTCAAAAGGTCGGCAACAGCCTGAGAGAAATACTATAACATGAAAAAATACACCCGGATGTCGTGTTTGACTAAGCAGTCGGGTGACACACAAACTATGCTTTACCCACTTACAATGTTTGGGATATCATTGTTCTATGCATTTTACATGTCTAGATGTTGGAACTAAAAAATCAACAAAGGTTCGGTGCCAGTGATAGAAAATGAACGGAGACCTCGCAAGCACAGGGCCCTTTATCCACTGAATAATGCAAATATGGTTCCCGTGTCATCCACCTTCTTATTTTTCAACCTATAAAAAAGTTTCTCCTAAATCACACGCTCTGCCTGTGTTTATCGACGGCCCGATTAAATAAGAATGATGGTTTTTAACTAAGCAGGAATTTGCAATTAACCTTCCACGTGAACTCTTCTGTGATGCACTAAAATACAGAGTTTTTTTTAATGAATCGTTAGTTAAAAATTAAAGTTTTATGACCACAATAATGTGATGCCCTTCAAAGGACGGCCCAGCTGGGGACACTGGGATCAGAGAGCGTGCAGCGCATGGGTAAATGATTCACTTGTTGCAGGAGGACACTCTTACCATTCTGAGTGAGCCGCCGCCACCGAAGAGCCGCGCCGAGACAAGTCCGACTCCGTGGATTCACTTTCACATAGAGAGCCCACGATGAATAAACAAAAGGTGAAGAAGATCTCAGTCAAGAGGGTGGAAGACACAGACGCCCTGCGGTGGGCGCGGGTGGCAAACCGCGGCGAGGAGAAGAGGGGCGTGCATCGAATCAAGGTGATTGAGAGGGCGGCCGCCATTCGCTGCTCTGATCTGGACCGAGAAAAGGCTGCCTTGGAGCGCATTCTGGTCAAGGTAAACGCCTCGACTGGCTATTTGCAAGGGGAGAGGACGCAGAACCATCAGCTGCAGCAGTGACGGTGGACCTGGGTGACTCCTGTCATTCTGGACCAATGAGAACCTCATCCTTCTTGACACCCTACCGATGACTCAATATGAAACGAGGACATGTTTTCTTTATTCTCAATAACGCTTCAAATGCCTCAGTGTCTCCGGCACGCGCCGCCCACGTGATCTAGTTGCCCCTTACAGGTGGATTGTGAAAGTCACGTGGAGCAGGTGATGGTTTGCCTGGACAGCGTTAATGGATCAAAGGAATCTCCAATTGACCAATTCCCACAGCGCCTTCCGATAGTGCCCCAGGCAGTGGCTGAAGCGCTAGGACCTGCAGAAAGATCAGTGTGGCTGCGGCCTACCTACCCAGCGCACGCAGAGGGTGCACTTACCTGTTCCATGCTGTGGCCTGTCTGTCACAGACCTGCGATCTGCGCCAGTCAATGAGGCCTGCTCCAATTCATTTGTATATACAATTATCCTAAACCTTTCAGCTAACCTCCTCTTATCCAACAAGCAACACAATGTATCCCCAGGAGTGCAAACCAAACATCGGAGTGTGGGGCTCATTTAAAATGCGGAAGACATTTGGCCAGGCTGGTGTAGACTTTGGCCTCTGCCCCTCGGCATGGGTCTGTCCACTGCATTTAGAGATTCCCACCTGCATGGCAGGGATCTCTATGATATCAGTGCATCTGCTGGTGTGACAAATCCACCGAAGGGACAGATGAATGTAGAGTGGGAGCTCTGCTGGTTGTGTCTGCTCTTCTCTGCATTGATTTTTTTTGTTTTACTTAAACAAATAACTCTAAAGAAGAAGTATGTTTCAGTAAAATAAAATTAAAAAAATGTTTGCTTTGCCTTTTGTACTTACTGGTTTTTCTTCTTGTGGTCCAGGGTTCAAGATCACTAGAGCTTCAGGAGTCTTAATACAGTTCATGAGTACTTTAAACTACGTAGGCACTTGTATTGTGTTTGCAACTATGTTTTTTTTCAGTGCTCATCCTTTGGATTATCAATCTAGTTGAGAAAGTACTAATTGCTTCATAGCTGTGCATTGTGTATTGCATTTGGTATGATGCAGTAGTGTTTTCGGGGTATTCCATTTGTTTGTACTCTAAATATGTCATGAATGTTTAAGTTTTTATTAAAAGTAGTGTGTGCACACAACCCTCGGCTGGACGTTTGCCTTTATTGCTTTGATGTATGGATTGCACTGTTCCTATACTCACCCTATAACCCTCTCTTAGCCTTGCACTGGTCACCCACGTCTACTCCGAGAAGTAATGATGCTCAAGAGAACATTCTTTTCTATCACAACAGTGCACCGTGAGTGCTGCTGCTAGGCCTCCCGAGCTTTTCCTCAGTTGGAGAAAATCTGATGGAAAGTGAGATATTGGGAAAACAATTTAGAGTTCTGAAATAGTAATTTATTTTGGAATAAAAATTGAAAATATGTTTTGCCATGTGGCACAGTCGTTCCCTTCCTTTGCTGTGTGTGTTATGTTGGCAGAAGCACACTTCACGCCGTTAATGGTGCTTTCTGGAAGGGGTGGAGATTTCTTTAACTTATGTGAGTTGGTTACTGTTTCCTGTTATACACAAAGGAGTGATTATCAAACCCTGTTATGTACAAATGTGTGCTGCTGAAGAAGAAGACTACATACTTAGCAGTCAAGCACACCGGAAGTAGCCATACTGGCTATACTAAGAACAGTTATTATAGTAGTTTATTCCTTTCATTACAATCGTCTAGTGGCTCTTTAACTTTACATTCAAGAAACATACTTGGGAATTAGCATTTACAACTTTGACAGAGCAGATTGCAAATGAACACATTATATTTTTTTCTTTAATTGCAGTCCTTTTACTTAAAAAATATTCCTTTTTATCACAATTTGGGTTAGTGTATACAAGGTAGAACTTGTGCAACAAACGCAGCATTCAAATATTCACATATGAATTTACCATACTTTTTTCTCTTTTACTTTGCGTTTAGATGCACAAAAATTGTCATCTGTTTTAACAAAGGTGAGATCCTGGCTCACAATATCAGGATATGAGTGCATTTACCTCAGTAGATCGTACGTGATAGTGTGGACAATCTACAAGTATAGCCAGTTTCCTGCAGCCCTTATAAAATGTTATTTATTTGCAACTCCAATACTAATGCGAGACCTATTGCATTGCAAATGGGTGTTTGATTTGGAGCCTCTGTGAAACTTTGAGAAGATCATTGGTGCACAGTAAAAAGATTTCTTCTTTATTTCCAACTTTAGTGAAGGTGTCTCTGAAAGAATGTTACTGCAGAGACGTGTTTTACCAGAATACAATTTCAATTTTGAAATGATGGATAACACCCATATGGCCTATTTTAAATGATTCCATTGCATGTAGAAGTTACATTTTGTTCTACCATGAAGCACAGATAGTCATGGTTTTTGGTGCTTTTAGCTCTGATGTTTGGAGCCGGTATGTTTCATCCAGCACTGCCTTCTATTTGAGAGAAATTGAATCAGATTATAGCAACCTCTGGTGGAAACCTACATTTCTCCGGCACTCGCTCCTTTTAGAGCACCAACAGAAACTAGCCATAACCCACATTGAACGCTATGGACACAGCGCGACCACACGCTGCAAAGACCGCCAACCCATCACATAAACAGGGAGAAGTTGTGTTTCGCAGCACCAACAATTTCACGCTTACTGAAGCAAAAGTGCACACAAGCAAGTAATAGCAAATAATGGTTTTAAAAGAAAGCGTACCTTACTGCAGTGTTTAATTTGCAAACAAAATAAGTGCCAGGGCTCTCGTCACAAGGCCACTGCACCTTGTGCCACGCATTGCCCCTGTCAGCGCCGCCAATGATAGAAACAACACAAGTACACTTACACTCCTACGGTGTGAAAATTCTGACTATTTCGGGTACCCAAAGGTGTAAGAATGGCTTGGGTGGCAGGTATAATTCACTTTTAATGAATATTGAGTTAATAATGAACTGTTTTTGTGGTCATCTCTAAATTAGCCAGACAACGCCACCTTGTGGCAGACTGTCACAGACCCCAGTGCTGGCAATTAAGTGCCACTGGCTCAAATTAAGCACTGCCTTACTGTTCACAAGGGAGCTGCTCTCGCCGGAAACAGATCAAAGCAAGGTATAAGTGAGGGAGATGGGAGAGGTGGGATGTTACAATAGAAAAAAAGAAAATACTCTAGAAAGTAGTTGTCTTTTGTAGTGAGCTTAGAAAGGGTCAATGTCTCAATGAGCCACAGACACCTCTTGCTGTAAGGAGTGGGATGGAGATGATGGGGGAATGGGCAGTGACAGCCACCTGCTCGTCGGGATACTAGCAAAGCATCCCCTGAGGGCAAATGTATCTGGTTGCAGGACTGTGTCATAAAATCACGTGCAAGGGCACCAAAAATTCAGACAACAGATGTAGAGGGAATATCTATTTTAGAACGCATTTCGTAGGCCTACCAAGTAGCCATTTGGTTTTAGAAAGGTAGAATTGTGACCCCTTTCATATTACCAAACTACAGAGCACAGTGTGATATTTATAACGAGGCAACAGTTACTTTAACACCTGCATTTATATTTGAGTTGAATTTTCTGTAAGATTAATGGATGCTCAGATAGTACTAAATTCTGCTCAGTTTTGCAAAATGTGTTTCCTGTTCGATGGAGAAACTACATTTTAAGAAAAGGAACTAAGGACACTTCTTTTATGAAGTCTTCAAAATGGCTAACTTTTAATCCCCAAATCAAATCTTAAACGTTTTTGGGCAACCATACTAGACATTGCTGAAGCTCTGGCATTCACCTAAAACATGGACTGCATAAACCCTGTTAGGTAAGTTACCAGCTTTGGCGCCCTACCTGCAGCGCTACATCATTTGCAGCTCCTGGACTTTTTAAAATTCCCGTTTTGTCATTTACTTTGTTTTTTGCTTTTGACATTTCCCCCTGCTTTTAATTCGCCGGCCACGCATACTCCCACTGCTGTCCTCTCACCCGCACTCTAATCGAAGTAAATTCACCGCACTTTGCGGGTCCTGCGCCCCGTCTCGTTGGCGGCCATCTTAGGTGTGGGGATAGTCTGACGTTCTAGTCCTCTTTCTAGGAGGCGAGGCGAGCATACATTCAGGCAAATCAGGCAGCTCGCTCTTACCAGCTTTGGCGCCCTACCTGCAGCGCTACATCATTTGCAGCTCCTGGACTTTTTAAAATTCCTGTTTTGTCATTTACTTTGTTTTTTGCTTTTGACATTTCCCCCTGCTTTTAATTCGCTGGCCACGCATACTCCCACTGCTGTCCTCTCACCCGCACTCTAATCGAAGGAAATTCACCGCACTTTGCGGGTCCTGCGCCCCCGTCTCGTTGGCGGCCATCTTAGGTGTGGGGATAGTCTGCGCGTTCTAGTCCTCTTTCTAGGAGGCGAGGCGAGCATAAATTCAGGCAAATCAGGCAGCTCGCTCTTACCAGCTTTGGCGCCCTACCTGCAGCGCTACATCATTTGCAGCTCCTGGACTTTTTAAAATTCCCGTTTTGTCATTTACTTTGTTTTTTTGCTTTTGACATTTCCCCCTGCTTTTAATTCGCCGGCCACGCATACTCCCACTGCTGTCCTCTCACCCGCACTCTAATCGAAGGAAATTCACCGCACTTTGCGGGTCCTGCACCCCCGTCTCATTGGCGGCCATCTTAGGTGTGGGGATAGTCTGCACGTTCTAGTCCTCTTTCTAGGAGGCGAGGCGAGCATAAATTCCAGCCATGCTTACGCGCAGCGGTGGCGCGCTGCGGGGACGCCAGACTGACGCCGGAGTTACGCCAGAGTTCAGCCCGTCTGCGCCCGTTCGCGCTGAGGGCGGGCTGCAGGGCGGGCTGGACCTGGCTCCTACTCCACCACCATTCTTTGAGGTAACCAGGCAATACTCCTTATTAGAACTTCTGGCATTTAGACCATCAGCGCGGCCTTGTTTACATCACTTCTCTCCTGAAGGGATATTGCATTCCCATCGTTGTATGACGTGCACAGTTTCCTTTCAACTCCCCGTCGCTGGCCTTAATAGACCCCATCCTTCTTCTAGACAGCCTATCACCTCCCCTAGAACTGTTTTTCCTATTAATGCGCATTCGCTCATTAAACACAACTTGGCCTTCCACGAATTTGTGGAGGAGAGACAGCCGGACTGGGTTTTTATTACGGAGACCTGGGCTTCTGACTCTTCCGGTCACGATCTACTGCTGGCCATCCCTGAGGGCTACTCTCTTCACAGGCAGGATAGACCATTGCGCAGAGGAGGAGGAATTGCCATTCTTTTTAAATCTTCTCTTCCCTGCACTGTTAAACCGCTATCTATGCCTCAAGATTGTTTTGAATCACTATACTTTTGTATTATGTGTGCTCCATCGGTCTCTTTCACGGGGATACTGATCTATAGGCCGCCTGGCCCTAGAGCCAGCTTTTCTGCCGATTTATTGAGAATTCTCGAACCCTATTTTGGAAAGCCCTGTCTTACCATATTGGGTGACCTCAACTTCCATCTTGACGAGGTTAACTCAAAGGATACCCTGTCATTGGTTGAGTCACTCGGAGCCTGTGACCTTGTTCAGCTTGTGAACAGTCCCACACACAAGGCAGGTCATATCCTCGACAGTGTATTTTCTAGTGATTCGAGACTCTCCATTGGTCCCCCTCTGCCGTTGGTCTGGACAGACCACTTTGCAGTACCGTTGGAACTTGCTCTTCCTGCCTCATGCCCTACTAAACAGGCTACTACTTCACTTACTCTTAGGAGAAATTTCAGAAACATCACGGATGAGGCTTTTGCCTCTCTTGTTTTAGCTCCCGTGTCCCTCTCCCTGAAAGACGCGGATGAGGCAGCTCAGGATCTGATGGATTCCATCATTAATGCAGTAGAAAAGCTTTCCCCGCATATCTGCGTTATGTAGCCCGGCGGAAGCCTACGGCACCGTCGTTCTCCGACCAGTTGAGATCCCTAAGGCAGGGTTGTAGGAGCAGCGAGAGAAGATGGAGGAAATCCTGGGACCCTAAGGATCGGGAGGTCCATAAGTCTGCACTGCGGGAGTATAAACAGAGAGTGGTATTGGAAAAGCAGGAGTACTTTTCCAACCTACTAGCTCTCTCACTTCATCTAGGGAGCTTTCAAAATCGCTGACTCGCTATGCTCCCTTCAACTCCCAGATCCCGTAGTCAGCTCTCAGGGTCTTTGCAATGATATCTCAGACTTCTTTCACAACAAAATTCTGGACATTCATGTTTCTTTATAAGTCCAACGCCACTCCCTGGACGAGAATATCCCTCCTGCCATAATTAATTTGGACTCTCTGGATGAAGTTCCTTCCAGATCACTTACGGAATTTCCATTTTGTCCCTGGAAGGACTGAACCTTCTACTTGACAGGACCAAATCCTCTTCCCCAATGGATCCTCTACCTCTCAAAAAACTCAAAGAGTGTAGAAGTAGTCTCCTTCCTCCTATGTTGGAGGTCATGAATAAGGCTATTGTCCAGGGTTCTTTTCCACCGGTATGGAAGAAGGCTATTGTGAAGCCTCTCCTTAAAAAACCATCACTTGACTCCGGCCTTCTTAAAAATTTTAGGCCTATCTCCCTACTCCCTGCCCCAGCAAAAATACTGGAAGCACATCTTAATCTCCATATGTCTTCCTTTCTGGATGCTTCTGAATACCTTGACAACACCCAGCAAGGATTCAGAAAACACCACCGCACGGAGTCCGCTCTTACTCTTGTGGTCGATAACATCCGACGCAAAGTGGACTCTGGCCAAACTACAGTTCTGGTCCTGTTGGACCTCACGGCCGCGTTCGATACCCTGTCTTCTGCCATCTTAACATCTCGGCTTAGGGAGGCAGGTGTTACTGGGCCGGCCCTGAGTCTCCTTAATTTTTTTCTCCTTGATAGGGAACAGAGAGTGATGCTCGGAAACTACCTCTCCCCTCCCAAGTCATTGCAATGCGGGGTGCCACAGGGGTCGGCATTAAGTCTGACCCTGTTTAACATCTACGTGGCCCCCCTTGCTAGACTAGTAAGATCGCAGGGGATGGAGGTGGTATCTTACGCCGACGACACCCAGATCATGGTGTCACTGGCTCATTCCTCTGTCAGGACATCCGCCTCCAGCTTCAGGTCATGCATGCAGCATGTGGCAGATTGGATGATCATCAACTCCCTTAAGCTGAACGGCGACAAGACAGAGGTACTGGTCTTTGGGAAGGACCAAGATGTTTGGTCAAGTGAGTGGTGGCCTTCTTCTCTTGGCACCTGCCCCACCCCCTCCCAATCAGCCAGAAATCTCGGCGTGGTATTTGACACCTCACTCTCGATGTCTCTACAAGTGAACCGGACTGTGGCCACTTGCTGGGGTGTGATCAGGATACTCAATAGAATCCATAGCTATCTCTCCCTCCAGGCGCGCAAACAGATTGCAGACGCTCTTGTTGGCTCCAGGTTACATTACTGCAACTCTCTGTACATGGAGTCCAACAAGGGCCTTATACATCGACTGCAAATTGTGCAGAATGCTGCGGCGCGCTTTGTTTTGGCTCTTCCTAAGACATCATCTGCCACCATTGCGAGGAGGGATCTTCATTGGCTCCCTGTTCAGCACAGAATTTCTTTTAAAATTTTGTGTCTGACATATAGAGCACTCGCGGATGGCTCAGCGGGTGCTATCAGCTCTTTACTCACCCGCTACTCTCCAACAAGATGTCTGCGATCCGCGGGACTATTCCAACTTGGTGTTCCCCGATTCAGGCTGACCAGATGGGGAGCCAGGGCTTTTTCCGTTGTTGCCCCTCAGCTCTGGAATGCTATTCCAATTGAGATTAAAACCTTACCCTCAATGGATTTGTTCAAAAAGGCCTTAAAAACGTGGTGCTTTTCCAGAGCCTACCAATGATGGATTGCTCCGGTGTTGCTATGAGCTGGTATTTATGAAGTAAGCGCCTTGACGCCCATTGGGCAAAGTTCGCGCAGGACAAGGCTCCTTTCATTCATTTCATTCATTATACAGACTTTCGTAGAACTTTCCTAATTGGAGGAATGTAAACATGCACAGTGCTGTGACATGTGTTCCTAGGTTATTTTAATTAATGTCATTAATTTCCAAAATATGCATGGCTATAGAAAGTGTATATGCTACATTGTTGCTCCAAACACCTAACGTGATAGGAAACGTTATGCAATAAACAAAATGGGCCGAATTCCATTCACACGCTAAATGACTATACTGTGCTTCTGGTGTTGGAGGCACTCTTAAAAGACCTATACCACTGGAGCAAGTTGGGGAATTCATGGCTGGGCCACATCTTTTCTATTGTATTTTGTATTTATTTAAACAAGCAGATAAAACAGATATATCAAATTTGTCTTGGTTGTTTCAGCATAAAAGAGAGACGTATCCCGGTATTTCCCTAAAAATAGCAGAATACATATAAACAATAACATAAAACCAGTTGGATTTAGAATACAGTAGCCATGTTAGTATTCCTTACGCTTAGTATCTTGGTGACTTCACACCTATTAAGCAGTATAGGAACATATATTTCAGTTATGGAATCCAATACAATCTTTTAGATCATTATAATTTCAATAAAGCAACAAATCCTGGCTATATGTAGAAAGTGCGAGGGTGCATGAGTGCAAACATTGGATATGTGATCCTTCAAATGCAAAGAAGAAGAATTTAGCAGCCAACACTTCTCTACAATTATGTCCTATAAAGTGCTTTTGTGTAAGGGAGAGAGTCCTATTACAAACTAATACAATATTTTACATCTGTAATTTCAATACTGCAGCTAATCCCAGGTATATCTAGAAAGTGCAAGAGTGCATTAGTGCAGACATTGGATATGTGATACTTAAAGTGCAAAGATGAAGAATATAGCAGTCATTACTATACAATTATATCCTATTAAGTGCTTATATGTAGAGGAAAGAGTCCTATCGTAAATTTCTAAATCTTTATTATAAATTGCCAGGAAGCGGTAAATGTTTTAAGACCCCCGACCCTACTAGCAAATGCTTTGTCAAAGTTTTTGAGTTCAGATCATTTTATTACACCATTCTTGGAAAGTTGGTGCTCTGTTAGTCCTCCAATTCTGCAGGATCAAGGATCGCGCAACTAAAGACGTAATAGTTATAAATACATCCACGCTTTTACAGCAAAGTTGAGATTGCCTTTGAGTACTAAGCCCACAGAGTGCTATATGTACATCAGGTTGTAACTGTGTATTTAGCACCCTGCTTAAGGCATCAAACACTTGTTCTCAATACAATTATCTCCCAGGGCAGGTAAAAAAAAATCCAGCCAATCTCCGCTCACAACCTGCTTACATCAAAAACAACGGTCCTCCACCTCCGGATATATCTTTGACAATCCTCTTGGGGAATAGTATGCCATCCAGCGAGCTAAGAAAGTCATTCTCTTGAATTGTGCAGCTCTTAGAGCCGAATTCCCTAATTTTGAAATAAGCTGCCATTATTTTCTGAAAAAGTACACTGGGTTGTCAAGGATATCTTCCCTAAAAAGTTGTTTATCAAGAGACATTCCGTTTGACTCATTAGTAACCAATACCAATTATCCAATGGAACATATTTCCATAACAGTCACAGACAAAATGTATACGTTTTAACTAATCTTGCTACTTTATAAGATCTATTTTAAGGGGAATAGGGCAGAGGTGCACCTGTCTACTATAATGTTTTTCATATTACAGTGAACCTGCCTAGGACGACTTTTTTCATAAGTCAGCCGGTCTTAGGTGGTGTGGGGGGTTGGGTAATCAGGCTTTGGAAGGCACTACCGATATTGGGACTCTAGGTGTTGAGGATATGCTTGCTTGATGTCCTTGGGTAGGGTTTCCAAACTGTTATCAAGGACCATCATATGTTGCATTAACCACTGATGTACCGATAGTTAGAAACATTCTCCTTATGTCCTTGTATTGCTTTAACTGTGGTGCTATGCTAGGATTGTCCTGGAACTTCCTCCCTTCCCTTCTTAAAAATGTTCAATAAAGATATGTTAAAAAAAACCCGTAAAACGTGATAAAAAGTGTGCATTAGAAGATCTGCCAAAAGCCATCATTTTGGCCTCTTAATATCATTTATCTCATGAGCCACATGTATGCGCTATTATTAATTGAGAGGCATATGGTGATGGAGAATGATCAGGAACAGTGTGTTCTGAGAGGATTTCAGTACATTTTCAGTTAAGGCGTTTTTGTGCTCCATAATTCCTATTTATTATGGGAATTAAAAATGTCTGAAAGTAACACAATAGAACATTTGTGGTTCTCATGCAAGTGATTACTTTTCATTAATGAGTTGTTAGATTTCCATGTGATGTGTCTACAACTGGCACAAAATGCAAGTATATAATTTGGAGATTTGGAGAGAAAAATGTCTGACATCCACACTGACTAGGGCTGCCATTCTGGTCACATTCTATCTTGTGGCATTTTTAAATCTTCACGTGACAAATATTTTATGAACTATAATAGTGAAATGTAGAATGGTATCAATTTCAAAAGTGAGAGTTCACTATAGCATGATTTACAAAGTCGAACTTAAGGAAAAACTCGAAGAGAATATATACAATATTTATTAAAATGATCCGCCAGGTCTATACAATAGGACATAGAAAAGAGACCTATTCCATCACTTGCAACGTAGCCATTTTTTTTGGAGGGGGGGGGGGGGCATTTTCTGTATTAGCACCCTTTATGAAATGTTGGAGCTCGTTCAGCCAATCCGAATGCTTAGATTGTTGTTTCTACCTTTTGTGGTTTGCCAACGTTTCGTTTTGTGAGAGCGTGAATTCGGAACTCAGAGCAAACTGGACAATTTGTCTGTTGGTTGGATTGTGTTGGGTGAGATTAGGGTGCCATTGACAGTTGTTAGTTGCACATATTAGTATTGTTTTAGGGTCACCCTTAAGTACGGTGGAGCTGTTAACACTGTTTCACATAACATAAGTGTTTGTAAAGCGCACTTTCACCACTACGGGTATCTTGGCGCTGAATAACAGATGTTTCTTGTTACCCAACTCAATGGTACTCATTTTATCGACCTCAGATGGCTGAAAGGCTGAGTGGCCCTTACGGGATTCGAACATGTAACCATGATGTTGAACACAGGCTACTGCAGTAGACACATTAGTCCTCAGAGCCACCAGACACAGCCACGTCTCAGACAATGGCAATTAAGTGCTGGGTATTTAGTACTTCTCAAACAATCTATCAGCATGCATTTCTAATCTATTAGTCATGCAGCTTTAGTAATAAAGTTCTTTTCTAGAGATGCTTTTATTGTATAAGGTTACAATTATAGACATTTTGTAAATCACAGTTTCCCAATAATTTCTATAACGTTTTGCATTAGTTTAAATACTTTGTTTAATATTCTACCCATATATTTTTACATTTTTCCTAAGTGGAGGGATACTAAAAACATAACCAATGACAAATCGACAACATTTTTGATCACCTGTTGCAAAAATAACATCAAAGTACAGTTTTAAAACTCATCCCGTTTTCAAGAATCAAAATATATCACTGCTTCAGGGAGTTTTACGTTTTTGAAGGGAAATTAGTTACATGAATGCTAAACAAAAATGGTACAAAGTGTCATCCATCTTAAATAAAAAAAAGATTAAAAGTTGGTCTGGGTTGTTTTAATAAAAGTGTGAATATCAACAAATCCGATTTAAACATTATTAGCCAAGTAAAAAGAAATAACGTATTAATACAAATCAGGTATCCCTCATATGAGAAATGCTGGTAAATATAATGGCATGTGATTTTTCTATTTGTCCCCCCTACTCCACCCACCTGCATATTTCAAATAGCTGAACTAAATAAAGTTATTGTTTGGCACAAAGAAAGGAAAAGTCTCTTTCAAATGGTAAAGAACTTTCAAAAGAAGATATAAATCTGTACTTTGCTAAAAAATCAATGCCAAAACGTTTCTACCTCACTCCGATTATGGTGTTACCTTCAATGTAAAATTAATAAATGAGAAACCAGTATATTTACATTTTATAAAGATCAACTTCGTGTGGACTTCAAATGCAACTTGAGTAAAGACAGTACATTTATAAAATAATAAAAAATAAATGCATGTGAAATGGTTGCATAAATGTTAGGTTATTTTATGCGACAGTACCCTAACAAAATTTGGATGTAAATCAGACAATGAAATAATATTATTTTTATATTCAAATTATTATTGACATATTTTTTCATACAAAACTTATATTAATACAGACACTTTTGACAAAGAAGCAAAACGCAGAATAAATAAATCTTCCCACTGAGGAATTTGGCCACATAAATACAGTATTACTTTTTTTAAATGCATCTTACTTTGAAAAATGGTCTCTGCGAAGGACAAACAGGCATCTCAAAATGATTGAAGTTAAGACATGAGTATTCCCTAAGGAGTGTTATAATGTAGACATTGTGAACGCTAGGACAACCAAGAGGGATAACTCTGTGGGGCTTCTCCGACATTTGCGATGCCAATTGCACCAGGGATGTAATTCTAAAAGTACACCAAAATAGGTACGAGTGAGTGGTTGATTCGAAATCGGGGAGTGCCTAAAAAAATCCCCATTTTGACAGGTAAAATAAGGGAAGTGTTTTCCACCTGAAGGTAAAGAGAGGAAAAACGTCATAATGCACAGTTCCATCATTCCTATACATGTAGAATATTTATGTGCAAGTGTCGGCCACAGCACACGCAGGTAAGATCGGTGGGGGGGATTTTGACAGACCACGACAAGAGAAAAATATATTTTTTTCTTTCATTTTCCCTCGTAGTTGTCTGTCGAATCCCCCCCGCACCCCTCACCCTGGCCCCGCCGCTCCTACCTGGCCGGGCAGTTGCTGGCAAGTGTAGGGCTACTGGACACATGCCTGAACATCTATGAAATGTAGTAGATTTTCATGAGATAAGCCCGAGGCTTTGAAAACTTTAAAAATGCAAAAGCAGAAAGCCAATAATACATATAAGCCTGCGACTATATGGTGTTACACATTTCTGTGCCTTGGGGCTTATGCTCATTGAATCATTCTAAGAGACATTTCGGCATCTTTATGAACATTGTAGAACACAAACAAATGCAAATAACAGAGAATGTTTTAAAACATGCACATCTCAAATGTTTGAAGCAGATTTTGAAAAGGCAAGATGGTCCGTCGAAAAGAATCTCATGGTTGGGTGCGTGTAACCTGGCAATAATATGATTTGTTGAATGTGAACTATTAGCAAAGCGTCTACATAACGAACGAAGACCTGCAACAATATTTAGTCTTTGAGCTTAGATGCATTAACTTTACAATATTTAAATGAATATATGATTATATGAAACACATTGTTCCATACAAAAGTATATCATTGTACATGTATATGCAAATGTCATCTAATTAGTTACACATTGAGTGATGCATGTCCTTAATGCGTGCAATAGGATGCCAACATCAAGATAAGGAGAAAACGACTCTATAAACAGTTGGCAAAGTGTTGAACACAGAATTCATGCCTTGAAACATTTATTGCCAAACACCTATTGTTTCTAGTCTACAAATTCTACATCTACAAATGAGATTCTTGGGAGGCAATTTAAATTTGATTTCCTCTTAATGTCATAAATTAGCAATCGATGCAGTCTGAAAAGTAACGAGTAACTGTGAGAAAGAAAGAAATGTCAGCTAGTCAGATATAGTCTACAAAACATCATTAAACATTTTAAAATTGCCATTCCACTTCTTAGACTGCCATTGCTTTGCAAAACTCTCATAAATTGAGTTTCTTGGGATCTGTTCCTTCTTTCCTTCTTTGTATAATGAGCAATAACTGTTACCATAGACAGCATTTTGCAAAGCAGAGTTGCGTATTGGTCCCCCGTGTGCCCGAATGGCAGGCATTTCAAAACGATACACCTACAAATAAGTGTAAGTCTTTAAACAAAGCTCTCTTCCATGTTGGTGCAAAGTAAGAACGAATCAACGAGTCTGGGCTTAACGAGCTGCTCCAAATCCGTGTCCTCAAGCGCCATTGGGTCCATAATTGCAAGTCTCCTCAGAGCGGCCTATAAGAAACAATATGTTATCTTTGACAAATACATAAAATAATGTAAAATGGAACAGCGTTTCATTGACAGAAATATGGATTCATTGCTAATTCATGAGCATTTATACCAGACTTTATGATTTAGGTTTGGCCAGTTGACTGTAGAATAATCTATACGTACCACATGGATGTTAGATTCCCACCAGGCTTGTGCCTTAATGTGAATTAGGCTATAGCAGCCATTCCTTAGCAAGCTGCTTTATCTAAGACTGTCAGTGCTGGGCATACTGTAAACTAGGCCTGGGAAAAAGTTTGGTTACACCGTCCACTTCTCTGAACTTCTGTGTTACATGTGAGAAGTGGGGTTATTCATTTGTGAGGAGAGCACCTCTACCAGCTCAATAAAACCAAACGCCACTGTGGCGAGGTCAACATATAATCTCTGCTTAACCCCTGGGAGTGTAGAAAAATGGGCAAATTAGTGAAATGTAATTGTATTTATACAGAATTTATCACCTCTGTCGAGGCTTTGAAGAGGTTTTTGGCGAGTAGCATGCTACCCTGGAACCCAAAGGTGGATTAGTAGGGGGAAATATACATTTTTCTTGGGTGTGGTAGACATGTGAGCTTGTTAGTTGGATGAATAGGATAGGATAGAGAAAGGAGGGTAGAGTTTAGAAAGGACTATTCGGGAGCTCAGAATAGTGAAAGAGGTTTAGGATGAGTCACAGAGCCTGTTAGTTGGATGAATGGGATAAAGGATGGATAGAGAAGGTAAGAGAATTAATAGAAGAGTAAATGGCTGAAAGAACCGAAAAGTGAATGCGTGGATAAATAGGTAGTAGGCTGATTAGTAAGCTCATGTTTGGCATACATCCAGTCATGCACTTATTCAGCCATCCACAATCACCCAGATTTACCCACTTGCATATCTCCCACATTTGCTGAGCCGCCAGTCCTTAGAATACTAGACAACACACCTACACACTGTTGTGGCCGTCATTTAGCAAGCACTCCCCAGACGTTGTTAATTCTTGTCACTTTTCAGACTCCTAGATGAATGTGCTTCCATCACCGCTTGTGAGCAGGAGGGCAATCAGAAGAGGCCCAATATACTGTTATTTACCTAGTACCCTGCCCAGCATCTGGTGATAACTGATGTAACCCAATCAAAACCTTTAGGAGTTTTTTAATCCGTGCTTGTGCTCCTAGAAATCAATGATAAAGCATTCGAAAGAATTTGAGTGCCAGCTTTTACATCTCGTGCCAAGCTGTCAACCTAGGGCCATCACATCGGTCTAACTTTGTCCTTTAAGACTATTTATGTTAGGCAATCTTAGGACATCCACCATTAGACAACAGGAATGTGAAGATGTCCCCAATGACCACTAAAGACTTTTAATAATACTCTGCGCTTTGGAAGGGTCTGGAGTAAATGAGTTGCACCCAGGCTCCAAGTCGCGGTGCATTGAGTATATTGGCTGGATAGACGTATGCAGCTCCTCACTACATTATCTTCCCGCCTGGTGAAGAAGACTTGCTGCATTCCGTCCACACTGTGGCACCCTTGGCAGAGAACAGGAGGATCTTGAAGGAGCAATGAAGGGACTGGCGTAGTCAGTGTGTCGTGGGCCCTAATACAACAATGGACATGGCTCACTGGCTGCTGTTTGATTAGTATAATGTAGCAGAAATCAGGGATCGGTGAGCCCCTCCAGGCCTCCGAGATCTGGTGCCACTGCACCCACTGCACCTACTGAACCAAAGAAAGCGACGCCCCTGCTAGGGAGGAAAGCACAGAGGAATTGATCTTTTCACCTGGATGATTAAGAATATGTGTTTAGCGCCGACTGACATGTTGGAAATCAGCATAATGTGCTATCTGCTGAAGGATTGTCAAAATACAAGAAAAGCAAATTGGCTTTGTGACACTTCAATATCAGCCAAAGACGTGATCTCACACTGAATCTATTTACTCTCTTTAAATCATGTGGTGCAAATGTGAAATGTTTGTAACCTGCAGAACCTTAATAAATAATTCTTGGCTTAGGTGTGCATACATTTTTTTCAATTGCTTCAAGAAAGTAAATCGCCTGCAGCAAGGCCAGGAAGCCCATGCATTTTGAAGAAATATATGAATGATGTATTATTTTTTATAGTAGTATTTGTGACAACTTTGGTTTCCTTATCCATAGTGTGTTTGTTCGGCGCAATTAGGACGTTTACAACTTAAAATGTTAATCTGGATCAATAGACAGACAATCCAAAAGCACTTGTTCACTCTTAGTACAAATACAACCGAAGCACCTGTGTGTTGTATACCGTTTTTCACTGTAGGAAGAAAATGAATCATGTTTTTACCTCAACGTTTCGATCACTTCTTCATATCGAAGACTTTTGCAATTAGATATTGGTGATATATAGTAGCAAAGCCAATGATGCTGTCATGAACTTACCAATGAGGCAACTAGCACAGAGTCGCTATTATTTCTCTCTGGGGGCGATCTACAGAGTTCGATTAGACGAGGAATACCTGACATTTAAAAAAACAAAATGGGTTAGGTTTGTTGAGTACCATGTGTAAGGTTATTTATAACGTATAAATATACAAATTGCTCCTGCACAGTTAATAAATGTGGTAGGTTCTTTTCAAGCACTGGAATTCATTGGTTTCTAGGGCTGGGTAAAATTGAGTCCTCAGGTACTAACCATAGCTTTTGTCAAATATATTATATTGGTCTGCATCAAAATTGTACGTGAAGGGACATCATGCATACAAAAATAATGCAAGAAATGGGAGGTATCGTGGTTTAAGTAGAAAATGTTCAGTGTCTAGTGCATAGATCTGTGTCACACTTTCTGTGAGATATTTTCAGCTATGCAAATATCATGCCAAAAGGATAATGCAAGGGAAGCAACAATTATTCAAAATACACTAAGACAAACAATCTTGAATGACACAGAAGTCCAAACCTAGAAACAAAATTTGATCCAGACCTATTCATGATGCCATTCTGTGTCTGCGCAGGAGCAGAGAAGGAACCCGTGAATATGTTTTTGCAGACATTGTGTTGTCTCAGAGGCATAAAATCACTTAATAAGGGTCGGATGCCTCAACCATTTTTTCGGTAGCAAATAGTCCAAATCGGTGATTGCAACCACAAAAATGTTTTTTGCAATTTACAGACCCTATTAGTAGGCGGTACATGTTTGCAGACTCTTAAAATATGATTGTGTCCCCATACTGATTGGGCTATTAGAATGGGCGTGTCTTTGGCATCCATCCCAAATACCAAATTAGTAGGACATGTACTAATGTTTTAACATCAGAATACAGCCAAAACATTGAACAATTACTAACCTGTAAGTTGAGATGGTAAGTCATTAGCAGAACGGAAGATATTCCCTTCGGACAACTGACCCTTTGTGAATATTAAAAAAAAAACGTTGGTTGTAAAGAAGGCTGTGGTCTACAGGACCAGTAACAACTCTATAAAAAAAAACTTTATTTTTTAAAACTTAGCCTTGTCCCTTTCAGGAAAACGTGGTTGCATTTCAAAAACCATACTGAAAGGCAACCACAGACATGGTGGTCAGCTGACCCTAGCAGGCCACCATCCTTGTGATGGCACTTATCTGACTCAACTGCAATTTGCATTATGCCTAGGGGTGGGATGTAAACTCCTTTCTGCCGCCATTCACAGAGTTTTGCCCACTCTGCTTGGAGTGTGGAGAGCGGCAAAAACTCTGCCAACCATCGTGTGGTGGAGTTTTTTCACTCACAGCAAGCCAGTGTTAAGTTGGCGAGTGCAAGTGGGAAAAAGTGTAAAGATTTTTCCAACACAGGTAGTAGCGGCATGTCGCTACCACTCATGTTGAGAAAGTTGCCGCTCATGTTGATAAGGTTGCTGCTCGAGTAGAAAATCTACTCGAGCAGCAGAAAGAAACAGCACCCCCTGTGACACCAAGTGGTGCAGTTCGTGCTGACTTTACAGCACGGGACAAGCTCCCGGAGCTAGATATCAGCACAAGCATTACGAGAGATCAGAATTTTCAGGTAACCCTGCACAATTTTGTGGAGTGCAATTCCGCTGAATAAAACTCCAGAGTTCCACCCACCCCTAATTACAATTCACTTTGACCCACATTTCTATGATCCAACCTATCAATACATTTTTTAGTTCTCAGAATGTTTTACTGGTCACAAAAAAGCTGGTTTCCAATTGTGATCATATTTTTGCAAACAGTAATTCATGCATCCGTCCCAGTTGTAGTCAGAACAGCTCTGAAACACAGTTGTTGGTTCCAGCTACATGGTCCAGAATTTATGTCCTAACTTACTGAGTTACCAAGTTAGTGTATGCACTATATACAGTCATTAGTTGGAAAATGGGCCCAATGGTCCCTTCAGCACCAATGCTTACGTGCAGAAAAGGAATATGATAACGTCGTAAGAGTAAAGACAACCTTATCTATGAGTATATGCAGGTTAAGAACACATTTCAAAGCTACACAATGTGCCATATGTGTGGGAGGTCACGGTTTTGCACAATGTAATAAATAAAAATATCTACAAGACAAAATGATTACACATAGGATGAGATAAAATGCATGCTTCAATAAATAGATTTTTCACTAAGCTATAATCTTACATTTGAGTGTAATGGCTGCATGTGCTACTTCTGGATCTCGGCTTAGCCGCGCAATAGTCACTGCTGCTTTCTGTTGAACTCTTTCACAGGCAGATACTTCTGCTACACTGCCAGATGAGGACTTCTCAAACAGCATGTCAATCAAAACCTGGACACCTTAAATATAAACGAAAAATTGAATTACATATAGTTTTACTCATTTATAATGCATACGTCTGTCAATCATAAAGGTGTTGTTTTGAGCAGGGTGAGTAAAATTCATACATAGCTGCAATTTGTTGTTTTACCAAATACAAATTCATTTGGAGTGACACAAATTCCCTTTAGTTCATATGCCCATTGATTAGGTAGTGCAGAAAATATGTCAAGGACAAATTTGAATATGGGAACAATCTATCAGCCACGGCCTGTGGAGGGAGTTGCGGTGGGGCAGAAAGGCGGGGCGGGGGAGGGGCAGGGTGGGGAGTGCTAAAAACCGGAATATGGTTAATTGGAGGTAAGTAAACAATTTAATAAATAAAACAAATTTCTTAGCGCGCCTTGCATCGCAAAATGCAATGCAGCGCGCGCTACGAAAATCCTTGGTTCAAAGAACATTTCTCTATCATTTATAAGATGAAACTATAAATGTGGACGTATATTACCCCTTTTATGTCTGGCATATTAGCCAAGACCTTATGATTGAACTATAATCAGATATATGATATACAATCTTACAGGGGCTTTCAGTCAGCTCACTTCATAGATTTGCCAATTTTTGTGTGGTTCACATTTTACTTCTGCCACTACAGCTTACAGCATAAAGAAATGGGTTTGCCTGCTTCAGCCACTGGCTTACTTTAGTAAGACTGTTGACATTCTGCTCTTTCACAATGAGTACATCTAGACACTAATGGCCTGATTAAGAGTAAAGATACTATTTATCACACCACATAACTAACAATACCCTAGGGTACATTATTTAGCAGGTGTGATAAATAGCTCCTTATAACTAGTTTTTGGGGGAATAAAATAGGGATTTTAATGTTGAACACGTCACAATCAGGTTTGACCTGCCGAACTTTAATGAAGGTTGAGGTATTTAATGCATTTAATATGTTAAACACCTTCCAACTTGAATTCTTTTCCATGTGCAAACAGGGGGCTACACACTGGTCAGAATTCACGGACCCATTCGCAACCAGGCAAAATGTAGTTTCCTTAAGTGCCAAGGACTACTATAGCATAACTGTGGTTTTAAAAGAAAAAAAAGTTTAGGTTTTAGGATTTATCTTTATTGTCAACCTCCTCTAACAAAGTTTTAAAAAAAGGACCAGCATGGCAGCTAGACCTATTGATTTTGCCAAGGTGTGTTCACTTGTAATATCGGAAAGTAAACAGACACCTTCTTATCATACAGTATCTCCAAAGATAACTGCATATTTAAAAATGTCATTCCTCCAATCAGCAAGCCATTTTCTATGTTATATATGGATATACTTAGAATTGCCGCCTTTTTTATTTTGATTTAATGCCTAGTTGAATTTCAACAGAAAGTGCTATTTATTTAGTCAATTGATCATAACTCACTACTATTTTTATTTTATCTACAAGTAACTTTATTTTTTACTCCTTGTGATTTTTGAGTGAAACATTGATTTTAATTCTGTAAAGAACTCTGACACATTGGGCCAATTACACACAATTTTGAACTGCAAACAAGTAAATATAAATGCAGTGTGTGATGGGACATGCAGATGTAACTGCTTATTCCTTATAAATTCCTATTAAACAAACCATTCATTTAGTTTATAGCCAAGAAAAAAAATGAAAGCTCACTCTAATGTGATAGAGAATGCCTAATTTGAGAAGAGGTGGCTTCTTCCTTCTCACATAGTCATACATATCGGTATTGTTAGAAATAGGATTTCCGGTTGGCTAAGGCTTCCGCCAAAGCCAGGCAGAATCCACCACTCTAGTCAGGGCAAGGGAGTTACACGCCAAAGATAACCCTTGCTCACCCCTTTGATAGCTTGGCAGGAGCAGTCAGGCTTATCCCGGAGGCAATGTGTAAAGCGTTTGCGCACGCACACAGCAACAACATCCCAAGCACACCATAAAATGAACTCTACTCAAGGTTATATCAAAAAATAGCCTTTGTTTTCTCAAAACACATTAGAATCGTAATCACATAATATACATCGTGCCACCTGGCACTAGGTCATATTTACAAGGGACTATTTACACCTGTCAGGGCGCACTGGACCACTGTCAGAACCATCACAAAGCGAACTTAGTAATAGTAAAACATATCATAAACGTACAACCAGTAATCACTGGTATCCACTGTACTCAGCATCAGCCTGTAACATAAACCATATTATGCACAGTATCACATTAGGCGCCAACCACAATGTACGCCAACCTCATCAGTCTAACATCTTAGACCCTAACCTCCTAAGCATCACTCACATTAGGGGTATACTCACAGTAGGAAATATTCTCACTGGCATAAACACATTACGCACATAACCTCATCCCCAAACGCAATTAGAGGCATGAATCATAGTAGATTATCACATTTCCTAATATCACATAAATAACTGTCCCCCTGGCCAACTGGTCTTCTCAAAGGGGCTCAAACACCGTTTGTCCAGAATGTCAGGGCTGCTGCCAATGCAGCATAGTTCGAAGTGCGCCATTGGGCTAGGGTAAAGGAGTGCAGCTCACTCCTCTCTCAAAACATGCCCCCAAAGAACTGTGGCCTGAACGTGGCAGCTGGCACTAAGTGCTGCGCAGCTGTAAATCAAGTGAAGGCACATCTGTGCCCTCAGGGTCCCCACTGGGACTCTGTCATAAGGGAAATGCGGCAGAACATTGAGGCTGCCCGCACTGGTGTGTCACAGCTGCAAGCAATAAATCCATCTTGGCACCACAGTGCTGCCTGAGCCTCTCTCTGGAACTCTCTAACAACATGCTAGAAGGTTGAAGCTGCCCGCACTGGGGCGGCGCAGCTGGAGAAAGGTAAAGGCATGAGCACCAATGTGCCCCTGGGGACCGCCACTGGGGCCCTGGAAGCAATTACAGGCCACACGTTGGAGCAGCCCACTCTCTGACAGGTCCGCTCACCCCCCGAGTACCGGCAACGTGCCTTGAGAGGCACCAACTCCCACCAGGCGGCGGCAACTCACCGGGTCTGCAGGCTCCATGGCCGTCTCATCGGCACGCTGCGGGGCTCACCTCACCACTTGGAAGCCCCATCTTGCCTCCAGTGCCATGCAGCCTGCCTCGCTCGGTCCCTCTCATGGGGCCAGGACGTCAGCATGAAGCCTGCATGGCTCCAGACATCCCCTCCGGCAGTTCCTTCCTGCCAACGGCCCCGCCCACAACCAGGCAGGGCCACCCGACTTCTGTGCCGTGCTCCGCAGAGGCCCGAATGTCATCGCTCAGCATCTCCTTTCACTTCAGCCAGACAGTGTAGGCTCCTGTGTGGAACAATCACCATTGCGGGGTGGGCACCCGCATATTCTTAAATAAACAAAGCGGCCATGCAGGGTGGGCACCCGCTTCCAGACTAAGTATAAAGCGGCCTAGGCTCCCGCTCGGTTTGGCATCATGGGGGGGATCTCTGCTACTATGATTCCCTCTCAAAGAGTTGCAGCTCTGCGCAGCCAACGCTCTTTCTCCTCAGCTGGCAAAATTAGAATAAAACGCTCACCAGGCGCTAGGATTAAAGTCCTGGAAGTCCTTAAAGATTTGGGGGCAATGCAGGGCTCAGGGATGCAAGCTCTCCAGGCAGCCCCCCCTGGGCCCCAGCAGCAGCACGCCCCAGCAGGTTCAGCACCAAGGTACAGAACAACCTTATGGGGTCACAGCCTCTACTCTTATACACCTTCCTCCTTTGTCTAAAGTGCAGGGCATGGGGAACCAGATGCAACTGGTTCAGGGGGATTTGGAGCACTTTGTTTTGGAAGCTCCTCTTCCCCTTTGTCAGGTGGTGGCTCGCCATCAGGCACACCACAGGGGGGCGGAGCCAGCATTTACTAGGGCAGGCACCAGAGTCAAGGGATTACCCCTCCCACCACTATTACTCCAGGTGTCCCATTCAGCTCAGCGCTGACTCACCCTGCCCCTCCTGGAGGTACCCACACCTCTTAGCTCCTGTCACTCACAAGCCAGACATGCAATTCACACCAGGCAGGCAGACACATAGAACACAGAAATGCCCACTTCTAAAAGTGTCATTTCTCCACCAGTCACCATAAAACTTTGCACACCATTGCACAGCATTTATCTTCAAGAGTTAATACATACTAAACTTGACCCTGTACTCCTCTCATACCAGGTATTACCATGGATGTCTTTATCCCCCATGCATTCCTACGGGAGGGCAGGCTAATCTCACCACCCGAACACAGAGAGCGCACGCACTTTACACTGGACCTCAGTGTTAAAGTGCCCAGCGGTCTAAAAGCATCAACACCAGGTTACAGACAAGGCAAAAAGTTAAGGGTTGAACCTGCAAAAAAAGGCCAAGTCCAACAGGTATTACAACTGAATCAACATGAAATTGAAAAATTACGGGAAAGAGATGGTAGACTTACCTCTTGGCTATTCATACCGATGCACACTGTGGACTAGAACTGCAGAATACATTAGGAAAATGATACATGTGCGACATTTGCTTTAAGGGATCTTTTCAGATCACCTCAATTTCTGATTTCTGTTAAACGTAAAACTCTACCTTTTTTGTGACTAATATTATGGTAAGTGCAGAGAGGATACTACTTTAATTACTTGTCAGAAATGTTTATAACTCTGGCAGCTACTGTTCTTAATTAAATGGGCTAAGTTATTATTCAGCTAGTCTTTACCATGAAGAGCTAGGGATTGGATAGCAGGCAAAATGGGTCCTTAAGTCTTTATAGAACATCTAAGGTTGTAATGTATTTTTTTTTAAAAGAGTAAATAATGGACTTCTTTGATAGGCAACATGATGTTTGTTATATGTAAACACCATTTAAAGTCAGAACTAGAATGAGGTAAAATAGTGCTTTAAGTGATTTATACTAATGATTAATAAACAGCGATCTGAATAATAATTTCAGCTTTCAGTTTTTTTTACATGAAACATATATGTTTTAAAGAAATAATGACAATAGAATTAGAAAGGGGTCTCCAAAGTGCGTGTTACTATTCATTTAGTGAACAAGAGTAAATAATTCCCATACTCTTAAGTATTTTCTCAAGCAACATTGTATATTTCTTTAATCTAGTAAAACTATTACCTAATGTAGCATTCGATTGAATAGCATTTAGCATGAAATCAATATAATACTTAATACAGTTCCTAATACAGATAAATACCAAGATTAGTAAAATTCACATGAATTGCAACACATTTTTATTTTACAAATGTATTTAAAATGCATGCTTCTGTAGAAATGGACACAATGCATAATTCACTGAAATATATGCTATGAATGGGCAGTAAGACTAATAATTAGAAGTGCCCAGACTGACAACTAGCCATTCAGCTATGAGTTTATAATAAATTAATGGGATACATTTGGAAAACACAAGCACTATTTAAATGTCTGCTTGTCCTCTGGTATAAGATGTGTGGGTCATGCATGTGGAAGTATACACTTCAGTCCCTTTTGAAGAGGAGACTATAAAAGATTCTCCATAGAAAATGGTAGAAAGGCAAGCTAATAAAGCCAAATCACATTAACACCCCCTACTTTAAGAAATATTTCTCCTTCTTTTGAAATTCCTTTTGGAAAAGTTGATGTGACCACCTTAATTTAACTGACCCAGAAAATATATTTCTCTAAGAATTCTGGTAAAAGCCAATAACTACATCAGAATAATAATTTTGAGACAATATTCTTTGTCTCCAATTTTTCAGGCCGCACCTGAATAAAAATAAGGACGTTTCACGCACTTGCTAGGCATGCATAATTAACATATGACTGACTGACTGACTTAGGTCTATTCTTGCTAAAAGATTCCTGCCTTTTCACATCACCAAGTGATAGAAATGGGGGTTCTGGTTGGCTAAGGTGTACACCCTTGCCCAGAAGAATCCATCACTCTAGTCAGGGTAAGCTAGATACACAACTGAGATAACCTGTGCTTACCCTTTGGTAGCTTGGCACAGAGCAGACAGGTTTCTCAAAAGAGGCAATGTGTAAAGTATTTGTGAAACACACACACAGTAACATAATGAATATACCAGAAAAAGACTCTCCACAGGTTTATGAAAGCAGCTTAGCAGTAGCGGTCGGCAGTAGGTGTTTCTATAGGGCGGTGACGTGGGCAGGAGGAGGGGCAGGGTGGGGGGAAATAATGTATGGATTACGGAGTTTTACAGGTAAGTAAACATTTAAATACATAAAACGAATTTCGTTGCGCGCACTGCATCACATTTGGTGATGCAGTGCGCGCAACGAAATTCGTTTTATGTATTTAAATGTTTACTTACCTGTAAAACTCCGTAATCCATACATTATTTCCCCCCACCCTGCCCCTCCTCCTGCCCACGTCACCGCCCTATAGAAACACCTACTGCCGACCGCTACTGCAGCTTAGTATATTATGACCAAAACAAGACCAAAATAATCAAAATTCAATGCACACTTTTTAAGTTATGGGTGTTATTGAACATGCGGGGAAAACCACTGTTCAAAATACCTTTGCTCCTCATAGAATATTTATGGTAATGTTCAATGCAGTGAGTGCCAGTAAGAGCAGTCACGTCTAACAACCTTGCCGTGGTCTCACTGGACTAGGGCAATTGACACAAATCCCTGCAGGGGATCGATAAGTAGGCGTTCATACAGTGTGTGCTTAAGACTGGCTTGCAGGGACTGCAAACAGAAAGGGGGCCATGTGTCACTCGGGTTTGGTGTCTGAAAATCATTTTAGCCGCCCAAGGGAATGCAAGTCAATCACAGAGGACCTCATGGGTCTCAACCACAGGCACAGTACCTTTCCTCACACAAGCAATCAAGGCATACCTGGAGTGCTGAGCACAGACGGGGTGATATCCTCTTTACAGGAGTGGTTGGTGTTAAGCGGGGCCTTTGGTGACATAGGTGGTCTGCACTGAGGCGTCATCACAGGGAAGCCGCCATTTATCAGGGCAACACTGGTGCTGCGCTGTAAGGGCTTCCCTCACCTCTGCAGTGTTGGCTCCAACACAAAAGTGGCGATTTCGGTCAGCACATAGAGCTGATCTTCACAGTTAGCAGTTGCAGGTCAAAAGCAAGCGCTGGACCTTTGTGGAGCAAAGTGCTCAATCTTTTTGAGGTGAAGTCTTTGATGACCCTGAGACTTCAGGAACAGTGGGTAAGCCATCAAGCCGTTGGAGAATGCTTTAGGTCAACACAGCAAAAAGGTAGCAGGCAGCAGGGCAGCACAAAAAGGCAGGTAGTAAAGTTACAGTCCCTGCTGCAGCTCAACAAAGAGAAGGTCAACAGAGCAGAGCAGCTAGTAGACTGACAGTCCCTGCTGGCAGCACAGCAGTCCTTCTGGCAATGCGTAGATGTAGAGCAAGCAGTGTCTGGTTGCAGATCTAAAAAGTCTCCTAATTGAAGGTGTCAGAGTCTCAGTACTTATACCTAAAAGGGCCTTTGATGTAGGGGCTGACTTCAAGGGAGCCATGTGAAGTACACAAGGATCCATTTCAACCCAGCCCTGTCTGCCAGGCTATCTATGGGATGTTCAGCACTTTGTGTGTGTACAGGACACTACCTATTAAAGTGTAAGTGTCAGTCCCTCAAATTCTTCCATGCCCAGGAAGGCTCATCAGTATGCATATGAATGCAGATGCAAATGTGTGTCCTGTGTTGTGGCTGTCTAGGGAAATGCACAAATGTAGCAGGCCCAGGTGTGTATTGGCGACAGGCTATCAGGCACATAGAGCAGTAAGTGCAGAAAAATTTCAATTTTCCAACTTCACCAGTAAGGACTTATATGCAATAAAAGGGGAGTTTTTAGGGCTTGGAAAGTAACATAACATAACCATTTGTAAAGTGCACTTTCATCTAAGGGCATCTTGGCCCTGAATAACATACGTTTATTGTTACCCAACTCAATGCTACTCCTTTTATCAACCTCAGAAGGATGAAAGGCTGAGTGACCCTGCCGGAATTTGAATCTGTGACCATGAGGTCGAACACACACCCCTATAGCGGATGCATTGATCTTCTGTAGTGCCACACTTCCCCATCTAGTGTCATAATTCCCCATCTAAGTAAGTATAACCAAATTACAAGTCTCTTTCTGATGTACTGACATCTCCCATGCCCATATGCATTACGGATATTCGGTCTCTTTTACGGAATGAACATGTATTAATAGCAAAACCAATGCCAAGTTGAATTGTCAGTAAACTGTCCACACAGGCACTGCAGTGGCAGGCCTGAGACAGGTTTAAAGAGCTACTTTTGTGGATGGCACAATCAGTGCTGCAGCCCACTGAGTAGCATTTAACTTACAGGCCCTGGGTATATGGCATACCACTTTACACGCGACTTTCAAGTAATTTAAATATGTCAATCAGGTATACATCAATTACACATATGTTTAGGGAAGGAGCACATGTACTTTAGCACTGATTAGCAAAGGTAAAGTGCTCAGAGTCCTAGGGCAAACAAATGATACAGCAAAACGTGGAGGTAAAAATCAAAATGTTTGCAGGAATAGCACCCAAAGGATGCCAGTTCTTACACCAAGTGATGAGCCAACAGTCTACTGGAAGAGGCAGACAGAGATATGCCAAAATATTTAGTGTATATGAAGTCACTGGGCATATCAGGTAGGCAAATACAAATTTGCTGGAGCAGATACTCATGGTTTCGTGGAGAGTCAAAACATAGCAGTTTTGTGACTTGTTCTATCAGATAGAAGCATCAACACCAGAATATGCTGGAATCTTGTGTACCATTAATTAATAGACCATCCACCAGAAGTTCAAAGAACTAGAAAATGATTGTCTTAAATATTACTACAAACTACAAGGTTTTATTTTACAATATCATTTAAGTAATCATTGACTGACATACTAATGTAATATATGTTGCTTATAAAAACATCTATCAACTCTTTGTATATTTTCTATTATTACATGTAATGGGGCAATATTTAGAAGGGTATGTTTAGGAAATTATATTTACGTCAAACAATATTCAGGCAGTGATCTTCTGTTACCACACTACCAAAAAGGGTCAATAATGAATTGGGCTCATGTACTCAATAACTTCCCTTGTCATCCTAACCAGAGAAGTTGCACTGGGTAATGCAGGCTCACTCGCGTGATAAGGTTTTAAGACTGGAACCTTACTACAAACTGGAGTGACGATATATATGCACCACAAGGAGTGCCTGAGATTTGGCACTTACATGCCACTTTCTATGACTTTTCCATTTGCCGATTGAAGTGATGCAATTAGTGTATTTGCCCCGATGCACATACTTGCCCATCTAACGGCAGTATAACCAAATTACAAGTCTCTTTTGAATGTCTCAACATCTCAAAAACCCATATATATCAGGGATACTCTCTCTCTTCTACAGAAAGAAATGTATTGATGGCAAAACCAATACAAGACCCTAAAGGAGAAGACCAGCAGGCAACATCTGTATTGGCATGCTAGCAAACTGAAGTAATTTAGAGGAAAACCTGAATTAAGTAACCACTAGCTTTCTGGTGGTTGATGTCTGAACTTTACATGTTTTCTTGCTGGACATTTATGAACTTGGGTGGAAAAGGCCCCATCAAATTTGAAGTAGAATGATAACGCCCACACCTACTATTTGCCCAAACCCAAGACAGTCATTTACTGAAGAATACTGGTGATGATGAAAATCAGCCATTTGTGAACCAGAAAAACTGTGAATCATAATGCGTTTAAAGTGTGTGTTGTAGTGGATTTACAGATGTCACTCTTATTAACTATTTTGTGACAAACGCATACCTTTGCTATACTCTTGAAATTAAATTGTATGCGTTTCTTTTTCTACCAAATATCATCTTTGATATTGCTTGAGCATTTGTCCCGTGCATACCAACCCCAATCCCATCCCAGCAACCATAAACTGAAAACAATCTGACTTGCCAGACTCTTCACTGCTGCTATTTCCATATGCCAAGGACATACCCTTTACAGTACTGAGTAAAATGATGCCCCAAAATTGGGGGGCGAAAGGGTCCCAGCCCTCCTCTTCGCTGAAGACACCATACTTGTATCACAAACACCCCGGGGTCTACAATGGTTATTAAATACATTCCAAACATACTGCAGCAAAAAAGGCCTTGAGATTAATACCAATAAAACAAAGTATATGGCTATAAACCTGCACAAAACCTTTAAGGAAAATATGACTCTAAATGGGCAAAAATTGGAACATGTTCAGAATTTTAGCTATCTGGGTGTTTCCCTGGATTCTAATCTATCGTGGAAAACACAGATAGAAAAAAGTAAAATAACTTTAACGCAAAACATGTTACCGATTATGAAAAGGTATGGAAATAGTCTTAGCAAAGCAGTTTCACCAGCATTAGAGGTTTTTAAGTTTAAAGCACAATCAGCAGCATTATATGGAGCTGAATTATGGGAACCCATGTGTAAAAAAACTTTTGATGTCGGTGAAAACAAATTCTATAGAGCGTTACTAAGACTACTTGTCCGGACACCACTAATACCACTTATTCGAGATATGAATATGAAACACACCGACCACCATGCGATTTTGAGACCGTTGATGTTCTGGGTTAGACTTTGGTCGACCCCCGAGCTGTTAGATTACAAGGATGGTCTAAAAGAAATAATGGAATTGGACAACTGTAATAGTATCGCATGGCTTAGACATGTTAGAATTTGGTTAAATAAGATTGGTCTAGCACATTTCTGGGATGATTCGTTAATATTAAGCCGAAATTCGAGAAAAATGTTAAAATCATCGTTCTGGACACACATGGAACATAGCATGTTAAATGAAAGAGTGAATGGATCATTAACAAGCAAGTTCCTCATATTTAAAGATAGTGCTTGTTATGAATGTTTTTTAGATGAAGTACATCCACCACTTGCTAAAACACTATATATGAAATATAGATATGGTATCTTGTTGATAAATACAAGTGTAGCAAGGTGGTCAATCGACAGTAATGACTTATGCACTTTATGCTCAGGCGAGGATAAGGAAGATGACTTGCACATTTTGTTTTTTTGTTCGGCTTACGCGGCCCCCAAAAGAAGATGGATCAGACCACTCTGCTTAAACATAGGTGTAAGATCATATAAAGAGGCAGGAAGGATTTTGAAAACTGATACTTGTCAGGTCATTATCTTTGGTATTAGTAGGTTTTTGCTAGCCATAAATCTTATAAGAACTAAAGCTGGTCTGAAATTGTAGAGAGGTTTCTTGTCTTGGACCTAAGAGTTGCACTATGCTAAAACATTTCTAACCGTATTATCGATGAATATACAGTGAACTATTATCAGTGTTAGATTGTCTAGCATATCTATGGATGTATCTCCAAATGTTACATGTTTTTATTTTTATTTGTATACATGCCTTTTCAAACTATTTAAATAAGGTTTTTAATGAATGATATACGCCCTCACAATTGCCTTCCTGTAACTGCACTTTATTTCATTTGGTATTTCCCAATAAGATCAACCATGTTTTAATATATATGTATGTGTTTTTTATGCATCTTTTATAGTACTAATGACCCCAAATAAAGATTATGAAAATGAGTAAAATTTCAATATTTTTAAAATGTTGTTCCCAAAATTCCATTGGTTTATGCCCTTCACACTCTGTTGAATGATGATCTCAATAATACCCTCAACAGCCCACTTCTATTGCACTCTACTGAATCAACTATCAACTCTGTAAACATTGTAACGGGTTTGTACTAGAAAACACACTGAGGCTTCTTCCACAGTGCATGCAGACTCATGCACATGATTATGCACTAATGCACTCTTCTCAAAAGCCACCAAAACAACTCTATGGAATTGGAAATGTACCTCTCCTCAAGGACACAGTCCATCAATATTTGAAACATACAATTCTCAGCCCTTTCCACAAGACATGCATTACAATTACAAGCTACTTGACAACACCAGATTTCGCGTTTTAAACAAAAAGAGATACCTACAACAAATCCATGTGCATGTATTTAGCATAAACTACTTCATCACCACCTTTCAGAGTGATGCTAGAAAAGATAAATGGAAAGAGCGTCTGTCTGAAAAAGTTATAGAAGAGTCAGGGGGCCAGGCAAGCCATCATCATGTCAGTGGTTAAGAACAAAACTCTTACTTTTCTTTATCTCACAGAAAACTATAATTTAGGGGATGGTTGTGCCATGCCTTTGTGAGAAATACATTTTATAATCCAATTTCGACTTGCATATATTGTATTAGAATTTCACTTTAGAATGTATTGAAACATATTCAGAAATAATCTTGCACAGAAAAACAACACAGATGGGAAACGTGCTTGCTATAAATATATAGGAATCACATTAGAATGCATTTAAACTTTGTTGAAAGAATTCATAAGTGAATTGCACGTAGGTGAAACGTGCTTGCTTTAAACGTGTAAGAAAAATAACGTGAAGAAAAATGTAGTAGGTTATCATTTTTCTTGTGCTCTGTCAGTAGGCCCAAACCATTTTTCTCTTGACTCTTGCTCACAGTTAAAAAGACATTTATCTAGAATTTTGTCCAGTACCAGCATCCAAGGAAACAAAAAGGTGGGGGAGGGCCTAAGGGATTTTTAAAGACCAGACAAAGACACATTCCCTAACTGAATGCAGAAAAACATAAGTGTCAGAGGGTCTACAAGGTCTATGTGTGGTTCATTAAACTAATAGATCGGTGTCAACTCATCTAACAGTGATAGAAAACATTGGTGGATACCAGTGATCACTCACAGGATATCCATCAGTCACCACTCGGAACCGCCCTTCATCATTTGGCATTCCTGTTGGTCACAAAAATTGGTGCACCACTGGTTCAGACGGGGGGTCAGTTGGTATAACCTCCCAAGAACCCAGTGATGGCCAATAGTGGTAGAGTGTCACAAACTACCCATCAATTGAATAAGTGGGTGACTAATTTGCAGTACTGTGAAAAAAGGGGGTGTGATAAGTGAGTAAAGAAATATATAAAATTGGGTGAAGGAGCAGAAATAAGACAACTTTATTTGGTTCTATGCTCGCTCCACCAATATTAAAAGAGCAGCATAAGTAGATTTAACAAATATCTACTCTGATGTAAAAATGGTACCAGCTTCCTACATAAGAATTTGCGGATTTCTAGATTGTGTTCTTTTGCTTCCTCACACCATTTGAGATCATTCTGCTTTAACAATGAACTTTGCTGTGGATTCATAAAGAATAATCTGTTAGAATGAAGAATTATTTAGACATATTTTAGGTAGGCTTAACCAGGACATTGTCAATAGATTTGGTTCATTATATTTGACCAGCCCTTTGTAACAGGACATTAAATGCAACTAATAGCTTAGGTAAGAATATTCTCATGAGAACTTTCCTCCATGTTACCATTATTGCAACATTAGATTTATTATGTACCGACGTGAATGTTTACTGTGGGAATCGGGAGGAGAAGCAGATGATGACGACAACACCATCAAATGAGTGATTTCCATTGGCTGAAAGCATCATACAACTACTCATTTTTGTTACCTTATTGTGCATTTTTATAATTTACATCCTCCACGGTGGGACCTGCCACGTGTTACATCTTCGGACGATACACCCACCAAAAAACAAAAGGGACCACACAGGAGTGAACTTTGCAAAACTTTGCAAACCTGTGAATGGCACCACAGTTCTTTGAATATTAATCTTACCTTTCTCTGCCTGTAGCCCACTGGAGGGCTGCTAAATAATATATTTTACACTGGCAGTCAGCAGGACCCACTGGAGGGTAATACAAAATTTCCAAAAACACTACGACTCCCAGCATGCTATCAGAGTAAGGACTCCGAAATGCGTTGGGAAAGAATGTTGCAGAAGGGGAAATGCCGGTTTCCTTAAATAAAGTTTCATGTTGAAACAAACTATGGTGAAGTGGCGCCCTTAATCGAGGGGCATATATATATATATATATACACATATATATATATATATATAAAATCTGTTTTTGTCCTTGCTCCATTTTCAATACGGTGATAAAAGTCCATTTGACCTATCTAGCGCCACAGAATTTCGAGGATCCAAGCTGTAAATTGGGGTGTCTAGTTTAATCACCAATTTTTGCCAATCCTTGGGTGTTAACAGTTTTCTTTATTCCATTAAAGCTACCCTCTATTTGCTACCTCTTGAGAACATATTTTCCTGCCTCCAGATAGTGCAGATCACAGAAATCAAACTTGGCCTAGACAGGAGGACTTGAATGTTCTCTCATATGAAACCACTTCTGTGAATGCCAATTGGCAAACATTATCTTTTTAATTATCTCTATTTTTGTTTCAGAGCCATAGCTGGCTCAGAACCAATTTTTCCATCACTTCTTCAGACATAGGTCTAATTGAATAGTTTGCTCAGCAGCTCTGTGCTTGCTTACTGTGACATAGGAGAACAGACCTAGCTCTGGGAGAGGGCATATTGTCTCACTCATCACATCTGAGAGAGCGCAATTTGAGAAAAATGTATAAGTGCACCATATTTACAAGCTAGATGCACGAAAATAGTTAAAGCATTTAGAAGTGTGAAAATATATAGAATTACATATACTCATGAGTGTTTAATCAATGTAGAATGCATATCTTAGAGTGTGAAGCTAATGAAGTAATGTATAGAAATGCTAGAGTGCTGTTATTTGATTCCATATTATGTAGCTGCTGCAGGAGAAAACGTGATGCTGCTAAACGTAGAAATGTACAGGCCTCATGGCAATGTATGAAGAACGAAAACGTGCCTTTACATTTCACATAAGATGGATTTGATATTATTTAGAATATTATTGATCATATGTTAGAAATCATGTTTTGTAGATGTGTTTCATATAATCAGAGCGTGGTAAGGTTAGAAATTGTTTTAGCTTAAGAAATAAAGGTTCACAGAGTGCAGGCCTTTGCAAGTAATTTAGTAGGCCTGGAAAGATAGAGCCGCTTCTTTGATCTGCACGTGTTAGTTAAAATCGAGTCTCGTTAAGCATAAATTGTCAACCGTGTTCGAAGTTTTATGACTCGAATAGATAACTGGAGGTTGGAATTTGGGGCCCAATCCATGGGTGTCTGTTTGCAGGTGCGAGGGGGGTTCCAATCAAGAGCGTGATGAATAGAGCCCTGTCTGGGGAGACAGGCACAGGCCTGGAGGAGGTTTCAGGAATTTCCAGGGGGTACCGGCGTGCCGAGAAGAAGCCTGGGAAGCAAGGTCAACGCTAACAAAAGGCCCAGAGGAGTATCAGTATGGAAAAAGCCAGAACCGAAACCACGTGAGAGGGGTACGTGAGGGGCGTCTCTGAGAGGCGTTTCGACTATACTTGTGATTTTGTATTAGGGACAGCACCCCTGGGTGGAGTGAGAGCAGATGGCCTGAGGACCCTTAGAGAGCGGATGGGTAGGCAGAGAGGGCATGACTGAAAGGCACAGATTTTCACCAAAGACTAAGAAGAGTGAGTGAACTTCTTCGGAAGTCACCACGGCTGACACCTTTTTAGGTTAAGATTCTGCTAAGTAGGGATGTCACTTAGTCTAGTGCAGGGACAGTCTAACCTGATCTCTCCTCTTTTTGTAAATGACGCTTAAGTTACAACTTGTGTCTATTCTTGCAAACCTGTTAATCTTTGAATTGGCTTTAGTGGTATTTTTCTGTCGACTAAGATCGTTCAGAGAATTCATGTTTGTGTTGGTGCCAGTATACCTTTTGAACCTTATATTGAGATGCTTGTATCTTCAGTTATCTTTGGCTTTATAATAAAACTTTCAAACTGATTCGTGGTAAGTGGTTCTTCAGAGTCGTGCCAATTATTGGTTTGCTTAACCTAGTAGTGGATCGCTTTTTACTCTATGACAGGCAATAAAGATTCAGTCGACCTAAGTGGGGATCTAGATCTAGAGTAATCAAATACAAGATCGAAAATCCCGCCTTCCCAGTTGGTAGCAGAGGATGGTTGCCTTCTAGAGGAAGGTGATCTAGACTAGCTTAGGATTACCCCGAGGCCCCTAGAGATCGAGAGATGACCAGAGGAAGAATCACCTGCCGAAGAAGGTGCTGACGGTGCGGGAGAGAAAAAGCAGCAGAGTCGGTCGAGAGTGAGTATAAAGGGTCATGCGTTGTCAGATTGAGGTGTTTTGTGTTGTGTTGTGTTGTAATGTCATGCGGAGTTGAATGCCTGTAGTGTGATTGAGGCAGGGTTGTGAGCGCGCGCAACCTGGTGAAAATGTTAAGTTCAGAGGAGAGCTTAAGTGGTTCGGGTGTATCGGACATCCAGAGTAATTGTCGACCATTGTGAAGGGGGTCTTGAGGTACCATTGATCGCCCGCAGGACTGTGATAGGGGGAATGCAAGAGTGAGTGTATGAGTAACGGACGCTGGTCGGAAGTTACTGTGTGTATGTAACCTATCAGTAAGGCGATCGTCTGGACGTTTACGGAAGACGTTTCGTCAGTTGAGGTGACAATTACAGTTAGACTGTGGGTGTACAGTCAAGAAAAGTGATCGCTTGGTCGGAAGTAATCATTTTTCAGAGTATGAATGGGACGCATGCATGACCGGGGACACGAGCTGAGAAAGGAGGGGAACTGCTGCAAAGGGGACGAGTGACGTCAGAGAGAGCCGCGCTGTGATAGGCCGGTTGGTGTGAAGCCGCGCTGGGATAGGTCGGTTGACGCAGACCGCGCTGTGATAGGCCAGTTAGCAAGAACCGCGCTAGGATTGGTGGATTGTCATCAGGAAGTAAACAAGCGCAGGAAATTGAGAAAAGTAGATTTCGAACATGAAGTGTTTTAAATGTTTGAGAGCGATCTTTAAGAGAGACAGAAGGAACTCTTATTACGGGGAAGAAGCCCCGCCGGAGGGTACACCGGCTCATTATATGGCTACGAATGTTGGGTTGCATACTATACTGTGGATTTCAGAGTGGAGTAAGGTTACGGAGGGGAACGAGGAACTGACTTTTCCGAAATACGGAACGTTTAGATTAGAAGTATTGCACCAGTTAAAAGCAGTTATGACCTCAATGAGACCTCTGCCTAGACCAACACAGTTCGAAGCCCTTAATGCGTGGATTAGGGCGGCGCACGACAGGAACCAGAACAGGCGTCAAGAAAGAGTGAGACGATCGGTAAGAGCAGTGCAGGATGCCAAATGGGATGAGGAAGCTAAAAAGCGGAGGGTGCAGACTATTGAAGTAGATAAATTGTACCCAGTAATAGAAGTTACCGGAGATAAGAGACCACCAGAGGAGGATGATGAGAGCGAGACAGAGGACAGTCTGATAAATAGGTTGTTGATAGACAGACCGCCTCCGTACAATCGAGGGATGGAAGGTGCCGAGCTCCAAAAGGGGGATGGGGCTGGTACAGGAGAGTATAGACTACCTCCTATAGCAGATAGAGAATACGCCAAAGGTGAAGAAACATCTCAGCCTAGTCCAGTACAGAGGGTAGTCGGAAGATTTGTGGTACAAAAAGTGCCGGAAACAGAGTGTGCCAAGTCCTATCAATTGCCAGACGCTCTCCAAGTACCCGTTACCATAGGTCCTATAGTAACGATTTATGACCCAGAGAAAACACGAGAGGAGGAACAGGTACGGCTAGACAGGGAACGAGCAGAAATGGAGAACAGGAACAATATGATTAATTCTCGAAGGCAGTTGTCAGGACCAAGAGATTGGAGCACCCCATTAAATCAAGCAGGGGCGAGGCGACGGAATCTTGTCTCACTGCGGGGCTAGTGAAAGCGGTCAGGAGTGCGAAGGCAAAAGTCAGAAGAGTAGAGGAACTATGCGTCGGTTCCATAGAGAGAATAGGAAGGAGCAGGAAGATAGAAGTACAGAGTGTGGAAGGGCGTCTCGTCTCATTCACAGTGAGGGAGACCGAAGGACACAAGAGTACAGGGACAGCTTCAAGTGCACTCACCATGCATCTGGCGATAGTAGGCAACATTGGGATCGCGGGAACGTGGGGAGTTGCGAAGGGTCCTATCATGTGTTGAGTGACACTAGACAGCAAGGGAATTGCGAAAGCATGGGGAACAATGGAGGATCCTATCAGGTGTCTAGAGAAATCAGGCAGAATAGACAGAATGAGACTGTGGGAAATAGAGCATTGTTTCACCACACGCCAAGGGAAGATGGAACTGCATGGAACCTAGAAAGATGGGAACATGGGAGGACTCCCCATAACTCCCCTGAACCTAGGCGTAGGGCTCGGAACTGGGATGGGAGAGATGTCAATGGACCCTCTAAGAATGACACACTGAGGGCTGAGATAAAGGCAAAAAGGCTTGATGTAACCAGTTTAAAATCGGATCTAGATGAAATAATAGATGGTACGTTGCCTTTGGAGAGGATTGACATGTACGAGCAAGATGAGGTACTGTTTATAGCAAAGGATATTACTCGGAAGGCGAGAGCAGTACACGAGAAATTATCTGAATTGGCAGACAAGTACATGGTAGACCTGTCAAGGACTAAGGCACTACAGGGTAACCAAGGGTTGCATTACTCAGATCAGGATCTTGATGAGAGAAGGACAATCGGATTAAAAACACACATAAGGGAATTGATCACAGGAATAAGAACATGGAGAGATTTGGATAAATGGGAGGAAAGATGGTCCAAGAAAGGGACTGTCAGGCGGAGCACAATTGTGATGTCCCCGGAGGGAGGGCTACAGAGGATGGAAGCATACACTTTGCGAGAAATTGCGAATGGGAGCTATGTGCATGTGCCCTGGAGTAGGGGGGACTTAGCAGCATTTACCAATTCTTTTCCTAAGCTGAGGGAGAATCCCGTGGAGTGGTACAAACAGGTAGAGAGGTGTGTAAAAATCTCTAAAGTACTGTGGGTTGACTTGAACACCTTGTTCGATATTGTAGTCCCAGGAGACTTGTGGACGGCATGCAAAGTCAGTGTCGAATGGCCCACGTCTGAACCGGAGAGGGATGCTCAGACTAATGGACCGTCAGAAAGAGTCATGGAGAAATATGAAAGGGTAATGACCTGGCTGAAAGATAAGGTGCCACTGCAGGATATAGATTGGGTCAAAATAGATCGGACTAGGCAAGAACCCAAGGAGACAGTCCATGAATATTATGAGAGACTACTGAAAGCGTTCAAACAATACAGTGGATTAGATGTAATGGATCCTAAAGATATAGGACAGTTTGTGTCAAAATTCGTTTTGGGTTTGAGACCTGATATTTGTTTGATGATTCAACAACATTTAATTTGTTGGCAAAACAAACCATTAGATGAGATTTTGAGATATGCAAGATACTGCAGTGATGAAATAGATTCCAAAGCAAAAAAACTTAAGGAGAAGTTGATGATGGTACAGATGCAGTCGGCTGGAAAGGGTGGTCAGCAGCAACAGGGAACAGGGACCATGGGAAGGAGACAAAATAATCAGAACAGGGACAGCGAGGAGAACCCGAGACCTAGAGTAGACCTGGCCACTCTGAAAAGGACGACAAAGTGTCACCAGTGTCACCAGGTGGGACATTGGAAACGCGAGTGTCCCTACAACCCTGAAAATGGAGAACTAGAACTAGAGGAGGAGGAAGTTCAGAGCAGTCCGGTAAAGGGGACAACGATACCCAAGGGTAAGGTGGTCAAAGGGGGGACCCCGGCTCCTCGAGCTCAGTTCCCTCAACCACCCAGAATTGCGACAGGAGGAAAGACTTATAGACAGATGCCTCTTTTTGTAGGAGGAGAAGAGTGTTACTATGTTGATCCTCTAACTGGACAACGAGTGAGTAGAGAGGAAGACTGCACCCTCGGGGCAGTTCTAGAGGTGGACCAAAGGGGACCGTATGTGGAGGCCGAAGTGGCAGGGTGTCCTACGACCTTCTTGGTGGACACGGGGGCCACTCGATCCACTCTGAGATCAGCAGTGGTTCCAGGTCTGCCAATGTCGGGAGAAACAATACAAGTGGTAGGAGTCGCAAATAAGAGAATGACTAACCCTCTGACAGAACCAGTATTAGTGAAAATAGGGAAATACAGCCATGAGCATCAGTTTGTGGTCTGTGACTCTAGCCCTGTGTGTCTGTTGGGAAGAGACTTATTGTGCAAACTAAATTGTACGATATACTGCACACCCCAGGGAGTGGAAGTACAGACTAACGACGACGATGCCGACTTTAAAGTTGCAAACTCAAAGGTATGCGTAGAGCTGTATCCTACCTTGACAGTGGAAGAGCTTCCATGGGACTTAAGAGATACGGTGTCATCTGAAGTGTGGGATTTCACTGGGGAAGAGATAGGACTGATCAAAGGGGTGGAACCAGTGAAAATCATGGTAAAACCAAATGTTGAATATCCAAGAACGCCACAATACAAATTGACCCCGGAGACGATTGCAGGAATAAAACCCGTGATCGACTCCATGATTAAGCAGGGAATACTGAAGGAAATCGTGGGAAGTCCATGTAACTCCCCGATTATGGGTTTACAGAAACCTAGTGGGAAATTCAGAATAGTGCAGGATCTCCGGAAGATTAATAACATAGTTGTTTCATGTTGTCCAGTGGTACCGAATCCATCAGTGATATTGTTTCAGATACCATTCCAAGCTGAGTGGTTCACAGTGACAGACCTTTGCCAGGCCTTCTTTTCAATCCCATTAGATGAGGAGAGCCAATTTCTTTTCGCTTTTAAGCTGGAAAATCGCGTATTAACATGGTGTCGTATCCCACAGGGGTATACAGAAAGCCCATCGATTTTCAACCAGCTACTGAAGAAAAATCTTGAAAGTCTGGAACTGCCGCAGAACTCGGTTCTAGTCCAGTACATAGACGACCTACTTGTCGCGTCAGAAACAGAGGAAGCCTGTAAGGTAGACACCATCACCTTGCTGAACCATTTAGCTGAGAACGGACACAAGGTGTCTCCGAGCAAATTACAGTACTGTCTGACAGAAGTACAGTACTTGGGTCACAGAATTGAAAAAGGGAAACGGAAGGTGTCACCAGACAGGATAGAGGCGATCATGAAAATGAATTCGCCCATGACACAGAGAGAGGTCAGGATGTTTCTAGGAATGGTTGGTTATTGCCGACAGTGGATAGCTAACTTTTCACTGAAAGCAAAGCCTTTACAGAAATTGACGCACAAGGACGTGAGTGATCCGGTACCATGGGACAAGGACTGTTTGATGGCATTCTTGCAGCTGAGAGAGGACTTGTGTCGTGCTCCTGCTCTGGGAATGCCGGATTACGAAAAACCATTCTTACTTTACTGCTGTGAAAGAGAAGGTTGTGCTTTGTCGGTTCTAGCTCAAATTCATGGAAATGCCCGTAGACCAGTTGCATACTTCTCGGCTACTTTAGACCCAGTAGCCGCAGCGTTGCCCGGATGTCTCAAATCCGTTGCTGCAACGGGTGTCAGCATTGAGAGGTGCGAAAGTATTGTAATGGGACACCAGTTAGTGGTGTATGTACCTCATTCTGTGGAACTGTTAATGACCAGGACCAAGACACAGCATTTGACAAATAACAGGCTCACGCGCTACGAGCAAGTCATTCTTGCCACGGAGAACGTGACCCTTAAGAGATGCTCTGTCCTGAATCCTGCTACTTTGATGCCACTTCCAAATAACATAGAAGATGGAGAATGTGAAGATCACGATTGCCTTGATGTGACTGAACTATGCACCAAACCGAGACCAGATATTGTAGATGAGCCGTTGACTGACCCTGATGAAATTTTCTTTGTCGATGGCTCATGTGTAAGAGACAATATTGGTCAGTTGAGAGCAGCTTATGCTGTTTGCACCATTACTGGAGTTGTGGAAGCCGCTTGCCTGGAAGGAGTACACTCCGCTCAGGTAGCTGAAATCATTGTATTGACCCGCACCTGTATAGCAGGCAGCAAAATTCGAGTCACCATATACACCGACAGCCAATATGGTTTCGGGGTAGTTCATGACTATGGGCAATTGTGGTCTCAAAGAGGTTACATGACTTCTTCAGGTTCACCTATTCGAAATGGGGAGTTTGTACGATTGTTGTTAGAAGCATTACAAGGTCCGACAGCTATTGCTGTTGTTAAATGTGCAGCCCATACCAAAGGTACCGATTTTGTGTCCCAGGGAAACAGATACGCAGACGAGGTCGCACGTTACTGTGCAGAGCAGGGATACTCTTTTACAGAGGTAGAAGTAGGAGGGACACAGGAAAAGACAGAGTTAACTATGATGTTGGAAACTGTAGACACCTGGGACGACTTAAAGGGCATACAAGAGAATGCAACAGACTTTGAGAAAAAGACATGGGAAACCGCAGGTTGTGTAAAAAGTGAAATGGACTTTTTTTTTTTTTTTTTTTTAAATTCTTTATTTCGGCCGTTTAGGCCATAAGAGATGCATAAAAGACATACATACATTTAAAATTCAAACATATAAAAAGCATACAGGGAGCAAGTAGCAGCATTTCATAACATTTAAAATCGGGTATATAAAGTGCATAAAAGGAACAATCAACAACATTTCATATCATTGAGAATGGAATAGACAAAGTGTGATAGGAGGCGTTGTCAGCGGGAGCCAGAGGTTACAATGACACAATGGTGTAGGCATACATCCTATGGTGGTTTTGCCTTAATCAACTTGGACCTAATGCGCCACATGGCCAAGAGATATTTTGCGACTGCGAAGACAATGTGGGGGGGGGAGGAATCAGTTTTCAGTATTCTGAAAGATGTTACACAGTTCCTTATTGCCATATTCCTACATAGGGGCACGAGCCAATATTTCCCTGGTGACTTGTAGGAAGGGCAGAAAAACAGAACATGAATTTCCTCCTCATCGCAGGAATTACAGCCAGGGCATATTTTGTCCCCTCCATTGGTCCATTTGCTAGTAAAGGATTTGATAGGTAGGGTGCCAAACCGCCACTGTATAAATAGCTTCCTTGCCATAATCGGGTAAATAAAATCCATAAAGGTTTCAAACTTATAAGAATTTTTGGATTCAGTAAAACGATGTGTTAGAGTGCCGATGCGTGGTGCAATCACATGAGAGACAAGATTTTGTTCCTTGTAAGCTTCCACAAGTCTTTTCCGGGGGACCCTATTACAGCCTGTTTCCGGGGCCTGCCACAGCTCGTTAAAACCGAGCAGGAACAGTTCTCTTTTGACAAAGGATAGCCAAGGGATCTTATCACTGTGATTTAAATTCATAACATGCACAAGATCTTGCCTGTAGTGTCTGAGCTCATTTGTTGACCAAAGTCTGTGCCAGAATGGTCGGTAAACCCAAATCTAGGCGTAGGGGAAACAGAGGAGTTGCAGTTGGGAGGGCCAAAAGACGCCTCAGAAAGTTGTTTTCGACATGCACCAACTTATTTGCAGCTTGATGTCCCCATAGTTCACTACCGTAAAGTGCAGCTGGTTTCGCTTGTGTTTTGTACATCTCAACTGCAAGAGCTATGGGTTTGTAGGTTGAGGTGTTCGTAACCCTTAAGATAGCCCCAGAGAGTTGAGAAAGCCTTATTCGCGAACTTGAGATCTGTGGTCCCCAGGATAAGTTCTCATGTAGGGTTACGCCCAGGTACTGAAATGTTTTAACCATCTCCAGTACCATGGAATTTAGGGATGGGTTAGATCTGGTTGTGGGAGAGGGGTTAAAAATCATGAATTTGGTCTTCCCTGTGTTGATCTCAAGTCCATGCTGCCTGCAGAAAAGACCAAATCCGTCTAGGATTCGCTGAATTCCCATGGGGGATTTGGGGAGCAGGAGGGTGTCGTCAGCAAACATAATTGCCGGCACCCTCCTGCCAGCCAAAACCGGGGCGTCATTGTCCCTAACGTTAACTAAGTGTGAAATGACACTGTTCATGTAGAGACAAAAAAGAGTAGGGGCAAGGACGCATCCCTGCCTAACCCCCCCGGGAAACAGGAAACCTTTTTGTCAAAGCTCCACCCCGCCCACATCGTACCTGGGCAAAGTTGCCCTGATGGAGTCTCATTATGGCCTGTAGTAGGTTAGTGGGCACTCCCATCTCCTTCAGGACCTCCCAGAGTTTTTTCCGTGGTACCAAGTCAAATGCTGACTTCAGGTCTACGAAAACCATGTACAATCTCCCTCCCTCGATGCTCACCGATTTCCAGAAAAGGAGGATGAGGCGGAAGATTTGATCCATGGTGGACGTATTTTTCCTGAAGCCAGCCTGGAGGGGGCTTAAGATTTCATTTTCCTCCATCCAGTCCAGGAGTTGGTCCAGTAGGAGTCGGGAATAAAGCTTTTGGGGGACATCTATGAGGCTAATCGGCCTCTAGTTGGATGGGAGCAGAGAACAGCCCTTCTTGAAGATTGGGACTATCTCTGCCCCCAACCAAGTACAGGGGATCGCCATTCCACGTGCAATTGAATTGAAAAGAATATGAAGGTAGGGCGCCCAGATCTCTGGTTGGGACCTAAAAAGGTCACCTGGTAATTTATCAAGGCCCGGGGCCTTTCCCAACGCTAGACCATCTATTGCACTGGCCACTTCCCCTAGCGTAAACTCCTAGGTGTCTTCAGGAAGGGATAGGAGTGTTGCAACAATGGCATCAGTATTCTCTAGGGTATCTGCATAAAGTTTGCTGAAGTGATCTTCCCATATATGTGCTGCAATATTGGGTTCAACTGCAGCTTTAGGTTCCCCTAAGCCAGTGGACTTTTGGGTTTCAGCAGATGGAAGGGCAGTGTTGCCAAATGAGTTAGTGAGTCCAATGGCGAGACAGATTCATGGCCCGGTACATCTACGCAGAGATGCTATGCTTCGGGTATTCAGGCAAACGTGGTATAACCCCAAGTTTAGAGTAGCCGCAGAAGCAGTGTGCCAGCGATGTGTAACCTGCCAACAGTTGAACGTAGGAAAGAGAACACCAGTCACGTTGAGTCACATAGGGAGGTCTGGGGGCCCGTTTAATCGGGTGCAACTAGACTTCGTTGAAATGCCAAAATGTAATCGCCTCAGATACGTTCTGGTGGTTGTCTGCATATTTTCCAGATGCGTCGAGGCTTACCCTACACGCAGGTGTGACACACTCACAGTAGCAAAGTTATTGCTTAGAGAGTTAATACCGCGCTTCGGGGTGCCGGCCTCTTTGGAATCAGATAGGGGAACACATTTCAACTGCGAAATTTTGAAGATGATCTGTTCAGCATTAAATATTGATCAGAAGTTGCACTGTAGCTATCGACCAGAAGCTTCAGGAATTGTGGAGCAGATCATTGGGACGATAAAGTCTCGGATTGCCAAAGTGTGTTCATCGACATCCTTGAGCTGGCCTGATGCACTGCCACTAGTACTTATGAGTATACGTAGCACACCAGACAGGAGAACAGGTCTCTCTCCACATGAAATTTTAATGGGGAGGGCAATGAGACTGCCATCAGTTCCAACTGCAGCTTTATTGAATATCACAGATGATCTGATCCTGGATTATTGCAAGGGACTTTCTGATGCCATTCATTCTGTGTCTCTTCAGGTGCAGGCTGCTGAAATCCCATCATCCCAAGACCTGTGCCACGACCTGTGCCCTGGTGATTGGGTCGTGGTGAAGAAGCACGTCAGAAAGAATTGCTTAGACGTACGTTGGCGAGGACCCTACCAGATCATCTTAACATCGAATACTGCTGTTAAGGTCGGAGGGCTGCCCAACTGGATTCACGCCTCCCATTCGCGGAGAGTTCCAGCACCCCTGGAAGAAACAGCTCCTCTCTCGGATGAAAATCCAACTGTGGACGAAGAATCGATAGAGGGGACCAGCCAAGCTGTGGGGGTGTCGGAGGAAGCTGGGAGCGTGTCAGACCAAGTGGAAGAAGGGCAAGACGACAGTGAAACTGACGTTGCCACAGAAGGAGAAAGTAGCTGTGAGTACGAAACAGACACTGATCAAGCTGCAAGTGATCAAGAGTCGGGTGTGAGGACAAGAAGCAGGAGAACAAGGCGTGGAGAGACCAGTTGGCCTGAAAGAAGGAAGAGGCCGAGCTTGAAGTCAACTCCAGAGAGAACCCTTGCTCCTATATCCGAAGACTCAGACCTGGACGAAGGTGCACAGAACTCAGAAGCGGAGGGTCCAAGAAGATCAAGGAGGGTGCGTGTACCCTGCCGAAGATACGCCACTCCTGAGTGGACCTACCTAGCAGCAGATGTCGTGTGCACAGAGATCCGGGAGGGTGAGGGAAGTGACAGTGATCAGCACTGACCCCATCATCAAGTTGGAAGTAGCGTTGTTGGTGCCTGGAGTTGAAGCTGAAGGGTTACTAACACTCACTATCCCCAATCCTCCTTACCTGAGCAGAATACGAGAACTGGTTTTAAACAGAGTAGAATTTCCGACGTTTGGTACAACAGTATCAGCACTCGAGGAGACCATTCTTCGCTTAGAAATATTAGAATACGCTATTAGAGCCGCTGGAACACGCACAATTGTAGACACCTAAAGACTTTTGTAAATAAGTAAGATTGAGAAGATAACCTAGCGCCAAGTGGAAGAAGAAAAAATTTAGGGACCTTTCCATTTAGTTGACGGAGAAGGGCTAGGGTTGTCTGTTGTTGCGGCTCAAAGGACTGATTTCAAAAGAGATTGCCAGCTTCCTGAGGTGAAGTGCAAGAAAGACTGAATGAACAAAAAGAGACTGTTGAAAAGATAAAGAGAAAAGACTTGCATTGGGAAAGAGACTGAAAGCTACACTGTCTGGAGAACATGGAGGCCGGCAACTCGAACCGTAAAGCGAAATGTATAATAGGTACACTTTTAGCGGAGTAATTTTTCTTATAGTTTTACTGGTTACTGTATCGTATATAGTGGGACATGAAAACGAGACAAAAGCAATAGAAGCAAAGGTTATGGTAACATCGAAACCTACTACTGCTGGTAAAAAGGAGGACAATGCAATACAGGAAAAGGCTTTACTAGCAGCAGAAGCTCGTAGGTTACATGTAGATGAGTCGCAGGGAAACTTTAAATCAAATGCTTATGCCAAATTACTATATGAATACATTGATGTCATGGAGGCTAAGGATTGCTACGTTTGTATGCAATTGCCAGCCTCTGTAGACAAAGGTATTAGGTATCATCATCTTCCATTGACTTATGGGATTACATGTAGTTTGTTGTTTAGCATATTTTATGGACGAGATAGCTTTGAATATTATTTTTCAAATTTTGATGCAGTATTACCTGAAGTCCCGAACTATAAGCACCTAAATAAGTGGGACTATTATAAGAGTGAGGACAGGTTAGGGAAATTTTTCATCCCTTGGAAAACTTTAGATACTTCACATGCCCGAAGGAATAATCTGACCTGTAAGGTATCAGAGATTGAGAAGAAGTTCATAGGGCAGGTGGATGATCGATACAGAAGACAGAAAATTCTAAAGGCTTCAGGCCAATGGAAAACAGATTGGACCGAGGAGGAAAAGTCACACAAAAGAAAGGGTAGTAACGGTCCAATAGCTTTAGATCGAACACAAAAAGGGAAACTATGTATATATAGGGGTAAGACCTACTATGAAAACGTGTTTGTGGGAGAAGTAAGTTGTGAACATGCCTTCCAATTAGAATATTACTCGAAAGACTTCTTAAAGGGAATGCAAGTGATTCCGAATGTATATTTTGTATGTGGAAGAAATGCATACGTGAAACTACCTGACAATTGGTACGGATCATGCTATTTGGCAATTGTCTTCCCCAAAATATATCACGCTAAAGATTTAGAAATCATAGAAGGAAGAACTTCAACAAGGGGGAGACGAGATGTAGGAGATGCTGAGGTAGTTGAAGACGTGTTTGGTGCTATGTTCCCTCTTTTGGGATTAATACTGAATGATGTCAAGATCAGGAGATTGGCAACAGTTGTAGATAGATTATCTGCCAGTACTGCTAGATCATTGATGCTGGTGGAAGGAGAGATGCAATCGATAAGGGCAATGGTTCTTCAAAACCGACTTGCTCTAGACGTACTGTTAGTCAAAGAGGGCGGAGTCTGTAAGGCTTTGAAGGTCCAGGAATGTTGCACTTACATTCCAGACAATTCAAAACCTCTTGAGAAGTACATACGAAATATCACTGAGATACACCAAGAAATAGAAGATTTGTCAAGAGTAAACGTGTGGGAAAAAGTGGGTCATGGAATGGGTAAAGTTGGAGGTTGGTTCGCCAACCTAGGGAAAAGCTTTATATGGTACATTTTAAAGCCTATCATCATAATAGTGATCTGTGTAATCATATTGTGGGGGTTAGTGAGGCTGTACCAAAGGTATAGAGCAAATAGGCTGCAAAGATCCATGAGAGAACAGGAGCAGAGACTAGCTGCAATGCAGGACAATCAATACAGGAGTCTGAGGGCTCTGAAAATGATAAAGCGAGGGAGCAATGCAACGAGTTCTGTTTGATTCAATTCAATGATGGCGTTGTGATGGTGATGACCCCTAGAGGTCATCAAAGGGGGGAACTGAGAGAGCGCAATTTGAGAAAAATGTATAAGTGCACCATATTTACAAGCTAGATGCACGAAAATAGTTAAAGCATTTAGAAGTGTGAAAATATATAGAATTACATATACTCATGAGTGTTTAATCAATGTAGAATGCATATCTTAGAGTGTGAAGCTAATGAAGTAATGTATAGAAATGCTAGAGTGCTGTTATTTGATTCCATATTATGTAGCTGCTGCAGGAGAAAACGTGATGCTGCTAAACGTAGAAATGTACAGGCCTCATGGCAATGTATGAAGAACGAAAACGTGCCTTTACATTTCACATAAGATGGATTTGATATTATTTAGAATATTATTGATCATATGTTAGAAATCATGTTTTGTAGATGTGTTTCATATAATCAGAGCGTGGTAAGGTTAGAAATTGTTTTAGCTTAAGAAATAAAGGTTCACAGAGTGCAGGCCTTTGCAAGTAATTTAGTAGGCCTGGAAAGATAGAGCCGCTTCTTTGATCTGCACATGTTAGTTAAAATCGAGTCTCGTTAAGCATAAATTGTCAACCGTGTTCGAAGTTTTATGACTCGAATAGATAACTGGAGGTTGGAATTTGGGGCCCAATCCATGGGTGTCTGTTTGCAGGTGCGAGGGGGGTTCCAATCAAGAGCGTGATGAATAGAGCCCTGTCTGGGGAGACAGGCACAGGCCTGGAGGAGGTTTCAGGAATTTCCTGGGGGGTACCGGCGTGCCGAGAAGAAGCCTGGGAAGCAAGGTCAACGCTAACAAAAGGCCCAGAGGAGTATCAGTATGGAAAAAGCCAGAACCGAAACCACGTGAGAGGGGTACGTGAGGGGCATCTCTGAGAGGCGTTTCGACTATACTTGTGATTTTGTATTAGGGACAGCACCCCTGGGTGGAGTGAGAGCAGATGGCCTGAGGACCCTTAGAGAGTGGATGGGTAGGCAGAGAGGGCATGACTGAAAGGCACAGATTTTCACCAAAGACTAAGAAGAGTGAGTGAACTTCTTCGGAAGTCACCACGGCTGACACCTTTTTAGGTTAAGATTCTGCTAAGTAGGGATGTCACTTAGTCTAGTGCAGGGACAGTCTAACCTGATCTTTCCTCTTTTTGTAAATGACGCTTAAGTTACAACTTGTGTCTATTCTTGCAAACCTGTTAATCTTTGAATTGGCTTTAGTGGTATTTTTCTGTTGACTAAGATCGTTCAGAGAATTCATGTTTGTGTTGGTGCCAGTATACCTTTTGAACCTTATATTGAGATGCTTGTATCTTCAGTTATCTTTGGCTTTATAATAAAACTTTCAAACTGATTCGTGGTAAGTGGTTCTTCAGAGTCGTGCCAATTATTGGTTTGCTTAACCTAGTAGTGGATCGCTTTTTACTCTATGACAGGCAATAAAGATTCAGTCGACCTAAGTGGGGATCTAGATCTAGAGTAATCAAATACAAGATCGAAAATCCCGCCTTCCCACATCTAATGGTTGGAATTCCTTTTCTGCCTTCCTCCTGATTGAGCGGCGCTAACCAAACTTCAATAATGTCCACCTTTAGTAGTGATGTGAGCATACAACCCCTATTTATTTTAATATAAAGCGCCATGGCCCCGACCCAGGATCTACTCTCATACATTTTTCTAATGCCTACATTCAACTCCTCAGACTCTGAAAGAACTATTTTGTGGCATTCAATTTGTACTTTCCTCTTGATATGAAACCTACGTGTATTACTTTTTGTTTATTTTAGATCTGTCGAAACAATGACAAATTCTTAGAATACATTTGAATATTTTTTCTAATTTTGCTTGACTTATTCTTTGAATAATTAGTGAGCCCTTAACCAGCTGTTTTAGTATCAATATTCTTCCGATGCTCTCTAGTTTTAGGGCAGTTTCACAAGCCATTCATAATTCGATGCACTGCGAAATTTAAGGGCATGGGAGGATGTTTTTTGTAACACTTGGGTTTCGCAAGGCGATGTTGTGGTCACTTGGGGTTTGCGGGGTTACACAGACTTCATTCATGGATTTTATGGTACAAGCTGCTTCTCAGGTTCAATGATTGTTACAGAACTGTTGCTCTTTGAATATTTCTCTTTCTTTGCCCTTCTCTCCCCTCCCTATTCCGTCACCCTTTCCCTTTTTTTGCCCTGGTCTTCCCATGTGCTCTACTGTGAAATATGTATGTGTATGCGTGTGTGTCCTTATGTGTGAAAAGCTACGAGCTAGGGTTGGGCGGGACAGTTATTTTCTATATATCAGAAGGAATTTGATTTAAAATGAAATAGCTGTCCTAGAGCTTAGGGGCCTCATTTATAAGGCCTTGCGACAGTTTTGCGCTTCCGATGCGTCACTTTTTGTGAGGCATCGGCGGCGTAAAACATGCATCCTGTTGCGCACTATTTACAAAGTGACGCATCTAAGCAGATGCGTCACTTTGTAAACCCCCGCGCTACATCGTACCTGCGTCAGGTATAATGTATGAAGGGGGTCATTCCCTCGCAAAAAGCCTTGTAGAAATGACGCAGTGAAATCTATGAGATTTCACGGCGTCACTTCTAGGACGCTGTTGCGTCAAAATCTTGCGCCTGCCTCACAGCAGGCGTAAGACTAACTCAGGCCCTTTCACATGGGGCTTGCCTCATGTGAAAGGACGCATTCTTGGAGTTGCGTCACTTTTGTGACACACTCCAGCAATGCGCCACTTTTGCGCTTACAGATACGTCAGAAATACTGACGTATCTGTAACTCCTTGGGACATGATGCGCCGTACAATAAATATGACGCATCAGGTATGTCGCAAGGAGTGCGCACTGAGAAGTGACGCATCGCTGCTTTCACGCAGCGATGCGTCATTTCTCATAAATGAGGCCCCATATTTCTAAGCAGTAAACCATATTATTGTATTTTGCATGCTTTTTTGTCCTAGTGAAGATACAAATACATGTGCACTATACCAGTTAAATGTAAACAAATTTGACTTTGACCATTATATCACAAAAATATCTTTATATTACCGAATTTGAAAATTCACGGGAAAAACTCTATGAAGCAAGCCAATGCTGCACTGCAATATCAGAAAAACAGAAAAAGCTTGGCTTGTGTTTTTAATGTTTTTAAATACAAATTTCAGTGCTAGCAGTGCACTACTGTATAATATTTGCCATTCATTTTTAACAAGTAACTTTAACATGCACAACAAGGGTAGTTCATTTGAGAACTAGACTTTGCAAAAGCTGCACCACTATCAGGGATATTCATAATCTACTTGCTACCATATTATTTATTGTGTCTAGACACAGGAAGCCATTTTACACTACATGGATAACGCGTAAGTCACAGCTCAAAAGCCTTCAGGCAGTTACCTTTGTGTGAAGCTGCTAAGAACTTCCACAGAGGAAGTTAAGTGTAAACCTCACCTCATTTTTTTCTACAAACAACCTTGTTAATTAGGCACCTTTTACAGAGACATATATAGCGAGGAACACATTTATTCAGACAAATCCTTAAATAAAGCAAATGGCTTCGCCCCTCTCACTCACAGTCGGTCATTTCGTTTAGATTCATGGCAAAAGAAATGATTGGATTTTTTTTTCATGTCCACGTCTATTTAGCACTAATGAAGACTGAATAGGAAACAAATATATTTTCGTCAGAATGTAAAATTACAGCTCAGTGAGTTAATCACTCACCGCTGGCTTCTGAAGGGCATCAGTTCGATTTCTCGTAAGGCCATGTCAGTCTTTCATTCTTTCAAAGACGGTGAATTAAGTATCATTAAATAGCTTTCCAGTGATAGTGCTACATACAGAACAAGGTATTAGCAAATCAAAGAATTGTTACAAAGCTAGCACAGTTTATGTTTAACACCGGGATATAATTTATGAAAAAAGCGTGAGAAATTAGAAAGCATCAAGGTGGAAAGAGGCCTTGGTAGTTAACACTCATGTAAAGCAACAAATTGATGAAATTAGGAGAGCAAGATTATATACATGATAAGGCACGCCCACGGCACCTACTATGTAGATAAATGAGGTCACACACACAGTGCATTTATGAGAATGGGAACTTCAAGGTTACTTTCAATTTTGTTTTATGTAGAGCTGGTCGACTTGCATGTTTTTAACACATTGTAATTAGGTGACCATCTTCACTTGTTGACAATTAATATATTCATAATTTTTGCATGAAGCACACTGTGACTGAAAGGACTAGCGAGGAAGTTAGATTATTTATCTTAGAACACACAGTTTGTTCAAGTTGGAAATCAAGCTGTAAACCCAATATTCAAATTCTGGATTCCAAGTCTGCAACGCAGGTTATATCACATCTGTCATTCAAACATGATTTTAAAAACTCTGTGTTGTGTTCTCACTTGGAATTCTCTTGGTAACTATGTGTTGCATTGTATGCATTCCATGATGGAATACTGTATATGTAATGAAGAATGTTGAGTAGAGAGAATGGAGTGAAAGATGGAAAAGAACACTTGCTTACTTGTTGGACGTGCATATTAAGCTCTTGACAATAAACAAGCACTTTCACGTGATAACAAATACTGTACTTAACAAATTGGCGATGATTTGTCTGGAGCTGAACCCACAATGGATCTCTGGTTTTACTAGCTACTTTTAAAGAAAATAATATAGTAGCAAATCAGATTGAGCACGCCGTTCCAGCTTTTTGCATTCCTTACTTCAAGGCAAGTTACCTTTACTTATCGAACTGATTGAAGCATCTCTCATCTACATGCCGAGAGGAATTTTTGAATGTCCTTTACGGAAAAAAATCTACGGAGCGCTCTCAATTACATATTTAATGCTATATCCAGTCGCTTCCACAAAACCTGGATGGTGTTTCAGCAAGTGGAAGAGTATCAACCTTATGTGAATTTGACTTTTATTTTCATCTAACAGCCTCATATCATTCCGACAAGGTTGTTTACCTTCCAATTCCACGTCATCTGTTTAACGGCCACCAACCCTCGCTCCATCTTCTTCGTTGACATCACAGGGGAACCTGTAACCATTTTGCATTCTTCCGAACTCCGGTGAGTGCTCCGGCATCGGAACCTTCGTCCCGGACCTTCAAACTCTCTGTGAGTATCCCTACGCAATACACACTGTGCATCTCTTCTAAGGTCATTAAGGTAAACTTTGTGCGTGTGGGTACGTGCCTCCATTTTTTTTTTTTTTTTTTTTTTTTTGACGTCAACTTTACTTTATGTATACAGAGGCAACCGGACAATATCGCTTTGTTTTGAAGTGATTTTGAACATACGTAGGTTCTTCTTGCCTTACTTCTGTAGTTGGTCGGTTCCGCCTTGGTGTCTTTGAGGGGGGCGCTGAATCTGCCAACTTCGCCGGCGCCCTCTTGCTTCTTTTGGCCGCGGGTGGCTCGGTTGCTGCGCCCCGCCCGGTACTTGTGCCTTCCCCTGGGTCACGGCCCAGGTGTTCCTGCAACCATCCCTCGCCGTGTTTCTCTGACGCCGCGCGCACCCTCCTGAGCAGGTCACTCAGGTCATCCTGGCCTTTGAGTGCGCCGCCTTTCTTGGGCATTCCTCTTGGTTGGGTTGCCCCTGTTCCTGTTCCGTGCCTCTTGTGGGTTGGGCGGGGTGCTGTCGCCAGTCGTTGTACGCCAAGCCCCCCTGTTGTCAGTTCCGTGGTAGCGGGGTGCAGCCGCCGTTCAGTTATGCACCAAAAACTGCCCCCTTACGCTGTCCGATGCTTATTTCAGAGGCCTCGTGATTTGCCTGCACTGCCCCTTCTCGCCGCCAGAGGGCGCCTGCTGCTTTCTCCCCGTGCCCGTCTGGACACTGTTCACCTAACTTCTGGGACTGCCGGGCCGCTTCCACGCTTCCCCGTCGTCAGGTCCTGCCGGTCAGTCCCTAAGACGACGTGCAGCCGCCGCCGAGGCCCCCAGAGGTAAGCGCCTACCCTGTGGCTGCCAGGTGGGCTCCGGTCGTCCTGATCTTTCCCCAGACCGCCCCGGGTAGGCTCCGGTTGCGGTCTTTTGTCCCTGTGTGCCGGGTAGCCTCGGGCCAAGGCGTTCGAGCCGGGTAGGCTCCGGCTGTAGTCCTTTACCTTGTAGGCTGTAGTCCTTCACCGGGTAGGCTCCGGTCGCGTCGGTGTCTCTCTTCCGCTCGCCGGGCAACGAGAGGCAGTCGCTCTCCTTGTTCCCTCGCCGGCCAGGCTCTGGTGGCGGCTCTCTCTCTCGGGGACCGCCCTGTGTGGTTTCCGCACTTGGTGGCCTCCGGTGGCGGCTTTACCCGTCCAGGGAGCACCGCTTGCTTCCTGCCTTCGAGCCCGCTCGTCCCGGGTCGATCCCTCGCGGGCAGCACGGTGATGTCTTTCGCTGCTTCCTCGATTCTTCCGTTCGCTCCTGCTTCAAGATTCTTTCGCCGTGCTGCTCTACCGCTCCTGGACATAGGAGTATCCCTGGGTGAGCAGCGCTTATATGCCCCCCAAGGCCTAGCTTGGCCACGAGACACCCCCCTCATTGGGGGTTTCAAACAACGCCTGCCCCCCCCATTGGCCGCGGTGCGGCCGGAAACCAGGTGAGAGGGGGGAAGGGGGGGCGGGCTGGGCGCCAAATGGGGGCTCCCTCGCGTATCTGGGGAGACCCCGTATTCCCGCCGCCTTCTCCCCGATCGCCGCTTCCGGCCCCCATTTTGTCTGCTTTGGTGGGGGGCTCACTGCCGGTTATGGCACCGGCTCCTGAGCCCCTACGGGGCCCGCCTCTGCAATTCTTCCGAACTCCGGTGAGTGCTCCGGCATCGGAACCTTCGTCCCGGACCTTCAAACTCTCTGTGAGTATCCCTACGCAATACACACTGTGCATCTCTTCTAAGGTTATTAAGGTAAACTTTGTGCGTGTGGGTACGTGCCTCCATTTTTTGTTTTTTTTTTGTTTTTTGACGTCAACTTCACTTTATGTATACAGAGGCAACCGGACAATATCGCTTTGTTTTGAAGTGATTTTGAACATACGTAGGTTCTTCTTGCCTTACTTCCATTATTTATATTGCCAGTCCTATGGATTTAAGTGCCTTTGGAATCTTCTTCTTGCAGATTGATCTAGGCATTTTTCCTGAAGGATACGTACGTTGCCTCAAGGATTATCATCCTTCTACTAACATTTGAGTACTGCTACAAGGAATATGTATGCTACGAGGAATGAGCAGTGCTTACTGCTCACTCTACAAGTTCTAATATATATATATTTTTTTCATTTTCCTTTTTTTCTTATTCTTTCCTTTTTTGCACTATTGTTATGGCAACTCAAAATTTCTCAATCCAAAAATCACTGGTTCAGAACCTCCACTCAAATGGAGCGAGTGCAAAGACTATTTTTTTAATTATATTGCAGCTATTGATGAATCTGAAAAAATGAGTGTTGCGCAAAAGAAGTGCATTTTATTACATTCCTTAGGTCCCTATGAGTTGAAAATTTACAATCAAATGTCTAACAAGCCTATTGTTGGAGATGGTAACATTTTTCTTGCAGCTTCAAAGGATCTTGATAGCTATTTTGCTCCTAAAGTGTATATCGGCATTATACATTACAAATTCTTTCAACGCAAACAACTTGAAGGTGAAACCATTGATCAATATGTAGCCGAACTGAAGAAACTTGCTCTTGGTTGTAAATTCGGAAATCTGTTAGAGGATTTTATAAGAGATCAGGTGGTCATGCACTCTAATAACCAGGCTGTACAAGATCGTTATAGGTGAATGGTGGTTCTCCCCTTGTCAATATCACAAGTATTGCACGTAAAGAGGAAATGTCTGGCAGGAGTGCCAAAGAGTTAAAGGAGGAATGTAAAACCTCGAATGTTGTTGCTGAAGTGTTTAACAAATCATTTCAAAAGCCACTATATACACCATCACCTCAATCTAAAACTTCGAAGGTAGGTAAATTTAGGTGCTATCTGTGTGACAGCAAGGAGTATTTAGCTCAGAGTAAATCGTGACAAGCCCTCAAACAGAAATGAAGTAATTGCGGGATTATGGGCCATTATGCCAAAGTATGCAAAAGGAAGAAAGTCGGTGTTAAATGTGTACTTAAGGATAATTTTTCTGAGGATGATTACAATAGGAATATTGGTGATGATAAAACTGACATGAATTTAGCTGGGAGATTAATTCTTAACATTGATGATAACACTGTTATGAACAAACCAGAATGTTTACTAAGCATTGGTGGTGTAGAGATAAAACAAATTGCTGACTCTGGTTCACCATATACAACCATCAATGATCATTTATGGAACAGTAAATCCGTAAATAGAGTGGGAGATACTTTACTTGAATCAGACATTCATCCTCAGGGATATTCTGGCGAAACAATTGAAATGTTGGGGAACAGATGGTTTACCTTCAGGTTCCAGGGAAAAAGCACTCACATTGTACTGGATCCCAATAGCGAGGATCAAGTGAAGGTAATAGATGACGGTTTTGATCCTAATTTAAACAAGCTAAATTACCACTGATGCCAGTGGAAAAGGGTTGGGGGCTGTGTTGTCACAAAAGGATGTTATCTCCTTTGCTTCTAGAGCCTTTACCCCCACTGAGACACGGTACCCAGCAATTGAAAGGCAGGCTTTAGCCTGTGCTTGGGCCCTTAATCATTTTAGAGCCTTTGTGTGGGGAAAAAAAGTCACAATATTTTGCAATCATAAACCTCTTGTCAAACTGGTAATGACTGAGGGTACTGTTAACGCTTCTGCCAGGATTGCCAGATTGTCCGTTCAAATGCAGGATTTTATTCACAAAGTGGTGTAATCACCTGGTAAAGATAATGTACTGGCAAACTGTTTATCAAGGTTACCTCTCAAGTTGGAAGATTGCGAAGATGACATGTGTGACAATTTTAAGGTTGCATTTGTTCATGGGAGGGTGGTTGTGTTGTAAGCAAGAAAGAGTAGACACTAGAGTGTGCTAAGGATGATCTGCTCAAACTAGTTATGGAATGCATTTGTGACAATTGGTCAAGCACATCCAAACTTAATGAGAAATTGAGACCCTTTTGGGAAGTCAGATCTGAACTTAGTATAGAGAATGACACTATTCTCAGGGGTGAGAGAATCATACCTCCATCTGAAAATACGGAAAACTATTATCCAATTGTGCCATGAAAGTCATTTTGGCATAGTACGGCCAAAGAATGTTCTAAGAGATTTGTTTTGGTGGCCTGGAGTTCATGTAGAAGTAGATAGGTATGTGAGAAATTGTATGTGTTGTTCCACTGCTGATAAAACTTTACAAACTCTGCGTCTTCTCTTGTTAGAATATGTGCTGTCTCAATATCCTTGGGATTCGGTTGCTGTTGATTTGCTTGGACCTGTTGGGAATGACCAGAAATATTTCATTGTTTTGCTGGATCTTTTTTCTAAATGGCCTGTTGTGGAAGTGGTGGATGCAATAAATACTGAAGTTGTTTTGGAATTTCTTGATAAAACTTTTATTTCTGAAGGGTAACCAAGAACTATTTTGAGTGACAATGGTGTTCAGTTTATGTCTAATGCTGCCAAAGATTATTTTGCTAAGGTAGGATTGTTCATGAGACTAGCTCCTTATAGAATCCCAGTGGAAATGGTGTTGTAGAAAGATTTAATCATGTGATCAAAGGTGTTATCCAATCTGCATGTAATTCAAGATTGAATTGGGTGATACAATTGCACAAAGCTGTGTGGACGTACAAAGTTACTAAAAATGATTGTACAGGTCTTTCACCTTTTGTGATGATGAGAGGACAGAGACCCAGATCTAAATTTAACCCAGTGTGGGTATGCAGTTCCACATCGTGTCATTGGCCTCCCTCATCAGTTCGCAGTAAATTAATGGAACTTCATGCCAAAGTTAAGTCTTATTGTGATGATAAGCATGGAGCTAAATGTGTCACGGTTGATGATGGAGATTGGCTTCGTATAAAGAAACCAGGAAAGGTCAAAAAAGGTGAAAGTCAATTTTTTGCGCCAGAGGAAGTGGTGGAAGTTCTAAATAACACTGTAAGAGTTAGAAGTAGAAAGGTGTCGACTATGCACAGTGTTGCTTTGACTTACCAGCTATTTGGATGTACTGAATCTACTCAGCAATCTATTCCAGGCAATTTCCACTGGTTGGATCTTGATCTTACTGGTGAAAGTAAATGTAAGGATGGAGTGAATGTTCCAAATAATGGTGATGATACTGTACAAAACATGGTGAATGTTGGTACCGCTTCATGTGCGACAGCCCAGAATATTAGAGCTGGTGTTGGTTCGTGTGTAACAGCTCAGAATAGTAACAATATTAATCAACCATCTGCAAGCTCAGAGGTGGTAACGTCAGAGCAAATTACTCCCTCTCAGAGTTGTGAAGGAAGTGTCATTGGAAGAACAAGGAGATCTCTTAAATGGTTGTCAGATTACGTCCATGGTGGAATTAATTCTTGGAATTCCAATAGTTCTGAGTGAACCATTCATTGTATTGGGATGAATAATCTTCATTTTTTTTCCTTTTCAGCTCTTTAAATAGGAATTATTTGTTTATTAGTTAGGTCATTGTTTATAATTTTATTATAAGAACGGGGATGTGTTGTGTTTTCACTTGGATTTCTCTTGGTAACTATGTATTGCATTGTATGCATTCCGTGATGGGATACTGTATATGTAATGAAGAATGTTGAGTGGAGAGGGTGGAGTCCGAGATGGAAAAGAAGACTGGCTTAGTGGTTGAACGTGCATCTTAAGCTCTTGACAATAAACAAGTACTATCACATGATAACGTGTATTGTACTTAACACTGTGGCTTTTAGGCTTCCTTAGAAAATAACAGCCACATTACATTACTCAGCTATCAATGGAGGTCTCTGATTGTTACTTTTCCAACATTAGAACAGGGTGCTGGACCAGTGTTAGATGGTTTATCCTATAACATTTATTTTGTCATTAATGGTTACGGGCACTTATTTTGTAAAAAAGTAAAGGGCCGGGCCCTTCTCAGGAGTCCACTGCAGCTTGTGTCATCCACTGCCCCTGCGAGCATTACCAATGACAGTGTCGACATAACTCCTAACCATTGAACTCGTACAAGTATGACAACTCTGGGGCTGCCTGCAGCGAGCCCAGCGCAGCCAAGTTAGTGGGCAGAGGCCTAGCACCACATCTCCATGACCCTCAGGCTGCCCAAATGAATCTTAAGACCATCCAGTTCTGGGGGGTCGCAGCTAGCTGGATGCCCTTAGCCTGCCCTCAGGAGCAAGGTGGGATTCCGGGGCAGGAGCACCTTAGGGTAAGGGGTTGCGGGTAGGTGTATGAAAACATAGGTCACTGTTGTAATTGAATGTCCATTAGCAGAGGTGTATAAAATAGGGTTGATTTATTCAAGCTTAGTTGCAGGGTAAGTTTCTGGTAAATAAGTAGAAGAAGGTAAATAACAGATAGCCCCACCAGGAGCACACTCCCTGCTGCGCAGCCTGCATACTCCAACTGACACTCAGGACCACACCTTAGCATTCTACGAAATTATCAACACTCAGCATTCCAATCATGACCACACATTCCAGCACTCATCCTGGCTGAGCAGTAGGGAAGACCTGGCTAAGGCAAAGGAATGGTCACACCTAAGTTATAACAGCCACATGGCCCGCTTCCTTTTTTGTTGTCTGAGGACAGCGAGTGTCTTGAAACAGCCACAATTTAGCAATGAGCGGTCTATTTTGCATTTGGTAGACCCCCAATAGACACATCGCCAATAGGGGCTGGGATCTTGCCCCCTAGCGTGCCGCGGCCATGCATCAAGGGACAGCTCTGACTTTCTTCATGAACTGCAGCTGTGAGTGCTTTGACCCTCCCCCCACCTCCCTCTCCCCCCCCAGGGCCATTAAAGCTGGTGAAGCAGGAAGCCCATGCCGTCAGGCCTTTGTGGCGGCACAGCTCGAGCAAGTCTCAGAATAATGTTTTCATGTTGCTGCAGTGCTCTGTAAGGCTGTCCATGCTGAGTTTAAATTGTTCTGAAAGCTGAATGCTGTGTTGCTGATTAACTTTGTCTGTTTTTAATTGGTTTTATATATATATGAATAAACTGTGCACACTGAATTTATTAATTTTGACAGAACTGTTTTGTTGTATATTGTTTTGTTGTAAATTGCATTGCTTCACCTATTAGGTTTCGATGAATGAATGACATCTGTGTGATAGACTAGGAGAATTGTTGTCCTCTCATGGAATAATCCAAAGGGAATTCTTGTTTTGACATATAGCCTAGTGCAAACACCGCAGACTCCAAAGAACTAGATCTCCTGAAAGTGTTCTGGTGTATAAGCACACAATTTCTCCAGCCTCGGGCAGCACTAATAGGTGCTGGGTGGTTAATTTGTTAGCACCCCAACAGCAAAGGGAAATAGATGCCTAATAGCAGCTCCCTGCATCTGGAAGCGGTACATTTAGGGGGAAGAAGTGTGTCTGGAGGGCTGGCACAATCAAGTAAGGTATGGCAGGGGTGTGGTCCCTTCATAGTAGGGGGTTCCTTGTACAAGGCTTCCGACTACTCTGGTACAAAGGAAGTTGGAAGGCAAGGTTGGCAAGGGTAGGGCTATTTTTGATGGATGGTTGATGTTTCCATAAATGCTGGATGCAGAGGTGGTCACTGATTTAGTTGGGGACAGGGTTGTTACCGCCATTTCATGTAATGTAATTTCCTTGGGCTCCGCGTCTTGACGGATGACCCCACTCCCCTACAGTAGTATCAATTGGGTTTGGCAAGTGATCAATGGAATAGAGCGAGCACAGCAGTTGGCCTGGCAGCTAGGGCGTCACTAATCAGCAAAGGGAGGGTCATGGCAAACACAGTTTGAGGGAGGGTTTCTGTGGCTGCAGGTTCCAACTGCAGCCAAGCAGGGGGCAAATGATGGCTTCTTTACGTATTTCTCCCTCCTTCTTTCAGGTGACAATTACGCTTGGAAGGTCCCCAGCCAGCCCCTGATCACCACGGACAGCCAAGGCTCACCCTCCCTCATTTCCCAGATGACATCTGTTGATTAATCACAACCAGGCACTTTACAAGCGGCGGCATGGGTGGCATTTATGGAGATTGCACAGGCAAGAGGCCTATACTGGACAAGGGGCATCATGAGGGCCAAAGAAGAATAGGGCGAGCCCGCGAGTGATTCACCCGATTATGGAAGAGCCCCAATGCCAACAGACCAAGAGCTGTCTGAACCCAAGAGGTTGTAGGGAGAGAGACACCCCCTCTCGTTGGCCACTGCAAAGACCCAAAACCTAAGGCCTCAAGCAGGGTATCAATCCATTTTGGGCGAGGAAGAACAGCACCCCCTTAGGTCCTAGAGCCACCTCAGACACAGGCATCTTCCCCCAGTGAGTAATTGGGCCAGGACAATATGGACAAGATGAGTAAGACAATGGAGGCAATGTGGGGCATCATGGTGGAATTCGAATCAATGGTGGTATCCGTAAAAGGGAGTCCTCAAATTGAGGCCCCTAACACAGCCAGCCGATCACCCTACAGCGGTGGGCCGGATATGGAACACAGGGGTTACACAAGGACAGTTGAACGCGGGAACCACAGCAGCCCCCCCCCTCCCCCCCAGCTCCTTCAGCAGGCATGGATGATCTTGCGGGCTCAGCACAAGAACCTGGGCAGCAAGGGCCCGCAGCACTGTCACCAAGCATGGTCCTGGCACCTAGCTAAGCAGCAGGGCAGATGGCCACATTGCCCAACACAGGTCCCATTCCCCTGGTGACTATCACACCATTGGTGTCAGGCCATTGTTCCTTAGAATGGCAGGTACCGCTAGCATCCAAATAATGCATATGGAGGTGGGAATGTATCAATATTATCACATTACAAATGCACAACAAGGATGGGGTAGACACCAATCATCCCTCCACATAGGAATTTCTACACCAAGGCCCCCAGGGGTCAGGCTTTCCTGAAACCCTTCCACCATGCTTCAAAGCAAGCATTCAGGCAGTCTTTCTGGGAGCAGCGAGGGGGGTTGGCTTTAAAGGTTTCTCCAAAAAGCTCATGTCAGGAACATGCAGGCTCTTTAAAGCAGGCTCTTCACCTGGGGAAAGCATGTCAATTCAGACATAACTGCTCCTAATGTGCTCCCCCCCACCCAGCCTTCACGAGCAAGGGAACAACAAAAAGCATGCATGACACAGCCAACAATTGAAGTTAGAATAGCCAACCCCACAAACAATTGCCACCACATTGCCACGCCCCCCAGCCGACCAACAAATCCACCCCACCACTTTCTCAATAGACCAAGGGACCCTCCCCATCACCCTGGTGGCCCTCTGCAACTGGTTGAATCAATACCCAAACCTGGAGAAGGGGGGACTATTGGCAAAGGGGTTCTTAGAATGTTTCACCACTCGCTACACAGGTCCAAGTGTGAGCAGGAGTGCCCGGAACCTGAAATCCACATGTGAACACCCACAGGTAGTGAAAGATTAGCTGCTTAAGAAACTGATCCTTGGAGGGGTGGTGAGGCCATTCTTGGTCCCCCTCCCTGATTTTGTAGAATGACCGCTAGGTGTGGTCCCAAAGAAGGAGCCCAGCAAATTCTGCTTGATCCACCACTTGTCACACCCCGAGGGTGGCTCAGTTAATGAATGGCTGGCCAGCAAGACCTGTTCGGTGACATACAAAACATATGACGAGGCAGTGGACTTTGTAAGGAGGGGGGTCAGGGGCCATGCTGGCCAAAGCAGACAGAATTAGCTTTCCGACTGCTTCCAGTTCACCCGAACAGCTTCTTCCTCCTGTGTTTCCTGTGGTGAAGGAAATTCTACTTTGACAAAGCCCATGGGTTGCTCCATCCTATGCTCCTTTTTTGAGGCTGTCAGCCCTTTTCTGGAATGGGGGGTGTGGCATCCAAAGGGATGGGCCACTCCCTACATGGACGATTTCTTGTTCATAGGCAGGGAAGGCACAACAGATTGTGTGTCCTTCTTACATGCTTTCTAAGAGTCAGCAAAGGAATTAGGGGTGCTCTTGGCTCAGGAAAAATGGAAGGCGCTTGTGTACCCACCTCTTGTATGGCAGAAATCTTCTCAGTCCTCAGGAGCTCGGGAGATGCAAACCGGTCAGATGCGTTAAGGTGCCTGCTACAGCAGGGGAGTAACTCATTTACTCCAAGGGAGATTCTTCAGTCATCCAGCATAGTGTAGATCATCCAGGTAAATTCCTACTTTATACCCAAGGAAGGGATTGGACAAACTCTGGAGACACTCCTAAGGGAGGTATAGGACAGAGGGGTGGTTACACCCATGTCCTTTGTCCAGTTTTGCGCCAGAGCAGGAGCATATAGCTCCTGCAAACAGTTTGAGCTGGACTATGCACAGGGACACCAAATGTGCCCCCGGTGCAGACTTTCAGGCACTCTCAGAGTGCACCCACCCAGCTCCAATATATTAAAGCCTGTCTGGGAGGTGGTCACATCTTCCTGTGACAGGAAATCTATTGTCCAACCTTCCCCTGCTCGAGCTCAGCTTAGCAGCAGGAGGGCAGACTCGTGTCTGTGGCTGGCAGCATCCATTTTGTGCTGCCCAGGTCGAGAAAGCTGGTACAGAGTAGACCAGTGCCCCACATAATACCTCCCGCACCAGTTACTGGTGTGGAGGTATGATTCCAAACACGACAGGTTTCTTAGCAGCTGTTTTAAAGTTAGCATTCACCGTGAGGTTATAATGCACTTAAGTATATATGGTTTGGCTGCATCACAGACAACCCGGGGGAATAGAATCCGAAGGCTTTAGAGGGGCTCTGCTCATGCAGGGGCACCCTCTCACACAAAACCCAGCACCCTGCCTTCAGGATAGATAAGGCCTGCCATAGGGGCGACTGATTATATGTGTAGTTATTTAGAATAAATATAGGTAAACTATATCTAAGTAAGGGGTGCATGCACCACCTTACACAGGCTGCAGTAGCAGACCAGTGGTGTTAGATTGAATGGCCTCTCAGGGGTGGCATAATACATGCTGCAGCCCCTGGGAGGCCACTGGGGTACATATGCCTTGGGTACATGGTGTACCATATATTAGGGACTGATAAGGGTACCCCAGTATCCAATTTTGAGGGTACCTAAAGTATGTGCAATCGAATTAGAAGAGAAAGCAGCTAGGCTGGGGTCCTGGATAGCAGGATCCCAGCCAGTCTAAGTCGAAAACAGTGATACACCAGCAAAAAGTGGGGGTAACTATAAGAAGCAGATCCTACTCTCCTACACAACCCTCCCCAAATGTAAGGACATTAAACTAACCTTGACCAGTTGAGTCTTCATGTGCTAAGTGGAAATATCTTGAGAGTCCATCTACATTGGCATGGCTACTCCCAGGTCTATGTTGCACTGTATAGTCCATCCCGGTAGGGAAATAGACCACCTCAAAAATTTTAGGGTTGTCACCCTTCATATGTTTTAGCCAGGAGATGGGCTTATGGTCTGTATGAACAATGAAGTGAGTGCCCAACAAGTATGGCCTCATCTTCTTCAGAGCCCAAACCACAGCAAAGGCTTCCCTCTCAATAGCTGACCAACTTTTCTCTCTGGAGGGCAGCCTTCTGCTAATAAAAGTTACTGGCTGATCCTGACCCTCTTCATTCAGTTGTGATAACACAGCCCCTACCTCAACTCAGATGCGTCAGTTTTAACAATGATCTGTTTGGAATATTTATAGAGTTTTATATATCGCTGGCTAGGCCCGAAGGTATCAGAGCGCTTTACATTAGGTTCTACAATGTAACAGAAAATGACAACAATTACACATTATGTGAAATATAAGCAATACATTGAGAGAGGAGAGAAGGAGAGACATAAATAGAGAGAGGATGCAGGAAGAGACGACAGGAGAGATGAAAGAAAGTCTGTCTAAAGACCTACTGGGTAGGGGACGTCCAAGGGGGAATCCCGGCCCTCTCCCCTTTTGCTAAACCAGGTAGCTACATCAAGCATAAGACAAAATAGCTAGGTCTCAATTGACGAGGGAAAATTCACAGATAAACAAGGTGGGGACTAAGGGCCAGGACAGGTGAGGGCAAAGGTCAGTAGCTGGAAAGTGGAGAAGAGTAGTAGTCAGGACTTTGCAGAATGGGAGCAGTGCACATGGTCTACTTCAGGTCATCAAATGCATTTTGGCAGCTAACTGTCCACTGAACTTTATTGGGCATTCTCTTAGAAGTGAAATCATTCAAAGCGGTCACTATGGATCCATATCCTTTGACAAACCTCCGGTAGTACTCAGTCAGCCCCAGGAAAGCTCTGACCTGAGTCTGGATAGTTGGATCAACCCAGTTCATGATGGTCTGGATTTTGCTCTCTAATGGTTGAACCTGACCTCCACCCACAAGGTGGCCTAGGTATACAACCTGACTCTGCCCTATCTGGGACTTGGTGGCCTTGATAGTGAGGTCTGCTTTCTGCAGGGCTTCTAAAACATTTCTCAGGTGGACCAGGTGATCCTCCCTGGTGGAGCTAAAGACAGCAATATCATCCAGATGATCTGAACTGTAGGCTTGCAAACCTGTAAGGACTTTTTTCACCAACCTTTGAAAAGTGGCGGGTGAATTCGTCAAGCCAAAGGGCATCACCACAAATTGATAGTGCCCACTGTGCTGTTTTTGACTTTGCATCCTCAGCTAATCTGATTTGTCAGTAGCCAGCTGTCAGGTCAAATGTGCTCAGAAACCTGGCTGATGCCAATGGATCTATGAGTTCATTTGCCCTGGATATTGGATGGGCATCAGTCCTAATGATTGCATTGAGACCCCTGTAGTCAACACAGAACCTCATCTCTCTCTTGCCATTCTGAGTGTGAGGTTTTGGTACCAAGGCTACTGGGCTAGCCCAAGGGCTATCTGAGGGCTCAGTTACTCCCAAATCCAACATCTTCTGGACTTCAGTGCTGATGTGGTCCCTGACATTGTCAGGTTGCCTATAAATCTTATTTTTAACAGGCAGACTGTCACCTGTGTCCACTTCATGATTGCACCATGTAGTCTGACATGGAGTCAGTGAAAACATATCTCTGAACTGATTCAGGACTTGCCTACAATCAGTTTGTGCTGGCCAGTGAGGCTGCCTGCCAAGGCCACACCATCAACTAAACCATCATCAGAGTTCTGAAAGAGCAGGTCAGGGAGTGGATCACTTGTGTCCTCCTGCCCTCATCAGTAGAAAGCAAGCCCATGTTTGCCCTGTCAACATATGGTTTAAGCCTGCTCACATGGAGCACCCTATGGGGGCTCCTGGGAGCTTCAAGGTCCTCCAGGTAGGTAACCTCCCTTCTGTTCAAAGATTATATGAGGGCTACTCTACTTGGCTTGGAGGGCTGCTGGGGCCACAGGCTCCAACACCCATACTTCCTGTCCTGGCTGTTAAACAGTCACAACAGCCTTTTGGTCATGCCAGGCCTTTTGCAATTCCTGGCCAACCTTTTGGATGTCTTCTTTATGTACTCAGTCATACTGGAGCGGAGACCAAGGGGCAGATTTATGTTAACTGGCGCATCCCGAGGGATGCGCCAGTTAACATGCGCCACAGTGCGCCACAGCTACGCCACCCATGGTGCGCCGCATTTATGATGCGGCGCACCATGGGGCAAAAACGGCACAGATGCGTGACGCATCTGTGCCGGAAATGTGGCGCATTACTGGAGTTGCGTCGCAAGCCCGACGCAGCTCCAGCAATGCTCTGGGGGGGCCTATTCTTTCAATGCTGCCTCAAGCCTTACGCCTGCTTCAAGCAGGCGCAGGGTTTTGACGCAGCATTGCCCTGAAAGTGACTGAGTGAAATCTCATAGATTTCACTCAGCCACTTTCAAGAGGCGTTCCTGCGCAGGAACGCCCCCCCTGCGCAGGAACGCCTTCTCATGGCGCAGTGCTGTACAACGTGACGCATCTCCTAGATGCGTCACGTTGTAAATAGGGCGCAGGGATGCGCCACGTTTCCGCGCCGTTGCGTGACGCAACGGCGGCGTAAACGTGGCGCAAGCCCTTCATAAATCTGCCCCCAAGTTCATAGTCCACAATATCATGTTTGGGTGGGTTGAGAAGTAACTCCCATCCCTCCTTCACAAGACATAAAGGACCCGTAACTGGATGTCTAGACAGAATTTCAAAAGGGCTGTAACCAAACCCTTCTGAGGAACCTCTCTGTAGGCAAAGAGAAGGCAGGGCAAAAGTATGCCCCACCTACATCTGAGCTTTTCAGGGAGACCTTTAATCATGCCCTTAAGGGTTTTGTTGAATCTCTCAACTAACCCATTGCATTGTGGTTGATATGGGGTGGTAAATTTGAAATGTACTCCACACTCCTTCCACATAGCAGTCATGTAACCAGACATAAAGTTTGCATCTCTGTCTTATACTACCTCTTTAGGAAAACCCACTCAGGAAAATATTCCCAGGAGGGCTCTAGCCACAACAGGGGCTGTGGTAGTTCTAAGAGGGATTGTCTCTGGATACCTAGTGGCATGGTGCACCACCACTAGTATGAATCTGTGCCCAGATGCAGTTTGAGGATCCATGGGACCAAGAATGCCAATCCAACCCTCTCAAAGGGAACCCTCACCACAGGTAATGGTATCAAGGGGGCCTTAGTAGTACTACCTGCCTTACCACTGGCTTGACAAGTGAAACAGGACAACAAAACTCCTTTGTGTCCTCTGACATGTGTGGCCAATGAAAGTGAGGAACACGTCTGTCCCAAGTCATGTTTTGGCCTAAGTGTCCTGCTAATGGGATATCATGTGCCAATAGGAAGTCCCTAAACTTCAGAGGTATAACCAACCTCCTGGTAGCACCAGGCTTGGGGTCTCTACCCTCTGAGTCTAAGAGTCCATCATAACAGTAGATCCTATGGGACCCACTGGCACTCCCAGCAGCCTCAACAACAGCTTGCTGTCTGAGGGGGTCAAGAGAGAGGCATCTCAGCTGCCCCTGGCTCAGATCCGTCCTGGAAGGGCCCCCTCTCCCCAAGAACTCAACCTGATCAGGTTCAAGTTCCTGTGAGACAGTTCCTCTTCAGGACTAAGATCCTCTCCCTCAAGAGACTGATCTGTATTCTGAGACAGGGGGGAAGACACTGCCTTACCCCTCCCTTCTGCTCCTTCTCTTAGAAGGCACCTGGTCCATTATTCCAGGATCCAGGGCCTGTTCAGTAGATGACATGTGTGCCTGTGACCTGGTAATGGAAAACACATCTGCAGGGATGTCCAGCATTTCTGCATGTGTCTTGAGTTCCACTTCAGCCCAAGCTGAAGGTTCCAAATCATTGCCCAATATGCATTCAACAGGGAGGTCTGCACTTACCACAACCTTCTTAGGCCCAGTTACCCCTCCCCATGTGAAATTCACAACTGCAAAGGAATGGTCTGCCCTGACATTGCTTGCATTGGACACTGAATTAGGCCAGAATCCATTGGCATCTCAGATCTCAGGGTTAACCCCACAATACCCTTATTCTGTGTACCACCACTTTGGATTGAACTAGGGGGAACAATTGCCCAAGGGGCAGTGGTGACTGGAGTAGATTCCTTGGATTTTGAACAATCATTTGTCCAATGGGTTTTCTGTTTACAGATATGACACCTAGTTTTTTTTGCCTTTGCCCTTGGATTGTGACTCCCCACCAGATGAAGATTGTTGGGGCCCTTGTGAAGACTTCTGGTCTTTATCTTTCTCCCCACCCCTATCTGTGGTTTTAGAATCTTGCTTCTTGGAGTCACCACCTTGTTTCCGAGCTTTCTGCTACACCCTGGTTCTGACCCATTTGTCTGCCTTCATTCCCATTTCTAGGGGAGAGGCCAGATCAGAGTCCATCAGGTGCTGATACAACAACTGATTTTGACAATTACTAAGAATCTGCTCCCTCATAATTAAATTATACAATCCTTTAAAATCACACACTTTACTGCCAAGTAACCAGACTTCCAGAGCCTTGGCAGAACAATTTTCAAAGTCAACCCAATCCTGAGTTTGTCTTCTAATCCTGTACTGTTCAGTGGTTAAGCCAAACCCATCTACGAGAGCACTTTTGACTTCTGAGTAATTGTCTGCATGCTCATCTCTTACAGTGAGGAGCTTGTCTCCTCCTTTGTCAGCAAAAGAGAGCCATCAGATAGCTGCCCACTGCTCTTGAGGGACCCTCTGTACTTTACAGGCCCACTCTAGTGCAGTTATCCATTTGTCGATGTCATCCCCATTCTGACAGGGAAGGACTATCTTGTTCATGTTCCTATGAACATGAGTATACTCTCTAGGCCTAGGGACACTGTTGCTGCCACCTTGGGACTCTAGTCCCAATCTTCTAGAACCTCTCTGGAGTTCTAGTGCCAATTGTTCCTTCTTGATCCTGAGCTTAGCTCTTCCATATTTAAGAAATTAGCACTTCTTAACATAAAAGGATTCTCTTTTATGGGAAGCAGAGGTCCCTACAGAAGTACCTGAATGATTAGATTCACTCGAGGGAGATCTTGATCTTCTAGGTAAACTTTGTACCCTTCCTGGGTGAAAAAAAGATTCTGCCACTGGGGCCTTCGCCTCCATCTAAAGGCAACAATGGATTGTCCAGGTTAGAATCACCTTGTTCCTCCTGGCCAGGGTTTGATTCTAGATCAAAAAAATGTTCACTCCCTGCTATTTCCTCATCCCCCGCCCCAGCCCCTCTAACTACCTCATCAGACCCTGGAGTTTTTCTGAGGTCATCTAGAACTAATATATCTAATAGGCGTTGAGTGGTGGCACCTCTCCCTGTCCTCAGCTTCCTAGATGTACACGTTTTTCAATTCCTGAAATGAGAGCTGGTCATATCTAGTTGGCAGACAGCCACTGGCTTCTCCTCTAGAGGACATACTAGTGTTATGTGGTGTAGGCACCTACCTAACCTAGTGGGAACTAAACTCTCTTGAGTTGGAGAAAGGGTGTACTAGACCCTTGACTTACTCAACTCCAAGTTCAGTAGAACTTACTTATTCAATCTTGATGTATTATACGTACCTCAATACCTTTTAGTGTTTTTTTGTTAATTACTCAATGAGATGTATCTGGTAAAACGATAGCAAGCTTGAATCCCAACCGCTGCACACCAATGTGAGAAGCTGGCCTGGTATATGCTGTCCACTAATTGAAGTGGGCACCTTGTACCAGTCCGAATAACCGTTATTGAGGATTAGGTTAAAGACAACCTTTAAAGAAAGCTATCCTAGTGGTAGCTGTGGAAAGCAGCCTTCAGGCTAAGTCTTGAAGGAATGTAAAGCAGCTTGTTTTACCAGAACAGAACCTCCTGAAAAACCAAATGAAAGGAGAACCACACAAGAGATATATAAAATATATGTCTTTATTACTAAACACTCTCTACTAACCTCTATATGAGATTAGAGCACAAGGCACACAATACTTAATCAACAGAACAACAGTAAATAGCACAAAACACACCAGGCTCCAGTGGGAGACCGAACCATATACTAAGAAAGTGGTATAACAACAATGACTTGACTAGACACAGTGCCTAGAGCACTTAGAATCTCTAGGACCCCAAGGAACCATCCAAAGGAGTGACACAGGGAGCCCTCAGAGGACGGGTGCAGTGTGTGAACACAGACGCGAGTTCCGTACAACTCTATGGAAAGTCACGGAATGCAAATTACAGTTTAAGGACACTTCGGAGAGGACTTTAACCAAACCCTTTGGAATATAGAAGGTTCTAAGGCCAGCACCCTTGTGAGTACCGGAGTTCCGGTGTTACCTATCCCAGGGGAGCTGGGTGCATAGGGGTCAAATGGTGTCGCAAACTTTTGTCGTTTTCAATGGCGTGACTCAAAGAAGTGCTGTTGCCGGGAGGATGAAAAATGTCCGGTGGAACCCAAGCCTGGGTCCGAGGTGAGAAGTACCTGAAAGCAGAGGGGACAGAGTCTGGGTCACTTCAGGGTAAAAAGGGGCTTGGTAGATGAATGCCCACCGATGTCGGGTGCCTCAGGTGAGATGATAGGATGCTTGACTCAGTCTGCAGCCACACGGACCAAGAGACATCGATGATGACCAAAGGAATGTATGATGTTACTATGCGATCATGTTGATCGCGGTATGTTACAACGCAGGTTTTACAATGCAAGTCGTTACAACGACTTGTGTTGTAGGGCGCTGGACTTAGGAGTAGTAAGATTTACTATTCCAAAACCAGTCTACATACAGTAGGGAAGGTGTTGGAATAGTAAATCTTACTATTCTCTAGGTTATAGCACCATCCAGAGCAAGTCAATGTAACGACTTGCATTGTAAAGGCTGCGTTGAAACTGCATCGCGGTCTACTCACCGCGAAGTAAAGGATGCTTCCCAACCAAAGTCTGGAGGTGAACTGTCCCATGAGGATGTCGAGTGCTGAGGGGTCAGTGTCCAGGTCGAACACCAACAAGCCTTGACAAATGCAACCCAGGCGGGCAGAGAAAACAGGTTACGGTGAGGACCAGTAAGGCCCTGCAGACTCTCCAAGCTACAGGGAGTCAGGGCACATCAGAAGCAACCAGGGAAGCCCAAGAGAAACCAAAGTTACCTTCACAGGGACCCAAAGGCCTACAGACTAGGGATCGCGAAGGGACCTCCATATGAATTACAAAATACCAGCCCACGGAACACTCGTGGAGTGTAGGCTGGAAATCTTCAGTGGGTCCACTGCTCGTGGTCAGCACTACACGTAGTCTAAAGCACAGCCTCAGGGATCGCCAAAACTCATATGCTGCTGCAAAAGTACATGGTGCACAGGGGTTCGGATTGCACGTTCTCCTCAATGGTTACTGGTCTCAGGATTGCTGAGAGAGCAGATCGACCTCAGAGACGCACAGGAACCCACCTCCTGTGTTGCAGAAATCTTCAGGGTCCTCAGGAGCTCGGGAGATGCAAACCGGTCAGATGCGTTAAGGTGCCTGCTTTAGCAGGAAAGCAACTCCTTTACTCCAAATGAGATTCTTCAGTCATCTAGCGTAGTGTAGATCGTTGAAGTACTTAGTTTCTGCTTGCAGAGTTTAGTCCAGGTAAAATCTAAAGTCCTGTATTCAGGGTTCCTACTTTATACCCAAGAAAGGGCATGGACAAAATCTGGGGACCCTCCTTGGGGACGGACAGGAAAGAGGGGCGGTTACACCCATGTCCATTGTCCAGTTTCACGCCAGAGCAGGAGAACATGGCTCCTGCAACCAGTTTGAGCTGGACTATGCACAGTCCGTCTTTCAGACACTTTCAGAGTGCACCCACCCGGCCGCAATACACCAAAGCCTATCTGGGAGGTAGTCACACCTCCCTGTGACAGGAAACCTATTGTCCAACCTTCCCCTGCTCGGGCTCAGTTCAGCAGTAGGAGGGCAGACTTGTGCCTGTGGCTGGCAGCATCCATTTTGTGCTGCCAGGGTCGAGAAATCTGGTACCTGGTGGACAGGAGCCCCACAGTAGTGGTTCTACAAGGGAGGAATCATACCTCCCACACCAGTTACTGGTGTGGAGGTATGATTCCAAGGTGTTTGACACCAAACACAACATGTTTCTAAGCAGTCACTTTAAAGTTAGCATTTACCGCAAGGTTATAATGCACTTAAGTAGATATGGTTTGGCTGCATCGCAGACAACCCCGGGGAAAGATTCCGAAGGCTGCAGAGGGGCTATGCTCATGCAGGGGCACCCTCTCACACAAAACCCAGCACCCTGCCTTCAGGATTGATAAGGCCTACCATAGGGGTGACTGATAAGTTTATATGTGTAGGTATTTAGAATAGCTATAGGTAACCTATATCTAAGTAAGAGGTTCAAGCGCCATCTTACATGGGCTGCAGTAGCAGACCTGTGGTGTCAGTTTGAATGGTCTCTCTGGGGTGGCATAATACATGCTGCAGCCCCTGGGAGACCTCTTGGGTACGTATGCCCTGGGTACATGGGTACATGGTGTATCATATACTAGGGACTGATAAGGGTACCCCAGTTTCCAATCTGGAAGGTACCTAAAGTTTATGCAATCAATTTAGAGGAGAAAGCAGCTAGGCTGGGGTCCTGGATAGCAGGATCCCAGCCAGTCTAAGTAAAAAACAGTGATACATCAGAAAAAAGTGGGGGGAACTATAAGAAGCAGTTTCTACTCTCCAAAAGAGGCCTCTCACAGAGACCTATTTATTATGGCACCTAAACGGTACTCCATTCTCCAGCAACCAGTTCAGCCAGGTCATGTCCTTCTGCCTTTGACGGTGGGCCACACAACCAAATGGTACTCCACCCATTCCCCCTGACAGTATCAGAAAATTGGGCAAGTGGGAGTTGGACCACTACAAGCTGTACATTAGCCCTTGAGTCACATCCAAGAAGCTTGGGCTACAGGGGCAAATGTAAAGGGAGTATTTGCATTGTTAGGGCATCAGGCAGATGGCCCGAGGTGTGGCAACTTTTGTAAATAGGTTTGCAGTGCTATGGCTGGGTCAGAAAGCCAATTGTGCACACAAAGATGTGTCTTTTGTTTGCAGTGTTTACTAATGATGTGTTGTTTGGATTATTGTTCCATGAGAGTGTTAAAGAAGTGTGACACACTTTTCCAATGTTACTCTATTCCTTGCCAGGGGATCAAAGTCTGGGTCATTGGCCACTCCTTTGTCATAAGGGTGGCACAGCGGGCCGAGTTAAGGAACTGGAAGCATGGCTTTTCTCACACTGGCATAAGATGAATGAGTATCCCTGGCATGCTATTGGTAAACCTCAAGAATAGACTGTGCTAAGATCTAGATAGGGACTGCGGAGGCCCCAACATACTCATAATACAGCTGGAAGGCAATGATTTGACCACACTTGTCAGGCGCCCCCTGGTAAAGGACATGAAGGATTCACTTGTGGATATAAGCAGATACCTGGAGTCATGTGAGATTATTTGGTCTGAGATTATCCCATGCAGGTTTTGGAAGGGGGCCAGATCAGCACTGGCAGCAGAGGCATCCCATAGGTGGGCCAACTGATCCATGCAAAGATTAACAGAGGAAATGGGTTGGGGGTTTCACAGGACACAGCTTGATCAACGTGCAAACCACAGGTTTCATTGCCAAGGATGGAGTCCACCTATCACAGGTGGGCACAGATTTATATTTCTCCTGGACTTTCAGGAGTTCCTGGAAAGAGCAGGATACAGGTAAAAAAGGGCAAGGAAACATTGTGGGCTTGGCTGAGTTACAGAGCGATCCAAGGATTTATGGTTGAAATCCAACCAAAGAGGGAGAACTGTGGGAGTGCCCCTGGCAAACTACCCGTAAAGCCTGACTTCAGGACCCCGGCCCAGGGAAAAAAATCGACAGAGCCGGGTTAGTCCCACGGGCTGTTGTAACCCTGAGCAACTACGGGTTAGCCTGGTACTGCTCCACCACCTGGTGGGAGTTTGGCATTGGTGAGGCCACATGGGGAGGACCGGCCTACAGGATAGCGCCCATTGGCTTGTAATCCAGTTGCTATTTGGCCATTCAGATGGGTGGTTAGTATAGGTTGCTCATCCACTGGGCGTTCTGGATCCCCTGTAAGCTAAACCAATTTTGTCTTGCCTACTTGTGCAAAAATAAACCTACAGCAAGTTTTCTCCAAGAGATAATGGTGTCGTAGTCCTTACTATTGGGGTCAACCATGTTGTATGTCACTTGCATACCGGGTGTATAGCTGCTAAGACTATTCCAGGACACCCTAGGCTATAAGAATTGCATTGGCGGCAGATATACATTTTAATGTACATTGAAGAATTAAGCACTGTTGTTAAGTGCAAGTGCCAAGCACCAGAAATCAACCGACTCAAATTAAGCCCTGAATTGGTTACGGTTTGTACATAAGAATTGAAATGCAAGTCGGTGTAAGCATCTGGGACTGCATAGTTGCACAGTTTACTGCAAAAGTCTTCCTTAATTTGATTTTACCTATCACTTGGATTTTTAGTGGGCTGAGAATGGGTGAGATATTTACTGCACTTAGTAAATACTGATAGCATGGGGTGCAGAAATCACTGTGTGCAGTACATTTCACCAGTTTTTTTTCTGGAAAATGATAAATAGAGTTATCAATGTATTTTTCTTACTGACCTAAGGTAGACTTTCAGCAGGCCCCTAATATATGTCTACTTTAGGTAGACTTCGACCTAATAACAAAATCAAAGTTAATTAAGCTTTAAACAGTTGCTTCCATGATCACAGACTGGTAGCCAGGAAAGCTAGTGGTCTCGAATTTTGAGTCCTCTTTATCTCGTGCATTTCAGTTTTGTAAACAGATCAGCACAATGGTGATTTGGTACCCTTACTGAAGCAGCCTACGAGACATAACAAGAGGAGTAGCTTTCATTGATGAAGGTGGTGCACTGGCAATGGGATCCAGATGCATGATGGGCCCATTGAACCCTGAGTATTGCTATATTTTACCACTCAAAGAGCAGCAAGCGGGCCAACTTACTTTCTTGCACTAGGTCTCATGAGACACTGGCTATAAGCTACTGCATACCATCAGGCTTGTTTCACACTTTTAAGACCAGTAAATATTGACGAATGGAGCATAAGCCTAGCAAATGCTATAATACCAGAGCTGAACTTTGTCAGATACCAGATGAATACTCCAACTGGAGAGAATTCTAAATGAGGTATGGTCTGTTTGCAAACGTGCACCTATATAACAGCCTTTCCCTTTGTTTTAACTTGCAAACAGCTGTCTGCAGTGAATGCACATCTCATTGTCTTTAACATTACAATGCTAGGAAGCGAGGACGTTATTCTTTTCAGTGCAACTTTAGATATGGCTACCGCCAGAGAAATACCATAATATTTCAGCAGGGCGATGCTGGAATCTGCAGTGCACTGAGCACTACAGCTACCATAATCCTTTAGCAGAAATTTGCTAAACTCAGAATGTAGTTTAAGCAGAACACAAAGGTGCCCAATTTACTGCAAGTAACCTGCAAATAACTGTCTTCAATAAATTCCCATTTCATTGGCGTTAACGTTTAGTTTCTGTTAACTAAGCAGTTCGAGAGGGTTTAAAACTTTAACCTTAAATGGAATTGTAAAGGCATGGCAAGTCGTCATGGGAACACCAACATACATTGTCAGTGTTGTGTCAGATTCACAAATTTTACTCAACAAGAACAGTTTTATATAGTCTAACAATCTAATCAGGTCTGTTGTTGACTGTTTATCAATCATATTCTTTCCATACTGCAGATAACCTGTCCAAACCACCTTCATTAAAATCTTTGTTATCAACTAAATAGTTCGATGTGGACTGCTACGTAGAAAAAACAAACTCAGGAAAAATGCTTTGAAGCTCTTAAAAAAGAATCAGAGGTGCTCAAATGAAATTAGAAAATAACTCTTTCTGTAACCATTATAAATAACATTTAATTTGAAAAAATGAGTTTATTATAAAAAAACGGGACTTGGCGAATAAAGCAATTTCTTCACCAGGTCCCAGCTCCCTATACAATCCAGACACTGGTCTCATACTGCATGAGATAAGTGTCTGGATTGGCTGGAGCAGGCTGCTTCAGGACTGAAGGCCTGTGCCTTCTCTCTAACCCAGCTGTCATAGACAGCCGGGTTGGATAGGTTGAATTGTGCATGTCTGTTTGGCTGTAATAATGTAGCCGGCCAAACCGACATGTGCAATTCATGATGAAGGGGCCAGTGCATCATTGCTTCCAATCAGCAGCAATGATGCACTTGCCCTGCTCTGCCCTCTCCGTTTGGCAGAGAGCCGGAAAACTAAAATGGTAATATAATCCTTCCATTACCATTTTATTTTTCCATCTTTCGGCAGATGTGTGTGGAGGGGAGTGGCGCTTGCCGCTCCCATGGTGGAACTGCTGCTGCAGGGCCCCAAAAATGTTTTACATCTTATGAGAAAGGGTAATTCCAAATAATCATGGGCAAGGTATATTGGTGAACTCCATGATCACATAGGTATTCTCTCGACACTGCAAGTTTGTATTTCGGAAGATTCTGTTGCAAAACTGTTTTCAATGACATCAATAAAAACAGACTATTACATCTTCAAATTTGACTAGGGTTGCTAGCAATGGCAGATCCCGGCACAAATTCTAAGGATCCTTCATAGGGAGCACACAAGAACTTGCATCTTGTGCGGAATGTCTGTGTTCACTGTAGGCAAAAGAGGAAGTCTTCCCTTGGGATAGAAACCATCTTGGAGTAAGGTGTCTGTCCTCGACCACCTGAAGTGGACCAACTGTGAATTGCGATTAACGCCGGGATAAATAATAATGCCTAACATTTGCAGCTGAGAAATGGGGAACAGAAACAAAAGAAGTGTCTAAAGAGATGCTTACATCGGATTTTAGGTTATGCCTTTAAATAAAGCATATAAGTTCTAAAATTGTCTATTAGGACTACAGTTATTAGAGAGATAGTCTTGCATGAGACCACGTGAAATGGGCAGCAAGGAGACTACAAATGTTGTAGATCGCTGACCGACAGTGTCCTTAATGGCAAATAGTGTCATTTTGCATGTGCTGTATGGAATTCAATCGTTTCTTTCAATTCCCCCCTTGCACCGGCCATACAAGGGACCTTAGAAACATTTAATTATCTTTAACAGTTAAAGTCTTAATCAGAATCTTAAGGGTGATATACAGCTGAATTAAGTTAAATGATGTGCATCTGTATGATCCTTCAGTTGTGTTCAGTGACACATAAAGGAATCATACAACCATGTCACTGCCCAGTGGTCTTCTCTCATGAAGTAAGGTATTGAAACATACTTCTTGTTCGTGCAAGGAATGACCATTCGAAGAGTAGCAAAACATGTAAACTTGTGTGAAAATGGTCTTACTTATTTGAGAGCACATTTAAGAATGTAAAAGTTATACTTTGTCATCTAAAGTGTGAGTAAAAGCTTGAACATTAATTTAGAAATAGGACTTGATCGCATTTAAGGGCAAGAATAATCAAAGTGGAGAAAAAAAGTCGATTGATTAATTATCATGATTCAAATAATGTCTTGTGTTCGAAATCCATGAAATCCCATGGACACATCAAAGCAACTGAACTGGATATCACTGTTCTGCACGAAAGAGCATTATACACACAAACATACATTTTCACTAACCATTTGCTTGAACTATTTCTGAGGCAGACTGATCCAGTACTGACATATTTGCTAAGACTGTTACGATCTGAAAAAGAACAAATAAACAATGATCATTTTTATATTCCATTATTGTCTTCTTTTAGAAACAATGATCTTGACAAACATGAAGGGTTTACATTATGATTTTCTTTCATCATTTATGTTAAAGCTATGCCATTATCAATTAAACCAAAATAAACTGTAAAACATAGGTACACATTTACCTCTTTCTACTTTAGTTACTCTAAGCAAACAAACTACAAATCCACAATAGACTTCAATTCCAAATGTGTTGTTGTGAAAGCTACGACTTTGGCGTAGCTCTACAACGTGTGCTTTCCCACTCACAGGTGACACAGGTAAACCTTGTTCAATGCACTAACAATGACCTTGAAAGACAGGTTATTGTAGCCCCTCAAAACAGTATTCAATGTGTTATTGAAATAGAGATGTTGCTTTTGGGTTACTGACAAGCCCAATGAAGGGATCCAGGCACTGTGGTAACAGTAACAAGCCTGTTTACATATTCACAGTATCTCACAACACACAGTGTACAATGAAGAATGAACATTTTTAAGTAAAAGTATTTATTACTGCAGTAACTGTTTATTTCTAAGAATGTTATAAAACAGCAAGAAGTCATGTTATAAATAACAAGAGAAAAATTAACATTACCAACCTGGTTAAACTGTCATCTAGAAACTAACAACCTAACAGCTACCTCGGTGGGCTACACTAAGAAAGCATGGAAGGCAGAGAAACTTGTAGTCTACAGTTTATTAGGGACAAGGGACACACTGCAGACCTTGTTGACAGCACAGGCTGTCTTTTTCAGTGGAAGCATGAAGATTGTGCTCCTCACAAAGAGTAAACACACGCTGCAATAGAAGGTCCTGTTTACATACGGGACTCAGCTTTATTGGTTTGAGGAGAGATGTAGCATCTGCAAAGTGCCTTGTGTGCTGGCAGTAGGTGAGACAGTCTCTAGCTGAATCTCAGGTGATAGTCCATACATACCATCCCCCACATGCATCAATGTTGGCTTTTGCGATTCCTTAATTGAGATTATTAAGGAATCACAATTAAGGAATCGCAAAAGCCTATGCATGTAAGAATCAAATCCTACACATTCCTTAATAGCGACTTGCAAGGAAGGCTTAATCCTATACAGGCCCATAAGAATGAATGGCAATTGCATTTACAATTTGCGAGTACCCATTAGGTTCCTCGCAAACTGCGCATGCAATTTCGAGGGTGCAAGGGTGCCAAAAGGACACCCTGTTGCACCCTTGAAATTGTAATGTGAACCCATGTTGCACACACACATGCCCCAAGGGAATGTGTGTAATTTACAATGGGACTTTGAAAAATACACTTTGGTGCATTTTTCAAAGAAATCGCTAATTACCATCACCTTTCAATTGACGGTAATTTGTAATTCTTAATTACAAAATCACTTTTTTTTTAAACTTTAATGCATTGCATTTAAGTAAACACAAATTGTGATTCCTTAAATGCAATCGCAATTAAAGTAATCACAATTTTGCGATTCCTTAAGTGTCGATTTTTGCATTTAGGATGATGCATCCCAAATGCAAAGGGGCAGATTCAGAGAATCTTCCCGTTTGCAACTGCTTTTTCCTTTGAGGCATGTGGAGGTAAAACGTATCAGAAATTCGAATTTCTGACATACACTCCCTTATGAACATATAAGGTAAAAGGACATCTTTACAGACTGCAATATTTCGGCTATATGTCTGTATGTGTTCTCAGTTAACCCTGACATGGTGTTAAGTAGACATTTGACCCAGACAGATGTAACTTTAAGTGCTGTATCTATGTCCTCAATCAAATGACTTTACACTTTCAGAGTTTTTAGAAAAATAAGGTCATACGACATCTGCATCTGATGGCAGACATGAAAATGATTCTGCATGAAGTGGAAACGATTGGAACTTCCATTGGGAGTGTAAAGATGGTGACCTCCATTAGCTGATTTGGAGTCGAGGCCTACATAAGATGGAGTTGGACTTTAAGGACTTTAAGTCAGCGAGATTATAATTTTGAATATTTGTTGTAAAGGAAATTACTTTTTCTTGTTATTTGTTTTAGTACCACTACATTTTGATAAATTGATGACTAATTCACATATAAATTAGTACACATCATATGCTAATTAGCAAGATGAGGCACATAGCTTGGTGTGCCTTAGCCACTAAAGATGCTCTTCAGCAATAAAAAGGAATCAGTAAAGTGAGTTCTAAATTGTCAATGCCACAGGTTCTCAAGGTTCACCTTAATGACCAGACTCATTAAGGAGTCAGTCCTAAGCTCACTACACTGTAGGCACTCAAGATTAACCACATCATTAAGTCCTAATAAGAATATCCGCACACATCCAATCTAAGTATGTACAAATATCAGATCCTGGTCACGATATTATGTCACCATAATTCCTATTCTCAATGCACTATGTATGCAAATTTGTCTTACACAATGAAAGTTTTTTTATCACTGCAAAACCACTTTTTCTATGCTCATGTGTTTGTGTGTGAATGCATCTAAAAGTGGGAGTGAATAGGGAGCAGGGGTTGGGCGTTACAAACCAGGAATGGTCTGTAGGTTTGGAAAACCCACATATCTACATGAGTATGGCTATTCACAAACTCCTCTACAGCCCCTTCCTATCTTATAAATGTTCAGAGATGTAAACCCATCATTGGAAAGAGTAAACCCAGTCCCAAAACGAAATGGTGAAAGGCGCACTCCCAAAATGGGGGTAGTTGTAGCAGAAATACCTTCCCAACACGTATTTCTTTCCCAGGTAAATACTTTCACAAAGTGTATTTGCATTAATAATTCATATTTTCCAATACATAAATATACATCTGTTTATTTTTGCATGAAAAAATGAAATTCACAAATGTAAGCAGGTAAACCTTTCAAGAGCCAGTGAATTGATCCATAAACTCTTGCAGAAATATCAAAAGTTTTTAAACAAGTTGTCAGATTTGTTAACAAATTACGTGTACTTCAAGTTGATCAATATTGTTCAACATACACTTAGAAATATAGCAGTGATCTTTTCAGGAAAGCTCATTACAATCAAAATAGTTTTTGGTAGAAAGAGAAATGAATGCAAACAATAATCATGGTTAAACTGTAGGCAGATATGCCAACACAGAAGAGTCCCCTTTCCATCACCGATTTGTTCCAAGCTAAAAGCAACAAGAACATTAAACATAGTTAACACAAGCATTGTAGAATGCAAGGGCAAGTCCCCAAGGCTGAAATAGCACAGCTATTTTCATCAAATGGAATTTTGACAACTAAAATGACTGTAAAAGGAGCCTTGGAAAACAGAAGGCCCTTGACAGATTGCCAGCAAGGACAGCCAAACGTTCTATTATTTCCTGCCAATAAAGTCGAAGCATAGAAATGGGTAACCAGTTTAAAACACCTTATTTACAATAGTAAACACCTGTATGGGACATTTTACCACATCAGCACCGGAGAAGGGATAAATACTTGGCATGGGATCCAGGAGTAGGGGAGCACCTAAACAACAGCATGAACAAGCATACGGTCTGAGGAAGTGATGGGTGCTGGAGACTTAGCATCATATTTTCCAAATTGATCAGTTGAAAATCATTCATGCATGATGAAAAAGTGAGACATATTTCATTTTAGCAGACCTCTCAGAGACAAAGAAGAACACCCTCTTCTTCCTCTGCCAGATAGTTCCTATTACATCCACCGGAATCCTGTCCTTACCTTTATTTCTTGTGTAGTTAGTGGAACTATAGGAAAGGGATAGGACATTTACATGTGATCATTTGCATCACTAGAAAGGAGCAGGCATTAGTTCCCCATGCCGCTGGTTCCTTGTTGTTTAGATTAAAGAGGCTCAAACAGATCAAGTTAGGTGTTTATGATACTGGCTGATCGATCATGTGGAAGATTTCCTGATACAAATGAATATCCTGAGAACTGAATAACACTGTTGAGCCAGCTCACTTAAACATTTGCTATTCCTGGTAGGTTGACAGCTCCCTGGGGCAGACCCTTCTCTCTCCACCGACCGCTCACTGGCTCCATATCCAATAGTATCCCAAACGAATGCCAAACAAGTGCCTTGCTGCTTATCTACATTAAATGCTTTTGTTCTGTTTCTGAACTGCAGTTAGCAATGCTGTAGTTCTGTGTGCAATGAGCGAACTGATCAGATAACTGACAATGACACCAGTTCCCTCCATTTAAAGGAGTAAGGGGCATATTACCAACAGATAGCGCTATTTATCACTAAGTATGCTTAGCGGCAATTTTTTTTATCGCTGCGCATCACCGGATTTTATCGCTGAGATAACGTGCCATTAGCAACGTTTATCCCAAAAGTGATAAAATTCCTGGCGGTAGCGGCAAAATGCGTGAATATCGCTGAGAATACAGTGATATTCACGCATTTTCGCTAACAGAGTCTTAGCCATTATATCCACCACCCATTGGATATAATGGCTAAGAACTGGTCTGAGCAGGCGTTAGTTTTTGGAGATATTGGCGCTTAGCGCGAATAGTTCCATCGCAACGCCTGTGTTGGTAATAGGCGATAGTGATGTTAGCGACTGCTTTCAGTCGCTAACAGGTTGGATACGCCCACTTTGCAAGTCATTAGCGATAAATATCGTTGACATGCAAAGCAGGCCTCAAACCGCTCGCTATCGTCTACAAGCTGTCACTAACTGCAGTTAGCTACAGCTTGCTAATAGCTGAAAACGGCCGCTAAAGTGGCGATAATTTCCTATCACCCCCCTTGATAATATGCCCCAAAGTTATTCCCTCAGGACACCATTGCAACTGAAGTGAGAGCAAGAAAGGGAGATCAATGGGCAATAGAAAGCTCCTGCTAGCTGATGTGTGTGAACTAAGGGAAAAACAAAAACGGAGAAACCACACTGCAGGACACCAAATCTTGGAAAACCACTTTTAAGGAAAGGCAGTTTTAGGGAAATACAAACACATAAAAAATTAAAGGAAATATTGTTAAGATAAATATAAGCAAACAAATCAATTGAAAATTGCTTGAAATTACAAAAACCAGGAATAACTAAACAATTATATTTATTGTTAAAAAAGCGAAGTGCAGCCTACCTCTCTTTGTTAAATATGGACCCACGGGTGGGCCAAGTCCTGGGGGAAAATGTATATAGTAAGGTGGGGGGTGGCCATGCATCACCCCTGAGCCCCAGGGACTGCCACCTCCCCAAGGGAAACATATTGAAAGAGATGCTGGGACCCACATTGCCCCCTGCAGTCAGGGCCGGACTGGCTACCGGGCAGTTTGGAAAGCTGCTGAGCTGGGGGGTGATTTCGTTCATGGAGACCTGCGTGTGCTAAACAAAATTCGTTTTGCATTAATTATTTCGAAACACATGCAGGTTTCCATGAACGAAATCAGCCCCCACCCCTGTGAAATCACCCCCCAGCTCGGCAGCATTTGAAGCTGCCCGGTAGTCAGTCCGGCCCTGCCTGCAGTCCCTGTTTCAGCTACCTCCCCGGACCTATTGATTAAAAAATGGCCTCAACCCGCAGCCCTGCCGACTGCCACCTACCTGGGGCTAAATGAGACAAATGCATGGGGCAAGCGCCCTCTGCAGCTCCAGAGACGCCACCTCCCTGGGGCTAAATTAAATATTAATGCATGGGGGGCTCTGACCCATGCACACTGCCCTGGGGACCATCACCATCCTGGGCCTAATTGAGACAAATGGTAGGGGGTCACGTGGCCCCCCACAGCACTGGGGACTGACACCTCTCCTTGTCTCTTGACAAAAATGAATGCAAGGGAGGCCGTTTTGGCCTCTTTCGGGGACCGCTACCTACCGGAGAGAAATATTAGAAGTGCGGGGGCAACACAGCCCCCCGGGCTCTTTTGGCCTCCTCCAGGGACTGCCACCTCACTGGGGCTAAATATGAGACATATGGGAGGGTGCACAGCCCCCCACAGCCCTAGGGACTGGTACCTCCCCTGGGCAAGTCTTCTAAATTAAATAAGGGTCTCATGCGGCCCGCAGCCCTGGGGAACACCACCTTCCCAAGGCTTAATTAACAAAGCTGGGTGGCGCACGGTGCCCCTCATGTAGCCCTGCATGGCCCTAGGGTCGATTCCAGCAATGTCCCAGGGTGCCCACCCCCAGGACATTTCACTTTGCTATATCTTGGTGGGAGCAACTCTCCTGCCAAGCCATAACAAACTCACTCTGCTTTCAGCAAGTGAGAGCATAAAATGCTCTTTATTGCTGAAAGCAGAGTATGTTTGTTTCCCTGCCCACTGTCTAGCGAGCAGAGAACCAGACACATTGCTTTTAGATCCAGGGAGCTGCATGTTAGCAGCTCCCTGGGTCTAAAAACAATGCTGGCTCCTGCAGGAGGTGGGGAGCTGGCAGAGACTTTGGGGGGCTTCAGGTTCCCCTTGCGGTCCCCAATGATGAAAATGTGGTGGCACAACCAAAGCACTCACTCCTCAGGCCGGGCCTTGGAGGATGGAGGTCGATGGGGCCGAAATTGGCCCGGGGGCACTCTGACCTCAGAACTTGTGAATGATAATAATAATCGTTTGGAATACTAAACAATCTTGAGAGTGCTTGACAGACCTGTTTTTTCTTTGGTTCTTGATATTAGCAATTCTTGCTCGTTTGACACCCCTGGTGGTGGGTGTATAACAGGACAATAGTGCACCTCATATAAATATATAAATATATTTATATAATTGACATTACACGTAGATATGCTTTGAGAGCAGTATTACCTGTATGTGCGGATGCTTTCTCTGTTAGAGAAACACTACCACCATATATCCTCTTATTGGCCAGGGGGCACTTGGGCCTCCTCCTAGTAAATAAAACATTTAAAAAAAGAAAAGGCTGGGCCCTCGGGTTGGGGTCTCCCTGGCTGAGAATGGCACAGTGAAGGGGGGCTACAAGGCCCCCCTTCCTTAATTTAAAAGAAAGAAAACATTTTTTTTTTTTAAAAGGCCAGGACCCGTGGGAGGGGGGCCACTTCGTTTAGTTATAAAAATATTTTTTAAAAGGGTCAGGCCCAAATGGTCCAGGGAAGGGGGAGGTCATATTATGTTGTTGATGGCTAGCAGTAGCGCATTTCCCGTGTACCACCCATGTTCAGACACAAACTGGCACAACGCAAGCAGGTAGTGTTGATTGGCAGCTAGCTTACCTCCGTAACCCAGGAAAAATCCAAGAAGTTTACTGGGATGAGGTGAAAGCAGAGGCCAACTCGAACAATGTGAACAAAATAGTGCCACTGACCACAATGTATGAACTGTTCTGGTGCGCAGCATTGAATTGTCAAGAGCATTATATTATATATGAAGACCATAGGCAGTCTATTATTTTGCACTGAAATATAGTAATATACGAATGTCAGAAATTGTCTGCGACATACTGCAATTGTTCTTCAACATACTTGCTTCGACCCATACAGCAACAGATTTTGCAGTACAGGACAAAGCAATTATGTCGAAGGACGCATCTAGTACAACAGAATATAAAGAGATTCCTTTGCAAATAGATATTAATATGTAATTTCTGACATCAAACACAGAACTCAAGAAAATAAACAAAATAAGAGGATCGCACCAGGATTCCTGATCCTTAAGCAGTCCCGCTCATTCTTTGCGAGGACGCATACATTGTGCACATACAGTCAAACATACCTTCGTTTGGATTGGTAAGAAAACCACCCTGTGGGTATTAACAGACCTTTTGGATATTTATCTTCGCCCACAGTTTATTTTGGTTACATCTGTGGTGTTCCTGATGAAAGCGCTTTTGTCACCAAAACATGCAGTGATACGATCCACAGTTTAAGCTTACATACTGTTTTGTCCCTTGTTGTGCGATACTGTGAAAATATAATTTTTTGTAATCTGTTGATACCTATTTCTATATACTACCATGACCAGATGAAGAGGTAGGATGACTCATTTTACACATAGAATAGTATTCATTTTCTGAAGTCATCAGTAATCTGTTTTGATTTTAAAATTTATATATTTGATAATAATAAAGTTATGATGAACGTCATTTACCTTTATTGGCCCTTTGTATATTACTATATTTCAAAGTAAAATAATACGCTGCCTAAGGTCTTTATATACAATATATTTTCCCTGACTTGGAGCATTGATTATTAGCAGGGAGTCCTTTTGTTTTCAATCATTGTCAAGAACATTTCAGTGCTCACTGAGGCAGCCATGGAAATATGCATAGTACATTAAGTTTATCATGATGACATGGCTAAGCAAAATTACGGAGAGTAATTCTTCCATGAGAGTAGACTGGTAATTTGCAATTAAGGGCATCATCAAAACAGAGATTGAGCGAAGATTGAAAAAGGCAGCAACTGCCGAAACACATTTCTTCTATTTGTTTTAATAGTGGCTGATTTTAAATAAAAGAACCCTTTTCTACTCCATATTACAGGGTCTCTTTTGAATATAAAGGAGTCAGTGTTCATATATTTACAAATACACAATTTCTTCCTGCAACACAGGAGAAACGTGGGCACTCTAGACGGCTTATCTTTCTTCAACAAACTTTATTGTAGCACAGCCGACACTGATGCGTTTCAGCTGATTCCAACTTTCCTCAAAGTGTACAATGCCCACTACCCCGTTATTATTTAAAACTATCATCATTAATATAGAAAACATACTTTCCTCTATCGTTTTGTTACAGAAAAAAGATTATTTAGACACATATTTCCACATCTATTTTGTCAAGTAATTTATATATTTGTAGTTACTTTTTTTCATCTTTTTCCATTTAGTTCCCTATTTTTCCATTTTTACTGGTCCTAGTACCACATTTTATACAGATTCTGAATGAATGGTCACAATTATTCAATACCAGGCAGGTCCCAAATTGTAACATCTTCAATGTGAACTAGACAGGAGGCTAATCTTCATCGTATTCACTGATCGCATATAAAACTGCCCATTGGGTTTTTATATCCCTGATATCATTTATGGGCATTGAATGTCCTCATAGGTTCCAATTAACCTTTTATTATTGACAATTGTCCTGTCTTAATCATATCCATAATCCCATTATATGTGCACAAAAGCAATGATATAGCAGCAAAGAGTTCATAATATATAATTATTATAAACAGCTTTACACTAAATTCCAGTATAAATACAAATATTTACTGGCGTGTAATATATCCACTATAAACATAACTGTAAACCAACCACTCTCGACTGTGCAAAAATTCCAAAATGTAAACCATTTCTATATTATAAATATCCTCTCCAGTTAATATTAAATAACTTATACATATAAATGACAAATCAATAATAGTTTACAAAACGCACATAGTAAAAGAATTCAAATAGATCATAAAAATGGAACAGGGCCTATAATCTATATGTTCAACATTCATCAATTAACAAGTCGATCTCAATAAAAAGTACTTCATATAAAAACCAAGTAATAAAGCACATTGAAGATGAAGGCAACAGGTTGCCAATGCTTATCCCACATGGACTTCCATTTCCTCATCTCTATTTAACCCTGCAAGAAATTTGGTATGCAAATCTAGAATATATCTGGGTTCCAGACATCTTAATTTCATCACTCTATTCCCACCTCTCACATTGGGGAGTACTCTATCAACAGCAAAATACTTCAGTTTTCCCAGATCGCTCTCATGCTTCTCATAAAAGTGACTTGACAGAGGATAACTGAAATCATAATTTCTTACTGCCCGCTGATGCTCTAATTCACATTCCTTCAAAGGAAAAATATTGCTATTTACATATATAAGAGGGCATGGGCATGTTAACACATATACACAATGGTCCGTATTGCAGTTGTGAAAAACATTAATCCTTCTCTTTTAGCCATTCTGAGGTGTATTCAGATATATTTGTGACCAGCCTACATGCCTTGTACTGAGTAAACTGAAAAAACCCTTTTGTATTAGACATTCAAGTTTCTCGCTTAGGATTACTGATATGATATACTATGGGTAAAGTCGTCAACTAGGGTCCTCCCTTTCTTATAAGTTATGGGTGTTGCCCTCTGTAGCATTTCTCCTATCACTACATCACCTTAAACTGCCACCAATGTTTTTTAATCACTTGGCTAACTTTCTGTGACATATAATTAAAGCATGTAATTATTCCGGTCACAGACTTATCATTTACTGATCTAGCATTGGAATACAGCAACTGATTCCTAGTTAAGTTCTTGAATTTCTTAATAGCTAGATTTACTATTTTAGAGTTTTATCCTCATTTCAAAAATCTGACCTTCATCTTTGCCAGTTGTTTATTGTAGTCATCTTTCTGGCTGCATATTCCTTTTAATCTAAGAGATTCTCCATAAGGAATATTTTCCTTTAAATTCCTGGGATGTTGGCTTTTAAAGTGCACAGCTACATGTTTATGATATACTGATGTATTGATTTTACCACCATTAATATTCAATATTATATCCAAGAATGTTATTTCACTGGCACTAATGGATGTGGTAAATTTCAAATTTAAATGGTTGTCATTAAGCTTTTCTATATACTCATATTCTTTTTCCCTTGTTCCATTCCATAAAAAAAAACAAATAGTCTATATACCAAGTCCATCAAGGTGACTTTTTTTTGTTGCTTATTTTAAATTCATAAACAGGACAATACAAGACTGATGCATTTTGGCCATAGCCTTCCACAGGGTCATAGAGTGTGTGTGTCCAAACTGTCTCTTCTAAAGAGACCATCACCATTTTTTCACACAGTGAGATCTAAAAACAACTGCAACTTAACATGTAAGGGAGATCACAATATGATTTGTTTCCACATTTTTCAACCTTATCTATAAAGTACATGATTTCAAAATCCTTTGAGTTACATTTGTTCAATGTATATTGTCTTTGACAAATTTCACCTGTTTGAGAGTACTGGCAGATTGTTACATAATAACATTTTCTCTTAAAAACCACTTTTTTTTTACAATGTCAGTGCATGCTCAGTTTAATGTCCAATTACTTTCCCACACTTTCAAAGTTATAAACAATAAGAGAATCAGCAGTTTGCAAAGCTCATACTCTGTATTATATCAATTTCTCAAATCATTATATCTGATTGTAATCATCTGAATATATCTCTTTGTGGAATTTCCCATGTAGGTGCTCTAGGTACCTCCCCTGATATTCTTCCTTCTATTTCTTTATACAATGTGCTGTATTTATATATATCTATTCATTTTTTAGCACCATTCATCTTATTCTTTTCTTGATTACGTACCAAAAATTATACGTCTAAAAGACACTTGAGAGCAAAAGTGCAAGTGCTTTTAACAGTAATGTCAGGTGCATAAATTATATAATTAGTAATGGTGAAAACTTTGCTTTTCTTGAATCTCAAGGAGGAAGTGCAAAAGCTTTTCGTAGTATCAAATGACCACATTAAAATTAGACCATTGGGAAATCACTGTGCAAAATCTGCTTCTTCTTGAATCTAAATTAATGAGTAAGTGCATTTGGTAGTGTTGGTTAAACTACAGACCACATTACTGATTGTGAAAACTTTGCATGTCATTAAATATTTATATTTCTGTTGTGTTTCAGTTCTTTTTCCATTCCAAACTGAGGCCACAATTTGTGCAAATCATTCACAAATGTTCTTAATAACCAGAATGTTTCCAGTTTTTTAAATTAAGAATTGAAAGAGAAGTGAAAGTGCTGTTATAGTACTTCCATTCTTTCTCAATGTTTTGCATATCTATCTTGAAACGCCAATTGTGAAAACTTCGCTAGTATTCCAAACTTAAAGAAGTTTCCCATTTTTTGCTAAGAGTTAGGTAATAAGGTATTATACTGTTCCATTGTCTATTGCTCACACCAATACATTTGTATGAGTCAAGTAACCAAATGCATTTCAATTTCAAAACAGCACCAGCCTTGTAAAGATAAAGTGCCTGTGCTTCAAAACAAATCTCACTTTCCATAATTTCATTGATAAATAGTAAAAAGATACAATTGATTATTTGAGCCTCAAATTGTTAAAATTTGTAGAGTAGTTTTTATGGGGGACCCATTTCAATAAACAATCTAAAAAAACACAAGCTCAATTAATTGTAAAAATGTGGAAAGCATACAAAACATGATAATTAAATCAGTACAAAAATTCACGTATAGCTCTGCATCTGGATTTAGTCCCCATAGTTGCTCCTTTCCCATCATTATAATCCATCTTGACCCACTTCTCCGCAGATCTTGTTCTCTGTTCCTTCCTATGGGTTTTCTTTGAGTACTCTGGATGCCATAAATGTGCAAATTGCTTATGTCCCATTATGCGCCTCCCATAGATGCTTTGTCATAGAGTATGTAAAGTTCTTGTGTTTTATTGCTCTTATATTCGGGTTTCGGAAATATCATGGGACAGAAACGGCCCTAATCAAAGCCGCTGACGATGTGCGCCGAATTAGAGACCCTTGCTCATTGCACCATCAGGATTCAAGCAAACCGGGCCGAAGACGGCTGTAATGCCAGAAACCGGTCCCCGGGAGCTTGTTTCCTTCCCAGTGTAAGAATTGGCTTCTGTAGTTTGGTTTGTCCTGTTCCCATCATGCACTGGGACAGGAACAGACTAATTTGCATACAGCCAGGTTCTGAAACTGGGATGGTGCAGTGAGCTAAAAAACGGTGTTGGATCTAGCCCTGATCTTTTGACTGGGTGAGAGCTTTCTGCTTAATTCAGAGACTCTGTCCCTCACCACCAATTTTTTGTAAATATTTTTGTCCACCCTAAGCGTGGAAGGGTATTCTCAGATGTGAGACCCTTGCTCATTGCACCATCAGGATTCAAGCAAACCGGGCCGAAGACGGCTGTAATGCCAGAAACCGGTCCCCGGGAGCTTGTTTCCTTCCCAGTGTAAGAATTGGCTTCTGTAGTTTGGTTTGTCCTGTTCCCATCATGCACTGGGACAGGAACAGACTAATTTGCATACAGCCAGGTTCTGAAACTGGGATGGTGCAGTGAGCTAAAAAACGGTGTTGGATCTAGCCCTGATCTTTTGACTGGGTGAGAGCTTTCTGCTTAATTCAGAGACTCTGTCCCTCACCACCCCTTTTTTGTAAATATTTTTGTCCACCCTAAGCGTGGAAGGGTATTCTCAGATGTGAGACCCTTGCTCATTGCACCATCAGGATTCAAGCAAACCGGGCCGAAGACGGCTGTAATGCCAGAAACCGGTCCCCGGGAGCTTGTTTCCTTCCCAGTGTAAGAATTGGCTTCTGTAGTTTGGTTTGTCCTGTTCCCATCATGCACTGGGACAGGAACAGACTAATTTGCATACAGCCAGGTTCTGAAACTGGGATGGTGCAGTGAGCTAAAAAACGGTGTTGGATCTAGCCCTGATCTTTTGACTGGGTGAGAGCTTTCTGCTTAATTCAGAGACTCTGTCCCTCACCACCCCTTTTTTGTAAATATTTTTGTCCACCCTAAGCGTGGAAGGGTATTCTCAGATGTGAGACCCTTGCTCATTGCACCATCAGGATTCAAGCAAACTGGGCCGAAGACGGCTGTAATGCCAGAAACCGGTCCCCGGGAGCTTGTTTCCTTCCCAGTGTAAGAATTGGCTTCTGTAGTTTGGTTTGTCCTGTTCCCATCATGCACTGGGACAGGAACAGACTAATTTGCATACAGCCAGGTTCTGAAACTGGGATGGTGCAGTGAGCTAAAAAACGGTGTTGGATCTAGCCCTGATCTTTTGACTGGGTGAGAGCTTTCTGCTTAATTCAGAGACTCTGTCCCTCACCACCCCTTTTTTGTAAATATTTTTGTCCACCCTAAGCGTGGAAGGGTATTCTCAGATGTGAGACCCTTGCTCATTGCACCATCAGGATTCAAGCAAACCGGGCCGAAGACGGCTGTAATGCCAGAAACCGGTCCCCGGGAGCTTGTTTCCTTCCCAGTGTAAGAATTGGCTTCTGTAGTTTGGTTTGTCCTGTTCCCATCATGCACTGGGACAGGAACAGACTAATTTGCATACAGCCAGGTTCTGAAACTGGGATGGTGCAGTGAGCTAAAAAACGGTGTTGGATCTAGCCCTGATCTTTTGACTGGGTGAGAGCTTTCTGCTTAATTCAGAGACTCTGTCCCTCACCACCCCTTTTTTGTAAATATTTTTGTCCACCCTAAGCGTGGAAGGGTATTCTCAGATGTGAGACCCTTGCTCATTGCACCATCAGGATTCAAGCAAACCGGGCCGAAGACGGCTGTAATGCCAGAAACCGGTCCCCGGGAGCTTGTTTCCTTCCCAGTGTAAGAATTGGCTTCTGTAGTTTGGTTTGTCCTGTTCCCATCATGCACTGGGACAGGAACAGACTAATTTGCATACAGCCAGGTTCTGAAACTGGGATGGTGCAGTGAGCTAAAAAACGGTGTTGGATCTAGCCCTGATCTTTTGACTGGGTGAGAGCTTTCTGCTTAATTCAGAGACTCTGTCCCTCACCACCCCTTTTTTGTAAATATTTTTGTCCACCCTAAGCGTGGAAGGGTATTCTCAGATGTGAGACCCTTGCTCATTGCACCATCAGGATTCAAGCAAACCGGGCCGAAGACGGCTGTAATGCCAGAAACCGGTCCCCGGGAGCTTGTTTCCTTCCCAGTGTAAGAATTGGCTTCTGTAGTTTGGTTTGTCCTGTTCCCATCATGCACTGGGACAGGAACAGACTATTTTGCATACAGCCAGGTTCTGAAACTGGGATGGTGCAGTGAGCTAAAAAACGGTGTTGGATCTAGCCCTGATCTTTTGACTGGGTGAGAGCTTTCTGCTTAATTCAGAGACTCTGTCCCTCACCACTCCTTTTTTGTAAATATGAATTAGAGATCTTGGCGGAACTGCAGTTTTGATACTGCTTGATCTCTCAGCAGCGTTCGACACGGTCGACCATAAGATTCTGGTCGACCGTGTCGAGAAGATGGGCATTTGCCAAACAGCCAAGGAACTTCTGGCCACTTTCCTTTCTGAGAGAACTCAAGCAGTCACTCTAGGACCTTACCAATCTGCTAAGCTGTCGCTGCCATGTGGGGTACCTCAAGGCTCATCCCTCAGTCCGACACTATTTAACATCTATGTGTCGGACCTTGCCAATATCATCAATGCACATGGGATGGGCCTCACCTCATATGCAGATGACACGCAATTGGTCATGGCCATAAGGGGAGATGGACCAGAAGTGGCCAAACGCCTACAGAGGGGAATGACGGAGATAGGAGATTGGATGAATACCAACTGTTTAAAACTTAATTCAGAAAAGACTGAAGTAGTAATATTTGGCCCTCTTTCTCCGAGCTGGTCAGCCGAATGGTGGCCAGCCAGTTTTGGAGCCATTCCCAAACCTGTCTCCAAGGTTAGAAATTTGGGTGTCATCTTTGATGATGGCCTCAATTTCATGGACCATGCAAATAAAGTGGCTTCCACAGCCCACTATAAACTCCGCATGATTAAAAAAATCAGTCCTTACCTTCCAGTGGCGGCTATTAAGACCTTAGTTAGTTCTTTGGTCTTATCATCACTGGATTATTGCAACGGTTTATTTCTGAATACACAAATCAGAGTCCTAAGAAAATTACAATCAGTGCAAAATGCCGCAGCCCGCCTGGTTTTTGGAATTCCCAAATATGTTTCCACTTCAGATGCAATGACGCGACTTCACTGGCTGACGATCCAGAACCGGATCAAATTTAAATCATTATGCATTGTCTATAAGACACTTAATGGACAAGGCCCACACTCATTGAGAGAGCAACTGAGACCATATCAGCCTTCCCGTCAACTGAGGTCCTCTAATAACAATCTTTTAGTGATTCCTCGCGTGAAAACAGTATCCTGGGGCGACCGTCGCTTTGCAGTAGCCGCACCAAAATTGTGGAACACCCTTCCGCTGGACATCAGAACCTGTCCAACGCTGCTTCAATTTCGTAGGAGACTCAAAACATAGCTGTTTACTCAATAACTCAACAAGGATTAATCGTAGAGAACTGATCATCATCTAGATTACTGCAAACATCAAGCGCCAAGACGCCTACGGGTAAACGCTGCGCTTTACAAATAACAATAAATAAATAAATAAATAAATTATATGTTGGAGTATTCGTAGTTTTAACTTGTTTGATGTGCTCCCGATATATTTTTGACAACAGGAGCACTCCAAAACATATGTAATAAATGGGGTATCACAAGTTTTCTACTCCTTGATATTGTAAGCCTTTCCATTGTGTTCTACAAATTGTGTTTTTTTCTCAGCATAAGAGCAAGCCTTAGACTTTTTTCATTTCCAGAATCCCTTCTTATTTTTCATCAGCCAGTTCACAATTTTTGCTCCTTCCTTTTTCTGTGGTTGCATGTAAATGCTTGCTAACCTGAGTCCCAAAAAGGGAGTGTTTTTGTACGTGATCATAGGATGCTCTAGCAGTGAATCTTTCAGGGTCTCATCCATTTTCAGGATCTGCCAGTTTTGCTTGAGGAGTTCTCTGATCTCTTGTTGGGATGAGTTGCAATCCATTATGTATCTTATGGATTCCTCACTCTCTTCATCAGTTATGTTTTTTGCTTTACACACTAATAATTCTTTCCCTCTTTTTCTTACGGACTATCGTAACTGCATCATCCAACACCTTCATTGGATATCCTCTGTTTTCAAACCATTGTTACATTTTCTTTATTTTTGCCTAAAATGCTTCTCTCTCTCATCAGTTTCTCCTTGCTCAGATAAATTCTCCACATGGGACACTCCATTTTAGTGTGCGTGGGTGTCCACTATTATCATGAAGGATGCAATTGCTGCTAGTACTTTTTCTGTGGATCTTCGTGCACAGCTTTTCATCCTTCACCTACACAGTGATATCTAGATAATTTATCTCTTTATTGCTGATTTCATAATTAAATGTCAGCTTCAGTGGGTTTTTCTCTAAGGATCTAATAATTCTCCAAAAAATCCTCTTTCTCTCCTTCCCATATCAGAACTAAATCATTGATATAATGGACCTACATGATGATCTGATCCATTTTTGGCTTATTTTCATTGTTTCATACCGTCTTTGCCTCCCACCAAACCATGGTAAGATTCACATAGGTTGGAGCGAAGGACGTTTCCATGGCTGTTCACTGCACTGTTTTTGCAGGAAACATTTGTTGTTAAATAAAAACACATTGTGTTGGAAACAAATGTCCACCATGTCAATTATCATACTTGAATGCTGTAATAAAAATAGTGATAATGATTTCAAGAACTATTAGCAGGCTTTTATTCTGTCTGTATGCTGGATGGAAGTGTAGAAAGATATAGCGTCAACTGTAGACATCCAGTAACTCGGTTTCCAAGGTATGTTCTCAATCCAATTAAGGAAATCTTGAGAGTATCTGAGATAAGATGGCAGTGTTGTTATATATGGAAACAAGAACAGATCTATAAATTTTGAGGTATTTTCTAGAAAAGCTCCAATTAAGCTTACAATTGGCCTTCCTGGTGGGCTGCTCCTGTCTTTATGAACTTTGGGTAAGAAGTATATTGTGGGTGTTACAGGGTGGTCAATGTTTAGGTAATTGTATTCATCATAATCTAACAATTTTCTTTTGTGCCAATCTGCCAATACAATGTGAAACTCTTCCATATATTCCTTAGTGGGGTCTTTTCGTCATTTTTAATAATGTTCCCTATTTCGCAATTGTCTGTTGGCCTCGGTAATGAATTGATCTTTGTCCAAGATGATGATGTTGCCTCTTTTATCAGACGCTTTTATGATGCCACTTTCATCATTCTGTAAGTCAGTAATTGCCCACCGTAGGCAGTCAAAATATCGAATTGTTAATATCGAAGTACAATAATATCGAAGTAGTAATATCGAAGGTAAGTAATATCAAATGTAAGTAATATCGAAAGTAACATCGATTTTGGTAATATCTATGTAATTAATATCGATGTTACTAATATCTATGTTAGTAATATTGATGTTACTAATATCTATTTTTATATGATTTCTATGTATATTATTATGTATTTAATATGTATTAGTTTTTTTTATGTAATTTAAGTAAATTTTGTATTTTAGTACCATAGAGGGTTGTGGGTTTATAGGGGAAGAGGGTGAGAAGTAATTTAATTATACTAAATTAATTATTAATTTATTAGGAATTATAAATTCATTTTTAATTAATAGATAATTATTTTTATTAATTAGTATTTTATTTTAATTAATTGATTAATTGAAAATTATGTTCGGGAGCGGGTTATGGGTTTACAGGGGAATAGGGTGGGAAGTAATTTAATTATAGTAAATTAATTAGTAATTTATTAGGAATTATACATTAATTATTAATTAATAGGTAATTCATTTTTATTAATTAGTAATTTATTTTAATTAATTGATTAATTGATATTTATGTTCTGCAGCGGGTTATGGGTTTACAGGGGAATAGGGTGGGAAGTAATTTAATTATAGTAAATTAATTATTAATTTCTTAGGAATTATAAAATAATTATTAATTATTAGGTAATTTATTTCTATTAATTAGTAATTTATTTTAATTAATTTATTAATTGATAATTATGTTCTGTAGCGGGTTATGGGTTTACAGGGGAATAGGGTGGGAAGTAATTTAATTATAGTAAATTAATTATTAATTTATTAGGAATTATAAATTAATTATTAATTAATAAGTGGTTCATTTTTATTAATCTGTAGTTTATTTTAATTAATTGATTAATTGATAATTATGTTCTGTAGCGGGTTATGGGTTTATTGGGGAATATGGTGGGAAGTAATTTAAATGTAATTAAGTAATACTTTTTTTATTAATTGTTTTTGGTAATTATGTTATTGTTAATTAATAATTAATTGGTAATTAATATTTATTAATTGGTAATTAATATATATGAATGTATTAATTGATAATTATGTTAAGTGTACTATTTTATTATTGGTGTTTGTTGTGTGCTCATAGGGGAATAGTGTGTAAAGTAATTGATATGTAATTAAGTAGTTATTAAATTTATATTTGTGTATTGGTAATTAATTTATTGGATATTAATAATTAATTGGTAATTGTTTTTTAAATAATTATTTATTGGGATTTGTAAATAGTTTAGATGTATTTAATAAATAATATTTTTAATATTTTTATATATAAATTTATTTATAAGTATGTTATTTTTAATGTCTACGCTATCCAACACTTTCCTTACTGTTGCACTCTATAGAGTTGGAATAGTAATTTTTACCCCTACGCTATCCAACACTTTCCCTACTGTTGCACTCTCTGGAGTTGGAATAGTAATTTTTACCCCTACGCTATCCAACACTTTCCCTACTGTTGCACTCTCTGGAGTTGGAATAGTCATTTTTACCTCTACGCTATCCAACGCTTTCACTACTGTTGCACTTTCTGGAGTTGGAATAGACATTTTTACCCCTACACTATCCAACACTTTCCCTACTGTTGCATTCTCTGGAGTATGAATAGTAACTTTTACCGCTAAGCTATCCAACGCTTTCTCTACTGTTGCACTCTCTGGAGTTGGAATACTAATTTTTACTTCTATGCTATCCAACACTTTCCCTACTGTTGCACTCTCTGGAGTTGGAATAGTAATTTTTACCCATTCGCTATCCAACCTTTTCCCTACTGTTGCACTCTCTGGAGTGGGAATGGTAATTTTTACCCCTACGCTATCCAACGTTTTCCCTACTGTTGCACTCTCTGGAGTGGGAATAGTAATTTTTACCCCTACGCTATCCAACGCTTTCCCTACTGTTGCACTCTCTGGAGTGGGAATAGCAATTTTTACTTCTACGCTATCCAACGCTTTCCCTACTGTCGCACTCTCTGGAGTGGGAATTTAAATTTTTACCCCTACGCTATCCAACACTTTCCCTACTGTTGCACTCTCTAGAGTGAGAATAGTAATTTTTACTTCTACGCTATCCAATGCTTTCCCTACTGTCGCACTCTCTGGAGTGGGAATAGTAATTTTTACCCCTACGCTATCCAACACTTTCCCTACTGTTGCACTCTCTGGAGTTGGAATAGTAATTTTTACCCCTACTCTATCCAACGTTTTCCCTACTGTTGCACTCTCTGGAGTGGGAATAGTAATTTTTACCCCTACGCTATCTAACGTTTTCCCTACTGTTGCACTCTCTGGAGTGGGAATAGTAATTTTAATCCCTACGCTATCCAACGCTTTCCCTACTGTTGCACTCTCTGGAGTGTGAATAGTAATTTTTACTTCTATGCTATCCAACGCTTTCCCTACTGTTGCACTCTCTGGAGTGGGAATAGTCATTTTTACTTCTACGCTATCAAACGCTTTCCCTACTGTTGCACTCTCTGGAGTGGGAATGGTAATTTTTACCCCTACGCTATCCAACGTTTTCCCTACTGTTGCACTCTGTGGAGTGGGAATAGTAATTTTTACTTCTACGCTATCCAACGCTTTCCCTACTGTCGCACTCTCTGGAGTGGGAATAGAAATTTTTACCCCTACGCTATCCAACACTTTCCCTACTGTTGCACTCTCTAGAGTGGGAATAGTAATTTTTACTTCTACGCTATCCAACGCTTTCCCTACTGTCGCACTCTCTGGAGTGGGAATAGTAATTTTTACCCCTACGCTATCCAACACTTTCCCTACTGTTGCACTCTCTGGAGTTGGAATAGTAATTTTTACCCCTACTCTATCCAACGTTTTTCCTACTGTTGCACTCTCTGGAGTGGGAATAGTAATTTTTACCCCCTACGCTATCCAACGTTTTCCCTACTGTTGCACTCTCTGGAGTGGGAATAGTAATTTTTATCCCTACGCTATCCAACGCTTTCCCTACTGTTGCACTCTCTGGAGTGTGAATAGTAATTTTTACTTCTACGCTATCCAACGCTTTCCCTACTGTTGCACTCTCTGGAGTGGGAATAGTCATTTTTACTTCTACGCTACCAAACGCTTTCCCTACTGTTGCATTCTCTGTAGTGGGAATAGTAATTTTTACTCCTATGCTATCCAATGCTTTCTCTACTGTTGCACTCTCTGGAGTGGGAATAGTAACTTTTACCCCTATTCTATCCAACATTTTCTTTACTGTTTTTTTGGGGAGTCGGAATAGTATTTTATTTCCTCTGTTATTTAATATTTTTTTTTGTTTTAATTAAAGTAGTATATAATAAATTTTAGAAATATTAAAAGTATAACATTTTTATTTATGTTAATATTTTATGCTTATAGTTGAATTTTGAATTTATAATATTTTTTTATTTATAATTTATTACAATAGTTATTAAAACTGATTATTAAGTAAGTATATATATTATCTATTATATGTATTTGTTTAATATTTTTTGTATTAAATTATGTATATTACTCCTTAATTTTAAATAATATAAAATATATTTAACTATATTTATTATATTTTTAAGTATTTTTTAATTAATTTTACATATTGGTTTTAATTTTAAAAAACAATATTTTTTTAAAAACAATATTTATGACATCTATATTTTTGGGGGGGATATTTTTGTACTTACCTTGTTTTAGATAGGATGTCAATTTTGTTGACATCGATATTTTTGTTGCAATATTTTTGTATCTCAATATTCTGTCTTTCGACATTCTGTCATAGATCCATTGCACACCAACCATCTTTGGTCATGTGGTAAGATTTTCTTTTTCTCTTTTTAGAATCTTCCATATGGATCATCTGCAGCCCCTCTACTGTCAGTTCTTGGAAGATATCAATCTTATTCCCGGGGGGAGTTGTGGAAAAAACTTGGATTTAGGCTTGCAGTTGCTCTTGCTAGATTCCTCTGTTGGTATCCCCATTGCTTCACACAACTGTAAAGTAGATACATTTTCTGTATTTTCTTCCAGTAGTGTGTCTGTTTATTCCATCTCCAAAGAGGGTAATGTTTTCAAATGTGTTGAATTCTTGGATGTCAGTATAGCTTTGGTGTTTCCTTTGCTTTTTAGCCTTTCTTTACTACTCCCTGACCTGCTATAGGTTTTCTGTAAGAAATATTTTTAGGTTTAAGGTTCCTCAAGAATTTGCATAAATCTATCCTGGCAGTTGCTAAGACCATTTTGACTTAGTTACAGAATGTTAAACCCTTAGTCAGTAAATGTAGATGTTTACTATTCAGTTGTTTTAGGGATAAATTAATTACTAAGTTGTTGTCTATATCCATCCTTAAATTCATCTGCCCATGGAGTGCCTTGTCCTCCATCTTGGGGTGGGTCATCATTTTTCACAGGGGCCCCTCTGCCCCTACTTCTTGCTTCCATCTGATACATTTGCATATATACACATATACACACACACATACACACAAATATTGCCTTCTGTTGGTCACCAGTAGGTAGTTAGAGTTACAACCAAGTTTCCATAGAAAAAGCATGTTTTTGCTTTGCCAATAAGTTTGGCACCATTTGACGAATTATCGCAAAATGTTCAAAACTAGTTGGAAGCTGCTGTCTTGAATATTTCGGCGTGATCCATCAATCAGGGGCCGAGAAAAAGGGGGGTCCCAAAACGTTTTTACCCCATGTTAATTCCCATAGGTACTTCAGACACAGCTACAGCCCGAGCCGCTGAATGGAATTGTATGAAATTTCGCAGAGAGGTACATATTGGGCCAGTGCCTTTTTCCTATTTAGTGTAATTCCTTCCAGTAGCTGCAGAGTTATTCCAATACATTTTAATGTGTATATGTAGGGATTTGGATGCTCCGAGGATCCCAAAGTCCCAGGGCTCAAATCTGATAGGCTGCCAACAAGTCAAACCAGGAAATGTTGGCAGCCATGTTGGGACCAAAAAAGAGAGAAGGGGGCAGGTAGGAATACACTGAACCCCTAGGCCTCAGAGAAAAAAAGTAAAAAACAAAACCTCCCTGGGCTTCTATGTTAATAAAGGGGGGTCACTTGGACCACTGGGACCACCACCTCCCTGGGGCCACACAGAAAAATTAATTTGGGGGTCTGCAAAAACCCAGGGAGCCTCAGGGAGTTGGTGGTCCCTGGGGCTAAATTAAAGGTAATGTGGGGCCATGTGGACTCCCGGCGGGTAACGAGGGCCAACACTTCCCCAGTGCCGGCCAATCTACTCAAAGGAGGTGGCTGCGCAGCCCCATTCCTGGAGCCAATAATGGCAATGGCGACCGCCAAACCCCAAGCCCAGCTCCTGCTACGTCTCTGGGTGGCCTCCCCGGAACATAGCTGTTTGCTGTGGTTTGGAGGGAGCTTCATCCACTTCCGTCAAGTCACAGCAAACTCTCGTTCAGCAAGTGAGAGCAGTGTAATTGCTTTCACTTTCTGCAAGCAGAGTATTCATATATTTCCTTGCCTGCTGTGAAGTGAGTAGGGAAATGCACAAATTGTTTTTAGACACAGGATATGAATGTTTAGCTCCCTTTGACTGAAAGCAATTCTGGCTCCCGCTGGAGGCAGGGACCTGGCAGGGACCACTTGGGCCTTGAGGCTCCCCCAGTGGTCCCAATGCAGTCCAGGTCAAATGGCCAGACCCTGGGGTCCTTTGGGCCAAAATCAGCCCGGGGAGGAGGCCGTGCAGCACCCCTCTACTAATAGAAATAAATGAGAAAAAAAGGCTGTGCCCCAGGGGATGGGGTCCACAGGGCTAAAATCAGCCCATGGAGAGGGGCCACGCTGCCTCCCTTCCATAATAAAAGTAAAGAAAAAGGCTGCCCCAGGAAATTTGTCATGGGCCATGCCCCCTTTCTCAACCACTCTGCAAAGGGATCTGCTGGTGCACAAATGGTTGGGGGATTAGGTCCCCTTGGCTGCTGAGGTCCGTGGGGGCCAACAACCCCTCCTGTTACCTCCAGTAAGACCCATACAGCAGGGTTGCTGAGAGCTCATTGAAGGCCCCACCTCCTTTCTCCAGCACTCTGCTAATGTGCCTCTGGTACACTTGCATTTGGGGGATGAAGTCCACTTGGATGCTGAGGGTCCTTTGAGGCCAAGAACCCTCCTTTTACCTCCAGTAAGTTCCACACAGCAGAACTGCTGACAGCTTGTGGGTGGCCCGGCCCCTCTCTTCACTAATTAAGAAATAGAATTGAAAACATCTCAGAAATTCACTGAAAAAAAGTAGGTTACAGGGATGTTATAGTTAGGCTCAGATAGTACAAAACCATGGAAATTAATAAGTTATAGTTACCTGAGCTAACTAAAACTTATGCCCCCATAATGCACTGCTTATGACTTCCCATATTACATCACTTATGACATGGTCAGTGACATCACTGATGATATCAACTGCAGAACCACTCACGCCCACTCACAGACCCACACAACCGCTCACAAACTCACTCACCCATTCAAACACTTGCACACCCACTCACTCATCCATGCTGCTACACACTTACCCATTCATGCATATAGCCACTCAAACACCCAGTCACTCACCCATACAGCCACTCAGAAACCCACTCTAATTAACCCATATAGCCACTCACACAGACACTCACTCATCTAAACAGTGATTAACACACCCACTCACTCATCCATGCAGCCACTGACAGATCCACTCAGTCACCCATATAGTCACTCGCACACTGGCTCACATTAACCCATATAGCCACTAAACAGCGCCAACGTTTTCATCACTGTACATTTGGTCACATTGAGTGAAATATTGTGAGCATGGGTGTGTATTGAAATATCCCACTAGAATAAATCCTGCTCTTGCTACAATCCGGGATTCAATATCCAGTAACTCAGCCTGGAGGACCAAAAGCGTGTTACAAAAGGTAGGACCGTTAGGTGCATTATAGAAATTCAATCCAACAAAACCATCAACCACTAGCTAGGAGAATAGAATGGCTTGCCCATTGGGGGAAGTTGTAGCCAGAAACATGAGCAACAATCTAAGGAAAGGGAGACCCAGGTTAACAAATCACCTTTAGGGCAATCCCTTAAGGAGGACACCATAGGATAAAAAGGGCTTATAGTCATCTAGAATAAAAAGTAGGCCAACCTATCCAGGTCAGATCTTTTAATATTAATAACTGCCACATTCCAAGGGTCCAGCCGACGGACACTGGCAGCAGTGTTAAAATTTGTTGAGGTTTGATGTTTAAGTGTATTGATGCGGCTAGGAGCCTTGTTCAGAACAGGGGCAGCAGACCTTAAGGTGCTAGCAATGGGGGTATTATTGGTATTATAGCACTCAGTAGTGCTGGTGGAAATGTGGGCCTCGTCTATAGCTATACCAGAACAGTCATCCTTGGGTAACTCTTCAAACCCTATAATAGGAGGTAGTAGTGATTAAGAATTAGCAGAAGTGTATTATGAAGCACATTCAAGAAAACACGGTACTACCGAAAAGTTGAGAAAACGTATTTTTAATGACATACATGTATTTTTGCCGATATATTTTTTAGGATACATTTTTAAAGTTTGACATTATTCAAATTTCAATACCGATTTATTTTTAATATACCATTTACTTTTGTAGAAAGTTTTTTTTTAATTCTGTGTGAACATATTGACGATTGAATAACATGCATGATTCCGGATGTGATTTATTTGGACTCCAATAGACTGCTACTTGAGAAAGAAGAATGTCTGGTGATGGAGCGAGCCTAGGAACAATGAGTCTGGATTAGCCTCACATCTATGTATGGATACACTAGAAGGGCTGTGTCGTAGAGCAAACCAACTAATTATATTAATAACTTTATGAACAATCTTTGACCTGACTGAGTAGCAAAGCTATATATTGAAACTGGTGACCGTTCTTATAAAAGGCAGGACCCTCTCCCAACTCTTACAATATTGCTTAAATATTTGGGGCCACTTGTACGACAAATTTTTCCATACGCAAATGGGTTTTAGACCCATTTGCGCATGCAAAAAACCTGTGGGCAATGTACTAACCTTATTTTGTGAGTCGCTAATTAAACAGCGACTCGCAAAATACGGTTAGCGACTCGCTATTAGGAAGGGCCATTCCAAGAGCGTCCCATCCAAATAGTGAGTCTGAACCCTATGTAAGAATGTTTTGCAACTGCAATTGCAAAACACTCGCAGTTCACCGCCCTGTTCAAGATGGTGGTAAACCATTTGCAAATGGGAAGGGGTTCCAAGGGGATCCCCTCCCCTTTGTGAATGGGTGCGCCAACATTTTTTCAGAGCAGGCAGTGGTCTCAGGGACCACTACCTGCCCTTAAAAAATGAAACAAAAACGTTGCATTTATTTTTTTAAATGTATCCCGTTTTCCTCTAAGGAAAACGGCTACATTAAAAAAAACTGCTTTATTTAAAAGCATTCCCAGGCATGGAGGTCTGCTGACCCCAGCAGGCCACCATTCCTGGGAGTGCCAGCCATTCCCAATGGGGTCGCAAATTGCGACAGACTCATTAATATGCATGATGCATGCAAAATGTGTCCCCAATGGGAATCGCAAACAGTGTCTCAGACACTCTTGTACATTGGCAATTGCGACTCTCAATTTTGTGCAATTTGCGAGTCGCAATTGCCAATGATCGTACAACTGGCCCTTGGAGTAGAACAAATCCAATCAACCTTTCATGATGAAATTTTTTTTATCTAATCTTACTGGCCTCTAAGTGGAGCATGCTCACAAAAATATGCCATTAAATTCACTTTCCTCAAGCCGTTCCACAGTGCCAGGATATTCCACACACGTACATATCTAGGCACCAGTATTAGTGCATTGCAACTGTGAGCGAAAAATTATGTTTCTTGCAGACACGGTTCTGTCCATTACTGCCATATTTAAAGGGTGGTTAAGTAGTTCACTATTGTTGGAGATTTTCCTGTTCTCTTAGCACCAACGAATGCAACACAATGAAGTTAGGAACACTTATGATATACTTGAAGCCCATCCCTTGCACTTCCTAACAGTCTTATACCAGGACTATATGTATTTACAGAGGGTCAATCACCCTTATTAATTCACGTTGAGAATCATTAGGAATTATTAAGAAGCCCTCACTCACCACCCTGGGTGGTGACATGCTTCATCATAAAATAAAAGATCCACACCCCGTAGGTCTCGGGAGGGGGGTGGAGGCGACAATGGCACACAGCCCGCAACGCCTGGCACCCGCTCAGCACCTAGGATCTCCTGCAACCGGACCTCGGATTGATTCTCTGCATTTGTGCTTACACACTTACTACTTTTGACACTCTTTTGTTGTTTGACAAAGATTTAACCGGGGGGACTGAGAGTGTCCCGTATTTTTCCCTCTCTCTCCTATTGTTGTAACCCTGTATTCACAGAAGAACACGTCCTGTTAAATGAGAACACATATGAGATCCAGGTGGAAGTAAATCTACATGCTCTTTGAATAATCAACGTCTTAAAAAAGAAAGCACTTTCAGCCTACGCATATGTTACATACCTTTGCCTGATGGCACATTAGCAGCACAAACTTTACAATCTTTCCATCCTGCAAGAGCTACATTATTATAACTTTGGGGGCTGTGTGGGCCCTAAGATCCCTAATGTCCCAGTAGATAAGTACTTTATCAACCATCATGCAGAAACATAACCCATTTATAATACAGCCACGGTTAGTTGAAAGCCCTTACCCCTTTACAAAAGCTAAATAATCCATTAGAGCATTGCTTAATTTTAGGGCTGATCTGGTATCGGCCAAGGCACTTGGATAAGTTTTAATACCTAATTTGAGCCGAGTAATTCTGTGGGGGCTGACATATTACTATTTTATTCAGAACTTTCTAAAGTGTGCTCTGTTTTGTAGGCCCAGACAGAATATGATACATGATACATAATTGGTAACTTCGTGATAAGGTCCAATATTGTCATTGAGAGGGTTCAGTTGACATCATTACCCACAAATAGGAAGGCTAAGTGGTTAAAAACGGATATTTTTAACCAAATTACGCATGGTATCGGTTATGTATTTTTCATATTAAATGCTAAGTTGGGGCAGTTAGCTTGAAAAACCTATTTTGAAAACAGCAACTAACAATGGGCACTGATTGTAGTTACAAGATGTAGCTTTCTTGGGTATATTGTTGGTAAAAGAGAATATGACAGTGGTGAGGGTCAGTGGATTCAGACTACTTGGCAGCAGCGATCTTTACCACATATTTGTGGATTTAGCATATGAGGAAAACTATATGTTATTGATGGCAAATGATTTCTGAGCACTTGGTGTGTAGTATTATCTGATATGAAGCTTGACATATCGTTATGTGGTAGGAGTATGCTCCTGAACATATTATGTGAGTAGTGCATACTATGGTTGCCGGCACTGGGGGGTAGATGGGGTTATTAATTTCTTATAAAAATAAATAATGGTTGCTTGTAAACTTGTACATTTTGCGACCGGATCTGCCGCTTGAAAAGTTTATCATCCAATGCTCACAATTTGTAGATTCACCATATTTGCAACATATTTAGCAAAATTTGCAAATTTCACCCAATTATTTTTTTAAGTTAAATGGCTGAACATAATACTCCCAAAGAAAGTGCCACATAACTTGAATTTTGACACATAATTTGATGCTCCATGCTGCAGAAACTGCAGAGTGCTTTAGGGGCTGTCATTAAAATGAATAAATCTTCATTTGAACGGTAACCATGAAATGGTCTTCATATTTCACAGTCTTATGTATTATATATGTTTTTATATCACTTAGTTTAGTATAATAATAGTATCAATATAAGTAAAAGCAGTGGATTTGGGTGCAAGCTTGGCCACAAGCCGTGGTCTGTATGGGGTTGGACATCCAACCTCAAACCGTCAGTCACAGCTGACTATTTCATGAAACAATGATATTTTAAGTGAGGCAGACTTACCGGCTTTGTCAAAGGGTCAGAACATAAAATATAAAAAAGAGGCAGTTATAAAGCAGACATATTTGCTGTGTCAAAAAGTCATCAGTTACTATAACCAAACGAATATTTTATAAATCTACATTTGCAATGTTATATCAAAGTGATTTCATAAAATAGTTTTAATTAGGTATTAAAAAAGTATTGCACATGTCTAAGTCTGTTTTTTTAATTTTCAGGCCACAAAGTGCAAACATAGAACCCACCACAAAGGGTCCCCGCACTCCAGCTGAAGAACAATCAGCTCTAGCTTGAAATGTTTTTAAAATATGGTAAGCACTCAAGGTCATGTATTTGGTAGTGCAGAGTTTGGGCAGAATATAAATAAATATGGTTCAACCTTCTTCCTCACCACCATTAACAGTTTTAAGTTCAGTCAATGATGAGAGTTTGAAATAATTTTAAAAGTTGTATTTCTCATAAATAAGTATCTTTTCATTCCAATTAGTCAATAAATCAAGTAAGTTTAAAGAAAGCACATCAAAAAGAATGGTTAGAACAAACAATCAAAATGATGTATTAAGTGTGTTACATAAATGACCAAAATCCCTATTCTAAAGACCAGGATCAGAATTTAAGGTTAGTAGAACTCATGAGTTTGGAGCTCAAAAAGAAAAGAGTGAGTTAACAAGCAAAACGCTCAAAATAAAATTAAGGCAGCAGAACCTCTCATGAAGAGTAGGTCCAGAAGCTCATCCAAGTATCAGCACGACGGCTAAACAATTGAAGCAGCAATCTGCAAAAATTAAATCAAGCTTCAAAGTAATGTAAGGCAAGGGATGAACAGAAGTAGCGGTAGCCACAGCCGTCAAGGGGAAAAAGGGTTGGGTCTTTGGAGAATCTGAGCTCAGAGTGAGAAGCAATAGTGCATTGAAATTAACTGAGAACACGTACTACTATAAAAATGCTAAATAATATGTTGCAAAATGTATAACAGGCTTCTCCTTCCTCGTATCCAATCATGCACCAGCATTCTTCTAAGAGTGAGTTTAGATTTTCCTTTCTCACAAAATGACATTCAGCTAACAAAGGTTTATCACAAAGTTTGTTTCAGACATCTTACGGATGTAGCGTCTTGATTCATAAACCTCCATTTCCATAGGCATCAGTCACAGTTTAGCCCACTATTGTTAAATGTTTCCCTGTGTAAACAATGAACCATGCTAAAGAAGAGAATCATCAACTTGCAAAATCACGGTTTTGTAATGTATTTCATCAAGGTGAACAAGTATTGTTTTAAAATGTACAACTATTCTATTCAAACATTATGTAAAACATGGTGAGAATAGGGAAGTTTAGTCATTACAAACAATATGTTGTTTAGTAAAATATTACATTTATTAAACCACAACATTAGCAGTTATGAGTAACATTTCGAAGCACCTGACATTAAGGTCAAGTTTCTAAATTGCATTGTGCATGTTTCAGCAATGTTGAGTTCACTTCTAGTTAATAGAAAACTTGTATTTAAGCATTTCTGCGGCCTAAACTAATAACTGTGTGTGCCTAGTGCAGCTTGCACAATTAAAATGTGTCTCATTTCCTTTTGAATTGCTTGTTAATAATTGAAAATTATCTAATTCATATTCAATGACTCAGGAGACTTACTGTGTGTTTCTATGTTGCTGAAGAGTAACTGTTCTCCCTGCAGCCCTCCACAACATTAAAAAAATGTTTGGTGGTGCCCCTGCCCCTCCTAGGAGCACCACCAAGCAAATGTTAGGGGCTGTTAGAGGATCCCCAAGACTCGTTCGGCCCCATAACCAGCACCCATCCTAGATGTGGCGGGACCTGACTCCATTTCTTTGCTCCCACCAAGGTATGAGCAGCTTTCCTCTGTGCTTCTGCCGGGCAGTAGCAAAGTTGTGTTCCCTGCCTGGTAGAGTGCAGGCAGGGAACAGCAGTGTCCCAGGTGATGGGATATCTGGGATATTTATTTGTCCTGGCCGCAGGGCATGGGGTCCCCAGGTATGATGAATGGCTTGGAGACAGGGGTGGCCAATGTCACTCTCCCATAAATATCAAAGTTGACCAGGGGATCAGGTCCCAAGGGCCTCAATGATGCGTGGGTAGGCAACAACACTTCTCATTCCCTAAATTTAAAAGTACGCCTGGGAATGGTGTCTCTGGGGCCTCTTTTTGGTTCATGGATGCCAACCACCTAAATATCAAAGTTGGCCCTTGTGCTCACCACCATTCAAACTGCCAGTTCAGATGTGGTCATTGATGTTATCAATCATGTGATGGAACATGTCTTAAGTTATATATTATGTGAGGTCTTAAGCAGTGCATAGCAAGGGCCCAAGTTATAGTTCCTCGAGTTAACTATAACTGGTGAAATTCAGTGGCTTTTGAAGTTTAAAATGCCACATTTTACCAGACATTTTTATCTAACTATAACATCTCTTTAACCTTTGTTTTTTTCAGTGAATTTCTAGGGTTTCTTTTAATGTAAAGTGATATTTTATTACCATACCTAAGAAGGCCTGTCCTGAGCTACTGAAAAAATCCTAAGTTAAAGTGATGTTATAGCTAAGTAAAAATGTCAGCCATCAGAATTATCTCACCAAGATGATATAACCTGATGTCCATTTGTCTAACATTACTTTCTGATTTTCTCTTTCACGGTCATCAATAATGTATATTATAAAAAACACATTGTGAATTGTTTTCAGGACCTTTATCTTTGCTGAAATTAACAAAATATCACTAAACTGATAGACTCTTGCTTTCAAAGAAAGACATAATACGTTTCAAAATATGTCTTAACATGCAATTAAATTTAGTTCTGAAAATGTTCATAGAAAGCTAGGATAATTAAAGAGTGTCACAAGTAGATCCGTTGTTCCTATATAGATATGGAAAAACTGGAGCATACGTCAAGTCCTAAAACCGCATTTTATTTTAAGTAGGCCTTTGCAGTAATATTGACCCGTATTACGGAGCAGCATGGACCCGTACATATAGAGAACAAAATCTAATGTTTTATTGCACTAGTAGTTTTTGCCTGGGGCATTTCACAACATTATATGGGTCTACAATAAATATCAAGCTGTGCTTACAATCTAACAATGACTGTAAATGCATAAAGAGACTAGAAACAGGTAACGTGACACGCAAAGGTAAAACGATGCGTAGTAGTGGAAATATGCAGAGGAACACAAGTCTTTTAACAATTTGTGGGCCTGTTTTATGGTCTGCTGGGCCACATTTTACTGTCATTTACATAATATTATACCAAACATTGCGTGTAGCAAACACAAATGCATGTGGTCTCCCATACCTAGCATGATACTGGTATAGGTGTCCTTACAGATCACTGACACAATATTGAAAACAGAAATATCATGTGGACATAATATGCCCAAAATATCGAAGTAAGAATAGATTTACTATTCTTGCCTCCAAACCTATGTACCTTGACGATATATGTATATTACCTACTGGCGGTCGGCAGTAGGTAGTTATAGTTAGGACCTAGTTACCATAGGAAAATTGCAACATTCTATTCCCAATAACTTTGGCGCCAATTGACGAACCTTCGTGAAATCTTCAAAACTTATGGCCGCTTCAGTCAGCTTCTATCTTGAAAGTTTGGGGGTGATTCGGCAAGCGGGGGATGAGAAAAATGGCTTCCCAAACGTGTTTTCTCCAAGCAATATGGAAACTTCAGACACGGCTACAGCCCAAACTGCTGAACGGAATTACACCAAATGTGGTAAAAAGATATCCCTTGGTTCAAAAAGAGCCCTTTTTGTTAAATGGTGTAAATCCGTTCAGTAGTTTTTTCAATATTAATGGAAAAAGAAATATATATATCTGGGCGGAGCCTAACCACACATCTCATAGTGAGATCTGATCGTCTGTCAGCACTTCATCAAGAAGTGTTGGCAGCCATCTTGGGACCAATATACATGATAGCACCTCATTAAAAAGCATTACAGTTAATAGAAAGTTTTAAGACTTTAGTTACATTATAAATCATTTGTTGATGGTACCATACTCATTTTAGGAATTGTGGTGTGTTCTAAGGTTATTTTACTTTGTGAAAAACCCTTATGCTGGGATATCATGAATTATGTTTGAGAGAAAACTATTTTCTCATGCTTTTCCCACAGAGGTTTGGAAGGGGATCTATAAGCTAAGCTGAGAACATATTTTCTGTAAATTCACATTATCTTTCTCAGTCATGTGAGAATGAAGTCTGATATTCTCAGTAAAACATGTACATCCAACAAGAGCAGAGACTGTCAGTTGATTCCTTTGTGTTCTACTGCAGCTTCCCAGAGTGTTCTAAAGAACAACTAGAGTGCTAACAGCCTTACTTGTGACAAAAGTATAGCACACCTGAAGCCATCTTGATTGCAATAAACTGGTAACTCTTAAAACATGTAATTTAAAAAGGAACAAAATTATGGGGTTCATTTTGCCATAGAAAGTATGATTAGTGCTGCAGAAAGAAACATTATGGCACATTTTGAGTGAGTTCTCAAATCCTCTTCTATTTCATAAAAATAATTCTGAGATGCAGACTGAAACATGCACTTTTAATACCAGCAGCAGACTTCCATGGTGAGCAGGAGCTTTACTACAGTGATCTAATAAGCAATTAGAGTGCTAACATTCAGAATTGATGGCAAATGTGTGACACATCTGACTGCCTTCTTGATGAAATCAAAGTAAAAACTGAAAGTATTTCCTACTGAGGAGACATCAGTAAATGAGGAAATTAGGAAACTTCATAACAAACAAGTCTCCCAAGATGACCACCAGAGACAAAACAGCCCAATGTTGCACACATATCACCCAGATGTAGCCCACATATAGCTCAATGACAGAATGTCCCAGAGTGTTCTTAAGAACAACTATAGCCTCGGTACGCCAGGGCGAATCCTGTTATGCGTTTTCTTTAAATCAGAAGGAAAAGACAGTTAGAAGGTCGTACCGCTGCATTGCCGGGCTGTTACAATGAGCGACGATGGTTCGTACCGGACTTGGCTGCACCTGAGCAGAGGGCGTGACTCAACCTCCGAGTGAGTCGTGTGGGAGTGGCGTTCGTCAGCGCTTGACAGCGTTTATTATTTCCAGGCTGTTGTGAGTGGCGTTCTAATGTTTGGACCGCTGTTTCTAGCGCATAAGAAAGCCACTTTCTGGTGGCTGCACATATTTCTCTTCTGCCATCGATTTGGTGTAATCCGCGGTCGAGGGGGAACCGCAAAGCGGGAAAAAATGCCTCCGAAGGGTCCTGTCAAGCCGAGTGAGACGCCAAAAGTTACTACCCGCAGTGGGAAGAGCAAAGAGCAACCGGCAAGTGAAAACTTCGAGAACCTGGCTGGCACTACACCCCTGGACTCTACTTTGGCTGGTGAGAATCTCTTAGAAAAATTAGAAGTCAATGGTGCTGTGTCAATAATCTCTAAAAAGGGTGGGGACAGCCGGGGGAAAGCGGGACTTGCAATGCGTGTAGCCAGGAAAGGAGCACAGACTCTCCCTGCTATGTTTGAGTGGCAGAATGCCCGCAACATTGTATCTTTGACGGGGTTACCCGAGGGAGATAATGAAAGCACTGTAATTGTAGCAGAGGTGTCTTCTAGTGCTCAGATGTCAACAGAGGTGCCCATAGTGGAAATATTAAAAGATGTGCCCCAAATTGCAGATTTAAATATAGATTTGGAGCAACGCTGCCCTAATTGGAGCGAGTGCGAGCCTGAGAGGTGTACTACGGAAGATGGAGCTCTCCTGTGCACAGACGAAATTACAAGGAGTGACCAGGATAATTTAGTTGTTGAAATGGACTTACTTGCTATACGTGACCAAATGTAAATGTAAATTGATACTTGTATGGCGCACTACTCACCCGCAAGGGTCTCAAGGCGCTTGCACGAATACCGCTGTGGAACCCATCCTGGCTTTCCCTGTGAGGCGTCCACTCTTGGGCACCCCCAAGGTGGAGGCCAGGCATCCTTAGCGTTGTGGGGGCCATTGTGGAGATTAAGCAAGCTATTGCCCAGAGTTGCAGAGTGGGACTCCATGATTGGAATAGGCACCGAGGCGAGAATTATCAGGTCCATGGAATTTTTGAGCCCAAGACCCGCAAAGGCGGGGAATTGAACCCTGGTCCCGGGCTAGACCTCTGCATCAGGGTCTGCCGCTCTAATCATTGAGCCACACTTCTCCAAATGCAGGAAGGCGCAGTGATAAATGAAAGTGGCGAGCACTTTTATTCGCTGTCTGAGGCCTCTCAGGAAGAGCAGTCGAACGCTAGCCAAAATTAGGATGACTACAGTGAAGTGAGTAGCTCTGAATGTGATTGAAGACCTAGCATGAACTCTCCAAAATGAAGTAGTGTGGCTCACTGGTTAGAGGCGGCAGACCCGAGAGCAGAGGACGGCCTGGGACCAGGGTTCGATTCCCGGCACGGCAGGTTTCTTGACCAGGGTCAGCGGACTCGATAATTCTCTCGCCTCGGTGCCCACTCTGATCAGCGATCACACTCGGCAACTCTGGGCATTAGCTTGCCTCATCTTCACCAACGGCCCCACCAGACCGCCGGGGATGCCTGGTCTCACCCTGGAAATACCCATTAAGGGACCATCTCTCAGGGAAGCCAGGAAGGGTTTCGCAGCGGTCGAAGCGCCTTGGGACCCTACGGGTAGGTAGTGCGCTATATAAATGCCTATACATTTACATTTACATTTACAAATGTTACTGAACCTACTGTTGAGCGGCGAAAGAAAAAAAGGTCTCAGCAAGGCAATGTTACCTCCCCTGGAGAATGTGAAGGGAGCAGAAGCTTCAGCTACAACGGGGGGTGAAAAAGAGGGTAATGGTACTCACACACAAGTAACAGTGCCTCAGCCAGTATCTGGACCTTTGCAGGAAATTACCTTAGCTACTATATATGAGACTATGATGGGCCACAGAATCGAGAGTAAAGCGGAGAATGCCTGAATGCAGGCCACATGCAGTAAGGTAAAAAATGCTGTGAGACGAGCAATTAAAATTGGGACTGAAACAGCTGACAGAGGCCCGAATATCAGCCCTCGAAGACCAAGTTACCGTACAAAAAAGCTAGCTGGAGGCCATTAAGGCTCATCAGGATGATCTGAGTCACAAGCTGTCAGAGATGGAAAACCAGGCCCGCAGGAACAATTTACGATTTTTGGGGTTCCAGAAAAATAAGAAGGGCCTGAGGTCCGCAAGTTCATTGCGGAACTGTTGGAAGAAGCATTCCCTGATCTGACTGTTTGGGACTGGTCTAAGGAGATTCAAAGGGCCCATCGGTTCCCGTTAACAGTCAAAAACCCTTGTCAAGGAGAACAGATTCTCCCCAGGGCTATACTTGTCTGTTTCAATAACTTTCGAGCACGTGAGGATATCTTTGCACTTGCGCGACCAGACAAGAAAGCATTAGCCAAGGACTGCAGTTTCTTTGTCAGGCCTGATTTTTGTCAGGCCACTGTCTCAAAGCGATGGCATCTTAGTCAACTGATCCCAGATTTTCAGAAAAAGGGGGCAGTGGTGTATCTACAGAACCTGGCTAAATTGAAGGTTATGTTTAAGGGCCAGACAAAATTCTTTTTGTCTGAAATACAGGCCAAAGAGTTCTTGGACACATTGGAATGATATAGGGTTGAGATGTAGTCACTCCAATGGGGGATTTGGGATACATTTCCTGGTTTGACCTTTTGTTCCTGCTTTCCTATGGGTTGGGCCCTGTGTTCAAAACGCTCTATGGTCAAAAATTATTGAGACTTCTTTTTCTTTTTCTGGGTTCCCAGCGTTTTCATTTATTTTTTGTCTTTTCAGTGGCAGTGTAATAAGTGTGCTTGTATGTTCTTGGTCTTTGGAGCTGGGGGGGAGAAGCACGGCAATACATTTAAAGCAGGGGCTGATGGTCCCTGGGCCTCATAGGAAAGGGTGGTGGTGGGGGGTGAGGGTGGAAAGGGGGGCTGTAGCTCGGGGGGTGTAGGGGGAGGTCACGGGGTTTTGGTGTTGGGGGGGTAGAAAAACATCAGCAGACCGGAGGGAGTTAACACAGAAAGATACTAAGCAGCAGGAAAGAATGTTAGACTTACTTAGAAAAGAAGTACAAATAGTTAGTTGTTTCTTTTATGTTTTTGATAATTATTATAAGTGGAGGCATCTTATGTGGAAATAGCCTTTAGGTATGTCATCACTTAGGAAAATTAAGATCTGCTCTCTAAATGTCTGTGGCCTTAGTGATCCTAAAAAGCGACAGGTCCTGGGAAAACTAGTGCAGATACTACAGATAGACATACTGTGTTTGCAAGAAACACATGTGCCATGGCATAACAGGGGGTATTTAATAACAATGGGCATGGAACTGGTAGTTTGCTCCAAACAAACGGGTATGAAAAGAGGAGTTGTGATTCTGAAAAGAAGAGGGGTTGGAATCAGTCTTAATGCTGCGGCTGACAAATGGGGTCGTTGGGCTATTTCAGTGATTAAACTGGGACAAATTAGGTTTACATTGTGTAATGTTTATGGAGCAAACTTAGACGATGCTGAGCTATTTAACCTTTTGAATCTAGAACTAGCTCAATGGACCTTGCCTATGGTACTGTGTGGAGATATGAATATAAATTTGGAAGCAACTGCGGATGTCAGATCTAATTATGCCTATAATGGAAGAAAGAGGCTGGTCTTTAAGGCACTTCGGGCTTTGATCTTGGATCATGGTTTATACGATGTCTGCAATTTAAAGCATCCAGAGGATGACAGATTTACATTTTACTCTGCCCCCCATGCAAAATGTGTGCGTTTAGACTACTTTTTTTTATCACAACCTCACTTAAGGCAGGCGTAAAAATTGAGATTCATCCAGAGTTGGTCTCTGATCATAATCCGGTGATACTGGAGCTTGATGTTGATCAGGAAGAGAGGGTAGAGCCTCAACAGTGGTCGTTTGATAGAAAACTGCTGGTAGATGGTGAACATTGTCAGTTTATGGTTAATAAGATACAGGAATTTTTTGAGTTTAATAAAGGCACTGCTCCTATAGCGACGGTTTGAGATACATTTAAATCAGTGGTCCGTGGCGGAAACCTTTTTTTTCTAAATTTAAGCGCAAAAAGAACCTGCGAAAATACCGGCAGGATTTTGACCAGACGCTAATGGTGGAGAAGAAGTTGGAAGAGGTGTTAAGGGTTGGTGTGGAAGCAGATGTACTTAATCTAATTCAGAAAGAACTTACTATCTTAAGGTCCAGGGCTTATGCGAATATAGCTGACAATATAGCAGCACAATATGTTCAATACAAAGAAGAAGCGTATGAATTTGGTGAGAAAACGGGCAGTGTATTGGCCAAAAGGGTTAGGGAAAAAGCTGCTTTTAATGACATTCTTAAAGTAAGAGATCTGCAGGGGGTGCTTCAAGAGACTAAGGAAGGCGTTCTGACCGCCTTTCAAGGATTTTACCAGGATTTATATACTAATGATATCGGGGAGGTTTCTTCTGATGAGTATTTAAACGAAGTAATCCCTGTAACACTGTCCAAAATGCAAAAAACTATTCTACATTAGCCACCAGAATGGGGTGAAATAGAGAGGGAAATATTAGGACTTGCCCAGGGGAAAGCAATGGCGCCAGATAATATTCCCATGGAATTTTACCAGCTTTTTAGGGATAGTTTGAGAGTGGAATTGGTTGAAATCTGCCAAGAAGCCTTTATGGGGAATGCTCCCCAGTCCTGGGATAATGCCATGATAGTGGTGTTTAAAAAGAAGGGTAAAAAAGATACTGAAATGGGGTCTTATAGACCAATATCCTTACTAAACTCAGATAGTAAAATTTATTCAAAGATGATAGCCAATAGGCTGAATGATATGATGCCGGGCCTAGTTTCACTGGGACAACACAGCTTTATACAACATAGGGAAACCACTGACAATATAAGGCGGATTATCTCAATGCTGGACTGGGCACAGGGGAAGAACTCTCCGGTAGGCGGGGCCCTGTTGGATGCTGAAAAAGCATTTGACAGGGTCTCGTGGAGCTTTCTGTGGCAGGTCCTGGCGAGGAAGGGGTTTCCTGAGGCCTTAATTAGAGCAATTAAAGTGTTATATAAAGAACCAGCTGCATCCATCCGGATTGCGGGGAAATTATCAGGGAAGGTGTTGATAGAAAGAGGAACGAGGCAGGGTTGTCCCTGCTCCCCCCTCCTTTTTGCTTTATATATTGATCCTTTTATTTTGACATTAGAAAAAAATCAGGATATTAAACCTGTTCTGATTCAAAATAGCGAGTTCAAAGTCTGTGCGTATGCAGATGATATTGCGGTGGTTTCATCTGACATTGCTAGTTCATTACCTAATGTTATAGAGGCTGCAGAGGCATTCGGCCGGCTTTCCGGCTATAAACTAAACGTAGCAAGGACTCAATTTATACATTCCGAAGCCGGCCGAACAAGAAATATCAAATTTGAACAAGAGGCCACATACCTGGGTATAAAACTTATGGCTAATGTCGAAAATATTATCTCTGCCAATTTGGATCCAATAATAGCTACCCCCAATAAAACATTAGAGAGATTAGATAACCTAAAACTCTCGCTTGCTGGGCGTAGTAACGCACTGAAAATGCTTATCTTCCCTAATTTTTTGTACATATTTCGGGCTATTCCTTTTTTAATATCTTCTCATTATTTCGCCCGAATAGATAGAATGTGTTCAAGATTCTTATGGGGATATCATCGAGCTCAGAGATCTTTTAAAAAATTTATTTTACCAAGAGATAGAGGAGGCTGGGGCATTCCCAATTTTCAGTTTTACCACTGGATAGCGATACTACAGCATATGGGGGTGCTGGTCTTATCAGATGATCCTACCGAAGACTTTTCCGCTCCATCTATTTATGAGATGCTTTTGGGCGAAGAGGCTAAACAATGTTTAAATAGAATTGTGGAACCAAGCTACTATAAGAAGACTAAATTTAAAATAATCCATACAGCCTATCAGGTTTGGAGGATAATTAAGAAAAAATTTGAATTACCCGCAATTTAACACTATATACACCTCTTCAGTAGTGCTCTCTCTTTCCTGAAATTTTTAATGATCAGGTGATGTTAAGATGGAAAGATCGGGAGTAAGGAAATTGGGAGATTTGTTTCAAGGGAATAGTTTTGCCTCCTTTGATTACCTTATGAGAAAGTATAAGCTGCAACGTGTTGATTTTTATAAATACCTCCAGCTTCAGAGTTTTTGTGAGCAGAAGTTGTTAGGAAATATGTTTTTTTAGAAAAGATAGAGATTATTGAAGCAATTAAGGGTAGGCTCAAAATGGGCCCGTTGTATCAATTGCTTCTCGCAACGGAAGAAGATGATCTTCGGGCAAACGAAGAGAAATGGCAAGAGAAGTTAGGCGTAGAAAGAGTCAAGCTGGAAAGAAGTTTGGAAATAGCTACCACTGTATTATTAAATGGATCTCTTCAAAGCCAACATTATATGTCGGTGTTTGATCTATATTATACACCAGCTAAATTAGTAAAATGGAAGTCGGGGCGGGGGAATCATTGCAGTCGATGTAATCTACATGCCGCCGATACTGCCCATGTATTTTTCGTATGCCCAAAGCTTTCTAAGTTTATTGGGGATATTGAGCTTTATATCACGCAAAGCTTGGGCATCTGTGTTAAACTAACTACACAACTGGTTATATTTGGTGTGGAAGAAAATATGTTGTATAAATGGTCACCTGCAGAAGAAGCCTTCATATTTATCTGTATGTCTGTATATAGATTTTGCATTACATCATAGTGGATTGACCCGGAACCACCAAACTTCAAAAAATGCTAAATTATTGTCTATATATTACATCAAATCCTCATTGTACAACCTTAAGGGCATAAGGCGGAAAATGTATGGGTATAAATTATGGCTACCAATTGTGAATCGGATGGGGCTTGAGGGATTATGCAGGGTATATATCTGTCTTTATTGCTGTCCCCGTTGGTTTCTCTCTTCTGCTTTTCTTTCTTTTTGGTATTTCATTTTATTATATTATTTTATTATTGTTATGAAGTACTTGATCCTGCTGCCCTGTGTTATTGAAAATCTTGGTTATGACCCATGTAATTATAATGTATTTATTTGCGTATCTCTGTCCAGTCTGTCTGCTGTGGGAAAAAAAACTCAATAAAAATATAATAAAGAAAAAAAACTGAAAGTATTTCCTACTGAAGAGACTGTAGTAAATGAGGAAATTAGGAAACTTCATAACAAATAAGTCTCCAAGATGGCCACCAGAGACAAAAGAGCCCAAATGTAGCACGAATATCATCCAGATGTAGCCCACAGATAGCTCAATTACAGAATGTCCCAAAGTGTTCTTAAGAACAACTAGAGCACTTACTGTCTTACTTATGACAAGAGTATGGCACACCTGAAGCCATCTTGATTGGAATAAACTGGTAACACTTAAAAAATTTAATTTAAAAAGGAAGACAATGAGGGAGTTCATTTGCCATAGAAAATATGACTAGTGCTGAAGAAAGAAAAATTAGGGCACATTTTGAGTGACTTCTCAAATCCTCTTCTATTTCATTAAAACATTCTGACATGCAGACTGAAACATGCACTTTTAATACCAGCAGCAGACTTCCATGGTGAGCAGCAGCTTTACTACAGTAATCTAATGAGCAACTAGAGTGCTAACATTCAGAATTTATGGCAAATATGTGACATATCTGAATACCTTCTTTATAGAATCAAAAGTAAAAAACTGAAAGCATTTCCTACTGAGTAGACTGCAGTAAATGAGGAAATTAGGCAACTTCATAACAAATAAATCTCCCAGGAAGGCCAACAGAGACAAAAGAGAAAGCCCAAATGTAGCACAAATATCACCCAGATGTAGCCCACATGTAGCCCAATGACAGAAGTGTGTAAAACACTTTTTCTTTTTTGTATTTTTGCAGTTTTTTTTAATCCTCATTAGCCTTTTCGCCACCCATTTCTGACCATACGATACCGCCCATGGGTTTTTATCTCATTACCAGCTATACAAACAACTGCACATGCAATGCTACTCCGAACATAGATTCTTTTATGCAAACCGACCCAAGTTCAGAAGTAGACACCGCTACCTTGTCAGTTCCCTTTCCTGGAAAAGGAGACCGCCAGTGAGATAGGCAAAGACCTTAATCATTGGATTGCTGTTGATATATCACCTTCAGCTTGCCCTAAATTCCCTCCCTCACCCAAAGTGTGTCAGAAATAGTGTCCAAAATGTATGCTTCTTCTTAGTCTGATCCAATGTATCTATTTTAGCAGTATATCTCATGGCTCGTAGCCAATCCAAAATCATTGGAGATAAAGGAGACACCCATAATTTGCAAAGCTCCCTTCAAGCAAAAAGAATCCCATACAAGACCAATTTAGCTCTATCATTCATATCTTTACTCTGCAAATTAAATCTTCCAGTTATGATTAGCTCTGGGCTTACCTAAATCTTTTGATCAGCAGCTTGTGATAGGCAATTACTTACGGCTTCCCAGAACTGCCTGATATTCGGACAATCCACGAACATGTGCAAATCATCCTTATTAGGGCTCCTGCATTTAGGGCATTCCACCAGACCACCAGCCTCGAATTTCGAAAGTCTACGAGGAGACCAGTAGGCCCTGTGGATTGCAAACAGATGGTTTTGCCTTAAATTTGCAGGTTTGACTATTTTATATAGCATAGCCATTGTTACTTGCCATTGAGTATCTGTTGTGACGTCTGGCAAGCAATCACCCCACAGAGCCTCAGGAAGTACAAACACGCTGCCTCCATTTCAAGTATCGACTAGTACCAAAGGGCCACATTTGAGTTGAGTAGATTTTTTCTTCCAGGTCGTTCTGAAGTCCAACAGTATTTTCCCCTTTGCTTGACCAGCTTTGAGTTTGCAAATATTTAAAATTTGAGAAGCCCCGACCCCAGATGGATTCACCTTGACCCCACCCAATCAGCTTTCCGTCTGGGAAAAGGTCGCCCCATCGCTCCAGACCCGATGCTCTCAATGGAGTAGCCAGTGCGTCCTTAGACCAGAGAGGTGCCCCTGGACTGTCCCATATTGGAGCCATGTGCCCGTAGTAGGGAATTTTTAATGCTCTCCTTATCCTATACCAAAGCTCCGCCACATCATGCAATATCTTTTGCCTTACTTTTTTTTAAAACCTTGGATCAAAGAATTTACACATGAAGCCATGTTCGCTATATTTACCGATCTTCAGCATTGCATCACACAGTGTTTCAAGAGTTGTAGCCGTCTGAATGTTCAACAGTATTCTAAAGTTTTTTAACTGAAAAAGCCCAAAAATACAACTAAAAATCAGGGGCGGCCAATCCCCCTTTAACCAATTTTCGTCTTATCTTGTTCCAAGATAAACAAGATCCTTTTGCAGTCCAAATACATGAGAAAATCTCACTCTGCAGCCTCTTAAACGATTCCTTTTCAAATGCTAGGGGAATGGTTTCAAACAAAAATTCACATTTTGGCAGAACCATCATCTTTACTAGATTCGTACGTCCATATACGTTAAGCGATAGGGCGTCCCCATCCTCGCAACATAACTCCTATTTCTTTTGTAATCCTCAAAAGGTTTATTTTCGTTAAATCATCAATATTCTGTGTTATCCTTACCCCTAAGGATCTCAGCTTTAGAATTGGTTAATCCTGTATCCAAATTCCAAGCCATTATCTCAGTCTTATCTTCGTTTATTTGGTATCCTGAGACAAGTCCATACTCTTTAGTAATTTCTAACAGATCTTGCATTGCTTGTTGCAAATTAGGGGAAAAAATAATAATATCATCAGCATACAGTCCTATTTTCTTAGACCACCCTTCTACAATAAAAGGAGGGATATTTTCAGCATTCCTAATCCTGCAGGCCAGGGGCTCTATGTATAAGTCAAACAATAAAGGGGATAATGGGCATGTGCCCCGCATCACCTTAATGGACTGAGTTAGAATCCCATTGACCAATACCTTAGATGTAGGGGAATTGTATATTGCTAACAGTGAGTTGGTAAAGTTTTATATAGTGCAGACTTGTCAGGTATTGGAGTGATTTACATGAGCATTTGTTACATCACACAAGAACAAATTCATTTTGGTTTCATACATGGGGAGATTAACAGCCAGATTCATCAAAGACCCGTTTTGCGAGTCTTTAATAGCGATTTATAAGGAATCGCTATTACAGACTCGCAAAACGGGATTCATGTAGGAATCGCAAAATAAAATGCGATTCCTACACATTCCTTATTTGCGATTAGCAAATTGCTGATCGCAAATAAGGAATAGCTCCCCGTTCATTCCTATGGGCCCTTTGGCCCATAGGAATGAATGGGGAGTATTCCTTATTTGCGATTAGCAATTTGCTAATCGCAAATAAGATAGCGATTTAAAGGGTGCCAGGGGGGTCCAAAGGACACCCTGTAGCACTCGCAAAGGGCCAGATTCTCAGAATCTGGCCCTTTGTGAGCGCAATTTTGCTGTAAGTGATTTGACCAGAATAACAGAATGTTGAGCTGAAACAGAAACTCCAAATTGGTTCCCAAGTTGCAAAGTATGCAGCTCTGGAAGTAACACCACATCCTCTCCCCTAAGTGCAACATTTAATTAAGTGGTCAACTGGATAAAAAAAACAAAGATAACAAATAATTTAAAAGAGCTTTGTCGCTATTTGAAAAATATGTCCTCATTTTAGTTTTTTAGAGCACTAACCATAATTCTGATGCAAATAAGATCCTCGCATATATGTAATTTCTAAAGGAAATGCTCTAGGTATTACAGTTTTGATTACATCAAGATGACGTCAGGCGTTCCACTTTTTTAAAATAAATATAGAATAATAGCAATCTAGTTGTTCATTAGGATACTGTTGAGAGGCATAGGCCAGGGGCACAGACTCTGAACATTGAAGGCAGGTAGGAGGGTGCAGAGGCAACAATTTGACCACACTGGGCAGGCAGGAAGGGCAGTGGCAGCACAACAGACTATGGAGGGCAGTGGAAAGGGGGGCAGGAGCAACAAACCAACAATACAGGACTGGCAAGAGAGGCTATGGCAATATAATATACCTTTGTGGGCAAAAGGAAGAGGCAGTGGTAGTACAAACATACATGCCAACAGACCTGATTCAGCCAGGAAACATCCAATGTTTTCAAGCCCAAATGGGCTTTATTTGATCTGTCTCCTGTCTACAATGCAGGTGAGTAGTGCGCTATACAAGTATCAATTTTACAATCTCCTCATTTTCAATGGAAGTCAAAGGGGAAAATCAATACCCCAGTTTTCTTTTCAAAATCTCCCTCTTACCAAGTTCAAAATGTTATGGCACATTGGATCATGGAAGGCAGGAGGAATTGGGATAGGGACATGGACTCGGATAACAGAGGACAGGAGGGACATGGAGAGGTGCACCAAACTGACCCTACAGGGCAGGCATCAGGGTTTGCAGCAGCACAATACACCACACAGGGCGTGTGGGACGGGAGTGCAGCACAACAGTCCATAGAAATAGGAAGGGGACAGGACCTTACAAATGGACAACAGAGAACAGAGGGGAAAGAGGCAATTGTAGCTAGCTGACCATAATGGACAGGATGAAAGCTGCAGCATAACGGACCAAAAAGGGCTGGAGGGACGGATCAGGGGCATTACAATGGAAGAGACAAGCCAGGAGGGAGGGCATAGGGTCCTTCACATGGAAACAGAGGGCTGGGGGCAAGGCTGCAGGGCAGGAGCAGCAAGATGACCATGGAGGTCAGGCAGGATCAGCACTAGAAGCAAGACACACCATGGAGAGCAACAGTGAAACTATAATGGCGTACACACAGAACATGGAGGAAAGGTGGGAGGGGGTCAGGGGCAGCTAGCTGACCACACAGGGAAGGTGGGAGGGGCTGTGGCAGCACAGAAGACCATGCATGGCAAGCCGGAGGGTTAGTGGCAGCACAATGGCTATGATGGGCAAGAAGGAGGGTGTAGGGGCATGCACAAAGGACAATGGAGGATAGAAGGGAGGGTCAGGACCTAGACACAGACAAGAGAGTTCAGGGGAAGGGGCCTCACAACAGACCATGTGGGACAGGCAGGAGGAGCAGTTGCAGCACAACAGACCAGGGAGGGCAGAAGGGTGTGGCAGTAAAATGCACCATGGGGGCAGGAGGAAGGGGATTGGGGCATGGAATGTGGACAGGCAGGGTGGAGGTGGCAGAGACAGGTTACAGTCATCTGACAATGCTAGTCAGGTGGGAGGGGAGTGGCAGCTCAACAGAACACTCAGAGTAGATAGGAGTGGCAGGTCCATGGAACATGGTGGACAAAAAGGATGGAGCAGGGGCATGCACACAGAAATCGCAGGGCAGGGGGAAGGAGAATAGGGGCAGCAAGCTAAGCACAGAGACTAAGCAGGAGGTCAATGATGGGGCATAGAATTGGACAATGGAGGGTAGCAGGAGTGGACTGGTACATCATGCTAAATGGAGGGCAGTGGCAGCACATCAGATCATGCATGGCAGGAGGGAGGAGCCTTGTTCATGGATTCAGACAACAGAGGATGGGGGAGGTGGATAGGGCAGCAAGCTAACTGTTCAGAGAAAGTGGGAAGGCCTGTGGCAGAACAACGGCAACATGGGGCTGTAATAAGGGAGCAGGGACATGGACGTGGACAATGGATGGCTGGGAGGAGGGAAGGCAGGAGCAGCAAGCTTGGGTGGGGGTAGCACAATGCCAGACCCTGCTTCCAACCCCCCACCATCCATTGTGATATGCATCTTACTTATTGCTAAATTAAACTAGAAATTTGCTGAAAAAAACAATGATTACATGGACGGTATAGTTAGACTCAGATTTCACTCATACACAACCAGTGAAATTCAGCAGTTATAGTTACCTGCTAACTATAACTTATGTCCCGGCAATGTACTGCTAATAACCTCAGACATTACATCGTTCATGACATGGTCAGTTACATCACTCATGACATCACTCTAATGAGCTGTGAATGGAATGGAACTTTATTTAGAGATAGTGTGTGTATATTAACACATTTTTTTCCTTTTCTTTCGTGTAAGAACCATTATAATACGCACTGTTCCCAGATTAATATGGCCGATAGACTTTCATTTTAAAGTATTGTGTAGTCCATTGTTTATGTTGATGTTTGCAATCCTATGTATGTTTATTATGAATAAGTCACGTTGACGAACATACAGGTATGGCGGTCACAGGGCAAGATATGATAAAATGACATTGTGTGCATATTAACACTTGCTTTCTTTTCATTATTGTATCAAATCCTGAATTTTCACATTGTGACCAGGCCAATATGACTGCCAGCTTTTTGGATTAAAGTAATATGTAGTCCTTTGTAAATTTTGGCAACTTTAGGCATTTGTACATTTAAATAAGGATGCTACAATGACGTCTTGTATCGTTATCAAGGTTCGGACGAGCCGAAACGCTTGGATCATGTCCTTTGCAGATTAAATACTTCCAAACTACAACCTGAGTGCTGATTCCTTCCTTGTAAGAGTGAGAGGAAATTAAATACATATATATATAAAATTCACTGAAAAAACTACAAGTTTCAGGGACATTATAGATAGAAATGAACATTTTAAAAACCTCATAAATTCACTGAAAAACCCACAGGTTTCATGGACATCATAGTAAGTTGGACATTTAACTCGAAAAATTTGGCCGTTATAGTGAGTTGTGCTAACTATAACTCACGCCCCCGCAATGCACTGCTGATGATGTCACATATTACATCACTCATGACATGGTCAATGACATCACTGATGACATCACTGATGAAATCTCAAATGACATCACTAATGACATCATCCACATAATCATCTGATGCACCTCCTCACACCCTACAATACAGACTTCCATTCTCAAAACCATAGACACATCAATACTAGTACAGCTAGAATATTCTGTGCACTATGCATGCAGACCTCTAACCAGCTACATACTAAATACCCAGTTACAGTCTAGGAATCCTTCTGTCTGTCCCGTGCACTTCTCCATTCACCCATCCAGCACTATCTATGTATCCTATCACTCCACCAATACCTAAGCACTTATAAATTCAGCACGCACGTTCTTTGCAACACTGAAATTACTCCAGTTATTAGTCATATACTTACGGAATGGCGTAGTCACTAACACAAGTGCAGGTACAATATTAAGTACACTATGCATGCACACCTTTAACCAGCTACAAACTACTGATATGCTCTTCTAAATACCCAGTTAGTACCTATGCAGTGTAGGAATCCTTCTGTCTGTACCATGCATTTCTCCAATAACCCATCCAGCACTATCTACTTATCCTATTACTCCACCAATACCTAAGCACTTACGAATTTACTTTACACTCTGTTTGTAATACTGTAATTATTCTAGTTACTAGTCATGAACTTATGGAATAGCCTAGCAACTAACACAAGTACAGCTATAATATTTTGTGCACTATCCAATCAGACCTCTAACTAGCTACATACTATTGATACACTCTTCTAAATACGCAGTTAGTACTCATGCATTGTAGGAATCGTCGAGTCTGTCCCATGCACTTCTTTAATCACTTATCTACCACTATCTACTTATCCTATCACTCCATTAATACGTAAGCACTGTCATCATTCCAGTTATTAGTGGTATTCTTATAAAATGACCTAGGCACCAACACATGCACACATAAATATTTTTCGCATAATACCTACAAATCTCTAAGCAGGTATATACTATTGGTCCTCTCCATTAAATACTGAAGTAGAACCCATGCAGCGTAGGATACCTCCTGTTAGTCTCATGCAATTCTTCAATCGCCCATCTAGCATCATGTTCTTATTGTATCAGTCTGCCAATACCTAAGCACTTACGGGGCAGATTTACAAGCACCCTGCGCCACCATTACGTCACTTTTTGTAACGTAGTGATGGTGCCAGGCACTCCTTCATATTTACAAGGAGAGGAAAAACCAACCTACATGTTTTTTCCTCTCCTTGTAAATACGACTCCTTCCTACATAGAACTTTGCGTTGAAGGGGCGTTCCATTGGTGTTGATGTGGGTGTTCCCACGCAACACTCACAGAACAAAACACATCCCCAGATTTATGAGAAATCGTAAATCTGGAGATGTGTGTGAATGCTGCGCCATCCTAGAGTTGGTGTAGCAAGGCTAAACGAGGAGAATTATTTTCATTTCTCCTCATTGTTTCCTCTTTCAATGCATGCTGCATTCCACAGCATACATTGAAAGAGGAAAATGCCTTTACTGATTGTTTTTGTGCAGGAAGGTGTCCCTTCCTGCACAAAAACAACCTCCGCATGACTCAGACATTCTTGCACCATTGTGCAACTGTGCCTGTGTCACCACATGGCTGCAGTTTGAGCAGCAGTGCAGAGGGAATCACAGAGTTGGAACATGTTCATGTACATATGTCACATCCCTGTGTTTTGGAAGTGCCACAGTGCAGTGCAGCTAAAGTGCTTGCAGTGTCACGCTGCAGTACTTCCTCATAAATCTTCACCTATAAATTCACCATACACTACAAATGGATTATTTCAGTCAATCATGCTGTATACATATATTCAACCAAACTTTCACACATTACCTTGCAATTATAGTTCTTTCTCTAACCAGATAAGGTAGTTCTGATAAGAACTTTTTTTTCTTCTTTTTTCCTTAGTATTTTATCTTTTTTGGAACAATTTTGTATTTTTTTTGGTGTTTTTTCAAAAAATTAACAAAAAAAATGAATAAAACAGGAAACTTTTGGAATTACTTATCATTCCAAAAACAACAACAAAAAATGAACAACAATGATTGGGTTGCGCAGCACAAACTGCATCCACTAACTGCTCACTGAAGCAGATAAGTTACTTACACTTCAAGCAGTGTTGCTCGAGAAAGGCAATGTCCTAATGTCCATTGCAGATGTTCCTGAGGATGCTCCGGACGTACTTGCCACAGCATGTGAGGGTTTCAAAGCAGCTCGCTTCATTTCCTCCCGAGCAAGATTGAGAGAATGTGTGGTCCAGAGATGCTTGTACATAGAAGCAGAGCCACAAGAGTATTTCTTTCAATGCCTTTTGACAGGACTCAGTCACAAATTTTGCACGTCACCTTTCTCGCATTTACTTTTTTCTCTCCAGGTGGAAAAGTGAAGTATTTCCACATGAAAGATTCCGTCCTCTGTGGACGTGGTGCCTTCTGCAAGAATTCTTCTTCAGAAGATACTTCCTCCTGCTCCTGTCCAGATGCCATTTTGTTTGATATTTTTGGAAAAACAACAAAAAAACAAGCAAAAAGGGTTCTTGTAGGAAAAGAAATGTCTCTCTAAAGATGCTCCAACAATTTTCAGAAAAATATCTGTTATTTAATTAATAAAATATGTATAAATAAACAGTTAGAAATTGTAGAAAATCAGTACAAAACAATAGGTATAACTACTATTACACTTAAAAATTTGCATTTAAAAAACCTTTGAAATTCACTGAAGAAACAAACCATTGGTTTCAGAGACGTTATAGTTACAAATTAGCATTTAAAAAAGCTTTGAAATTCACTGAAATAAAACATAGGTTTCAGAGACGTTATAGTTAGAAATTAGCATTTTAAAAACTTTAGAAATTCACAGAAAAAAACATAGGTTTTCAGGGGTGTTATAGTTAGCTGGACATTTCACTTTACAAAACCATAGAAATTCCACCGTTATAGTTAGTTCTGCTAACTATAACACGCACACCCGCAATGCACTGCTGATGATGTCACATATTACATCTTTCATGACATGGTCAGTGACATCACTGATGACATCACTGATGTCATCTCAAATGACATTACTGTTTACATCATCTACTTGACAATCTGATACACCTCCTCATACACTAGTATAACCTTTTATCACTCACTGTAAAATGCAGAGTACCATATTTTAAACCATTGACACACCAATACCATTCACTACATACCCACTCACTGATTCCTAATTCTACACACTCAACTACCCATTCAACAACAGAATCACTTATACATGCAGTCACTAATTAATAGCACACTATCAAATGCACTTATACACACATATATATAGACATTGACACATCAGCAGTCATCTTAGTCGGTTATGCAGTCATCCTACTCACTCATGAAAAAAAATAATCACACTTACATTTACTCACTTACACAAATATACACACAACACCTAATTTATTCAAACACATAGTAAATCATACTTAATTTGGTAAATTACCATTACAATTATACACTCATTCATATAGTTACTCTCACAATCCCTGACTCTTACATATGCTTATTTATATATTTATTTACTTATTTATATACACCAACTCTCACATAAAATGCCTTTTATGTTTTTACTTTGTTGAAGATGTACAACTAAAACATATATTCACTCACCAACACACAAATAAATACACTCAGTCACCCAAACAACTGTTTCCACATGCACTCTTAAACCTATACACCTAGTCAATCAACCATTCACACATCTATGCATAGAATTACGCACACCCCATCCAACCACACACAAATGCAGTGTCCCATACAAATACTCACCCAAATAATCAATAACTAAAATACACACTCATGTAGTTAGTGACCAACTGATGCAGCATGTTATACAACAACAGAGACAGTGATGCACACATTCACATAGTTTAGTTACTAATCCATGTATTAAGTGAGACACTTTTAATTACTCACTTTAGCAGACAGTCAGACAGCTACTAAGTCCTCCATCCAGACAGTTATATATCTACTCAATCTTCAATACAGATTGGTATATATATATATATATATATATATAATACATATTTAAATTTCAAACTGAACCACAGTCACTGGATGATGTCATCAGTGATATCATGAGTGATGTAATTTGAGATGTCATCAGTGATGTCATCAGTGATGTCACTGACCATGTCATGAATGATGTAATATGTGACATCATCAGCAGTGCATTGCGGGTGTGCGAGTTACAGTTAGCAGAACTAACTTTAACTATAACGGTGGAATTTCTAAGGTTTTGTACAAGTGAAATGTCCAGCTAACTATAACACCCCTGAAACCTATGTTTCTTTCTGTGAATTTCTGAAGATCTTTAAATGCTAATTTCTAACTATAACGTCTCTGAAACCTATGGTTTTTGCAGTGAATAAATATATATGTATATATATTTTAACTGAAAAAAACATAGGTTTCAGGGGCGTTATAGTTAGTTGGACATTTCACTCATACAAAACCATAGAAATTCCCCGTTATAGTTAGTTCAGCTAACTATAACCCGCGCGCCCGCAATGCACTGCTGATGATGTCACATATTACATCACTCATGACATGGTCAGTGACATCATTCATAACATCACCCATGACATCTCAAATGACATCACCCATGACTTCACTGATGACGTCATACTTGTGATAGAGTGGCAGACCTCCTCTCACCCTAATATAACCTTTGATACACACACTCAAAAATACAAACTAACATTTTCAAAACAATGGGCATACCAATACCAGTTACAACACACCTATTCAGTAATTCCAATATCTACACACACGTCTACCCATTCATCTATACAGACACTCATACATGTACTCACTCATCATACGTACTCATATACATATACATCCTGTTACACACCGCCACTCATCCATTGAGTTACTCACACACATAGTCACACATGCAAACAAACATCCAGTTACTTGCATATACAGTTATACACACACTACCACACTTACTTCTACAGAAACTTACACATACCTACTCTCTTAAACAATAACTTATAGAAACTCCTACTTATTTGTACAGGAAAACTTCCAATCTCTAACTCTCACATATACTCACTTATAGAAGTGTGGCTCACTGGTTAGAGGAGGCATACCCTGTAGCAGAGGTCAGACTCGGGACCAGGGTTCAATTCCCGACGCGGCAGGGTCTGAACCCAAGTGTCCACGGACTCGATAATTCTCACTTCGGTGCCTACTCGAATCACGGGCTCACACTCTGCAACTCTGGGCAATAGCTTGCTTAATCTCCACTATGGCCCCCCCGCGGCGGGATGCCTGGCTTTCACCTTGGGGATGCCCAGTATGGCTTATCTCACAGGGAAAAGCCAGGACGGGTTCCCAATGCAAGCGCCAAGATGCCCAAGGGTAAGTTGAGCGCTATATAAGAACACACATAATAATATAATAATATACACCAATACTCACATATCCCAGTTTAAAACATATGTAGTTACTCATAAAGACACTATTGAGACAGTCATTCACTCACTAATACACCCATACACACACTCATCCACCTATACACTCCTACACACATGCTGTCTTCAACACATACAAACAGTGAGTCACTCATTCAAGCATCTATGCACTAAGTAATACCCCCCACGAACCATACAGACACTCAGACACTCATAGTGATACTCAAAAAAACAAATAATAACCCATATAGACACTCATGTAGCTACTCACCAACCCATGCAGCCACTTATACACAAAGTGAGAGACTGATACAGATATTTACACATTTAAACATTACTCACTATGTACTCGATAAGATACACTTAATCAGTCAGTTCTACAATCAATTTTACAAAAAGAGTCATCCATTTAGACACTTATATACCCATTTATTCTTCCATCAACCTTAAGATACACATATATAAAACATATTTAATTTTCAGAAAAACACACATTCACTGGATGATGTCATGAGTGATGTAATTTAAGATGCCAACAGTGATGTCATGAGTGATGTCACTGACCATGTCATGAGTGATGTAATATGTGATGTCATCAGCAGTGGATTGCGGGCGTGCGAGACATAGTTAGTACAGCTAACTATTACGGGGAATTTGAATGGTTTTGTACGAGTGAAATGTCCAGCTAACTATAACACCCCTAAAACCTATGGTTTTTTCAGTGAATTTCTAAGTTTTTTAAAATGGTAATTCCTAACTATATCAGGCCTGAAACCTATGGTTTTTCAGTGAATTTCAAGGGTTTTTTAAATGCTAATTCCTAACTATAACATGTCTGAAACCTATGTTTTATTCAGTGAATTTCAAAGGTTTTGTAAATGACAATTTTTAAATGTATTAATTGTTATATTTATTTTTTGATTTACTACATTTTTGTAACTATTTATTTTTAGATATTTTATTTTTTAAATTACATTATAATTACATTACAAAATATACTTTCTCAGAATGAATTTCTTTAGTTTAAATAATTTGCAAATAGGCAATAGACTTTTAAGTACAGTAGTTACAGTTAGTGCAATGGGCAACACAATTCCAAACACAATGCAACATTGAGCTCAATGTGAATTTCTAGTTAAATGCAATTAGTTACTTTATGGATAACTTTTCTAACCACATGACTGGATCCTAGATTCAGTCCTTGGACATCTCCTGTAAACAGTTGAGTAAAAGCGTTTTGGTTACAGGGGTGATTTTTAAGGAATATTATTGTATTTTAAAAGTTGACATATTTTTTCACATAGAATCACCAATGTTATCCTATGGCAGGAAATTCACTTAGCAGGTAAGTAGTGTTATCGTCACTTTTTCTTACTCTGTGGTGGATCCTGGATCCAACACTGGTGCATCTCCTGTAAACAGTTGTAAGAATGCATTTAAGTCATACAGGCGATTTTTTAGGATTTTTTTTAGTTTCTGTCTATTTTTTTTTTAAACTAGACAATGGATTCCTATGGAAGGAAATACAAGTTACTGGTAAGTACGGTTAGAATTACTTTTCAGGATCAGTGCTGGGCTAAAAAATGCAGCACTGGGTTCTCTTCTGATAACAGGTGAGTGAATCGGGATTCCTTCTTCGAATGATTTTAGGTGAGTATTTGAAAGTTCCAAAACTCCACACTTAAAAGAATTTCCAAGTTAAACCAGTCCATGTTAGCCTATGAAAGGAAATTCAAGTTACTGGTAAGTATGGTAAGAGAATTACATTTCAGGATCAGTACTGGGCTCAAAGATGCAGCACAGAGGTCTCTCCTGATAACAGGTGGGTAAATCCGAATTCGTAGTTCTGCTGCTTTATATAAATATTTTAAAGTTCCAAAACTTCCCACTTAGAAGAATTTCCAAGTAAAACCAGTCAATGTTACCCTGATGAAGGAAATTCACTTAGCAGATAAGTAGTGTTATTGTTACGTTTTCTTGCTTAGTGCTGGATCCTGGATCCAGCACTGGTGCATCTCCTGTAAACAGTTGAAAGAATGCGTTTAAGTCATACAGGCGATTTTTAAGGAATATTTGTAGTTTGTGAAAATAGACACTTAGAAATGTTTCTGGTGAAAACCAGACAATGGATTCCTATGGAAGGAAATACAAGTTACTGGTAAGTACGGTTAGAATTACTTTTCAGAGTCAGTGCTAGGCTAAAAGATGCAGTTCTGGGGTATCCCCTGATAACAGGTGAGTAAATCAGAATTCATTGTTTGGATGATTTTAGGTGAATATTTATAAGTTTCAAAACTTCACACTTAGAAGAATTTCCAAGTGAAACCAGTCAATGTTTGCCTATGGAAGGAAATTCAAGTTACTGTTAAGTATGGTTAGAATTACTTTTCAGGAGTAGTGCTGGGATGCAACACTGAGGTCCCTCCTGATAACAGGTTAGTAAATCGGAATTCGTAGTACATCCAGTAAGTGCCACAGAACTGCATAGCAGAGAGATGTATAAAGGGGCACAGCTCGCACCACCTCTCTGCAATGCAGTGCAGGACGCTTCCTGGAAGCACCTGGTAGGCTACTTGGCCCCCATGGTCCCTCAGGTTTGAAGTGGAATTGTTTCCCAACTTAAAACGCGCCACAGGCCGTGTTTGCACATATCACATCAGGCCCGACCCCTCCCTTCACCACTGTGTAAACGCGCCATGTCACCATTTTAAATTGAGAGATTAAGTCCCCTTCAATCAAAGGGTCCTTATGGTCAAACTAGCCACTAGGTACCTCCAGTAAGAGCCACAGAGCTGCGTTGCAGAGAGGTGTAAAAAGGTGCATGGCTTCCGAACACCTGTCTGCAACGCAGCTCCCTGGCGCATACTGAAGATTACTGTTGGGCTATTTTGCCCTAAGGGACCATCAGTATTGAAAGAGAATTAACTTCACAACTTAAAATGCACCACGGGGCACGTTTGCACAGTGGTGAATGAAGGGGGCGTGGCCTGAGATGACAAGTTAGAGAATTAATTCCTCCTCAGTCCTGCGGGTCCCTGGGGGCCAACTAGCCCACTAGATACCTCCAGTATGCACCAGGGAGATGCGTTGCAGAGAGGTGTTCTGAGGCCACGCCCCTTTTTACAACACTCTGCAAAGCTGCTCTGTGTCACTTACTGGAGGTACCTGGTGGGCTAGTTGGCCCCCAAGGACCCTCAGGATTGACAAGGAATTAATTCCCCAACTTAAACTGCACCACAGGGTGTGTTTACACACATGTGAACTCGGGCCTCACCCCCTCCCTTTACCATTGTGCAAACTCACCCCGTGGCGCATTTTAAGTTGGGGGATTAACTCCCCTTGAATACTGAGGGTCCCTGGGGTGCAAGTAGCCCACCAGCTACCTCCTGTAAGCGCCACAGAGCTCGTTGCAGAGAGGTGTAAAAAGGGGCATGGCCTCAGAACACCTCTCTGCAGGTTCCTGGTGGGCTAGTTGGCCCCCAGGGACCCCCAGTATTCAAGGGGAATTTGTTCCCCCTCTGCAAATGTGGCAGGGGGCACGTTTGCAGAGTGATGCTGGCAGGGGACGTGGCTTCCTGCACAATGCCTTTTTTTTGTTTCAAAGAAGGGGGCTGTGTGGCCCCCCTTCTTTTCCTAATATTTTGCCCTGGGGACCCCATCCCCCTGGGCCTGACACCTTTTTCTTTTTATTACACTTTTGAAGGGAGCTGCGTGGCCCCCTCCCAAGGCCATAATTGGCCCCGGACCGGGGAGCCCATCCCCCGGGGCCTGGCCTGTTTTTCAATTTTATTTTAATTTTAGGAGAGGGGCTGCTTTGTCACCCCTCCTTAGGCCATTTATGGCCCCAGATACCCCGTCTCGAGGGCCGGCCTTTTATTTCTTTTCATAGATGAGGAGGGGGCCACTTCTAGCCCCGGGGACCCCATACCCCGGGGCTGGCCCTCTCTGTTGGGGACCATCAGGGGGGCCCCAATCCCCCCACGGTCCTGCCGGCTCCCCGCCTCCTGCGGGAGCCGGCATTACTCTTCCACATGGGGAGCTGTGAAGATGCAGCTCCTCATCTGGAAAAGCAATCATCTTTGGTATTTGGAAGAGAGAGCAGGTTTCCCTGCTCTCTCTTCCAAATACAAAAGCAGTTTGTTATAGCAGAGCGGGAGCCACAAGGCTCCCGCCCTGCCATAGCAAACAGCAGTGTCCCAGGGGTGGGCAACCCGGGACACTGCAGGAGCCCACCCTGGGGGGTGGTGGTCCGAAGGGCCATCAAGGGCTCCAGGATGGAGGCCACATGGCCCCTTTCCCACCATTTCTAAAGCCCAAGGGGGTGGTCTCCGGGGCTGGGGGGTCTGCCACGAACCCCCTATTTTGAATATTAGAGCTCCAGGGACGTGGCGGTCCCCAGGGAGTGTGGGGGGGCTTGAGCCCCACCCACATAGGTTCATTTCATGAAAAAAATCCCCGGGGTGGCGGTCCCCGGGGCAGCGGGGGCCATGTTGTTCAGGAGAGCCCTGTGAGCCCCGTAGGCTAGTGGATGCCCTCTGTACTGTCAAAGTTGTTGTTTACCATCGATTCCCGAGCGCTTAGAGGCCTGTAGGTGATTGAGCGCGCTACAAATCAAAAATAACAATAACAATAACAATAACATGTGCCCCCCACTACACAATACATTTTATGCCCCGGGGGTGGTGGTCCCCGGGGCTGGCAGGGAAAGAGAGCCACCCCACATATTTCACAAAAGCCCCAAGGGTGGCAGTTCCCGGGGCTGGGGGCCCCTCTGGGCTCCTCATAACTATATTATAATGCCCCTGGGACTTGGCCCCAGAGGGGGCTAATTATAAACAAAGCACGGGTATGGGATATTCTGGAGAACATATAGGAGGTGTGGTAATGTCATCATTTTGAATGACGCCGCCCTGCCATAAGAGAAAGAGAAAGGGTATGCCAGTGGTTGACATCAGCACTGAGGCGTCTCAGATGGGGTCCAAGATTACTATCCAGGAACACCTTCGGGTCCCGTGTCACACGGATACCCAGATATTTAAATCCCTCTGACACCACCGGCGCCACACACCTCAGTGGAACCCTGGGGTGGGACCAACAGTGGAAAGGTCACTGACTTGGACAAGTTGATATTGTAGCTCGACTAGCTACCAAATAGTTCAAAGATATGTAGCACACGTGCCATTGAGTGGTACGGTTCTGCGAGATACAAGACAATATCATCGGCATAGTGAAATTTACTCTTGTCAACGCCCCGGTGCAAATATACCCCATATCAATGGGTCCCTCCAGATCCAATGCGCCAACAGCTCCAGCGCAAGGGCAAACAAGAGCGGGGGCAAGGGGCACCTTTCCTGGAGCCTCTTTGCAATTGAAAGGACCTCGATAGCACCCTGTTCGCACGCACCCTAGCCGTGGGTGCCTTAAATAGTAATCATACCCACCCACAAAATTTAGGACCAAAGCCTAGCCTGTGTAGCACCATGAACAAGTATGGCTACTCAATACTATCGAATGGCATTGACGCGTCCAGCACCAATAATGCCGTCTGTTGGGCCGCAGGATTACTAGTCATGTGGAGTATACCATATAGTCTCCGAAGGTTATGCCGGGTGCTTCTACAGGGCATCAACTCTGATTGGTTTATGTGGACCAGTTCCGCAATGACAGACACCAGCCTGTCCGCCCGAGCTTTAGCCAAAACCTTTGCTTCCACATTGATAAGGGAGATGGGACAATGGGACCCACACTCCTCTGTCGGCTTACTGGCTTTATAGATTACAACTATTGTTCACTGGTCCGACGGGAGTTGCTTCTGCTCTCGCGCCCCCATCAACATGTTTCGGAGTGGGGGTATTATAACGAGGCCTGCCCTTTATAAATCTTGACTGGTAGCCCATTTGGACCCATTGCTTTCCCAGGTTTCAGGGAACCCAGGGCGTTACCCAGTTCCTCCTCTGTGAGGTCAGACTCAAGCCCTTCACACGCTTCCCCGGACAATGTAGGCAAGGCGAAGTCCCTCAGAAATTCTGCACAGTCACTCTCCGACCTTTGCACACCGGTGAATAGACACTCTCAAAATGCTTGGAAGGCTTCCGCTATGTCGCTACTTGAAGTCTGCAATGACCCATTGACATCACGTACCCCTTCACCCACGATCTCTCCCTATCCGGTCTTTCTAGCCACACTAGGAGCTTCATAGCTTTATCCCCCATATTGTATAAACGGTGTTGTGACGCTAATGCGTATGCCCACGCTTCGCCATCCGCCAGGGTCTTCAGGTCCCATTGCCTCAGTGCCAGCTCATGTCTCCGGTCAGCACATAAAAGCGTTGCCCCGTTGCCCTCCATCTGACTAATTTCTTTCTTGTGACTGAATCTGCAGGGATTCCTCCATTTTTTTATCTCTGATCAGCGTCTGTGCTTACCCCCAGAGCACCGCCTTGTAAGCCTCCAATAGAGTAGTGCAGGAGTCTACGGATCCCAAATTTTCTTTAAAATAGAGCTCTGAGCCCTCTCGGAGTTTGTCTCCAAGCACTGGGTCTTGCAGGCACCAGGGATCTATTCTTGAGAAAGTAGTCTTATCTAGGTACAGGCCTTTAAGAGTGACACAGATCGAAGAGTGGTCCGATATACCCCTCGCCATGTGTGCAGGGTTAATGAAGTCCCCTACTTTGTCATTGCGTGTGTAAAAGTTGTCTATCCTAGAAAAAGAACTGTGGCGTGCTGAGTAGTACGTGTAGTGCCGTGAGAGAGGGATATGCACCCGCCACACATCCACCATGCCCATGGCCATGACGAAGTCCGCCAGGCCGCGTTCTCCCTGTTGGCCCACAAGGGAGGCCGACCGACCTAGCTCTGGGTTTCTAACTGCGTTTATGTCACCACCCATGAGGGGAGTGCCTTGGGGGAGAGCAGTAAGGAATGAGCCAAGCTTTGGGAAAATTACTGCATGAAGACCCGGGGGATATATAGCAAGAACACAAAATTATCGGTCGCCCCTCCCATTTACCTGTGGCCTCAGCAAAGCAGCCGGCATACTCTGTCCAGGTGCCTGTGATGACTAGGAGCAAAGCATTACGTGTCAGGATCCCCACCCCCCCAGGCCCCAGGCGAGAATGCAGAGTGGGACACCATCCTCTACCCAAAATAATCTAGTGCTTTGTATTTACTCCCTTGCAAGTGCGATTCCTGAATCAGAACAACATCTGGGGAATGCATCTTAATGTGCTGCATGACTAATGTGTGCTTGATCTTGTTCCCCAGACCTTATACGTTCCAGGTCCATATACTTATATTATCTAGGTCACACATGGCATCCAGCGGTGGGAATAATGGTCGAGTGCCTTCTCGTCCCCAAGTTCGTTTCGCGACAACCTCTTGTGCCTTCTGGATCTTAAGGTCTTGAGCATGATCTCCCATCCTCCAACAAATCAAATAAACAACCCAACTCCCCTCTCCCTCCAAACCTGCCGGGTGAGTCACCAACTTCCAACCTCCCAAACATGCAGAGTGCCTGTAGCCCAAACATTTGTGGGGAGTCGAGAGCTAGCCTCCAGCAGGAAGTACTATCTGTCTCCTGGCGGATCCGGTAAAGCCCATACAAAGTGGTAGTGAGGCCTCCCTACTCAATAATCCATAGGGGCAGTCTGTCAAACCTATATGGAGAAGGAAAGAGCGAGTGAGACACACGTTACAGAAACGCTTGAAGCCTCACTGGTCACAGATGTGAGTGGGCCCCTCTCTCACAGCAGCCTCTTCAGGTCCCAATGCATGCCCCTCCCCGTGAACATGGTGGAGTTTAACAGTCCCAGTGGTTCGATGTGTGCCCCACAATCACTTAACTGTCCATGGCAGTTGCGACTGGCCACTGGATGCCCGCTCCGCCTCTTGTTCAGTCCCACCATTGCCATCCTCCGCTGCCGGTCAGTTGCTTCCTCCTTTGCAGCAAACAGTGTGCCATCCCTCCAGCCAGTCCCTGGCATCTGTTGGAGAGTCGAAAAATTAAGTTTACCCTTCGTCCATAATTTTGAGTCTGGCTGGAAAAAGCATCAAGTACTTTACATTCTGGACCTGAAGAGCTCTCTAAACTGCGTCAAAGGTCCGCTGCTGACGCTGGACGTGAAGTGTGAAGTCCTGGGAAAAATGGATGGTGGCATTCTCGTGCCGGAGGTCACCATGCATACTTGTTGAATGTAGAATAGCATCCCTGTCCCTGAAGTTCAGGATGCAGGCTATAATCATGCACGCTGGTGCTCCAGGACGAGGCTTGCCCCCCAGGGCCCTATGCACACGTTGTATAGAGAAAAGGTTTGACAAACGTTTGGGCTTCTGGTGATTCTAAATCAAGTCCTCTAGGAACAGATCCATGGATTGCCCCTCCATGCCTTCCGGCACTCCTACAATGCAGATGTTGTTGCACCGGGATCTTCCTTCCTGGTCTTCAAGCTGGGCACAGATGTCTGTCTGGTTCTTGGTGAGAATAGCAACCTGTTCCTCAAGGCGCTTAGTCTTGGATTTTTTTCCCCATTCCCGTTTTCTCCGTGGACACCTTCTCTGAAATTTAAAGCAGGTCTGCACGCAGGAGATTCACCTCTTCAGTGACTGAGTCGAGATTCGGTTCCAAGGTGCCCTTCAGACCTCTGATCGCCTTCATAAGGTCTTTCAAGGGGGGCCTCGGTCAGGTTGCGTGGCCCTTCTAGCAGACCACCTGCTGTCGTACCCTCATTGCAACCCATGGCCACCGTGTAATTGTCGATGTGGTTCCTGTCCAGGCCCCAGTGCTCTGTTTCGACCCATAGCTTAACCTGCAGCCTGTCTGCTGTAGGTCACAACAGTCCCAGATACTACCCTTGCGGCCAGCCCTCTTTGGTTCCCACGTCTATCTCCCAGGAGTGTCTCGCACCTTCCCCAGCCTCACTGCAGGGCCACTGGACCCACGCTTCTTGTGGGTACTGATGGGGACAAGCCCTCACCCGATCATCTGCAGGGCGCCCTACGCTATATACTGTTGCCACTGGCTTCGTCCACAGAGGTACCTTGTGTGCTGGAAACTCCGCCAATGTGCACCCGGGTGGGGAGAGGATCGCCACCACCCACTTCCCGACAGTCTGCTTGTTTACACTGCTTTCAGGCCAGAGCACAGATCTCCGTAACACCTCCCGCATCCACACTCCGGCGCGGTTTAGCCCAGGACCAGGAATGGGGTAAAGCATCTCTGCCATGACTCCACTTGTCTGTCAGGGCTCCACGCCGCAGGTCCACTGTAGTTTCCTCCTGTTTTCGGGGTGACGCACTCCGCCTCACAGCTGATCCCCGGAGACTCAATAAAGGCGCCGTGGCTGTTTCTCCGCGCGGCCGTCTCCAGTCACCGCAGCGAGACTCCTACTCTTACGAGCTCCGGAGAGGCACCATCTAGTCTTCGCTGGCCCGTCGGCCAAAACCTCCTCTCCATCGCTCAATGGTCTGCGGCGGCCGAGTCCGGAGGCACCGCCAGGATGCTGATGCTTTCCTGCAAAGCTGCCATCTCCGGGGGGCCCTCAGTATGACGGATAATGCCAGATTTTGTGGGCTTATACGCTGTCAGCTAGCGCAGCGTAATCAGATGCCGGCCATCTTCTGCTGCCGCCAGCACGCCCAACACGTTTGATATTTTTGCCACAATATTTTGGTCCATGATATTTCTGTGTTGAATATTCTGTCTAAATACTGTCCATACAATTTCAAAACTGACCTGATTTGAAAATGTGGCCCAATTGTTTTTTATTCTTTCTACAGGGACCTAGGGGCATATTATCAAGGGAGTTTATCTCCACTTTTTTGGCTTTAAAAGCCGAGAAAGCGGAGATAAAATTATCTCCCTATTACCTAGCTGTCGATAACACCAGTTAGCGACAGCTAGTAGGAGATAGCAACCATCTTGGGCCCCACTTTGCATGTCAGTGATATTTATCACTAATGACATGCAAAGTGGGCGTGCCAAAATGTTAGCGACTGGAAACAGTTGCCAACATCGCTATCTCCTATTACCAACTTTTGGAGATATTCGCGCTAAGCGCGAATATCTCCAAAAGCTAACACCTGCCCTGAGCAGTTCTTAGCCATGTTATCCAATGGGAGGTGGATAACATGGCTAAGAGCATTAGCTCGGTAATGCATGAATATCGCTGACTTTTCAGCGATATTCATGGTTTGCGGACGATTTTTATCGCATTTGCGATAAACCTTGGTAATACCAAGGTTTATTTGCGATAAAAATTGCCGCAGCTTAGCGGTAAATTTTTGTCTCTAACCGCTTGGTAATATGCCCCCTAGTTCGCTAATGGGGCCAGTTCTATTTTGTTACCCGGGCCTATTTTTTTGCCCCAGTCCAACCTTGCCTTTACAACTTATGTTGGCTATTAGGAATATGGGGCCTCAGTTCTTAATTTGAACCAGTGGTTGCCAGCGGGGTCCAACAGCACTAATTTTTGGGGACCAGCACTTCAACTGCTTTGATATTTTCTGAGAGCACGAGAGAGTAAAACAGAGAAAAGAGGAGGAAGAGAAAGATGGAAAACTCATCACAAAGTGAGAAGGGGGTGTCTGATAGTGGATTAAAGAGGCATGAGGTGCAATGAAGAGTATGCAGCCTTAATAGTTAGCCCGTTATGATGCTGCCTACATAGATGCCTAGACAGAAGGCTCTGGCCCCACACCACTAACGGATATCGTCCCGTAAGCAATCTACACTGGGTTCTATATTACCAGTCTTGAAGACAGCGCACCAAGATAGAAATGCTTGCCTACGCATATAAGAAATTCCATGCAGGCAGCTTCATACTGGCCTCAACCACCAGCTTATTTCTGTTTTTGTCTGCACTTCGCAGAGTTTGGCATATCAGAGCTCAATGATCTCTGCAGAGGCTTAGTTTCAATACCGTTTTTGTGCCTACTTCTATATTTGCCTTGGTGGTTTAACCAATTGTCTGCTAAAAAGGCATATAGACCAGACTCTTTCTTGTTTACATGATTTATTATCCATAATGAACCGCTGTTTTGTACAATATGGTTTATTGCCCCAGGTAATACGTTTTGAGGGTTTCTCTTGCTATAAAATATATAGTCAGTATCCTATTCATGTTCTAGAATTTCAGATTGGTTCAGCAAAAGCAATGTATATAACATAGAAATGCTAATACACGTATCCCTACCAGGTTGTGCAAGAAAATCTTTGTGCATAGTCAAACGTTTACAAAATATGACAATTTGTGTAGGGTTCTCGGTTTCTAAAGAATTCTGTACACATCAGCAATGGCCTGTATACAGAGCTGTGAACTTACAGATACGGGTGTGAGGAAAAACACAGGTGTAGATAAGGTTTATGTCCAACTTCCTCTTTTCTAGTCTTCCATTGTTTCTTATTTTTAAATCGATCGACAATTGCCATTAATTTGATTATTTGAACACTTCTGCAGTTCTCTCGGCAGATCAAACATTAGTCTACAAGATTTTCTCTAAACTTCCCACAGATAATTTACAAGGCACTTTGGCTTCAAGACATGAGCGTGAGAGATACATTTGTTTACAAATGCTTTTATTTGCACAGTTTGTTCTAAAACAAACAAACGTATTGTTCATTTAACCTCACACAGGACACAATTAACATTAATTTGATTCTCGCATTGTATTATTAAAACTAAGGTGGCATGTCGTTTCATGGAAAGGCTTAAAGATATTTCACCTTCCGTGGCAGAATGATAATATTCTGCCTCTGAATAAATATTCTTACTTATTTAAATATATTAATGGGACTGTAAATGTAGGTACAAATTAAAGCACATTTTATAATAGCGCATGTTGTGCATTCATCATAGTTAACTAAGGTTTCAGGCATATTGTATATATTTATCTACACCAGATTAAATCCTGTTAATTAAATCACTGGTTCCATTATGCACCACGAGTTGATACCCATGAATACATCATACCTTATAAATACAAAATATCTTAATTAACAATCCTCTAAACACATGCAAATCACTTGACACGTTAATGCATTCCACCCAGTTTGTAAGCTTGATTTAAAAAAAAAAAAACTTGCTATACTTTAGGAGATCCATTTGTTTTCTCTAAAACCGCAAAATCGTTGCATTTCTTTAACTCCATGACTGACAGGAATTACTACTGACCTATATCCGATATCTATGGATCCTATTATGATTAATGTGGAGTGATATCTTAGTAGGCGCGGCCTAACCTAGTAAAACCTTATGTGTTACCACATACACTTTCCTCCTGCTGATACCAGGCAGAACATAAGCAATTTCTAAGGCCAGAAGATCATAATGGAAGGTAGATGGGCAGAGATTCAAGCCGGTATTGGTAACACTGGTATGTCCTCTTCCTGCTACTGGTTTCTATCTTAATGAGGTCCTGTGTATTTTCTTTCAGTTGCCTACTATGTTTAAGACCGGTGTATGCAATGAGAGGAAATGGGTCTTGGATGTTAGTCACCACAACAACATAAAAGAGGGACAAATGTGCAGTAACTCCTAAAAGAGTCATCCGACCATGGACAGGCCTAGACAGTGCTTCATGCCAGTATTTATCTATTTAATATTTAAATAAAATGCATTAAAAACTATAAGATAGCTAGCCAACTGGAACTGCAAAAGTAGCAATGGGAGTCAATATGAATATGAATCACAAATTTAATTTGAAGTAAAAATGTAAAAGAAGAAAGCAGAAATGTTTTCATTAAAACACATATAAATACAAAATGAGGAGGAGGACACGCCTAACACCAGACCATACATTATACAAAAATACATGTAGACTAATGCACACAAACTTAAAAAACTGTGCATTAATGGACCCTTTAGAATTTTTTATTCAATTGAGTCATTTATAGGTGTCGACGTTTCAGCCACTTCAATGGGGCTTTTTGGGGGGGTGGCCGACCGGAGGGAGGCTCGCCCCCCCGGGGATTTTGGGGCCCCTGGAGGAAGGGTGGGGGGAAGGATTAGCCGGGGGACAGGAAGGGTGATTGGGCTGGTTGGGCTAGTCCGGGGGGAATTGGACTGCATTGGGCTCTTTTTGGGCTAGTGCCTTTAAGAGCGGCCATTTTGGGTCACTGTGCACCATTTCGTGGGACAGTGACCCAGCAGCCGGGGGCAGGTTAATCGTTGTAGATAGTTAAGTGTTTTGGTAGTTGTAGCAGGTTATTGTGGTTGGTTGAGGGGCAGCATTGGTGTAGGGCGATAGAAGCGAGCGTCGGGGGCCTCCGGCACTTGTGTGCGCAGGGCGAGTGGTGGAGCGGAGGACTTGGAGGCGGCAGTGCGGACGGTGGGAGAGGCTTTACCTGATCGAGAAATGGCAGCGGAGGCGATGGCGGATCCCCGTGTGCGTGAGGCTCTACGCCTCTTGGGGGAAGCAGGCAGGACTGATCTGCTGCGTGGCGATGTGCGGGTAAGGCACCCGCGGTGCGCTGCAGGTGGCGCCGCGGCGCCGGTAGCGGCTTGCGAGCCGCCGCGTTCTCGCGCAAGAAAGGAGGAGGGGGCGGGGGCGGTTGGAGGAGCGGCGCGCGGTGGCGGTCAGCGGGCGGCTGGGGCGCTGAAGCGGGGAGAGGGATCGGGAAAGAGGCACGGCGGCCGGAGGAAGGCACCGCTTCAGTTTGTGGAGGGAGCGGGGGGGACTGGAGGGGGCGGACGGAGTCGGGAAGGCGAGGGGGAGGCCAACGGGAGGCGCAATGGGGGGAAGGGGCCTGCCAAGGAACAGAGGGTTGGGGGGGTTCCCGGAAGGCGGGAGGAGTGCCAGGCTGGGGGGGACGGGGACCAAGTGCAAGGAGAACAGGAAGGGGGGATGCACGAGGGAGGAGAAGATGCCGTGGGAGCACCTATATGCCAGGAGGTGGAGAGTGGAGGGGTGAGGGGGGTGGCTAGGGGTGCAGATGGGGAGGGGGGAGGAGGGGGTCAGGGGGGAAGAGTGGGGGGCTCGCCGCTACTGATTGAAGAATCGGAGGAGGAGGAGGGGCAGGAGGGGGAGAGTGGGCTGGACTGGGGGTCTTCGTCGGAAGGGGACATGGTGGGTCCTAGTAGGCCGGTGTCGCCGCAGGGGGTGAGGAGGGGTGCGGGGCAGGGAGGTGGTCTGGCGGGAGTGGGTGGGGGGCGGGACAGGGGGGAGGAGCTGCCTGCGGGGGTTGAGGGCGGAGGGAGGGGGGGTTCGGTGAGTGGGGCCACGGGGAGGGGGTAGCAGGGGGTAGCGGGGGTGGGTCACGGGGTGTGGGGGTTCAGGGGGGTTCGGGGGTGGGCGCGTGGGGCGGCCTGGGAGATGCGGGGGGCTGGGGGTGGGGTGGGCGTCCGGCACAGCGAGGAGGGCATTCGGCGGCATGGGGGAGAGGTGCGCCAGGAGTGTGGGGGGGCGAAGGGGGTGAATTTTCCTCGGCATGCTGGACTTCCCCGCTTTTTTCTTGGCAGGAGGAGTTGGCAAGGGGCTCAGGTGAGCAGCATGCGGCTCCAACCCACCGAGAGGATGGGCCGGCTCTGCCTAGTACGGGCGGTCGTGCTCCAACGAGGGACCATGTACGTGCTGAAAGCGGATGGCAGGGCCATAGGTCTCCAACGCCCCCCTCCCGATGGGTCGATCCGGCCGCCGAGGGACGGGGATGGAGCAGCAATTTGGCAGGCTACTCAGATTACCAATCAGAGTGTAGGAGAAGGGGGAGTGTGGATTTGGGGACACTGATGATGGCGTGCAGGGACAAGGCAGGTCTGAGCAGGGTGCACACAGGAGGGGTCTTGGCGGAAGGAGATGGAGGTGGAGAGATGGAGTCAGAGGAGGAGGGGGAGCTTCGGGAGGGGGAGGGGGTGGCGAGTAATGTTGTTGACAGTGTTTTACAGGTACGCTCCCGGCAGACGGTGCCGTGAGTGACGGCCCCCCCAGCCGAACTGGTTAGGCGGCGGAATCGGGTGAGGACGCCAGCCTTGACGCCAGGTAAGACCGGAGCATGGTTGGGGAGTGGCTTGGACGGGCCTCATGGAGGCCAGGCGGCTGGGGGTGTAGATGGCGGATGCCAGGTGTCGGTGGGGATGGATGCTGGGGGAGGGGATGAGGTGAGATTGGTGAAGGGCAGGTATGTGATGGATGCCGGGGTGTGTACGGAGGCGGCGGGTGACGCGGCGTCGGTGAGCACGGGGACGGGAGAGGCGGCGAAGTCCGGAGGGTCGGCGGTGTCCACCGTCGGGGCAAATTAGAGCTGTGAGGTGCCTTTCAGGAGCTGCCGTACATGGGGGTGGCGTAGCCACTGGGGGGGCATTTGTCACTGGCAACTAGAGAGAAGATCTGGAAGGGGAGTATGTGGAGATTTTGAAGTTGCTCCACAGGGAGTTGATGGCCAAGGAGGGGTCGAAGGAGGAGGAGCAGGAGTTAGCCAGGCGACCTAAGGTGCCGGTTACCATTGAGAATTGGTCGGCGGCTTTCCTGATATATGCCAGTGTGTACTGCGAAAAGTACCCTGACAGGGCGGTCGCACTGTTCAAGTACATGGACGTGGTGCGGCGGTCGCAAGTGACATACGGAGGTAATGCTTGGTTGCATTACGATGAAGAGTTTTGGGTGCCCATGGCATCGGATCCGGAGGCGAAGCGGGGAGAGTTGGATGCAGACTTGTACCAACAGACGATGAGTGGGGCGAAATTTGGCCGCACCATCTACACGGCCAGTGGGTTGCCGCTGGCGCTGCCCCTCTTTTCAGCCCGCCCCTACCGTGGGGGGTGGGGGCGGGGGAAGCCGGGAGTATTCACAGCGTCGGGGCCTGCTGGGACTTCAACAGAGGTTCCTTTCTCCGGCAGGCGTGACGTTTCCAGCACGAATGCTCCAAGTGCGGTAGGCGCCGCCCGGTGGTGCACTGCTGGGGGTTTGGGGGAGGCCCCGCACAGGGCCAGCATCCGGCGACCGTGCCCAGCGGTGGGAGAGGGGGCGGCAGTGGGGGGGAGTACCTTGGGAAAAGGCTCGTACACCGGTTAGGCTGGACCGACTGGAACCTCTTTTGGTGGCTTATCCGCGGGTGAACAATGCGGCCGTGCTGCGTCGGGGGTTCAGGGAGGGTTTCCGGTTGGGCTATGAGGGTCCGCGGATCGCTCGATGGGCAGAGAACATGAAGTCCGTTTACGCACACAGAGGTATCGTCCGAGAGAAGCTCTTGAAGGAGGTGAAGGAAGGGAGGATGGTGGGGCCTTTTGAGGAGGCGCCATTGCCGGATTTGATCATTTCACCAATTGGGGTGGTCCCGAAAAAGGAGCCGGTCAATTCCGGCTGATTCAGCATCTCTCATGGGCGGAGGGCACGTCGGTGAACAACTTTATCTCAGCAGAGTTGGCGTCGGTGTCGTACTCGTCCGTGGACATCACGAGGAGGTTGATGATGACGGCAGGTCGGGGGGCGCTCATGGCAAAATGCGATGTGAAATCGCGTTTCGGTTGCTGCCGGTACATCCGGCGGATCATCAGTTGCTAGGGATCCAGTTGACGGCGTCATTTTTGTCGATAGAGCGCTTCCCATGGGGTGCTCCGTGTCGTGTGCCTTGTTTGAGAGATTCAGCTCCTTTTTGCAGTGGGGTTTTTCCTGGCGCACAGGCTCTGAGGCGATGACGCATTACCTGGACGACTTCTTCCTGGTGGGTCGGCCCGGTTCGACGGACTGCCAGCAGCGACTGGACAGGTTTACGGACCTGATGGGTTACCTAGGAGTTCCTTTGGTGCCAGAGAAGGCTCAAGGTCCCAGCACGGTGCTGTCGTTCCTCGGGATAGAGCTCGACTCAGCGGCCATGGAAGCACGCCTACCGGAGGAAAAGCGGGTGGTGATGATGGACTTGGTGAAGGGCATGTTGGCCAGGGGAAAGGTGACGGTGCGAGAGGTGCAGGTGTTGCTGGGGCATTTGAACTTCGCGTGCCGCATGGTGCGGGCGGGGCGGACCTTTTGGCGGCGACTGGGTTTGGCCTTGTCCGGGTTGACGCTGCCCCATCATCATGTACGCCTATCAGCGGGCTCGAGAGAGGACCTGAGCATGTGGCTGGCTTTTCTGGGGCGTTTCAATGGAGTGCCCATGGTGCCCCCGGAGGACTGGGAGTGGGACGTGACAAAGTCATCGGACGCAGCGGGAGTCGGAGGTTTTGGCCTCTACTGGGCAGGTAGATGGTGCACGGAGCAATGGCCAGAGCAGTGGCAGGCGGGGGGTAGGAGCATTGCGTTCTTGGAGCTTTTCCCGTTGGTGGTGGCTGTGACAGTGTGGGCGCAGAAGTTGGCGCACAAGCGTGTTTTGTTCAGGGTGGACAATATGTCGGTGGTGCAGGTGGTGAACCGGCAGTCCGCGAGGGAGCCCCAAGTGCTGAAGTTGATGTGCGTTTTCGTCTTGAGGTGTTTGGAGCACGATATTTTGTTCCAGGCTCAACATGTGCCGGGAGTGGACAATGATATTGCAGATGCTTTGTCTCGTTCACAGTGGCAGAGGTTCCATGGGCTAGCCATGGAAGCAGCGGCGGACAAGACACAGGTGCCGGAGGAGCTGTGGTTGGTGGGAGAGCGCGGGTCGTTCAGTTGGTGAGGTCATCCCTGGCAGCGTCCACGTGGAGGAGTTATGAGCAGGCTTGGCTGGAGTTTCTACATTTTGGAGCGGTAAGGCAGCGCAGCAAGTGGCGTCGGGAGGAGCAGGTGGTGCGGTTCATGCTGCGTTTAATGGACAAAGGACTGGCGAGAGTGACGATCGGGGCAAAACTGGCAGGGGTGGCTTTCATGGGCAAACTCTGGTGGGGTTATGCACCTTTGGTGGGAGGGTTGGGGGGGCAACTTCTGGAGGGTTGGGAGAGGGAGAAAGGGGCACGGGCGCAGCGGAGATGGCCAATTACGGAGGCGATGTTGGAGGGTTTGGTGTGCCGTTTACCAGTAGTGTGCAGGGACCAGACGGAGACGGCGTTGTTTTCCACGCTGATGTCATGGATGTTTTTTGGAGCCTTTCGGGTGTCGGAGTTGGTAGGGTTGAAAGGACATCCGGGTTTGACCTGGGGGGAGGTGGAGTTGCGCGGCCGGGAGGTTGTGGTGCGGCTGCGACGGTCCAAGACAGATCAGCGTTGAGAGGGTACTTGGGTGGTGTTGGGTCCTGGGGGATCGGAAGCGGTGTGTCCGGCGGAATGGTGGAGACGGCTGGCGGCCGGACGGGCGCAGGATGGTGCGGAGGTCTTTGGCAGGAGAGAGGTTGGTCGGGTGACAGCTGCGCAGTTGCTGTGGGTCCTGCGGCACGCCCTACGGTCTATGGGAGAGGACCCAAAGGAATTCGGGACGCATTCCTTTCGCATTGGGGCGGCAACGGAGGCGGCACGGAAGGGTTGGGGGAAGGAGGGGATTAAGAAGCTGGGACACTGGAAATCAGACTTCTATAAGACGTATGTCAGGATGCGGGGGTAGAGGTGGAGTAGACTTGAAGTTTGGGCTCGCTGCTTACATATGTATCTTTGCAGGTGCAGTGGCGGGGCCTACTGCGGCAGCGATGAGCATATACGTGGTGGGCCATTCCATTGTAAAGAGAGCGGAGAGGGCCGAATGGGAGAAACACAGGAACCTCAATCTGGAATTGGATGAGCAGTTGTTTAGGTGTCATTGGAGGGGAAAAGGGGGCATGCTTTGGCACGAGTTGGTGCCGGTTTTGAACAATGTTGTGCGGGGGGGGGGTCTGTCCGGATGTGGTAGTCATCCACTTGGGTGAAAATGATTTGGTGCAGTGTAAGGGACTGGCACTGGTGAAACAAATGAAGAGGGATTTGTTGGAGATCAGGAGACAGTGGGCGAGGTGGTCGGAATTCATACCCAGGAGGTGTTGGAGAGGGGCAGAGAGACCAGGGGCTATTGACGAGACTTGGAGGAAAATTAACAGGGAGATGCGGGCCTTTTTTGAGAAGGAAGGATTGGGTAGAATGGAGCACCCGGAGCTGAGGTATGGGGCGGTCTACTTTTTCATGGAGGATGGAGTGCATTTATCGAGATATGGGATGGAGCTCTATATTGTTCAGCTGAAGGAGGCAGTAGATCGGGCTGTAGGGGTGCGCAGGTATCCAAAGGTACAGGGGCCCCAGGGGGTAGTCGAAAGCCGTATGGGGCTTTCGAGTGGCGCTTTTTCCTAGTTAAAAGGGGGGGTAGGATAGGAGGAATGAGTTTTCCTGGCAGAGGGGGAGGGAGTGTACATATGGCAGGTGTTTAAACAGTTGAGGCAGGCGTTTGGGTAATTGGTACTGATGTTTATGTTGTTGGCGGGGAACTGTTTAGGGGTGGGGGTGGGGGGTTTGGTCAGGTATATGTATATTTAGTTAGGCCTAGTTTTGTACGGCAAAGGCCAAGGATGTGGTATATTTTCAGGATGCACCTGTTTCCAAATAAAGCGGCCTTTATCACACCTTACATCTGTCTCCGGTCGGTTCTTCCCCTTCCCGTCTCCCGATGGGCCCCAATGTGGCTTTGCGGGGGTGGCTGACCGGAGGGAGGCTCGCCACCCCGGGGACTTTGGGGCCCTGGGAGGAAGGGTGGGGGGAAGGATTAGCCGGGGGACTGGAAGGGTGAAAGGGCTGGTTGGGCTAGTCCGGGGGAATTGGGCTGCATTGGGCTCTTTTTGGGCTAGTGCCTTTAAGAGCTGCCATTTTGGGTCACTCTGCACCATTTCGTGGGACAGTGACCCAGCAGCCGGGGGGCAGGTTAATCGTTGTCGCGCTCGCCCTCCCTTTAGGACATGTTTTGGTTGGGGGTATCTGCGGGCATGTCATGGGTGTTGATCGTTTCCGGTTTGGTTAAAAAGGGTTTTGTTGGGAGCAGGTGCTTTCTTGGTTAGGGTTGGCTGGATGTGTTGTCGCTGGGAGCAGGTGCTGGAAAGTTATTTAGGGTGGCGCTTTTTCCTAGTTAAAAGGGGGGGTAGGATAGGAGGAATGAGTTTTCCTGGCAGAGGGGGAGGGAGTGTACATATGGCAGGTGTTCAAACAGTTGAGGCAGGCATTTGGGTAATTGGTACTGACGTTATGTTGTTAGTGGGGAACTGTTTAGGGGTGGGGGTGGGGGGTTTGGTCAGGTATATGTATATTTAGTTAGGCCTAGTTTTGTACGGCAAAGGCCAAGGATGTGGTATATTTTCAGGATGCACCTGTTTCCCAATAAAGCGGCCTTTATCACACCTTACATCTGTCTCCGGTCGGTTCTTCCCCTCCCCATCTCCCGATGGGCCCCAAAGTAATCCAACGAGGTCAACATCCGGCAAAACGTAAAAACGTAATTATTGTCTCTCAAGCCAATCGCCAGAGAAAGCCAGAGTCTCAGCTCAGTAATGCCTCAGTTCATTTACTCCATTGCGTTTGGCATTGAGATGCAAAGAAACTCCCATCAGTCAGGAGCAGACCATCATAACCAAAATGTATAGTAGTGGTAAAACAGTCAGGTCTACCTGAAACGTTCCAGAGATCTTGTCAAATGAGTATTTAATTAATGTAAACATTTAAATACTGATTACTGGAGGTTAGATTACCGACTATTCACGAGCCATGTCAAATAAATCTGGGAGTATTAGCGCTATTGTACATGTAATAACCCCATAATCCTAGGGCGACACTGGGTTGCCCTAATTGTTTCCATCCCAACACAAAATAGACATGAATATAATATTTCGTTTTCAAAGTTCTAAGAAAGTGTACAAAATGACGCAATGTACTTTTAAGCAGAACATACAGACTCTGGTAAAAGCCAATCAGAACACGTGTATTCAGATTGGAGTTCCTAAACCATGCTCGTCAGCTCCAAGCTTTTCTGCCTTGGCAAATGTGTTTGCCTGAGGATTTTGTCGCTCTCATAGGCCAGGCCTGCCTGACCTTAACTGATTACCAGGACATGTTGATCCAAGTCCCTCATCTATGGAGCGGCCAATGTCCCCTGACCCAGAAAGCTAACTACGTGCAAGTTGTTCGTAGCCATGCTTTGTAGCTCCATTTTCAAAAAGCCTAAGAAGTTCAGATGTAGGGCAATTAAAACTTACAATGTTCGGTATAACAGGATCGGTAGCTCGTTCACAGAAAATTTTTAGTGCAAGGTTCTGGTATAGAAGGCCAGTAGAAGGTAGGTTTGAGACTGAATCTATATATGGCTGGAAATAGTACCATTTTGTTGAAAGTGCATTGACACGGCACTTACTATCCCTGATCAGTTGTTGAAGTGTTATACGGTGAGGGTACGCCACTTCAGAACCCAATGTGAGTGTTAGTGTAGTGATTGTTGGATAAGGGGATATGAACTGTGCTCTCAAGAAAAAAAAATACATACATTTGCTCCAGTTTCTTTGTTTAATTAAATAGGAGTTAGGTCTGACCGTTAATGGTGACTGTGGGTATATGCACATAAACTGCAAGATAATTTAGTCTGACACGAAGTGAATATTGTTAGGTTGAAGTAAGTAAGGGTTGAAAGGAGAGGTCGCGATCTGTGAAGTGAGGTGTAAGCCATGAGCCAATTTCAGAAATAGAATTACAGATTAAATAGACAGGTATGTGACCGAGTGAAGTCTAAACTCAGAAAGGGAAGGCTTGCAGAGGATGGGAGGCTAACGAGAGGGTCATTCTGAAAAAAAGATAGGAAAAGGCTCAATCAACATTTGCAATTCAAGGTCAATGTTTCACGCAGTGAATACAGGGTGACATATCTGTCTCTATATTGAAGATTTATCTTTTTAAAACACATTTTCTTCTCTTTTTTTTAACCATGTGTATCATTGAATATGTTCATATCAATTTTTATAAATGTAATTCAATTTTCTATGTTATCATACAACACTTTTCTTTGAGTCTTTTTCTCCTTATGGTGAGCCCCCTTTTTTTCCCTGCATACTTGTTTTTGCCAGACATTGTGTTTTTTGTTTTGCCTGGGCTTTTACCCTTGCACATGATAGCTGTCGGAGATAACATGCAATTTGAGGGTGTAAAGCTGCAGAGAGGAAAAATACTATATATAGCACTCTATGTGAAGGGCAGATTGCTTAAACATGCCCGAATTTGTAGATCATTTAAATATTATGAGCCTAAGCATGCTGTGTGCCGAGCCTAGGGCAGTCTTTAAAACTTATTTTGGTGTTTCCCAAGCTTGGTAAAGAGTCTGTAACTTCAACAATGGAAGGTGGTGCAGATCCCATTTTTAGGAAAAGGTTTGATTACTAAACTTCCCTAGCTATTCTAGCACTACTGCACTAAAACTAAATTTAAATCATTAAAATGAATTATTTGACACTGGCTGCGAACCTCTCGTCAACACACAAGTAGATTTGTACTCTCTGTCAACTAATTCCATTCAAGGTAGTTTGCACCGCGGACTAACTGCAGCACAGATACAAAAGGAACCCAGTGTTAACATCCCAAGTGTATGTTGTGCATGTTTGTGTATAGGGTTTGCATAGTACATGAACTGTGTGCATGAATGAGCAAGACTAATAAAGGCCTGCCGGATCCATTTTGGGTGTCTACGGCCAGACCTTGTGCCCAAGATGGCAATGAGGTGATTTTACAAGACAGTGTAAGGGTATTGCTGACATTCCTTAAGCTGGGAGGAGGCGACCTAGACATTGAAGTGGGAACAGAGAGGACACGTTTTCTTTCGAAATTCAATTCAACCTTTTGTGGAGAGGAGCTGCTTATTCGCCTTCCTGTGTTACAGTCACACAGGGGGATGAAAGGTGGGACTGTCGTCTGCTTTTGAAGGTGAAAGGGCTCCCTAAGGTGAGGTCTGCACTTTAGCATTCTCCTGGTTACTTTTCAATGGTTGACAAGAACCTGGTGCAGAAAGCTCACATCTCTTTCTACCTCTGTCGTCAGTATTCTAAGCTGTAAAGTACCCTGCTCTCAGAAGTAGTAAACTGCACTAAGACTGTGTCTGAAGAGCAGCCTGGAGAGGTCATCTGAAAGGAGAACCATTTCAAACTGGATTGGTGTATCTAAACTACAATCTCTTTTGTATTTGTGCACATACTGTTTGGTTATTACTGTTCAACTGCTACATTTTTAAAGATGTCGTTTTAAATATGTCGTTTTTCAAAAAAACGTTTGTGATATTTTAGGAAAAATATATACCTTTAGTGGGAAAGGAGGAAAATGCCATTGAACTATTGGAATTAAACAATGTCAAGATGAAGTGAACAATACATCCTTCAGCAGGAAGAGTGTTGCCTTTCCATCTCCAACAACTGTGGTCGATTGGTGTGCTATGCAAGACACTGCTTTGCCACTTTTGAAGTTTTTCGCACCCAAGTTCTTTTGGGTAAGGTCGACAGTTAAAGCAGATTGGGCCACATGCTAACATGCTAGGGTGCCCTCGAAATGACAACTTGCTGAATTGAGAATGTTCTAAGCTTTTCAGCAATGTATAGCTATTGTGGTTTACTTGTAGTTTTACAAGTCTTGCAAACTTAAAGTAGAAACCATGAATGCAGTGCTGCATCCAGCCACAGCACCAACAATATAGAAGAGTACTTTGTCGCAGCTTATGTTATGTAGGTGTTTCAAAATTGCTTGGAAATTCTATTCTATATTGTTGATATTAAGACTAGGTGTAGCAAAACACTCTACTGGGTTGACACTAAATTAGAAAATTGCAAGATTTTGAAGAATTGATAACAGTGCCTTAAGAATCTAGTTTTCAATTAATGCAAAAGCAGCAAAACAATTTTCCTGGAAGGTGTACAAATCAACCTCACCGGAACCCCCACTACGCTTGACACATAAACCCCCAGGCAACGACACCCCGACCATCCAAAAAATAAATCAGGACGACCAACAGCCTGTCCCATCTCTCAAGAACAATGCCAGTGCATTCATTCCACACTCCAACGAGGCCGCCCTACCGCAAGGAGCTGACCTCTAGGAAGACACAGGATAGCAGCTAACCTATCCACCGAACCTCTGCTTCATAAACCATCCTTTAATAACTCACAGAGATCAGAAGATCCTCCAAAGATCACCCAAAAACGGAGCGGGTTACTGAGATGCAGTTTTCACTCTCTCCATCAGACAACGTATTACCAAACTCCAAAGCAGGCTCATGAGATGCAGAATGGCATCACTTAGCAGAGACTAGAGGTTATGCTCTGAACACACATTAGTAAAATAGGTTTTATAAAAAGAGAGGTTCTCAAGCAAAAGTAGGCAGTAACAATTTTTGAGCAATTTATGTAAGCAGCTCTTGCAATTTTGTTATATTTGTCTAATTGTTCCCCACATATTGCTGTCCATACATAAACGTCGAGGCTGTAATGACTCTCCAACAGATTAAAATCTAGAGCACCTTTTCAGTTAAAGGACAGCTTAAGCGGAGGCTTCTTATGACTGGCAATGGCCAATCTTTGCAAAACTGTAAAATGTCAGCAAATAAAGGCAAAGCTGCTTCCTGTCACTTTCTTTGCCATTTTCATTTTTGAGTTTTTAAATGAATAGGGGATTTAGGTATCATCCAGAGCTCAAGACACTGAAGCTTACCTTTAATTTTTTCCAGGAGAAAGTCTACAATATTGTATTAATAAAGGTGTGTGCCATAGACATGCCAGTCAACATATCTGCGTTGTTGAGGCCCCTAAGCAGTCTGTAGAGGGCCTGATTAGTTTCTGAGTTTCTTGAAACAAAATGGAGCATTAAGGTGACATTAACTGCTGTGATACTAGGGCAAATACTTAACAAGGCTTTGTGATCTGGTGACATTGTAATATAGGTATTATTTTGGTACATCAATCCTGTTTTAAGTGAAGTGTGTGACTGGTTTCGCCTTAAAGAAAGATTGAGAAATCATTGTTTTCTATTTCCTCACCAAATTATCCAAGTGAGCTGTTCTAGAAATTGCAATTATGTTCAATCGATAATCTCATTAATTTCAGAATAAATAAATAAAAATAGAACCTGATATTGCAATGTCAGCAATTGGGTATAACATGTAATTGTGCCCTATACATGTGCAGTTCAGAGCATTAGAATTATACAAAATATTTTTGTTTTGAAATACACCATTTTCTTAGTGACAGTTTGTGGTATTATTCGCTGGTTTCCACTGATTTTGTATGGTAATATTGCAGTATGCTCTGGACATTGTAATTGTTCAGATGTTTGTACAATTGTGGAGCTACAGTATATGGCCAGTTATGGTATTTAGGCACATAGGGCTCTATTACGCATAATGGCACGGTTGGTCAGCCATTTTGAAGAGGTAAAGACTATGTGTAATATGTGACTGGAAGGAAAATAAACCATGACAAAGATGTTCACTCATTTATGGGAAAGGAAACCTTCGGGTATGTAGTCTCCGCGAGAGGGTACAAGTATCCCATAAATTGTTTTGTTACCGGTTTTCTTGTTTTTGACAACAGCCATTTTCTTTCGGTCAAGGTAGGTTCTGACACGTGGGTTGGTAAGATATATGCCTATCATGCAACTTACTGTGAATAAAAGTCACTGGGTGATGGTAATAAAATAACATGTCACAACCATATGCAACCATATACCTCAAACCCTTTAACCAATCTTTTCAACCCCATGCTCATCCCTTGTAACCCTTAACCTCATCTATAACACCAGTAACCTTCATCCCAAACCCCTAACCCTACACCTCCTAAGTCCATAACCTAAACTCTTAAACTTATACCTTTAATGCTGTAAACTCATCTCTTGACCCTATTTTTCAAACTCTTAATCCTGTTCCAATTACCCCAGGCCCTACACCCAAACCTGTATATTTAACTCCATACCCTCCCTAAACCTTTATTCCCATAATCCTTATACCCTTAACTCCTAACAATATACAAACAATTCCCACCCCTATACCTGGAACCATTAGCCCTACACCTTTATCCCTATACCCTAAGTACATACCCTTAACCCCTATACCTTATACTCTATATCATTGACTGATAACTCTTAACACCGTCACCACTTTTACAGTATCCTATATTTGCAGATAGTGCCAGGTAAATATCCAAACAGAAATTATCCTGTAGTCCAAGAAGGAGGGAGTGAGAGGGGGCAGCAGACACCAAATAGGTTTACAGGCAGGAAGAGACCTTTGATGAAAGTTCGACTACAAGGTCCACCTGCCTCTTGACCCTCGTGGAGCTCCAAATAGGATGCTACTAAAGAAATGTGAATATAGAGACCAAATAGGTCAGTATGTATGGCAAGTTTGAGAATGGTGAATGTAAGTTTCACAATTGAATGCACACAAATAGGATACTAATGGGATCCTTGTGATGTCCTGACGAAAGCTAACTAGACCTGTGAAGCGTTGGTGTGATGGCTAAAACAGGTTGACCCAGGGATACAGAGGATATTAATTCCCTTAGTTCATCCCCCCGCCCCCATATTTAACTCCGTCAGGATGCCCTTTGAAAATAAAATTGACCCTTTTAAAATCTAGAAACCCATCCAATCACCAAAGAGCTCCCTTGCCTACCAAGGTTGAGCCTGTCCAGGTGCACTTGATATCTTGACTAGGACTTTATGATGAAGCATGCCACTTGGAATCCCAGTGGATGAGTGCCCTTTTAATACTATATCGGGTGATCCCTTTTGGCCAGTTTGGAGGGATAGACTATGCATGGCAGGGGTTCCCTCCTGTTTTAGTGCAAACTGAAATTATCACCAGATATGAACAGTTAGAGATGGTTTTCTGATAATGTGACAATGTCGCGTATTGATTAATTGTCCTATTGCACAGTAGATATTACGAGCAGATATTGTTAAGTCTCCTCTTGCAATCGTGTTCAATGATGGTTGAGCTGCAAGGGGATTAGGCTGTTTTGAAACCTTTGGCTAGTTTAAAGCTTAGGTGACATCGATATACATGCTTTTCAAAATTGGAATATTTCACCTTCAATGTAAACAAGACTTGCTCATAGCACGTGGAATAAGTTTCTGTTTATATATGATTAAGTGTATCATCCTCTGCATTACGAAGTTGTAACTAGATTGCCCTGATAAGAAGCACCAGGAAAGGTGGTATTACCAAGAAACCTAGGGCACCATGTAGCTCTAGCAGCAGAGTTCCAGAAATTACTATGCCATTAACAAGTGAAGACACGGAAATGAAACAATTAAGAACACGTGAGAAAAGCCTCATCAAGCCGTTGAAAGATGGCAGAATCAAAGCTAATTTAGTATTTAAGTACTCCAGATGCACCTTTTCCTGCAGTATTGTGGGCCATAGTAATTGTCAGGGGAACAACAAGGTACCACAAACCATCAACAGTGAGGAGCAAGCAGAGAGGAAGATTGTATGGAGATCGGCATATTCTAGCATTAGACACTAATAGCGAAGATCGATATACCTCTGCCCTGTATGAAAAAATGTTTTGGATCCCATGTGGTTTTCTATGATATTTGGCTACATTTATTTAATCATTTCCAAAATAGCTGAAGTATGAAAGGTAAATAGTGCAACATATAAAATGGTTGTCAGAAACAATACAGGATTTCATCAGTGTTCTAGAAATTTAGAGATTACACACTTAGGGCCCGATGTAGGTAAATCAAATTTACCGATTTTGAAATACCGAATTTTACCGATTCGGTATTTCAAAATCGGTAAATGGGATGTAGGTCCCAACTTCTGGATTCGTTACCGAATCCTTAACAATTCATTAATTACCGATTCGGTAAATACAGAATCGGTAATGCCCATTCATTCCTATGGGCTTTGAAGCCCATAGGAATGATTAGGCATTACCGATTCGGTATTTACCGAATCAGTAATTAATGAATTCACAAGGGTGCAGGGGGTGTCACTTTGACACCCTCTAGCACCCCCAAAATGGGCATGTGTGCAATGTGGCACACAGACATGCCCAAAGGGCACGTCTGTCTGTCACATGGCACATGTGTACATGCACAGATGTGCATGTACACAGGAATCGGTATTTTACCATGGATTTGTATTCCATGGTAAAATACCGATTCTGTAAGCCATGTGCAAATGGAAAATTGGCTACCCACGTAGCATTTTCGGTAATTTTACCGAATCGGTAATTTTACCGAATCGGTACTTATTACCGATTCGGTAATAATAACGATTCGATAAAATTACCGAATATGTGCACCTACATCTCCCAAGCCCTTTACCGATCGGAAACGGCCGAAAATCGGTATTTTCGGCCGATTCCCTATCGGTAAAGGGCTACCTACGTCTGGCCCTAGGTACCTGACGAACACTGACTCATGCTTTCGACAGGAACAGAAATTTTAAGAGCAGAGAACCAACCTATACTGTGAAAAATGGATAATTCAAATAATATAAAACTTGATACCCCAATTTTGAGAGAGAGAGACATGAGAATATGCTGCTCCTTTAGGGCCAGTGTTACCAAAAAGCAGAAGTGAATATTCTGAAACCAAATTGGGAAATGTGCAGATGTGGAAGCAGCTCAGAGGAGAAAAGTACTCGTTATCAATTTACTTACAAAAAAATGGGGTTTAACATGTATGGTGGAAATCAGGGGGTGCTGAGGCTGTATGGAGGATTACAGTCAGGGTGAGCAGCAATGGGCAAAGGTGAAGACTAGAGTATCTCTTGCTCGGCAACACCGTTAGGCCTGCTCATCCTTTTCTTTGCCCTACTGTTGCAGATACAGTTGTTTTTTAAAACAGAATCCATGATGGTCAAAATGAGAAGAGCATGGAACTTTGATAATCAATATTTTAGTGTCCCTGGGCATTGGTGCGAACAACAGTGGTAAAACTATCGGTGGGTATTAGCCAAACTGTGTCATAAAAACAATAAGAACACATTGAAATAAGAGTGATCAGTGCAGAACAGAATACTGTGGATGGTCAACTTATTCACACATGGCTAGAGGATGAGAGAATGTTGCAAAACTTCCCCACAAAGAATGCAAGACAGATAGTATAAAGACAAAATCTGCTTTTACTGCTTTATTGGAAAAGTCAGCTCAAGGGACCTTACCCCAAAACAGAATTGTAACATTCCTAACCTAGGAAAATTGACTGCATGGAAAGCAACTACTGATTTGGTGGTTTGAATTATAAGAGTTGCCTGTAACAAGGGAAACAGAGTCAAGCGATAATGCACATTCCTCGATTGAAGCTAATTTGAAAATTAGACTTTGAGCCTTATATGGGAATATAAAAGGAACTATTAATAACTTAAGCCAGTTCATATCTTCTAAGGCTGCTGTAGTCCAACCTAGCATCACTACTTCTTCTGCTAACTCTCCTCCAACAAGAACACTGGTCCAAAAAACTTTAGATGATTCCTTAGCATAAGAAATAGGCTAACAAGTGACAGGTGTTGAATGCCAGACGTTGTGGTAATACATTGCATGTACAAAGGAAACACCAGTGGATATATTACAAGAGACAAAGACAAAGGCCCAGAAGGACCGTGACTAAATGTACACAGTCCACACACCATCTTCCTTACCGCTTCTTACAAACCTTCGTATAATGACTTCTTAAACCTGGAATTATTGCTATTCAACATGATCAAGAGCATAAGAAACAAGGTACACATTTGCACTGACACAGTATTATCAGAACAATGCAAACTAAGCAATACGTTATGCAGAAAACAGAAATGCCATTGAAGAGATCCATGGAACACTCAATAAATGGAGCACATTACGCCATTGATAAAGCGAGAATGAAGTGGCAAAAACTGGTAAAACTATGTCCTGTTTCCGGTAACAAAAAGTGGCTCATTGCTCCAGGTAAATATGTACACACACCTATGCAGAGAGAGTGTTTCCATATATTATGCCTCATATTTTCACATGGTGTGTGCGGGGAATGAGATTTTGATACCCTTTTTGATCACTTAGATACTTATCTCATTCATCTATTTGGATCGATTATTTTCTGTCATTGAGTAAAAGACAAACCCCGCATAGGTTAAATTAACCCCATAAACTGACGCAACTCTGAAGAACCACTTACGACTGATGAAGTTTTAAAAGTTTAATATAAAATCAGAATTAAGTGCATATACAATCCTCTCAGGATAAGATTCAACAAGTATACAGGAACTAGAAGGAACATAAATTCCCTAAAGAACCTCAGTCTACAAAAGAATACAATTAAAGTCAATTCCAATATCAGCAGATTAAAAAGCATAGACACAAAGTGGTTCCGTTGCGTCATCTACAAAAAGAATAAACAAGTTAATTCTGTCCCTACTCTGTACTAGGTGACATCCCTACTTCGCAATTTCCTTACCTAAAAAAGGTGTCAGCAGTTTGACTTCCAAAGGCTCTTAGCCTCTAATGGTAACTTATGTCGAGAAGCAGTACCCTCTCTGCCTACCCATCCGCTCTCTAAGGATCCTCGGCCTACTGCTCTCTTGCGCTCTGATCTTTCTCTCTGGCCATCTGCTCATGCCATCTGCGCTCCTAACTCCTCCTCCCCAGGGTGCTGTCCCTAAATACACAATCACCGTATGGGTGGAACGCCACTTGACGCCCACCACGTACACATACATATGAGGTCATTTCTAGCTCTTTCCATAGTTTCATCTCTTCGCGTCGTCCGTTAAGTTGACCTTGCTTCGTAGGCACCATCTTCGTCTTCTTGCTGGTGACTTCATTGACATTCCAATTGACACTTTCAGAGCAAAGTCTATCACCTCAACAGACCTTTATTCTTTATGACTATATTCTTAACCTCATTTGGTCCTGTGAACGGTCATTTCTAAACAAGACCCAAATTCCAAGCGTCTCTTATCTCACTTAGGCCATAAACTTCGTCCAGCATTGTCACCTTAAATCTAGCAAGACCTTTGACTCTTGTCTCGCACATTCAGATCAAGGCTATCCACAATTCCTGTGAGCCCACTAAATTACATACAGCGGACTACACTCCTGCGAACTCTTGGTCAGTTAGGTTAAAATCACACATGACCAAACCTTTCTAACATTCCTACAAACTCTTCTACACAGTATAACCTTTAACACACATTTATATATAATCGAATTTAGCAAAGCAATGATTATACGCAAATGCATCTTACATATAGCACAACATTTATATTCTCTTGCATACATAGTGCTATACATACTCTGCACATTTCTTCGCTTTACATTTTCGCCGTTTTCTCCGTTAATAATCACACGCGTATATTCAGTTTAGCACGTTTAAGCATTTCTCAAGCATTACTATACATTTCTATATTAGCCCACTATGTATACGGGCCTTTCTAATTCTAATACACTTTATAGAATAAATACAAATACATTTCCTATTACATTGGTTACATCGGCTAACTTTACGCTACAAGTGTTAACTTCACGTTATAGATTCTACGTTTACGCGATATGCTTGTGAATATGGTACATACATACTTTTTATTCAAATTGCGCTCTCTCAGTTCCCCCCTTTGATGACCTCTAGGAGTCATCACTAAATGCAATTTGAATAACACTTTACACAGAACTAGTTACAAGATTCCCTCTTTTTATCGTTTCGAGAGCTCTCAAACTTTTGTACTGTTGGTCTTGTAAGGCAGCTAATCTCCTTTCTTGCTCTCTCATGGACCTTTGTAACCGGTTCGACCTATACCATTTGTACAATTTCACTAACCCTAACAATGTGATTATGCAAATCAATACTATCAATACAGGTTTTAATATATACCACACAATGCTTTTACCAAGGTTGGCAAACCAACTTCCAACCATTCCTACTCCATGACCTACTTTCTCCCAAACATTTACTTTTGTCAAATCTTCGATTTCTTGGTGTATCTCTGTAATGTTCCGTATGACTTTCTCAAGTGGTTTTGAATTATCTGGAATGTAAGTACAACATTCTTGGACCTTCAAAGCCTTGCAGACTCCGCCCTCTTTTGCTAGCAGTACATCTAAAGCAAGACGGTTCTGAAGAACCATTGCTCTAATCGACTGCATCTCTCCTTCTACTAGCATCAATGACCTTGCAGTACTTGCAGATAATCTATCTACAACTGTAGCTAGTCTCCTGATCTTAACATCGTTAAGTATTAAACCTAACATAGGAAACATCGCTCCAAAAATGTCTCCAACTACTTCAGCATCTCCTATTTCCCTTTTCGTTCTTGTCGAAGCCTTTCCTTCTATGATCGCTAAATCCTTTGCATGATATATTTTGGGGAAGACAATTGCCAAGTAACACGAACCATACCAATTGTCAGGCAGTTTTACATAGGCATTTCTTCCACATACAAAATATACATTAGGAATCGCTTGCATCCCTTTCATAAAATCTTTCGTATAGTATTCTAACCTAAAAGCATGTTCGCAATTTACTTCACCTACAAATACACTCTCATAATACGTCTTGCTTCGAGTTAAACATAACTTTCCTTTCTGCGTTCTATCCAAAGCTATTGGACCATTGCTACCCTTCTTCTTGTGTGCTTTTTCTTCTTCGGTCCAATCTGTTTTCCATTGTCCTGACATTTTTAGAATCTTCTGCCTTCTGTATCTGTCGTCTACCTGTCCTATGAACTTTTTCTCAACTTCTGACACTTTGCAAGTCAGATAATTTCTGCGTGCATATGAAGTATCTAATGTATCCCAAGGAAGAAAGAACTTTGTCAATCTATCTTCCTTTTTATAATAGTCCCACTTATTCATTTGTTTATAATTCGGGACTTCAGGCAGTACCGAATCATAATTTGAAAAGTAGTACTCGAACCCTTCTCTACCATAAAATATACTGAGCAATAAACTACATGTTATCCCATAAGTCAGTGGGAGATGATGATATCTGATGCCTTCATCTACGGAAGCCGGCAATTGCATACATACATAACATTCTTTGGCCTCCATGGCATCGATATACTCATACAATAGCTTGGCATATGCATTTGATCTAAAATTTCCCTGTGACTCGTCTACGTGTAACCTGCGAGCTTCATTTGCCAGTAACGTCTTTTCACGGATGACATTGCTCTCCTCCTTCTTCCCAACAAGAGCAGGTTTCAAAGTCGTTACAGGCTTTACATCTGTTGTCTCTTTTTCACTTGCATGTCCTACCATGTACGATGTGGTAACTACTGTAATAATAAGAAAAATTACTACCGCTATTAGTGTACCTATTATGCATTTGGCTTTTCGGGTTGGGTTGCCATTCTCCATGTTATCAAAACAGCGTAGCTCTTTCCTTTACGAAGAAAAGTTTTCTTTTCAAGTCTTTGTTTTGCTTTATTTGCTTTCTCAGTCTGTAAAGTGCTCTTTAGCAACAAAAAGTCTCTTTTCACAACAATGTCTTTTTATCTTCAGAAATAGACAACCTTAACCCTTCTCCGTCCTCTAAATGTAATCCCTAATTTTATTCTTCTTTCCACTCGGCGCTAGGTTATCTTCTTCTTTATAGCTTAAACACAAAAGTCTTTATGCATCTACAATGATTCTCGTACCTGCAGCTCTAATAACATGTTCCAATAATTCCAAACGAATGACTTTTTCTTCTTGTTCTGGTATTTGGTGACCAAAAGTTGGAAACTCTAATCGATTTAGTACTAGATCTTTGATCCAACTCAGGTAAGGGGGTATGGGAAGTGTGAAAGTCAGTAACCCCTCAGTCTCGAGTCCAGGCGTCAACATCCATATCTCCACTGCCACAAATGGATCGAGATTGATCACTTTCACTTCTTTCACTCTCCCAGATTTCTGTCCCCAAGACATCTGCTAGATAAGTCCACTCTGGGGTGGCGTACCTTCTGCAGGGCACACGTACCCTTCTTGATCTTCTTGGACTCTCAGATTCTGAATCTGTAGTTTCTTCTTCTTGATCCGACTCTTCAGAGATCGGGACAAGGGTTCTCTCTTGATTTGCTTTTAAGCTTGGCCTTCTCCTTCTCTCCGGCCAACTAGCTTCGTCACTCCTTGTCCTCCTGCTCCTTGTTCTTGGACTTGTCTCTTGATCACTCACAGCTTGTTCGGTATCTGATTCGAACTCCCAGGTACTCTCTTCTTCTGAAACGACTTCGGTCCCACTGGTATCCTGACCGTCGTCGGCCTGCTCCGACACAGGCTCAGCCTCTTCGATCACCTCTACAGCTTGGCTTTCCCCCTCTGTGGCTTCTCCGCTTTCCGCTGGATTCTCATCCGAGAGAGGAGCTGTTTCTTCCAGAGGTGTTGGCACTCTTCGGGTGTGTGAGGCGTGTATCCAGTTGGGCAAGCCTCCACACTTTACTGCAGTGTTCGTAACTAGTATGACTTGGAACGGTCCTCGCCAGCGCACGTCTAGACAGTTCTTCCTGACGTGCTTCTTCACCAGGACCCAGTCCCCCGGACACAGGTCATGGCACAAGTCTTGTGCTGATGGAACCTCTGCAGCCTGGACCTGGAGGGACACAGAATGAATGGCATCAGATAGTCCCTTGCAGTAGTCCAAGATCAAATCGTCTGTGATGTTCAACAACGCTGCAGTCGGAACCGATGGCAGTCTCATAGCTCTTCCCATTAGCACCTCGTGTGGAGAGAGACCTGTTCTTCTATCTGGTGTGCTACGTATGCTCATAAGAACCAATGGAAGTGCATCAGGCCAACTCAGAGATGTCGATGAACAAACTTTGGCAAGTCTGGATTTTATCGTACTGTTAATTTGCTCTACGATCCCTGAAGCTTCTGGTCGATAACTGCAATGGAGCTTCTGATCGATACTCAAAGCTGAACATAGCATCTTCACTATTTCGCTGTTGAAATGAGTTCCTCTGTCCGATTCCAAAGAGGATGGCACCCCGAACCTCGGTATCAACTCTCTAAGCAACAATTTTGCTACTGTAAGTGTATCGCACCTACGTGTCGGGTAAGCTTCAACCCATCTAGAAAATATACAGACAATCACTAACACATATCTGAGTCGATTGCACTTGGGCATTTCGATGAAATCCAGCTGCATTCTATTGAAAGGCCCCCCAGACCTCCCTATATGACTCAATGTGACTGGTGTTCTCTTTCCTACGTTTAGTTGCTGACAGATCGCACAACGCTGACATACTGCTTCTGCCGCTACTCTAAACTTCGGATTAAACCACGTTTGTCTGAATACTCTCACCATAGCATCTCTACCTATGTGTGCTGATCCATGCAATTTCCTTGCCATTGGACTAACAAGTTTGTTTGGTAAAACTGCTCTCCCATCTGCAGAAATCCAAAAATTCATTTCACTTTTAGTACATCCAGCTGTCTCCCAGCCCTTTTTCTCATCATCTGGAGCATTTTCCTGAACACATTTTAACTCGTCCCACGTATCTACAGTGTCTAACAACATTGTCAATTCAGTTCTTTCCTGTATTCCCCCCACTTCTACATTGGTGTGAGAATAACCTTGTTCTGCACAGTAACGTGCTACCTCATCGGCATAACGGTTGCCTTGCGACACAAAGTCTAAATTCTTCGTGTGCGCGGCGCATTTGACGACCGCTATGGCTGTCGGACCTTGCAATGCTTCTAACAATAATCTCACGAATTCTCCATTCCTAATGGGAGAACCCGAGGAGGTCATGTAACCTCTTTGAGACCATAACTGCCCATAGTCGTGAACTACCCCGAAACCATACTGGCTATCGGTGTATATGGTGACTCGAATTTTGTTACCTGCTAAACAGGCACGGGTCAAAGCAATAATTTCAGCTACCTGAGCGGAATGTACTCCTTCCAGGCAGGCGGCTTCCACAACTCTGGTAATTGTACAAACTGCATAAGCTGCTCTCAGCTGACCAATATCGTCTCTTACGCATGAACCATCAACAAAGAATATTTCATCGGGGTCAGTCAATGGCTCATCTACGATATCTGGTCTCGGTTTGGTGCATAGTTCAGTCACATCAAGGCAGTCATGATCTGTACAAATTTCATCATCAATATCATTTGGAAGTGGCATCAACGTAGCAGGATTCAAGACGGAACATCTTTTTAGGGTCACATTCTCGGCAGCCAATATGACTTGCTCGTAGCGTGTGAGCCTGCTATTCGTCAGATGCTGAGTCTTAGTCCTGGTCATTAACAATTCTACAGAATGCGGTACGTACACCACTAACTGATGTCCCATAACCACACTTTCACATCTTTCAATGCTGACACCCGTTGCAGCTACGGATTTGAGACATCCGGGCAACGCTGCGGCTACTGGGTCTAATGTAGCCGAAAAGTAAGCAACTGGCCTACGCGCATTGCAGTGTATTTGGGCCAAAACTGCTAAAGCGCAACCTTCTCTTTCGCAGCAGTAAAGCAAGAATGGTTTTTCGTAATCAGGCATTCCCAAAGCCGGGGCACGACACAAGTCCTCCCTCAGCTGCAAAAATGCCATCAAACAATCCTTGTCCCATGGTACCGGATCACTCACTCCTTTGTGCGTCAGTTGTAGTAAAGGTTTTGCCTTCAGTGAAAAGTTGGCTATCCACTGCCGACAATAACCGACCATGCCTAGAAACATCCTGACTTCTCTTTGTGTTTTAGGCGCGTTCATTTTCATGATCGCCTCTATTCTGTCTGGAGACACCTTCCGTTTTCCTTTTCAATCCTGTGGCCCAAGTATTGCACTTCAGTCAGACAATACTGCAATTTACTTGGAGACACCTTGTGTCCGTTCTCGGCCAAGTGATTTAACAAGGTGATGGTGTCTACCTTGCAAGCTTCCTCAGTTTCTGACGCCACTAGGAGGTCGTCTATGTACTGGACTAGAACCGAGTTCTTGGGCAGTACTAGACTTTCAAGATTTTTCTTCAGCAGCTGGTTAAAAATCGATGGGCTTTCTGTATACCCCTGGGGAATACGACACCATGTTAAAACGCGATTTTCCAGCTTAAAAGCGAAAAGATACTGGCTCTCCTCATCTAAAGGAATCGAAAAGAAAGCCTGGCACAAGTCTATCACTGTGAACCATTCAGCTTGGAACGGTATCTGAAACAATATCACTGATGGATTTGGTACCACTGGACAACATGAAACAACGATATTATTAATCTTTCGAAGATCCTGCACTATTCTGTATTTCCCACTAGGCTTCTGCAAACCCATAATCGGGGAGTTACATGGACTTCCCACGATCTCCTTCAGTATTCCCTGTTTAATCATGGATTCGATCACAGGCTTTATTCCTGCAATCGTCTCCGGTGTCAACTTGTATTGTGGTGTTCTTGGATACTCGGCATTGGGTTTTACCATGATCTTTACCGGTTCTACCCCTTTACTCAGTCCTATTTCCTCTCCAGTAAAATCCCACACTTCAGCCGACACTGTCTCCTTCAGGTCCTGTGGAAGCTCCTCCACCGTTAGGGTAGGATATAGTTCCACACATTCCTGCGAGTTTACAACCTTAAAATCGGCATCATCATCGTTAGTCTGCACTTCTACTCCTTCAGGTGTGCAATATATTGTGCAATTTAGTTTACACAACAGATCTCTTCCTAGCAGACACACAGGGCTAGAATCACAAATCACAAACTGATGTTCATCACTGTAATTCCCTATCTTCACTGACACTGGTTCTGTCAGAGGATTCGTCATCCTCCTGTTTGCGACTCCTACCACCTGAATCGTCTCTCCCGACATTGGCAAACCTGGGACTACCGCCGATCTCAAAGTGGATCGAGTGGCCCCCGTGTCTACCAAAAAGGTCGTTGGACATCCAGCCACCTCAGCTTCTACGTATGGTCCTCTCTGGTCTACCTCCAGGGCTGCTCCTAGAGTACAGTCTTCTTCCCTATTCACTCGTTGCCCTGTAAGAGGATCAACGTAGTAGCATTCTTCTCCTCCTACGAACAGTGGCAGTTGTCTATAGGTTTTTCCTCCATTTGTAATGCGAGGCGGTTGAGGGAACGGGGCTCGAGGAGTCTGAGTCCCCCCTTTGATAAACTTTCCCTTCGGGACTGCTGCTCCCTTAACCATGCTGGTTTGAACCTCATCCTCCTCCTGTTCTAATTCCCCCGTCTCGACATTATAGGGACACTCGCGTCTCCAGTGTCCCACCTCGTTACACTGATGGCACCTCGTTGTCTTTTTCAGTGTTGCGATGTCTACCCTCGGTCTCGGTCTTTCTTCCTCATCTCTGCTTTGATTATTCTGTTTCTTTCCTGGGGTTCCTGTTCCCTGTTGCCGCTGTCCACCCTTTCCAGCTGATTGCATTTGCACCAACATCCGCTTTTCCTTAAGTTTCTTTGCTTTCGAATCTATTTCATCGCTACAGTACCTTGCATACCTCAGAATCTCATCTAAAGGTTTGTTCTGCCAACAGATCAAATGCTGTTGAATCATCAGGCTTATGTCTGGCCTCAATCCTAGGACAAACTTCGACACAAACTGTCCTATGTCTTTGGGGTCCATTACATCCAACCCACTGTACTGTTTGAATGCTTTCAGCAATCTCTCATAGAACTCGTGAACGGTCTCTTTAGGCTCCTGCGTTGTTCGATCTATCTTAACCCAGTCTATGTCTTGCACCGGCACTTTCTCTTTTAACCATGCAATTACTCTTTCGTACTTTTCCATTACTCTCTCTGATGGACCGTTTGTCTGAACATCCCTCGGGGGTTCACAAGCGGGCCATTCAATACTAAGTTTGCATGCCGTCCACAAATCTCCGGGTACTACGATATCAAACAGAGTGTTCAAATCGATCCACAGTACCTTAGAGATCTTCACAAACCTCTCTACCTGCTTATACCACTCAACGGCGTTCTCTCTGAGTTTTGGAAAGGAATTGGTAAACGCCGCTAAATCCCCCCTACTCCAGGGTACATGCACGTAGCTTCCGTTCGCGATTTCTCGCAAAGGGAAAGCTTCCATTCGCATTAGCTCTCCATCTTGGGACCTCGCAAGTGTACTCCTTCTGACGGATCCCCTCTTAGACCATCTTTCCTCCCATTTATCCAAATCCCTCCATACTCTGATACTCAGTATCAGTTCCTTTATGTGTACTTTCAGCCCAATCGTCCTACGATCATCTAGATCTTGATCCGTGCAATTTAGCCTATGGTTGCCCTGTAACGCTTTAGTTCGTGACATGTCTATCATATACCTGTCTGCCAACTCAGACAATTTTTCATGAACTGACCTCGCTTTTCGAGTAACGTCCTTAGATATAAACAGTATTTCATCATGATCATACAGCTCTATCCTTTCCATTGGCAATGTACCGTCTATTATTTCATCCAAGTCTGATTTTAAACTCATTACATCGAGCCGTTTTGCCTTTATCTCAGCTTTCAGTACCTCACTCCTAGGCTGTTCGCTTACATCCCTCTCACCCCCACTACGAGCCCTACGTCTCGGTGCAGGTGAGTTATTAGGCGTCCTTCTTGTTTCTCTTTGTTCCCACCTCTCTAGATCCCAAGCTTTTCCATCCTCCCTTGGGGTATGGTGGAACATTGATCTATTCCCCATTACTACATTCTGTCTTTTCGGCTCGGTCTCTCTGGATGTGAGATAGGATCTTCCGTTCTGTTCTACATCACTGCAACTTCCTTGCTGTCTGGTGTCACTTAATAAATGGAAAGGTCCTTCACGGTCCTCCATGTTCCCGCGATCCCGTCCGTGATCACTGGATGTATGGCGAGACCTTTCGCGACTCTCTATATTCTCGTGACTCCAACGTCGCGCGTTTTCTCCCGGGGCATGGTGAGTGCACCTGAAGCTATCTCGGTACTCCTGTGTCTTACGTTCTCCTTCACTGAGAATGAGGCGAGGCACTCCCCCACACCCTGCACTCCTGTCGTCGCACATTTGTCTACTGCCACTAGTGGTATGGCAAGTATCTCCCTTGCTTCCTTGACTCCCTCTCTCCCACTCTGGGCTGCTTTCGCCAGCTCTGCAGTGAGAGAGGATCCTGTTATCCTGATCTCTCCATTCTGCTTCTGTTTCTAACTTTTTATTCTGAGTCTCTTCGGCAGCATCCCATTCTCTCAAATACTCACTTAATTCCCTAAAGGTTTTTGGTTTCGGTCCCCTCAGATCCATCTGTCCTCTCTCCCTCTGTTCTGTCCAGGGACCTGTTGCGGAATCCAATGGGGTACTCCGACTCTTTGGTCCTAGCGACTGCCTTTGGGAATTGATCGTATTATTCCTACTCTCCATCTCTGCCCTTTCTCTGTCCCATCATGCCTGTTCCTCCTGCTGGACTCCCTCTGGGTTGTAGATTGACACTATAGGACCTATGGTAACAGGTACTTGTAGAGCATCTGGCATTTGATACGACCTTGCATGCTGCGTTTCTGGCACCTTCTGGACCACGAATCTTCCTACTACTCTCTGTACGGGACTAGATTGAGGTACTTCCTCACCTTTCTTGGAATCCCACTCTGATACTGGGAGCGGTTTATATTCCCCCCATCTAGCTCCGTCCCCTTGCTGTAGTTCGGGACTTTCGGCTTCTCTGTTGTACGGAGGTGGTCTATCTAATAGTAGCCTATCTATCAGATCCTCATCTGGCTCGCTATCCTCATCTTCTTCTAGAGGTTTCTTTTCTCCCGTAGTCTCTAGCATTGTGAACAGTTTGTCTGCTTCTATTTTTTGCACCCTCCACTTTTTAGCTTCATCGTCCCATTTAGCATCCTGCACTGCTTTTACCGATCGTCTCACTCTTTCTTGGCGCCTATTCAAGCTCTTTTCGTGTGCCGTTCTAAACCATGCACTAAGGGCTTCGAACTGTGTTGGCCTCGGTAGAGGTCTCGTTGCAAGCATTACCACTTTCAGTTGGTTCAATACTTCTAGCTTAAACGTCCCGTATCTCGGGAACGTCAGTTCCTCATTTCCTTCTGTTTGCTTATTCCACTCAGAGATCCATAGTATTGAGTGTAAGCCTACATTCACTGCCATATGGTAAGCTGGTGTGCCTTCTGGTGGAGCTTCTTCTCCTGCATACAAGTTTCCTCTATCTCTCCTAAAGATCGCCCTTAAACGTTTAAAACACTTCATTTTCAAGAATCTACGATTTTCCTTTTAATTCTCTTCCTTGTTTACGTCCTGATGACAACCACCAATCCCTACGCGGCTCTCGCTGATCGGCCTATCCCAGCGCGGTTCTACACTGGCCGACCAATCTCAGCGCGGCTCTACGCTGACGTCACTCGTCCCCTCTGCAGCAGTTCCCCTCCTTTCTCAACTCGTCTCACGGTCTTGCATGCGTTTTCATTCATACGCCGAAAAATGACTACTTCCGTCCAAGCGATCACTTTTCTCTGACTGTACGGCCACAGTCTAACTGTAATTGTCACCTCAACTGACGAGACGTCTTCCCTCTCACGGTCAGACGCTCGCCTTAACTGATAGGTTACTTACACACAGTAAACGTCCGACCAGCGTCCGTTACTCATACACTCACTCTGTCACTCCCCCTATCATCGGTCCTGCAGGCGATCAATGGTACCTCATGACCCCCTGTCAATGGTAGACAATTACTCTGGGTGTTCGATACACCCGAACCACTTAAGCTCTCCTTGAACTTAAGATTTTATCCGGTTGCGCGCGCTCACAACCTTCCCTCAATCACACTACAGGCATTCAACTCCGCTTGACATTACAACACAGGTACAACATAAAACACCGCAATCTGGCAACGCATGACCCTTATACTCACTCTCGACCGATTCTGCTGCTTTTCTCTTGACGCACCGTCAGCACTGTCTTCGGCAGGGATTCTTCTTCTGGTCGTCGATGACTAGGGACCTTGGGGTAATCTAGACCTGACCTAGGTTGTCTTCCTCAAGAAGAAAACCATCCTCTGCTACCAACTGCGGGGAATGAGATTTTGATACCCTTTTTGATCACTTAGATACTTATCTCATTCATCTATTTGGATCGATTATTTTCTGTCATTGAGTAAAAGACAAACCCCGCATAGGTTAAATTAACCCCATAAACTGACGCAACTCTGAAGAACCACTTACGACTGATGAAGTTTTAAAAGTTTAATATAAAATCAGAATTAAGTGCATATACAATCCTCTCAGGATAAGATTCAACAAGTATACAGGAACTAGAAGGAACATAAATTCCCTAAAGAACCTCAGTCTACAAAAGAATACAATTAAAGTCAATTCCAATATCAGCAGATTAAAAAGCATAGACACAAAGTGGTTCCGTTGCGTCATCTACAAAAAGAATAAACAAGTTAATTCTGTCCCTACTCTGTACTAGGTGACATCCCTACTTCGCAATTTCCTTACCTAAAAAAGGTGTCAGCAGTTTGACTTCCAAAGAAGTTCAAACTCTCTTAGCCTCTAATGGTAACTTATGTCGAGAAGCAGTACCCTCTCTGCCTACCCATCCGCTCTCTAAGGATCCTCGGCCTACTGCTCTCTTGCGCTCTGATCTTTCTCTCTGGCCATCTGCTCATGCCATCTGCGCTCCTAACTCCTCCTCCCCAGGGTGCTGTCCCTAAATACACAATCACCGTATGGGTGGAACGCCCCTTGACGCCCACCACGTACACATACATATGAGGTCATTTCTAGCTCTTTCCATAGTTTCATCTCTTCGCGTCGTCCGTTAAGTTGACCTTGCTTCGTAGGCACCATCTTCGTCTTCTTGCTGGTGACTTCATTGACATTCCAATTGACACTTTCAGAGCAAAGTCTATCACCTCAACAGACCTTTATTCTTTACGACTATATTCTTAACCTCATTTGGTCCTGTGAACGGTCATTTCTAAACAAGACCCAAATTCCAAGCGTCTCTTATCTCACTTAGGCCATAAACTTCGTCCAGCATTGTCACCTTAAATCTAGCAAGACCTTTGACTCTTGTCTCTCACATTCAGATCAAGGCTATCCACAATTCCTGTGAGCCCACTAAATTACATACAGCGGACTACACTCCTGCGAACTCTTGGTCAGTTAGGTTAAAATCACACATGACCAAACCTTTCTAACATTCCTACAAACTCTTCTACACAGTATAACCTTTAACACACATTTATATATAATCGAATTTAGCAAAGCAATGATTATACACAAATGCATCTTACATATAGCACAACATTTATATTCTCGTGCATACATAGTGCTATACATACTCTGCACATTTCTTCGCTTTACATTTTCGCCGTTTTCTCCGTTAATCATCACACGCGTATATTCAGTTTAGCACGTTTAAGCATTTCTCAAGCATTACTATACATTTCTATATTAGCCCACTATGTATACGGGCCTTTCTAATTCTAATACACTTTATAGAATAGATACAAATACATTTCCTATTACATTGGTTACATCGGCTAACTTTACGCTACAAGTGTTAACTTCAGGTTATAGATTCTACGTTTACGCGATATGCTTGTGAATATGGTACATACATATTTTTTATTCAAATTGCGCTCTCTCATGTGCAAAACCTCACAGAATAGAAATACAAAACAGTATAATTACTGCACCACACATGGGATTGTCAGTGGATTTTCCATGTGTGGTCTAAAAGACGGCTGGGACATGGGTGTCCCTTCCAGAAGAGAGCGCAAGGGGGCCAGCAGGTGCTGTGAGGAACCCACGGTGTGTAGTGTAAAGTGGACAGCCCACTTGGGATTTAAAAGGAGAAGGAAGTTATCGGGTGTAAATTCGGCATGAAGATTAAGGAAAACGAAGAAGGAGTGGTGGAAGCAGCCTGAGGTGGGGCTGTAGGTCCCATTCCTAGGTGGAGGAATGGCGGGTGAGTTGTGGAAGCAGTCTGTGCAGCATAGGCTTCCTTGTAGTGACTCTGGCGGTCTTTGACTAATTTTGTGCAGATTGCCTGCAGCCCCAATGAAACGAACCTCAAGAGATCCCTCAATGAAAACTCACACCTTTAGCAAAAACTGTAAAGGAGAGAGGGGATGTAATCAGCAGGGGAAAGCACAGAGCAGCAAAGTACGATCACACACGGCAACACAACAGGCGTCCTCCTCCAACAGGTTCTGGCATGAGCGACCACAGGATATAAGTGTGAGAATGGAATCCTCTTTAAGGGGCCTATTATGATTGCGGTTTTCCCACATCCTCCGGGCCGGCGGAAGCCACCACCGGCCCGGCGGATGCGGGAAAACCGCTGCAGAGCCTCGAAAGACCCACCACCATATTAGGATGGCTGGTGAGTCTGGCATTCCGTCCGCAGCTTTTCTGCCGCGGTCGCCTTCCGACCACGGCGGACAAGCACTAACATGGCTTGCTGTGTCTATCAGACACCGCCAGCCATATTAGGATGTCTGGAGTACTATGCCTTTACATGGCAGCATTTCCGCCGTGCAAAGGCATACATATTTTTGTTTGGGGACCCATTGCGGGCCCCCAGGAGTGAAGGGGGGTGGGGGTGCAAATTGGGGGTACCTATGGTACCCCCCTGCATTTGCGTGCACAAAGCGGCAGGCACCGCGCAGTGCCTGCCGGTTTGTGCATGCAAATGCACAGCTTAAATTTTTAACATTGCGGCGGGTGCTGCCCGCCACAATTTTAAAAATACAGGATGTGACCGCCAGGGTGGCGGTCACATCCTAATTTGCACGGAGGGACAGCCGCTGCCCCAGCGGACGGTCCCTCCTACTCCGGGGGTCCGCCATCATAATCGGACCCTAAGTCCGGAAGCCTTCTCCTCCCCTTACCAGCTACAGTTGATCTCCCTACATCTCGGGCAAATACCCTGCTAGAAGATCTAGTAGCTGGCAAAGGAAAACTGCATCACCTGTTGTTCACGCTGGGGAGTTCGAAGGGAGGACAAAAGGAGAGCGGAGCAGACCAGATTATAGTAACGACGGATCTTCAGGGTGGTGCAGAGTTGCTCGCAGTATCGGAAAAAGAATCCTCAATGACCAGGGTTTGAACCAACCGGGAAGCCAAGCAGTCCTAACACCAAGCTCTTCACAGCCTACTGCTATTGAGATAACGCTGAATCAGATTTTAGGTGAACTCCATGAAATTTAATTATTCCAAGAATGTGCTTATCAGAAAACTAATTAACAGCTCGAGCAGATTAATGACAATATCTAAAAACTTGCCTCTTGATTGACCCAGGAGGAGCGGAAGGCATCCACCTTGGAGGATACTTGTGTAAACAACAGGAAGGCGTCTACTCAAGAATGCAAGTGGAGCTGGAAGACCTCCAACTAAAGCTAGATGAGGTTGAAAACAGAGCCCGGCGTACCAATCTGAGGGTTGCTGGTTTACGAGCAAACAACAGGGGTAGGGTGGTTAGTAGGTAATTCACAGGTAGAACACACTTAATAGCTTGTCCTAAATAGTACAGATATAACAAGTAGGTACACTCATAAATAAAAATATTTTAACACTGTCAGGGTTACATATTTCTATCCATATACTGGTATACAAGTTTCAAAGTGTTTGCACATGTTACCTGATCTCTGGAATATGGGGTGTCCACTCTTTGTTTGTCTGAACAAGCTGATAACAGCGTTTTCATTGCATTCAACTGAAGAAGCATTTCACAAGCCATTGTGTCAAAGAATGTAATATTGGCAAGAGCTGCAGAAGCAAGCAGGCAGACCTCTCCACAGGATGCCTCTTGGCACAATTCTAGGAAGAGAGAAAAATGCAAGTTATTTTCATTTTGTTTTGATATCAATATGCAAATAGAGCTCAAGAAATAGCATACATTTGGTGCTAGCAGTTGTAACCATTTATTTCCTGATTGGCGCTCTTCAGTCAGGTGTAGTGAGGTTCCAGTGGCACAGGGAGCAATTTATAAACAGTGTCATAGATATAAACGAACCATTTTATTCAGCTGCTAATGTTTATTTTAATCTCACAATTCTGCAAGAGACAGAGAGTGTGGACTAGGCACGTATCCACATCTTTATACCTGCCTCCCATTCCAGCGTGTGGGATCAGAAAACACGGGCCAGATGACATAAACTGTCGGAAATATTACCCCAGTGCAGTTCCACAGCACCATGTGCAATATTCTGCAGAAGCAAAATACTGCTTCTGTATTGAGTCTGTGCTAAAGTCACATGGACCTGGCGAACTGCAATGTTGCAATACAAAGTTGTCAAGCATTAGCACACACTGGCCTGATATCAGCGCAATGCATATAATCTGAGGAAAGAGTTTGAGCCACAATGTGGTAGGAGATGCTCCCGGTAATATGACTTGAAAACAGTCACTAACCCATCATATTGATGCCATGTGTGTGTGCGGGCTCACCGTGGCTAGTAAGTGTGAGGTACGAGACAGAAGTGGAAGAGCGGGACACCCGGTAGTTGGGCCTGGGGGTTTGAACTAGTCATGCAGAGGTGAGGAGCAGGAGGTTTTGTATTTACTTTTTGGGTGACAAGCAATGTCCCAGATCAGGTTTTAGGGGACAGGAGAATACGTCTGTCACAGTTTTTTGGCCCAAGCATGGGGAATAACCATTCAGTCAAATGTTTTCGAATGCTCATTCCCAATTCCTGAGACGAATCTGCTTATATATACCTTGTACACTGAGTAAGTGCTAAGTCTCAGGGGTGGGCACCCTTTGCAGGGCACTTTATAGTGCATCAGCGGGAGCATTGCATGCTGCCAACATGAAAGGACGTGCTATACCTCAGCCCACAGCCCCTGCATCCCCTCACTCGCCCCACACCCCCAAGAAGTGTCTGTAGATTTAACAGGTGCCTGCCCACATCCAATAATCTAGGCTTTGATTTACAGCACTCAGTTACTTTGGTTGCAGGAACAATGGGTCACTTGTGATCTAGCGTAACAGTTTTTTCCCTCCTACCACCATTGATGTTGCTCCACCATGCCTGTAATGAGGGCCTATATGGAGTGCGTCAGCAGGCAAATTTCTGTTTTGCCTTGAGAGATAACACGAGAAAGGGAAAGTTGTCTCAGATGGGGAAATTATGAAGTTAGCCCCAACTACGTATGTCGAAAATGTGTCTTTTGTACAAAGACTACAAGGACAGCGTTGGTGTATTTCATAGGAAAATAATGAGTGCACCATATTTGGAAGACAACTGATTAAAAAGGTGATTAACATTTAATAGTGCGTTTTTTTTAAATATAACCTGGAGACACACTGTTGAATCTTTTTACAATGTGCCAAAATATCAAGCATTTGCAATGTAATAGGTCTCGCCTTTGTTAGAGTTTGAGCTATAGGCATTGTAAATGACAATGCCTTTTATTTATGTGTTTTGAAAACCAACACATATATAAAAGGCATTGGTATTTATAATGGCAATAGCTCAAAAGCTCGCAAATGCGCAACGTCATTCAAAGTACACTAAAAGGGAGGGAGAGGGGGAGGAAAATGCGGCAGTTGGGGAGGCCCATGTGTTAACAGGTGATGCGGCGTCAACAAAGTGAATACGACGGGTCGCATCTAAAGAAAGGGGCACGGCCACCATTAACGTGAAAGCACGGCATGGGGCGCGTTCACAAAAAAAACGTCACTAATTTAAATGAATGCTTCCTGTTAGAAATTTGGCATTCCAATGGTACACACCAAGCTCGCATTTCCAAAGCTCTCCCAATGGTGGCCGCTATATTTACAGCAGACTGCGGTGGCAAAGAAAATAAAGAAAGGAGCGCGGCTGCTACAGTTAAAGCGGACCACGCTGGCAAAGAAAATAAGGAAAGCCGTGCGGCTGCTATAGCTAAAATGGACCACACTGGCTAAGAAAAATTAATAATGTTGATGAAAAGGTGCAAGTAGGGTGAGCCTTGCATTTTGTAACTATGACGTAGCCACCATAACTAATAAAAATATAAAAGCGGGCGCCCTGCTGTGTTGTAGGAAAGCATGTCATGGGTGGAAAAGGAGAAAATCATTTAGGAAAATTGTGCTCATAGACTAAATAAAATATACGGAGTAACAACACTAGTAAAATAGCCAGTCCTCATAGAAGGTTACAAATGTAGAAAAGGCGATACTAAGGAGGAACCACCAAGCTTATTCATGAATCAAAAGCAACAATTTAGAAAGGACAGTAACAGGAGCCAATTGAAAAGATGGGCGGACAATGGGCGGAGCTTCAAGTCTATACCTGAATAAAGTATGCCGTGCAGAGCAGCGCATGCGCTGCCCAGGCTCGACCTAAAAATCAGAGATAGCTTGATAAAATATCTTTTTTTACCAATCTTCCATTAACTGCTTCTGTGAAATTTCTTGCATACTAAGAATAAACAAAAGGTATTTCAAGCACCTTTCTAGGGGTTGACTTGTCACACTAAAAAGATTGCAATTATTTTACTGCTCATATATCCTAGGAATTCAGCTTACAGTTTAATAAATTAAGCAAAGACACTTGACAAAACAACAGCAAATAAAATATGGCATGCAAGCTTTATTCTTAGCTATCACTATGATTCCAATGGGCATTAGCGACATATTCCATATGATAGGCAAGGCAACCTGAGAGCATATATTTTATATATTTTTTAGTTATTAGCTTTTTTATATTTTACATGTTTACAAGCACATGCTTTACTAGGGTATCGAGGGTGAAAAATCGTGCTTGAAGCTTGAAAAGTTTTGACCAGATTCTTAAAACATGTTCTGGAGTATTTCTACTTAGTTCCTTCCTGAAAAAAATATCAGGGGTTGCAGATAATTTTTTCAGCACCTCGTAAGCACAAACAACGTAATAAAGAAGAGTTACCATTTTAGTTAAATATGCATTGCTACCTTTTACACTTCCTCGCCCTAGTCTTCACCAGTGAAGTGGGTCCTAACTGTACTTGCGCCCTTTAAATATGTTTTACTTTGCCCCTCCGCCTACAATCATGGATTCCTCCTTGTAACAACAGCATATCCTGTAAATAGCATGGAAAGAAATTGGAAGCAGAGCCAATGTGAGGAGGGAAGCGAGAGCAGGGCAAGGAAGATCGGGCTCTCAATATTAGAGATTACCAATAAGAAATCAAAACTTTGACTCAAATAACATTTGAATCTCTGTATATGGTCACTTAAGATATTGCATTCCACAGGCAATTATGAGCAAATTATAAACAAACGAAATTGTAATGGACTCTTATTATTAGCGGGCAAATATTATGCTATAAGTCCACTTGATATTTCTTCAGGTAAAATATATTTAATTGGTGGAGGCATGGCTAATTCTTAAGAAAATACTTCAGCAAACTGTCATGAATGATGATATGGATTATTGGAATTGACAAATGTAGTTTATCGGTAAAATTTAGGTATCAACAAATATTTGTGTACTAAATGGCACTAGTAGTGTCCCAATAACATGTTCCTACCTCCCTTCTATTCAGTCATTTCTAAAAGCTCGTCTCAACCACACTCCAGATGCCCTACTGCTCTAAGCAAACCACCCATTGGATGATAAACTACTTGCTATAATAAAACCACCTCCATATAAAGCTCTTTGCTGTTCCCTGGAAATAGGTCCACACTATTTCACCAATTCAAAAACAAATGAATTAAGAAAGGTTTGTATAGCACAAACATGCTGCACCCTAAAATAGGAAATGCAAAAACAACAGTTGATGGACAAACTCAGAACAATGTCATGCATTCACCCCAGTACAGAGATCTGTGCCTAAACCCATCGATTTTTTGCTCACCATGCCAGTCCAGTTTGGACCCAGCCGTATGTAAATCAGTCTTGACCTTGTGCCTCATGGGAACAGTCCAGCCTGAACTGCCAAGACAGGTCCTCCCTGGACTGGAAACAAGCATCCTAGGACCGGTTTCGCGGTTTCACCCCTCTTCAGACAGAATAGGTTGACTCCAGTGGCAAAAGAATGATGGATAAAACCCAGATCGTTATGGCTGAGGGTGGATGTTTGCATTGTCCAGCATTCCGCCCATCAATTGTTTCTTTTGCATATGTCGCCCTAAGTGTAAAGGGCATGCTCAAACGTGGGTCCCGTACTCACTACACCACTGGATTCATGCTAGCCTGGCTGATGAAGGGTGATGGCCTGAAACTGGTCCCAGGATGCTTGTTTCTGGTCTACGGAAGACCTGGCTTGGCATTTTGGGCAGGACTGTTCCCACAAGAAACAGGGTCAAGACTAATTTGCATATGGTTGGGTCCAAACTGGGGTGGTGTGGTGAGCAAAAGAATGATGGATTAAACCCAGATCCTTGTGACCGGGGTGAAAATGTTGCATTGTCCAGCATTCCGTCCATCAATTGTTTCTTTTCCTAAAATAGGAAGCCAAGGTCCACCACTCAACCCAGTAGTCAAGTTATACCATGATATCTATGAAATTTAGTTGAAACAATTGGTATCACAAAAAGTATACAAGAGTGCATCAATTGGAGACCTTAACATTTAAAAATAATTTGGAATTGACATTATTTTGGTATGCGTGCAACACAAGCAATGATAGGTCGCTCTCCAGCTATCGTGAGTAAGTTATCTTAAGGTGGCTTATAGATAAATTAAGTATTGCTTTTACATGACATAGGGACATGTCATCAATCACCAATACTATTATTTTCACAAAGAATGCATACCCTTTTGCCGGCAGACACCGTCACTCAGTCATGCAGGAGAAGCTGCAGACTCAGACATTCGCGAACCAGCAGCCTCTCTGTGTACAGTTTTTACAAGAGAGGTACCACAAGCAAAGGGATTCGTAATAAATCATAGTTTTATGAGTATTCTCTAACTCTGAAGAGAAAGGAGCCACGGCTATCTGTGACATATCCAATACCTTACCTAATGCCAGCGAAGGTAATGTTTATCTGCTTTGCCCATGTACTGAGTCACAAGATAAGCTAGCACGTTAGAAAATAGGATCCTGCATCTAAAATTCTGTGTAGACTCAAGCGGCATTGCAATTAACAAGCCATGTCATTAGAATACGGATTAAGGGCCACTAATGGTAGAACTAAATCTGAGAGCAGATTGGCTTTCACATATAATAAACCTAATCACGCGAGTCACATCGAATAAGATTGAATTATATTACACTCAGGTATAAAGTGAGGAACATTGTAGTAAAGTCAAGGGTTGAGAGTGACTATAATTCACTCTACCTCCATATTTAATCCAATGGTTTCCGTTTCTCAAACTTCGACCACGGACCTCCAGCTATCTAACAACAAGCGCATACTCAATTGGCACCACCTAGCAGCTCGTCCTGGCACTCTGCGCACAATGACACAAGATCTCACAAGTGCCACCGCTAACCTTGAAGCACTGCTGACCCAAACTACAAACACCGATGAAGCTACAAGTGTACATTCATGCTTCTTTGTCTGCTAAGAGCACCATTTTATAGCCACCTATTCCCAACCATATGGTAAACATCACTAGAACTACAAAACTCATACATGGTTTAATAAAGAATGCAGGCAGGCTAAAAGGTTGTTAGCACTGGCCATTAGATGTAAATTCATGGAGCAGATAAAAGATAAAAGGAAAGAATATAAGCAGGCATTACAGAGAGCAAAGAGGGTCTGGGATAAAAAGAGATGGAGTGATATGCTTAGTGCTTGTACTGACTTGGGGCCCGATGTAGGTTGCCAATTACCGGTCGGTAACGGACGATTTCGGCCGTTAACAACCGGTATTTGTGGTTTGACATGTAGGTAGGCTTAATTTACAGAATCGGTATATTTACAGATTCGGTAAATTTACCGATTCGGTAAAATACCGAATCGGTAAATTTACCGAATCGGTAAATACAGATGTAGGTGGCACTGAAAACAGTGCCACAGGCCATTCCCGATTCGTTATTTACCATGTAATACTATTATTATTATTATTATTACATTTCTTATATAGCGCCAGAATCAACCCCCGAAGGGGTATCTCCGCGCTTGCCTTGGGAACCCGTCCTGGTTTTTCCCTGTGAGATAGCCCCTACAGGGCATCCCCAAGGTGAAAGCCAGGCATCCCGCCGCGGGGGGCCGTTGTGGAGATTAAGCAAGCTTAATGCCCAGAGTTGCAGAGTGTGAACCCGTGATTAAGTCAGGCACCGAAGCGAGAATTATCAAGTCCGTGGACATTTGAGCTCAACACCCTGCCGCGTCGGGAATCGAACCCTGGTCCCGGGTCTGACCTCTGCTTCAGGGTCTGCCTTCAGGGTCTGCCTGCTCTAACCAGTGAGCCACACTTCTCCACTATTACATGGTAAATAACGAATTCCAGTATACATGCACATCTGTGCATGTAGAACCTGTGCCATGTGGCACACAGACATGCCCTAAGGGCCTGTTTGTGTGTCACATGGCACACAAGGCAAAATCAGGGGTGCAACAGGGTGTCAAAGTGACACCCTGTCACCCTTGCAAAATCGGTAATATTACCGAATCAGTATTTACCGATTCAGTAATTGACATTGGTTTCTATGGGTCTGTAGGAATCAATGTTAATTACCGAATTGGTAAATACCGATTAGGTTATTACCGAATCATACAGATTCGGTAAAAATTACCGAATTTTTACCTACATCTGATTTACCGAATCTAGAATACCGAATCGGTAAAATTCGGTATTCTAGCGTCGGTAAATCAGATTTACCTACATCTGGGCCAAAGATCTTGCAAGTTTTGGGCCTTGGTGTCATGGGAGGCACATGGGTAACAGAGCAGCCAGCAAATCACATCCCTCTACTTGCATAGTACAACAATTTTAAGGCATTATATTCTAACAACTTGCAATACGTCAATTGTCTTGCCTTAATGAATCATGAGCTTCCACCAGATGATCTAGTAATTGACGTAAGCGAGGTTAAAATTGCCAGGGTAAAATTGCCCTAGATGCCAATCTATGTGGCAAAGCTCCTGGACCTGATGCAGTGACAAGGCTAACTGGTCAAACTATATATTAGCACTGTCAAATGCAATTGCAAGGTGTTTGCCCCCATCCCGGATTCCTGGAAAGGAGCTGAGGTTGTTCCAATATATAAAAAGAAGATATAAGTTTGCCCACAAACTCTAGACCGGTAAGTCTAATTAACACCATTGAAAAAGTGTCTGCCAGGTGATATTGGGGAAAATACACAACTAGATTGAGGATAATAACATACTTTCCACGCTGCAAGTGGGAACTAAAGAGAAAATGAACACCATAGATCAAGTTTTTCGCTTTTTGACACTATTTGAAGACGGTTTTATTCATCAGGGATCTATTTACACATGCCCTTTGTCGATCTGAGATCTGTCTTCGATCTTGTACCCTGTCAAAAGCTGTGGCAGTGCTAGGGGACATGGGGATGCCCTTAAACATTCTTTCTATTCTTGTCCACTTATACAAGGACAACTATGCTAGAGTAAATTGGGGCAATAAGGATCAGCTCTCAGACCCCATTCCGATTTGTAAGGCTTTTGTCAGGACTGTGTGGTGACTTCCACCCTGTTTTTGCTATATCTGAATAATGCAGTCTCCTTTTTGACAGCTAGCCCCTGCGATGCTCCATCGTTGGTCAAAATAAAAGCACATAGTAGTATAATGACCATTATACAGGGTAGACAGACTCATGTGTCAGTCAGTCAGTCAAAATACTTTATTTCGATAATTCAATATCATAAAAAGACGGTGAAGCATACTATACAATCAAATACACATTAAAAACAATTACAATTCATATATTTAAAAAATATCCCACAGATTTCACAAAATTGTTAAAAAGAATCATTTTACATAAATAGAACTGCCATATTACATTACTCTATTAAAATACCAATACATACAGTGCAGAAAGTCCAACTTTATAAAAATTCAATCACTTACAATTCATCATTTTCTTGTTCCTGACCCTAACAACACCCACCAAATAGCTGGCAACAAGGAAAATGATCCTGGGGCTGTTAAGTAATTGTAGATATAGGAGAGCGGGCTTGACTTGAAGGAACCCTGCCTCCTTAAGGATATGAACAAGAAACTTGGTCCTTATTACCGTGTAATGACCACAAAACATCAAAAAATGCATTGTGTCCTGCGTCGAAAAATTATCACAGGAACACGGTGGTGCCTGTTCAGGACTACTCCATTCAGAAAAGTGACCTAAGTTCAAGTGGATCATATTAAAACGAAAACGTGTTAGAAGAAACCTGTGGAAAGAACGATTAACTAAAACAAGGTAGAGTTCAGGTCCTGGGGGATTAGCAGCAATAAGGTTGGCCCTTACAGTGGGTTTTCTAAGCTCAACTTCCTCTCTGTTTAGTATCAGTATTTGTAACATAGCCCCCTTTATTAGTGCTATGTCCTTGCAAGTTATTTTGTCAGGTGAGAGAAAGAGCTCAGGTCTCCCTAATTTGTAAAACCAATATATAACATAAGATAACCACTTAATTTTATTTACATTGTCTAATGAGAGGCAATCTTTAATAATGACATGATTCAAAGAGAGTTCATCATTCAGCCAGGTCTTCAACCAGGATATTAAGGGGGCCACTCTTATCGCGTCTGTAATAAAACCGGCCCCTAGCTCTGAGTGTATCGTATAAGATGGGGTAGACTGTGGCACTGATAAAATAGTTCTCATAAATTTATTTTCAGTGACTTGTAGACAGTCTGTTGCACTGTACCCCCATATTGAGCACCCATATATGGCTACCGTCAAACATTTTGCTTTATAAATGTTCAACCTCTCACTCGTAGCGGACGCACACGTGCATTCAACCACTATCAGGACCATCGCTTTCAACATTCGATCTACATAGATCGACGTGTACTGGCCACAGTAATAATACCCAGATGCCTACCCCCTCAGGTCGGAGGGCTTGACACCAACATAACGAGCATCAACTGCTTTCACTCTAATTCATATCCAACAACACATATTGTTGTGCTCTTCGCGTTATACAATTTTTTCATCCCAATTCAGGGCTACAACCACTGACCTACTCCTTTCAGTTCCCCTCACTGGCTGGGTGGATGCAACATTCAGACTGTTCCTTCTTGTAATGCAGGGGCAGAGGGGAGCATGTTCTAAACAAGGAATCGACCACCGTTTGTATCATGCTGAACAATGCATTTAGAAAGGGCTCATTTTAGACGTTACATTGCAACTTCTGCAAGGAATAAGCTGCTGTTGTGGCTGTTTGTGCAGAGGAGGGTTTAAAGGTTCTCCTTTGATTTTCAGCTTTTTTTCAGAGGATGATCATGACTTGAAATGTAATTAAAACTGTTTACTTCTATAATTTGTAGGGATTTTTAAGTATATATTTTAATCAGACACTTTCCTAATTTCCTCCCTAAAATGGGGTATTCCAATCACTGACATTAAAGTTAATGCACAAAAACTGTTGGTACATACAGAGACTTTTTTGTTCAAGATACAGCTGATCAGCAATTCAAAAAAGGTATTCAGAATTATAAGATGTATTGCTGGCGTAGCTGTTAACTTGTACTCTCTTGATTGTCCTAGTCCCCGCTGTTCATTAGAAGTGATTCATTGTTAGAAATCGCCCAGGCCATAGCGCATAGGAAATAGTGCTTCAGATTGATATGAATGTGTACAAATACTAGTGCTGTGTGCCGAATGTGCAGTTTGACATTTGCAGAGGCTAGCAAATCCATATTAGCTTTTATTTGTGGTGATAAGCTGATGTGGTAGATTCATTTGAATGGATATGCTGTCCGGCGACCATGTGTACATTTGCTTTAACAATTGGTTCTAATATTTGGAACATCACATAAGGGTTTGGACACTTTGAATACCTCCAGCAGACAGAACATTCTGCTTTCAAAGCACGAAACCAGAGGATGCTGACTTCAACAAGCATGCTGGAACCTTTAAGTGTAATAATCAACATCTGTTGGCAATCTCCAGAAAACATTGATTTTATTCTAGTTACTTCCTATGAGCCTTTTGCCCTCAGCAGCTTTTAGAAAAATGTGCTTAATTAAAGCAGTTTTTCTTTTGATTTTTAGAATGATATAAGGGAAGAATGGTGATTTGAGCACATCTATAGACCTTAAGCTGTGGACTCTATAATAATTAACTTGTTAATTATTCATACTACATCAAAAAGGTATAATGCTAGTTCTCCATCATGGGTTTTCTAAATATCAATGTGTTTCCATTGTGGGGAACTGTAGCAATATGAAGTGTGTTCTCAGCTGAAAAATAAACTGTCTACAACCATCAACGATTTCTGTTGTGGGGAACTGGTGCAATATGAATCGTGTTCTCGCACAAGAATCAGGCATTCAAAAAGCTTGAAGTCATTCGTTTGTTCTACATTTGCTACATACTCTGGTAGTCTAGCAGTACAAATTGCTTGATTGTTTGCTTGATGGCTCTGCTATATATTTTGGTCTATGGGGGCTAGTTCTAATTTTGGGCATCTGGCATATTGACTTTGAAAGGAGAGGGGTTTGAGATGGCCTTGCCAGGTTTGAAACTTGTCCTGCAGGTCACAGCGCATGCCATTTTCAATTTGCAGAGTTGTCTAGTGACTTTGTTTTTGAATGTGTTGGTGGCTGCTTTTGATCCAATTAACTCCCTTCTTATCTCTTGAGGACCCAGTTGAAGTTGAAAACATCTCGCCAAGATCTGTCTGTCTTTCATTTACTTCTCCTTACCTGTTTCAGTATTATTGGGTAAATTCATCTTATTCTTCTACATTTTCTGGATTTTCTGGTGAAAAATTGAGCTGTGCCTACGATTTAATTTATTACTGGCAAAATGCATACATGCATATCATTGTTAATGTCCTGATGATGATCCTATATCTTTTGTAGGAATCAAAACGCCGTCGACATCTTGAACGGCAAGTACACCTCTTTATTAAATAGTTATTATGTGTAATGGTGTCTCTGCTATAATTTGTATGTCCTACCAAAATGTGTCTCATACAAACAATTTACTCTGCCTGACCATTTTTTAAGGTCTTGCCTGAGCCAGCACATGCGCTGCATGACATTTAGTATTGGGGTTTTCAAAGTGCTGCCAGACTTCGCTGGCCTCAAGCTTGCAGTTACGCATGCGTGCACACGCGCAGCCGCCATCTGCCTGCCTTCTAGCGCGATTACTAATGCGTGTGCACGACTTGCGTGCTTTTGCGCGCAGCCGCCATCTGCCTCCCTTCCAGCGCGATCACTAATGAGCGTGCACCACTCGCGTGCTTTTTTAAATTTCCGTTTGCTGCTTAGCGTGCGCGTGTGCACTCCCACTTGTTTACTTCTTGCTCCCTTGCCTTCTCTTACACTTCCTCCTTGCCATTCTCCAATCCTACCTTCCTACCACAAGTCCATACCAGCCACTCTCTGTGTCCCTACCTTCCTCTCCCGTGCTCACTCTGTCTGCTTCCTAGGTGCATCAGCCTTTCTCTTATGGCTGCCCCTTCCTCCCTCAGCTCTACTCCTACCACCCTCCATGGTACTTGCTTCTCCTTTTACCCACTTCGTTATTCTTGAAACCCTGCCTTTCTCTTATGCTCCCTCTTTGCTGTCCTAGTTGCGATGATGCCCCGCCTCTCTCGTCATGCACCCTCTCTGGTACCTTCCGTGCCCAAAGCCTTTTTGCCTTCTTCTCTCAATACTGCTTCCGACTGCACTGCATCGAACTGTACTATACTGTGATTTTTATGTCTCTGCCTTCCGTGATCGTTCAGTCTCCCTACCACCCTTCCACACTCCTGCCTTCCAGAATCAGCCTCCCTCCCTCCTGATGTAGGGGCCGTATGTGGTGGGTGCAGCACTAGAATCGGGGATTCCCGAAGGTCTCCTGTCCCGTGATGTGTTTTTGTTGTGGGCTTTTTTTTAGGGTGCGCTCTGCTGACTGACAGGGCGGGCTGCTCCCAGCTGCCATTTGCACACAGCAGGGGCTGCCACTCACCATCAGGTCTGAAGTTAACACGTACTCCTGCCCCAAAGACCCCTCCCCCTTTGAGCCAAGCCATTTGCTTTTTAATTAGTCAGAAGGACCTTCCATTTTTGCCCTGTTTCCAGGTTTACATTTCAATAGGATCACACAGATCCCTTTTACAGGGAGACCAGTAGGTGTGCTCCCACCCCCAGCAGTCAGAGCACATCTTTTAAAATGTAAAAGTTATGTATTTAATGCGTTTTTTGTGTTTGGATCGGGAGGAGGCTGGAATTGTGTGACAGTTCTTACACCTCAACAAGCGTTTTTATTGGGATGAGGCTCTGCGGTGCGCCATTCAAAATCTGCTCATGGTGTTGGGTTTCAGATCCCAACAAAAGATTTCTGCGGGTAAACATTTCATTGTTTAGCGACTTCTCAAACTTTGCTACACTTCCTCATAGAACAGTTACATTTGCTAGTTCCTAAGACGCCGGATCAAGGGGATTTGATTGGCTACAAAGTTTGTTATTGGTGGGGTGGAAGGAGGGAAGGGAAGTCGGTTGGAAACGAGATTTTTGACAACAGGTTTCCATGACAGTCTGGCCTCGTGCCGGAGGCTGAGCAGAGGCTGGAGCTCCTCCTACCACGACACGCTACTTCAGAATTTCAGCACAGCCTTACATTATGTTTCCCTTACAGTTTCCCTTATTTTGTGATATGCTCAATTGCTTGGTTATTTCATTTATTACCTACCAGCAAACATTGTTCCATGCAGTAATTTTGGGGTCGGCGAAGGGGGTGCTTTCACTGAAAGTTAATTACTCGAGGTAAAGCCATTTAGGTTGTTTCTTTACCTTTCACGTACTCGATTTACTCTTCCAAGTGATAAGTACTTGCGTCGGTCTCCCAAGGTTATACATATTTTTAAGCATGGGCAGAAAATCCGTTCCGCTCGCGGATTTTGCGGATTTTCGGTAAATTTACAATCCGCGAGATTCGCAAATTTCCCGCGAAATCCGCGAGCGGAACGGATTGGGTCAAAAGTTCAAGCTGACTTTTGTAACTCTTTCAGAATGGCGCCGGCAAGCTGCCAGAGCCATTCTAAAATAGTTACAAAAGTCATCTTCAACAGGAAGCTCGAATAGATAAAGTAAAACAGGTGCTGCTCAAATTCAGTTACACAATCATTAATCACCCCAAACTTGGGGTGATATATTGTGTAACTTAATTTGACCTTCAACTCCAACACCTGCTTTACTTTATCTATTAGTGCTTCCTGTTGAAGCTATTTGCAGCTATTTTAGAATGGCGCTGGCAGCTTGCCGGCGCCATTTTAAGTGGGGCTGAGGGCAGAAGGGCACAAAAGTGGGACAGAAGGGGACAAAAAATGAGTGGGGCAGAGGGCAGAAGGGCACAAAAACGAGTGGTACAAAGGGCAGATGGGCATAAAAAACAAGAGGGTGGCAGTGATTAACCAGCAAAAAAAAAAAACCCAGTGAAAACGCAAAGCGCCTCGCGAACACCCGCGAACACGCAAAGTGCCCCGCGAACACCCGCGAACTCGTAAAAATAAAAAAATCCGCAAATTCGCGTGAATTCGGGAATTTTGCGGATTGCGAATTCGCAAATCCGCAAATTCACGGATTGCGAATTCACAAAATTCACCCATGCTTACTTATTTTCTGAAACAGCAGGTTGCCGATCATTTTATCCCGATTGTGTTTAAAGGTAGTTCTGATGATGTCACCGCCAGTGACAACCTGGCGCCTACAAGTGATTTCATCACCCTTGCTGACATTTTGACACTGCCCTACTGCATGCATTGCTTCTTGAATTTGATCTGATTGTCTGTTTTGCATCCTTGAACGGTTACTCTGTAACTGTTGGTGGTTGTTTTTATGGACAAGGCCCAAACGTTTTATGTTAATACTTAACATGTAAACCCATTTTTAAATACTTTATATTTACCACTACTTATTTTTTGTATTGTACTGCCACCACAATGGAGCAACTGAGCGATGCTTATCTGCTGGCACAGGTGCAGTACCCCTTTTTCTCGTGTTTAACATTTAATGATCATGAGGCAGCAATATTCGTAGCTCAATAAATCCCATACCACTATTACTTTGTAAGCAGAAATGGTCACTTTTATTACAACAGGTATGTAACATAACTTTCCATAAATGCAAAACATTGTAAATAACTCAACCTCACTAATACATCGATCACACCTGCTTCTTACCCTTTTTCTTCCCCATTTCTCTCCCACTGAGATCCACTCATCCCCTTTCCCCCCATCATACTAACAAACTCCATCCCCACTCATTCCTTCACCCATTCTGTGTCCTTGGTGTTGTACGTGTAGCACAGGTGATGTTGTTGCATCAAGGATATTGTGCTGCAAAGCGAAATACTTATAAGGTCCCAAAAGCGAGACATATTGGCTATGCCAATGCTTGTTGTTTCATGTTGTACGTTCTTCCCACTAAGTTGGATACAGGTTTGTGTCCCACTTTATTTATTTCTTGCTGAATTTTGTGTATATTTAAGCAGCTATATATTAAAAACACATGTCTGGACAGCTGTAAAATATAGTACTGATTGGGTCTATATGTATTGTTTGCTCTCATTAATCCTTGTCTAGGGACAACTGACTTAGCACCACAGCATAACTCAGCATCACCTTTGCACAAGCAAGCCACCACTAGCACCACCTCAGCATGACTCAGCACCACCTGAGTATCATTCAGCACCACCTGGGCATCACCTCCGCACCACCACCTCATTATCACTCCACACCACCTCAGTCTGCCTTCAGAATCTGGTAGCTTTTGATTCTCCCCTTGTGTCTGTCCGCTGCAGGTGTTGTAATTCATGTACTATATCCCAACCTCCTCCCTACCATTGTTTCTTTCCTCCATAACAAAAAAACACTATAAAAAAGCAGCATTAGAAAAAGCAGGAAGAAGTTGCCAGCATTAAAAGGACATACAAAACTAGAAGATATTTTAGATGTAAATTGTTTTTTAAATAGGGTCGTTCAGTTGTAAATAATGTCTTCTTGGTTATATATAAGGTAACAAAATTGCTTATAAGACTTTTTTATTATAACTTTTTACATGCTGCACAGCAGCCACACTGCTCTACAACATAGCCTAAAGACATTGGCAAAAGCCAATAGCTCTGGCGAAAGACTTATAAGGTCCCCAAATGGGAGACCTAGTTGCTATGCAATTTTTGTGTTATTGTGTTGATGGCTTTTATAGCATTGATGCCGAACAAAGCTTGAAATGAAATGAAATTCTGTATATAGCTCAGCCCTACTGTGCCCATAAAGCATTCCATGCCATTCAGCCATGCAAACATCTGATGCATGATCAACAACAGATGTTGCCCCTCACCCGGTGAAACACATGCTGAACATGCTCTGTGAGTAGTGTAATATCAGAAGAGACTATGCCAGCGGATACCAAAAGGCTATCATGAGGCCTTTTATGTTTTCTAGACAGTGGAAGCTGTTTCCTTGTATAAGGTCTGCTGGGATGTTTGATTGGTCAACGCTGCCAGTCAATTAGCGAGCATTGATATTGTCATGGTTGAACTAACCTGGAGAATTGAATCCAAGGAGCATCTACCGCCCGAAGCAAGCCCCTATGTAGTGGTACTTGGAGGGTCCCAGAATTGAAGCCAGACCAGAAAGAGTCATAATCTGAACTTAAAAACAAGACAATTTACTGGCTGAATCAGAACAGGCCACTAGCGGATAACAAAAGTGGAGAAATCTTGCATGTCAGAAGGGTAGACTGGTTAGGCAGGAAAAGCAAAGATCTGGTGGGCAATTGCATTAGAATTTCAGGGACATTAGATTGGTGGAGCACATATTAAATAGTGGCACTTTTCAACCAGCAAGTAGTATAAGAACGTTGCCACTGGGATATTTTTATCCCATGCAATGTGCCCCCATGATCCAAAGTTTTATTCGGGGAGAATGGGGATGGGCCAAAATGTTAACGGGGCTCGAAGCTATGTTATGGACGATGCTCTGGTAAAAGAACAGGATCTTTCCAACTGGGCCAATAGATTTAGCCCCCTGATGTCCCTATAAGATAATGATTGACTAAGAATATCATCGGGCCAATTAGATGAGTCAATCAGGAGGGAGGGTGACAAATTTAACTTACAGGAATTGACAGGACGAGTGTTGAGGGTGTTTAAAATAGTTGTTTCATCACAATTGCCTGTAAGTAAAGCGTCTCACGCATTGCTAAGCTCCAATATGGAGATTTACCAGGAGCCTGAAAATCAACCCAGCTCTCTAATAGGTAGTAACCTCGAAGAGAAGTTGAGGGTGGTACCAGCCCTGTTACCAACAGAGAGACCTGGGGTACAATTTACCCCTACAAGGCCTGAGAAAGGGCCGAGGGTCCAAAGCCAGAGAGTCAGAAAAACTTGATAGGGAACTGCAAGTAGAGGGGGAGCTAAAGATATTATCCTGGAATATAGTGGGCTTGGCAGGAAAATTTGATAACAATGAATGGATTAGCGGGTTTCAGATAATTAGCCTACAAGAGACCTGGGCGGTTGATAGTAACCCCCTCCACATGGCAGGGTACAAATGTTTTTTGGTGCCCGCTCAAAAAGCCAGATCAGGAAGAGCGATTTGAGGTTTATCATTTTATGTAGACCTAAACCTGGAAGGAGTGTGGACCAGTCCATCTTGGTCATCACACACCATACAGTCGTTAGGGTTCACCAGTCCTGGACTAAAGCTGACCTTGTTTTACTTATATAATGTAAGTACCACTAAATGAAATAATCCTACATTACAGGAACTAGACTATAGACTCCATCAGGAGCTAGCCCACAGAAAAGGAGCCTTAGAAACCACCATATTAATTATGGGTGATTTTAACTGACATTTGTGTCCAACCCTGTTCCCCTTGAATGCAGATTGGTCTCATTGTTCTATTGTCCCATTGAGAAGGGCCCACATTTTGAACATTCTCCAGAGGGAACAGCCCTTAGTAATCTCCTAAAGACCCATGATCTGGTACACACTATTGATCTGGTTCGCCTGCAGGAAGATGGGTCCCTTATCCCAACTTTTAAAGGGAGAGGATGCTCTTCTTACAAAGATTATATTTTGGCATCCAGGCAGGCAAAAAATTGGATTAGCTCAGTGGGGATTGACTGGAGCGCATTCAGCCACCATACTCCCTAACCTTAAAACTTATACAGCGGGGCCGACCCAAGATATGCCCACAGGTGGTTAGTGAGGTGAGGGTAACTGATCAGGGAAGGCGGCTTAGATGGTCGAAAATTGATGCTGAGGCATTCTTTAAAGAATTAATGGTAAAAGGGAAAGTACAGTTTGATGAATGCCTAGATCCCACGATAGAGGGGAGCAACTTGGTCACAACATTTAGGTCAGTGACTAAACTGGTAGATGGTCTATTGAAGACACAAGCCCCCATGAGAAAAAGTATGCAGCCAAGATGGTTCGATAGTAAGTGTTTGCGAGCCCTGAGAGAACTAAAACTTAGTTTAAAATCTAATCCCAGGGATAGTTCAAGAACAGTCCAGTGTAGACGGACATATAAAAATGCACTGAACCAAAGAAAGCTCACTCTTCAAACTGAAGCATGGGCAGACTTAAGGGAGGCTGGAGAAAGAAGGGATATGACTCAATTTTGGAGGATTGTTAATAATCCATGTTTTCAGGATAGTAATACCCCTGGGATTGGGACGAACATTTTACCAGAACAGTGGGTATCACATTTTGAGGGATTATACAATCACAATCAGGACATAGATCTGGAGAGGGGGTGGGTTGACCTACAGGGTCCAGTTATTGAGTTTTCTCCAGTAGAAATAACGGAGGGAATCCAGGGCCTCAAACGTAATAAAGCCCCAGGCCCTGATGTCTCACCACCCGACCTGTACCTGAGTAACATAGATTTCTCGGCCCCCATTCTTACAAGAGTGTTAAATGCAGCCGTCAAGTATGGTCTACCTGGCTCCTGGTCTACTGAAGTTATTGTTCCCATCTTTAAGAAGGGCATTAGGGATAACCCCCAATGTTATAGACCAATCTCCCTGATTGATGTCTCAGCCAAAATCTTGGGTAGGGTAATCTTGCAGCGGCTCATGGAATGGACAGAAGATCACCACATAATTACGGATATTCAGTATGGCTTTAGAACAGGGAGGTCCACAAGTGACCAATGCCTCAATCTTTATTTGCTAGTTTGCAAAATACACTAAAGCCAGCAATGAAGCCATGTATCTGGGGTTCATGGACCTAGCAGCTGTATTCAACCATGTTAATAGGAAAAAGCTATGGGTTCTGATGAGGGATATGGGAATTGACCCAGGTCTGATCAACATCCTTAGAGAGTTGCACAGGGACAAGACAGCCAAAGTCCGCTATAACACGGAGGGGGGGAATACAGAACCATTTCCTTGTACTAGCAGAGTGAGACAGGGTTGCATCCTTGCCCCCTTCTTATTCTCGCTTTATATTAACAACTTAGAGCAGGCCTTGATCGCTTTAAATATAGACTGCCCAAGAGTAGGAATGCGTCATATTCCGGTGCTTTTATACGCGGATGACGCAGTCCTGCTAGCCCGTACTCTGAGGGGCCTGCAATGCTTAATCAATGGTTTTGTTAAACTCATGGACACCTTGGATCTGTTGGTGAACCTGAGCAAGTCCTTTGTGATGTTGGCTGGAACTAAACCCTGTAGGAAATTCTCATATATAATAGGGAATCACACACTAGAAAAGGTGCAGTCTTTCTCCTACCTGGGGTTGCTAATTGACAGAGCACTAAAATTTAGATCCTTAGTGGAGGAGCGCTGCACAAAATTAATATCCTCAAATGGCGCCATAGCAAATTTTGGCCGAAGGTTGGGTCGCTGGTCCCCGGAACAGGTCATGAACCTTTATAGTTCTACAGGCTGCTCGAAAGTCACGTACCAATCAGAAGGGTGGGGCTATGTTAACGTTGAGCAATTGCAACTGGAGGAAAATAAATATATGCGAAGGATCTTAAAAGTCCCCCAGAGTACCCCAGCTGTAATTGTGCATAGCGAACTGGGGAGACCTTTCATTGAGGACCAGGTCAAGCTAAGACCCATCATGGCATGTTTAAATATCTGGGTAAACCCTGAGGCAGACCTAAGTAGACAAATCCTGAGTGACTGTCTGCACAGGGACAAAGGTTTACAAATGCCGTGGATAAAGATTGTTAAGGTCACTTTGGAGGGTATAGATCGGAAGGATCTCTTCATTAACCCCAGCACAATCTCACACCCTGACAAATTGAAGATGAAAAGATTGTAGTCTGACCAGTTTTCCACACGTAGAGCAGAAGGGGAGATGACCAAAAACTCAGTAGGTGCATACAGTGTTATACAGAATTGTTTACTTTTGTGCCCCTTTTATAAGTATCCTAGGCGTAAATTTTTGGTGGAAATTTAAAAAAGGAGAAGTTTTGTCACGCCAAAACCGCTTTAATTTTTTTGCAAAGAGCAAACGATCCATGGACACTTTTGCTGTATTATGAATTTCATCAAGGTTGCTGTGAGGTTAAGAAATACAAGAGGAGAGGGCTAATTACTGGACCACTAAGAATATACTTTTTATCTAGATTTTATATGTAATTCAAGATGTTGTTCAGATGTAATTTCATTCTATTTTAAACTTTGTATATACGTGTACTTTTATGATGTTTTTTAATCATCGAATAAAGAATTACTGAACTAAACTGAACTGAATCCAAGGAGCAATGCTAATATCCATACTTCCCGGAACTCAATGAAACCATGCAAATAATATACATGCAGATTGGCAATAGATTGAGGAAGTGAAATGGGACAAAAGATTGAGGAACAGACATATCATTTACGATTTTCTTACTGCTATACACTGCTGTTACTGCAGAGGGACTGATATCTACAACAAAACAAACTCTTTTAGTGTTATGTCTATGATATTATGGTTAACTATTTCTACTGTGGCATCTGAAAAAACTTGTGCCAATCTCTTTATAACAACTCTATGACCAACTACTGAAAGATACACATAACCTGTATAAATGATGTATGGAATAACCACAACCATAATACACTTTCTTATAACTAGTTTAAGAAGTAGGTGACCAGGTCAAAGGTCAGGCGCACAGCACGGGGTAGAATATAACAAAATGAAATGTGATTTAGGTGAACTCCAAGAGAGAAATGGGGACCGGTAACCATACAATCCCCAGAAAACCCTGGAAGACAATCCAGAGTTTGTCACAAAATTGCATATGTTACTCCCTGAGCTCTACACAAATAAACACCAATACAACCTCTGCAAAGAAAACAGTTCCACTTAAGTGCAGTAGTAATGTCTCTCGTTTTTGTTAATATATCTGTTGAAGTATACAAATCCAATGTGGAACTGTTTTCTTTGCAGAGGTTGTATTGGTGTTTATTTGTGTAGAGCTCAGGGAGTAGCATATGCAACTTTCTTATAACTACACCTTCTTTCAGAGAGTTCAAAATCTATCAGTGAACTGGCGGTATGGCTTGCCGGTGGAAGATGGCGGATGCATAACTGCATCGCTCTGCTCTGCCCTACACATTTATTCTGTGAAAGCAGAGTCCTGGGAGCCCATCTGACTCTTGCAGCCTGCGGCATTCCCCTGACACACCCTGCACTAAGTTGGGGGCTTATAACGGAGTGGAGCGGGATGCTTTTTGTTCTCCTTTGGGTGCCACAGCCTCAGGCCGGATGACCAGCTGACGGTGAGTGGAGGTCCCACTGCTACAAGAAGGGGCAACATGGCTGCCAAAAGATCGCTCATAGTGAGATTCTGCTATGGTGTGGAGGTTTGCAGTGGTCCCGACAGCAGCCACGGGCCAGGGTTCTGGAGATGTACCTGCTGGCTCCAGTGGGACAGCACCTGGAGGTGGTGAGTAAGGAGCCTGAACAGATGTGGTTTAGTCCAGGGGCACATCCTGTAGCAGGACCAGAGCCCTACTTCTCCCCTGCACGGATTAAAGGTGCCTGGCATAGCACGACAGCCCTGAGATGAGGTGATCCCCCCACCAGGACCCATTTCAGCAGCCAAAACCCCTTTCCTTGAGTCCCCTGGGGGGCCTGTAGCAGGGCTGAACATGGAGGCCTGCTGCAGCAGCCGGGTTAACTTTCCTGGAAGAACCGCCTCAAGACCAGGCTTATCGTGACGGATAGCCCGCAGTGCCCCCCTGGTGCATCTGATTGCAGCTGTGTTAAAATACTAGTAGGGGTGCGGTCACTTGAGGACCCCTGTGGTGACCTCCCCTCCATCACAGCTGGCATCAGGGGGAGACCACAAATTGAAGCATTGAAGGTTGTTAAGCCGTGCATTACTAGTGAACTGATCTCGCGAGCCCACATTTCATCACAACCCCTTTGCCCAGGGGGCTAGACATGCAGACTTTGGGGTTGGGGCTGCAGGGACAGCCTGGTGGGGAATCCTCCCCAAAAACAAATGCAGCCTTCATTTGTCACTCTCCTAAAAGGGGCCCAGTTGGTAAGGTGTGACAGACACTGAGCCAAGGAGTGATTGCCCTGTGCTGCCCTGGGACGGGGACTAGGGGCAGCTGCTCAGTTGTCTTCTCTGATTCACGGTGCCCGGTGCAGGCCTTTGCATGTTCCATAAACCCCGAATTCAACACGACATGATGCATGGGCCTGGACCTCATTCTCATGGTATAGAAGGCTTGGGCCTAGCTAGGTGCTGCCATAACCTGCGTACCACACATGTTGGTGTGCACCCGTGTCTGCCTGGATGGCAAACGAGGACCCCTGACCGACTTACCTGGTGAATCTGAGCATTTTTGTCCCTACTGATCGACATTGTCATTAACAATATCCATGTGTTGGGATGTCATGGGAAAAGCAAGAGCCAGGCAATCAGGTGTGCAGGCAGACACTTCTGATACGTCGCAGTTGGCAGAGTGTATCGGAACCAATGCTGCACCAGCACCCATGCAAATGCAATTTGATAACATCTTAGCAGCTATCGTCGATACCAAAGCCACATTGCAATAGGACATTACTTTCTGTGGGCATAGGGGCTCCTGAAGGCATACCACAATAGGTTAGCATAGGAGGTGAAAGAGGTAGAGTTAGAGGTCTGAGGACTTCCCCCAGCGCATCTGGAGCTCGTCAGACAGGTTGCGACCCTGAAGGACAAGGTACGCACGGTTGAACATTGCTCAGAGGATGCAGAAAGTTGCAACAGAAGGAGCAATGCACACATGGTAGGCCTCCCAAACGGGGACAGTGGCTAGGCTCCTCCACTTTAGGGATCAATATGTTTTAATGCAATAAGACTGAACAGTGGGTCCATATCAGGATGGAAATGAGCGGGTCTCGCTGTTTACGGATTACACCCTTATGGTAAAGACTAGTAGAACATCCTTTACAGAGGTGAAAAAGGCACTGAGAGAAGAAGGACTGCAAGTATTCTCTCATGTTCCTGGCCAAACAGAAGATTATACTGTATGGAAAACCCACTTCTGTTAGAAGCCCGGAAAGGCGTGGGACTGGCTGGAATCCTGCATATCTTGATTGGACCAGTCAGGCCTACAGCTTGAGCAGTGTGAAAGATTGCGCAAACAATGACGATGAACCTGACGGCCCAGGAGTAGGAGTACAAAATGTAAACCAACTAATGCACAGATGAAACAGGAGAGGCTAGATGTGCTCCTTGCAGCTGGGGACATTGTAACACAGGCAGGATCGGATGCAGGGAGCAGCCCCCATCTGGGAAACTGACTAAGGACTCAGAGAGCTCATTAATGGGGGTGGTGGCCTCCCCATGGTGACCTTGCAGTCTGCTGAGGATCTGATCTGAACTGTGAAGATAACAGAAGGCGTTACTCTAATGGTTGATAGAATTTAAGATTTTACATCTCTGATCTAAAATGTCTGGGGGATAGGATCAGAAGCCAATCTGGCCACATCTTCCACCACTCCTACTCTAAGAACACTTGCCTGTTCCACTACAACAAGGCTCCCTATTACAGACTGCTGAAACTAAACAAATGCCCTCTTTGAACCTGGAGAAAAATCCTTGAATGCAACAAAAGCATTGATGGTTGCTGGATTATATACATTGTTGTCTAAGGTGCAGGGGAGTGAAAATCGCCATGCTCCAGGTGACCCATCTCAACGGGGTGGAGGTTGAGCATCTACACCGTAGATGGCAGGGTCAATTGAATGCAACATTGTTCTCTACATTTGCCAAAGGGGCACTGATCTGGGTTAAAGCCGGGATCCCCTTTGAGCTTATTCAGTCATTAACTGACAAGGAGGTCCGGTACGTTTTGGTGAGGAGCAGATTGCTAGGGAAGATCACACTGGGAGTGCTTACACACCTAAATCAGGAGCAAATGGATTTCTTCCACCCATTAACAGTACTCCTAAGACAAATGTTAGGTGGAGACTTGTTATTGGCTGTGGATTTTCACTGTGTCACAGATTTAGCTCTAGATCATTCCACTTCCCCCCCACCCCCCCCCCCCACCCCCACCTCCTGCCAGGAGCACAGGCTAACAGGCTAGTGACCGGTTTCCGAGACTGGGCGCACAATTGGTTACTGACAGAATTATGGAGCAAACACCATTGCCAAGCACGTGATTACTCCTACAACTCACGCATTAAGGCATTTCGTTCTCGATTTGACACATTCCTATGCACAGAGAGGTTGAGCCAATAAGCTACCTTTTCCGAATATCTGCAGCGTACATTCTTGGACCACAGTCCACTCCTTCAGGGGTTCTGGCCAATTGATGACTGACCAGTGATTCCTTTATGGCGGCTTCAACCAACAACGCTTGAGGACACCTGTTACAGGGTGTCTCTGCAATCCACCATCGCTGAATATTTGAGCATAATCATGGCACTGCATCGTCCTCCCTGATTAAATGGTAACAAGTCAAAGTAGTGGTCTGCTGGCACTGCATAAGCAAGGAACTGAATGCAGAATTGGCCACTGTAGACATCACACTGAACACGCTGAAAAATGCCCTGGGGACAAATCCTGACACCCATAGTCAGCTGAGGGATGCGAAAGTACAGTATAATACCGCCCTGGAATTCTTAAGGTGTCATGACTATAAAAAATACAGGACTAGAGGGCATGGAGAAGAGGGTAGGTCAGGAAGGCTCTGCCATGGCTTATCTTCCCTGAGCGATAGGGTTCACCCACTACTGACTACTAATTGACTACTAATTTCGTCGCGCAGACGGGTGTATTGCAGACGCATTTGTTGCAAGGTGTTTTTACCTGTGATACTTTTAAAACTGTTTAAATATAATTTGTTATTACCCTGATTTAGCGCGCTACTCTCCGGTCCACCACAGCAATTTCATGCTGTTTGCGTGGAGGGAGGAACAGCGCTTGTACTTCCGGATTGTTCTTTGGTGGGCAGCCATCTTACCGAGGGTGACGGTCTAGTCTCCCACCTCCTCCTAATCTATATTAGCCTCAATCCTTCGCGCAGCGGTGACGCGCAGCGGTAGCACCGTAGACGCGCCGATGAGGCACCGAAGAGAAGCCAGTCTGCGCCAGTCCGCGTTCAGACGCTTCGAGCTTCGGGATCAGGCAGGATGGTAGTGTGGCGCTTTATATATAGTGCTCCTATGCTGCATGCCTTACGACCCATCGTTAATCCTCTCTGTTTCAATTCACTTCCTCCCCACTCTGTTAATACTGGCTGCAAAACTTGCGACTGGTGTCTTCTCCCTCCTATCTCAGGTAACCATCTGTCTACACACACAATGAAAATGTTTCTTCTTAATTGTCGGTCCCTCCCAAAGCACCAGACTGAACTGGCATTATTGATCGAGGAGTTTAACCCGGAAGCCCTTTTTTTAACTGAGACATGGCTTCAGTCTCAAAATGATCCTACTGTAGTATGGGCCATTCCCCAAGGCTACACCCTTAAACGCCTAGATCGCCAGTCAGGTAGGGGTGGAGGACTGGCCATCATTTATAAAGATATCTACAGATGTCGTGTTACCTCCTCGACCACTTCAGCATGCGAGAGTCTACACTTTTCTCTTGATTTTTCCCCCCACAAGTACCTTTTCTGGTATTTTGGTCTATCGACCACGGGCTCTCTCGGCGACTTCATCGCTGATATAACAGACTTAGTCGCTAACTCAGTGCTCACCACAGCTAATCTCACTCTGCTAGGTGACTTAAATCTGCATTTAGACGATCCCCTTGATGTTGCCGCTAACAATCTTCGTTCAAATCTTCAGGCCATCGACCTGCTCCAAAAGGGTTTTCAGGCGACACACAATAAATGTCATCTTTTAGATCATGTCTATAGCAATTTAGACAATTTATCGGTGGAAGTACCGTTACCATTGCCCTGGACCGATCATTTTTTAATTCCTCTTATATGGTCCACTAACACTCCCTCTATCCCACAAGCTCGTGACAGGCACTGGGGTTGGAAATAGAGCTCTCTTCCCCTTCTTAAATGGGAACAGGCTCTCTCTGAACAGCCACCCCAAAAAACTAGGAATCCCGACACGGCAGCTCTCAATTTTGATAGCTGGATCTCCAGCACATTAGATCAAGTTCTCCCGAAGGGCTCTCTGCAAGTAATAAAAAGATCTAAAGTTGCACCTTGGTATTCTCCATCCCTCAGGATGTTGAAACAAGTCTGCCGTAAAGCGGAGAGAGCCTGGAGGAAAGATCGCTCTCAACTGAAGAAATTAGAGTATAGAGTGGCAATAAGGCACTACAAGAATGAAATAAAACTTGCTCAAGCTGAGTTCTATGAAACCAAAATTAATATGGCAGCTAACTCCCCTAGGAAAATTTTTTAAATTGCGAAATCATTAATTTCTCCTCCTTCGGAGATCTTGCCATCAGAGGGTGCACAGGTCCGCTGTGAAAATCTGGCCACCTTCTTCTCTCAGAAGATCCAGGCCATTTATTCCCAACTCTCGACAGCTAGTGATGATTTGTCTTCCTCCTTTACTTTGGACTCTGACCTGCCTGTATCCTGCTCATTAGTCACTTTTCAACCCCTGGATCCCAGTACTTTAGATATATTGGTCCATAAAGTCACCTCAGGATCTCCAAATGATCCAGCCCCTCCACAGACCTTAGCGAAAGTGATTGATACTATTCGCCCGTTCATTCTGGAGGCTCTTAACACCTCTATTACTTCCAACTCTGTCCCATCCACATGGAAGTGCGCGATGGTAAGGGCCCTGCTGAAAAAGCCGAATTTGGACCAGAACAATCTGGCCAACTTACGCCCTATCTCGCTGCTTCAGTGGATGAGTAAATTGTTGGAGAGACAAATCAATAAAATCTTAGGGGACTATTTAGAGTCCATCAATCTTCTACAGATCTCCCAGACGGGGTTCCGTCCCCAGCATGGTACCGAAACTGCCCTTCTGGCAGTGACAGAGACCGCTAGAGCTACAATGGACCAGGGAGGAAAAACAGCCATTATACTTCTTGATCTCAGTGCCGCGTTCGACACTGTTAACCATGCCACACTATTACATCGTTTGAAGGGCATGGGGGTGTCGGGCGCGGCCTTGACTTGGCTGACCTCCTTCCTAGAGGAACGCTTTTTTCAGGTGTTTGAGGGCGAGGTGGCATCATCAAAGCATCCGCTTAGCTGTGGGGTTCCGCAGGGCTCCTCCTTGAGCCCCACACTTTTTAATGTCTATATGCAGCCTCTAGAGAAGATAGTCCTCCCTTTTAGGTGTGCGGATTGTCACCTACGCAGACGATACCCAACTTGTGGTCTCTCTGGACCACAATGAGGGTTCGTCTAACACCTTGGGCCCTTGTCTAGAGGCTGTCGCTAAGTGGATGCAACTCTCCCACCTCAAACTCAACGGGGAGAAGACTGAGATCATGTTACTAGGTAACCCTTCCCCAACCTTCTTGGCGTCTAGCTGGCCTTCATGTCTCGGTGTCCCCCTTCCTCCTAAAGACCAGATAAAGAGCCTAGGAATCTGGCTTGATAGAGCGCTGGATTTCTCAGTCCAAGCTACCAAAACTGCCTCCACATGTGTGGGGGTAATGAAAATGCTCCGCAAAGTGCTCCCCCTACTTCCATTCCAGGCGAGAAGGGTCATGGTACAGGCCCTGATACTCTCTCGCCTGGACTATGAAACGTTCTATATCTAGGAGCCCCGGCAGCAGTGACTAAAAGACTTCAAGTCACCCAAAACTGTGCCGCCTGACTATTGTTCAACATCCCCCGCTGGCAATCAGCGAAGAATGCCTTAAAAGAACTTCATTGGCTCCCTGTGGCTGCCAGAACACAGTTTAAGGCCATGTGCATTTTGCACAAATCTTTCCATCAAACTGGCCCGGCAGTTCTGTACCCCCTAGTGTTACCTTACTCACCATCCAGAGCCCTTCGCTCGGCCTCATTACATCTGGCAACCATGTCAAAAATCAAGAAAGCCCGCTGGGGTGGCCGCTCTTTCACTCACACAGCGGCGAAACTATGGAACTCCCTGCCTCTAACCCTCAGACAAAATAACAACCGAATGTCATTTAGGAAAGATTTAAAAACTTACCTGTTCTCAAAAGCGTACTAATTTACTCAGCAGCCCGACACAGTAATCAGTCTAAAGCGCTGCCAGGCCTCCGGGTGGTTATGCGCTATAAAAGTGGAATTTTTCATTTCATTTAATTTTCACTACTCACCTCCCAGTGCCCACAGGGACCCACTTTTTTGCATCTGGGGATATTAATGAGGAATTCTGCAGTTACCAAGTAGCACTGTATAGCTGCCTACAGAGGCTACCAGAAGGTGTGAAAAATAGGTTCCTGTATTTTTTTACCCTCTTGACATTGTCACCTGAGGTGCAGTAGAATGTCAGAGGCCCAGTGACATTTCAAGAAATTCGGGCAACATTGAAGGATATGGCCTCTGGTAAAACCCCAGGCCGGATGGCCTCCCAGTGGAGTTCTATACAGCCATTGTGGGTACCTTGGTCCCTAAGCTGCTGAAACTTTACTCTGATTCTCTGCGACTGGGCAACTTACTGGCATCAGTACTGGCACAGAGCGCAACTGTCATACCCCTCCCCAAGGCTGAAGTAGGGGGAGCGCACTGTCAACATTTCGCCCACTATCTATGCTAAATATAGACTTTAAAGTTCTAAACAAAATACTAGCTGGTAGAATACTCCCCCACAAGCACAGCCGGGTCCACAGCGACCAGAATGGTTTTATTCTGGAATGTAGCACCTCCTTCAACCCCAGGAGGATGTATCATGTACTTTACCACTCAAAGGTGCAGTCAGGCCAAGGGGCACTAGTCATATCCGTAGACATCGAGAGGGTCTTTGATTCAAACCACTGGGAGTTTCTCTTGAACATCATCATGTGTAGAATGGGACTGGGAGAGGGATGGATTAACGGGTCATCCTCTTATATAAGGACTCAATGGCACGAGTGAAGATTGATTCCATAGTCTCCTGGTCATATGGTGTATTTAGGGGGACTAGACTGGGATGCCCACTGTCTCCTGTGCTTCTCACCCTCGCTACTGAGCCCTTGGCAGAATTGATCCAGAGAGAGGGTAGAAGTAGAGGTATAAAAATAGAAGGATATGAACATCTTATCTCGCTCTATGCTGATGAATTCCTGTTATACCAATCGAACGGATCAGATGGAGTTCAGGGTGCTCTGTGGCTCTTGAGGGACTTTGAGGTCATGTCTGGCCTTAAGCTTTACAACGCTAACACATGTATATTTGCTGTGCATGCGTGATACCCCTCAGCCCTGGATTTTCCACCAGATTTCGTGTTGTCTACCTGTAAATATCTGAGTGTGAGGGTCTACCATTACTCGAAAGTCATTCAGGAGGAAAATCTGGAAGGGCGCTTTATTCCATGAAGATTTGTGTGGCCTTTTGGAGGTCCTTACTACTGTCACTTATTGCATGTGTGTCGATGTTAAAGATGGAGATGCTGTTGCTCTTATTCATGATTTCCGTTGCATGGTTCAAACAGTTTGATGCCCTCCTCCGAAATTTGATTTGGAATGGTGGCTGCCATAAATTTACTTTGGAGGTCTTGCAACACCCTCCGTATGCCAGAGGATTTGGGGCTCGGACTTTAAGCTGTATTACTTGGCAGCACAATTGCAGTAGGTGGTTAGATGGCTTGACCATACCCACACACACAACTTGGAGCTCCCGGGTCTGGACCCTTATTGCAGACTCCTGTTGACCCGCCTGTTGAGCCTGGCATTAGCCATCCATCAGCCCAGTATGCTACTGCAAGTGGTGTTGTATTGCTGGCGGCGCTTTAATGTATGAACTCGAAAGGCTCTTCCATGGGTCGGCCTCCCTGATGGAGAACCTGTGGCCTGCTTGTCCTCTGCCTTACTTTTTGAATGGATAAGAGCAGGCCTTGAGACAGTGGGGGCTAGTTTTTAGCAAGGAGTCCTCATTCCACTGGATGATTTGTCTAAAAGCAATGCAATGCCAGGGGGTCAGTTCGTCACCTACGAATCCTTGGTGTGGACCTTTGTGAGCCTGTGGGACAGTGGATAGGAGGACCCTCAGCCTCACATGGTGCTTCAACTTCTTCCCTCAATGTGTTCCACACATCAATTAGTGACATGGTACTACAAAGCTCTGAACGAAACGGAGAGGAGGCCACTATCGGCCCTTAGGGCTCATTTGGAATGGATTCTTGGCCATGATGTTGCAGATAGGGAATGGGACACAGTGCTCACCTCCCCATAGAAGATCTCACATCATTTGAGGTTGAAATATATACAATTTAATTATGTACAAATGACATACCTCAAACCGCATAGACTGAAAGTCATACATAGGGGGGGCTCAGAGGTGCCTCCGCTGTCAGGCATTAAATGCAGATTTTTGTCATTAGATATAGGAGTGCCCCCATGCTGCAGACATTTTGTACTGTGGTTCAGCTGCGACTTCAGGCAGTCCTGGGATGCACTTTTCCCTGTACAGTGCGGACTTTTCTTCTGGGTACTTTCCCCAGGCCCAAGAAGCCAGAGTCGCCTCTCGATTTGTAGATGTGGCGCAGGCGTTGGCTAGACATAGAAAGGCCATGAAGTCAGAGAGGGGCCCAAAGCTGGAGACCAAAGCTGGAGACCTGGGTGAGTGATGTCACAACATGGGCAGAGGCCTCCATGAGAAATAACGTGGGTGGAGGGAATGCACAATCTGACTTTTACAGGAGGTGCTAAGGTATGAGAACTATAGATACAGCCAGTACGTGCATTGAACCGGTATCTGAGTCTTTGGTAGTACTGCGCACAAATACTCCTATGTTTACAGTGTTTGTAAGCACCCAATTGTAGATGGAAAAATGGTGGATCGTGCAGTGGGGGGTTAATGTCAATGCATCACTTGTATACGGATGTATCCAAATGTCAATAAATATATCTTTTTAAAAAATCTATTTGTGATCCGAATGATTCACAAAATACAAAGTTCATCAAATTTAACATAATTACTACTCATTAGTAGTGTGATTTTACTCCTGCCAATATGCAGTTACTTCACTAACAATAGAAATACCTTACTATCAGAAGTGATTTAAGTGATACAAACAGTCTGTATAATATAGAGGATTCATTAGCTCCTAGAAAGTATGACTGCTGCGTATAGAGTTTATAATTGATGAAAGGATGACTCATACTAAAGTTAAAATCAAAGGATAAATGCTTGGTATATGTTTACCTAGAATAATTCTCTGAGCAAAAGGATCTTGACAACTCACTACGAATGTGCGATGAATTCTAAAATCCTGGCAACACGATTCCAAAGGCAACAATTAAGTATAGATACTTCCTAGCAAGGCACATTTGGAACAATAAGGAACTTATAGTCAGTATATCTAAGATAGCCACCACTATTGCAATGAAGGAGAGAGTCCTGTGGTGTTCTGAGAAATGTACATTTGTCTTGATGCTACTTTGATGTTTAATGTAGTGTTATCATTGCTGCTGTGAAGACCAAGCGGCGCCTGCATTCTGGGTGTACTGCCAGTGCTTAATTTGTTGAAGAATAAGTGTTGGTGCCCAAAGCTTTGCTCAGAAGCTTGCTGCCAGCACCGGTGCATGGAGTACCAAAGCTGCATAGTCTGGTATCAACCTCATACCTCTTTAACAGACTTCCAGACACTCCCTTCCCCTTTATCTCTCTCTTACAGGTTCCTTCTTTCGACCTTTATGACTCTTTGTCAGACTTTCTCTTTCACATGTTTCTCCTTTGTGCATTTTGTCTCTCTAGAAATGTTTAATGAGGAAAAAGAAATGCTAGTCCTCAAATAAAAGAGCCAGTGAGCCCCACCGACCCTACGGATGAATGCTGGTAGCCCCAACAGCAATCACCAGCTCAAATTAAGCACTGTGTACTGCTGAAAAGCTCTGCAGCAAAGATTCAAGCACCTTTGCAATTCAGAGGAGCACATCCATATGCCTGCTTTAAACACAAAGGTGAGCCCCGACCACAGATCATAAGAGATAGTCAAGGAGGTCTTCTGCAATCAACACACACCAAATATATCAGTGCTGAAGGGTGTTTCATCAGGTCATGTTCTCAAATGGTGGTCTTTTGTTGACAGTTGACATGTCAGGGTCTTTGTGCTTGGACAGAGAGGAGGCCATGACAACACGGACGTCTCAGAATGGGACTGCACCACACAGCATCTCATGGATCATGTTGTGTCTCCCAATCCATGGTGCTGACTGCCAATATTCATTGCAAATAATTGGGATCAGCATGTTTTGGGAAGTGGAACTAGGGGGCGGACCAAAATGACAGCTCCCTGCTGAAGATCTTTGGGAATTTAGACTCCTCCCTCCCTCCATGGCCAGTTGGTTTCAGGGCTTGCTCCTGTCGGAGGACTTGCAATTGTTTGTGACTCGCTCTGCTGGCAGTGGACGTCCAGCAAATATGTACCCAGGGACCATAGCGGCACTAATTTTCCGGTGGCTCAGCAGTCCCTTCTTTACAGCAGTAACACATAGGTGGCCTAACCACTCACAATGAGGAATTTCCCCCACTTGGCTTTCATGGAATAAATCTCAACCGGCCCAATACCTTGGAGTGGCTTTTAATAGCACCACTGTAGCCTGTAATCACCTGGACTGGGGGCCCTAAAGTGTTTCCTCTGCCTGTGGTGCACTCTTCTATGGGATGTGGAGCATAGATCTATAAGAGAGATGCCCAACCAATGTCAGCATGCCTCTTAGAACCTCCGCATGGGAGATCATGTGAGCAGGGAACAGTCCAATTTTCCAATTCCAGCATTTTCGACTTTTGGGCACAGACCTGCATGTGAACTGTATTTCTATTCATTTTGTGCCCCTCGCAAGACTGGTTATTGAAAGAGTGAACCTGGCCTGTCTTTGCACTCCCTAGGACAATGCTCGGACTCCCACCACCAGCCTACACTTCATAGGCCCTAGAAAGACAAAGACCTTGTTCAGATCTGATGTGTGGGAACATTGAATTTATCTACCTTGTCCCTTGATGCAGGCTAGTGTCCCCCATTATTTAATCTGAATGCTTAAGCAGCTGGTACAGTACAACACTTGTGGACCTGAGCCAAGTGTCCTGACGCATCTTCACTGAAGTCACACATGCTCCACAGTTTTTGCTAAATCAGAGCAAAGCCAGAGCACCTCCACACCAAACTGTGAAGTCTACCTCCATGTCATTGCCCACATTCCATCTGATAAATCGCCGCCCCCGACTTTTGATTGGGAGGCTGTGAATACCACAAGCAAGCTTTAAAGTCAGATCCGCAGATAATGCCAGAGGCCATGATGGAGACATATCTGAAGAACAATTTAGGAAAACAATCTCAGGAAACAGTGTGGCAAAAAGGGCAAAAAAATATAATCTTGTATCAACAAGTGCAGATCGAGAAAGCTTTAGTGGTATGTAAGAGGGGACCTTGGAGACAACAGACCCTCAGGTCGCATAGAGGAGAGAATGGGTGAGTCAATAAGGAATCTGCAGCTAGATATTGTCTCTACCAGATAAGGCATTACAGAAGGTAAGTAACTTGTTCATCTGATAGATACATATAGCCGCAGATTTCTTATCTTAGAATTGGATATCCACATAATAGGATCCCAGGAGGCGGGACTGCAAACTGACCTTCCCCAGCACGAGAAGCCAATCCGAAAAATAGAAGGGGATAAGACTATCCAATAAAAAAAAATGAAAGGGAATAAAGATGCTTACTGAAAGGTATGATCCCCAAGAAGAAATATCAGAAACCCATGGGAGTAGAAAGCCATTAAACAAGGAGACATGGTATAGAACCAGTAAAAGAGGCAGCCGCAAAGAGAATGCAACTTATGATCAGGGAATGCAAGGGGACCAAGGACAATAGTCCATAGTGTCTAGCAAAAAAAACAAATGGAAGGAGCAGGCACAGCATGCTCATGCACAGTAATACATACAGTGGATAGGAGAACCCACCGATTGTCAAGGAATCTACCATGAGAAACAGATTATTTAAAAAAGGACCTCCGATGAAAGGACAATGGAGAAAGAGAGACCAATGAATGCTAAAGAGCATTGCTAGGAAAACAACAAGAAATTAAAAGAAACTTAAACTGAGAACCCCAAAGGTACAGTAAGCACCCTCCAGGATAATGTAATAGAGACTCTCGCTGAAGAGATGGAAGGAAACAACAAGTACAACCAGGAATATTGAACCAGGTCACAGAGAATGATGGAGGTAAGACACAGCGATGGACACCTTACAGAAGGCCAGATGTGCATACACATACAGATAAATACCTGAGTTAAAAGACATGCACAAGAGATCCATTCAAGAGATATGCATATACATGCAGAGGCATCCAAGGCTGCATATAAAAAACATAAGAAATCCCCATAGACACACAAGTTATACAGGGTACAGCAACAGTATATACACTCCTCTGAAGGTAACCCATGTCCACCGCCAGCGAGCGGGAGGACGAGAAGTGGAGGAACAAAGGATTCTCTAAGAACAGAGGTCACCAAGGAAGGACAGAGGCACTATATCCTACCTCATAAAAGAAGAGTTTGCAACAGTAACTGAGGTGCAGATTGAAAGACAAGGCTGGGAAACAGGAACACAATGCCATATAAGAGTAGGAAATGGAAGGCTGTGCCCACAATAGGAGAACAAGGGAAAGTGCCCCGGAACCAATGCATCAACTGAGGAAGGATGCCAGCAAGCAGTAGCAGGAGAAGCAAAGAAAGACAGCGTATGGAAGGAAGAGGAAGAGAAGAAGAAAAGGTAGAGGCGAAGGAGGAGGAGAAGGAGGGCAGGGTGAAATGAAGGGCAGGCAAAAACTAGGGGCAACAGATAGTTGACTATGACAATCACACATTGTCTAGGAGAAACAGGTAAGAAACATTAACAACACTTCATAGAATCTTTAGAAAAGATAGGATATGATGAACGAAAAAGAAACAAAATATCCCCACCAAAGTAAGGGGGTGAAATGGAACCTCTCCCATAGAAAAAGTGATGCCAGGAGAGGGAGAGTGGAGGAAGGAAAGAATCAGTAAAGAAAAGGAAAAGGAAAAGGAAACTCAGTGTCTTGGGAAATAAGGATACCAGGCAAGGATCCAGACAATCAAGGGATCCAGTGTCCCAGGTGAAGAAGACAGAAAAGAACAGCAGACAGAACAGCTACCCCATGGGTGCGATGGCAGATATGTATGAAACATGCACAACAAAACCACACTGATAAGGTGGAACACAACATGAGAAATCCATGTGTTCCAGAGAGTAAAGCAAATCAAAGAGAAGGGCCACACCAAAATGGTTGAAGATGGAAATAAAAGCAAATCAGGAAAAAGAGGTTGCCTGCCCATGGTATCAGCATAGCCCATATGGACATAAGGGCAGAGAAAAGAGTAAGGCAAATTCCCTATAAGGAGTACTAAGTGCATATGTAGCTCACAGAAATGCCTCCAAGGCATACAAAATAAGTCCCCAAAAAAGGGAACAAGGCAATGGTGCATCCGCACAACATAAACAGAATACCTGCCACAGAGTAAGTACTCCGGTAGGCAAAAGGCAAGGGTTGAAAGAAGTCAAAGAACAGACTCCCAGGTGATTGCAAAGTAAGATAAGCTCCAGATGGCTGGAAATGAAACCTGTCACTGACAGCATAAATGAGACAAAAATTACCTGCAGATAGAAGGAACATCACACCAGGTGTATCCCAGGAGGGGAGAGCAGAACTCCATCCTATGAAGGTAGATAAAAGTCAAAATAAAGGGAAACAACTGTCTCTGATGACCTTAGTACAACAATAGAGTTAAGACTCAGCAACACCATTACTATCCCTGACCCGGCATAAAGCTGAGTTGGTGTATGCACCAAAATGGGAGGTGCCATAAAAGAAATGTCAATCAAAGTAGTTTCTATGGCTTCCAAAAACCTGGAAGTATGCAACCATGTGAGCCATTGTAGAGCTATGGAAGAGGCCATAGCCCGACCAACAGAATTGGTAGTATCACAGCAGATGCTAAGTGTGGCAGCTTTTTGCCCATCTTGTAACAGGGGAACAAGAGCATTCCAGGCTTGCTCCTGAGTGGGAGTAGCAGGTGAGCACACAAGAAGTGTTTAGAATGCTCAAAGCAGCACTAGAAGAAGAAAAAATACACATACCACAAGTGTCAATTTTCCTGGCACCCTTTCCAGAGGTACCGGTAAAGAAAATCAATATTTTGCTTGACTCTAGCTGAACCACAGAGCTGCTAGTAGAGGGATGTCTAAGTAGACAGGAGGGGTCCTCCAGGGCCGGACAATGCCTGTGAGAAATATAGCAATCAACAGGGAGCACTGTTTCAGGTTTAGTCCAAGCACCCTACAGGATATCAAAAAGACAGTCACTATAAGGAAGTACAGGCTCAACATTAAACTGGCCAGGGTGTAGAATACCAATGAAGGGGTCTGTTGATAATTCCAGCGAAGGAAGCTGTAAATCTCGGGTAACTGAAACTCGATTGAGCATGTCCACCAGCACAGAACTCGCCTCTGTAGCCAAAGCAGGAGAAGACAGGAGGCTGGCATAGATTCTAAGCCACCGGTGACAACTAAGTCAAGTAACCAGCTAGATTGAATAGGGGGTGGTACTACTTTCAAAAAAAGAGGGGTGCACACCACACCATCTGTAGTACTTCCACAGCCAAGGTCCTAAGAAGGAAAAACCAGAAGGAAAAAATCTTGGATTGTCCACTCCGTCGGCTGCTGCATCTTACACCGTGACCAAAGCTGGTCAACACCGCTTAATTCAGACACTCTGTTCATCACCACCCCCTTTTCTGAATCGTTTTTGGCCACTATAGGTGTGGCAGGGTATACTCAGACATGAGTCCCTTTCTCACTGCTCCATCAGGATTCAAGCAAGCCGGGCCGAAGACGGCTGAAATGCCAGGAACCGGTCCCCGGTAGCTTGTCTCCTTTCTGGTGAAGAATTGGCTTGGTAGTTTAGTCTGCCCTGTTCCCATGATGCACTGGGCCAGGGACAGACTGATTTGCATATAGCCAGGTTCTGAGCTGGGATGGGGCAGTGAGATAAATAACGGTGATGGATCAAGCCCTGATCTTTGGACTGGGTAAGAGTGGTCTGCTTAATTCGGACACTCTGTTCATCACCACCCCCTTTTCTGAATCGTTTTTGGCCACTATAGGTGTGGCAGGGTATACTCAGACATGAGTCCCTTTCTCACTGCTCCATCAGGATTCAAGCAAGCCGGGCCGAAGACGGCTGAAATGCCAGAAACCGGTCCCCAGTAGCTTGTCTCCTTTCTGGTGAAGAATTGGCTTGGTAGTTTAGTCTGCCCTGTTCCCATGATGCACTGGGCCAGGGACAGACTGATTTGCATATAGCCAGGTTCTGAGCTGGGATGGGGCAGTGAGATAAATAACGGTGATGGATCAAGCCCTGATCTTTGGACTGGGTAAGAGTGGTCTGCTTAATTCAGACACTCTGTTCATCACCACCCCCTTTTCTGAATCGTTTTTGGCCACTATAGGTGTGGCAGGGTATACTCAGACATGAGTCCCTTTCTCACTGCTCCATCAGGATTCAAGCAAGCCGGGCCGAAGACGGCTGAAATGCCAGAAACCGGTCCCCGGTAGCTTGTCTCCTTTCTGGTGAAGAATTGGCTTGGTAGTTTAGTCTGCCCTGTTCCCATGATGCACTGGGCCAGGGACAGACTGATTTGCATATAGCCAGGTTCTGAGCTGGGATGGGGCAGTGAGATAAATAACGGTGATGGATCAAGCCCTGATCTTTGGACTGGGTAAGAGTGGTCTGCTTAATTCAGACACTCTGTTCATCACCACCCCCTTTTCTGAATCGTTTTTGGCCACTATAGGTGTGGCAGGGTATACTCAGACATGAGTCCCTTTCTCACTGCTCCATCAGGATTCAAGCAAGCCGGGCCGAAGACGGCTGAAATGCCAGAAACCGGTCCCCGGTAGCTTGTCTCCTTTCTGGTGAAGAATTGGCTTGGTAGTTTAGTCTGCCCTGTTCCCATGATGCACTGGGCCAGGGACAGACTGATTTGCATATAGCCAGGTTCTGAGCTGGGATGGGGCAGTGAGATAAATAACGGTGATGGATCAAGCCCTGATCTTTGGACTGGGTAAGAGTGGTCTGCTTAATTCAGACACTCTGTTCATCACCACCCCCTTTTCTGAATCGTTTTTGGCCACTATAGGTGTGGCAGGGTATACTCAGACATGAGTCCCTTTCTCACTGCTCCATCAGGATTCAGGCAAGCCGGGCCGAAGACGGCTGAAATGCCAGAAACCGGTCCCCGGTAGCTTGTCTCCTTTCTGGTGAAGAATTGGCTTGGTAGTTTAGTCTGCCCTGTTCCCATGATGCACTGGGCCAGGGACAGACTGATTTGCATATAGCCAGGTTCTGAGCTGGGATGGGGCAGTGAGATAAATAACGGTGATGGATCAAGCCCTGATCTTTGGACTGGGTAAGAGTGGTCTGCTTAATTCAGACACTCTGTTCATCACCACCCCCTTTTCTGAATCGTTTTTGGCCACTATAGGTGTGGCAGGGTATACTCAGACATGAGTCCCTTTCTCACTGCTCCATCAGGATTCAAGCAAGCCGGGCCGAAGACGGCTGAATTGCCAGAAACCGGTCCCCGGTAGCTTGTCTCCTTTCTGGTGAAGAATTGGCTTGGTAGTTTAGTCTGCCCTGTTCCCATGATGCACTGGGCCAGGGACAGACTGATTTGCATATAGCCAGGTTCTGAGCTGGGAATGGGGCAGTGAGATAAATAACGGTGATGGATCAAGCCCTGATCTTTGGACTGGGTAAGAGTGGTCTGCTTAATTCAGACACTCTGTTCATCACCACCCCCTTTTCTGAATCGTTTTTGGCCACTATAGGTGTGGCAGGGTATACTCAGACATGAGTCCCTTTCTCACTGCTCCATCAGGATTCAAGCAAGCCGGGCCGAAGACGGCTGAAATGCCAGAAACCGGTCCCCGGTAGCTTGTCTCCTTTCTGGTGAAGAATTGGCTTGGTAGTTTAGTCTGCCCTGTTCCCATGATGCACTGGGCCAGGGACAGACTGATTTGCATATAGCCAGGTTCTGAGCTGGGATGGGGCAGTGAGATAAATAACGGTGATGGATCAAGCCCTGATCTTTGGACTGGGTAAGAGTGGTCTGCTTAATTCAGACACTCTGTTCATCACCACCCCCTTTTCTGAATCGTTGGTCAACACCGAGAAGGCATCACGTCAACAGCGACAGGAAAATCGATGGGCATCAACAGCACCACTACGGGAGCTGGCAGACAAGAGCTTGACGCCGACATTGGAGTCGGTTGAACAGAAGATGGAGCTGATTGTGGATGCATCGATGGGCTGTGCACCGGTGACGCTGAGGTGTCAGACACAACAGGACAACTTGAAGCCCAGGGAGAACATATAGGTGGAGTCACAAGCACGACCTTATGCTCTTCCGTGGGGCCTGAGTGTTTTCCAGAGGGAGATGACAATCCAAGAACAGAAAGAAGAGATTGAGAATATTGATTCATCTGGGAAAAGACGCCCCGGACCCAGTATAGGTGGGGATATGTGGAACAGACTCATAACTCGGCACTTCAACAGAAGAGTGGGGATCAGTAGTAGGCGACGAAGGCGGGAGGCGCCACTACTTTGACCGCCCGCGCAGAGACATACCTCCAGATATCGAAGGTGAATGACGCATGCGTGGCTAGCACCTAGAACAGATGCACTGACCGTGCATCTGTTCTAGGTGCTGGCCACGCATGCGTCATTCACCCTACACTGCATAGGAGATGGAGGACGATGAGAAGATTGTGACATCCATGCCGAAAGGAGCGTCATCGGAGTTGTGGTGCTCACCCAGACACCATATGCAAACTGAGTGAGAATCCATGGTGGGCATTTGTCGTCCACAGGAATCACAAGGCTTAAACCTCAAGGACAATAAAGAAGAGGGAAAAAGGCACACTGCTCCATCGCTAAAAAAGTGGCAAGTAGGCCGAAAACAGCCTAAGAATCCCATTTTTAGCACAGAAAAGAAGTAACTGATGTCAGCACATCAGGGAAGGGCTTACATGAACTCCGTTGATGTCCCATTCGAGAGACAACGTCGCTGCAGAGCCACTCGACGCCCTCAACTGACACACAGAGATACTGCTGGAAAAATTTCTGTATGCAGCCTGGGGAAGATAAGGAATCTGTGGCTAGATTTCTCTATCAGATAAAAATATCTGTCACCGGCACAACTTTATCTACCAAGGATACCAAGAATGCAGATCTAACCTCAGAAGTGAAATCAATGTGGCATGAGGTGTCCTCCATTTAAAAAAAACAACGCTCAGTCCATCATTCCGGATTCAAGCAAGCCTGGCTGAAGACGGCTGAAATGCCAGAAACCGGTCCTCGGTCTGAACTGAACTGGGGTGGCAGAGTGGGCTAAAGAACGGTGATGGTTTAAACCCAGATCACTTGACTGGGGGTGAGTGCTTGTATTGTCAATGCTCCGTCCATCATTTCCTTTGGTTTTTCTTTGCTCGCCATAAGTTGGCAGGGTATGCTCAGACGTGAGTCCCTTGCTCACTTTGCCACTGGATTCAAGCAAGCCGGGCTGAAGATGGCTGAAATGCCAGAAACCGGTCCTCGGTAGCTTGTCTCCGGTCCTGGGAAGGCATGGCTTGGCAGTTCGGGCTGAACTGTTCCCATGAGGCACAGGGTCACACTGATTTGCATATGGCCATGTCTGAACTGGGGTGGCAGAGTGGGCTAAAGAACGGTGATGGATTAAACCCAGATCAGTTGACTGGGGGAGAGTGCATGTATTGTCAACGCTCCGTCCATAATTTCCTTTGGTTTTTCTTTGTTCGCCATAAGTTGGCAGGGTATGCTCAGACATGATTCCCTTGCTCACTTTGCCACTGGATTCAGGCAAGCCGGGCTGAAGACGGCTGAAATGCCAGAAACCGGTCCTCGGTAGCTTGTCTCCGGTCCTGGGAAGGCATGGCTTGGCAGTTCGGGCTGGACTGTTCCCATGAGGCACAGGGTCACACTGATTTGCATATGGCCATGTCTGAACTGGGGTGGCAGAGTGGGCTAAAGAACGGTGATGGATTAAACCCAGATCAGTTGACTGGGGGGGAGTGCATGTATTGTCAACGCTCCGTCCATAATTTCCTTTGGTTTTTCTTTGTTCGCCATAAGTTGGCAGGATATGCTCAGAAATGATTCCCTTGCTCACTTTGCCACTGGATTCAGGCAAGCCGGGCTGAAGACGGCTGAAATGCCAGAAACCGGTCTTCGGTAGCTTGTTTCCGGTCCAGGGAAGGCATGGCTTGGCAGTTCAGGCTGGACTGTTCCCATGAGGCACAGGGTCAGACTGATTTGCATATGGCCATGTCCGAACTGGGGTGGCAGAGTGGGCTAAAGAACGGTGATGGATTAAACCCAGATCAGTTGACTGGGGGTGAGTGCTTGTATTGTCAACGCTCCGTCCAACATTTCCTTTGGTTTTTCTGTGTCCTCCATTTAGGTCAGGCTAAACAAGGTGGATCAGAGTCTGGAGCAGGTGTAATCCCACCATAGCAACCTGCTGAACTAGTGACTGGACACTGATAATCCACAGCACAAGCTCCCCAATCTAGAAGACAGGGCACAGAGCAATATTGTCAGCTTTTATGGAATACTGAAAGAGTCAGAAAAAGGAGATAAATCACACTTTTTGAGGGACATGCTCCCAATGCTTATAACATAGAGAGCTCATCACAACTGATCACCCTCTGCATATTAATCAGGGACTCCTCATCTGACCATAGACTGTGCATCACGCCACCAACATACCAGGTCCATGCTCCTGGATGCAAAATGGTCCAATGCAATCTCTATTCTTTGGCGGACACTGCATCTACCTTTTCAGCAGACTATTCAGCAGTTTCAAATGTAAAACATAAATGCCCGTTGTGCTCTGCCCCTGACTGAAATGGTGGGACATTAGTTATGGTCTTCTACATCTTGCGCATATGCTAGTGACGCTAGACAGTAAGTTGAAATATTTTTTCAAGCCTTGTGACATGGAGCCGATCTTCGACACATTGGATGATTCTACCTTGGACACTGAGGCCTTGTGCAATGTGCATGCCCCTCATGAAGACGCCCATATACCCTGGAAGGCACACAGATTTCAGCCAAAATATCAAAGGATTTTAAGTTTGTACAGACCAAAATCCCACTGGACAGTACAACATCAGGTTGTGGAAGTCCTTCACAAAATCAAGTAAACTTGGCGTAACTCCATGAAATTTCCCAGAGTTTTTATGTAACTCTGCTGAATTTCGCCGAATCAAATTCCGAGAGCTCCCCCCACCCCTAGACATCAGGTCCCACAGCGGGAGGGGGCTCAGACCCAGGCTAAGATAGCTCAGGCTCTGGGCAGAAACCACAACTGGGGACCATCACCTTCCATGCATGACTTCATTTATCCTATCATTCCACCTTTCAGAGCTATCATCTTAGGCCCAAGCATGGGTTTGACTGGACCCCACTTCCTGGACTGTTCCTCCCTGTCTTCTCACCAGTACTAATCATAGTATAGCCCAGAATCCGATCCTTAATGTGAACGCCACTGTGTGGAGTTCAGCTCATAAACAAATGGAAATTCTCCCTCTTTTACCCAATGAGGCATCCTTGTGGACATTAGACTTCATAAGGAAGCTATTCTACTGAGAGACATGGCTTGGAAATGGCCTTACACATTTAGATCAGGTATATAGGTGAGGATTCCTTAAATATTTCAGGCATTAAAACCTGAGTTTTCGTCCTTGACACAGATCATTGGCTGTATCGTCAACAACCCTTCTTCCTCTGAGCTACATTAGGACCATCATCACTGAGGCCCACTCCCTCTCCCATTCTCCAATATTTTTGGATTTGGGGCCAATTTAGGGTGATGGTCTCAGGATTGTATCAGGATTGTAAAACGTTACAATCAGGCTCGACACTGAACATAATTAGGCTCATTTGGCAGCCATTCTTAGACAGAGACTAGTCACCTGAAGATTGAGCGAAGTTACTCCTTGACCATTACAGGCAATTCAGGGAATCTAGGCTCAAGTTCTGAAATTTCAAGGGCATGCATTATAGGTGTTGACCGACATAGGAATTGAAAAGTGTTACCTTACTACCCCATGACCATTGCTGCAAATGTGATTCAGACACATGTACACTATACCACATTTTATTGTCCTGCACAACTTAGAACTCTCCTGGAAGGCAGTGTGAAGCACTTACAGAGTTTAAGCTCCTTCCCAATATTCCCCACCCCTCATTTGGTGATCATTCATGACATGTCTGATATTCTAGATTTGAATCCACAAATGCCTGGGGTTGGCTACCTCACTAGTGACCAAAATGTGCATTCTTGGGCACTCACATCAAACCAATATTCCATGGGAAACATCCTTTACTACACAATGCCTTTACCACCCATTCCTTTAAAAGTGTGTATGTGCATGTGTGTGTGTGTAAATAACTATATAATATTAATAATCCACATTTGTAAAGCGCGAACAATCACCCGTAAGTGTCCCTAGGCACTGGAGGCATTCGGGAAGATTAAGCAAACTATTGCCCAGAGTCACATGGTGCTGGGCTAATCTGCAGCCTGTGCCGGGGATAGAACCGTGATGCCCAGATTCTGGAGTCAGTCGCCCTAGCCTTGGCGCCACACCTCTTCCTATGTATAAACCTACTGACAGTTGCCAGTAGGTAGTTACAGTTAGAACCATTTTTCTATAGAGAAAGCATTTTTGACTGGCCTATATCTTTGGTGCCATTTGACAAATCTTTGCAAAATTTCCCCACAAAAGTGTCATAGTGAGTCTTGTGTTTCATGGGAAGATCCGGGGTGATCTGTCAAGTGGGAACCAAGAAAAAAGGGGGTAAAAAAAAGTATGATTTCCTTCATTAATTCCCATAGGAGCTTTGAACATGGCTACAGCCCGAACCACTGGATGGATTTACACCAAATTTGTCAGGAAGGTAGATTAAGCTTCGCATGTCACAATTTCAATTATCTGATGTAAATTAGGACAGTAGGTAGCGAGACATTTAAGGGAAAGCAAATAAGGATAGCTGGGCAGAGCATAAGCACAGATCTCAGGGTGAGATCTGATTGGTTGCCAACACTTCAACTAGGAAGTGTTGGCAGCCATCTTGGTACTCGGCTTCAACTAAGTCCCACAAAAAACATATACATTTAAAAAAAGGGAATTGTAGGAATACCTCAACTCCTAGGTGTGTTGATGGGGTCCCCCTGTGACTCCGACAGGGCAAAAAAATCACATTTAAAAAAAGAAATTTTAGCAAAAACACGACTGAGCCGAGCTGCGAATCTGCAGCAAAAATGTTTTCAAAAAAACATTCATGGGCTGCTGCACTTGTTTTAAATACAGCCCCTGGATGGGCCAGCCCCGGGGCATGTATTTTTAAAAAGCAGTGTTTATGTTTATGTTTATTAAAACTTTTATATCGCGCTCTGTTACCACGGGGTATCCTGGCGCGGTGAGTGGGTTGAGAACAAAAGTGCTGGAACAAGACCTGGGTGAACTATACGAGAGGGGCATTGAACAAATGGGTCTTGAGATCCTTCTTAAACACAGTAATGGTTGGCGAGGCTCTGAGGGAAAAGGGGAGAGCATTCCAGGCAGAAGCTGCTTTAACTGAAATGGATTGATCTCCCAAACGGGCATATTTGAATTTAGGGGTGACTAGTAAACATAGATTGGCCGATCGAAGGGCACGGTTGGGAGTGTAGAATGAAAACCGTTTCTGCAGATATGTTGGTACCTGGCCATGAACTGCTCTGAATGCCAGCACAAGAATTTTAAACAGAATTCGATGTGGTACTGGTAGCCAGTGCAAACTACGTAGGTGGCTACGCACGCTCGACCTCCTAGGGAGAGAGAAAAGCAAACGTACTGCAGTGTTTTGTATCACCTGTAGGCGATGAACCATGTACGCAGGTAGACCACTAAATAAGGCATTGGCGTAGTCGAGCCGAGATAAGATCAGGGCTCGAAGAACAGACTCCTTGGCTGCCCTAGGCAGAAGAGGAAAAAATTTCCTCAGGGCTCGCAAGGTACCAAAGCAAATGCCGGTCAATTTTTTTATGTGATCCGCAAACTTTAGATCCTGACCGAACCAGACCCCCAGGTTCTTAGCTGGGCCTCCCGTCGCACTGGGACAGGGCAGGTCCGGGGGCCAAATCTGGTCCTTAAAATTGTCAGGAAAGGAGCCGAAGAATAAGACCTCTGACTTGTCTTCGTTGCACTTAAGTTGGACTTGTGCAAGCCACCTGAATACTTCCGACAGACAATGCTGGACTGCTGATGGATCGGACACACCCTTAGGCCATGTGAATAGCAGCTGAGTGTCGTCAGCGTAGGCTATTATCTTGGCTCCCAGATGTTCCGCCAGATATAGTAGAGGGGTCATATAAACGTTAAACAGTAAAGGGCTTAACGTAGAACCCTGCGGGACTCCAGTTGACAGTCTCTTCGGGGCCGACAAGTAGGGGGGCATCCAGACCTGTTGAGTTCTATCGCTCAGAAATGATGACAGCCGGTCAAGGGCCAACCCAGAGATGCCGACGGCACGCAGTCTGACAATCAGCAAGGCATGTGGGACCGTATCGAAGGCGGCAGAGAGGTCCAATAAAATCAGGACCGCTCTGCCACCTCCGTCCAGGCACTCACGAACTGCCTCTGAAACCTCAACTAGAGCTGTCTCGGTGCTGTAGGCAGCTCTGAATCCTGACTGAGCAGGGTGTAGGGCGTGAGAGGACTCAATGAAGTTGTTCAGTTGTTTGAAGGCCACCTTTTCGCACACCTTCGCCAGAACTGGCAACAGTGAAATGGGCCGATAGCTCGATGGTGATGCTGGATCTGAGCCGGCCTTTTTTAACAAAGGGAGCAACTTTGCCTCCTTCCAACATCTCGGGATCGAGGCCATGGAAAGGGAGAGGTTAATGATATACGTCACCTCTTGATTAATAGTGTCCGCTATCCCACCCAAGACCCTGGCTGGGCAGGGGTCTGAGGGAGATCCAGACTTTAAAGCAGTCAAGATTTGCCGTATGTCCAGTTCCGAGGCCGGGAGGAAGGCAACAAACTGGTCCTTTAGACATTGTCTATTCGGTCCAAAAAGGACAGGTGGAGTCGTAAAGGACTTTTGAGCCACTTCTAAGTCCAATTGAATTTTTGCAATTTTGTCCGTAAAATAGCAGGACAGTTCTTCACACCATTGAGCGGAAGAAGGGAGTTGGGGTTGGACAGCACAAGGCGATAGGAAATTTTGGACAATTGAGAAGATCTCTTTACTGTTGTTTTCCGCCTTCTCAATTCTGTCCGAGTAGTACCTGCTTTTAGCTGTCTTGATCGCAGCATAATAGTCCATTTGGGCTGCTCGTAAGGATTTCTTTGCGGCAGGCAGGTAAGCTTGTCTCCATGCTCGCTCTAATTTCTTACAGACCAGCTTCTGTTCACGTAGGGCATGCGTGAACCATGGTTGGGAGGGTCTAGACCGCATTCGCCGGACACCCCCCACATTAGTGGAAGTAGCGACACCATTCGCTATCCAAAAATTGAATGCGTCAACAGTCGCTTCTAGCTCCATCATTGGAGCCGGACGGGTGTCGGAAAGGGACTCAGATAAGGATATCAGATTAATCCGGGGGTGGTGTACCATAGAAGGAGTTTTCCTCAAACCCTCATCTAGCTGCCAGGCAAACTTGATCATGTGATGGTCGGACCACACCATAGGCATGGGGGGGACAGACTAATATCAAAATTAGTACAGATCAAGTCAAGAACATGACCTCCCACATGTGTGGGGGCGTCAACCCATTGAGAGAGGTGAGCCATACTGAAAGTCTCACTGAGATGAGTAGCTTCAGTGGTGTTCACAGAATCCACGTGTATATTAAAATCGCCCAGCAGTAGGAAATGAGAGAAGCGTAAGGCTCGTGGCACGATAACCTCCTCCAAAGATCCAATAAAATTTCCGACGTAACCTGGCGGTCGGTACAGTAGTGTGCCGCCTAAGGTAAAATGCGGACTAATGTCCAAACAGAAATGGAGAAGTTCCGCCTCTTTGATTTTGTCCAGATGCTCGCAGGTGAGAGTCCAGTGGTCCCGATAGATCACGGCAACCCCCCCTCCTCTTCCCACATCTGCAGCGCGATCTACTCTGCAAATTCTGAAACCACGAGGGATAGCTAACTCGACTACCGGCGAGCAGGAGTCAGTCATCCAGGTCTCAGTAACAAAGAGTAGGTCGAAATCGTTGTCAGCTAATAGGTCAAAGACCTCAGCCGTGTGGCATACCAAAGATCTGGCATTGATCAGGCCCGCCTGTATGATCTTAATCCCATTGCAGGGTTGAGTTGGCGGGGGGACAGGACTAGAAAAATGATGATTACAGAAGAGGCATGATCGGAGCCGATTATCAAAAAGCGCCCAGGAATGCGCCGCCTCACAAGGTGGGACCTTAAGGGCCCTAAGGTCGGCAGCGGTATACCGAAGTGGTGTGGGAGGGACAGAGGTGGTAGGGAAACGGCCAGGGGTCGGGGCCCTATGCCCGGCCAGAGCACGGACGGGCACAGACGGGCCCTCCTTTGGCGCTCCTCATGCGCCCCAGTGGGGCGCATGAGGCCCCCATCTTAGGGATCATAAAGCCCCAGGGACCACCACCTCCCTCGGTGTTATGATGTCAGGTCGTAATTGCTCAGTGGCCAACAGGGATCAATTTCTATCTATGCATAAAACAGCAATTATAAAAAAAGATACATTGGTGTTTTAATGTGTTTCTTGCATAGAGCCTGGTAGACAATACTCTTTTAAGTGCTTCCTGGAGTACTATTGTGCCCATCATGGTTGTCAGGGACCAGGATGTGACCCAATAATGAAGCATACCACTACTAGAGTGTGTAAGGTTTACAAATAAAAACAAGTAGGATTGTTGATCTTTTGGACATTCACATCATTAGAACTCACCATCTTGGCCAGGCTTTGTCAAAGTGGTAGGATACCTTTGTGACTGACAGTTAAATATGCTGCACAGTAAATCCAGGAATTTGACAGCACACCAGTCCTGTCATCTTTATGACAGGGTCAGGAGCAACTCAACTATTCAGACTATGCAGAGCTGGGTGCAGCTAACTTACTCCAAGCAGAAGAGATGGTTGGGCCCTGTGCGATTCCCCTGACATCATCGAGGGATCTTTACAAGGTAGTTACAAGAAGGCCTGTTTTGACTTTGTCTGCCCCCCAGCTAGTAGGTCTAGAATGGCCTCTGTTGATAGCTGAGTGACGGACAAGCACGTAGCGCCAGCAGAGCAGCTAAGTGGGGTTATTTCATCCCTAAGGGTGTTGCATGGCAAACTGTCAACTTCAGGGCACTATCGGTTTCCCAGCAGGATGTGGGTGCCACAGTTAGGCCGATGTGGTGGACCCACTTGGGGCCACACAGTTGGATTATGTTGAAAGCCTTGAGGAAGGCGTGGTGCGGTATAAGGAGCCCAGAAGCAGGGTGGGGGATGGTTGCTCCACTGATGCTATGTCCAGTGTGTTTCAGGCACAAGCGTAGCACACATCTGGGACTTTGAATGCACAGAGGACCCCGGGCAAGGTGGCAAGCAGCAGCATTGGCACCGTCCCTGGAGCCAGGTAAAGCCCTGGCCATTTCTGTGGAGCCTACAATGGGATGTATGATGTTAGCACGCACACTTTTACCACGCATACCATTACCACACATTTTTTACAACGCAATACCTTTACAACGCATAGTGCTTTGGGTGCTGGATAGTGAATAGTTTAATTTACTATTCCAACACCAGTCCCCGTGGACACTAGGGAAGGTTATTGGATAGTAAATTAACCTATTCACTAGCCATTCCCTAAGTCAGATCGCCTCAAAGCGCTATGCGTTGTAATGGTATGCGTTGTAACAGATGCGTGGTAATGGTAGTGCGTGCTAAAAGATGCGTGCTAAAGGTTGTATACCCTACAATGATATTCACAGGAGTAGATGTCGGTGGGATGCAGGGTGGGGCAGGGGTATGGCTGCAAAATGGTAAATATGTCACTGATATGGGCTTGGGCGCTGATGAAAAAGCAGGACTGTTCACAAGAAATACAAAGTGGGATGGAAGGAAGGGAGCAGGAGGGAGCCAGGCGGGGAGGTTGGGGGGGCAGAAGAAGGCAGAGAAGGAAGAACCCCTGGATAGCAAAGAACCTAAAATAAAGAGATTCCCTTATATGGGAGTTACTAAACCTCTGAGAGCACATTCAATGTTTGTCACGAAGAATTGGATATGGAATGCATAAGGAGGTGCACTCCAAGGAAGGTTCAAAGGAGGAGGAATACAAGATAGCCAAACGCCCAAAAAAAACCTGAAGATTGAAAATTGGACCACTACATTCTTAATCTATGCCAGCCTCTACTGTGAGAAGTATACAGAGTGCTGCGTTGCTATGTTTAAATACATGGACGCTATCTGAAAAGCACACATTATGAAGGCAGTTATGCTTGAGCCCAGTATGATGAGTAATTTAGAGTGAGATTAGCGTGGCATTATGAGGCGAAGTGGGGGGAGTTAGACGTGGATTTGTGGCAGCACATCATAAGGGTTGCTAAGCTGGGAAATCTATCTTTATGGCAAGTGGTTTGCCTATTGTGTACCTTACCTTTCAAGGGTGCCCCACCCTGGGAGGGTGGGTGCCACTGGAAAAACCCAGTCGGGAACTGAGGGTACCTACTGGGACTTCAATAAGGGGATGTGCACTCTGGAATACTGTACCTTTTGCCACAAGTACTCCAAGTGAGGGAGCAGGCACCCTCTTGTTAACTGTTTCGGAGAGGGGTGTTCAGCAGGGGCAGGTATCTGGCCAATGGCAGAAGGGGTCCAACCAGGAGCAGCATTTTGCAGGCAGCTGGGGGTGAGGGAGGACGAGGGATCTGGTCCAAGAGGCTCATACTTCAGTTAAATTAGATAGGTTGAGGTAGTGGCTCCGTTTCTAGGGGCAATGGGAGGAAGCAGAGATTTTGGGAGAGTGGTTTTTGTTTGGGTTACGAGGGTCCACGGGTGCGCCAGTGGGCAGATAAGTTGAGGTCGGCAAAGGAGCGGCAGTGGGTGGTCCAAGAAAAATTGGAGAAAGAAATTTTGAAAGGTAGGATGGTGGGCTCCTTCTATGATTGGCCAATGGAGGAATTGATTGTGTCTCCAATAGAGATGGTGCCCAAAAAGAAGCAGGAGCAGTTTCACCTGATTAAGCATCTGTCATGGCCGGAAGGGGTGTCAGTGAACGGGGTTATTGCTGAAAAATTGGCATATATCATAATCTTCTGTAAATGCTGCAATGTCACTGGTGGTGACAGGGGGCCCAGGAGCACTAATGGCAAAATGCAATGTGAAGTCAGCTTTTCGGTTGCTTTGGTGCATCCAGAGGTTTTCAGCGACTAGGGAGACAATTTGAAGGATGATGGTATGTGGATAAGGCACTCTCAATGGGTTGCTCCATATAGTCCGTACTTTTTGACTATTTCAGCTCTTTCATGCAGTTGTTGTTTACTTGGCAGATGGGACATCAGTTGGTAAGCTATGTCTGGGATCATTTCTTTTTTGTTGGGACACCCGGATCTTTGGACTGCAAGCTAGTGCTGGCAAAGGTCCAGGAGTTCTTGGGTGGCTTGGGGTGCCTTTAGCACCAAAGAAAAATATGGGTCTACTAACTGTACCATTCTTTCTCAGAATTGAAATTGACTCATGGCACATGGAGGCGTGGTTGCCATGGGAGAAAAAGAGAAGATGCTAAGCCTGTTGGAATGCACGCTTGCAAGAGAGAAGGGAAAGTGCAAGAGGTACAAGTACTTTGAGGCCACCTGAAATTTGCTTGTATCGTGGTGAGGGCAGGTAGGACTTTATGCTGATGAGTAGGGTTTGCTTGGTCAGGTATTTCATTACCTCATCATCATGTAAGACTCATCAAGGTTAAAAGATGATTTATGGATGTTGTGTTTCGTCTTCCACTCTTTAAATTGGATTCCACTAGCGAGACAGGATGAACAGAATTGGGATGTCCAGATATTCTCTAATGCGGTTTTGGGAGTGGGTTTTGGCCCTTTTCAGCAGGGAAGATGGTGTGCAGAGACATGGCCAGAGCAGTGGGCCAAGAGAGGCAGGAGCATTGCCTTTTTGGAGTTTTCCCTCGTAGTGGTAGCAGTGAACTTGACGGGCCCAGAGTTGGCACACAGGAAGGTCCTTTTCAGAGTGAATAACATATCTGTAGTTGAGGTGATAAACAGGCAGTCAGCCAGGGACAAGCAGGTGCCTAAAATGCTGCAGGTTTTGTTTTGGGTTGTTTGTGCCAAGACAGTTCTTTCAGAGCACAGAATGTGCCGGGTGTGGACAATGACATTGCACATGCCTTGTCTCGTTCATAGTGGGGGAGATTCCATGGGCTAGCCAAGTATGCCGCAAGAGACCCAGCACCCATGCCAGAACTGTTACGGTAGGTAGGCAACACAGGATGGTTCAACTGCAGGTAGGTCCCTCGCGGAGTTAACAAGGTGAGCTTATGGTCAGGCATGGTTGGAATTCTTGGCTTCAGGGGTGTAGCACAGGTAGGAGGATTGGTTGGAGGCAGAGGATGTGATTTAGTTTATTCTGGAGCTAATAGAAAAAGGCCTGACATGAGTCGCACTAAAAGGCAAACTGGCAGGAGTAGCTTTCATGGGTAAACTGTTGTGGGGTTACGCTCCTTTGGTGGGAGAGTTGGGGCACAGGATGTTGAAAGGGGGGCTAGGAAGTTGGGGCTTAGGGGGCGGATGAGGAGACCAATAACTTCGCAGTTATTGAGTACTGGGGCAGCTGCTCTACATGTGCTAAGAGCAATCACAGTGATGCTTATTTTAGATGATTATGACATGGATGTTCTTTGGTGCTTTTTGGGTGTCAGAATTGTTGGGAGAAATGGGACAGGTAGGGTTGCTGTGGAAGGTTTTATCCAGACGGGGGATAGATGGGAGGTATGGCTCCATTAGTCCAAGACGGACCAAAGGGCATAGGGTAAGAAGGTAGTTCTGCATGCAATAGGATATCCAAGGCAATTCCCAGGGTCATGGGGGGTTTGTTGGGCAGCATACTGTGGAGAAAGCACAGGTGTGGTTTTCAGGTACAGATCGGGGAAGATGGTCACTGCATTCCAATTGCTAGCAGTGTTGCGAAATGCCCTTGTCAGACTGGGGCTGCCTTCTACTGATTTTGGAAATCATTAGTTCCGCATTGGTGCACTGACAGAAAAGGGGAATCGGGCTGGACGAGTGAGGATATCATGCGCTTGGGGTGTTGGTTCTCAGATTGCTATCAGCGCTATATTCCAACTATCGGCGCCGGGAAACCCTGTTTAGGGTAGCTGTGCGCAATATAAATTTAATTTAATAATAATAATAATAATAATAATAATAATAATAATAATAATAATAATGTGCTGCTATTAGGGGAGGAAAGGAGGACTGGTGCACAACTTCTTTTGTAGCCTTACTGCGGTTTTGCTTCTTTCCAGGTTCTGTGGCAGGTCCAGCAGCATAGGATGCAGGGATTTGAGTGGTGTGTCACTCTTTCATCAAGTGGGCAGAGGTGCAAGCACATCAGAGAACCTTTGGTGCAAACATGGGTTTGAATAAATGTTTGTTTCCAATTACTTTGAAGAGTAAAGGGGGGTTGCATTGGAGAGAGCTGTTACAGTGCGTAAACGGCATGCTCGATGGTGGCAGCTGTGTGGATGTCTTGATCATACACTTAGGTGCAAACAACCTGGTGTAGTAGACGGGTGTGGTTTTAATGAGGGCCATGAAAAAGGATTTGATGGAAAGTAAGGAGTATTGGTCTGGTTGCTCTGTCTTATGGACAGAGTTCACTACGAGGTCTTAGAGGAGAGACAAAACCTGCTGCCATTGACAGAGCATATATACTTAAATGTGTATGTACTTTGTGGGCTCTGGAGATCTGCCCAGGGAAGGGTCTGCTTCCGCTCTGGGGCTATTTTTCTGTTTAACTGCCTTTTTTTAACTGCCTTGATAAAAAACGACCAGCAGAGGTCAGTAAAACACTAGAATTTATTTCTGCTGAGAGATTTTCTTTTTAAATTTTTCTGGTAACTGCCTCCTTATAACTTTCTTGATAGAAAACGTCCAGCAGAGGTCAGTAAAATACAAGAATCACTTTAGCATTCTGTCGATTCCAGTCCATAGAAATTGTCTTCCACGAGCAACCGTAGACAATAGTATTATTTTCAAATCTTGTATTTTCAGTGATATGACTACCTAAGGCCCTGATTGTATTTTAAAAACAGAGCTTTGGACTATACCATTTCCCGCTGAAAGGCAATATCTCTCTCCATGTGTTCCCATACCTGGCGTGTCATGAGGTTTGGTGCTTACTTTCCCTCCATTGTAAAGAACAGTAGATGTTTCAGCACCCAGCTGAATGTGCGGCATAGCTAAATATATATAAGGTCCCAAAGGCGAGACCGATTGCATTGCAAATGCTTGTTCTGGGTGGCAGGGGTCTCAAAGGATTAGCAGGACTTGTCAGAAGTTAGGTGGGCATTGCCAGCTGGGGACTGCGGAACCAGGGCCAAAGGATGGGTAGGCAGGTAGTTCAATGTTAATTTTAGGATTTTTGGCTGCTTAGGGGTTGATAGACGTAGTCATAGGCTATAGGGGAAATATAAAGCTTTAAATGCTGAAATCAACTTAAGTTAAAGGAGCTAGCTGTGGGGTGGGCTTCTGGGAGGGACCATAGAGGAGGGGGTGGAGGACATTGGATAAGAACATTTCATTTCTTGCGAGGATGGCAGCATGGCAGGGGCAACGTGTAGAGCAATCTGCAGTGGCCTTCTGACCAGAGCCCTGGAACTTATTATTTTTTTTCAAATTAATCACTGATAACAACTTATTAAATAGAGGCAAGGATTACAACAGAATTACAATACTGCGCTTCTTTTTAGTTTGTTCTACCTATTTATCTACATTCCGCAGACCAGAATCTTGCAACATGTTCCTATCAAACGTAGAAAAATAGATTTAACCCCAGAATGCTGCACGGTCGTGTTCAGTTTGCATACGATGGGTCTTTAAACACATCTTTTTTGGAAATGGGTGGTGAAAGATTTCTTCAATCCTAAAACGTGTACTTTGTGAGCTGTGGTAGACTTTTGCATATATTTATAGCAAACCTACTGAAGCTTTAAATTCGGGAATTTAAACACATAGGGGCAGATTTATGTTAACTGGCGCATCCCCAGGGATGCGCCAGTTAACATGCTCCACAGTGCGCCACAGCTCCGCCAGCCATGGTGCGCCGCATTTATAATGTGGCGCACCATGGTGCAAAAACGGCACAGATGCGTCACGCATCTGTGCCGGAAATGTGTCGCATTGCTGGAGTTGCGTCGCAAGCGCGACGCAGCTCCAGCAAGGCTCGGGGATGCCCCATTTTAACAATGCTGCGTCAAGACCTACGCCTGCTTCAAGCAGGCGCAGGCTTTTGACGCAGCATTGGCTTAAAAGTGACTGAGTAAAATCTCATAGATTTCACTCAGCCACTTTTGCGAGGCGCACCTGCCCCGGAACGCCCACCCTGCGCCGGAACGCCCACAAGCGGCGCAGGGCTTTACAACGTGACGCATCTGCCTAGATGCGTCACGTTGTAAATTGTTCGTAGGGATGCGCCACGTTTACGCCGCCTTGCGTGACGCAACAGCTGCATAAACGTGGCGCAAGGGCCTCATAAATCTGCCCCCAATAGTTTTCATTTCTTTTCAACACAAGTGCAGCATTATTCTAATAAGAGGCTATTATTATTTGTGTGTGTGTGTGTGTGTGTGTGTACATCATATTCAAATTTGCATTCCTAATTTAGACCTTGTTCAACTGTACAAAAAGTCCCCGCATATCTTCAGCTGACTTACTAAAATGTCAACCATGCCTATTTAAGTGAAAACAAAAAAGTGTTTAAAGTTTTAGGACCGACCACATGAAGCCAGGGTCTACTTATTTGCTGCTTCTACGCCATCAGACAAAGAGCAAATGCACACAGTCCAGATAAAATCAGGAGAAAACTGATGGACCTACAAGGTTGATTCACAACTGATGGGCAGGTGCCTAGAACCTGCTCTGGGCGATACACTGGGCCAGCCATGAGTATAAATGGAGGTAAAAATTGAATGATGTCCCCACTCACAAGTGGTCGTGGAATATATTCACATGACAGCACTTACTATAAACGATTTCTTAGCAGTGCAAACACATCCACTCTAAGCCCTTTCCTCTAAAGTATATGCAGGGAGTTGCATCATTGACGGCTTTTATAAAATCAATAGCATACGGACTTTCAGCCTGATTCATCAAGCCGAAATGGGCTCGCAAAGGGCCAGATTCTGAGAATCTGGCCCTTTGCGAGCTCTATTTTTGCATTTGGGATTCATCATCCCAAATGCAAAAATCGGTAATAGCGATTTCGCTATTTTGCGATGAATTACATTTAAGGAATCTCAATTTGAGATTCCTTAAATGCAATTCATCATCCATTTAAAAATTGCGAATTCGCAATTTCGGCCCGCTATTTACCGCGAGGTCAAACCTCGTGGTAAATAGCGAAAACTTAGAAAAATGCTTTTAAAAGCATTTTTCTAAGTTGCATGTTGCACACACACATGTCCTTTGGACATGTGTGTGCGCAACACCTGTTCGTATTTACTTTTAAGGGGTGCTACAGGGTGTCCTTTGGACACCCCTGGCACCCTTTAAATCGCAATCTTTTTTGCGATTAGCAAATTGCTAATCGCAAATAAGGAATACTCCCCATTCATTCCTATGGGCCTTTTGGCCCATAGGAATGAATGGGGAGTTATTCCTTATTTGCGATTAGCAATTTGCTAATCGCAAATAAGGAATATGTAGGAATCGCTTTTGTTTCTGCGATTCCTACATGAATGCCGTTTTGCGAGTCTGAAATAGCGATTCCTTATGATTCGCTATTTCAAACTCGCAAAAGGGCACTATGATGAATCAGCCTGTTTGTAATTCATATACCTTGTCCAACATTGGGAGCGAGCAAATATGAATGTCACTATACCATGGCTAAAGAAAGTGTCTTCAAACAGAGGACTTTGAGCTTTTCACAAAAGACAAACGAAGATACACGCACTATGGTCACCTTTATACACTCATTACGTGTAATCACGGCCTTAAGTGCTTCCGTACTTACTGACAAGGGCAGTGACGATTTCCTCCATATTTTCCAGGAAGCTGCTCAGATGCTGAGTGAAGGTGAGGTGTGGAGATGTGATTTGTGCAATCACAGCCGCTGCTTCTGCTCTGGCGGCTTCAGAATGAGTGTCATCAGTCAAAATGTCCGTCAAACACAAAATCCCATCAACCTAAGGAAGATGATTCAAAGCGTGGGTTGGCGATATTGAAAAGTAAATTCCGCGAAAGACTTTTAACAAAACATACTTCATTGGAATCCTTAACCACTATACCGGATTATATAAACAAACAGGTGGAGCTAATTTACTCTAGACGGCTAATTAGCAGCATAGCGCATTGTAAGTCTGATCATTTTGCATTTTAGACGGTCAATGCTGGAGCACACATCAATGTTTGTGTTATGGTTCCCCCACAAAATAGCACTTTGAGGCACTCTAATACAACTCTTTCAGTTTATTTACAAAGGCCCAAATATTTTGAAATTAGGGTTTTTGGGGAATTGGTGTGTCAATGGGTAAACAAAAACCAGAATGGCCTATGAAATATGTTAATACGGTCTAAATGGCACAGAAACATGTAACAAACAATTTACATAAACATATGTGCTTTTATGGAATTATTAAAATGTAGTTTACTCCCTCTAGACACATATGCCCCATCAGGTAGACGAGCCCCTTCTACACACAGACTACACCCTTTGGAAAACTCTTCACAAAGAGCTCATCTCTTCAGACACCCTTGTCCTATTCGGTGGCCAAGCCTCTACTATGCATACCCTTTGCCCTTGGCACAGTCCGTCACAGAGAGCTCTCTACCTCCATCCACAGACTCTCATACCCTGTTAGATGGTGAAAGATCTATTACACACAGCCCTTGCCCTGTGGACAACTCTTCAAGGAGAGTCCATGCCCGACAAGCACACCAATCCCCTTAGGGGCCCAATCATTTTGCACAATGCTACACTTATTAGCAGTAGAGACAATATTGAAAATGTGTTTGAGATGTAGCTTACTAAATATCTTTCATTGCTTGAAGCATATGGTAAACTGTCACACTTGTTGGGTGATGTACTCAGTGATGTCATCAATGATGCCGTAAACATGTAATGAATGATGTAATATGTGAGGTCATAAGCAGTGCATGGCAAGAGCGCATGGTATGGATAGCTGAGTAAACTATAACTGATGAATTGAAGTGTTTTTTTTGTTTTAAATGGTATTCTCAAACTGACATTTTCCCCTAACCAAAATCTCACTTCAACCTTTGTTTTTTTCAGCAAATGTATAAGGTTTTTTTTAAGGTAAAGTCAAATATTATTACCAGACCTATATATAACATCACTTTAACCTTTGGTTTTTCAGTGAATTTCTATTTTTTCCTAGTGTATGCAAACTAACACGGTGCCACTGTGACACACATTATTGGCTCCCGTTACACTGTCACCCAGTGAGGAGCCGACGTCACACACTAATCAGGAAAATGAGCTGAAAACCACTATAAACAGTGGAATTCCAGCTTGTTTTCAGAGGCTGTGAACTGCCAATGCCCATTAAGGGGTGGGAAATCACCCCAGGACATTGACACCAGCCTCAGCAAGCAAGCAATATTTCACTACTGAGGATTATCTCTCCCATTGGATAACCTTGGGTTACCTTATGACATGTAATCATTACTAGCCTTTGATTGGGAATAGATTTTAAGTTACAATTCTGAAACTGCCACTTTTTAAAAGTTGGCATTTTCTTGTACCAACCATTTGGTGCCTGCTGCCTGTATCCTCGTCCTTATGGCTGTGCATAGCCTGGCATTTGGCCTTTGGGTATTGCTCACTAACAGTGAGACAAAAGGGGAGTAAGTTTTGTTAGAACAGTCATGCTGCCAGGACTGAGCTGGTCCCTGCCTGACTTATATTTCAAAGGGCTGCATCCAGCACACATAACCAAAGGGACCCGACACCAGTCTTTGGTCACCATAGACTAATTGGAGCCTATGTTCTTTCCTTCTACTTGCAGCAGAAGTAAAGAACTTTCCAAAACCTGATGTGAGGATAGCCAGGATGTCACCCCCACTTCAACAGCTGGCACTAATTATAAATATTAGACCTCCTGAACCACCACTTTAGTACACTCTTGAACCTGTGCTCTACAGAAGGACTGTGCTGGTGCTTAAAGCCTATTTCACTCTTAAGAGAAATGCCCTGCTGCTACCAGAGGACTGTCCTGCTGCGTGTGGCCTGCCTCATTCTCCAGGGGACTGCCTGGTGCTTGAGGCCTGCCCTGCCCTCTGAAAAGCAAGACTGGAAAAACTCCCTTCATCCTAGGTTTACCTGAGTGATTTCACAGGTCAGTTAGATGACCGTATATTCTAAGCTAATGGGACACAACACACTCCAAGAGCCTCCATACAATAGCCCAGCTGACCTGCTGCAACAGGACCGGCCTCAATCTCCAATCTTTGACAATTGGACAGGGTCCATTACCAGTAAGCTCTCTTCACTTGAGCTTTAGCTGATTGTAAAATATGAACTTGGTCATCAAAAGCAGCAACGAGGCCCAAATCACTAAGTGCACATCTAGCATATCACAGCTATGGGATCTTCTCAACATTACAGGTAGATAAACAGTATGATAGAATTTGCCTGGAAAATTTTAATTCAACTGTATACCACAATTTCACCCATAATACTAACAGAACAAGAGCTATACCAGCCTCAAGGTAGTTCAAGCCCACTTCAGAGTGACAAAAGAAGGTTGAGGACCCCTGGGGACCATGAGAAGCCTCTAAAGGAAGGATTTCCCAGCAAGTTCGAGCTTGGTGCAGCCTGTATACAAACTCCCAAACTCCTGTCCCATATGTAGCAACTGGCATGCATTTTGCTCTATGTAGCATCATCTTCACCCTCGCAGGCTTATGGCCCAGCTTAGTTGTGAAGTGAAAAAGAGCTTCCATCACAATGCTAACTTTCTGCACCCTTAATGATATGAGGGGCTTCCATTTCAGTAAATGATTACAAAGGATCCCTAAATACGAAAGTTTTGTGCCTTTATCCTACGGGGTTTATTGTAGATGGAAGGTTTTTTTTTGTGTTGATTTTGGGTACATACCATTCCATATGTTTTTTGAGGTTTACTGTCAAATTTAGAGATTCCTTAAAGTCTGCAAAATCGTTCACCTTTGATGGTAAATATTTTGAGGTCTCAGTAATTGGCATTGAGATTTTATTTAATTAATTTTTAATAGTTCTTTGTAGTTGCTGTGTTTTCCTCATGTATGTAAAGTATGCTTTTAGGATTTCTTGAAATCGAATAAAGTTTTTATGACTGACTAAAAATATATATATATATATGTATATGTATATGTATATATATATATATATATATATTTGCATACATATATATGTTACTTTTAATATAAAGTATTTAGTTGTTCATTTCACTTAATGTACTTGTTGTTTAGTTTTATGTTTGACTGCTTAGTTTTAACCTCCATTTGCCTAATTTTGTGAAATATTTTCATATTTAATTAATAAATATATTTGTTTATATCTTAAAATTCCACTTCTCCTAGGTGGGCCCATCACAAACTTAGCAAAGGCAGAATGGCAAAAAAATGAATGTTGTGGTTGGTGATGTCCACGTTCCTGAATCAGCAACATTGTAGACTGCATGAATTATCTGTCAATCTACCAGGGCTAGACTAGTTATAAAATATAAAGGGGAAATCTGCATCAGGCCCAGGACTAGGAGTTTGGTTTTAAGTGTGGATGGATAGAGAGATCATCTGCTATCTGGTCTGGCAAACATCTCTGATAGAAAAGCACAATTTTGCTCTAGCAACATGTATTATTTGACCCGCTACCCCTCAGTTCGGTTGCCTGTCAAACTGGCTTAGAACACTCACTTTATATGTACAACATGTTAATATATTTCCCCTGGCTGCTTTCATTATTTGATTGCAACTGTCAATCAGTAACTCTTCTGTGCCTAGACCCTCCAATGTATGTTGATCTCTAAAACGATTAAAATCCCCAGCTGTTAATTAATTGTTATTGCTTAGCTTTACGTTGTTTCAATGTCACGTGTGAAGTTGTATAAGGTTGCCTACTCCTATACTTTTCAACCTTTTATTTAAACTTCACCAGCCCTCTAATCTACAAGGTGACATTTTAAAAATGTGCGTAATATAATTTGTAAAGGATGTAGATTTGTCTACAACTAAAATTATGTGATCAGCTAGCCTTCCATGAGTATAATGAGGTTGTTTGCAGGGGTGTGCTGTAAACTGATAAAGGCGGGGGCCGGTATCGGCCCCGTCGCTGGTATGGCGGGGCACCGGCACCCCATCCTCCTCGCCTATAGTCCATGGTGGGGCGCCCCCCATCGCGTCATTGGTGCGGTGAGCGGATATATGATGTTACAACGCGGACTTTTACTCCGCATACTGTTACAACGCGGTTTTTACAACGCGGGTCATGTAACAACGCATGTATTTACAACGCATTTTTTTACAACGCAGGTACCTTTACAACGCAGACCATTACAACGTAAGTATTGGTAAGTATATATTAATAAGAATAATATAATAGTAACTTAATTTTAAAAGTATAATTTAATGTAATTTTAAATAATTTAATTTCCGTAAATTAGTTTAAATTTAAAATAATGTTACTTTATTTTTTCCCTGTACCCCTGTACCCCAAAAACTCAAAACTGACCCTCAACCCCAAAAATAATGCAAAGTAATTTATTTTAATTTTTTTTGCTAATAAATAATTTAAATTAAAATTAAATTTAATTTATTTTAACCCTGTACCCCAAAAACTAAAAACTGACCCTGAACCCTAAAAATACCCCTTTACCCAAAAACTAAAAACTGACCCTGAACCCTAAAAATACCCCTTTACCCAAAAACTAAAAAGTGACCCTGAACCGTAAAAATACCCCTTTACCCTAAAACCCAAAACTGACCCTGAACCCTAAAAATACCCCTTTACCCTAAAACCCAAAACTGACCCTAAACCCTAAAAATACCCCTTTACCCTAAAACCCAAAACTGACCCTGAACCCTAAAAATACCCCTTTACCCTAAAACCCAAAACTGACCCTGAACCCTAAAAATACCCCTTTACCCTAAAACCCAAAACTGACCCTAAACCCTAAAAAACCCCTTTACCCTAAAACCCAAAACTGACCCTGAACCCTAAAAATACCCCTTTACCCAAAAACCCAAAACTGACCCTGAACCCTAAAAAAACCCCTTTACCCTAAAACCCAAAACTGACCCTGAACCCTAAAAATACCCCTTTACCCTAAAACCCAAAACTGACCCTGAACCCTAAAAAACCCCTTTACCCAAAAACCCAAAACTGACCCTGAACCCTAAAAAACCCCTTTACCCTAAAACCCAAAACTGACCCTGAACCCTAAAAATACCCCTTTACCCTAAAACCCAAAACTGACCCTGAACCCTAAAAAACCCCTTTACCCTAAAACCCAAAACTGACCCTGAACCCTAAAAAAACCCCTTTACCCTAAAACCCAAAACTGACCCTGAACCCTAAAAATACCCCTTTACCCTAAAACCCAAAACTGACCCTGAACCCTAAAAATACCCCTTTACCCTAAAACCCAAAACTGACCCTGAACCCTAAAAATACCCCTTAACCCTAAAACCCAAAACTGACCCTAACCCCTAAAAATACCCCTTAACCCTAAAACCCAAAACTGACCCTAACCCCTAAAAATACCCCTTAACCCCAAACATATAACATTTAAAAAATAACTATATACTTACCAATACTTACGTTGTAATGGTATGCGTTGTAAAGGTACCTGCGTTGTAAAAAAATGCGTTGTAAAAACATGAGTTGTAACAGTATCCGCGTTGTAATGGATGCGTTGTAACAGTAGTGCGTTGTAAAAAATGCGTTGTAACAAGTAAACACCGCGGTGAGCGCGCCTCACCATTGATTGGTGATAGGGCTCCCAGTTGGACCCAGAAGCGAAGGGATCGGTTCCGGGCCAAGAGGGAGCTGGGGTCAGACCAGTTAGAACTGGTCTGGCCTACCTAAGGGTTTAAAAAGGCTGGGGAGCGTGGGAGGCGTTCTCTTGTTCCCGCGCTCCCAGGCCCGCCCACGCTGGCCTGTGGCGGTAAGGTCATGATTGGTGAGCAGTCAATTTAAGTTCCTTAGGGGGCGGCGCTATTCTTGAATGGGGTCGCACAGGAGGAGGGACAAGTGGTCTCTCCTAGAACTCCAGGGGCGGTACATCCGGTTGGCTGGATGGGTGCGGGGGAGGGGGGAGTCACGCTTTCTTTAGGCTGGTTAGCCATCTCGCACGGGCACAATGACGTCACTAAATGGCCCCCCATTTTGTTAAAGGGGATCATGGAGTGTAAGGGGGTAACCGGGGGGGGGAGAGGACCCTCTCGGTAAACGGGCCCTCTGCGCATGCGCACTCCTACGGGAGGGCGTGGCTGATTGATAAGGATCTGACACCAGTTAGAGACCTTGCCGTAGGCCCAATAGGATACGCAGAAAAAGCACAATGTGTGAATATGATTCAGATATTAGTTTTGGATGGGAAATACTTTGTATTAGAAACGTGTTAAGGTTAGCCATCTGACATCTGTGTACATGAATTGTAATCTAATGTCAAGTACGTTTTCTGCGTAATTAATTGTGTAAATATTGTTTATTTCAATTCTATTTTGATTTTATGTTTTTAATAAATATGGCCGGGGGGAGTACGACCCCCCGCCTCCAAAAGAAAATCCTCCCTCTTGTCCAATTTTAATAAATGTTGGTGTACACAAGTCGGGGGAGGGAGATGTTCGGTAGTCCCTGGCCATACTGCCTCGCCGGTGGAGTTCACAGAGTTTTTACCATTTTGTGCTCCACTTGGAAAATAGATTTCAGAAAAATAACTACGCTACCGCCACGTACCAGAGTTCACCTAATAAGGAATATACAAGGAGCACCAGAGTTAGGAGTGGAAAGATGTCCAGCCGTTTATGGTTTGTCCGAGCTCTGCACCTTCTGACTCTCGGTTTCCTCTACTGCTCAGCTGACCAAAAAGTACAGCAGACCCTTCTGGGTGTCTGCCTCTTGAGTTGCAGCTGAACATTCCACCAGTGAAATGCCTGGATTCCAAACCTACAGGGGCAAAAGCCATTACCCGAAAACACTGCAGCAGGATTCATGGGGAGCCATCTCCATGAACCCTTCCTTCTCAGGGGTACAGTACACAGCGTGCATCTCAACATACTCTTGGTAATCATCCACCCCTCTGTTTACATCTTCTAGTCCTCCTTTCCCACCTTACCAATGGGCCTGGAAGCATGGCAAGGTGACCAACGGCTGCATCCTAGCGCTATATAAAGCACAAAAAGAATTCAAAGTATGTGAAGTTGCGTTCGGGCCACTGCACCAAGCACCAATTTTGCTATTAACGCTCCATGCAAATCTGACTTACCTGGCATTCCTCCTTTAGCAGAAACTGATTTTAACCAGAAAACGTCAACCAGGATTGTGCAAAAGATAAGTAACATCATTGGTTGTTTTTGTATGAACAAGTGCAGCTATACCTTGAGTTGTCTGCCTCTATAGTTAATTTTTTTCTGATGCACAATAATATCACCAGTGGCACAGTGTGAGTGTCTGGATGGACCTTTCGGGAAGGGCACAATAGAATATACATTAAAATAGTGAATGACTGGCTAGTGCCAGACCTGTATATCTTACATATGTTTGTGTAAGGGATGTTGTACTATGGACAGTGCATCATTGATGATGTGCATGTCCAAAAGCAGTTACAAAGCCTTACAAAGGAAAGCCTTATGGCCAGATCTGCCAATTTTGGAGCTGGAAAATCAGGCACCAGCCTCGGCTCAGCTTCCTGAGATTCTGGCCAAATCACTTATGGCTAGAAGTAGGTAATGCCATTTTACCGATTCCTAAATATCGAACTTTACTGATTCAGTATTTAGGAATCGGTAAATATGATGTAGGTAATAAATCGGTAAAATTTAAAGATTCTGTAATATTTCTTATTACCGATTCAGTAATACTGATTCGGTAATAAGAAATACCTTCCCATTCATTCCTACGGGGCTAGAGGCTCATAGGATTGAATTGGAAGCCATTCAATAGCGGGAGCATATTCAAGGGTGGCAGGGTGCCACATTGACACCCTGTTGCACCCCTGAATCGTGCATGTGTGCACATGTGGCGCATATAAATTCCCTAAGAGCATGTATGTCTGCCACATGGCACTTTGAAAAATGCAAATTATTGCTTTTTTAAAGGTATTTGGTGTTTACCACCAACTTGTAGTTGGTGGTAAATAACGAATCCTTAAAGCAAAAAGGCACTCACTTGAGTGCTACCTACATAGGTATTAAGGATTCAGTAATTTACCGATTCCTTAAATAAGGAATCAGTAAATTACCAAATCCTTATTTCCAGCCTCCTACATTGGGAAGGGCTAAATACCGGTCGGTAACAGGAAAATCACTGATTTTCAGCTGTTACCGACCGGTATTTAGCTACTTACATCTGGCCCTAAATCTCCCCGTGCCTATTAAAACATGAATGTGTCCTTGTGTAACATAACTGGTGCTCATGTAAAGCACTCCAATACCTTTGGGTCGAGTTTGCCCTATATAAATCTGAAAAACAAAACAAAAGCAGCCTTAGGCTTGGTGTCTCAATCTGGTCACAAGCATGAGGGAGGGGGTGCATTAAATCAGAAAGGTCTTTGTTATGTATTGGTGCAAAGACACTTCATCAGCCGCAGCCGCTGCAGGTAAGAGCGGTGGGCCGAGTGGGGGAGATTTTGAGAGACTACCACAAAGGAAAAGAAAATAATAAATTAATTAAGCCTCGTGGTCAGCTATCGAAATCCGGCCCCACCGCCCTACCGCTCTTACCTGCAGCGGCCGCGGCTGACTTCATTCCATGTCTTACATGCATGTTACCCCTACACAATCTCACAATGTAGTATCGTACTCCACATTACCACCATCTTTCGTGTCCTGGTTCCTCATTTCTTGGGCATTTTTCTAATCCATTGGTTTTTAAATGTATCACTAAAACCGTTTTGTAGCTTCCATGTTTCATCTGCCCCACCTCCTTGCACATGCACTATCTGAAACCAGAGCTCAGTCAACTCTCTTGCAGGAGCACCATCTTAAACCAGAGCTCAGTTGCTCATCGCCAGAGATGGCGGCCTTGCCGAATTATAATGCACGCAAAGCAGAGGAATATCAGGACGATGGCGTGCGAATGCTGCATGTTTCCTCAATACTTCGTAGTAATAAAGACAGAGTCTTGAAACTTGCATAGGCAGTCGATAGACTCCCCTTCATGCCCTGGATGCCAATCCCCTAGGCCACAAGCCTCACACTGCTGAAGAGCAAGAGACACCCATGCATCACGAGGTGAAACAAACGTCTACTAGACATTAAATCATCTACCCTTGCGCGTTACCGTTCAATCAAGTGAGACATCTCGAGCTTAGGTCAGACTGCGCTCACTTTGTTTTTTGGCATACAACGGTGTTCTCTTTGACAGTGGACATGCCACCTATTATACCTTAGTTTACATTAAAAGAACTTCTTTAAACTTGGGGAGTCTGCAGACTTGAAGTTGGTTATTCTTCAAGATGTGTGTGAGGAGAATGCTGCCTTTGAGTGGACCTTTCTCGGCCGAAGTAGCGCCGCAGTACTATGCAGGAGGAATGGCTGGAAACCACGTATATTGTATTAGCACCCTGCTCTTGCCAAGGAAAGTGGGTTCAGAAGGTGCGGCGTCATCATGTCAGTCTGTGTATTACATATTTTTTCAACAAATTGTGTTCTCGAATAAATTGACAAAAAAAGTGTGATAGGAAAGCAATTCTGGTTTACTTAATTAGCCAGAGAATATATTTTAAGATAGCTTACCAAATTACTCCATCCGCTTGTGGAACTCTGTGGAATTTTGTGTAGTGTTTCTGGAACTCTACAGAATTCTGCAGAGTGAAACTCAGCAAGCTCCTCCCAAGCTTAGTGTTTGCTGCCCGAGTGAGAATATGTGTAGTGTCACTCTCTGTGACTGAACTTTATCTTCCTTTCTTGAAAGTTGCTGGTGTTAACAAGAGTTTTTGTGTTTAATTTTTTTGCATTTTCAGTACGTCTTAACACATAGCCCTACAGCCTTGTGCCCACTGGTTACAAACTACTGTTAGAGTTGGGAATTTAGGGGCAGATGTATCAACATCCTGATTTGCGAATCTAAAATAGCGATTTTTTAGAAATCACTATTTGAGATTTGCAAATAGGGATGTATATGGAAAATCATTTTTTTTTTAGCGATTTCTTAAAATTCCTTAATTGGGATTAGCAAATTGCGAATCGCAATGAAGGAATAATTTCCCATTCAATTCTATGGGTCAGGAGGCCCATAGGAATGAATGGGAAGTTATTCTAAATTTGCGAATCGCAAATTGAGAATAATTTCAAGGGTGCAAGGGTGTTATAAGGACACCCTGATGCACCCCTGAAATTCACATGTATGCACATATGGTGCACATAAATGCCCTAAGGGCATGTATGTGTGTCACATGGCACCTTCACAAATACAAAAAAGTGTATTTGTGAAAGAAATCGCAAATTACCACCAACTTGAAGTTGGTGGTAATTTGCAATTCCTTAAGGCAGAATTGCACTTTTCCGGTGCTTCTTACTTTGCATTTGAGGAATCGCAAAATTTGCGATTCCTTAAATGCAATCGCAAAATAAGGAATCGCAAATTTTCAATCCTTATTTTGCACTCAGATTTGCTACATACATACCAATTAGCAAAAATGCATTCGCAAACGCCGAAATTCTGCGAATTTCGGCGTTTCCGAACGCATTTGTGCTTGATACATATGGCCCTTGGTCATGGAGCCATTACCATTCATGCGGTTCACTCTGGAACCTACAGTTTCCCTTAGATTCATTAATACTATTGACGTTAAGGAGCCATACAAACAGTGTTTGTTTGTATGAAGAAGGCTGCTATCTCTGCCCTATATCATGCCTGGCTGTCAGGTCTGGGTCATGAATGAGGCAGTGCCATGCTGGCTAACATAAGTTAACCTCCACCTACATTTAATGAATACAGACCAATTATCTATTTTAGACACACAAAGCAATTTGTAATTATTTCCCTATTGTTTTAGATGGTGCTACATATCATGCTGCATGTTCTCTCATGTCGGCTCTCATTAAACTGTCTTGGCATTGTGAACAAACATGTTTATCTGGTGCTGTTAGTGAGTATAATATTTCCCTTAAAATGGTGTAGATGAAAGGGTAAAACAGTGTCAATGTCATTCCAGGTTTTCAGGATAACCTCTAGTTATCTAAGTGATCTTCAGTAATTTTAATTGCATGCAAATTTAACTTGCATGGATATCCTAAAATTCTGGAACTTCTTTGACCCGCAATTGATCAATGCTCTATAAGCATACTTCATTGTGTGTCATGTTGGTTGATTCTATTCCAACCACCAAACAAAGGTTATCTGAATAGTGACCTAAAATATCTAAGTATCATTCCAGCATTTATCAAATCTATATTAGAGAACATATCAGTTGTGCAATCAAATGCGTACTGTTGATGCTACAACGTCGAATGGGAAACATATTTATTTATTGAATTATTTATTCAATAGCAGTTCTTTATATCACACAGTAGACCCTGTGAGTAACAAATAACTTTACACAGAGTCAGGCATCTCATTTTAGTTTATAATACTAATCCTGGCACACAATGTAAATACCATGTGTAAAAAAATTGGGTTATTGGTTGAGAGAGAAGGAAACCGCGCTCAGGTAACAACCAGAATCCTTGTCAAGGTGAACCACAAAAGGCACTAAATTAACCTGTGCTTAACCCTCTGGAAGCTTGCCACAAAGCAGTCAGGTTTAACTTAGAGGCAATATCTATATAATATATACCATCATAATAATCAACTTAAGAAAGCAATTTCAGACAAGTATCTGTTGTCTTATTTCACAATTATTTAGAATGTTTGTACCCAACTTTGATGCATAGATTGGGCATCTCAAGCAATCATATGTATCATCCTCCAGCATAGCCAACTTGCCCAGTATGCCAAAGTACTCTTTTTACCCAATGCATTTTGGGTCATGGTCTGGGCCCCCATATTTATACTGTGCCAGTTCCCCAAGCCACTTAAAGGATTATGCGCACCACTGGAGCTACCTCATAAACCTGAGCACCCCTGGTGTATGGTAACCCCCTCCTTCAAGTCAGGAGCCATATCTCTGGGTGTGTGTACTTCTCCCTCATCACTAGATAAAACCTTTTAATTGCCACCATCTGAACTGGAACCCACATGTAGCTCAGCCAAGCTCACTTCCTGAGCTAGACACATTTCTTTTTCAGCTAAGGCTCGCTCTATCTCCTCTCACTCCTGGTCTAGCTGCCTAAGCCTCCGTTCATGAGCGCAAATCTGATTTGTCTCTGTTAGATCTGGGGGTCTCTAGCTGGCAATGGTATTCACCTTTTTCCAAACAGGGACCCTTACTTCTACGTCATGATAAGGGGATTACACTCCTTAATAACCCCTGCTCACCCCCTTGGTAGCTTGGCACAAGCAGCCAGGCTTATCTCAAAGGCAGTGTTTTAAGCATTTGCGAATATACACAGTAATACAGTGGAAACACTACAGATGGACACAACTATGGTTTTATAAAAATAAGTATTCTTTATATAGACTTAACACAAGACCACAAACGACAAAAACCCACAATACCACACTTAAGATTGCTTAAAGATGATAAAACTTTGCTTAGTTCAAATTGATGATAGATGCGACAAAGTTCTCAACAAAGTACCTGGATGCGTAAGGCAAAGCAAACAAAAGGCTCGCAAAAAGAGAGATGCGTCGGTTCTGTGATCCCGGGGAAATGATGCGTTGTGCCTCAATGCTTTCGCAGAGTAGGGGATGCGTTGTGATCCTTACCGGTGCAGAGGTGATGCAAAGATTCTCAGCCTGCGGGCCTATTGCGGTGCACACGATGGCGCCTTGATGCGATGCGATGATCTGGTTGCAATGCGAGAAGATGGCGCCCTTGATGCGGCGATGCGATGACGATGCATAGACGCCCTGGCAGCCTTGCAACAACTCTGTACTTTGGAGCCACGACAGGCCCGGCGACACGCTTCTCCGGTGATGCGATGGCGACTCTCTCGATGGCGTCACGCTTCTCCAGAGATGCGACAGCCCGCAGCTTTGACGAACACATGCTTCCAGGGAGATGCGGCGAAGGCTCGCTTCTCCGGCGATGCAACGATTTGAGCTTCTACGGCGACACGCTTCCTCCCGATGTATCGCGCTTCCCTGGAGTCAGAATTCCCAGCAAGGAAATTCAGATGGAAGCTGGAGATGAAGTCTTTTGTCCCTGAGACTTCAGCCGGACGCAAGCACAGTTCAAGCCCTTGGAGGATATTCTGTATATGATGAAAGTCCTTAAAAGTTCCTTCTTCTTTCCTTGGCAATGAAGCAACCACTGCAGGTCAACCCAGCAAACAGCACACTGGCAGAGGGGCAGTATAACTCCTGCAGCTTCCTTGGTTATTAACACAAAGAACAACAGCAAGCCCACGATGCCGCACCTCACACCACACGGGAGCGACGCGTCACCCCACACCACGCCACACCCAAATTGCAGGTTTGGAGTGATGGACAATGCGATGTAATACATGCAGATCCCGTTCACTACAATGACTCTCTCCTGTGCATCTACAACGTGACGATAATAACTTGTGCTTGTCACTGCAGGCTCTCGTCTTGGACCAAATTCCTTATACACTCATTAGATCTTTTTGAGGTTTCTGTTTGAAAAAATAGTGGAATAGTGGAATTCCTGAGCATCACTTTGGCGCCGATCCTTGCCTATGGATGTTTATAGTTGGACTCCCAGGATCCTTTGGATAACGACAAGCTTCAGTACTACCTTCTGCGCTGCCTGGGACTGTATTAATCAGGTTCCCGCTAGCCTATGCACGAAAATGCAATTTACGCCAGCCCCAACCGAGAACCAGTTACTAATCACCTGCTTTTTTCCATAGCAATTCTATAGAAAGAATCCCATCGTAAAAACTTCAAAAGCGCGTCGCAACAATCATAAATCCCAATGGTTAAACTCAAAGGTAAATGTCCGAATGGAATAATAACCTCCCTAGATTTTAATGCAGTATAATGCCTCCATTGGCTTTATTACTATTTTTATCCCCACAGTTTAATTAGCTCCACGCAAAATACTGCGCTATACCGGACCTGAGCCTCGTCCTCGCTGCAGACAATTGGAGCCCTGTTCAAATTTCCAATATGGTAAATGTTTTATCATATGCCACTCCTTGTCAAAACTAGTAATTTATTGCTACAAATCAAAACAAGGTCTTCCATTTCTTGAACAGGATGTCAGGCGATTACCCTAACCACTGAAGACATCCCACAGGATTAAACCTTATTCACAGACATAAGTCTGGTACGTTCCAACACTGAGTATATACCGGTCTCTTTAGACACCTCTCTAACATGAATAGCACTTCCATCGTTTCCAAAAAACCCCAATTCACTCCTGTTCTAATCTCCAACACGGCTTTCATGCCATCACGACCTCACGTTCACATTCACGTGCTGGATGCACAAGATCAAAAACACCCTGAGATACAGTAAAACGGTCACCAAAAAGTTTGTTGCACAAAAACTGCACGGAATGCGCACGCCTCTATGGATGCACCTATCACCGCGATTCCGAATACTGTAATTGGAGAGCTAAAGCTGTACATGTCTTTCGAACTATTAATTGCATTCTTGTCTTGTTTCTTTCCTTTTCATTTTTCCAAAACAGGCGGTTTTAATGTTAAAAGGTTTTATTCAGGCAAAAGTTATGATTGTAAAAGTCCTGAAGATGATCCCCCTTAACTGAGCTTGGGATCGAAACGTCCGTCGACTCCTTTTAGAGTGTCCCATACTTAGGAATTTATTGTATTAGTGTATGGATGATTCACTCTAGGACACAGTGTTAATTTGAATTCCTGTCAGTGGCCTGTTAGCTCACTTTGTTTGCCTGATACTGTTTGCACTCACTGTTTTCTTTACTTCCTCCTCACGTACGGCACAGGACTGTGCCCTACTGTAACCTTTATTTCTTTTGGTTACTTGTCTTATTCCTTTATTGAGACAACCTATTGCATAAATAAATATTCCCTGTCCGGCTGGACAAGGGATTTCTGTACCATATAGCAGCCCATTGTGGTCTATATATTATCTTTGCTCAAATTGTATTCGTTCATGCCAAGGACCACTTGTTTCCTTCAAAATACTTGACACCCAAGGTCCCAGGCCATTTATTGGGTTCCCCTTGTTTTCCTTTTGGGACTGTATTAACGGCATCGATATTCGTATTTTCTGTTTGTGATACCCTATTTGGACTGCTTGCAGGTAGATTTCTGTGCCCTGATGAAGCTCTCAATGTGGGAGCGAAACGTGTTGGCTGATTTAAAATTGAAATATTTTTATCTAATAAAGAAGTGACTTTTTTCATACACCTTTGGTCAACTGGACTTTGTAAGTTGTGCACCCCCATCGTTGTTTAATTAGCTTCCTTGGTTCTTCTACTTGGCAAAAGGTTTCTTGTTCCAGAAATGATCTAATTTCTCGGGATCAGGGTCCCAATATTTATACCCCAAAATCCTTTGTTCTCTGCGGCAGAGAGGCCTCTGCCTAGTCCAAACCAGTTCCTGAGCACTTTGTTTACATGACTCTCTTCTTCCTTTCACTGTGCAAGGCAGAGACATCAGCCGTCCCACAGGAGGTGGAGCCAGCACAGGGGAGGGAAGATACAGCCCTGGAGCACTTTGTTGACAAGATTCCTTCTCTCCTTTCACAGTGCAGGGCAGAGACATCAGACAAGCCACAGGAGGTGGAGCCAGCATTGTAGAGGGAAGGCACAGCCCTATTCAGGTCCCAGGTGCAACTCCTCCCTCCCGTCTAGATGCAGTTCTCTCTATTCACCACTGGGCTGCCCCAGCCTGTCTCCTGGAATCTCCTAGCCCTATCACTCACAAACCCAGACAAGGAATACACAACCTAGCAGAGGCAGGCCTGGACAGTTAGGCAAGAAAATACCTACTTTGCAAAAAGTGGTATTTTCAAACATAGAAGATTAAAACCAACTTAACTAAAAGATGTATTATATTATTCTGAGGCATATTAAATTCGAATTTCTACCATGTTTCCTGAGTCAGTTAGGATTAAAAGAATGTAATAATCTAATTGCCCATTCTAGCCTATGGAGAACAGGTAGCCTTCAATAGTGAAAAACAAAAATGTCTGTAATTCACTATTAGGACATGCTACCCACACCAGAGCATGTCCTACCTTATAGTTACAATGCACCCTGCCCTTAGGCCTACCATAGGGGTGTCTCACCTGAAGCAAAGGGAAGGTTTAGGGACTGGCAAGGGGGTGCACTTGTCCAACTCGACATGGCAGTGCTAGACTGCACCTTAAAATGGCAGGCCTGATAAACACTTTGCAAGCTGTGTCTGTGGGTGGCACAGCCAGTGCTGCAAGCCCACCAGCAGCATTTGATTTACAAGTCCTGGGCACGCATGGTGCACTGTACTTGGGGCTGACAGGTAAATCAAATAACCCAATCATGGAATCACCAATTAGTACATCAATTTAACATAGGGAGCACTTGCACTGTGGCACTGATTAGCAAGTGTCAAAAGTTGATTTCCATTGTCACAAGGCCTCGCAGGTGCAACAACTAACCAGAGTTCCAACAAACAAATTCCGAAGGGAAACAGGGAAATATAGAATGTTGTTGAGTAATAGCCTGTACTGTACTAGTAGTGTACACCAATCACTACAAGCTAGGCACAAATGCATGTCCTAATCTCAGCGCTGCCTACCAGTGTTAGCAATAGGGGTCTGTAGTTGGCCAAGGTTTGCATTTTGTCCAAGTAGGGACTCTTCTTTCTTGTCAGGGTAAGGGGACACACTTCTAAAATAGCCTCTGCTGTGCCGCTGCAAGAACCAACGCATCGTGGGACTGCGGCTGGAGAGACGAAAGCAGCGCAGCTAACGCATCAAGAACCAATGCATCCCCAATCCCCATGCATCGCACCAGGGTGCCAAGTCTACAAGAACACCGGGGCTGCAGTAAGAAACCGATGCATCACCTTCCCACACAATAAGAAACACGCATCACCTCCCCTTCAGTATGGGACCAACACATTATGTTCCCTGCATGGCAGTAAGGACCCGATGCATCCCCTCCCCTGAAGTAATGAACTGAAGCATCACCTTCCCTGGGTGTAAGGAACCAACGCATCACGTTCCCTGAGGCTGTTTTTGTTTTTGATTGTAATAAATCCAAGGAACTTTTTTTGGAAGTGTCGCACCTACAGTTTGCTATGTACAGGACTGTTTCTGCCTGCTAAGGATTACATTTTAATTACTTTATTATGGATTTTTGTTGTTTTGGTCGTGTTTGGTTTAGATAAAGATTACTTATTTTCTAAACTGGTGCTGAGTCCATTTATAGGGTTTTCATTGTATTACTCAATGTGTGCACAAATGTTTTACACACTTCCTCCGAGATAAGCCTGTCTGATCGTGCCAATCTACCAAGGGAGTGAGCAATGGTTATTTTAGAAGTGTATCCCTTTTACCCTGACAAGGAAGAAGGGTCCCTTCTCAGACAAAGTTACAAACCATTGCCAACTAGTGCCCCCATTTCTATCAGATGGCTTTCGCAGACAATCGTTTGATTTAAAAGACTCCTAAATTCCTATCTGTTGCTTGCAAGTGGAGATAGTATACCTACCACAGGGCTTGGATTGGAACAGGTAACCATTTCACCAATGAGTGATCTGAATAGCGAGTGATTGTGAGTGATGACTGATGATTCATGTGGTGGCAGATAGTGAGGGAGGGTGTTGAAGTGTAATGTGGGAACTTGCTTGAGATGATTGATTTGCAATGTTTGGGGCCTGCGTGATGGGAGACCATTTTTGGCCTATGTTGATTGGCCCATTTCACACGAATGCCATGGTTATAAAATCAAATGTTGAACATGCTAAGAATGGATTGTCCATTTTTTTAGTTGACAAAGAAGGAGAAACTTAGGGGGGGAAAAGGAGTGAAGTACTGGGAGGTGACTGAGTGGGAGAGGGAAACACACATTGTGTATTTGGTTTGCACTGCATTGAAAACTTTGTAATGCCACATTTGCTGAAGCTGACTCTCTTTGCACAGCCAAAACTGCAGTCATGAATTGAGCCATATTGCATTTCAGTCACAGGAGGCAAAATGCCATGGGTGGGGAAGAGGGGTAACGAATAATGGGTGGGATATATCTGGCTCTCGTAGCAAATACAGGGAAACAAGGAAGAGAACAAAAAATAAAAAATTCCCCTCACTTTAAACCATAGCTTTGATAACCCTACATAAACAAAGTAAGCGAAGTAGGTGAGCAGCTTGCCCCTCTCCATGACATGAGAAGAGCTGCCTTGATTATTCATCCAAACAATCCAAATATTAATTCATCCTTTCATTCTAATTCACCTATAGCCACCATGATTAACCTTTACTTTCTCTCATCCTGTATTTCTCTCAAATTTTCCATCCATTCTCTATCCATTCAATATCCTCCCTTTCTTCCAACCATCTTGTTGTCAATCCTTCCCTTTACCCACCCACGCACCCTTTCACCCAATCACCCCTTTCACTCATACACCATTTTCCTTTCTTTTAACCTTTTGTTTCTTCTTGTTTCCCTCTAGCCATCATCACTCATTATATGAGCTTCTAATGAGTCGCAGATAAAAGAGGCCATAATAACTCAACCACCGCTGCAGCAGGTAAAGCTTGGGGGTTCACAGTAACGAGGTAACGACACCCTGGCACTAGCTAGTAAGTATAATAGTAATGGTCAATATGGAGGAGGCATCTTTGGTGGTCTGTGTGGCTAGAATAAAGCATTATACATATTTTAGATGCCAGACAAACCACCCCCTAATTTTGTCAATAAAAAATACAACCACATTACATCACTACAGTTCAATTAGCAATGCAGTATCTTCTAACTAAAATATCACTCTGGGCATTTGGTTGGTTTACAATGTTAGACAAGCCAGAGCTGGAATAATGGTCAATGTAAGACATATGGTGTTGGTTGGCAAACACAGTGGGAGTGGGACCTCATCCATTTGTATGGCTATGCTGCACTGTCATGGAAAACTGCTGGCATACTGTATAAATGAATGACAGCACACAACATGGGGGGGGCAATGACCATGGTCACCCACTCGTCAACTCAACTGTTGAGGCATAAGCAGGAAAGATAAACCCTTCTCATCAAACATACATGATGAATAATATTTATAAAACTCGCTTACTTTAGCCTGAAATCTTAACGGTAGGCAGTAGATTACTAACAATGTGTTATTCTTAGTCTTACTCTTACAGTATTACAAGATATACAGGAGAGAGGGACATATTACCAACAAAGCAGAAGATAAGTAAACTAGAAAGTCTATAGATCGGAAAAAGTGAGCTACCAAAAAAGCAAACCATGTAAAAGATAATGCAGGTATAACGGGAAGGATTAAAAAATGTAATTCATTGTGCTTTGCATGAGTAGGTTCGTATCCCATCCTCATCGCCATGTGGAATGGAGATGGCAGGTTAGTGATTCAGTTGATCTCCACAAAATTATTATGACAGGAAAATGCAGTCATACATAATTGTACTTCTCTAAAACAGATCACCTATAGTACAAGCTTTGAGCATATCGACTATCGTTGAGTTGCCCATACTATCCTAAAATCCTTAAGTAAAATGTCTTTTGGAACTAATGCATTGCAGGGAATGATCTTTTATTCTATTCTTATTTCTCAACCCTCTTGATGGAAAAACTCAGTCTCCCCTTTTTTCAATGCATAGATGCATACAATAAATCACTGTGAAATAGCTTGGATCTACAAAAGCTACATAAACAAAGTCACTGAGAGAACAGACAACTCACTGATATCACTAATTCTCTATGGTGACAGAAAGATATTTGGCAATGGCTTCTTAATTATTCAGCCAAAGCAAGTGCCAATGATGAGTACAATTAGGAAGCGCTGAGAACCTGCCTAGCAGAAACTAGAAACTGGATCACATAATAATAATATTCTAGTATAAACTAAACGTAACTTATCTCAGAGTATGAGCGGCATGCTATTCTGATTTTTTTGTTAGCATTGTAGAACACAAACACTACATATAATATATATGCACCAAGCCCCAGATTCTCAACACCTAGCAGGTCGAGCATGTCTGGTTCCTGATCTAAGATATCCGCCCAGTGGGGTGCCAGCTGCTAACCGGTACACCAAACCGAGCTTGTGCGCCACACGTACCAGCGCACCCTCCCTCAGCGCAGCTGATGCTCCCACAGGGGGTATGCGCTGTGTGGCCTGCTGCCAGCATGGAGGGAAGGTGGCGCAGCACAAAATAAATAGTGCTGACACCACCTGCTCACTAAAGATCGCCCGGGGCAGCACAACTGGGTGGCAATGGCGCCGCCCTTAAGGAAGATGACCCTCTGTCATGGTGTTGGGAGGGGTAAAGAAAGATGAGAAAAGAAGGCAAAAGTAGGAAAGTTAAGAAGAAATAAGGAAGTAAGCAGAAAAAATCAGCAAAATAAAAAAAAAAAATACAGACACACACTAATATAACAAATGAAAATGAGGGGTAGATAAATTTGATAGAGTGAGGATTAAAGAGATTAAAGAGGGATTAAAAATTAGGCCCAACACCATAACAGAGAGTGGAAAAACAAGATAGCTGCGCCCATTCGACTGTGTGGTGCCGTTTGCAAGTGATTTCCAAACACGAGGACGCAGATGAGAAATGTGTAGTGCCATTCAGGCACAACTTGCAACATGAGGATGCAATCAACAGTGCATATGGCACCGCAAACGGGCACACAGTAAACTCTTCCCACACACGGAGGAGGTTTTTAGCCAATGCGCAGAGTTTCCCCGAGCAGAACGCCACAAATTCTGTCCTGGCCTATTTTTTGGCCCTTGCTACAGGTAATACAATTTACTAGGGACTTACAAGGAAATTGAATGTGCCAATTAGGTGTGGCCATTGTACAAATGTTTGAAGGAGAGAGCACCAGCACTTGAGCACTGGCTAGCAGTGGTAAAGTGCACAGAGACATAATACCAACAAAAATGAATTCATCAAAACAGGAGTCCTAAAGGCAAAAAGTTTGGGGGAATACCACTCCAAGGATGTCTGGTCAAACACCATGGTTACTTGATTTCAAACTATTAATATACTTCACAATAAGATGTGTGCCAGTTACCTATATCAATTCAGATGCAATGGAAACATTACATAATGACAACAGGTATAAACCATCATAAACTTAGATTTGAAGGAAACACAGAATAAAAATAAATTAGATTGTGATCATGCCCTAACAATTTATGTAGGATTGGTCAGCCTCACATTACACAGTATTCAAAAGCATTTTTGTTCATGTGCATTAATTCACCTCTTCATAAATAAGCTGTGTAACATTAAGCTGCGGTTTAATAATACTATTTAAAAGACTGAAATATTGAAGACATATTAATCCTTCACATAAGTCTAGTGTCATTGTAGTACACACAATTTGTGAACATTTAAACTGTTAGCATCTACCCTCTCCAGCACACAAGAACATAGTTCATCACTAAAAGCAGCGGCTGATAATGTTTAGGTCTTGCTAAGGGAAGATGTAATTGTTTGCACAACTCATGCATTCAAAAAAGAATGATAAATCAGTAGAGTAAGGGAGAGTAATTGTGGGACAGATAACATGATACACCAGAAGAATGTGGTAGCTAATTCGTTTAATTCATCTTGTCTGTTTTGTTTATATTTCAGAGTCCTTTACAAATATATAAAGAACCTCAACTGTCCAAATAAACAAATGATCCAAGGTCTTCAGTCTGTTCCTTGGAACCTAATACTCCTGAGTTTGTCTTCCTCCCTTCAGAAAGCTACACTGGTGAGCCCTCAGGAAAAATAAAGACGTTCTTAAGAAATCTACTCTATGCCAGGGAAATTAGTCCCATCAACTAAACCATTGTGAATCAAACAATGTTTTGCTTTAGTGAGGTTGTGTGTTGAATAGTGCTCCGCTCCCAATATTCACCCACAAACACCTTAGAGATAGTGCGGATGGCACCCTTCCTCATTGTAGCCCGCCGATCCCTACAAACCCCTGAGATAGGCAAAACTCGGGGACTTCAACACTTGCCTAAAACTGCAGCCCAAGGGCTCAGCTGCGGCGGTTGGGTCTTCAGGGTTTATCTCCCAATGCAATGCTCGGGTTTCCACATTCCTCTCCTTTCCTGGGTTGTCAGTCTCCTGGCTGTGCTGGTCACAGTCCTTTTTCTTCCTGTTTGCCCAGATTCTTTTTCTCTGGTGATTCGTGGCAGCTGGTCAGTTCTGTCTGTCTCCCGCGTCTCCGTTACCTGACGTTCTCTAATCCTTCGGGCCGCGCCACAGCTTCCGCAGTCCTTACAAGGTGGATGCTTCTCCTCTTGACTGCAGATTCGTTCAGCAGGTGTGTGCCATCTCCATCGTCTAGAGTGCTGCCTGCTCACACAGTTGGTCTTTGTCAGCCATGTTCAGACTCCCGGCAGTTGTACAGGGGGCCCTGTCACAAGGAGCTTTGGCTCTGCAACTTTTTTTTATCATCTTCTTTACAGGGCATATGATTGGCCATCAGATGTATTAGTCCTTCAACAGGGTAGTTCCACTACTTATAACTGCTAGAGTCCTTGCTATTACAGGCCCTGTGTCAAATACAGTGGAAAGGGTCATGCAAGATGTAGCTCCATGGTAAATACAGTAGTAAGGGGCGATACATTGTTAACACTGTAGAAGTGTTGTTAAATTGTTTAACATTAAGAGAATTCCTTACATATATCTCTGGTTCAGGAGGGGTTGGAGAGATGTGATTTTCAATCTGTCCTATTGTAAATGTATGTTATGTGGTATTGCATGTCTGGTGGGTGAGGGTGGAGCCGAGGATTCTTTTTACAGTTCTAATTGGTGCATGGTGACACCAGTAAACCCAGAGATTTGAGCACATGAGGTGAGAGTCCGCAATGTATGCATGGGGGCTGGAACTGGATGGTGGACAGCCAGGATCATAAATACCCCTGCAATATGTACAAAGCCTCATTTGGAAAAGCAGACAGTTAAGGTTCACAAGAGGAGGGAGATGACCCCCCTTTAAAATTATTGTTGTAGCATTGTTTACAGAGTAAAACTCATACATTGCTAAATAAGTACGTAGTGTGTTTTCAGTCATGGCCTCATCAAAACCTCCAGGATAACTATTTAAACCCTTATGATTGAAAAACAAACATTCTTGCACCCCTCACAAACTTGCTGTTACATAAAACTGAAACCACTCTCACATCCATCTTAGAGTACCATTCACAAATTACTGGAAGCATGCTTGCACCCAGGGCTTTAAGTGGGGTGAAAACACTGGGGGGTCTCTCAAATGGGCGTAATTAAGGGCATGGCTTAAAAACCCATAAGCTTAAAATCTGTGCTTAGCATAGTGTGCTGCCCCACTTGTATTATGCTGTTTTGTCATTGCATCCAGATATATGATACAATAAGTAACAGCATACCAACAAGAAGTCAGGACTATTGGCTTTATCAATGGTTTTTAGCTGCATAAGATAAATAAGCAACAACTATGGCTTGTTAATAATATAGAAAAAGCTTCCCTTTAACCCCTTCAGCGCGGCGCGAATGTTCGCGCTGTGCTGAAGGTTCTAATGAGCCTATCGGCTCATGACGGAACGGTTCCGTCATGAGCACAGCTCAACCGACGCTCATGACGGAACCGTTCCGTCATGAGCATGGAAGGGGTTAAAGCCCTGGTGACACCAGGACGAGTTTCAAACAGAGAAGGGAAATCCAGAGAGAAAATTACTCTCTTTAAAGGATTTCCCTTCCCCTACAACCCTCACCTGGCATAACGTCATGCCGTAACTTCTCCACTAGTGAGAAGTGAGCAGTCTGAGCATGTGCACATTGATGTGCCTGCGTTCGCTGCAGTATGGGAAAAATGGACCGCCTGTGCCTGGGCAAAAAACAGAGCCCAATAAAGACCCGTTTCGAGGCCTCCTTTAAAAAAATGCTGTTGCTCAGCACCGGTGAGACCCGGCCCACTTAAAGCCTGCTTACAGCCCTCACAAACTAGCAGTCTTGCAACACTGTCAGCCATCAGACTGTCAGCCATATTCTACCTAAAACACTCACACTATTCTCAAAGACAAATAGTATCAGTTTGACAGCACTGACATACCCCATTGATAAGTGGTTTGACTCTAAAGGTAGCACTGGCACACCCCTTACACAACTGCAGCCTCAAACCATCAGCAGCTCCCATAAAACCTCACAGAATAACAACCACATACCAGCAGCAGCACTCTTATGGCCCTCAAAGTAGCAAAAGAACCAAAGGTCTGATTGGTAATTAAAATGATTAGTTAAGTGGTAAATTACAAAAGCATTATTGAAAGGATGGGCGACTGAGCTGGAGGTTTAGGAGCGATTGGGTGCATCCATTAGTGTCTGAGTGACTGCATCGATTGAAGCATCCAGGGCATTCAGTTATAAACCAGACCTACTGGCTTTGTAAGTGTCTATTTTGCAAAAAGGGATACTTGACATTTTAGAATATACGATTCAAAGTATTGCAGATAGCAACAATGAGTCAAGTACTTTACTGCTTGAGATCAGGAAAGGAGTACGATTTTTTCATGGTTTTAATGACTCGAAATTGGCCCTCAAAATACAATTCGTGGCATATTCTGAACGTAGCGCCTGTAACAAAGTATTTGTAAGTGACTGCAGTAAAAGTTAAGAAGGCAGAACAATCTAACAAAAGCATTTCCCTTATCCAAAAAATTGCAGTTCGAAGCATCTATATAATTAGCTTTCGCACTGAAAGGGAAGCTGGCCTGGAGCCCGGTTTGCCAAAGTAATCAGTAAAATGTTAAACCTCTTCATCATTTTTGCAATACAAAAATAAAGGGCAAGCTGTCCAGCACAAACAGTGTCTGCCATCCTTCGAGTGCAACACGCATCTGCATTCCTTTGCTTGCACTTCAGGAATGTATTTAATTCAAAGAATAACCCGTGAGGATCCCAAAGAGTGGAGAAAGTGGATTCTTCAAACGCACCAGCACTGCCTTTTTACACTGAGGCGTTATAGCACAATTTGTTTTTTTATTGTACTTTCATCTTTAACTTTTATACAATTTACACCAATAAGTATGGACACCAAATTAGACCATGTCACCAAGGACACAATGTCCCATATCTGGACTGTTGTTTTCTGTTCCAATTGTTCTTTTCAGGTGTTTAAGTTCGAATATATGTGAATGGAACCAACAACTCCCAGAAAGTTTTGTTGTTAAACAAACGCTAAGGTTTGTCACAGTGTGTCCTTAGGGCTTAGAGCTGTCCGATAATCTTGCAGTATGGCTTTTTTTATTTGGGTTACTATTTAAATGCGTTATGCCTATGTTTAAAGGGGCATAACTCCCAAATGTTTCATATTGCTTATGTGTGACATTTTCATAATTTCAGAGTAATTACGAGTGACATTCAATGATTATGAGTGACACTTTCTTGCGAGCAAAATCAAGCAATGAAGATGAGAGAAACATATAAATATGAGAAATTACACTCATTTGAGCAATGAGAAACATGAAGAAGATCTTAAAACTTATGCAAAGCACCAGAAATTGAAGGGCACTAGAATGTGAGAGAGGCCCCAGTGCGGAGACTGAGTCAGCCTTGCGGACGCTGAACTCAACTTTGTGTAGACTGCAAACAGTGACTGCAAAGAAGAGCTTAGCTCAGGTGCTGTAACTTTACTTACAGGTCATAGCCACCAGGTTTTCAGATTGCTTATGTGTAACATTTCCATGGTTTCCGTACACTTACGAGTGACATTCAACTTTCACACTTGTGACCCTTTGACTGATACTTTCTTGCAAAGCAAAGAGTACATGGTAAGAGATAAAATAGCAGAAATGATACATTTTTGAGCAAAAAGAAGCTCTAAAAATATATTTACTGCTGCAAAACCCCTGAAATGGATGATCCTACAGTGCAACTTCTCTTGTATACTGTGTGCAATATAATTTTAAAACCATAACACGCAGATTCACTGTGGTTTTAGTTATAGGCTGGGGTATCATAGCACTAATAGAAAAGTCACAGTTCCCCCTGTGTTAGGACTCAATTCTAGTTAACTCTGATTACACACCACATCCACAGCGACTGCAGGAACCAAATGAGATTCCATACTGCAAAAAAGTACATTTCCTCAGTTCTTTCCTTGTTTCAATTCCATTGCGAGAGTGTTAAATTGTAAGATGTCTCATAGACAGGTTGTGTAGAAAACAAACAAGTTATTAGTTTAATCATAAAATTACAGGTTCAAATATAAGTTACAGGATGATAGTAAGATCCATAATATGCCCGCCAGGAGCAGCCTCCTTGCTGCTCAGCTCATCCGCTCCAGCTGATTTCTCCTCAAGCACAAACACTCTGAACATTCCATTGACATCACCATTGACTGAGCAGCAAAGGAGAGAACAAGAATAAAGAGGATGCATTAACCAACAAGTGTATTATAACACAGACCTAGTCTGCATTGGCTGTTCCAGTTCTCACAGCTAAAGCCCTTTTATTGCCTTATGACCTCCGCAAATTGCACCAGATATTTATTTGAAGACTGGTTTTAGTTCAGGGCATCAGATCAGCACCATAAATCATGGGATATTGTCAGCTTAGATTTTTCAGCTGAAAGTAGATGGAAATTGACACACGCCATTCATCACAAATTATTTAATGAGATTCATTCTCTCTTTGTGCATGCAGCAAGTTAATCTAAACCCATGAGTTTTTGTGATTTTAAAATGTCTGAAATAAAAATTAAGAAGAATTTGCCTCTGCCTCACTTTGGTGTAAACTAATTGAAATTGCGGTGTACTACAATTAAAACATATGCCTGTATTGGTCAGGGTGACTTCGTGCCTGACTCTCCCAGGCTGCCAGTTCACATGTGCCAGGGGGAGTGTGTCAGCCAAGCAGAGCACTACACTGGTGGCGGTCTCTATGGTGTTTGTACTGCTCTGCTGGCATGACGCTGTAGGAACTCTGAAGGATGGGCTCAGGGCTGCTGCAGGTCTACTTGCATGAGAGTGTGTTGGTTGCAGACGTGAAGTTGTCTGAGTTGTCACTCTGTGCTCCCTCTGTGATCTCTGGAGCTATGGTGAGGCATGAGGAAAAGGTACCACTCTAGCAGGCGCCAAGAAGGAAAACAAATCTTGATGAGCTGGGGTGTCTGCCTTGGGCAATTATAAATAGCCCTGCAGCATGGTCACAGGGCAGGCACGCCTTGCAGGAACATATCGACAGGCAATGTGCTACCACATGGATCCACGTGGGCCTGGCACTGTCTGCAGAAGATGGCAATTCTATTATCACCATTTGAGGAGCAGCAACGCACACCGATAAGACATGGGCTCAGACTCAGCAACTAATAATGATTTATGTGTTCTTTTGCCGGAGCCCAGGGATGAGTACAATGCTGCAAGACAAATCAATGCGAAACAAAAGGGGATGATGGACGGAGCGTTTGAGCAAGTCAACACTCACCCCCAGTCAACTGATCTGGGTTTAATTCATCACCATTCTTTAGCTCACTCAGCCACCCCAGTTCAGACATGGCCATATGCAACTCAGTCTGACCCTGTGTCTCATGGGAACAGTTCAGACCGAACTGCCAAGCCATGTCTTCCCGGGACCGGAAACAAGCATCCTGAGACTGGTTTTGGATTCATAATCCTCATCAGCCAGGCTATCTTGAATCCAGTGGCCAAGTGAGCAAGGGAATCACGTCTGAGCATACCCTGCCAACTTAGCGTGAACAAAGCGAAACAAAAGGGGATGATGGATGGAGCGTTTGAGCAAATCAAACACTCACCCCCAGTCAACTGATCTGGGTTTAATCCATCACCATTCTTTAGCTCACTCAGCGACCCCAGTTCAGACATGGCCATATGCAACTCAGTCTGACCCTGTGCCTCATGGGAACAGTTCAGCCCCAACTGCCAAGCCATGTCTTCCCTGGAATGGAAACAAGCATCCTGGGACCGATTTCGGATTCATAATACTCATCAGCCAGGCTATCTTGAATCCAGTGGCCAAGTGAGCAAGGGACTCACGTCTGAGCATACCCTGCCAACTTAGGGCGAACAAAGCGAAACAAAAGGGGATGATGGACGAAGTGTTTGAGCAAATCAAACACTCACCCCCAGTCAACTGATCTGGGTTTAATCCATCACCATTCTTTAGCTCACTCAGCCACCCCAATTCAAGACATGGCCATATGCAAATCAGTTTGACCCTGTGCCTCATGGGAACAGTCCAGCCCGAACTGCCAAGCCATGTCTTCCCTGGACCGGAAGCAAGCATCCTGGGACCGGTTTCGGATTCATAATCCTCATCAGCCAGGCTATCTTGAATCCAGTGGCCAAGTGAGCAAGGGACTCACGTCTGAGTTTACCCTGCCAACTTAGGGCGAACAAAGCGAAACAAAAGGGGATGATGGACGGAGCGTTTGAGCAAATCAAACACTCACCCCCAGTCAACTGATCTGGGTTTCATCCATCACCATTCTTTAGCTCACTCAGCCACCCCAGTATATGTAATCGGCCAGCTGCGGCGACTCTCAGTTAGTAGGTTTAACCTAGCTTTTAGTCAGCCCAATTTTTTGGTGAACTAACTTTTTTCGCACTTCTGTGGACTTGCGTATGAGGGCTCAGCTGCAGGCACCACCATCCGAGTACAGACTCTGTTGCTTGGAAATGGGTATGATCATCATGGAACCATACACACTACTGGCACAGCACTGCATACTGCACAACTTCAGCGGAGCTAGCACTGCAGCGGCTACAACTTTCCAAAGTATAACTGCCACGCAAGTGGCCCCTATAACTGTCATTTCTCAAAATTGGGCAAATAATTGCAGTCTCACATGCCGTCACGTGAATCAAAATGCCACTGGTGAATGTAGCTAAGTGATAACAAGTGCAGCTGAGCAAGCCCCAAGCTGTGCGCTGCCAGCTTTGCTCAGTCTGAAAGGTCATTATTATAGCAGCGTTCCGGTGCTTGCCGCTTGATGGATGAGGAGGCTATAAAAATGCATGACTTTGCGTTTTAGTGCAGTGATGCAGCCCACCACACTAAAATGCGTTAGCCTAACGCCTAATGAGTGGCACTTGGAAGAGCTGAAGGAGTGCTCTAAGCTCTTGATCATGGTACAAATATACCCTTAAGAGCAATTTACCTATTCATATTTAAAAAGTGACCTGCAGGATAGTCATCAATTGTACGAACAGAGAAATTTTAAGGTCTGTCCAAGGTAGTCATTTGTCGGGGCGTCCACCTTCGAGGTGCCCTCTGGGAAAGTGACATTTCTCTCTAGCTCACTAATGTGTATTTATGTGCTTCACATTTGAATGTATAATTAAGTATTGTTCGGTAATGCAGTTTTCTAATTATGAGAAATGGGTAGTAAAATTCAAAGCTGTATGAGAGAGGGGCCCCCAAAATATTTATCATGTCACTGGCTACAAAGCCAAATGCGTCATCGTTGCACCTTTGTTCTATAGCGTGTGATGCATTTTATGGAAGCCGGAACATCTTCTACTTTTTATAACAAGCTGATGCCAAGAGTATTCTTTTACGTTTGAAAGAGTCATAACTCAATGACCTGCTGATCATCTTAAAGAACTGCAACGTTACTGATGCCTGTGGTTTGACTTGTTGCCAAACTCATTGCCTTTTAGGAGCAGAGACCAACGCTGTGACTCACATGGCATCACAAAATGCTTTCTATTCAGTAAAGTTTGTGAATTAGTGGAAATGTGGGTTTTTAAAGCACAGGTGACTTTGCCATAACATTCAGGGGCAGATTATGTAGCATGGTATACGTTAGTGCCAATGTTGGACTGGCGTACAGGTCAGTTCGGCAGTGCCAGAAGGGCTGGTCTAACAGGTCCATGTGTTGTCCAGCTTTTTGGCTGTTTGTGGGCCTTTATTATAGTCTAGCAGGGTGGTGCTTACTGTTGATGTTCCTGAGATTACCACAAACATTGCAGACAGCATGCACAAATGCATGAAGTCTCCTATACCTTGCAGAAAATATGGGCATCACGTTTTTGCAAATTCAAAACTGCCTAGATTTGCAAATGTGGGTGACTTTTTTAGATCGTAGATTTGCTGTTGGGGACCTCCTTGGTTTTGGTGTCCAGCCCTATTTATTGTCCCAGTCCGAGTACAGTTAGTGCCTTCTGCTTTTGGCATCAATGAATGTTAAAACACTGAGAGCAGTGCATAATTAACACGCTTAAACCATTACCATTTATTGTGATGTGTTGCCACCAGTCAGGCCATTTGTTAAGCGCATACTGATTTGTTAGGTGCCACATACCATATGCTCCACTACTAATTTTGGAAAATGTTTCATACCCAAAACAATTACATTTCTGGCTAGGCTTATCACATCCACATATTGAAAAGGAGCTAACAGATTCCAATCCCCCACTACCACTGACATGTACCTCCCCAGTGGGAGTTTCCTCTACACCGTCTATTCACCCCGCCATTCATTCAAACTAATTTAACAGGTTCAACACCCTCCCATTGATGGAATCTAACTTCTGAACCCATCCCACACTATGGTGTAACACATGCAACAGTTTCTTATGAGAACACAGACTAAACTCACTAACCAAAGAGAAATAAATTAACCACTAGCCTTTGATCTGAATGGCGTGCTACTCACCATTAAGCTCTTCAATGCCTCATCAAGGGTAGTAAGCACTATATAAGTGAAATTACAATGCAACTGCATAGGATTTGAGTAAGAGGAACGTGTTTTTAACATTATGAATAAGGGAGAATGTTGGGAAAACACTGTGCCATGCCGAGGTCCATCACAGTAGAGACAAGTGGCTTTACCTAAGATCACATGGGTGCAGTGGTATATGCTGTTTTTTTTCAAGGCCTGTTGTTCATATCATAGTGTCTTAAATAAGAAATGCTCTCTGTAAGAAATTGGGTTACTGGTTGAGGGAGTTGAAACCCTACTCAAGCAGCAACCACAATCCTTGTCGGGGTGATATAAAAGCAAACCCCAAATTATCTGTGCTCAACCCTCTGGTAGCTTGGCAAAGAGCAGTCAGTCTTAACTTAGAGGAAATGCATCAAGTATTTATGCAGCATTTCATACAGTAATAAAGTGAAAATACAAAATAAGAAAACTCACACACCAATATAGACAAACAGTGTAAATGTTAATAAATAATATAAAACCAAAATGACTAAAATCCAAACAATCCAAACAATAGAACCAGAGATATGCATCTTTAAAGATTTCAGTGAAAATAGTGCCAAAAAGTAAAATAGTGCCGACTATGCAAATCTAGTTGAGCTGAACCGGGACATAGTCACAAGTTCAGGCCAACTGTGATGGAGAATGGGCCAGCTATAGGGGACCAGTTAGGCTCGCTAAACAAGAGTACCTTAAATCTTGGTTTGCGGAGCGTTGTGACCTCCCACACCGTGGATGCGTCGTGCGACTGAAGCAATGTTTCAGGTGCGAAGAGCGGTGAAGCTGCAATGCGAGGACCTGCATTGTCATCGGAAATCTAGTTGATGAGGGCGTGCAATGTAAATCTGGTGTCGGGGATGTGCCTCACTGTCAGGCATTACTTTAGTTCTGAAAGAGCTGTAAGGCTGGGATGCTGGAACCTGCGATGTCATTGAGGCTGCTGTTGATGGGGCATTTGTTATATGAGGGCCTATGTTGGGAAAGCTGTGCACAGGTGGTGGGTCTGATGCGGGATTGATGCTAATTTCATTGTATTGGGAGAACACTTTCAGCAGAAGCGATGCATTGGTTCTGCTTGGGATTGTACCGCTCAGCAGAGGGGATAGGTAGGTTCTGCTAGGTCCACAGATGTGCTGGCAGATCACCTTAAGGTCCACTTCCAAGGGTTCAGGGCTGGAGTGGAACTACATGGCAGGCTAGGACTCAGAGATGGCAGAGTCCAGGCAGGGTGCTGAAGGTTGTTGGAACATTTGCCCCTTAGTCTCTGATCATGAGACCAGCCAACTAGACCTTGGAGTCACTCTGGTGTCTTGGGTTCAACAAGTACATGTCTACTCCTCTTATACAGCAAGAGGGCAGCTGGTCAGCACAGCAGTTCTTTCAGAGCAGCAGTTCAGCAGAGTGACAGTTCTTTCAGCAGCACAGCAGTCCTCCTTCCTGGAAAAGTATCCATAGGTCCAGAAGCGAACAGAAGAGTTGCTATCTAGAATCGATATTTATACCTGAGTCTACCTTTGAAGTGGGAGAGGCTTCTCGAGCTTTCCCTTGGCAGTACCTAGTCATTCTGCCTTTTCTGTCCAGGCTCCAGACTAACTACAGGAGGTATGCAGCCCTTTGTAAGGAGGCATGACAGCCTTTTCAAGTGTAAGTGGAGCTGAGCCCGTCTTCTGCCTCCCATCCTGCCTGTGACGGCCCATCCAGTCATACCTAAGCTCTCTAATGTGTGTGGCTGTCTAGGAGGAATATACAAAGTCCAACTGCCAGCAAAACCCAGGCATGTGGTCCAGACAGGCTGCTGGCACTAAATGGCTAAGACTGGAAAATGCTAACTTTTCAAAAGTAAACACAAGTAGATGATGGACAGAGCACTGAAACATTTCAGACACTTACCCCCAGTCACACATCTCGGTTGAATCCATTATCCTTCTTTAGCTCAGTTTGCCATCCCAGTTCAGACCCAGCCATATGCCAATCAGTCTTGACCCTGTTCCTCATGGGAGTAGTCCAGCCAAAATTGTCAAGCCAGGTCATTCCTGGACTGGAAACAAGAATCCTGGGACCGGTTTCTGAGTAACACCACTCATCAGCCAGGGTAGCTTGAATCCAGTGGCAAAGTGAGCTAGGGACCTAAGTCTGGGCATACCCTGCCAGCTTAGGCCCAGCAAAGCAAACACAAGAAGATGATGAATGGAGCGCTGAAACTTTTCCGACACTAACCCCAAGTCACAGACTTGGGTTGAATCCATCATCGTTCGTAAGGTCACTTCACCGTCCCAGTTCAAACCCAGCCATATACAAATCAGTCTTCACCCTGTTCCTCATGGGAACAGTCCTGCCCGATCTGCCAAGCCAGGTCTTCTCTGGACTGGAAACAAGCATCCTGGGACCAGTTTTGGGGTAACACTTCTCATCAGCCAGGCTAGCTTGTATCCAGTGGCAAAGTGGGCAAGGGACCGACGTCTAGGCATACACTTCAAACTTTGGGAGAACACTGCAAACACAAGGAGATAATGGATGGAGGGCTGAAACTTTTCAGATATGCATCACCAGTCACAGATCTGGGTTGAATCCATAATCATTCTTTAGCTCACTTCTCCATCCCAGGTCAAGCCCAGCCATATGCAAATCAGTCTTGAGCCTGTTCCTCATGGGAACAGTCCAGCCCAAACTGCCAAGCAGGTCTTCCCTGGACCAGAAATAGGCATCCTGGGACCGGTTTCAGGGTTACTCCCCTCATCAGCCAGGCTAGCTTGAATCCAATAGCAAAGTGAGCAAGTGACCCACATCTGGCATACCCTGCCAACATAGGATAAACAAAGGAAACTCAAGCAGATGATCGATGGAAAGCTGAAACTTTTTAGACTCTCACCCCCAGTCACAGATTTGGGTTGAATCCATTATCATGAGCTAAAGAAGAATGATGGATTCAACCCAGATCTGTGACTGGGGGTGAGTGAAATGTTTCCATGCTCCGTCCATCATCTCCTTGTGTTTACTTTTTTAAGATGGTGTTTTCATATTTGAAATTTAAAATCAGACTTCACCAAGAGAGAAGATTTTTCATAACACTTCCAAAGACACCAAATATTAACTGGCTCCTGCTCCTATTTGGAAATGATCACTTATGAAATGTAAAACTGTAACTCTAATGTAATCCTATAGGAGAGTTAGGGGGTGCAGTAGTGAAAAACACATTTCACTACCAAGACATGTAAAACTAAAAAGTTCATGTCCCAAGGCCTTCTGCAGGGGTAAAGTGCATGTATTAAAAAGTAAGGTTTGGGCTTGGTAAAAGGTTCATTTTGCCAGGTCGAAATGGCAGTTTAAACTTCACACACAGGCTTCAATTGCAGACCTGAAACATGTTTAAAGTGCATCTTCAGTGGGTGGCACAATCAGTGATGCGGGTACACTAGTAGCATTCAACAGGACCTTTGCATAGGAAGTGTCACTTTGCTAGGGTCTTAAAAGTAAATTAACAATGAAAATTGGGTATCAGGCAATTCTACCATGTTTTAAAGAGAGAGTTCTAGCACATTAGCACTGGTTAGCAGTGCTGAAGTGTTCAGAATCCTAAAGCCAGCAAAAACGAAGTCAACAAAACAGGAGGTCTTAAGGCAAAAGGTTTGGGGAAAATCACACTAAGGATGTCTGGTATTATATTACCAGAGAAGTTGTGCCCTTTTCATGGCAGGTGTAAAAATCTTTGATAGATTGACAGCAAAAGGGTCCAAAACATAGAAATTAGGGTAAATATATTTGGTAATGTAATGTGCCCACTGCTGCTTAAAGATTTTTAACCCATGAAATAGAAACCTCTTTCTTTCACATGTGAAGAATGTGCACATCTAAAAAACTATGCTGCCCTTGATTAGGATCTTGACTGCTCTGCTTTGCTACCCTGATAGAGTCAAGTGCAACAACGGGGTATTTGGTGCCTAGTAAAGAGTACGTTGCAAATGTATTACTTATGAAGGACTCATATCCTTTGCAGCTAATAACCCAATTTCTTGCATTGGAGCATTGCACCCATTGATTCAAAGTAACCAGTTAACTCATCAATACATACACTTTCTCATCCATCCACTCATTGACTCATTCGCACATTCACAACCTCACTACTCTGCACGCCCATACATACAAAATCCCAAACTTGGTCCACTAACTTGGTCCGATCATAGTGTGGTACTATTTGAAATAAAAATGGCTCACAAAGACACAATGAACACGGTACACAATTCATGCTGAACAATTAGATCAACTCCTGTCTAAATCCCAACCAATCATAAATGGTAGTTTAGACCAACTAATCTCTAGTTATACAAATTGGATCATCCAATCGGTTTTACCTCTAGCACCTGAGAAAATAGTAAAACACTGCCGAAGGAATTGTTCAGCACCTTGGTTTTCATATAGACTCAGGAGTCAAAAACAAAAATGCAGGAGTCAAGATCGTATTTGGAGTGATAAGTATGACAACATACAGAAAGTAATATATAAACAATATCTCTCTGAATAGAAGGCATTGGTAGAGGAAAAGAAAACCCAATAATTCACTCAAAATATAGAGTTAACAATAAATTCTGTAAAATAATTATTTCTGACAGTTAATGAATTGTCCAGATTATTTTGCAGCTACCAGACAGGAAATAGCCCATCGTTCTGCAATGAAATTGCGAACTTCTTCCTGAATAAAGTGGAGCTGATTTTTAATTAATTATCTTCCAACAACATGCCTGATCAAAAAAGTATGGATCCTTACCTTATAAGGGGTGGAATAAGGTATTCCACCCCTTAAGAAAAGACCTGGTCAAATAAGTAACTAATACCACTAAGTGTGGCTCCCCCTTGGATCGCTGTCCTCCTTCGGTTGTCCAATTGGCCCCTGACATTACTGCAGACCAACTAACAGAAATCTTCAACACTATGTTCAGAACTGCAAGCAGTAGAAAATGTATCAATCTGTTCTCTCCAATCTAAACCCAAAGAGTCCAAAAAGTTACAGGTCCATTTCGCGTCTTTACCTTTCCCTGATAAAATAGTGGAAAAAGCAATGCATATACAACTTTCCACGTTTATACAGAACCATCAACTTCTAGACCCTACTCAATTCGGTTTTACAAGTGGCAGCAGCACGGAAACTGCTTAAAATTGTAGCCACTGTACCAGTTAGGGCGACCCTTGACAAGGGGTGGGCTATGGGGGGTGGGGGAGGGGTGGGAGCCACACTCGTATGGCATGACCTCTCGCAGCATTAGATACAGTTAATCATCAGTCTTTGATTGACCGTCTCTCAAAGATCAGAATGAAAGGTACCACAATTTGCTTTGCTCAATTACTTTCTCAGAGAGAGGAAACAAACAGTCTCATGAGGAGATTTTGAATCAGATGCTTTTTCACTGCCCTGTGGTATCCTTCAAGGATCTTCTTTAAATCCAATGTTGTTTACATTTATGTAACATCACTGCCAAGTCTTATCACATTCTATGTTTATTCTCTTACTTCTTATGCTGCGGACACCAAAGTTGTGGTCTCTGTAGCTAGCGACGAGAATACCAACATCAGACTTAGCAACTGTATGAAGGCAGTCAGTGGCTGGATGAGCATGAATTGCCTCAAAGTGGATAGGAGGAGTAGACATGCACCTGTTGAACTCTGAAAAAAACAGAGGTCATCCTTTTTGGCAGAAAAACTGCCCTCTGGTCCCCGACCTGATGCCCTCAAGAGCTAGGTAATCTGCCTTACCGACCAAGAAAGTAAAAAAAACTTATAGACAGTAAACTAACATACAGTGACCAATAACACAATTTCCTCTTTGGTGTACACTATCAGAACAGTAAAGAAAATTCTCCCTTAACTACCTGAGACACTATGGAAAACTTTGTGACGGCTTTAGTCATGTGTAAACTGTATTAGAACGGTTTTTAGCTTAAAATGCAGCAGAAACATCTAAACAAACGCCAGGTTCTCCATAATAGTTGCACCCTTGCTGCTATACTTTCCCAAATATCAGTCTGCAAGACAGGCACTATGCAGGCTACATTGGCTACCTGTCAAACAGATCATCATATCTAAAGCCAGCCTTGTGTATTACCAACAAGGCACTATATAACAGAAGCCTAGGATAACTGCAAAAAAAGCATCAAATGGTATCTTCCCATTTGACAGCTGCACTCTCGTAACGCAAAAAATGTGGTTTTTCCTAATTTCAGAGGTTCTTTTTGGGTTGGAAGAAGTTTTGTGGTCAATGATTCAAAAATATAGAATACCCTTCCTTTAAATATTAAATCCATATCGGAATTCCTGCTCTTCAGGAAAGCATTGTAATCATGGTTATGCTTATTTTCCCCAGAACTGTTTAACCCACTGTATTAGAAGCAGTGCCAAGACACCTCTGGGTAGATATGCGCTTTACAAATAATTGTAACACAACATAACAATCAACAATGAATCGTTTTTATTCAAAAGGCCAAACCCAAGCGTTTATTTTTTAATACAAATATAAATATACTGTACATACTTACTGGTACTTTCAGTCTACTCTCTTCATCCATTGGTCTGCTGTAGTGTCATTCACATTTTGCTTCTACCCTCCACAGCATACGGGACTGGGGCACAGCAGCCCACCACTGGCTGACATCATCATGACAGAGAGGCCTTCATCTTCTGCACAATGTGCTGATCCACACAATAATTAGACCCCTTCAGCACCACAAGCTACTTGTACAACCCGTGCGTCTGCTACAAGGCTCCTCGAGTGTGTTCATACAAAAACCCTTCACAAACAAAATAAACACCGGCCAAGTAAGAGGGTAGATAGCTAAAACCCGACCTGTTGGCTTTGCCAATGCTGGTTGCCATCTGAAAGTAAACTTCCACTGTATGCTCATGCTCAGGTTTACGGACATTATTTGAAAAAATCAATAATAAATAAGCAATCTTTCTAAGGAACCAGTCTGAGCGCTGACTGTTAGTCAGTTGTCATGAGCTACCATGTCACTCACATTTGGGTGATAATGAGCGCCTTATTTTTGCTTTAATCCCAACAAACGAGGCTCCAAATGATGTGTTCACATGACATCTTCCGGGTTTACCTTTCCAGCTACAATTCAGAAATGAATGAAGGCTTTCGTTAGGCAGCATTCCTTGCATGAAATGGAATTATTCCCTCTGTGCTACCGATTATGAATACAGATTCGACGTTCCGGCTGTCAGGGTTTGAGGGGTCATTTATTCTCAGGAAGCCCGTGGAACTGCGACATGTACGAACCTCAGCAACTTTGTCTCGCATTACAATGCCAACAAATTGTGAAATCACAGCCCCCCTCATAAATAATACACTCAAATATTGAAATTCAGGGGGAAATACATGGACTTTGCCAAACAAGACGAGGAGCTGTGACTTCATATAATGGTATTTATAAACACCGAAGCTCAAAACTAGACTGAAAATGTCTCTGGAAGAAGCGCATGGTATCTTGTTTATAAGTCCTTGTCTCTGTGTGCCCTGGGGCATCTAAGGCTAATACTCCAGTTCTGCCCATTAGAGAAGTGCTCGGCATGCTGGGATAGCTAGCAATCGAGGGACTATTGGTGAGTTGAAAACTTTATCCTGATCACAGAGCATACTACTAAATAAAGTATGTGCTTAGCAAGGACTGTCCGGGCAGTTGTGTACTGTAACATTCGTCGCCTGGAACTTTGCGTCGATTTGTCCTAATACGGTATCCATCTCAAAAGACGGGCATGTGCAGTCATGAATGGGCACGTCCACACAGAACAAAAGAACTCTTGTGGAGATGAATCTTCAAGGAGAATACTGCCTTTGACTAGTTTGGGGAATACAATCGAATATGTAAAGATAACTACTATTCTGCCTCAGTCACCGATAGAATAGGAAGGAAGGAGTTTTGTGGAGAGTGCGTCAAGAGCTTGGAACCTTCTTCCACTACCCCTAGGGGAAGCCCCATTCCTTCTCCAATTCAGAAAAAAATTGAAGACATGGCCTTTCAACGAGTAGGCTCTGGTGCCAAGCTGGCTTACAATTGTTTGCAAGATTGGTGCCAAGACACCTCCGGGTAAACGCTGCAAGCTCTATAAATTGGCTGACATAACATAACAACGACGTGCAGACAATTTATTCTTAAATAACAGGAAACTGATTTTAATGTGTCTAACATCTCACCATACCATGCATATATACGGTGCTTGAAGTTGTTTTAACTTTGCAGCCTATTCAGCCAGCTTCAGTTCAACGGTCTCCTCAGTAGCTATATGTCTATCTCAGCTTCTGCACTTGCCATGGCACCAACAGCTATTCACATGGATGTCAAGAAAGATCTGCCAACTGCCAGGTTACAGAGCCAAACACATGCACTTATCCTATTAACTTCTATGAAGCTTAAGTGAGGAATTGTTGATGTCCTACTAAAGTGGTTTACAACTATCATTTTTATAGTAAACAAGCAGCCCGATTCATCAACGACCCGTTTTGCGAGTCTATGATAGCGATTCATAAGGAATCACTATTACAGGCTCGCAAAACGGGATTCATGTAGGAATCGCAAAAAAAAAAATGTGATTCCTACATATTCCTTATTTGCGATTAGCAAATTGCTAATCGCAAATAAGAAATAACTCCCCATTCATTCCTATGGGCCAAAAGTCAGGATATCTATCTGCCCCATCACAACATATGCAACAATGACAATCATGCTGCACCTCAAACACATTGGAAGGGTGGAAAAGCGAATGAGTTTATGAGGGTCTTCTGCACAACCATGCATGAATAAACGTTGACTGTTCTCATTTAAGTGTTGTTATTGGATCTCACCAAAGACTGTAATTATGCTGCTGGAAACCATAGACTAAGGAACTGTCCATTTAATGAAACTTTCTACACTAGACACAAAGCCCAGAGTCTATAATTTGGTAGAGACCTTGGACACTGCCTTGTCCTTTGTGCCACAACAGACTGTGCCCGCCACAGTGGCCTTGTAACAGCTAATGTGCTTATCAGGGATACCTCAAGAAATAAGCTCATCCTCTTAGTAGACCAGTTCAGTGCTGATTATTATCCCAGACTCACACCCAAAAATATCAACAAACAACACATGCAGATCATGCTTCCAATCCCATCTTTGGCACAAAAACGTCATATTACGTTTCAGGGATCACAAAGTGTCTGCTGTTTTAAATTCACAGATAGTCTCCTGACGCCAGGCTCTATACAGTCTTCTGCCCACTTCCTTCACCAGACGATTCCTATCTCACCAGCTGACCAGACACCTAAGGTCAGCTTCACAATGCCTGCTAAGTAATGATCAGATGAAGCAGAAATATTTTGGCATAGATCCTTCCACTTCAGTAGCAAGTCCTTGTCCTTGAACCATACCATCCTACGACTCAGCTATTATGTTCCACGTAATGTTCCCAGGCAAACAAATGTCGCTTTAGGCTTTGACATTCACTTTTCCGAAGTAGCAATCAGAGACATGTCTACTCTACAAGAAGACCTAGGGGTAGATGTATCAAGCTTTTTTCTTGTTGCAAACGCTGCGAATCGCAAAATAGCAGCGTTTGCGACAAGAAAATAAGGAAATGAGATGTATCATGCAAAAAAGTTTGCAATGTTAAGGAATTGCAAATTTTGCGATTCCTTAACATTGCGCAAGCATTTAACAAATCGCAAATTGCGATTTTAAAATGCTACGTATGAAACATTTCATTTTAGCGAATTTTGGCTAAGAAATCGCAAATTACCTCCAACTTGTAATTGGTGGTAATTTGCAAATTCTTTTACAAATGCACTTTATGCAATTTGTTAAGGTGCCATGTAACGCTCATACGTGCCCTTAGGGCATGTATGTGCGCCATATGCGCACATATGTCATTTTCAGAGGTGCAGCAGGGTGTCCTTGAGACATCCCTGCCCCCTTGAAATTATTCTCAATTTGCGATTAGCAAATTGCGAATCGCAAATTGAGAATAATTTCACATTCATTCTTATGGGACTCCTGGCCCATAGAAATGAATGGGAAATTATTCCTTATTTGTGATTAGCAATTTGCTAATCGCAAATAAGGAATTTTAAGAAATCGCTAAAAAATAGCGAATTTCTACATACATGCCATTTTCCGATTCCCAAATAGCGATTCCTTAAAAATCACTATTTGGAAATCGCAAAAGGGTATGTTGATACATCTAGCCCCTAATAAATAAATAGGAGTGAGCCAAAGGGTGGGAAAAGTCCTCATCACAATTTGAGGACCACATTAACCTCTTCTCTGTGAAATGTTGTATGAAATATAATTACGTTTTTTAAGACATTAGATGGTTTGTTGTACTTGTTGGAATACACTTGGATTGGCTGACAGAAACCTTTCCTTTTTCTCACAAAAGCAGCTGAGCACACTACACTGTAACAAACCAACTTTCTTCTCTTTTAATGTTCTTAAGTATATGCCACCTCTTAGGCTAGGCAGATGTAGCCTAATATCTCACTTGGCATCCTGCTGGTTGTAGTTTAATATTTTCCCTCATCCTATTCTTTTATGCAGCTCTTGATATTTGTTTTGTTTTTTTAAGTTCCATAGACCAATACAGCAAGTTTGCTGGTCAGCCACTCTTGTTTACGAACGGGAAGGAGGTGTAAAATACTGTAGACTCATAGAACCATAAGATTGTCAAGATTTGTCCACATGAATATGATGCAGCTAGTCAGTATCTACATTTAACTTTGACAATTCCAATTCGCACTGGCTATTTGATTGGTCAATTCTCAACCTGTGTCAGGCATTCCAGGTTTTGATTACTCAATCCAGATGGGAGAGTCCAGAAGCTGTAATGTCCAGCACAAACCAAATCCATCACTTTTCAGTGTATGACTGTGAGAAATTGAGCTGTTGGTCCTTCAGGCTTGGTCAAAGTGCAGGTTCAAGATGGTTGGAGCCTTTTCTCACCATGAGGCTCTGATCAGGAGGCCAACCAACTAACCCTTGGAGTCACTCTGGTAGTCATGGGTTCAGCAGTGGATCAGGGCTCAAACAGGAGGGCAGACCTCTGAGGATTGAAGACAGGCTTCAGGCAGCAGAGCAGTCCTTCCAGGTGCAGCAAAGCAGTCTTCTGAAGTACACACCAGGTCACAATGGCAGGCAGTCTTCAGAGTCCTTTTGCAGGTCCAGAAAGTGAACTGATAAGTGAGTCTGAGTCCAATTTTTATACCTGGTGCCTTCTTTGAAGTAGAAGACGTTTCTAGAAAATTCTCTTTGAAGTGTTTGAAATATCCTGCCTCCCCTTGCCCTGGCTCCATGCTAGCTGCATGAATAATGCAGTCGTGACAAGTCCTTTGTGTGAAGTCAGAGCACAGTCTAATACGTTACAACTGGGGCTGTGCCCAGCTCTGCCCCCTATCCTGCCAGTGAAGGCACATCCAGGAACACCTAATCCCACTATTGTGTGTCTGGGATAACTAAACAAAGTCCAAATGCCAACTACACCCAGTCATGTGACTCAGGAACAGGCTGCAGGCACAAAACAGGAAAATGTCAACTTTCATTTGTATTTTCAAGATTCTGACTTAAAATCCAACTTTACTATTGAAGACCCCATTAAAACATATGGAAACTTGGTTCCCCACACAGGCAAAAAAACGTAGTAAGGTTTGCTGAGAATGGCACACACACACAAAGGAACATACATTTTCTGACTGAAGGAGGGAACTTTCAACACTAACATACTTAAACATACATACAAACCAAATACGCAGGTCAAAAGAAAGATAAGAGTTATGCATTGTTAGAACTATGGGCCATTTTCGAGGAGGCCCAGATCAACAGTCCTGCACTACAGGTAGCAAACAAGGCATCAGCACCTCCCCCACCATATGTAGGTATGGAGATGCTCTTGCCTGCTCTCCCTGCATTAGGATACTCTAATCAGCCAGTTGAAGATGTCGGCGGGCCCCGTGCCGAACAAAAAGCTTTCATGCCCAAACATGAGAGACTAACAGGCCAGCATACCTAAGCAGTCAGAGAGCAACCGCAGTCCAGTGGAAGCGCTCCCAGAAGTTCAACCCCCTGTTGATTATGCCCGACATATAGAACTCCAGCAGCACGGAGAACATGCACCCTCACTGAGTTAGGTAAGCACACATGAGTGACGGGGAGATTTGTAGCATTCCTTGACAGTGATACCACTAGCAGGAGTGAGGAAGGGGGCCCCAGTCCCCTGAGATCTGATGACGAGGGTGGAGCTACAGGATTTGCACAGGTAGCTGAGGAAACAACAGAGAGTGAATTTGACGGTAAAGCTTGGCCAAAAAGAACAGTGCATAGCTCAGAGTGAAGGAAGCAATCTAGATGAGAGGTAGAATAAGGTGCGAGCTAAGGAGAGAAAGAGAAAGAACTCTCACCCAGGAAGCAAGCAAGAACACAGAGCAGCATGCCCCCTATATGAGGAGAGTGGCAGTAGACACAGGGCACAGACCGGGGAAGAGTCAGAGGTATAATTAGATGAGAGACCTTTGTCTGGGATCCGAGCCTCAACAAATGTTTAACGAAGCAAAGGGGCTGACTGGAAAATCAGGGACCTAGGTAGCCTGGTGCTGATGCCACCAAGACATAGGAAAAACAGAATGGCACTTTTTAATGTACACAAGGGGAGAAGCAACAAAGATGCACGCTCCTCCACCCAAATGTAGAAAACAGTTAGACTGACCCCAAGGGAGATAGTGGCCAGAGAGGAAGGTGAGACTTTAACACAGCCATTTTGCCAGTACAAAAGACCCTAGCTGAAGGAGGGATCCTTCAAACCACAGAGCATGGCCATTGTGTAAGACTGCATCAGGCATGGAGGAGGAGATCTTGAGTGGAACTTACCCTACATGCAGGAATGCCTAAAAATATGGAAGCACCATGTTAGGAAGAAACCGGTAGAGCTACCCAAAGTAAAAATTTACCCACTACTACCGAAGCACACAGCAGGGATTATCTATGTGCCATGGGCTCAAATGGATAAAGAGGTGCTAAGGACAAAGTTATTGCCTTTGCTGGATGGAGCAGGGAAATTGATCTCATGTTTTGTGAATACCACATCAATAAGCCTAGCGATAGGCAATATCAAAAGTCTGCTAAGTAGTCTTATCAGAGAGCAAAACAACACAGTGTTTGCCAGAGCTTGCATTCAAGCAACTATGCTGACAAACACGGAGCATGACGGGCCACATTCAATTCATATAGACACCGAATATGGACGGCCCTGAGGGAGATGCTCCCTGACCGCCCTGAAGTAAGAGGGCTATTGGCAGAGACTATAAAGCCAGTGGAGACAATAACTGATTTTTCGGGTAGGATTAGGAAATGATCGGGACAGCAGACAGAACAGTTAAAACTGACACAAGCACACAAGTCGCATTCTTTTGCAACATTGTCAAAAAGGGGCTGCCCATGGAGATACCAAGCGGATTGGATGGCGTGGTTGGGTTAGACACCAAGCTGTGGCAGCTTATACCCGCCCATATATTTCCTTACCACAAAAAGAAACGGGAGAAGGATAGGGTAATACAGAGACATTCCCAAAGAGACACTCCTAAATTGGTCTAACACAAACTGAAAAACAACAAAAATCCTATCTGGGCACACATAAAGTAGTTCAATGTCAATGATAATCTTGAGATTCCAAGTATAATATTTGTCCACTTTTAATCCATAAACATTAGTTCAGGTCATACGAAATCCAGTTAGTTCCCAATCAGTGTTCAATCCAAGTTCTCAGTACACCCAATAATCCAATTAATTCAATCCACTTAATCAGTGTAGGTTCATTTAGCAATACAGCTTGACACAGCCAACATGTGTTTCGTCATATGGTAATTCGTACCTAGACTTCTTCATGGCTGTGGTGATATCAGTAACTGTAACCGTATATATAATCATTAAAATGCGTCTAGTGTGGTTCTGTTTTGAGGCGTAGTAACGATCTATGGTCTGTAGTTAATCTCAAGGGACCCACAGAGTAATCCACCTGTATTAATGGTTCATATGGTAGTCACAGCAACAGTAAGTAGTAGAAGAGTAGCACGTTGAGCAAGGCACCTGTCCCCTCACACGTCATCCAGAGAAAGTAGTAAGTCCCACCCTCGAACACCCAAAAACTGGCAATCAGGTGTACATGTGAACCACGGAATGACCCTCTCCACCTCATGATAAGTTAAATAGCAGATCGTGCAACATCTGGGGAGATGCCCAAAACCCCAAAAAAGTAGCCCAAAATTAACCCAAAAAGGGAAGCCTCTAGGGAAAGGGTTGAACCAAGGTATCTGGTGCCACAAGAGAGGGGCACGTTGCACACTGCATGCTGAGACACATGCGATCTTGCGGCACGTTGCAGCCACCAACAATTCACAGCGCAGCCCCCCCACCTTGTACAGTCCCACACATGTTAGATTAAAAGTAAAACACACAGATGGCACCCCCAGGCACACATCAGGGGAAACAGGGTCTCAGCAAACTGGTGACGCCCATAAAAGTCTAGATAAAAACTGATAAATCCAGCCCTATGATCACAAGAACACTCCATAAAATACTAATCCAAACACCCAGTGAAAAACAAGGAATCATAAAATAGGGGAATTCACCCGATTACCCATGAGCCACCTATTAGATTTTAACCATCAAAAGGATTCCCAGTCCAAGAGCCACCTTCCAGTGCCCCACAAAATAAAAACGGAGTAAATGGAGTGTGAAGAACACACTCCAGATTGAAACACTTGCAATGTTTTTCTGATTTAACAAATGAACCAAGGTGTTATCCAACAGGTCTGCAAAGGAACCATCAATGCACCATCTTTTCAGCCACCACGTCATCACACCAATGTGGATCTAAAGTGTGTGAATCAAACTTGCGAACTGCACTGTGAACTTTTTTGATCAAACTGTTGAACGATACCACCCGATAACAAGAGGACCTCAGACATCGTCTCTGGGTCAATTTTGAGGACCTGTAGTGTTCAATCACAAGTTATGTATTTTTGCACTTCTATGTACTTTCTGTCTAGTTTGGGTGGTGAAGCACATATTCGCTGCAAAAGAGACACCTGGCTAAATGGAGTCTGTTTAATAACTATCACAGCACTTGCATAGGGATCTCTCCCATGTCACTTATAATTACACCAACCCAAACACTACATTTCACAAGCACTACATAGCGCCCTTTTACACAACACGTGGTATCAGCATATGACTGCGGTGGGCTCTAAGACATTAGCCAAGTCATATTACATCTGTTCGCTGATACCGCTTGCAGTAGGTGCAAATAGACTTTACTTGTTCCAAGAGGTAGCTCCTAAAAAAACAAAATGTCTTCTCCACTTATACCTATGCAGGATAGGGGGGAAAATCCATCCCAACAAGGTAGAATCCCATGGATTAGTACTGAATCTGACCAGATACGAGACCAACCCAATGGCTCTATAGCCTTTTCACAGAGTCTAGTGATAATCAAACTGCAATAGATAGGCATCATAGGAGAGGATACTGTTTGGCCCCGATACTTACCAGAGAAGAGATTCTTGGAGGTAGCAAAACCCCCAACTCAATGCACAATCACACTCACTTCTACCTACATTTGTAGTGGCCCTTAGCGTACCCAAGGCTAACAACAATTGGCCCCTGACATGGAGTTCCTGTGTAGGGCCATCCAGCTTGATGATACAAAGGGAAACATGTCTCATAGGGAATGGTTTAATGAAAGCAAAGACACCCCATGTCAAGAAATCTGAGATACCAAGGTGAGTGGATATATTTGGCTAGAAGGGAAGGGGCAACCCTTAATTGTATGGAAACTTACACTGATTCCTTATGTTTCAGAGGTATAGGAACGCTTCCGCTGGGCATGGATGAAAACTGTGGCTACACTATGCTCGTTCTGGGATGGCATAGACTTTGGTCTCCCGTCACCATGCACCCCCAACCTGGTCATTCCTCCGGAGAACTATCAAACTTGTACCAATACCCACTAAGGAAGAAGATAACCATTCGGCATCAGGCTCATGAAAAAATAACTGCAGATTATTTGGGCTGGGCTCAGTACACGGACATTCCAAAAGAATTAACCGCCATATTCATGAAAATCGGCATTTGCGATTCTGAAATAGCGAAAAATAGCGAATCGCTATTCAGAAATCGCAAATCCGAATTCATGAAGAATTGCGATAAAAAAAAGCGATTCGCACGCGATCGCAAAATCCGATAGCGATCCGATCGAAATTGCGATTAATCGCAGATTAATCGCTATTTCGGCCTACCCGCGGCTGGACTGCGATCTCGCAAATAGCGATATCGCTATTAGCGATATCGCTATTTGCGAGATCGCAAACTCGCGAGATCGGGAAAACGGGAAGTCGCATTTCGAGCCCAGTGATGACATCACAACCAGGAAGCTGCCGGTTCCCAGCACCATTTTGCACATTGAGGCAGAGAGACAGGGAGCAGATAGAAGAGCTGCTGCACATCTTGGCTTGTAGAGTGATCCACATAGCCACAACCCATACCATGGCTGAGGAAGCTGCACCAGGGACCAGCAGCTCGGCTGGGAGGAAGCGAAAGCTCAAATTCAGCGAGCAGGAGCTGGAGCACCTTATCGAGGGAGTTGTGGCTAACCACGACCAACTGTTCGGTGCCAATTCCAGGAGGGTCCCAGAAATGGAGAAGAGGCGCATTTGGCAGGGGATAGCCTCTGCAGTAAACTCGGTGGGAGTGGCGGCCAGGTCCCTGGAAGAACTTAAAAAGAGGTGGTACGACCTCCGAGGCCGTGCCAAGGAGAAGGTGGCGGCGCGCCTTGGGGAGTCCTCGGGCACAGGAGGAGGAGGTCCGACGGTACCACCGAACACCGCCCTGGAGGACCAGGTGGAAAACACCCTCGAGATGGAGGCCGTTGTGGGTTTTCACTGCACTGGACTCATCCGCCCCCACACAAGACACCCAAGGTAAGTGGCATGCGACTGCGACCCTGCCCCCTATGGATGTCCATGACCAAATAGGCCCCCCCAATGTCCCATAGGCATGTAATTGTTGCACATCAAGGATTGTCCTGAAGCATTGTGGGAGATGTAGTCTGGCCACAATGTAGTAGTACCACAATGCAGCCATTGTGGGAGATGTAGTCAGGTCCCAATGCACACAAAGCCACTGCCATTCAGGGAATGTCACCCAGCATGCATGTAGCAACTGCACGTCTGCCAGATGCATACAACTAATGGTCCTCCACTTACCCCCACAGGTGGAGATACCAGTGACAGTGACAGGCTGGTGATCGACGACAGCGTCCTGGAGGTGCCAATACCTACCCAGGCACCAGCCCCTACCGCTGCAACTGTACCACCAGCAACCACCACCAGCAGCGTCCCACCTGCAACTGCTGCAGCGCCCTCATCTGCTGCCATCGCAGCCCCCATTGTGCTCCCTGCCACCGCTGCTCCTCCCAGAGCTGCAGCCAGGTCAGTCACTCCTGTGGCCCCCGCAGCGACTGCCACAGCCACACCAGCAGGCACACCCCCAGCGACGAGCACACCTGCAACACCGGTGGCCTCACCCCCAGCAGCTGGCACCTCAACATCCGGGGCTGCGCCACTGTCCAGTCAGCCCCCAGCCTCACAATCCGGCCAGCAGGGCAGGCGTGGCAGGTCACGCCAGCGCTCCGCAGCTGCTACCAGGCGGGCCAATGGTGATGGACAGGCGCGGCTCAGCATCGAGCGACGGATGCTGCACATACACCAGCGCCAGGCACGGCAGCAGGGGGCAATTCACCTCCAACTATGCAACATTGGCCGCAACGTGGCATGTGTTGCTACCCAGATTGAAGGCATGAGGGCCGACCTGGCCGGTGTGGGCAATGGAATGGCCCGCATTGCTGCAGCCGTGGAGGCCAACACCCATGCCATGAATAGAATGTACGGTGGCCAACGCCGGCACCACCGCCAACTGTTGACCCAGCTTGGCACCTACAGCAGGGCAAGCTATGTGTCGGCAAATGCCACATCCCTATTGGCGCGGCGCTGTCTGACACAGCAGCACACTGTCATCCAGTGCAGTGTGGACATGACGAGGGTGCTGGAGACCCTCACCACGGCTGTCGTGGCTCTTCACCCTCCACCTATTCCATCTGTTGTGGGGGGTGATGATGCGAGTGAGGGGGCGTCCAGCCTGAGCTCGCAATCAGCCTCACAGGCCCCACTACCCACCCGCAGCACCAGGACCCCCCCATTGCCTGACGCCCCGGAGGAGGAAGGCCCTCAGAGGCGTTGTGGAGGGACACGCTCTAGGCACACCTAGAGAACTGTAATCACCACTGGCACAGGCTGAGGTCAAGCCTGGCAAGCACAGCAGTATGGCGTAATACTGTTTGTGGGACTAATTTGGCACAGACCCTTATATTTACTTTTGTGAATTGAACAGGTACTTTTATTTTGACCTTTGGCACAGACCCTTATATTTACTTTTGTGAATTGAACAGGTACTTTTATTTTGACCTTTGGCACAGACCCTTATATTTACTTTTGTGAATTGAACAGGTACTTTTATTTTGACCTTTGGCACAGACCCTTATATTTACTTTTGTGAATTGAACAAATACATTTATTTTCCTACACACATTAGCGTTGTGTCATCATTACATTTTGCATGCATTGTTGATTATTGGGGTGATGGCAGTGGTTGTACTAGAAACTGTTCACTGTGATGTGGTTGCGACGTCTGTGCCCTTCTGCTGGGGTCTCCCCTTGTGCATGGCGCGCATGTGCAGGTGGCCGGTTGTCCCCCTCAGATTCACTGCCAGAGATGTCAACAGGTATCCGGCGCTTGGTTGCAATGTTATGTAGTATTGCGCAGACAGCCACTATGCGGCAGCACTTTGCAGGACTGTAATACATGGCCCCACCTGTCTTGTGCAGTATGCGGAACCTGCTCTTGAGCAGGCCAAATGTCCTTTCTATGCAATTTCTTGTCCGTATGTGAGCAATATTGTAGCGCCGTTGCTGGGGTGTAGCAGGGTTGAGGTATGGGGTCAGGAGGTATTCACGGAGGGCGTAGCCACTGTCACCTGAATGAGAGGAGCAGATGGTGATTGCCTGTGCTGCGCTGTTACATCTTTGCAATGTGACATTTCAATCAAAGTGTACTTACCAAGTAGGTGTCCTTCCCCAAACTCTCCCCTGACCAGCCGTGTGTGGAGTGCGCTGTCCCGGAAGATGAAGGAGTCATGGGTACTCCCTGGGTACCGTGAGACAATGTCAGTGATGTATGTCTTGGCATTGCAGACCATCTGGATGTTGAGGGAGTGGTAGCACTTTCTGTTGCGGAACATATACTCCATGCCAGCTGGTGGGCAGACGGCGACGTGGGTACAGTCTATACATCCGAGCACATGTGGAAAATGGGCTACATTGTAGAATTGTAGCTTTGTCATGTCCAATTCCTGTTGGCTGGCGGGGAATTTGATGTGACGGTGTAGCTGGGTGAGCATGGCGTCTACAAAACTGTTGAGGCAGCGTGACATGGTGGGCTGGGATATTCCCCCAGCAGCCGCTACTACCCCCTGGAAGCTTCCGGAGGCCAGGAGGTGCAGGCTACACAATACCTGCACATGTGTAGGCACCGCATTGGTATGGTTTGTTGGGTGCTGCATCAGGGGGTCAAGGTCCTGTATTAGCTGCATTATCATTTCCCCATTCACCCTGTATTTAGCATATATCTGCTCTCTGGTTTGGCCCAGCAAGGTGACCCGCTGGCAGAATATCCTGTCCTGGATCCTGCGTCTCCTCCGTGCTAATCGCTGTAGCCTGCGACGCCTCACCACCATGTACATTCCTGGCATTGTGGGACTCCTAATGCTGCTGCTGATGGTCCTTATGTGTGATTGGTCAGGCCAGTACCTGTTGGTGATAGGACAACGGTTTTTTGAATTTTTTTTTCTATGGCTTTCATGGTTACCACCTGCTTTGAGTTGTCCTTATTTTGCGCCGTGCAAATAGCGATTTTTGGGTTTTTCGCTAATTGCGAATTTTCTTGAATGCCGATAGCGATTTATTTTGCGAATTCGCTATTATTTTCGCAGATTCCGTGGTGTGTCGCTATTTCCGATTCGCTAATGCTCTGCGGCAGGGATTCTGCGATTATATTTGCGAATTCGCTAATTTGTGTTTGCGAATTCGCTATTTTGTTGTTGAATGCCGATTACGGAAATTGCGCCCGCATTTGCGTTTTCGCAGCGATTGCGGGTGCAATTTCACTTCATGAATCAGGCTGTTAGATTGTTCTCAGGCTCACAAGTGTTGGTGGGAGGGTCTATAGCCTTATTCACCGTGCAGACGAATGCCAAAGGCCCCTGACTTCAGATCACCAGCTGGTAAATGCTCAAAATGATGAACAACATTGAGCTTGGCCTTAATTCGATCAAGGAAGAACTGAAAGCAGTCCCCCTCATGGTGATGAAGCATCAATAGGTGTTAGACTTAATGACCGCAATGGAGGGAGTGGGAGCGGTTTGTGCTAAGATTGTTGTGTCCTGCTGTGAGTTTATCTCATGGGAATGACCTGGATAATGGGACATTGACTCTTGCCATCCAGCACTTCACCATTTACAAAGAGACATGCGTGAGGAGGGATGCGCCCTTCAGCTGGAGTAGTTCTCAAATTGGTTCTCCTAAATTCCCAGTGACTTTCCGCATTGTGCATGTCATTCCTACCTGTTTTCATTGTGTTCTTGTTTGTGTGTGGCTCCGTGCAATTGGGGATTTCCTGCTGTAAAAAATGCAGTCCTCAGATTGGGTAGAATGCAAGTAACAAAGAAAGTAATAATTGTCAAAACCGAAGAACAAACGTCCCCCATTAAAGTAACTGTCGTGAAGTATGGGTTAGATAGTGACGTTGAAAATTCAACTGGGGGAGAGTGTTAATTTTGAAAAAGTCGATGTCAATATGAATAACAATAAATTCATGCATAAGAATGAAATTGCATCTTTATTGACAAATTTGCCCGTTGTGAACTCCACGTGAATTCCGACTCAGAAATACATAGTTAGGTAGACCATGAGACCCAGGCACGTGGTCACTGATTGACAGATCACAGGTGGGGTGGCATGTAGCCAGCAGAAAAATGCACAAACAGGAAATCCCATATCTACCAAACAGATATGCGCAGCCACACCACAATGTTCCAGAGAGATTGGCCCCATGAAGCAAACAAAGCTGGAGGGGTGCGCGTGCAACTGAAAACACCATAAAGTCGGATGCCACATGAAGTTAGGAACACTTAGTCAATCAAAACTCACCACACATACTACACACAATGATCATGCGCTCTCTATGACAGACATCTGGACACATTACCCACTGGCCGCATTGTGTCCATGTAAGTTCAAGTCCGACCTGGATTCATCATCCAATTCCTTAATTGATGGCTCAAAGACAGAGGTACACATTCCTTACCACAAAAGGAACGGCAGAAACATTTTGTTACATTTAACTAATTTTATAACAGTCTATATTAGGCCTAATGTAAATTCAGACAGTCCTCAGACCCTATGCCTGTGTCTGCGCTCCTGGCTGCAATATTTAACCAAACAAACCACTCCTGTTTTGCCAAATGCCTCTTGTCTGTTGTTTCTTTCAAGGTATTTCAAGTTCAAGCAACAAATCTGTTAGCATCCATGAGCTGGGCAACCTCATGTGAAGTATTCATCTGGTCCTCTCAAGTCCCTTAAAGCTTGATAAGGTTTTGTTTATTTTTTTATTTTTTTCTATGCCTTTTGTGCCACCCTCTTGTCCTGGTCAATCTCTTTTGAAGATAACCATAAGCAAAGGCACAGAGATAAAAGACTAAAACACAGCATGGGTGCCCTGCACACTCTGTGTACAATCAAACCCAGACATATAAGCTCACATCTGATTGTAAACAAAAAAAGCAATACAGTGATAAAACAGAAAAAAAATTGAGAAACAGTTTGTCTTTGAAAATAAATCAAATCTATGAGATTTAAGCTCAAATGTTAAGAGTGGTTTCCTGTTGATCTGTATTTAAAACCATGGTCATAGGGTGAAATACTGGTTGAACTACTGAGCCTTTAATCATTCAGAGATTGACAAAGTGAGTACCATTGACTTGCGGAATGAGTAACAAATGCTTGTCAGTAGTAGAGGTACTCCACGTGAACTTGCTCTACTCAAATATGCCTGTCATGTCTATGTTAGCATATAATACAAAAGTGTCTTACTTAAAGACAAGGGGGCAGATTTACAAGCCCCTTGTGCCTCATTTATGCCACCGTTGCGTCACTTTTGTGACGCAGCGGCAGCGCAAATCCTGCGCCATGGTGCGGGGTACTGGGAGATGCATCACGTTGTAAAGCCCTGCACCACATGTAGGCGTTCATGGGCAGGGGGGGCGTTCTGGCACAGGAACGCCTCCTAAAAATGGCCGAGTGAAATCTACAAGATTTCACTCAGTCACTTTTAGGCCCATGCTGCGTCAAAACCCTGAGCCTGCCTGAAGCAGGCGTAAGGATTGACGCAGCATTAACTAGATAGGGCCCCCAGAGCATTGCTGGAGCTGCGTCGTGCTTGCGACGCAACTCCAGCAATGCGCCACTTTTACATCAAAGATGCGTCACGCATCTCTGCCGTTTTTGCCGCATGCTGCCCAGCATTGTAAATGCGGTGCATTCATGATGGCGGAGCTGTGGCGCACAATAACTGGCGCATCCCTGCTGATATGCAGGAATGCGCCAGTTATTGTAAATATGCCCAAAGCTTTCTCCACAAATTGCTGCTATGACAAAAGTGCAATGTCCCTCTGCACAGTATTTCCATGTTGATTCAACATCGTTTGTAGAGGGTGAACGCTATGTAACTATACATGCAATCTTTTTTTAATCAAAAGTTGATATCTGCATGCACAATGGTGTCTCTCTCCTTATCCTCTCCATTATACCAATACGTATGTGCAGCAGCAGAAGCCACAGCTTGCTTTCATCATGTTGTTCAAACCTCACACACCTCACTCAGGATGTCCACCTTAGTCCAAAATTAAAAAAAATATTTTGGCACTTACAGAACCTAAAATATTGGTACAAAAACAAGCATTACTGTGAGCATGGGAAATGGCCAGAACAATGTTATTTACATAGGAAAGGTTTTATTGATTTTTGAAAGACTAGATTATTTTTGATTCATCTGAAGGAGAATTGACATTCATTCCATAGCTTAGGTTCCTGAAAGTGAAAAAAGCATCCCTTAGTTGAAAGTTTATTTATCTGGGAACAGAAGAGGAGAATGACAAACGATTTTCAGGAATCATTGTGGACAGTAGTGCATTAGGTAGTTATAGGAGTCAAATGGGATTTCTTTTTAGCAGATTTTATGAGTAAGTCAGAGTGTCTCCTTTGGACAGCCCATGAAGCCTATGCCTTACAGCTATCACATGATAATGTTTCTTTAGTGTACAGACCAGTCTTATCTCACTCTTCTGGATATTCTGGGGCCTAGTATTTTGGGGTACTGGGAGGCATGAATGCAAGGAACAACCCAGCAATAAAGCATAAAAATACTATTGCAGCACAGGAATCACTTGGGAGGAATGTTAGAATTGTAATATGTGCCTTCAGTAACTCAACGTTGGGGTTAACATTAGAGGAAAATTGATGGGCAAAGCGCAGATGTTCATTCAATCAATCAATCAAAAAATTTGTAGAGAACACTACATACCCACAAGGGTACCAAGGCGCTGAGGGAGGGGAGAAGGGGGGTGCTGTTGCTACTGGTCGACAGCCAGGTCTTGAGTTATCTCCTGAAGGTTAGAAGGTCTTCAGTTTGTTGTAGGATAAGGAGGAGGGTGTTCCGGGTCTTAGTGGCACGGTGGGAGAAGTATCTGCCTCCAGCTGTGGTTCTACGGATGCGTGGGACGGTAGCCAGGGAGAGGTCTGTGGAGTGGAGTTTCCTGTTGGGTACGTAGAAGGCGAGTCGACTGTTGAGGTAGGCAGGGCCGATCTTGTGGAGTGCCTTGTGTGCGTGGATCAGGAGCTTGAAGGAGATTCTTTTGTCGACAGAGAGCCAGTGCAGGTTCGTCAGGTGGGGGTGATGTGGTCACGGTGCAGGACGTTGAGGATCAGGCGTGCAGAGACATTCTGGATTCTTTGCAGTCTGTTGATGAGCTTGGTCGGGGTGCAGGCATAGAGAGTGTTTCTGTATTCGAGTCTGTTGCTGACTAGGGCCTTGGTGACTATTTTCCTTGTGTCTGTCGGGATCCATATGTAGATATTGGGGAGCATACGGAGGGTGTTGAAGCAGGCGGAGGAGACAGCGCTAACTTGTTTGGTCATGGTGAGTTTCGAGTCGAGGATGACTCCCAGGTTGCGTGCGTGGTTGGTGGGTCCGGGGTTGTCCCTAGTGATGCGGGCCACCAGAAGTCGTCCCATGCTGAGGGTTTGGGCCTGAGGATGAGGATCTCCATCTTGTCTGTGTTCAGCTTAAGGCGGCTATCCTCCATTCATCCAGCGATGGCCTTCATTCCCTGGTGGAGGTTGGATTTGGCAGTGAGGGGGTCCTTGGTGAGAGAGAGGATCAGTTGCGTGTCATCGGCGTAGGAGATTACGTTGAGGTCGTGATGTTGGGCGATGTATGCGAGGGGCACTAGGTAGACGTTGAACAGTGTCGGACTGAGGGAGGATCCCTGCGGGATGCCACAGATGATCTCTGAGGCTTCGGATCGGAACGGGGGGGTGGACTCTCTGGGTTCTGCCGGAGAGGAAGGAGGAGGTCCATTTGAGGGCCTTGTCTCTGATCTCTGCGTTACGGAGACGTGTGCACAGGGTGCTGTAGCAGATGGTGTCAAAGGCAGCAGAGAGGTCCAGAAGGATGAGGGCCGTCGTCTCACCGTTGTCCAGTATGATCCTGATGTCGTTTGTGGCAGCAATGAGGGCGGTCTTGGTGCTACGGTTGCTGCGGAATCCTGACTGGGAGGGGTCCAGGAGGCTGTTGTCTTCGAGGTAGCGGGTGAGCTGGATGTTGACTATCTTCTCGATGACCTTAGCTGCGAACGGAAGCAGGGAGATGGGCCGGAAGTTTTTTAGTTCGCTCTGGTCCGCCTTGGGTTTCTTCAGTAGGGCATTGATCTTGGCATGTTTCCAGCTCTCAGGGAAGGTTGTGGTCTCGAAGGAGAGGTTGATGATGTTGCGCAGATGGGGTGCAATGGAGCTGCCGGCTTTGTTGAAGATGTGGTTTGGAAAAGGGGTGAGAAGGCGAGCCGGAGTGGATTGTGCCATGGTCTTGATGGTGTCCTTGATGCTCACGCTGGCCCAGGTTGTCAGGGGGTCATGGTCGGTGGGGTGTGGTCGGTCCGGCGTGTTGGGGCCTTTTAGAGTCGTTCTTGGGTTGAAGCTGTGGTGGATGTCGGTGATCTTGCGGTGGAAGAAGGTGGCGAGGGAGTTGCACAGGGCTTGCGACGGCTGGATGTCGTTGGTGTAGGAGCTGGGGTTGGAGAGTTCCTTCACAACGTTGAAGAGCTCCTTGCTGTTGTGTGCATTGTTGTCGAGGTGGTCTTTGAAGGAGGTTCTCTTGACGGTCCTGATGAGGTGGTGGTTGCTGATGGCGTCTTTGTAGGCTGCGCAGCTGCTCTGCGACTTCTCGCTGTGCCATATGTTCTCCAACTTCCGGCATGTGCGCTTTGATGCTAGGAGTTCCGGGGTGAACCAGTTGGCTCTCTTGCTGTAGTCTTTGAGGGTTTGCTTTTTTATCGGGCTAAGTCGTTCATCCATCGTCTGAGGGTGCGCGCACCATCGTCGGGGTTGGAGGAGTTGGTCGTTGGGTTGAGTGCAAGGTTTGTCTGTAGTTGTACTTTGGTGTTTGTGTGACGGGTTTCCGAAAGGTGAAGTGGATGCAGTGGTGGTCGGTCCAGGTGGGCTCGGAGACGTGGCAGAAGGAGACGTGGGGGCTTGAAGAGAAGATGGTGTCGAGCGTGTGTCCGGCAATGTGAGTCGGCATCGTGACGAGCTGTTCCCAGTTTGAGGTTGGCGGGGTTGTCTATCAGGGTGGGGGAGTTGCTGTCGTTGTTGTTCTCCAGATGAAAGTTCAGGTCTCCGAGTCAGTGATGGCGTTACAGGATTGTGGTCGGGGTCCGGGTGGTCTGTATATGAGTGTGCCTCTTAGGGTGGTCTTGGGGTCCATGTGGATCTGGAAGTTCATGTGTTCGGCGGTGCTGAGAGTGTCGTCTGTGTTTGTTGAGACCCTGATGGTCTTCTTGTGGATGATTGCGATTCCCCCTCCGACTCCATTGGTGCGATCTCTGCGGGCGATCTTGTATCCGTCAGGGATGGCTATGGTGATGTCTGGAGAGGAGGCTTTGTTCATCCAGGTCTCGGTCAGGAAGGCGACGTCTGGTGATGCTGTGTCGAGTAGGTCCCAGAGCTCAACGGCGTGTTTGCATGCGGAACGGGTGTTGCTCAGGATGCATCGGAGCTGGTTGTGTTCTGACGTGGCGGGAGTCTCTGCTTCTTCGATGCAGGAGAAGCTGCAGTTCTGGCAGGTGAAGGGACCATGGGTGCTCTTTGGGGTGGCCAAGCTGCAGGTGGGGGTCCATCCTGGGTTGAGAGCGATGAGGGTGCTAGCGTCGTATCATAGGTGGTCTTCATGGCTGGTGCAGGGGCCAGGGGTTCTGGCACTGGGAGTGGTCCAGGCGTGGATGGGCGCAGACGGGCTTGCCTTAGGTGTGCCCACTGCGCACAGCTGCGTAGCGGCCGCCATTTTAAGGGGAGGTGGGAGGGAGGAGCAGCTGGGAGGCGGGTGGCAGGGGGCAGTGAATGGGCGCGGGGGCAGGGCTGCAGGGGCAGCAGCGGCAGGAACTGCAGGAAAAAGGGCACAGAGGGTCAGGGAACAGCAAGTGGTCACAGAAGATCACAGGGCACAGAGGACACTCTGAGCATTGTGGAATTGCAGCGGGGGGTAGCGACCTACCTGGCAATTAGTATTTTGGGATGCTGGGAGGCATGAATGCAAGGAATTAAAGTAAACAACCCAGCAATAAAGCATAAACATACTACCGCAGCACAGGAATCACTTGGGAGGAATGTTAGAATTGTAATATGTGCCTTCAGTAACCCAACGCAGGGGTTAACAGCAGGGGAAATCTGATGGGCAAAGGGCAGATGTTCATTAAGAACCACTAATATATTTGACCTTTGTCACAGAGATTGGTTTGTCACCCATGAAAGAACGCAGTGAGCCGTTGCTCAATTGAAGTTTCTCTACCAAGAAATAAGAACTCTAGCTTCTCAGTGTTAAGGTTTGAAAAGTTTTGGTCCATCCTCTGCTTCTGGTGCTGTGTGGCCCAGTTGAACCATGAGCTACAAGTCATCCATATATGAAAAAGCTTGGCATCCAAATAAGTGTATATGATGCAGCAGGTTGAAAGCAGTGATCAAATCGCATCAGGTAAAAGAAGGAGCTTGCAGCACACCATAATTAATCACGTCCGATGGCAACCAAAAGGTAGCCAACCTTAACAATTGAGAGAGTCATATCAGTAAGGATCTAAAACAATTGCAGAGCATACTTTCAAAGCAAGATTACAAAGATTTCACTGTACCTCGTGCCACCTCCAGCAACATTACCCACTCACAAGGCTATATCAGCAAGCTCTTAAATTACATTTTTTATGAAACACAATCAATGATATATAAGGCAACTTCGACCCTCAGCTAGACCACAGCACCGTCATAACTCAACTTCCCATCACAGCTGATGCACGAACCCTGACCTGTGGCCAGCAATCACTACCATTAATACTTCCAGTGCTCACGACGGCCCCCGGCCATCACACGTCACGGTGGGCACGTGCTAACGACGGCTGGGGGCCGTCCGAATCCTGCCCACTCGTTAACTCTCCAGCGAAGCGGGAGAATTAATACCGCACACAAGGGGTTAAAATTGCTGTTACCGTGAAGACCAACCTCTTGGGTCTCTAGCTGACTCTTTGCCCCACTGCAACTCTACTAAAGGTCCCCTTCCAATTAGCAAAGCACCAACACCCACCCTCAATGCCTCCATTCACTCAGCCCTATTCTTGGACACCTGGAAACATTCCACCATCATGATCGTGAACAACAAACCATCCACTAACCCAGCCATACTTTCCAACTACAGACCCATCTCTACCCTACCATACCCTGCAAAAGTCTTAGAGAAACAAATCAACCAATGCCTCGTTAACCACCTCAGCAACCATCAGCTCCTCAATGCCATGCAGTACGGATTTAGGCCAATTCACAGTACAGAAATAGCACTTGTGCCAGGCAAATACAACATCCAGATTGTCCATGACAGAGGAGAAATGGCAGCCATCAATTTCCTGTACCTCTCTGCAGTATTTGACAGTCTCCCACAACCATAACTCACACTAGGAACTTCGGAAAAACCACTGACCCCAAACTGGACGTGATGCACAAGTCAACGCTGTCAATGTAACTGGCTTCCACACACTGAAAATGCTCGGGAAGAGCTTCAAATGGCTCACAAGCAACACTAGAAAAACAGTCACTCACACTCCAGTAACCTGGAAGTTGGACTATGGGGACACCCGCTATGCCGGGATCACTAAGCAATTCACTAGAAGACTACAAACTATCCAGAACATGGCAGCCAGACTCCTTAATCATCAACCTCCTACACAGGACTCACATCATACCACAGATTAGGGAACTAAACTCGCTCCTGATCCCCAAACACGTTCAATTCAAACTCCTCACACACACATTGAAGTCAGTATGCAATTCATCCCCCACCTAGGTGGGCTGTCACATCTTCCCCAACCTTTGCTTCACAGGACTCCAAGTCTCACACACCCCACCCATACACATAACCAGACCAGGAGGACAAGCCTTCTCTTACATTGCTCCTAAAGCATCGAATAGCCACTAACTCTGCATCAGAGCCTCCTCTTCTCTTCTTGAATTCTGCAAGAAGCTGAAGATCTGGGTTTCAATTAACCAACCTGCTATAGGCAGGGTTAGGTGCACACACACCTGCTCAGCACCAGTATACTCTAGCAGGTGGTACTGCACTATACAAATGCACATGACATAACATATTAAAACATACTTTGAACCCAGAGTCTTCAAGTCTTCTCAACATCACCTTCTGATGTACCATTTCAAAGTCAGCAGAGATACTGGGGAGTATCATTCTAACTGCATCATTCGCATTAGTATGAGGCTGATGCCACCTGCCATAGAGATTAGAACCTTCTCTGTGGTCCTCTGTTGGCAAACCTCATCTGTCAGTTATCCAACGGGTCACTTCTTATAGAACCATGCACAGTTGTTTATCTCCCAGTTTTATAAGATATTTCCTAAGCAAGGGATAAGTGGTATCAGCAGATAATTGTTTACGTCAGATGTATCCAAATTGGATTTTTTTCAGTAGTGTTGGTAATGCATCTTGCTTACACAAGTCCTAACCATACCAGAAACAAGTAAAGTAGATGTTTAAACACTTCAGTGATCTTTCCTGTCAGTGCAGGAGCAAGGGCCTGGAGCACAGAAGAGCTGGAAGGGGGTCATCAGGAGAACCCAACTTATTAGAGGATGAGAGTGGAGCCACTTCTTCCTATGATGGCAACCTGAAGCTGGGCCAAGCTAAATGAGGGTCATCCTGCAGCACAGGTCACATATTATCTACTACTGCATGATTCTTTCATCTTGAAGAAAATTCCTACTGAAATACTCCTAGGGCCACCAGTCAAACATACATAAACATTTCAAAAAATTAAGTAGAAGATAAGTTAGTGTTAATGAACTGTGGCGGAGATTTTCACAACTACTACTCCTAGTTTATATTTTGCAGCTGCCAGTATTCATGGGTATGTTGCAAGTTTGAGTATTCATTCTTTGCTGAGGGGTAAACCATGTATACTCACACCTTGTGCTCAGTTTCTGTGCTTTGTATTGTTTAACAACTAACAGCTTTCCAAACAGAATTGCATATGAGGTTTTTTTGGCATGCATAAGCATATCAAATCAGGCATATGTGAAGGTAACTGGAACTTAGGGTTACCATAGACTACCAAAGTGCGCAGCTTCTGCATTCTATGGGGCTTATTTACAAGCCCCTTGCACCGCTAGCGTGTCACTTTTAGCATGGGGAAAAGTGATGTACCGGCGGCGCAAGGGGCTTGTAAATAAGCCGCTATGAGTTTGAGAGCCTGGACATGAAGCACCTTCACCATGACAGAAAAACAGTTAACTTGTGTACTAACTTCCCATTCTACAAGTACTGTAAAGGTATTGTATGCTAATCAATGGTGCATGTATAGAAAATAAAAAAAAGAGAATGTGCCTAAACTACATCACTGAGATCTACTTTGTAAAAACACCTGGGCGGTGGGCGGAGGTAGGCGAGGTTTCCCAAATATCTTGAAAATACGTTTTAAGCCCTAATTCAACCACTCTTGATGTGTTTATAAAACACAGGGGGATATTCTCAAGAACGTGCGATAATCATCACCATAATCGGTTAACACAATGTCTCATATCGCCGTCTATCGCTGGAAAATAACAATGTGTTAACGTCCTATTCACAACACGGCGGTAACATGCGATATTTTCACAATAACGTGTCAAATGTCCACGATAAAGTCACTGTGACGGCGATAAAAATGTAAACCCCAACGGGAAAAGGTTGCAAGTTGCGATGGGACCAACCGTGATAGACAAATCAGCGATAATCTTTGCTAGGCCTGGAATTTACACACGTCAGGTGGGAAAAATCACAATAAAAGTAGAAAAGAAAAATACAAACAAAAGTAAAACAACTGCAAAGCACAATGGGAGTAGCCGGAGCAAGTACAGAGGACAGCCAGAACCCCACAAGCCCCACGGAGGACCAGCCTAGGACCTCGGGTCAGGGAAGGGCAAAGACAAGAAGAAAAGAAAGATGCTGTTCAGTCCTCAGGAAAACAGGATCTTGATAATGGAGATGATAGAACACCATCAACCACTGTTCGTCATCTCCACTGTGTCATTGGCAACAAAAAATGGAATATGGCAGTCCATTGTGGACAAGGTGAATGCAGTTGAGTGCTCAGGAGGACAATGGAAGAGGTCAAGACGCGCTAGAATGATTTGAAGTGCATAACCAAGCAGAAACTCGCCAACAACCAGAAGGCAGCAATGCAGACTGGAGGAGGGAGTCCAGCGCCACAGGAGTAGCTGGATGAGATGGAGGAAATGGTGTCCACAGTCATCAGCGTGGAGACGGTGGCAGGAGTTGGGGGACCAGACACTGCTCAACGTGACCTGACAAAACAGCAACAGAGTGAGTAACGACCAGGGACTGGGGAACGGGGGAGATGGGCTCAATGGCACACAAGCTCAATTAAGAATTGCACAGTGCACACCCACAATGCCTCTGGAGCATGTCTCTGATCCCCTTGGCACACTGCAGCACACCTAGAAACAGCAAGTAGGCCCCCGTCGACTATGTGCCCAGAGGGGGACCTTCCCACACACCACCAATCTCACAACCAACCCTTGCAGATTTGTTAAACCCAGCAAAGCGGCGTGTCTGTGAGCAGTCAATATATCATGAAATGTTGCATGCCACGACACTGAGGTGGCTGAGTGTGTACCACATCCGTAAAGGTGAAGTCACACTCTGACACATCCATGTGCACAAACAACCCCTGACGTCAGCAACACATCTGCGGACAAACCATGCCCCAGACTCCCTACTCCCACCCAGAGCCCAATTTACGGAAGTATGCAACATCTCAGCTCTGTATAAGCACAGAAGTCAAAGGCACACCGCATGAAAGGGATAAGGGGCAGCAAAATCATAAATGCAGGGGTGACTCTCCCAAAATGCAGCAGACCACATCAACATTGACAACAATGTTGTACAAACCGCAACATGTTTACAACAGAACAGAGGAGACAACTGGTGCCGCTTGTGTGTAGGAACTTGCCAATCACTATTGGCATAGCAGGGAAATGTGAGTTGATATTGTACAAGTACAAACACACATCCGTGATGTTGTCAAAATGTCCACTGTCCCGCATCAAATAGGCAGCTCCTCCCAAACAGTCACAATGTACCATGTCATGCAGTCTGTATGTAAACATGTACAATGCATCAACATACATGTGAACACAATGTTAAACTGCATGTCTCCTTCACATTGCAGAGGAAAAACCAACACCTCCTGCAGATCAGACCAAACTTCTCTTCACTGGTGATGAAGAGGACCTCCACACCTTCGACACCGATGCCCTCCAAGAGTTCATTGACAGCTACATCAACCACCTCCAGGAGCAGGGCAACCCATCCACATTGAGGAGACCCCACCCCCTGCACAGACCACACAGCGGGAAGCACCCACCACCACGGCTGCCGCCCAGGAACCCCATGAACAGCACATGGCCTTCCAACGCCATGTATTGGGGTGCCAGGAGAAGATGGCTGAACAGGTGCGGGTGGGGTTCGACCACATGGCATCCAAATTAGATGCCACGCGTGGGTGTCTAAGTCCCATCAGGGACCAGTCACAGTCCCTAACAGATACCCACAATCCGCTACAAGCTCTCCAATGATCCATGGCTGAAATCGCTGGAGTCCTGACTCGGAGACAAGAACAACTGTCTAGTCAGAGTGTTTCCAGCGATGTCGCCCAGGAGTTGGGACACATGCGGAGGATCATGGAGAACATTGGACGGATGCAGGTGGAAAGAGCGGCTGACACGGCTGCACACCAGTGATAGGTAGCTGGGTTCTTCCATGCCCATCAGACCCTCCTCAGGGCATTGCTGCCACAAGTCCTGGAGCGGATGAATGCTGCTGCTACCACTCCATCAACATCTCCGCCCCTGAAGTGTCAGTACCACACAGTGCGGCAGACATTCCACCTCCGGCCCCTGATGTGTCACTGCCACACAGTGCTGGAGACAGAACACCACCATCCACATGTGAGGCACATGAAAAAGCAGAGGATGAAGATGTGGATGAATCTGCCTTAATGGTAAGAAGGAAGCAGTAGCATTCATCTCTGCCATATGGCCTGTTTCTTCTTCGTTCTGCCCTCGGCATCATCACCTTCCACTGTCTCCCGATACACTCTGCGACACTCACCTTAAACCTCGACATGGACTGCCATATTCTGTTTGGTTACCAATGACACAGCAATCAGACTGCGGACTGAACACTTCCTCTTCCGATGAACTTGTCATTTCCTAAAGGGCCAACAATGTAAAGTGGGGTTTGCATGGCCCTGTACTGCTCCATCTACAGCACTCCATTGAACGTGCATTAAACATTCATATTCACACAGATGTGTAATGTCTATGATCATTCAAGTGTAGAAGTATGAATGGGCCTCAATGACCAACGCAAACTTCACAAAGTGCTGAACTATTTCACTAGACACAATGTAGATGTTACTCTCATACAGGAGACGCACCTCCCGCTGCAGAGCCCTATGATGTGCTCCAGAGGACTAGTAGGGAATGTTAACGCTGCTGGCTTCACAACTCACGCCAGGGGTGTGTTGACATGGGTTAACCATAGATCAGACTAAAAGTTGCGTTTGTGAAGGCGGATCCTGGGGGCAGGTTTGTGCTCTCTAAATGCCAGGGTAGAGAGCTGGACCTGCTTCTTGTTAATGTATATGGCCCTAATTATGACTGCCCAGAGTTCTTTGCCACATTAGCAAACACTGTGAGTGGGGCGACACAAATACTCTGGGGTGGAGACTTTAACCTGGTGCGGAATCTGGGCTTAGATAGGTCAGGAGGCCCGTTAAGGAGACCAGCGTCTGCGGCTCGAGGCGTGGAGAGAGCCACGATTAGTATGGACCTCATTGATGTGTGGAGGGAACTTCATCCATCGGATGGCGGTTTCATGTATTACTCTGCTTATCACAACCTACATGCGCGTATAGATTATTGGCTGGTGTTGACGCCTCTCCAGTCCCAGATCCGCTTCTGCCATGTTTTGCCGTGTACTCTTTCGGACCACTCTCCCATTTTTTGGTTTTGTCCACTCCTAAGAAAATAATTCCTCCATTCACGTGGCGTTTCCCTCCTTATCACTGCTTGATCCCCTTTTCAAGGAGGCTATGGCAGAAGCGACAGAAACATTCTTTGCCACCAACATAGGGTCACTGGAAAGCTTCCAGAAGGTATGGAAAGCTTTTAAAGCATACATTAGAGGGGTGGCCATGTCCAAGCACTGGGTGAGTTGGAGGCTAACCAGCAGTTTGGTATAGATGAGAACTACAACGATATCATTAGGGACATCTAGCACCTCCCACGATTAATCAAATCTGGCCATCCTGCCTGGGCACCCCTCCAGTCCCCAGAGATACCATCAAGAGCCTGGGAATCTGGTTAGATAAGTCCCTAACATTCAATCATCAGGCCACTGTATTATCTGCTACCTGTTTTGGCCTCATTAGAATGCTGAAAAAAATTCTCCCATTACTACCGTTTGAGGCCAGACAAATCGTGGTCCAGGGACTGATACTAGCCAGGCAGGACTTTGGAAATGCGCTCTACCTTGGGACCCCTGACTCCACACTTAAAAAGTTGCAGGTTATCCAGAACTGTGCGGCCCGAACCCTGCTCCAACTCCCTCGCAGGACCTCTGTGAAGGCCGGACTGAAAAAATTACACTGGCTCCCGGTGAAAGACAGGATCAGCTTCAAATCCCTTTGTGTTGCCCATCAATCTTTCTGGGAAACCGGGCCACTGATTAGTCGCCCCCTAATTACTCCTTACCTTCCCAGCAGACAACTTCGATCCACAAATGCTTTACTAGCGGTGGTACCAAAAGTTAAAAGATCTAGATCAGGAGGTCGCTCTTTTTCCCTGAATGCGGCCAAATTATGGAACAGTCTTCCCTTCCACCTTAGGTCCAACCCTGACCATACCTCCTTTAGGAAAAATTTAAAAACCTTCCTGTTCAATAAATAAGTAACCTTTCCTGGACTCAGCCTCATAGGTAACACCTGTTAGTTTTTCAGCGCTAGGACGCCTCCGGGCAGCTATTTTGCGCTTTATAAAATTCATTTTCATTTCATTTCATTTCATTCATTCAAGGCACTACTAGAGGAGAATCATGAGGCAGCACACAGTGAGGTGCAACATTTGGGGAAATATGCCACAGCACGTGCGTATGGGGAGGGAGATAGGCCAGGATCTGTGTTGGCCAATATGCTGAAAGCAAGACGGGGTAAGACCACAATCAATGTGATCGGAGGAGGGTGACCTGCAAACGGAGGAAGAGGATATCGCTAACAGATTTAAGCAGTACTATTCGGACCTTCAAGCTTCGCGCCTGTCTGATATGGATGGGGAAATACTAGATTACCTGGCACACATTAAGTTACCCTTCTTATCAAACATGCAGCAAGAGTTCTTATCTCTCCCCATAGAAAGAGAAGAGATCCTCGAAGCCCTGTCGGGAATGAGGACGAATAGCGCCCCGGGGGCAGACGGACTCACTGTGAACTTTTATAAGACATTCATATGTGTGTGTGACCTCCCTGCTGTAATTACACCTAACAGACCACCTTTTATCACTAACAAACATATAATCATCCTTCCATCAGTTGTCCAACAGACACCCTCCTCTCCCTTCTACCATAATAACACTAATGCACAACCCACACTGCACACAACCACACTTTGTAACTGTTGCAACAAACCAGTCTAAGATAAACACTCTCACTTCTACTTCATTCCCTCCTACACACAACATACAATTTACTCATAAACACATCACCACACCCTCTACGTCACAACCTCCTCTCACAAACAATACTACACAACCAAATCCATTGCATGAAACAGATACATCAGCACCCCTTTTCACTACTCCTCAAAAGCAAAACATATCACACACACCAGCACAACAAGATCTTCAAAGCGCAACACCTCATAATACTTACCATCACAGAATACAAACATATAGCCACCGTTCAAACCACACAAAGGAACAAACTCCAATGCCAAGCTTTCACTCTTCCACCACACCTAACACAGATACAGCAATGCAGCACCTCTCTTCTAACCGCCTCTCATCCATTGGACAATTTCGAACATTACTACATGACCCATATGCTGCACCACCTCCCCTGACTCATACACCTTCCGCCTTAAACATACGCAAAAAATGTAAGCAACTTGCCACACCGCACAACTTTGCTTCCCCATGTCTACTTCACAACAATGTTACACCACAAAAGCAACACAGCACTCCAACTCACTCTCAAACACCATCTCCAACACATACTCACGCAGACCCATCAAAATGCCTTCTAAGCATGCTTGATGAGGAACACGATACAGAACAGCTTCACAATTGCTATCCTAATATAGCTAATACCAGCACTAAAAACACACCTGCTACAAACCCACACAATACTTATCACTCTTCTACCAAACAAAGTCCCACTATCACCAAAGTCCACTCACTAAACTGTCTACTAATAAATGCTCGATCCCTCTTTAAAAACAAGCACCACATCTACGACATTCTTACAGATGCAAAACCATACATACTATTCATAACAAAATCATGGTTGGGAGAAGATATGGCTCCAGTCTTGTATGAAGCCATTCCTCTAGGCTATCAAATAATCACTCAAAATTGTATAACCAAAAACGGAGGGGTTTTAGCTGTTGTATTCAGGCAAACAATACATATCACTAAAATTGACAACATCTCCGTAAAGAATTGTGAGGCTCTACTAACATGATTCAATCCTACACCATCTTCCTCCTGTAACTTCCTGCTCCTTTACAGAACTCCACCTAGCAAGGCAACATTCCCAGACACACTTATAGGCACAGTTTCAAACCTGATAACAATACACTCCAACCTATGCGTTCTGGGTGACCTTAACATTTGGTTTGATAAACCCAATATGACCCATTCAAAAACAATAATCATCAGCCTAGATGCATTGAACCTTCATCAGATTGTCCACAATCTGACACACACCACTGGACATATCCTAGATGCCATTTTTGCTACTACTGAACTAGTTACCTTTCAAACTATAACTCCAGTGACATGGTCAGACCACCACTTGCTTGCCTTCTAACATAAAACAACGCCAAGCGACTCTCCTAAAAATACCTTACATCCAGCCACCTAACGGCCGTGGAACAAACTCAATTTGGAACACTCGGAAACACAACTAACATCCAGTACAAATCTGGAAACCATAAATTCTGTTCACAATCTATATGAGTGGCTACAGGAAGCTTTTGACATCCTGATACCACTCAAAACCACAAAACAGAACAAAAGAAAAAAAACGGCCTTGGAGAAACATAGAAATAAAAGACATAAAACAACAAATTAGAAAGCTAAAACATACCTGGCTCAAAACAAATGCCAAACAAGACAAACTTCACCTACAGAAAATTAACAGATTATAAAAGTCGGCTATTAAAAAAGCTAAGAAAAGGTACTATTCAGACAGAATTCAAAACGCTAAATGTGTAAATAAAGAATTCTATAACATACTCAATGAATTTTGCAAACCAAATTGCCTAGAAGGAACTCATCCTGTTACTCAAGATTTCACAGACAAACTGGCAAATCATTACACGGACAAAGCAGACACGTTGGAATCGTACTTAAAACAGAAACAAAGCACCAGCACTAACCCTTGTACAAAACAACAATCCAAGAATGCTCTAATCAAGCCTCTCCGTTCCTTCCAACACATCTCACACGATAAATTTATGGACCTGGTCAGAACAAGCAGGCCTGCCGACAGCCCTTCTGACCCCTGTCCGCTACAAATTTTCAAGACAATTCTTTTAACAACCTCTGCTGCCACCCCAGTAAGAAGAATCATCAATGATTCCTTAACTACTGGAATATTTCCAGAAGAACTCAAAAAGTCATCCATACGCACTTTACTGAAGAAAACAAACTTGGACCCGCTGAACCCTGACAACTACAGACCCATTACAAATTGACCATTCCTGGGCAAACTGATAGAAAGAGCAGAGTTTGCCTAGATGTCACAATTCGTTGAAGAGAATGACATCCTTTCAGACTTCCAAACAGGATTCTATCCAGGAAGAGGCACTGAATCTGCCCTCCTTGCCATTTGGGATGACCTAAAGAATACAGTTGACCGAAACGGGGTTGCTGCGCTACTCCTCTTGGACCTCTCAACTGCCTTTGACATGGTTGACAATGACACTCTGAAACAAAGACTCTATGAAGCCGGCATAGAGGGAACTGCTGTAGACTGGATCGCTTCCTACCTTCGAAACAGAACTAATGTCATCCATACCCCACCTTTCTCGTCCAAACAGCACTCCCCCAAAGCAGGGGTCCCTCAAGGTTCTATAATCTTGCCCATGCTTTTCAAAATCTACATGAAGTCATTACCAGTACTGATCAATAAATTTCACCTCACGTGCTATAACTATGCAGATGACACGCAAATACTCCTTCAACTGGAATGCCCGAAAGACATTGGAAAATCACCCATTTTCAGCTGTCTCAGAGCTGTGCATCAGTGGATGACCTAGAGCCATCTCAAATTGAATGCTTCAAAAACTGAAGTACTCACGTGTGGCGATTGGAAACATTACAACCCGCTTGCCACATGGCCTGATGAACTGGGATCACTGCCTAAAGTATCGAAGGAAGTAAGAAACCTCGGAATGACCATGGACTCCAAGCTGTCGATGAATGCCCTAGTGGATAAACTAGCAAGATCAAGCTTTGCTACTAAGAAAACGCTGCAACGAATTTTCCCTCATTTGGGATTTCCACACAAGGTCCAAGCTACCATCTCCCTTGTTCTGTCCAAACTCGATTACGTCAATAGCCTCTACCACGGATCACCTTTAACCACCATGAAAAGACTAAAATGGATTCAGAACTCGGCTACCAGACTACTCTTGCATATCAAACTGCGAGACCACATCTCCCCTGCTTTGAAAGCCCTGCATTGGTTACCGGTTGCCAGAAGATCCACGTTCAAGCTGCTTTGTATCACCCACAAAGCAATACATGGAATGGGACCACTCTTCATCAGGAATAAAATCACCAAACACATTCAACAAAGGAACCTCCGCTCTAAAGGAGCATCTCGCCTCAAAATTCCACCATACAAGAAAAAAACCATGGGTGGCACATCCTTCTCTGTTCAAGCAGCCAAACTATGGAACTCTTTACCCCCCAACATAAGGTCCACCGACAACCACCTTATCTTCAGAAAACTACTCAAGATTTGGCTCTTCCCCACATAGGCACCGTAAGCAAACAGAAATTTAAGCATATCCCTCTGTATACAAGCATTTGTTTTCACTATAGATATGTACCTATCTTTGTGTATTACTTTGTATAAACATGTGAAATAATTATGTTGTTGAGAGAAAAAATAATAATAATAATAAATACATAAAATGCATCTTTGGTCTAAATGTACATACTTCCATTGTGCATGCATCTATGTACCTCCCATGTACTTGGATATGTGTATCTGTTACTTTTCTCCTGAAAAAGCATAGCCAATGCACTACCCTATTTCTCATCCTGTGCCTCTATCAATATCTTTAATCTACATATACTTACCTCCTTTATGTATCTATATACTTTCAATGTAATTATGGATCTATATTTTATTACTTTCCTCTAATTTAGCATTTCCAATGCACTACCCTATTTCTCAGTATATGCAATTCGCTCAATATATCTTCTAGCCCAACCTTCTGACTCATCTCAAACTTCTTCTACTACTCCTTCCAATGCACTACCCTATCTCTCATCCTATACATCTACATCCGCTCTCTCATTTATCCCAAGCCCCATACCACTACTATGATTGCCAAAATAAACCTTTCTAGACTCTCTCCTACTCTACCCCCTCCTTGCATCATCTGACACCTCTTTTACTATACCGAACCCCTAAAACAAACCTTTCTAAAGTCTTCCCTCTAAGTCCTCCCCTCCAAAACTCCCTTTCACTCATCCAAAAGCCTCCTCCTATTGCTAAGACCTTAAAAAAAATGTGAAAAGAAATCCTTCAATCTTTTATCCCTCCACTATCCTTTTCAATTGAAATTAACAGACTAACATGTTCACTTCTCAAATTCCATATAAAATTATACTAATATTCTACCCAAATAACTGAATAACATATCCACTACTCAAATTATTTCATATTTTTTACTATACTAATTTTCAACAGTATGGGTTCCAGAGTGACGTGCAACTCGCCAGAAAAGCGCTTCAACACCCATCAGGGGTAACAAGTGCTATATGAATGCAAATCTTTCTTCCCCTTTTATCCATCCGCTATCCTTCTCACTCCAAGTAACTGACTAATATCCACCACTGAAATTACTTCATATTTCACCATATTAATTCAGCACTAATCCTTTGTAGGCTTCCTGAACAGCATGCATCAACAAGCGCTATATAAATACAAACCTTTGTCCTCCTCTATACTTCTGCTATCATTCCAAATCCAAATAACTGACTAACCTATCCACCACTCAAAATGTACTTGCATGTTTCACTATACTAATTCAACACTAATCCTTTATGGGTCCCGGAGTAGCGTGCTACTTGCCAAAAAAGCGATTTGACGCCTCATCAGGGGTAGTAAGCGCTATATAAATGCAATATATTAAAATACAATACATAGCAGAATTTTTTGATGACATGAGCGTATCTGGACAGATGCCCCAAACAATTAGGGAAGCCATTTTAGTAGGCATCCCCAAACCAGGTAAGCCCCTGGAGGAATGCAGGTCTTACTGACCGCTCTCCTGCTAAATGTGGACACTAAGTTATTTGCGAAAATCTTGGCTAACCAACTGGCCCTTTTGACCCCGGAATTGGTCGCCCTGGAACAGGCTGGGTTTGTCCCGGACAGGAATCTCACTTATAAGCTTTGCACAAGCTTCGGTACAATACAACATGTCCGGCAGGACACAAAGGCTATTGCTGTCTTCTTGGACATGGAGAAGGCTTTTGACTTGGTTGAGTGACCCTTTATGCAGCATGTGCTGGCGAGAATGGGAACTCGGGTGCTATATAATGCTACCACAGCGCGCATACGCTTGGAGGGCCTGGTTACAGGTGCCATCTCCATTGCCAGGGGAACACGCCAAGGTTGCCCTCTGTCGCCGACGCTGTATGCATTAATTGCAGAGCCCTTAGCATGTGCACTTAGGGAATACCATGGCCACAGAGGAGTCCGTTTTCCCACCTATAAAATTGTGGTATCGACGTATGCAGATGACACCCTACTTTACATAAGGGACCCTGAAAAGAATCTCTCCCCAGTCCTACAAGAGGTGGTACACTTTGGAGCACTCTCTAGGTTAAATGTCAATTGGTCTAAATCTATTGCCTTCACGCTCACCCTGTCCACTCACCCATTTGAAATGGAATACCCACTACTGTGGTCTGAAGAAGCGGTTCGGTACCTTAGCATCAGACTGCACACAGATTCGGAAATTGTTTTCCGTGAAAATTGTGGAACGGCTATAGATAAACTGGAGGACGATGTTGAAACCTGGATTGGGCTACCGCTATCTCTAACCGGGGGCGTATCTATAATGAAAATGATAGTGCTACCCAGATTCCTATTCTTGTTTGCAAATATACCAATAGTGTTGCCACGCTCCTTCTTTGCCAGACTCAATAAGTCATTGGTGAGGTTGGCCTGGGTGGGCAAGCAGACACGCGTTCAATGGCGGGTCCTCACATTGCCATATCACCTGGGGAGACTGGGTGCTCCTGACCTAGAGCTCTATTAAAGGACAGCGCAGGGTGCACAAGTGCATAGCTGGATTCATGGCGCAGATAATACCCCATATCTCAGACTAGAGAGGTTATTTGCTGGCCCTATGCCCCTCCCAGCAGTCATCTTCGAGAAGGCGGACCGGGGAACTCGGATTCTCGATTCCCTAATCTTGACATGGCATGCATGGCATTGTTTACTACACCAGCAGGCGGAGGCACTGTTATATTCACCGGAAATACCTGTGGATTTGGCGGTCTGGCTGACCCCCTGTCGCAATAAAGGTGTCGTCAGTGCGCTTTTGAGCACTGCGCAATAGCAAAGTGGGAGACCTGTTTTCGGATGGCGTTGCCAAAACATGGGACGAGGTCATGACCACGATAGAAGCGGCCACCCTACACCAGCATTTCCGATTCCACAGAGTGCATGTTGTGCTGCGTCAACAGCTTGGGGAAGACATGGATGAGCCTCCTGAGGTACGAGAACTATTGTATCTCATTAAAACTAAATCTCCCCGCAAGCTAGTCATCAACATATATAAATTGGCAATGTCCCAGAGGGCTAATCAGTACACCAAGGCCAGACTGGCCTGGCAGCGCGACTTGGACATGGTTATTGATGATGATGTATGGTTATACTGTTGCACTAACAAAAAGCGCATATCGCTGCATGGAAAACACAGACTAATTCATTTTAAATTCATCAACAGGGTGTATTACACGCCAGAGAGACTGCATAGGTATGGTCTGAGGAAGGATGTGACATGCGATAGATGCCGAAATAAGTACGAGTGCAGGGTTGGAGATTCCCCCGGAACCGGCGATTGCGCTGCTGGGCTACTCTAAAACATTGCCGAATGCAGCTCGTAGGCTGGTGGATCTGGGCCTGCTGATGGCTAAGCGTAGAGTGGCAATGTGCTGGCTTAGGGGTCCATTGCCTACAGTATTGCAATGGTCACACAATATTCTTTATTGCTGCACTCAATCAGAAAACTTTAGCGATCTGCTTCCCCCGCGGAGCAGACCAAAGAATTTCTGGGTACTCTACACCGCATATTTTAAGGGTGAGGGTGGAGGTTCCACTGCAGAAACACCGACGGGGGCAGAGGAGGGTACTAGTGCTCTGGCGATATAGAGGTACTAGCTAATTTGTAGGTTGGGATGGGCCCCGTGGACAGGGGACAATGCTGGGTTCAGGTTGACAGGAGGAACTGGTCTAGAGGGCAAGATCAGTGAAGGGACATGACAATGGCGGGGGTGTTGGGGCAGGTAGGCGACCACGGCAGGGCCTTGTTGCAATGTGAGTATACGAGGATTGGTGTCCTGAGGGAGAATGGCTGTACTGACACTCTTTTGGTTTGTTTGTTAGGAAAAAAGTATTTTTGGAGAGTTATTTAACTTTATGGTAATGCGGCGGATATGCTTTGAACATTGACTGGAATAATAACACCTAAGTACAGCGCTGCCCGACCTCTGAGATGTGAGTAGTGCTGATGTGAACTGTGTACTATGGATATTGGCGGCCGGCCCCAGGGTTGTAGGCACTCCGCTGTGTTTGTCAGTAATATTTTTCAATAAAAAAAGAAACAAAAAAGTGTAGAAGTATGGATGAATGTTGGGTCAGTGATTCCCCCTTATGTCCATGTTGCTCATGTTTTGGGACTTGAGTCACAGGGTGCAACATTACCGATTGCGGTCCGGGTGGTGCCGACACTACAACAGAGACACATGCATTAGTTACTTCCTTGTCCAGCCCAGGATGGAACCACGCCCAGAGCCCCATGGTCATTGTTCACACCCCTACGCTGGACTGGCACACGCCAGGCCAGCCCACTCCGCTTATGCTTACAGGAGAGGGCCAATGCTACATATCCCAGGTCTTCCCTGTAGTGATCTGCTGATCACAGGTCTAGTTGTCAGCATGCCACAGCCACTCCCAGAGGGCTGGTTTACACCCACACCACACCCATCCAGCACAGGCGTTACAGGACATGTGACCCTGCCAATAAAAAGGGCTGGGTGCATCTGCTTGATGTTATTTCCACTGTCTATCTGGGTGTATCTGGGTGCTTTTATTTATGTATGAGGGCCTAGGGCCCTACCACATCACATTCCCCACTGCTGGAGGTGACATGATTTAGAAAAGGGGGGTGGTGATGAACAGAGTGTCTGAGTTAAACAGACCACTCTTACCCAGTCCAAAGATCAGGGCTTGATCCATCACCGTTATTTATCTCACTGCCCCATCCCAGCTCAGAACCTGGCTATATGCAAATCAGTCTGTCCCTGGCCCAGTGCATCATGGGAACAGGGCAGACTAAACTACCAAGCCAATTCTTCACCAGAAAGGAGACAAGCTACCGGGGACCGGTTTCTGGCATTTCAGCCTTCTTCGGCCCGGCTTGCTTGAATCCTGATGGAGCAGTGAGAAAGGGACTCATGTCTGAGTATACCCTGCCACACCTATAGTGGCCAAAAACGATTTAGAAAAGGGGGGTGGTGATGAACAGAGTGTCTGAGTTAAACAGACCACTCTTACCCAGTCCAAAGATCAGGGCTTGATCCATCACCGTTATTTATCTCACTGCCCCATCCCAGCTCAGAACCTGTCTATATGCAAATCAGTCTGTCCCTGGCCCAGTGCATCATGGGAACAGGGCAGACTAAACTACCAAGCCAATTCTTCACCAGAAAGGAGACAAGCTACCGGGGACCGGTTTCTGGCATTTCAGCCTTCTTCGGCCCGGCTTGCTTGAATCCTGATGGAGCAGTGAGAAAGGGACTCATGTCTGAGTATACCCTGCCACACCTATAGTGGCCAAAAACGATTTAGAAAAGGGGGGTGGTGATGAACAGAGTGTCTGAGTTAAACAGACCACTCTTACCCAGTCCAAAGATCAGGGCTTGATCCATCACCGTTATTTATCTCACTGCCCCATCCCAGCTCAGAACCTGGCTATATGCAAATCAGTCTGTCCCTGGCCCAGTGCATCATGGGAACAGGGCAGACTAAACTACCAAGCCAATTCTTCACCAGAAAGGAGACAAGCTACCGGGGACCGGTTTCTGGCATTTCAGCCTTCTTCGGCCCGGCTTGCTTGAATCCTGATGGAGCAGTGAGAAAGGGACTCATGTCTGAGTATACCCTGCCACACCTATAGTGGCCAAAAACGATTTAGAAAAGGGGGGTGGTGATGAACAGAGTGTCTGAGTTAAACAGACCACTCTTACCCAGTCCAAAGATCAGGGCTTGATCCATCACCGTTATTTATCTCACTGCCCCATCCCAGCTCAGAACCTGGCTATATGCAAATCAGTCTGTCCCTGGCCCAGTGCATCATGGGAACAGGGCAGACTAAACTACCAAGCCAATTCTTCACCAGAAAGGAGACAAGCTACCGGGGACCGGTTTCTGGCATTTCAGCCTTCTTCGGCCCGGCTTGCTTGAATCCTGATGGAGCAGTGAGAAAGGGACTCATGTCTGAGTATACCCTGCCACACCTATAGTGGCCAAAAACGATTTAGAAAAGGGGGGTGGTGATGAACAGAGTGTCTGAGTTAAACAGACCACTCTTACCCAGTCCAAAGATCAGGGCTTGATCCATCACCGTTATTTATCTCACTGCCCCATCCCAGCTCAGAACCTGGCTATATGCAAATCAGTCTGTCCCTGGCCCAGTGCATCATGGGAACAGGGCAGAATAAACTACCAAGCCAATTCTTCACCAGAAAGGAGACAAGCTACCGGGGACCGGTTTCTGGCATTTCAGCCTTCTTCGGCCCGGCTTGCTTGAATCCTGATGGAGCAGTGAGAAAGGGACTCATGTCTGAGTATACCCTGCCACACCTATAGTGGCCAAAAACGATTTAGAAAAGGGGGTGGTGATGAACAGAGTGTCTGAGTTAAACAGACCACTCTTACCCAGTCCAAAGATCAGGGCTTGATCCATCACCGTTATTTATCTCACTGCCCCATCCCAGCTCAGAACCTGGCTATATGCAAATCAGTCTGTCCCTGGCCCAGTGCATCATGGGAACAGGGCAGACTAAACTACCAAGCCAATTCTTCACCAGAAAGGAGACAAGCTACCGGGGACCGGTTTCTGGCATTTCAGCCTTCTTCGGCCCGGCTTGCTTGAATCCTGATGGAGCAGTGAGAAAGGGACTCATGTCTGAGTATACCCTGCCACACCTATAGTGGCCAAAAACGATTTAGAAAAGGGGGGTGGTGATGAACAGAGTGTCTGAGTTAAACAGACCACTCTTACCCAGTCCAAAGATCAGGGCTTGATCCATCACCGTTATTTATCTCACTGCCCCATCCCAGCTCAGAACCTGGCTATATGCAAATCAGTCTGTCCCTGGCCCAGTGCATCATGGGAACAGGGCAGACTAAACTACCAAGCCAATTCTTCACCAGAAAGGAGACAAGCTACCGGGGACCGGTTTCTGGCATTTCAGCCTTCTTCGGCCCGGCTTGCTTGAATCCTGATGGAGCAGTGAGAAAGGGACTTATGTCTGAGTATACCCTGCCACACCTAAAGTGGCCAAAAACGATTTAGAAAAAGGGGGTGGTGATGAACAGAGTGTCTGAGTTAAACAGACCACTCTTACCCAGTCCAAAGATCAGGGCTTGATCCATCACCGTTATTTATCTCACTGCCCCATCCCAGCTCAGAACCTGGCTATATGCAAATCAGTCTGTCCCTGGCCCAGTGCATCATGGGAACAGGGCAGACTAAACTACCAAGCCAATTCTTCACCAGAAAGGAGACAAGCTACCGGGGACCGGTTTCTGGCATTTCAGCCTTCTTCGGCCCGGCTTGCTTGAATCCTGATGGAGCAGTGAGAAAGGGACTCATGTCTGAGTATACCCTGCCACACCTGTAGTGGCCAAAAACGATTTAGAAAAGGGGGGTGGTGATGAACAGAGTGTCTGAGTTAAACAGACCACTCTTACCCAGTCCAAAGATCAGGGCTTGATCCATCACCGTTATTTATCTCACTGCCCCATCCCAGCTCAGAACCTGGCTATATGCAAATCAGTCTGTCCCTGGCCCAGTGCATCATGGGAACAGGGCAGACTAAACTACCAAGCCAATTCTTCACCAGAAAGGAGACAAGCTACCGGGGACCGGTTTCTGACATTTCAGCCTTCTTCGGCCCGGCTTGCTTGAATCCTGATGGAGCAGTGAGAAAGGGACTCATGTCTGAGTATACCCTGCCACACCTATAGTGGCCAAAAACGATTTAGAAAAGGGGGGTGGTGATGAACAGAGTGTCTGAGTTAAACAGACCACTCTTACCCAGTCCAAAGATCAGGGCTTGATCCATCACCGTTATTTATCTCACTGCCCCATCCCAGCTCAGAACCTGGCTATATGCAAATCAGTCTGTCCCTGGCCCAGTGCATCATGGGAACAGGGCAGACTAAACTACCAAGCCAATTCTTCACCAGAAAGGAGACAAGCTACCGGGGACCGGTTTCTGGCATTTCAGCCTTCTTCGGCCCGGCTTGCTTGAATCCTGATGGAGCAGTGAGAAAGGGACTCATGTCTGAGTATACCCTGCCACACCTATAGTGGCCAAAAACGATTTAGAAAAGGGGGGTGGTGATGAACAGAGTGTCTGAGTTAAACAGACCACTCTTACCCAGTCCAAAGATCAGGGCTTGATCCATCACCGTTATTTATCTCACTGCCCCATCCCAGCTCAGAACCTGGCTATATGCAAATCAGTCTGTCCCTGGCCCAGTGCATCATGGGAACAGGGCAGACTAAACTACCAAGCCAATTCTTCACCAGAAAGGAGACAAGCTACCGGGGACCGGTTTCTGGCATTTCAGCCTTCTTCGGCCCGGCTTGCTTGAATCCTGATGGAGCAGTGAGAAAGGGACTTATGTCTGAGTATACCCTGCCACACCTATAGTGGCCAAAAACGATTTAGAAAAAGGGGGTGGTGATGAACAGAGTGTCTGAGTTAAACAGACCACTCTTACCCAGTCCAAAGATCAGGGCTTGATCCATCACCGTTATTTATCTCACTGCCCCATCCCAGCTCAGAACCTGGCTATATGCAAATCAGTCTGTCCCTGGCCCAGTGCATCATGGGAACAGGGCAGACTAAACTACCAAGCCAATTCTTCACCAGAAAGGAGACAAGCTACCGGGGACCGGTTTCTGGCATTTCAGCCTTCTTCGGCCCGGCTTGCTTGAATCCTGATGGAGCAGTGAGAAAGGGACTCATGTCTGAGTATACCCTGCCACACCTGTAGTGGCCAAAAACGATTTAGAAAAGGGGGGTGGTGATGAACAGAGTGTCTGAGTTAAACAGACCACTCTTACCCAGTCCAAAGATCAGGGCTTGATCCATCACCGTTATTTATCTCACTGCCCCATCCCAGCTCAGAACCTGGCTATATGCAAATCAGTCTGTCCCTGGCCCAGTGCATCATGGGAACAGGGCAGACTAAACTACCAAGCCAATTCTTCACCAGAAAGGAGACAAGCTACCGGGGACCGGTTTCTGACATTTCAGCCTTCTTCGGCCCGGCTTGCTTGAATCCTGATGGAGCAGTGAGAAAGGGACTCATGTCTGAGTATACCCTGCCACACCTATAGTGGCCAAAAACGATTTAGAAAAGGGGGGTGGTGATGAACAGAGTGTCTGAGTTAAACAGACCACTCTTACCCAGTCCAAAGATCAGGGCTTGATCCATCACCGTTATTTATCTCACTGCCCCATCCCAGCTCAGAACCTGGCTATATGCAAATCAGTCTGTCCCTGGCCCAGTGCATCATGGGAACAGGGCAGACTAAACTACCAAGCCAATTCTTCACCAGAAAGGAGACAAGCTACCGGGGACCGGTTTCTGGCATATCAGCCTTCTTCGGCCCGGCTTGCTTGAATCCTGATGGAGCAGTGAGAAAGGGACTCATGTCTGAGTATACCCTGCCACACCTATAGTGGCCAAAAACGATTTAGAAAAGGGGGGTGGTGATGAACAGAGTGTCTGAGTTAAACAGACCACTCTTACCCAGTCCAAAGATCAGGGCTTGATCCATCACCGTTATTTATCTCACTGCCCCATCCCAGCTCAGAACCTGGCTATATGCAAATCAGTCTGTCCCTGGCCCAGTGCATCATGGGAACAGGGCAGACTAAACTACCAAGCCAATTCTTCACCAGAAAGGAGACAAGCTACCGGGGACCGGTTTCTGGCATTTCAGCCTTCTTCGGCCCGGCTTGCTTGAATCCTGATGGAGCAGTGAGAAAGGGACTCATGTCTGAGTATACCCTGCCACACCTATAGTGGCCAAAAACGATTTAGAAAAGGGGGGTGGTGATGAACAGAGTGTCTGAGTTAAACAGACCACTCTTACCCAGTCCAAAGATCAGGGCTTGATCCATCACCGTTATTTATCTCACTGCCCCATCCCAGCTCAGAACCTGGCTATATGCAAATCAGTCTGTCCCTGGCCCAGTGCATCATGGGAACAGGGCAGACTAAACTACCAAGCCAATTCTTCACCAGAAAGGAGACAAGCTACCGGGGACCGGTTTCTGGCATTTCAGCCTTCTTCAGGCCGGCTTGCTTGAATCCTGATGGAGCAGGGAGAAAGGGACTCATGTCTGAGTATACCCTGCCACACCTATAGTGGCCAAAAACGATTTAGAAAAGGGGGGTGGTGATGAACAGAGTGTCTGAGTTAAACAGACCACTCTTACCCAGTCCAAAGATCAGGGCTTGATCCATCACCGTTATTTATCTCACTGCCCCATCCCAGCTCAGAACCTGGCTATATGCAAATCAGTCTGTCCCTGGCCCAGTGCATCATGGGAACAGGGCAGACTAAACTACCAAGCCAATTCTTCACCAGAAAGGAGACAAGCTACCGGGGACCGGTTTCTGGCATTTCAGCCTTCTTCGGCCCGGCTTGCTTGAATCCTGATGGAGCAGTGAGAAAGGGACTCATAACTGAGTATACCCTGCCACACCTTGTTGTAAATATTTTTGTCCACCCTAAGCGTGGAAGGGTATTCTCAGATGTGAGACCCTTGCTCATTGCACCATCAGGATTCAAGCAAACCGGGCCGAAGACGGCTGTAATGCCAGAAACCGGTCCCCGGGAGCTTGTTTCCTTCCCAGTGTAAGAATTGGCTTTTGTAGTTTGGTTTGCCCTGTTCCCATCATGCACTGGGACAGGAACAGACTAATTTGCATACAGCCAGGTTCTGAAACTGGGATGGTGCAGTGAGCTAAAAAACGGTGTTGGATCTAGCCCTGATCTCTTGACTGGGTGAGAGCTTTCTGCTTAATTCAGAGACTCTGTCCCTCACCACCCCTTGTTGTAAATATTTTTGTCCACCCTAAGCGTGGAAGGGTATTCTCAGATGTGAGACCCTTGCTCATTGCACCATCAGGATTCAAGCAAACCGGGCCGAAGACGGCTGTAATGCCAGAAACCGGTCCCCGGGAGCTTGTTTCCTTCCCAGTGTAAGAATTGGCTTTTGTAGTTTGGTTTGCCCTGTTCCCATCATGCACTGGGACAGGAACAGACTAATTTGCATACAGCCAGGTTCTGAAACTGGGATGGTGCAGTGAGCTAAAAAATGGTGTTGGATCTAGCCCTGATCTCTTGACTGGGTGAGAGCTTTCTGCTTAATTCAGAGACTCTGTCCCTCACCACCCCTTGTTGTAAATATTTTTGTCCACCCTAAGCGTGGAAGGGTATTCTCAGATGTGAGACCCTTGCTCATTGCACCATCAGGATTCAAGCAAACCGGGCCGAAGACGGCTGTAATGCCAGAAACCGGTCCCCGGGAGCTTGTTTCCTTCCCAGTGTAAGAATTGGCTTTTGTAGTTTGGTTTGCCCTGTTCCCATCATGCACTGGGACAGGAACAGACTAATTTGCATACAGCCAGGTTCTGAAACTGGGATGGTGCAGTGAGCTAAAAAACGGTGTTGGATCTAGCCCTGATCTCTTGACTGGGTGAGAGCGTTCTGCTTAATTCAGAGACTCTGTCCCTCACCACCCCTTGTTGTAAATATTTTTGTCCACCCTAAGCGTGGAAGGGTATTCTCAGATGTGAGACCCTTGCTCATTGCACCATCAGGATTCAAGCAAACCGGGCCGAAGACGGCTGTAATGCCAGAAACCGGTCCCCGGGAGCTTGTTTCCTTCCCAGTGTAAGAATTGGCTTTTGTAGTTTGGTTTGCCCTGTTCCCATCATGCACTGGGACAGGAACAGACTAATTTGCATACAGCCAGGTTCTGAAACTAGGATGGTGCAGTGAGCTAAAAAAACGATGTTGGATCTAGCCCTGATCTCTTGACTGGGTGAGAGCTTTCTGCTTAATTCAGAGACTCTGTCCCTCACCACCCCTTGTTGTAAATATTTTTGTCCACCCTAAGCGTGGAAGGGTATTCTCAGATGTGAGACCCTTGCTCATTGCACCATCAGGATTCAAGCAAACCGGGCCGAAGACGGCTGTAATGCCAGAAACCGGTCCCCGGGAGCTTGTTTCCTTCCCAGTGTAAGAATTGGCTTTTGTAGTTTGGTTTGCCCTGTTCCCATCATGCACTGGGACAGGAACAGACTAATTTGCATACAGCCAGGTTCTGAAACTGGGATGGTGCAGTGAGCTAAAAAACGGTGTTGGATCTAGCCCTGATCTCTTGACTGGGTGAGAGCTTTCTGCTTAATTCAGAGACTCTGTCCCTCACCACCCCTTGTTGTAAATATTTTTGTCCACCCTAAGCGTGGAAGGGTATTCTCAGATGTGAGACCCTTGCTCATTGCACCATCAGGATTCAAGCAAACCGGGCCGAAGACGGCTGTAATGCCAGAAACCGGTCCCCGGGAGCTTGTTTCCTTCCCAGTGTAAGAATTGGCTTTTGTAGTTTGGTTTGCCCTGTTCCCATCATGCACTGGGACAGGAACAGACTAATTTGCATACAGCCAGGTTCTGAAACTGGGATGGTGCAGTGAGCTAAAAAACGGTGTTGGATCTAGCCCTGATCTCTTGACTGGGTGAGAGCTTTCTGCTTAATTCAGAGACTCTGTCCCTCACCACCCCTTGTTGTAAATATTTTTGTCCACCCTAAGCGTGGAAGGGTATTCTCAGATGTGAGACCCTTGCTCATTGCACCATCAGGATTCAAGCAAACCGGGCCGAAGACGGCTGTAATGCCAGAAACCGGTCCCCGGGAGCTTGTTTCCTTCCCAGTGTAAGAATTGGCTTTTGTAGTTTGGTTTGCCCTGTTCCCATCATGCACTGGGACAGGAACAGACTAATTTGCATACAGCCAGGTTCTGAAACTGGGATGGTGCAGTGAGCTAAAAAACGGTGTTGGATCTAGCCCTGATCTCTTGACTGGGTGAGAGCTTTCTGCTTAATTCAGAGACTCTGTCCCTCACCACCCCTTGTTGTAAATATTTTTGTCCACCCTAAGCGTGGAAGGGTATTCTCAGATGTGAGACCCTTGCTCATTGCACCATCAGGATTCAAGCAAACCGGGCCGAAGACGGCTGTAATGCCAGAAACCGGTCCCCGGGAGCTTGTTTCCTTCCCAGTGTAAGAATTGGCTTTTGTAGTTTGGTTTGCCCTGTTCCCATCATGCACTGGGACAGGAACAGACTAATTTGCATACAGCCAGGTTCTGAAACTGGGATGGTGCAGTGAGCTAAAAAACGGTGTTGGATCTAGCCCTGATCTCTTGACTGGGTGAGAGCTTTCTGCTTAATTCAGAGACTCTGTCCCTCACCACCCCTTGTTGTAAATATTTGTGTCCACCCTAAGCGTGGAAGGGTATTCTCAGATGTGAGACCCTTGCTCATTGCACCATCAGGATTCAAGCAAACCGGGCCGAAGACGGCTGTAATGCCAGAAACCGGTCCCCGGGAGCTTGTTTCCTTCCCAGTGTAAGAATTGGCTTTTGTAGTTTGGTTTGCCCTGTTCCCATCATGCACTGGGACAGGAACAGACTAATTTGCATACAGCCAGGTTCTGAAACTGGGATGGTGCAGTGAGCTAAAAAACGGTGTTGGATCTAGCCCTGATCTCTTGACTGGGTGAGAGCTTTCTGCTTAATTCAGAGACTCTGTCCCTCACCACCCCTTGTTGTAAATATTTTTGTCCACCCTAAGCGTGGAAGGGTATTCTCAGATGTGAGACCCTTGCTCATTGCACCATCAGGATTCAAGCAAACCGGGCCGAAGACGGCTGTAATGCCAGAAACCGGTCCCCGGGAGCTTGTTTCCTTCCCAGTGTAAGAATTGGCTTTTGTAGTTTGGTTTGCCCTGTTCCCATCATGCACTGGGACAGGAACAGACTAATTTGCATACAGCCAGGTTCTGAAACTGGGATGGTGCAGTGAGCTAAAAAACGGTGTTGGATCTAGCCCTGATCTCTTGACTGGGTGAGAGCTTTCTGCTTAATTCAGAGACTCTGTCCCTCACCACCCCTTGTTGTAAATATTTGTGTCCACCCTAAGCGTGGAAGGGTATTCTCAGATGTGAGACCCTTGCTCATTGCACCATCAGGATTCAAGCAAACCGGGCCGAAGACGGCTGTAATGCCAGAAACCGGTCCCCGGGAGCTTGTTTCCTTCCCAGTGTAAGAATTGGCTTTTGTAGTTTGGTTTGCCCTGTTCCCATCATGCACTGGGACAGGAACAGACTAATTTGCATACAGCCAGGTTCTGAAACTGGGATGGTGCAGTGAGCTAAAAAACGGTGTTGGATCTAGCCCTGATCTCTTGACTGGGTGAGAGCTTTCTGCTTAATTCAGAGACTCTGTCCCTCACCACCCCTTGTTGTAAATATGGAGGTGACATGATGGCATCCTCACCACGATACTCAATCATTAAGGGTCCATGGCTTGTGTTGGACCGAGTTGGTGGCACCGGATACAATGCAGCTGGCAAGGGCCTACCGCCACGGGACGGTGACTTTCGGTGGACTGAGGTAGGGGCACCTTAAGTGCTGAGCAGGTGTGCAGCCTGGGATGATGCGCCGTCCTGGCAGTCTGGACTGGTAAGGATTTGTATGAGCCCTGCTGAACCACAGAGTAGGCCAGGGCCAGCGGGCATCGGAGGCCTACCGCCACGTGGTGTTGACTTGCGGTTCACAGAGTTAGTGGCACCTAAAGAGCTAAGTGGGTATGCAGCCATTGCGAAATCAAGACCTGGAATCCTGTGTGTAACCTGGTGGCCCGCGATGTGGGGCTGCATGATGTGGAGGCTAGCCCAGGCTTGGAGCTTGCACCGGCACATGGTGGGCCCTCTCAGAGACACTCCGGTGGCGGAAAGTGAGCAGTGAGGCCTGGGTGCGCAGGGGTGGGCAATCAACGCTGGGAGGCAGGAGGGACTGGTGTGCAGCAGCCTGTGTGCACAGGAGCAGGCAAGAGATGATGGTTTCAGGTAAGGGACCTGGCGGACTGCAGTGTATCCTGGCACACGGTTGGAAACACACCGGTGGCAGCTGGTGAGCAGTGAGGCCAGGGTCTGCAGTGTTGGCACTCCCTCTCCCTCTCCATCTCTTCCTTTCACTGTCTATTTCCCTCTTTCTCTCCCTTTCTCTCTTCTCCCCCTCTCTTTCTCTCTCTTTCTCGCTCTCTCTTTCTCTCTCTCTCTCTCTCTCCCTCTCTAAGTATTAAAAATCCAAAATTTACCATTGAAGGGAGACCCTAAAAACAATTGGGGCTCCAACATTGATGATGACTCTGACCCAAACGGTTCAGAATTTATTCCACCACAAAGATTGGGCCTAGCAGTAGTGGCCCATTGTGGGAGTGCTGCCGGGCGCTGACGTGGGGCGTTGGAGGGGCAGGGTGGGGGGTAGTAAACTTCGGAATAAGGCCGCACAGAGATAAGTACACAAACAAATAAATAAAACAAATTTTGTTGCACATGCTGCATCACATTTGACAATGTAGCACGCGCAATGACATTTGTTTTATTTATTTCTTAGTGTACTTACCGTGTGCAGTCGTATTCCAGAGTTTACTACCCCCCACCCTGCCCCTCCCCCGCCCCACGTCAGCGCCCGGCAGCACTCCCACCACGGGCTGCTACTGGGGCCTAGTTGCTTCGTTGGCTACCAGCATGTTTTTACAATGGTGCATTTCACTTTGATACAAAGATAACGTTTTATATGGATTAACTGCATCGACTTCCAAGTCCAACAGAAATGAGGCGATTCGATAGATATGCGAAAGGAGTAAGAACGGTGTTTACCTGATTTCAGTGAAAGCCACATCGGTCCATTAAAGTCGGAGCTAGTTTAAGTTACTGAAAGGCAAAAGATTGAGTTAGCCTTTGGTGACAACTATCCGTTGGTTATACTATTGAGCGTTGCTATTCTATATCGATCCACCGTGCGGCGCCAGACTCAAGGAAATGTTCGTTATTACAGTGAACGGTTGTAGCATGTCCTGCTCTTAAATGTCAAGCTCTCAAATCAATTTGTACCTGTGGTAGGAACTATTTCTACACAGTCTGCTACACATGAACGCCTTTCGTGCAGTAGTGTTATATTATTATAACGTCCTTCTTCCGTTTAGGAATAAAAATATCAAGTTATAAAAACTGGTTGGAATGCGCGAGGGATGTATGTAAACCAGCTTGGTTACACAATTAATCTGGCATTTTAATGTTACAATCTTTCGTTGTTTAAAGCTATATTCACCTGAATAATTGCCAGTGACTTGTTGCTACCTCCTGGACATAAAGGTTTCACCGCAGCTACGTCTTAGTTCTACGTAAATAACCCTAGTTGCACATAGTGGGGACAGACCACGAGTTCGATTTGTGATGAATTGTACAACCTTTCTAATGAAGAAAGCAATGATAAATGCAAACAATCAGTGTGAATAATATTACATATTAACTAGTTGTCTACGTAATGCGGAAAACACCTCAATAGTTGTGTGTAAACACTGCTTTCTGCACATATATTTGTTTTAAAAAAAGTTGCATAATACTGCAATTAGCATGACGTCAATTAACATGTTATGTTGACAGAAAAGGTTCGAGTAAGCAACAGTTGAGGCCGAATATTTTTTTTAGAGTGGAGAAATAAATATTCACCGCTAAATTCGTGGCCAAAAATTTGTTGAATAAATTAGAAATTTCGCTAGACATATTTGGATTTCTCCACCTTATTAGAGAGATGTTTCAGCCTTCTCTAGACACATCGGTGCCGTGTGTGACGGGGTACGCCAGTTATTGTGCGCCGCAGCTCCGCCACCCATGGTGCGCCGCATTTACAATGTGGCGCACCATGGGGCAAAAACGGCACAGATGCGTGACGCATCTGTGCCGTAAAGGTGGCGCATTGCTGGAGTTGCGTCGCAAGGGCGACGCAGCTCCAGCAAGGCTCGGGAGTGCCCTATCTGTCCAATGCTGCGTCAAGCCTTACGCCTGCTTCAAGTATGTGCAGGGTTTTGACGCAGCATTGGCCTAAAAGTGACTGAGTGAAATCTTGTAGATTTCACTCAGCCACTTTTGCGAGGTGCACCTGCCCCGGAACGCCCACCCTGCGCCGGAACGCCCACATGTGGCGCAGGGCTTTACAACGTGATGCATCTGCCTAGATGCGTCACGTTGTAAATGGGTCGCAGGAATGCGCTACGTTTACGCCGCCGTTGCGTGATGCAACGGCGGCGCAAGTCCGACATAAATCCGCCCCTTGGTATTTTTCCGGTTCGGTGGTCCAATCACAATGAAGTCTCAGTGGAGACGTCGTCTCTGCCTTACTGCACCTGGTCTGATGGACTCATTGTGCACCCCTCCTGCAAAGTTCTTTATCGCACACCTCTGCATCACGCCTCAGATGCTGATGGATTTCTGGTGGTTTATCCCATTTCATTTGCTCCCGATTATACTTTTATTGACATGTATCCTCAGAGGCACCCTTGTAACACTCAGGCCTTACATCTCGTCTGACTACCTTCTCTCAGAGCATGAACTCCTGTCATTTTACCTGCGAGCTCGTTTCCTACCTGACCAATGCCCTCTATTTATACTGAGGTGTCCAACATGGTTCCTTGACTGCCAGATACATACCAGATTTTCAGACTATCCAGAAATTATGAATTTGGTCTTGATGCAAATACTTTCAGAAAAATTAGCAAGTTACTTATCTTTGGTAACGCTTTTTGATGGATACTCTAACTGCAGATTTCTCTGGGCTTATTTATGATCTCTTGCGTCACTTTTGCGCCGCCGGTGCATCACTTTTTGTGACGCACCAGCGGCGTAAAAAAATGCGCCATGTTGCGTCATATTTACAAACTGACGCATCCAGGTAGATGCGTCACTTTGTAACCCCCTGCGCCACATTATACCTGCGCCAGGTATACTTTATGCAGGGTGGGCGTTTCGATGCAAGTAAGCCTCGTAGAAGTGATGCAGTGAAATCTATGAGATTTCACTGCGCCACTTCTAGGATGCAAATGCATCAATATCTAACACCTGCTTCACAGCAGGCGTAAGACTGACACAAGCACATTTGAAATGGGACTTGCCCATGTGAAATTACCAATTGCTGGAGTAGCGTCACTTTTGTGACACACTCCAGCAATGCTCAGAGATGGAACAGGAAAACCTCCAGCAATGCGTCATTTTTGCGCCTACAGATACGTCAGAAATACTGACACGTCTGTAAATTCTTGCGACATGATACGTCAAACTGTATATACGACGCATCATTGGTGTCACAAGGAGGGCGCAATGAAAAAAACCGCATAGCTGTTTTCACGCAGCGATGCGTCACTTTTCATAAATGTGGGCCCTAATCTTTAGAATTTTCCCAGGCATCAGACTGCACCCGGAATCTTTTCAGCAATGCTCTTGCCAGCCACTAGGTGGTGCTCTGTGACTCTGCACTGTCTCCATACTACCGAAGAAATGACAGAGCCCATATAAGCAACCCCTGCATGCTGTCAGTTTCGTGCTTGTGTTTCTGCCCCTTCAGACATGGAGTGTGACACAATCATCAATACCAGTGCACAGATCTGTAACTTGGGACCATGTTAAATGTTAAAACAGGGCTATTTCACTGAACCAGGAGTTGGAAGGGCAATGAGAAATCTGCAATTAGAAAGATATCCACCAGAAAAGGCATCAACGAAGGTATGAAACTTGTTCATCTAGTGGATACTTGTAACCTCAGATTACTCATCTTTACAATAGTAACCAAAATAGTTACCTCCCCTAGGTGGATGGTTTGTGGAATGGACTCAGACCTAACTGTCCTGTAGGGCTGAATGGGTGAAATGTATTTCCCGTTGGACATGGCTGTCAACACAGTAGTACTTTGTGAACATGTTATGTTATGTTATGTTAAATTTATTTTTGTATAGCGCACGGCTACTCAAAAAGAGTGTCCCGGCGCTTTAAGTAAGGAGAACTACAGCACAATAACATAACACAGTAAAAAAGAAGACGAGAAACAGAAAGAGAGAACAGCGGGACGACCTACTGGGTAAACAGCCAGGTTTTGAGGCCTTTCCTAAAAGAAAGTAGGCTGGTGGCTCCCCGGAGTGTGAGCGGCAGTGAGTTCCACAACTGTGGCGCCAGCAATCCAAAGGAGCGGCCTCCCAGGCGGGCTCTCTTCACTCGCGGGACAGCCGCCAGGAACAGAGATTCTGACCTCAGAGAACGAGCCGGATGGTAAAAGGCAAGTCTCTTTTGGAGGTACTTCGCTCCCACCGCATGGAGGGCTTTATAGGCCAAAGTCAATGCCTTAAAAGCGATCCGTTTGCGGATGGGAAGCCAGTGCAACGTCTGCAGCAAGCCCGCAGCACTGGCTCATCTGTTCAGACCAAAAATGGCCCTCGCGGCAGCGACACCCATGTTACAGCCTGGCTGACGCAAAGAATAAGCACTGCACATACCAATGCATTGGTAACACCTCATCACCTGGTGGAATATGCTCTCAGTCCTTCTGGAAGCTGCTTTTTGGCCAGTGCTTACCAGATCTTAATGGATAAGACTATCAACCCCAACAGAGTCTTCTCCTGTACAGTCTTCCCTTACTTGCCCCAGGAGAACCCACAAAAGGCGGATCGTCCACCCTATAGTCTTTGGTACGATATTTTGGAGCACGACCGATGGAGCCTCTACTCTGCTTTCGAGGATTGAGAGGAACAGAGAATGCTGGGAGAGTGATGGATTGCCTGGTGTAGAAAGAAGTCATTACTTTAGGCAAGAAGGCTACCAGAGCCCTCTGCACTGTTTGTCTGAAAAATAAGTGGTGTATAGAGGAGTTGGTTTCTACATTAGATGGGGCATGCTATTTTACCACCTTAGATATGGCTTCAGCCTATCACCAAGTTCCGCTGAAAGAAGAGTGTCAAGAGCTTACTAGTTTCATTACACCAATGGGTGCATTCAAGTTCTTAAGAATGCCTTTTGGGCTGGTTTCAGCAGCCTCGGTATTCCAGAAAATTATGGAAGATCTGTTCAAAGGAATACCGGGGGTAAGGTGTTATCAGGATGATGTTCTCATTTCTGGTAAGAACGAGCAGGAACATGATGAGAGGGTTTGCCTTGTGTTGAAGGAAATGATGGAAGTTGGTTTAACTCTGCGTCAAAGCAAGTGCAAGTTTGGTGTCAATGAGCTAGATTATTTGGGCCACCACATCTCAAGGAAGGGCATTTCTCCAAAAAAGGATCTTGTAGAAACAATTGAGAAGTTGAAGGAACCGTGCTCAAAAGAAGAAGTTTCATCGTTTTTGGGCATGGCGGAATTTTACAATAAGTTTGTCAGAAATTTTGCAGATAAGACTGTTAATCTGAGGAAAATCATGTGCAAGAATGCTGTGTTTAATTGGACTGAAGAGTGTAGCAGGGAGTTTGATCAGGTGAAGATGGATCTGAGGAATGCACCAAATTTGCAGGCGTTTGTTCCTGGGGATCCGACGTTTTTTGTAACGGGTGCTAGCAGCAAGGGTCTGGGTGCTTTGTTGTTACAGGTGAGGAAGGACAAGGAGGTCCTGATAGCTTGTGCTTCGAGGTGTTTGAAGGGGGCGGAGTTGAATTACTCTGTCATAGAGAAAGAGGCACTAGGTATATATTGGGCTGTGAATAAATTCAGGAAGTTTGTGTGGGGTTCCTCCTTCACCGTCAGGACTGATCACAAACCACTAAAGGAGGTCTTCGAAAAAAAGGGGCTAGACTCCATCTCGGCAAGAATTAGGCGATGGGTAATTTCGTTGCAGGAGTTTGTGTTCAAGTTTGAGTACATACCAGGTAAAACTAATGTCTCGGCAGATTGTCTGTCAAGGTTGGTGGATGTGGTAGGGAATGGTGAGGAAGCCTTGGCTGACGATTTTGAGGGTGATTTAAAGGTGTGTGACGTTACCTTGGGGGCGGTGAAAGAAGATGATTGGAGAGAAGAGCTGGGCAAGGATGAGGAGTTGAAGGAGGTCATTAAATTGCTGGAAGGTGGTAGGTCTCGTTCTTTAAAGAAACCTTGGTCTTTGATTGCCGATGAGTTGGCAGTGGTGGATGGCTTACTCATGAGAGGGACTAGGTTAGTTCCACCAGTTAATCTCAGAAGTATTCTGGTTGACATGTCTCATGAGGGACACTTGGGTATTTCAAAGACGAAAGAACGCATTAGAATGGACTTCTGGTGGCCTGGTATCGATTTGTTGGTGGAGCGCACTGTAAGAGATTGCTCTTCTTGTCAGGCAAGTGATAAAGTCTTGAGGACGAGGTCTTCTCCTATGGTTTGCAGAAGGTTGCCTAGGTCCCCTTGGGATGAAATTGCCGTGGATATTGTGGGGCCTTTACATGGTGAGCACCAAACTCCATTTATGTTGGTTCTATTGGATTTGTATTCTAGATGGGTTGAGGTTAGTTTGGTAAGGGAGATTACAAGCGAGTCTGTTATTTCTTTTTTGGAGTCTGTCTTTAAACGTGAGAGTTTTCCCAACTCCATTATTGCTGACAACGGACCACAATTTTGTTCAGAAAAAGTTGAGGAGTACCTCAGTAAGTGTGGCATTGTTCACAAGAGAATTTCTTTGTATCACCCTGAGGCAAATGGTGCTTTGGAGAGACTCAACAAAACTTTGAAGGAAAGCATTCAATTGGCAAGGGTCAACAATTTGGACTGGAGAAAGGAGTTACAGAATAGAATTTCAGCATATCGATTCGCTCCTCACTCAACTACAGGAAAAACCCCGTTTGAACTCTTCAAGGGTAGAGCACCTAACACTTGCTTATGTCCTGCCTGGATGATTGCAGACAAAGGTGTAAAAAATAATGAGGTGGGGGCATGGAGTGAAAGGGAATTGGAACTACAGAGGAAAAGGAAAATGTATGTGGATAGAAGAAATTCAGCTAAGGATTCAAATTTGGTGGTGGGGGAGATAGTGAAGATCAGGGCTCCTGTTGGCTGTCAAAACTGGTCGAAGTTTTCTGTTCCTAGAACCATTGTGAAAATTTTCAAAAATGCTGTAAAGACGGAGGATGGTCGTATCTGGAACAATAGTCGTGTTTCTCATTTTGGGGGTAAAGGGAAATATGATGATGTTGCTGTTCCTGATCTGCACGCTAATTATCCTCGCAAGAGTGTGAGAGTATGCAGGCCTCCTGTTCACTTGCGAGATTATGTCTAGGTAGTTTCTTCTTATATTTCTTTATTCTTCTGTTGCCTTCTTCATTGCTGGATGTGTAAACCTGTTTAATGTTTAAGAGGGAGAAGTGTGATGACTTGCCTTTCTAGATATTCTGGTTCCATGTTGGAACCTAGTGTTTAGAACCATATGTCACCAAGGTTCCCATGACTGGTAATTCCAGGATTGTCAGTTGTTAGCTGACTTTTGGCTGGGGCTGAATAAACTATACTTGCTTATCTAAACTACTTGGACTCTCTCAACTTTATTACATAGGGCAGTTGTACCAGCAGTGTCTGAAGCGCACTCGTACAATGAGCTTGAGTGATAACAACAAGCAAGACAGGCTTTGGGGTCAAAGGACACAACGAGCAACTGGGCATCGACTCAAAGAGCAAAAACATGAGAAACATCAAGACCAAATCATGATCTCAGGGTAGCATCACAAGCAATTTGGAAGAAAACATATGTTCAAAACCTTTCATAAAATGCATCACAGCAGGTGATTTAAAGAAGGACTTTTGGCCAGGTCAATGTAAAAATGCCGAAAGAGCCAACAAATAACCTTTGATTGCGCCACAGCAAGGATTTGCTGGGCCAAAGACAAAACAAACATGACACCTGACAATTTAACTTTCAAGATGTCTGTCTTGCGTATTCTTTACAAGGCCACATAAGTGCCCCAGCACCCGGCGTAAATGCATTTTGTGGAAGGATGCCTGGCAGCAAGGATGACATCCTTCACTTCAGGTGGCAGATTAAATGCAGTTAAATGCTGCCACTCAATTTCCAAGCATGATGTTTTAATTGTGAAGTCTCTGGTAAAGGGTGCTGCCCTGCTGTTGCAACAGGAGATCCTCTCAAAGTGGGAGCCTCATGGGAGAGCAGATACGCATACCCAGAGGTTCTGAGTGAAACACTTTCTTGTCCCCATCTGGAGCCACTAGAATGACTTGGGCCCAGTTGTTACTGATTTTTTTCAGAGTAAGGCATCCAGAGAATGTAGATATAAGATGAGCCAAAGGCCTTCATTCTTCCTCGGCATAAGGATGTAGTGGGAGTGACAACCCTCTCCTATTTCTGAGTCTTGCAACAGAATGGACAGGTGATCCCCTGTGATTGGCTCTGAGGTGTGAGGAAGATGCAGGAGAGCGGAACGGAAAGGTAGGTCATAGCAATGCTGAACGATTTATAGGACCCATCTGTCAGACTTTATGGATTACCACCATAGGAGAAACAGTTGGATCCTGCCTCCCGCAAGGTGGTTGTGAGCCACTAATGGCAAGCTGATGTATCCTGGTGGTTGCTGCCAAAGGAGTTAAGGATTGGAAAGACTGGTGCCCTTGGTGTCCGACAAGTTGCCTGCCCAATTCACATACCCAGCCTCAAAATTACTGGGTTAATTGCAGCTGAGACTGGGGAGAGTGAAGCTGCCTATATGCCAGCCCCCTAGAATACCCCCTGAATGTCTAAAAGTGGTAAGGAAACTGTTTGGTAGGTTCAAAAGGCCCAGAGAACGTGCTGTGGCCCTACTCTCCATGAAACATTCCAAAGCAGACTCAACTTTTCTCTGAACAGGCATACCAGTGAGGGAGGCCTGTATGTCTCCAGAGAATCCTGCTCAGAGTCAGACAGGGGAACCAGCACCATATCCTCCTATGGCATTAATACCCTCCTCGACGAGGGATAAACTGACGCATATGATGGCACCAGGCTGTAAGTCCAAGAGGGTTGGGTCAGACAACACTGAGGACTGATCCATAGGGAGTAACACAAGTGAAGAACTCCAGAAAATTCTTGGGGTCTGTAGGGGCATGTTTTGGGCACAGGTGTCCCCCTCCAAACCCCGCCTCTCCATCCCCCCGTCAAAGCTATGCCCCTGCCAATGATACACTCTAACATATTACCTATATGGTACATATTTATTTTTTACTGCTATTATGAGCAGCAAGTTGGAAATTAAAAGTCACATGACAATTATATAACAGAAGCTCCAGTGGCAGGGCTGATAAAAACAGAATATTCAAAATCTGCATGCTATAGTATAAGGTGCAAGCAGGAAAATGTTTTACTTCCCCTCAGAACCCCATACCTGGACTCTCTTGAAGTGCAGTTGCCATACAAGAGCAAAAGATATGGCTATTTAGAAAACAGAAATAGCAAGCACCTTTACCAGAACACTTGTGCCTTAGTGTTTTAGGGGTCTGTAGCCAATAAAGAGATCAAAATGTCGGCTGTCCGAAGCAGCAAAGCAGGCCAGGAAAGAGAAGGAGGAGTTTGATTTCAAAGGCTCAGTTAATTCTCCAAATGTGAAGAAATCAAATCAGAGCAACAACAATTGAACAGGTAAACCAGGTAAGAACAGCAAGAGACTCTATCGCAAAATGAAAGGTTAATTAAGAACCAGAGGAGCACATTTACTAGAAAATATCAGAGGGGGAGCAGTGCCAAATTTGGCAGTGCCACGCTCCAACATTTTCACAACACAGCAATGCACCATATTTACTACAATTCGGCACACTCCTGTGTTCTCCATAGTGCTGGCACTAAGGTTTCTGCCTAGTGCCAACGCAGGCATCCTCACACCATAGTGCCTGGTTTGCAGGGAACGATTGTTTATGTGCAGGAAGGTTTCCCTTCCGCCACATGAACAATCCATAATGGCCAATTCTTACTTCTATGTGTGCTGCTCACATAGAAGTAGCAAATGGTCATTATTTGATGATTGTTTATGTGCAGGGAGGTGAACATTCCTGCACATAAACAATCAATAATGTCTTTTTGCTCTTTGTATATGTGCTTCAGAATGCTGCACACATAGAAAGGGCAAAAACGAGGAGAAATAAAAGCATTTATCGTCGTGCATCATTCTAATGCCTGCTCTTGCATGGCATTAGTTTTTGGAGCTGCCACAGATTTACACTCTCTTGTAAATTGGGGCTGCATCAAAAAGCAATGGGTGTTGTGGTGGAACGCTAACAGCAACACCCATTGCACGCCCCTTTCACGCAGATGCCCACATGAAAGGGTAGCATATTTACAAAAGTGGCTTAAAGTCACTTTGTAAATATGTAAATATGTAAATATGAAGCAGGGCATATCACCACTGGAGCTCCATTGGTGCTTTGGGCTTGAACACATGCCCCAGAATCTCTTGCTATGTTCTGTTCCCATATCACAGTTTACAGCTCATGTGAGAGGCAGGTGAACTACTGCCAAGCGATATTTTACATGGGTTCTCATCTTTAAATGTCTGAAGAAATCATTGGACCCAAATTCTGAACCACTCAGGTTAGTGATTCAGGAATGAACTATAAATCAAGAGAAAAGAAGGATAACTTCGAAAGTACACCATAACAGATATAAATTGTATGCATAACTTTCATTTCAGAGATACTCGCTCGTGCTATTTTGAATACATCACAACATTATGGGCCTCATTACGATGCTGGTGGGAGGAGCATCTGACCTGCATCATGTCAGAATGGAAACTGACCAACTATTAGTGGGCGGTTCCCATTCGACGAAATTGGATGCGACCGCCCATGAGGCAGTTGTAAACATCCATTTTCCTAATGCGGCTTGTACAGCAGGCGGAAAAGTGCCGCTGCACAACCTGCATTAGAAAAGTGGATGTTTACAAGCCTGAAGAAAAAACAAGGGGGAGAGTAGAGAGGGTATGAGAGCTACAACCACCCTCCCTACATCAACTGTAAATCAACCCAAATTAAATGGCAAAATGATCTAGCAAAGGGGTAGGGTTGGCTCTCCTAATTACATTGGATGGAAAAAAGCCTACAGGAAAGAGAAGTTTATTTCTAGAGTCCCCTCACTCACCGGGGTTTCCCCACGGTGACATGCTTCATCATTGGGGCTATCCCAGCCCTCTATGGACTGAGGCGTGCTGCGAGTTGCGAAAATACGTAGAAGCACTTATTGAAGGACTATGTTTAGGGCAGAGTGTGGTGGAGTGGGTTTAGTGAATTTTAAAAATACCTTTATAGTGGGGGTGATTTTTTTTTCTTATTGCTCCTAGATAGTTATAGCTAAAATGGGGTAGTACCAGGGATCCTAACTATAATGGGCTAGTGATTCTGGGTATGTGTCAACTAGTTTCGAGCGCTCCCCAAGCCCTTCCTCAGGACCACAGAGGGCCCAGCCCTGTGTTTGCCACTCCTAATAAACCATAATTTGGTGCAATAAACAAGAAAAAAGAAAAAATAGTGGTGTTTAAAGGCTGCAACTAATAAAGCATGAGTTAGTTTTATACATATGACCCAAGCTTGTCACGTAGTATCTGTTGTAAATAGAAAAATAAAGAGTTAAAGATAGGAACGGTGGGTGTGCATATGTGTCTCGCATAATTAGTGAAAACAGTCCTCCTGAACAATGTGTGCACACATTCAGCTCTGCGTGCGGTTTTAACCTAAATGTTCACAAGCATCCATGCACCGTGAGCGAGCCACCATGTGATGCCTGGCACGTGGGGTTTCGATAATTGCAGGGGCACCACAGGTCCTCCCCAGGCCTCTTAGCAGAGGGAACAGAGGGACAGGTGGCCTGTTAGGGGCCCCCAAAGTCCTTTTGAAACAGCCTTTCCATTGAAAGGCTTCCATCACGCGTTTGTCATAATCCCTAAGGCAGTGCCTGAGCATGCAGAACCACATTGTAGGGGATTACTTATCGCCCGCTACCATGACACCCGATGGGTAGACAGCGGTCGGTCCCTCCGCCCCCCTGCCTCCGACCCCCACATTATGTTGCGGTGGCCAGACTGTAGCTATCTTAGAAGTTTTATGAATTTGTGCAATTACTATGAAGGATACCCCTGTGTTTTTAGTAGAACATTTGTTTGTATAATTTAGCATAAAATAAGGAAAAAAGGGCTTGCCACCTTAAATTCAGCACGCTGTTATTCTAATAGTATTTTATTTTTTTAAAGAAATGGATTCATATGAGGTCTGAGTATACGTTTTGGTGATGATGCCGATTTATGAAAACGGACCAGTTGTGAACCTATATTTGATCACAATTTGTCACAGATATGAAACCACTGGATACAGGACATCATTTTTTTTTCTGCTACTAATGGTCATATGGACATGTTCAATACATGGCACGGCAGTCAGACGTGTAATGTAAGTTGCACCTTCTCAATTATAGAGAGCAGTGCAGTACTCTTTGGGTGTTTAACTCAGAAAAGTTAAAAAAATCCATAATTCCACTAGGTGGCAGTATTTTACAACTAATGAAAATGTGGAGTGGGAAGGCGCTCCAAGAAGCATACTTTCATTAATGGTATATATTTTCGAAGTAGCTGTCAAACCAGAATTTAAAGTAAGTGAAAGCAAATGACAGCAATGGAGAAAAACAATGAACAAATAGTCTTAATATATTTGAATTAATACAACGACTTGTCTACTAAGTGTCTTTGCAGACGCATGTGTGGTTTGAACTATTGGTTACTTTAAAGTGCTTCCTGCAATGTGGATTATGATTTCTAGTGTTCGCTGAAGCCACCCTTACAGCTAACAAGTATCAATGACTATTTAAATATCCTAATATTTTACTGTATTTGTATTAAAATGGCTCAGCTGTAACTGGGAGAGCATAAGGCAGCCGTAAAGCACGAATTAAGGAGTAAAAAAGGAGAAACGATTTATAATATCCTACGCCCCCATTACCCATTCCCTTTACCATTCCTGTAATTTTTTGCTGCTCTCATGGAAAAAATACCGTTCATGTAATTTCATAGGGTGGCAATAACAGGTATTATTTATTTTGAGGCAACAACAACCACGATTTTGGCTTACCATTCGGATTCCTGATGTTTTCTCTCAGTATCCCCTCATTCACCAGCGGTGTTCCTGCTAAAACTATAATCTCGATGGGCCAATAACTCCCGTCAGCGGTCCTTTCAGCAGTAACGTCCTTTTCATTACTCCTTTTCCTAATTGTACACAATTGGTCACAAAGCCTATGGTGCAAAATATTTGCAAATCACAATATGCCTCTACTACATTGTGGATTTGAATTTTGAGGTCGAAAAAACTGTGATTTTTTGAGTTGCACGCTTTTCAGCTCTAAAATCCATAAGTACCATCAGGCTTAATCTATGTTAATGTACACACATAGGGGGTGTATAGAGTGGATTACACATACAAAATATACAAACAGAAAGGACCCCAATAAGGCAAATCGCTCTGTTTGGAAAAACTGCCCTCACTCACATACCGAGGTATGTGACATGCTTCATCATCGGGCCTGCTTACAATACGCCCTGGTGTAGGCACACACAGGGCGGAGCATTAGGGAGGGGGAAAAATAATAAATTCCTCCTAACAAGACGTACAACCAGGACAATTCAACATAGACGACACATAACACAAATATTGGTGAAAGACGTGCAAACACCAAGTGACCACAACTGAAAAGTGCGACAAAAGGTGCAGTTTGGAAAGTCATTAAAACTGATTAAGGGTACCAACCAAAACACAACCTTTATTAAACTTTTCTTGATACCCCTATCAGGATTAAAAAATGAAAAGGATGGGAAAAAGCCTCAAAGAGATAATTAGGACCCTCAAAGCTTCCCTCCTACCAGTGCCAGAGTCAACATGTTTCGATCGCTCTGTGTGTGCCTTAAAGGTCACGCCGGTCTTCTTCAGGACCGTCGCATTCAGTGCCACTCTGGGTCCCTCCGTACTTCGGATAATGGTACCCCAAGGATGAGGCAGGTCTACTAGATCCGTGTGTGGAGACTGCTCTCTCAGATGCGGGAAAACATTCACGAGTTTATAGATTTTACAAACTCGAACTAGTGTCCGGTAAGAAGGACGCCAAAGAACACAATTGTTCTGTAGGCAAGTCCCTGCTCAATCACCTGCAAACCGTGACACCGTGCAGTGTCTAGTGGTAAGAAACATACGCAGGGCATGTATCTCAAATGCTCCTTCGTGGCCCTGCAGCACTGGTTGTGCATCCAGGGAGGTAGCTTATCGTTTGTGCGCAAGTTTGCTCAGGTGGGGCCTGAGTGCCCAGGTTATTGTTACTCGGGTTGGCATTTAAAAATCTATGCGCCAAGCTGCTGCTTGCCTCTTGCTCTATCAGAGTTCTCACTTGTGACAGGGTGCTGTGTTGGGAAGAGGAAGGCTGTGTGTGAGTTACATCCAAAGGTTGTGAATGGCACCAGGCATTGGATTAGCACTGTGGAATTTAGGAAAATGCAATTGGGCAGTATTTCCAACTGGCGGAATAGTAGCTTTATCATTTTTGATTTCGAGGAGTTTGTAATGGCGAATACTCCCCGGTAGTGCAACAGGATCCAACATTACGTGTATGGAAAAGCCACTTTTGGGAAAGTGGTCATTAGATGCTTGTGGCTCTATGTGATTGTTGGTCTGTCTCCAATTCAACTCTGGGTGCTAGGGGGACAGCTACATGAGGGGTCCACCTCCTCATGGATCACTGAGTGGGAGGCATTTCAGATGGTCTTATCTTATATTCACGTGACCCTTGGTGAGCTATGGGCCTTTCAGCAAGAACTGGCAGACACAGAGGAAGAGACCTATAATGCCGAACGCAAGGTAGTACCGACCCAGGAACTCCTTCCAAGTCTATCACAGCTTTGGGAGCAAGAGGCAAAACTGCTTGAGTGACTTTGGTGTCTACACTAAAAATCACTCCTGCCCCAAGTCCACTCGGAGGGCGATAAGGCCAAGCGCTTTCTTGCATGGCTGACGGAGAATCACAATAGCCACCAATCATGACCCTCCATGGAGAAAACTGGAAGATGGTCTAGTCCCAGCATTAAATTCATGGGGTCCTCCAGGAATTTTACTGTGACCTCTATAGACAGCAGCCAGATGCCAGCTTGTAGCAATCTGGCATTTCATAGGCTTAGTCTACCTATCCAGGTTGAACCCAGGTGGCAGCCCTGGTTCTATACTGAGAGAAAGCTGAAACGAGTACATCACTTTGAGGTCTCTGCCAGGTTTTGATTCAGAGTCTGCAGCTTTCATGTGACCATTGTCCACCTGGGAGATCTTATCTTTGAGCCCTTACAGATTGGCAGAGGTAAACAGCAGGGGTGGCACCTCTCATCCCTTTTCTTCACACTTGCAATGGAGTCCTTGGTAACTCACTTGCAATTATTGGACAAGATTGGGGCACCCGGCCACCAGATAGAACCCACACCAGATAGACCCAAGCCATTTCTATATATGCGGACAATGTCATGTTCTATGTCAAGAACACCTTCCAGGTCTCCGATCACCTCACATATTTTGTAGAACTGATCAGCTTCCCGGTAAACTGGTTAATATCATGAATCTTTCCACTGGTTTCGAATACGCCCAAGGTTGATACTTCATTCACTGGGAACCATCATCCTTCTGCTACCTGGGGATATAGTTCTACCATGAAGACTGCTACATATTAGACAGCAATCTTACAGCAGCAGTGACAACTCTCCGCTTACAGGTCGTCTTCTGGTGCACACTCCCACTCTCCCTATTAGGTTGCAACTCCTTCTCAAAGATTGTGATGCTTCCCCGGCTTCTATACTTCCTCGCCAATCTCCCTTTGAGGCTACCTTGCTGCTTCTTTATTGATCTAGACAAGATGCTCAGCAAGATCATCTGGCACTCATCGCCCTGCTGGGAGGCCATGTCCAAACTGCTGCTCCCACCAGAGGATGGCTGTCAGGGAGCCCCAAAGTTTGAGCTTTCTCACCTAGCTGCCCAGCTGCAGTGGCTGTCTCACTGGCTAGCGGGATTCAGTCAAGATGATACCTGTTTCCTAAATCCCCCACTGACACAGACACTACAAAGGACTCTGACCCCCAAATCTTGCACACCTATTAACCCCTTTAGTATGCATGACGGAATGGTTCCGTCCGGCGCCATGATGCTCATGTGCCGAGGATGGATCCATTCCTTCATTTTTATTTTCAGTGTAATGATGATAGGCGCGCATAACGCTCTGAAGTCATTACATTGAAAGTGAAAGAGAAATTAACCGATTGGTTCATTTTACTTTCACTGAATTGGTGCTTGTGGGGCTATCTCATGGGGAGGACTAGTTGGAAAGGGCATAATCTCTCCTTTCCGATTGGGCCCTTCCCCAGTGGATCTCTTCTTGGGGATCGTCGCAGGAGGGCGGATACATGTAGTGATTCATCACTAGACACCAGGGAGGGGGGGCATGGCCACCAGGGCATGGACCTTTACTCCACCAAATCATCTTTAGGCATATTCAGTCTTTCTGCCCCCCCCCCAGGATGCAGATGGGGAAATATCCCCCGATCTGCAACCTCGGGGGGGGAGGCAGAGAGCCCACTAGGCACCAAGGATTTTTTTGTTGGAAACATAGGGGTGGGGGCTGCCCAATATGGGCATGCCAATTCCCAACCCCCCATAAAAAACATAAATGTCAGTCTTTCCGCCCCCTGGGGGGCAGACGGGGTTTATTACCCACTATCTGCCTTCAGGAGGTGCAGAAAGCCCACTTGGCACCAGGGATTATTGTTTTTTTTATGAAAGAGGTGTGGGGGCTGCCTCACCCCAGACCTTAATAATAACAGTCTTTCTGCCCCCCCCGGGGGTTAGATGGGTGTTATTACCCCCATTTATGTGATGAATGTCAGCATCATACATGCAGGTTTTACAGTGGCATGTATTCACAAACCCTAATTTTCTGTGTTGACGATCAGAGCTGGACGTGCAGGTTCCACAGTGACATGTGTTCACAAACCTGCATTTTCTGTGATGAATGTCACACTTCGATGTGCAGATTCAACAGTAACATGCATCCAGAAACCTGCATTTTTTGTGATGCATGTCAGCCTTGGATGTGCAGCCTCCACTATAACATCTCTCCACAAACCCTAATTTTCTGTGTTCAAAGTCAGACCTGGATGTACATGCTCCACAGTGACATGTATTCACAAAGGATGTACGTCAGTACACGCAATCTTTTAGCTTGCAGTACTTGACAACGCTGCCATTACAACGCAAGTCGTTACAACGACTTGCGTTGGTGTGCGCGGATTGAGGATTATTATAATTTTATATTCCAACACCAGCCCACATAACAGTAGGGAAGGTGTTGGAATATAAAATTACAATATTCTTTATCCAACAGCGCCATCCAGCGCAAGTCGTAGTAACGACTTGCGTTGTAATGGAATCGTTGTAAAGGTACTGCGGTGTAAACACTGCGTTGTAAACGATGTTTCCCATTCACAAACCTTCATTTGATATAATGGAGGTATTTGCCTTGCCATATCTACTGTGACATGTATATTTAGATGTGCATTTTCTGTAGCCGAACTTTACTCTCAAATTTTTGTCTCGAATACAGGGCTATCCAACATTGGTCAAAAGGGTCAAATCCTTGGCATATTTTCAGAAAATCCATTTAAATAATAGCATAAAATGTGGTAAATATAAAAATCAGGCACTTCTAGACCTAGGCTGGACACCAATGCTCTACCGTGACATACATTTTCTACAGTGGAAGTCAAGAATAGCCCTGCAGTTCCTACATTGGCATGTGCCCAGAGACAAGCATTTGCCAATAATGTAATTTATCCAGTAGTTTGTAATCTCTGCCCTGGGATCGCCAATGCCGCAGGATACAGATCTTAGCCATAGGTCAGGCCATAGCCAGCAAGCGTCCTTCATGGTTTGAGAGTGAGGGAACATCTGCCACCTCATTTTGCAGGATCAGTTTCTTAGGTAGGGGTAAGGGAACATTAAAAAAATATTGGCAAAAGTAGTTTCCATACAGGACCAATAATGGAGGATGTCGACAGCCACAGTGGATATGGGTTGTATCACAGCCGGTCTAGCACATCTCCAGTTTGGTATACACTCAAAATATCGAGTTTTTAATATCGAGTTACATTAATATCGAGTTAAAAATATAGAATGGACACAATATCGAATGGACAGAATATAGACTACAAAAATATTGAATAGAATAGCATTAATATCGAATCAAAAATATAGAATGGACAAAATTTCGAATGGACAGAATATAGAAAACAAAAATATAGAATGGACAGAATATAGACAACAAAAATATAGAATGGACAGAATATAGACAACAGAAATATCGAATTTGAGGTAAGTAAGTTAATATTAATTTTTTTAAGTCTTTTTTATGTTAGTATATGTGTGAAAAGTGTATATTTATTTTATAATTAATTTTAATTAATTGATTTTATGGTATTTAATTTTTGCGTAATATAATTCTGTAGCGGGTTGTGGGTTTATAGGGGAATAGGGTGGGAAGTAATTCAATTATAATTAATTAAATATGGTAATTAATTTATTGGTATTTATTTTGAATTAATTGTTAATTAATAATCAATTGATAATTAATTAAAATATAATTGCTAATTATTTTAATTAATTGATTAATTGATACTTAATGTTAATTTTATTAATGTATTTTCTGTAGCAGGTTGTGGGTTTTTAGGGGAATAGGGTGGGAAGTAATTCAAATATAATTAATTAAATATGTTAATTTATTTATTGGTATTTATTTTCAATTAATTGTTAATTAATAATTAATTGGTAATTAATTAAAATATAATTGGTAAATATTTTAATTAATTGATGAATTGATAATTAATGTTAATTTTATTAATGTATTTATTGTAGCGGGTTGTGGGTTTATAGGGGAATAGGGTGGGAAGTAGTTTAAAAATAAATAATTACAATTTTAAATTTATTTATTGGTATTTATTTTGACTTAATTAATATTTAAGTTTTTAATTAATAGTTTAATTGATAATTATGTTGTATTATTTTATTTTCTGTAGTGGGTTGTGGGTTTAGAGGGGAATAGGGGGGAATTAATGTAATTGTAATTAATTACATATTTTAATTTATGTATTGCTTTTGTTTTGTTGTATTTTAATTATGTTTTCATTGTTAATTAATTAATTGTTAATTTGTAAATAATTTGTATTAATAGGTAAATATTTGTAATATTTTTTTATTGATTAATTATTATATTATATAAAATTGTTAATTACTTTTAATTAAATTGTATTTGGTATTAATATTTAATTTATTTTTATTCATATATGAAGTATTTACTTTCCCTACTGTTGCACTATCTGGAGTATGAATAGTAATTTTTACCCCATACGCTATCCAACGCTTTCCCTACTGTTGCACTCACTGGAGTGGGAATAGTAATGTTTACCCCTACTCTATCCAATGCTTTCCCTACTGTTGCACTCTTTGAAGTAGGAATAGTAATTTTTACCCCTACGCTATCCAACACTTTCCCTACTGTTGCACTCTTTGGAGTGGGAATAGTAATTTTTACCCCTACGCTATCCAACGCTTTCCCTACTGTTGCACTTTCTGGAGTGGGAATAGTAATTTTTACGGCTGCGCTATCCAACACTTTCCCTACTGTTGCACTCTTTGGAGTGGGAATAGTAATTTTAACTCTCCTGCTATCCAACGCTTTCCCTACTGTTGCACTCGGTGGAGTGGGAATAGTAATTGTTACCCTCCTGCTATCCAGCGCTTTCTCTACTGCTGCACTCTCTGGAGTGGGAATAGTAATTTTTACTCCTACGCTATCCAACGCTTTCTCTACTGTTGCACTCACTGGAGTGGGAATAGTAATTTTTACTCCTACGCTATCCAACACTTTCCCTACTGTTGCACTCTTTGGAGTGGGAATAGTAATTTTTACCCCTACGCTATTTAACGCTTTCCCTACTGTTGCACTCACTGGAGTGGGAATAGTAATTTTAACCCTCCCACTATCCAACGCTTTCCATACTGTTGCACTCTCTGGAATGGGAATAGTAATTTTTACCCTCACGCTATCCAATACTTTCCCTACTGTTGCACTCTCTAGAGTGGGAATAGTAATTTTTACCCCTACGCTATCCAACGCTTTCCCTGCTGTTGCACTCACTGGATTGGGAATAGTAATTTTTACCCCTACGCTATCCAATGCTTTCCCTACTGTTGCACTAACTGAATAGGGAATAGTAATTTTTACTCCTACGCTATCCAACACTTTCCCTACTTTTGCACTCTCTGGAGTGGGAATAGTAATTTTAACCCTCCCGCTATCCAACGCTTTCCCTACTGTTGCACTTTCTGGACGGAAATAGTTATTTTTACCCCTGTGCTATCCAATGCTTTCTCTACTGTTGCACTCTTTGGAGTGGGAATAGTAATTTTAACTCTTCCGCTATCCAACGCTTTCTCTACTGTTGCACTCTCTGGATTGGGAATAGTCATTTTTACCCTCCCGCTATCCAACGCATTCTCTACTGTTGCACTCTCTGGAGTGGGAATAGTATTTTTTTACCCCTAATCTATCCAATGCTTTCTTTACTGTTGTATTTACTGGAGTGATAATAATAAATGTTACCCTCCTGCTATCCTATGGTAAAAATATAGTATATTTTTGATTAATATTATGCTTATATATATATATATATATATGTGTGTTAAAAATGTAATTGTATGTTTATTTATTTTTAACTTAAATTAATTATTTAATAATTTTAAGGTTATTTAAGAATTTTAAGTATGTTTAAGTTAATTATATTTATTATTTCATTACTTTTACATTACTTTTAATATATGTTAAAAATTTGATATTTTGACTAACTATATTTTTTACATCGATATTTTTGATTTGATATTTTTGTACTTACCTGTTTGGAGATAGGAAGTCAATATTTTGGTATTCTATATTTTTTACTCGATATTTTGCTACATCGATATTTATGACATCGATATTATGTCAGTGATCCCTCCAGTTTCGATGATGAGTGGCTTTCATAACTGACAGGTTTTTGGGGTCCAATACTGGTAGTGGAGGGTCTTGAAAAAGCAGAATTTCATTCTGGACTCAAGAACACCCCAGTCTAGTTTCTCTAGGACCTCCTCAAATTCATCTTCCTTGTAAGTGGTCCCCAAGTGATGTTGCAACATGGATTGTAGATGGAGAAGGGGAGGCCGGGAATGTAAGTGTTGTATTAATAAGGTTTTTCCCTCCCCCTCTGTTACCAGCTGATCAATGGTGCGAAGTGCAGCTTGCGACTATGACTTCCAGCATATGGGCCTAACTCCTAAGCACATGCTACTATCATGCCATATCTGCACTTTGGTAACCGGATGGGCATTGACCTGCAGCAGGTTGTGAGTGTGATTCGATGTTTGCAACATGATGTAAAGGACAGGGTTGTGGGGAAGGCTCCTGTGTGTTGTATACATGTACAACAGTTGAAGGCAATCTGCACTGTGGGAAAGTGTACATTCAATATGGATGTAGAGTGGGACATCCCCCATCCTAGGCAACTATAAACCAGTTTAGGACAGGCAGAGAGACAAATAGTAGTGTTGAATGGACAGGAGGCTAAGACTTCCATATTAACTGTGTGCCTTCAGTTTAGAATTTCACAGCCTCATCCATAGAGTGGAGGTCCTGACCAACAGAGGTACATGCCTAAGACGTTGGTAAACCTGGGTTTCCCTACACAATAGATTCAACAGCGACCATTTCTGGAATTCCATCTGTGAGCTAGCAATAGAGGATCTAAGTTAAGGGGAATCCTGCCTTTGAGGCCAGGGTGACAAACACTCCCAAGTGCTTAAGAATGTTCTGTCTCCTTTGGAAATTATAGCAATCTATGACCATCCAAACAGTGCCCCTTGAGGTGAGCAATGCCTTGCTGTAGGAGGGATGGGTGGATATATGGACACGGAGGATATGTTAATTTACTAATTGTGAGACTTTATTAAAGTTCTCAGCATGAAAACAATATGAGTGACTGCTTTTGCATGTTGTTCCTCCGGTATGGTGAAAATATACCATCCATACTGACACACTGTGTTTTCTTCTGTTTTTGGTATTAGGTCTTCAGGAGGTTGTCTTCGCTGGTACCCTCGAGGAAAGAAAATACAGTAAGTATCCACTCAGCAGTTCATATTATCAACGGCCAGCGATAGTTATCGCTGGCCGTGCTTAGGAATAAAAAATGTATTGAAGGCTATCTCTGGAATGTATCACCCTGGTAGCGTGTTATTAACAACGCGTTTCTCCAGGCCAATAAAAATTCCAGAGATAGCGAGGTTATCGCCGTTTTGCAGGAACATTGCTGGTTTTCCAGCGATGTTCCCTGCAAAACGGCGATAACCTTGCTGATACGACCCTGTGGTCGTATCAGCATAATCCACCCACTATGTAAAGCACAGGTAAGTCTGGATTTTAGCAGTTTTCGCCTAAATCTAACGTGTGCTAAAATCCTGTGAGCTACCTTGTAAATATCGTGATGGGAACATCAGCGGTATTTGCAAGGTAGTCCATCCGAGGAACGCCCATTGATGTCCACTTTGCATCTCATTAGAGATGCAAAGGGAGGCGTTTGGAAAAAGGGTGCTAAAATGCGATTATGCATGTTAGTACCCTCTTGTAAATAAGGCAATATTTTAATCTCCGCTTTTTTGGATTTTCAAGTCAAAAAAGCAGAGGTAAAGCCCTTGTAAATATGCCCCTAAGTTTGTTCTCCTTCACCAATACATGTGAGAAGAACCTTACGGGGTTCTTTGTGTAATAAGGGCGGTAAGAAAACGATATACGTGAACTCTCTCCCACTTGTATATCGTTAGGGCTCCCCTGATTGGGGTCTTTGGCCCAAGGAAGGTCTTCCCTTTGGGAAAATGCTTGTTTTATAAAGTTTTTCACTTCCGAAGATAGAACAAACACATCTAGAAACCATGGAGAAAGAGGACACTGCCCAGCTGTGTGATTTCAACAAAAAGCACACACAAATAAAGGTGCCTACACCATGTCTTTAAATACAAGCACAGTGACGTTGGGTAAAACCAGAGTTACTTTAGGAACAAACACGGTGATCCTCACTGCATGTCAGAAAGTGCAATTAACAAGAATATAGTGCAGTCAACTTTAAAAGGGCCCCTCCTTACATGCCGCAATGTCTAACCTCCCCTCCTTACCCCTTTCTTGCCTCCCCCCTCCCGAATCAGTCACCACAATGCCACAACTCTCCTGAGTTGTGGCCATCAAATCCACGCTCACCACTCCTCGGACCACGTCTCTGGAGTCTCTTTGGGGGTTTTGGCTCATTATTCACCCTCCCCACTCTCCGTGATTCCTGTTGGCTCCTATCTACTCCGGTCCTCTGAGCTCGCCTCTCCTTGCTCTGTCCTTCCTTCCGCGTTCTACTGCTTCGCCCCAGTCTCATCTTTTACTTTGCCTCCACCCTCCTGACAAGGATAGAAGTCCTTCTTCTATGTTAGTGGTTTGTAGTGCCACCTCAACCTTTCCTGATAGTCTGTCTTTTGTTTTTCCATTATAGGTCTGTCAGTGATACGGAAAACGGAAGAATCATTCTCCGGGACAATCTGAAGGTAGGACGAGGTGGTAAGTGTGGGTGTATTCTCCCAAGTCACTCTTTATTTGTTATCCTGAAAATTCTGTTGTATGGGTTATTAGAGCCAGGAGAGAGAAATGCAGGTCTAACAGCAGAAGGAGAATGTTGTCCGCATGCAAAAGGATCTTAGAAGCATCCACGGGTGTAGGGACACCAACAGTGGCAGGAGATTGGCGAATCACAGGGCAAGGGGAATCATCGTCAACAAAGACAACAAGGGGGAGAGAGGGTTCGCAGTCTACACAGCATATACCCTTCTACTAAGGTGTAAAGATCACGGAGATCCATTTTCGCCCTCTCAAGTTTCTTCCAGGCCTACCCATTAGGGTGAGCTGTGTATTCCAGAGAGAGTGAGGTGATGGTTCTCTCAAAGGCAGCCCATCAGTCTGCCCAATTCTGATTGGCTATTGCTGCGTCCTGCATGACTTGACCTCTGATGGTGGGCTTTGATGCCTCCCATTACATTTGTGCAGACGTAACCGACTCAGCATTGTCGATAAGATAAGTGGACAAATGTGTATTCAAAAGCATTTTTGTCGGGGCATCTTATGGTGGGAGACATTCAGCCTCCAGAGTTTGAGGATAAGAGTACATAGGCACCAATCAAGGTTCAGGCAGACCAGTGCATGATCTGAAATTGAACCCCCCAGAATGTCCCAATCAATGTTAAAGGAACTGGTGAATGTGAGATAAGGATATAGTTCAACTTGGACTGGGAGCCAAGAGCTGCTGAGAGGTGTGTATATTCCTTGTCAGAAGGATGTAAGAGGCTCATACATATGCCAAACCATAATCCTTTAAGATATCACCAATGAACATTCCATCCCCATTATTGAACCAATCTATACGACCCATCCTAACCTGGGCAGCATCCAAGGCTAGATATCAGTATTGCCCCAAACAGTAGGGGCCATATCCAACTCAGTCAGAATCCTGTGGAAAGGAGCAGAAAGGAGAATCTGCTGCCATTGGGGGTATTCACAGAGACCTCACAAAACCCTCTTGAGCCTATTCTCAGTTTAGCCAAAGCCCAGTGCCCCTTCACATCCATCTAAGACTTTAGCACCACACATGGGAGCGACTTCCTCACTAGGATTGTCACTGCAAACTTCTTGAACTGTGAGTCAGACATTGCGGAAGTGAAGGAGGGCAACTACAACTGTGCACAATCGTCCCAACCCAAACGGTTCACAGTTTTTCACTCTGAATCCGAGTGAGGTGGATTTTCTGCAAGAGGGCAATGTCAGTGTGTTTGGAGGCTAAGTATAATTAAACTTAATATTATGGGTTAAGCCTTCAACATGCAGTGGATTGATGAACAGCGGTCACAATGCTGTTGTGATGCGAGGAAGGGGATAACCAGGAGATGTGTTAGTGTCTCATAGAGGGGGTACAAAAAAAGGGAGATTGGGTCAGCTCAGAAGGAAATGATCATCCTAGGAAGGAAAAGGAGGGAGGAGCAGAAGGAGTTGCAGGTCATCCGACTTTGGGTACTGTTGAGAATGTGTAGGGAGGGTTCAGAATCCAGTCCTATTTGCAATGATGTGAAAGGGAGTACCAATGGTGACTCTGCGACCAACAAAGATCAGAACTACCTAACTTTTGACAGGAGGACCTACCTCACAGAGTACACTCATAGCTCCAACGTTGGTCTGCGCTTGCACTATCCTATTGTTAGAAATGGCTTTTCTGGTCGGCTAGGGTATGTACCTAAGCTAGGCAGAACCCACCACTCTAGTCAGGATAAGGGATTTACACCAACAAGATAACCCCTGCTCACCCCCTTGGTAGATTGACAGATTAGTAAGGCTTATCCCATAGGAAATGTGTAAAGTGTTTGTGCAACACAAACACACACCAGTGACACACTAGGCACACCCCAAAAAGAGACTCCACACAAGGTTATAAAAAAATATCCTTTGTATTATACATAAAACACCTTGGACCACAATTATATAAATCACTTTGCGAACTAGGCAATTGTCATGACATTACATTGATCATAAATGATATTGCCAATCAGGCAATTGTCATATCATCACAATTTAGTGCAATCAAGTAAATACTTATAGGTTGCAAACACCATAAAATCGCACCATCACTGTGCATATAATGTACCCTCTGAAAAAATACTTGTTATCCTGTTATTGTAAGGCATCAAACAACATTCTTCAAAAATCATGGCACAAAATGCTGCAGGCAGGTCAGGAAAAGAAAACACATGTGTTGCCACACATCGCCAAATATAACAAGCGGGACATGAACAAAAGGAAATCACCATAATCGTGTAGTCCTCCCCTAGATATAGCACACCTGTGCTTCACTTACATGGTATAAGGTAATTTCAGTTCCTAATGTGGGTGCATGCACTCCTTCCTGCCTTTTAGGGGAAGTAGGGTTCCACCTCATCCTGATGGTCCCTCAAAAGTGCTCCTGGTATGTGAAATAGGGTGCAGGGGCAAAGGCACCACTCAGAGACCCGCATGCGGGGAGAGGACCTCACTGCCCTTCATTCTTAGGGTGCCCAACAACGAAGCTGCTCTGAGGCAGCTCTCAACAGATCAAGTACCTCCAACAGCAGCCACCTCCTTCATGTAGGAGCCCTCCAGGTATATGTCAAGGTGGGCTGGGGCCCACACACAGCAGCCACGTCATGCCTGAGATCATCACACCACCCCTCCTTTTCTGATGCACTGGCAGGTCCTAAATTGGGGTCTACCTTGAAACAGGATATGGCCCTATACACCTTCCTCAAGAAGATATCAGTACTTGGCTCTGAAATTTCAACATTCAATACCACAGTGACTGGCCTATCGGCGGAAATTGAAAAGCTCCACCACGATTTCACATCGAAATGCCTAGACACAGTGGATGAACATCTGGATGACTTGAATCCGAGGGAGATGGAACAACCTGACTAGGGGGCCACGTTTTTGTGCATTGTGCAGGAAGTCATTGACTTGGAAGTCCAATCCTGGCAGAATAATATTTGAATTCTTGGAATTTGAAAGGAAGTGGAAGGGCACTATATGGTAGGCTTCCTGCAGAGGCTTCTGCCTCAGCTGCAGGTTTTCAACTTTACAGAACAGATGAGATTTCAATGGGCCCACAGACTCCACACCTGCAGCTGTGGTTACCCTCCCAGTCCAACGCGATCATAGCATGCCTCTTTAAAAACACACAAGTACAATCAATCCTAAAGGAGGCTAAGCAGCATGAGGATCCATTTTTCCTGGAGGGCCAACGGATACCCATAATGGCGGATGTTGCACATGAAACAGTGGTGAAGCGAAAGAGGTATCCGGCACTCTGCCTTCCACTCCACCATCATGGCATCAAATACTGCTTTCTCAATGCAGCATCGATGATTATCACCTGCAACAATCGCATGCTGGAAATTACAAATTCAGACACCCTTGAAGACTTCTTAGATGTGGAAGTCTTCACCCCAATGGAGACAGACTCTCGGGGGTCTGAGCCGAGAATTTGGTCCTCATCCCAAATCAGCCAGGAATATGAGCCTCCACACCCTTGTGACAGGGTGTGAGTGCCACCTCATAGGATTTCTGACAGGCAGGGCATTAACAGGGTGGTTGAGGGTCTACATTTTGACTGAGACAAATCACATTCCCTATTGAAGGATCAGCACCCTTACAGAGCGACGGCCACCATCTCTGTGCCCCGTGAACTCATCCCTGAAAGAGGCTTTCTCCTGGGAGGCACTTGAGTGTGGCCTATTGCTTTGGCGGTGGAAACAAGTGGATCCTCTGATACTGTTTTCTGCCCATGGTGCCTCAACTGATGTCTCATGGTGGAGCATCGAGGCACACAGTCACAACCGTGGCCTACTAGCTCAGTAATGTCTACGTGTGGCTGGGTGGTTGGAATGCCTTCTCCTTGTATGCTTCACTTGGGACTACTGTCCCTGCACCTGTCCTGAAACTATGCACTATTATACTTCAAGACCCCCTCCTTCTGAGGGCCTCAAGGTTTATGAAGGTAAGAGCTTGACTCACAGACTACAGTAACAATTAGCCCCTTTCTCATCATCTCCTTTACCACCATTGACAGCCTATAGGCCTGCCTTCCCTTAGATCTGGCGCTGCTGGCTGGGATTTATACCCAAATTCATCATATGCTCTGTGGCGCTCACTCCCTCACTAAAACATAAGAACACGGCCATCGCACTTCTCCAAGAAACTCACTTTTCCCGACAGAGGCTGACAAACTGAAGAGGAACTGTGTGGGCAGAGTGGTGTATAGTTGTTGAATGGACCCAAGAGACATTGCTAGTCCTCCCGCCCCAAACACCACAGAGATGTGCAGAGTCGCCATTCCCATTAGCGAAGCTTTCCTGCATCCTCTTCTCTGCACTTGGACAGACCCGGAGGTGGGTTTGTCTTCACCAAACTTAAATCGCTGAGGCACACCTTTATAGTTTGCTCCATCCACACACCAACAATGAGTAAAACCTGCTTCCTGATGTACATTTAGCATCAGCTTATGGAGCTTGGACCAACTCGGTGGTGCTGAGGGGAGGGGGACTGGAATATTGCTATTATACTACCCTAGACCAGACTGGTCCCCCAGAGGTTGGCAGTGTGGCAGACCATGCTGTACTGATGGATGTTATTGCTGAGCATAATCTCAAAGTTGTATTGCACCCCTCCCATCAAATAGATATGGATTACACCTACTACTCGAGGGTCCATGGCACTTCTTCTATTATTGATTATTGAACAAGGGGTTCTCTCCTTCATTGCAACTATCCTACCTGTGGGGATCTCAGATCACTGCCTGATCCAACTTGCCATACATTTTGCCCCCCCCCCCCCCTCCACCCCCACGCCCTCGGAGAGACTGGCAGAGGACTGTGCCAAACTTTAGGACTCCCAATGATAAACGCTTGTTACTTTCGCACATCAGGTGTACCATTCCAATAACTCCCACTCAGTGGACTCATCTGAGATCCTTTTCAAAGTGGGAAAGGCTACATTGCGTGAACTGCTTATGAGGGGCACAGCCATTAAATGTGACAAAGCGCGGGCAGAGAGGAGGGAGTTAGATACTATAGTTGTTCAATCCATGACTTCCTACAATGCTCCCTCCTTGGTAACGAATTACCCCTGGTTGGAGGCTGTGAAATATACCCTCAACCAACATTATACCTCTTGTTCAGAAAAAGCACTTGTAGAAACATAAGTGGTGACATTACGAGCGTGGGGAGAAGACAAAATGACTATTGGCTTTCCTTCTTTGACAAAGGGGGAGGCCCGGATGGTGATACTATCCATCGAGATGCACGTGGGACACTACAAACGCCAAAATCAACATTCCAGGCACCCACTTCACATAAAATATTGGATGCGTTTGAAAATCTAGTACTCAATGACATTAAACAGATTAAAACATGGAAAAAACGTAATTGGAACTTCTCTAAACATGACAGATTGGTTCTTAAAGAATTGGCAGAGGACCCCATGATACACATTCAAAAAGCAGACAAAGACGGTGCCATTGTTGTCATGGACCGGCAATTCTATGAATCTAAAGTGGTGGAACACATATCTGATACAGACACATATCTTAAACTGGATCAAGATCCCATCAAAGAATTGAAGAGTACTCTGGATAGCATCCTAGAACAAGCTGAAAACATGAAGTGGATCACCGCTAAGACTCGACAATTTTTGACAGTTTTGTTTCCCAAACAGCCAGGAATATACATGCTGCCAAAAGTCCATAAGGATCTTTCAAACCCTCCTTTCAGACCTATTGTCACCGGGTGTGGCATCATCTTTGAGCCTCTGGGTCAATACATCGATCAATTTTTACAACATTTTGTTCAATCATGGTACTCTTATACAAAAGACACCACACATTTTTTGCAGAAATTGATGAATGTCCCAGTAAAATCAGGAATGATAATGTGCACTCTAGATGTCAAGGCCTTGTACACCTCTATCCCCCATGTAGCTGGGATAGAGACAGTGGAATGGGCACTTCTGAAACAAGACGAATTACCTGTAGACAAGATATTTTTGCTGGAACTTTTGCATTTTTTGTTTACATCACAGCTACTTCAAATGGGGTAATGAATTTTATTTATAGAACAAAGGAACCTCAATGGGTTTTTCTGAAGCCCCAGCATACGCCAACACTTACATGGCCAGATATGAAGACATGTTCCTCGTGACAGATAGAGACTGGGTTGACAATATAATCTTATATTGTCGCTATATTGACAATATTTTTCTAATATGGCAGAACTCAAGAGCAATGCTGGAACAAAAGATATCCCAATTGAACACTTACGATGAGAACGTTCAATTCACAAAAAATATTGAGACCAAAGCAATTCCATTTCTAGATGTATTGGTGAAATTAGAGGATGGCGTTATTCACACGGAAGTGTATCACAAGGCAACTGACAAGAATACTGCACTTATGTATAACATTTTTCACTCTAGGAATCTCAATAATAATCTACCATACTCCCAAATGCTGCGGGCGAAAAGAATCTGTTCTGAGAATGACACACTACAAACTAACTTAAATACCATTGTTACTAAGTATGCATCAAAAAAGTACCCTAAAAATCTATTGGAGACGGCAAGAGAAAAGGTACAAAGGCAAACCAGGGACTCTCTGTTAACAAACAAAACAAAACAAGTAGAACAACAACAGGTATTTGTCTCTAAATACTCTACTAGTTCAAATGAAATCAAAAAGAGTATTAATCGTCATTGGGATCTATTGAGCTATGAGACCACTTTCAAAGAACTTTTTGCAAATAAACCTATTTTTGCCTATAAAAGATCTCAGAACACTAAGTAACTATTGAAACCCACGTCACGACCAAGTGAAGTAACGTATAAAGGAATGAGGAGATGTCAGAATTGTGTTCAGTGACCAACATGGTGAAGCATCCGCACACAGGAGAAACAATTTCAACCAAGATTAATGCTGACTGCAACACCATGAATGTTATTTATGCGATAAAATGTCCCTGTGGCTTGTTGTACATAGGGAAAGCAGAACGTAAAATCAAGACTCGCATCTCTGAGCATAAGAGTACGATTCGCAACAAAAATACAAATAGCAGTTTGGTAGTACATTGGGAAGCCAATAGACATTCAATTGCCCAAGTTAAATTCCAGATCCTTGAAGTGGTCACTCCCACACCCGGAAAGAGCTTAAGTAACACTTTGTTGCAGAGGGAGGTATTTTGGATCAAAAGACTAGACACACAAGATCCGAAAGGGATCAACGACAGAGTAGATTTAGCATGCTTCCTGTGATTCAGGCACGATATGTGTACGCATAAGGACCTGAACATTGTCATCTCACAGTGATTACCACATGATAAATCTGATATGTGTTTGCTTTAGGCTTTTTGTTTATATTGTTCCGTTTATTTATTGCTATTATTTGACATTTTAGTAACACACCACCCTTTATTATTATGTTGTGATTTACTACACATGTTTGCAGGTAAACAACTTTGTTTACCTGTTCCATCATGGCGTGCACGTCGACACAGTTCTCTCACTCCACCGCTTGGAGGATAGTCCGTTTTTGATCTCTTCTTATAAGCATGCGCGACTGACATGGTTGTTGTACATCTCGGGCGTCAGAATCGGGTGCATAAACACGACGGGTCGTTCCAGCGTGCATCGTTGGGGTTTCCCTTTTCCAACAGGTATGAGACATTGTCGTAAAATTGGGTGTCGTTTTGATCGCAGAACATGTCGAGAATTTAACAGTTTAACTAAGCACGACCACGTTGTTACTTTCAAAGATAATATTGTTGATCTAGCAGAAAAACAACCACGTAGGAACAGAACGTCTTTGGACAAGGCACAAGCTGTTTACAACACGGAAGGTTGGTTTGGGCTGAACGCGTTTGGTTCGAGTAATTGTTTTCTGGTTAATTTTTGAAGTGGCTCATTATATTCGCGCGCTTTTTTAGGTACCTAACGTGACGAAAAATATAAGGTACAGAATGTGTTGATTTTGACGCCGCGTTTTAAAGGATAGTCATGTGATCTTCTTTTGTGACTTTTCTTTCACTGTTGTGTTGTGATGCGCGTAGTTAACCATTCTTTTTCTATTCTTTAGAAGACCGGTAAAATACATCACGTCCTTTTGAGAAAGATTAGGATCTCGCATCCGCTTCTCATTGCCACTGTGAATTATTCCATAGTCTTACGTGAGTTAACTCTCAGTTCATTGTGCAATGCTTTAGCACGTAACCGAATATTTTGGTAATCTTGGGTCTGTTTACGTTTTAGAATACCGGCACGCAAATCTTTTCATGTTTGGGAACCCTCAGGATTCTACCCACATTTTTCCTTGTCGTTTCAAACCACACAAGTGAGTTAGTCCTAAGGATAATGTGTTGTTTAACATTACGTAAATATGATGTTATATGTTTTCTTTTTTTATGTACTTAGGAAGATGAAATTCTTTAGATTCACAATGTTTATTTGGTAAACACTTTTAGACACGATGTGGTTGAATTTATACTGCTGTAGTAAACTACAAACTTTGAAGTTGGAGGACTTTCAATGTGGTGAAAATACGCATTTTCTTATGTTTTTCAGGTACAGCCCCTGACGAAGGGCCGTGTGGCCCGAAATGCATTGGGCATGGGCATCTTGTGAGATAAAATAGAATTTTCTTTAAAAACACTGTATCACTGAACAACAAGGAATATTATGACATAAAATAATGTTCTGATGAACTAAATTTCAGTAAAAATGCATTGACTGAATAGTTTTTTGTTTATGTTTCTTTACAAAATTACGGGACACATTTAACAAATATTTGTACATCCAACTTGGATCAGCAACAGTGCACAGAGGGCAAGCGGTTTCGCTTGATTATATTACACTACAAACGCACCCAGAAAGCATAGTGGAGACTTTCGCCTCCTACTTTGAAGCCCTATACACTGCCTCCACCCGCACTACCACGAGGGAGAGGATGCATTCCTCAGCTCACTCCCCTCATCTACTATCTCAGACATAGGCTGGGCACTCCTGGAGAGTGAGATAACACAGGAAGAAATTAGAGAAGCTCTCTTCAATCTTCCCACCTGCAAGTCACGAGGGGAGGATGGATTTATGGGGTTATTTTATAAAGCTTGCAAACACCTGGTCACACCAATCATGCATAAAGTCTTAAAGGAGGCAGAGACCACCAACTCCCCGGGTGCCCTCTTTAATAAAGCCATCATTCCAAAGGTTGGTAGGGATCCCTTAGACTGCAGGAGTTTTAGACCTGTATCCTGGTTCAACATTGATGTCAAGATCCTGGCAAAAATATTGGCGACCAGGCTGGGCAAGGTTATCCCCTCTTTTACAGATCACTTCCAGGTAGGGTTTATGCCGGGACGCTCATCTCAGAACACTGGTGCACCTTCTGTGGGGCTTAACCCTCTCGACTGGAGACTTTGGCCCTCTCCTTGGATGTAGAGAAGGCCTTTGATCGGTTCGAATGGCCGTACTTATTCAATGTCCTTCAGAGGTTTTGCCTGGGTCAGCAATTTATCTCCAAAGTGGGATGGCCCAAAAAAAAAAACAGGGGCCAGACTGAACTGTACCAAGTCCCTCAATGCTCAACAGGAACACAAGGCGAATATGCTGCATCCCGCTAATTGATAATTGGGGCCATGTTGACTATGAGGTGGGCCTCCCACACTCTTCTATCGATCATCCCTTGGCTCCATTCTTCTGCCCGCCTGGAATAACAAAGGGATACACATAGGTGGCCAAACCATTTCCTGACCAGTTTGGAGGAGGGCGGGAGTGGCGAGCGTTGCTCGATTATTGGACGGACTTGATTCCAGCAATAAAATCGGAATTTGGTCTCCCTGTGTCCTAAAAATGGCCCTACGTCTACCTGTATCACTGCTTCAGGGGACACCTGGGTCCAGTGTCCAAACTCCAGCATTCTCCCATACAGCAGTATTTGGAAACCTGGAGGACCCACAGAGGGGTGGTCAGCCGCTTACACAATCTGCTTATAGACTATCAATTCTCCATGCTCATGAGGAAAAAGACAGTAGAAAGGCCAGTAAGAGGTGGCCAAAAGGCATCTCTTACTGGCCAGGGACTACACTGACGAAGACTGGCAGAACCACCTTTATACGCGGTCGGCGGTGGCGGCAGCACACACGGGGGCAGAGAATCTGCCGCCACCGCCGACCGGATGCATTCTATCCTTCATTGCTCCAGATTGTATTTCCCCTGCCTTTGCCTCTTCCTATCTTCGAAGGAAACCCTGCATCACGAATAAACTTTACGTTTGAAACCTTTCCGAAGGGGAAAAGACTTTCCATGTGGCCGTGTACCTGCTGTCTGCCGGCCGGCTGTGTGTGTGCACACTAGTATTAAAAAACGGAACCCATATACGGAACTGTTCCTTCACCTACCAGGGAATTATCAGCTTCATCGCATTATCTGCCCTCGGGTGCTTTATTCAAGTTTTCTACAGGTCTTAAAGACTGTGATACCTTGGCACACTGGTGTTAGCAGAGAAAATTAATCATCTCCTTTGTGGTTCCATCTCCTCCACTTCACCTTGCCCTGATGAAGGTGTAGCCCTGGACAGGGCCACACACCGAAACGCGCGTTGGCGTCTGTTCCTACCCTGGAACTTACAGAACCAACCAGAACACCCTACCATCGGTCCCCACTCCATCAAAGACCATCCTTGCATTGTGTTGTGTGATGTATGAATGTTTATGTATGTGTGTAGGTGGTATGAAAGTGTGGAGTAAGAACCACTGTTAATTTTGCCTTGTTGTTCTTTTCTATTTTTGTACATATTTATTCATTGGATAGTTTCAACCTATTTATGAGAAAAATGAACTTTAAAATAAAAATAAATTTTGATAAACTTAAGTAAATGTATCTTTGAAATGTTCCTTGTGGGTTCAGGGCACGTTGCGTAATATAGTGGACCTCTTTGAGGCCTCTTACTAGACCATATAGGGCAGGTTTCCCTCCCTTGTTTGAGCTATATCCTGATTATACTATACACTGGTGAATCACAAGCCTGATGTAGTTCCATCACTTAATCGGAGATGAGAGAAATGGGTGGGTCCGCTGGATGACGTGGACTGTCGCGACACCCAACTGGCCTCCTTGAGTTCCTCCAGGATGAGGTTGACCCAGCTTCACTATCTCTGTACCTCATATTTTATGCCATGTCATCTATAGCATGCAGGGAAACTACCCCCCACCAACCTGTTTTCGTGCGCCCAAACTGACACAGAGTTATTTCACATAGTGTAGTCCTACACTAAGATAACAGGTTTCCGGCGTGGGCTGGAGAGAATACTGTCACAGGTCTTGGTCAAACAGCTGGCACTCACTCCGCTGCTTGGTCTATAGGTATTCTGGAGGCCTGGGTGTTCCGAGATGTGAATGGATTATGGTGCTGCTGGCCACCGTCATGGCTAACAGGAACATTACCTGCAAATGGTAATCCCTCAACCCCTTACACTAGCTGAGTGGCGATGGGGGAGACTGGTGCGCCAAAATTGAGCTGCCGATTTACCATTCTTGGGGTTGCCCACAGAAATACGCCAAGATCTGGGGCAATTGGTGTACATACTATGGACTTGATGGAGTTGGACAAAGGGGCTATAGCGAAAGATGTAATGCATTGGCACAAGTTTTCTATTAATGTAGTGGGAACAAAATGAATTGCATTAATGGTTATGGAGAAAATGATAGAATTGGTTCATCAAACAATTATTTTGGTGATCCAAATAACCATTGCATTGAAAAAGGTTGACTAGTAAACATTTATCTATGACACAAATTCATCTCGCAATACGCTTTTTCTTCCCCCACACATTCTTTTACAATTGTTCCATACATTCAGCCAAACTCAATTAGCCAATTTGAACTTTAACTTAGGACTGGGTAAAGTGATGATATACGTGTTGCAAAATGCTTGTGAATTCCTTAAAGTTAAGAGTTTGGGGAGTATTTCTTATTATTGAAACAATGCCACCTATCCCCTCTCACATATATATATATATTCACTGAAAAAACCATAGGTTTGACACCAGTTATAGTTAGCTGGAAATTTTACTGACATAAAAACTTTGAAATTCCCAAGTTATAGTTAGTTGGACTCACTATAACTTGCGCGCCTGTAATGCACTGCTGATGACGTCACATATTACATCATTCATGACATGGTCAGTGACATCACTCATGACATCACTGATCACACCATCCCGTGAATGTGTGTCTTTCTGAAAAATAAATATGTTTTATATATGTATATGTAAAGGTCGCTGGAAGAATAAATGTTTAAATAAGTGTCTTAATGGATGTTTTTTTTTAAAAAATTGATTGGTTAACTGGCTTATTAAGTGTATCTTAGTGAATACATATATTAGCGAGTATTGTTTAAATATTTAAATGTTTGTATCAGTATTTCACTTAAGTGGCTGCATGGGTTGGTGAGTAGCTACATGTGTTATTAGATTTTTTTTTAGTATCAGTATGCTTGTCTGTATGGTTTGGTGGGGTTGTTACTTAGCACATAGATGCATCAATGACTGACTCACTGTTTGTATGTGTTTTGAAGACAGCATATGTGCAGGACTGTATGGGTAGATGAGTGTGTATATGTGTGTGTTAGTGAGTGAATGACTGTCTCACTAGTGTCTTTATCAGTAACTACATATGTTTTAATCTAGTATATGTGAGTATTGATGTATATAAGTGAGTATATGTGAGAGTGAGAGATTTAAAGAGTTCTTGTTTAAATAAGTATGTGTTTCTATAAGTGATTGTTTAAGAGAGTAAGTATGTGTAAATTTCCTTAGAAATAAGGTGGTAGTGTGTGTATAGCTGTACATGCAAATAAATGGATGTTCAATAGTTTATTTGCATGTGTGATTATGTGTGTGAGTAACTTTTGGATGACTGTCGGTGTGTAACAGGATGTATAGGTGTTTCACTACATATGATGAGTGAATATATGTATGAGTGACTATATAGAACTGTTGGTGAATGAGTGGATGTGTATATAGATGGTGGTATTACTGAATTGGTTGTTGTAACTGTTATGGGTATCTCTATTTTTTTGAAAATTTTAGTTTCTATTTTTGAATATGTGTTTCAAGGGTTACATTACACTGAAAGGAGGTCTGTCACTCTGTCACAAGGATGGTGTCATCAGTGATGTCATGAGTGATGTTACTGACCATGTCATGAGTGATGTAATATGTGACGTCATCAGCAGTGCATTGCAGGCGCGCAAGTTATAGTGAGTCCAACTAACTATAACGTGGGAATTTCAATGGTTTTATGTCAGTAAAATTTCCAGCTAACTATAACTGGTGTCAAACCTATGGTTTTTTCAGTGAATTTAATAGGTTTTTTAAATGCGAATTCCTAACTATAACTGGTGTGAAACCTATGTTTTTTTCTATGAATTTCATAGGTTTTGTAAATGCTAATTACTAACTATATATAGGGCCTCAAAGCTATGTTTTTTTCAGTGAATTTCAAAGGTTTTTGATAGAAAATTTCTATTGCTATCAAATATAATATTGTTTATAATGAATCCTATATTGTATATTTATGTAATACTATTTTTTTTATGTATGTTCTTCATTTTTTAAATTTTTTGTCCGGGAGCGCACCGGAAAGCGCAGTCTTGCGGCGCGCCCCGGTGCGCATACCGGTGAGCATCCCATTTACGCTATTGCCGCAAACGAAAACATCATTGTGACGTATCGCGTAGCCACGTCCGCGTGATACGCATGGCGTAAGCGCACCCGGAACAACCCGAGCGCATACGATCGTGCTACGTAAGCGCCCCGGAGCGCGTAGCGTAAGCGCGTCGGGTCATGTGGCCTGAAAATAACAATTTTCATTGGTTCAGAACAGTTTTTTTTTCCAAATGATGAAAGCCCCCACCTTTTATCCTCATTCTTACTTTGTACTTTGACTGAGGAAGACCTGTTTGCAGACCTATTTGTACTGAGAAATGGCTACAGTAGCAGCAGCAGCCGGAGCATCTCAAACACCACCACCACCACAAGGACCACCACAACACCACAGTGGTGGAGAAGAAGAAGAGGAGGAGGAGAGGCAGTTCCTGCCTGAAGATAATACCCCCTATAAGCCAAAGGAGCACATTGTCTGGGAGTTTTTTTAAATCCCAAGGGGCCTAAAGAAAGTTAATGCTCCAAAAGTTACATGTCTGATCTGTGGCACTGTACTTTCCAGGGGGAACCCTGCCAAAAAGTATTCTTTTGGCAACAATACTATGATTCGCCACATGCATCGCCGGCACCCAAACAACTATGCTGCGGCAGAGGTCAGAGAACTGACCAGAAACCCTCCCCAATCTTCTCCCAGCACCTCCCAAAGTAAACAACCCACTCCATCGGGTCCAGAGATAAGGGAGATGGTCCTAAATATCCAACCCCAATTTGGAGATTTTAAAATAGTTTGTAAATTTTGCTGGACTACAATTTGCTATGGAGAGCAAAGTGTTAAACTGATTAACCGTGCTGGAGACAACCACAAGTGCAAAAAAAAACCTTAATTTTTTCCTGTTTTTTTTTGCTCCAGTAGAGCCGATTACAATTCCCTGTTTTTTGTTTGTCCCCATAAAAATTACAAAAAAAATATAAAATTGTTCATAAAAGCCAAAAAAAGTAAAAAATGTTTCAAAAACAATAAAAAAATATAAAACAACAAAAAGAATAAAAAAAGCAGTTCTTTTTAGAACTACCTCCAATTCATAAAAAAATGCTACATATTTTAAAAACTCTGTCATTCTTTTTTCCCCATGGTACGCTCCCCCGGTATGCGGTGCGTGTACCCGGCGCTCCCCCCGCGCAAATCGAAAAAAAAATATTTTTTTTTTTTGCCCCTTGGGTCTACCCTGCCCCCTTTAGGTCATTTCCCCCTTTGTTTTTGCCACCTCTTGTGTCTCGATCCTACCGAGACTTAAGATGGTGGCCGCTCCGGACTGTTTGGAATGTTGACAGACACCCGAGAGCCAATCTGCTTTCCGCTCGCGAACTCGCGTAGCGCACTGGAGTGCCCCCTGGTGCGCATACCGGGGAACGCCTAGAGATATATATATTTTTTTCAACCTAAATTACTCAAAATCCACTGGAGCACATATCTTGAGACAAAGCAAAGGCACATCGGGCTACCAGTACCTACAATTTTGCCAAGTTTTGGGAAAATCCATTCAGCCGTTCAGGCTAAAAGTGAGCCCAACCACCCTATGGAAATTAACATGGGGAAAACACGTTTTGGGGCCCCCCTTTTATCTCGGCCCCACTTGACGAATCCCCCCTAAACTTTCAGGGAAGGAGCGGAGCACAGCGAGGCAAATTTAAGGAAAATTACAGGCAGATTCCTCAACCAGCGCCAAAGTTATTCCCAATAGAATGTTGCGGATTTCCTATGGAAAACAATCCTAACTATAATCACTTACTGGCGACCGCCAGTAGGTAATATATATATATATATATATATAATATATAAACAGCACAACAAAGCGCGTCATGTGATCAAGGGCCAGGGAGGCCCGAAACGCGTCATGGCTAGGTGCAGGGGGTTTGAGCACAAATAAACGAATTTGCACCTTGACTTTGGGTCCGCAATCGTCTTTTGAAAACGTTTGAGAAGTTCAACTTTCCTGCCATAAATATATACATATATATATATATATATATATATATATATATATATATATATATATATATATATATATATATATATATATATATATTGAAAACACGCAGGAAAGCCCTCGGAATGACGCCACAAGAAGGCAGGATTACACAATTTGATTTTAATTCACCGCATGCCAGCAGACGGTAGAACAGGAGAAAGTCTTCAGAGATTAGCAATTAGCCAGACGAGTTTTGGGATAAAACAATCCTTTCATCAGTGGCTTGTAGCAGGGGAGTGAATAAGCCATGTTTCTTGCGCAAGTTTCTTAAGTATCCAATACCTGTCCAAGTGGGCGTGGCTACTTGCAAAGCCACCTGGGCATTGTAGTACGGCAAAGATTTTTCCCAAGTGGGGTGGCTTGGATTCCCCTTCTGAATAGGCTCGGGATAACATCCAAAGTGGAGAGAAGCAATGTCCCATCTCGCATCTGCTCCGCTTTACTGAGGTGAGTTCAGTGTTGCAGCGCAGCGTCACCCTGTAATGGCGCCACACTCGCCTTCTTCCCAGAGTTGCAGGTATCCGATTCAAACCTGCACAGGCACGACTTCAGCGTTGGGCAGTCTTCCACGGCTGGGCAGTAGCTGTATTTTATTGAACACACGCAGGAAAGCCCTCGGAATGACGCCACAAGAAGGCAGGATTGCACAATTTGATTTTAATTCACCGCATGCCAGCAGACGGTAGAACAGGAGAAAGTCTTCAGAGATTAGCAATTAGCCAGACGCGTTTCGGGATAAAACAATCCTTTCATCAGTGGCTTGTAGCAGGGGAGTGAATAAGCCATGTTTCTTGCGCAAGTTTCTTAAGTATCCAATACCTGTCCAAGTGGGCGTGGCTACTTGCAAAGCTTGCAAAGCCACCTGGACATTGCTTCTCTCCACTTTGGATGTTATCCCGAGCCTATTCAGAAGGGGAATCCAAGCCACCCCACTTGGGAAAACTCTTTGCCGTACTACAATGCCCAGGTGGCTTTGCAAGTAGCCACGCCCACTTGGACAGGTATTGGATACTTAAGAAACGTGCGCAAGAAACATGGCTTATTCACTCCCCTGCTACAAGCCACTGATGAAAGGATTGTTTTATCCCGAAACGCGTCTGGCTAATTGCTAATCTCTGAAGACTTTCTCCTGTTCTACCGTCTGCTGGCATGCGGTGAATTAAAATCAAATTGTGTAATCCTGCCTTCTTGTGGCGTCATTCCTAGGGCTTTCCTGCGTGTGTTCAATAAAATACGGCTGCTGCCCAGCCGTGGAAGACTGCCCAACGCTGAAGGCGTGCCTGTGCAGGTTTGAATCGGATACCTGCAACTCTGGGAAGAAGGCGAGTGTGGCGCCATTACAGGGTGACGCTGTGCTGCAACACTGAACTCACCTCAGTAAAGCGGAGCAGATGCGAGATGGGACATTGCTTCTCTCCACTTTGGATGTTATCCCGAGCCTATTCAGAAGGGGAATCCAAGCCACCCCACTTGGGAAAAATCTTTGCCGTACTACAATGCCCAGGTGGCTTTGCAAGTAGCCATGCCCACTTGGACAGGTATTGGATACTTAAGAAACGTGCGCAAGAAAGATGGCTTATTCACTCCCCTGCTACAAGCCACTGATGAAAGGATTGTTTTATCCCGAAACGCGTCTGGCTAATTGCTAATCTCTGAAGACTTTCTCCTGTTCTACCGTCTGCTGGCATGCGGTGAATTAAAATCAAATTGTGTAATCCTGCCTTCTTGTGGCATCATTCCGAGGGCTTTCCTGCGTGTGTTCAATAAAATACGGCTGCTGCCCAGCCGTGGAAGACTGCCCAACGCTGAAGGCGTGCCTATGCAGGTTTGAATCGGATACCTGCAACTCTGGGAAGAAGGCGAGTGTGGCGCCATTACAGGGTGACGCTGCGCTGCAACACTGAACTCACCTCAGTAAAGCGGAGCAGATGCGAGATGGGACATTGCTTCTCTCCACTTTGGATGTTATCCCGAGCCTATTCAGAAGGGGAATCCAAGCCACCCCACTTGGGAAAAATCTTTGCCGTACTACAATGCCCAGGTGGCTTTGCAAGTAGCCACGCCCACTTGGACAGGTACTGGATACTTAAGAAACGTGCGCAAGAAACATGGCTTATTCACTCCCCTGCTACAAGCCACTGATGAAAGGATTGTTTTATCCCGAAACGCGTCTGGCGAATTGCTAATCTCTGAAGACTTTCTCCTGTTCTACCGTCTGCTGGCATGCGGTGAATTAAAATCAAATTGTGTAATCCTGCCTTCTTGTGGCATCATTCCGAGGGCTTTCCTGCGTGTGTTCAATAAAATACGGCTGCTGCCAAGCCGTGGAAGACTGCCCAACGCTGAAGGCGTGCCTGTGCAGGTTTGAATCGGATACCTGCAACTCTGGGAAGAAGGCGAGTGTGGCGCCATTACAGGGTGACGCTGCGCTGCAACACTGAACTCACCTCAGTAAAGCGGAGCAGATGCGAGATGGGACATTGCTTCTCTCCACTTTGGATGTTATCCCGAGCCTATTCAGAAGGGGAATCCAAGCCACCCCACTTGGGAAAAATCTTTGCCGTACTACAATGCCCAGGTGGCTTTGCAAGTAGCCACGCCCACTTGGACAGGTATTGGATACTTAAGAAACGTGCGCAAGAAACATGGCTTATTCACTCCCCTGCTACAAGCCACTGATGAAAGGATTATTTTATCCCGAAACGCGTCTGGCTAATTGCTAATCTCTGAAGACTTTCTCCTGTTCTACCGTCTGCTGGCATGCGGTGAATTAAAATCAAATTGTGTAATCCTGCCTTCTTGTGGCGTCATTCCGAGGGCTTTCCTGCGTGTGTTCAATAAAATACGGCTGCTGCCCAGCCGTGGAAGACTGCCCAACGCTGAAGGCGTGCCTGTGCAGGTTTGAATCGGATACCTGCAACTCTGGGAAGAAGGCGAGTGTGGCGCCATTACAGGGTGACGCTGCGCTGCAACACTGAACTCACCTCAGTAAAGCGGAGCAGATGCGAGATGGGACATTGCTTCTCTCCACTTTGGATGTTATCCCGAGCCTATTCAGAAGGGGAATCCAAGCCACCCCACTTGGGAAAAATCTTTGCCGTACTACAATGCCCAAGTGGCTTTGCAAGTAGCCACGCCCACTTGGACAGGTATTGGATACTTAAGAAACGTGCGCAAGAAACATGGCTTATTCACTCCCCTGCTACAAGCCACTGATGAAAGGATTGTTTTATCCCGAAACGCGTCTGGCTAATTGCTAATCTCTGAAGACTTTCTCCTGTTCTACCGTCTGCTAGCATGCGGTGAATTAAAATCAAATTGTGTAATCCTGCCTTCTTGTGGCGTCATTCCGAGGGCTTTCCTGCGTGTGTTCAATATAAATATATATATATATATATATATATATATATATATATATATATATATATATATATATATATATATATATATATATATATATATATATATATATATATATATATATATAGATATATATATATATCTATATATATATATATATATATATATATAGAGAGAGAGAGAGAGAGAGAGAGAGAGAGACAGAGAGAACTTTACCACGAGAACCAGTCCTTATATTTTGCCTGTTTTGTACCTGGCAGTTTCAATAAAATGTATCTTCATATCTTACACAGACAAGCGCAGAACATTTATATATCAGGGGATCATTCTGCTCACTCATGCATAGTCTATGCATGCTTGAGTAAAATACGCACTTTTTGTTGTAAGTGCCAGTGTCAGATGCTTTCTGCGATTGTTTGCACATGGTTCTTTTTAAGTTCTCTCCTGTGACAGCGCATTTGCTGTCGCTTGAGAGACATTGTGTACATCAAGGTGCCTGCAGCCTCCCATTGCTTAGCACTTATTGACTTCATTGTCATTCTTTTTGGCTGCATTCTATTTAGCCACAGCATGCTGGCTTAACTTCCTCTTTTTTCGCCTGGAGCAGGGTTCAAGTACTGATTGCTTTAGATTGATTGCTGTCCTTCTGCTGTGTATGAGCTACTTTTATTTTTTCTTCTTCCCTTTTGTCATTGTTAAATCTCTTACCATTTGTAGCTATGTTTTCCTAAGCTAATAGGCACTTCAAAGAAGTTCTTCTCTTTTAAGTGGATGTTTATTGTGAGCAGCAGGATTAAGTAAAACAGTTATCTGCTTCCAAATGTATTTTTACTAAAACATGGGCGCAATGGCTTTTTTATTTGACAGGTTTCTTTGTCCAACTACCATATTTGTTTTCTTTTCCACACATCGGGAGATTAACTAATTTGCTCAGAATCACAGGGGTGCTGTGCTGAGACGTAACAAGCATTGGCAATGCCAATAGATTTTGCCTTGGAAACGATAGACTCTTTTATTGTCTTTGGTTTATGCTGTACAACATGGGCATTGCCGACTGTAGCAATCATGTGTAGGCGTGCTGTATAGCATGGGACTATGCACTTCATAACATTAGCCCTGGCTGCATCATAAATCTTTTTTAAAGTAGTTTTATTCACACTACAAAGCATCTGCGCTGCTGTACAGCACGAATACAAAACTTTGGCAAAGCCAACAGCTCTCATCGGAGATACGTATTGTTTTTGCCAATGCTTGTTCAGGCTTGGACAGCTTTTGATGTGTTAAGTGCACGTATCAACATTGTTTAGGGCCAGATGTTTATGTTTGGCTACTACTGTGTGTGCTTGTGCATAAATATTATTGAATTCCATTAGTATACATTATTTCAATTCAAAGTTGATGTGGTATGTGTAGTATGGGTGAATGTAAATTCCAGATCGTGTCACTGACTATCCAAATTTCAGTTGCACAATCCGCGTCATGTGTGACATTGATAATTGTATTGCTCTCTTATTGGTAGTTATTCATCAAATATGTTGTGTCAGATGCATGTGCGGTAGCGTAACTTACGCAGCTATGCCTAAAATACGCCTTCCTGTAAAATCATTTTCTAAACATTTCAAACAACTGTATAGCACTTTCTGAATTTCAAAAACAGGACCGTGAGCAAGTTTAAGGTATTTTTCAAAGTCAAGACACTCCTAAGTCTCATTTTCTGCTTCGAAAATCTCCCCCTCCCCCCTCCCTTCCCTTCCTTAGAAGAACATAATTCTACTGTCTCTCAGTTCAGGCTCATGTGTGTGCAAAGGGCAACTTTTGATTTTTTGGTGCTCATTTGTATTTCAGTTTAATAAAGGACTGCCTTTGGAACTCCTGTTCCTTTGAAATGAACAACACATGTAATATGTTATTCTTTGCAGAAAAACAGTTTTGCTCATTTTTACAAATGATTGTGTTCATACACTGGTTGCAACATAACAGGTTCAAGCTTTTTAAACAGATACAATTACACCAGGCCAAGGAGTGGGAAGCGAGGGCAACCCCTGCACTCACAGACATGACTTAATGAATCTTCTTAAAGCTTTTGCAGAGATGCAATTTACCAAATCCAGCATATTTTTCACAGCCAATTAATTAAAAGGACCTTACCGAGAAGCGCAGGCCTGTAAATCAGATGTGTGGGCCTGTATCTTTGCATTACCTAATTGTGCCGTGAACTCAGCTCTCGAAATATATCTGCTTAGCTTCAACAATTGAGATGTGAAAGCGCCCATTGCAAATATTATTTCCACCTACTACTCTTCATTTGTATCCTGTCTCGTTCCATCCGTAACAATCACACTTTTCATATTGCCCTTAAGGGCCTTTGCTATTAGAATATGACAATTATGTCTATTATTCTCCAGCCTGAGCCACTGTAGTACAGACGGAGTTACACTAGAATTTGCTGCTTGGGTGTATCTAATGATCTCAAGCAAGAAAATGTGGTACTTTGACACAAATATCAGACAAGGGTTTCAGGAATGATTAGCGACCGCACTTACCAATCGCCATTTCATAAACAGGTGATAAAAAAGAGGAAATGAAAACCGCAGATTGTGACAGCCCATAGGGAACCAGATTAATAGTGCAAAACCAAGCTTGAGTGTTCTCTGACATTGTTTATATTTAATGAAGGGTCCAGAGAGCCAATTACATCTGAAGGGTTTTGGAGGACCCAGCCAAGACAAATTTCTGGGACCATTGTTTCAAACAACTTTGAATGTTATTACACATTTTCTGCTAATTCAAGAGTGTGTTACCGAACAAAACTTAATTATCCATTAAACGTTGATATACAGAAATATATATTAGTGAGCTAGAGAGGAAGCTCACATTTCCAAGGAGGGCCTTGAGAGGACGTGCCTCAGTCAAGATATTGATTTAAAAATAAAATGTAATTAAATGTTTTAAATAATTTGTTGGTATTTATCTTGAATTAATTGTTAATTAATTTTTAATTGGTAATTAATTAAAATATAATTGGTAATTAATTTTTATTAATTGATTTATTGATAATTATGTTAATTTTATTAATTTATTTTCTGTTGCGTGTTGTGGGTTTGTAGGGGAATAGGGTGGGAAGTAATTTAATTGTAATTAATTAAATGTTTTGATTTATTTATTGTTTTTTTGTTTTAATTTTTAGTTATTTTTTAATTTTTAATTAATTAATTCTTAATTGGTAAAAGATTTGTATTAATAGGTAATTTTTTTAAAGAATTATTTTTAATTTGTATTTTTTTTTGTATAATTTTTATTTTATTAAAGAAGAAGAACTTAATCACAAAGCAAGAAGACAATACATTCGGACATGTGTTCACGGAGGAGGGCAACCGCAATACAATATAATACATAATTCATTAATGCAAGGGGGGGGGCCAGTGAGGAAACTAAATCAGTGATCATAAAAGCTACACAAGACTTGGAATGCCGGATCAGGGGGAAAGGGAAACCTCGGGGGTCTCCACGAATGGAGGGGTGCATGCATTTCCATGGTAGGAGTTCCACTGGCTCCAAATTTTATTCCATTTCCTGGGTCTACCCCATGCCACATACACCGTCTTCTTCCTGAACATACACCAGTCCATGTTCTCCTTCCATGCCAAAGCCCTGGGCGGCCGCTTGGAGCCCCACAACTGCGCGATGTCTCTCTTAGCAATCATATTCCCAAGGGTAGCTCACTGCTTCTGCGCCACATCATAGTCATTCGGTTCCCAGACATTCAACTGGCAACGCCTAGCTTCGGGCAATAATGCCACCCCGTGACTCTTTCCATCACAGCATGTACACGATTCCAGAACACCACCACCCCTGGACACTCCCAAATGATATGGAGGAAGGTTCCAACCAGTCCACAACCACGCTTACATAACCCATCCACTGAATAACCCATATGATTCAAGCTCGGGCCAGTGCCATATTTCCGATGTAGGATTTTAAGTTGAACGAGTCGGAGACGGAAGGAATCGCAACCTCTTTAGGTGAGGATAGCGCCGACTGCCAGTCCTCGTCATCCAACTCCAAACCATCGCTGGTCCAAACCTCCCTGAGCCGCACCAACAGATCCGTTCGATTCTTAATCAATTTCTTTTATATTAAGGAAATAGTGCTGTCGGGCACGTAGCCATCAAGCACCCGATCTTCTAGTGGGGAGGATTCGGGGATGTCAGTACCCTCAGGAAAAACCGTACTCAATGGGTGGGTAATCTGTGCATAACGGAAGAATTCCCTATCACTCAGCTCATACTCTACCTTCAGTGCCTCGAAGATCTTGATTTTACCTTTGACCCACAGATCACTCACCCTACTAATACCAATCATATCCCACTTTTCAAATCCTTTCGTCTTCCACAGGCAACCCAGTCTTTCAGACGCGTAAAGCGGAGTCGCATGGGTCAGTCCATCCCTCCATCCTGTTGCCGCATTCGCATCGTGTCACACTTGTACCGCTATCTTAGAGGGTCCGGAGAGTTCCCTTCCCGCTGCCTTGGCATAAAGGGCCCTGTTACAGTCCCCACCCGGTAACAAGTACTTATCCATCTCAAATGCAGGGTTAGAGGCTGGTCCATAAATTCCATGGTTAATCGATCCCAACTGAGAGGCCCAATAATACCTCCTGATATCCGGAAGTGCTATACTTCCGTCGTACCAGGGAAGCGTGAGCTTGGTGAGGGCAATACGCGAGCGTCCATCCCAGATCAATCGTCTCTGCAGACTCTCCACCTCCCAAAAATAACTTACCGGAATAACATCAAACGTATTCTGGAGCGCGTATAGAAATCTCGTTAAGGACATCATTTTAAAAAGAGCTGCACGCCCAAGTGATGAAAGCGGTAGCCTGAGCCAGCCCGCAACGTCCGATTTTAACCTCTGAAGAGGAGGGAGCAGATGACGATCATAACGAGCCACGGGATCTAAAGTTATAAAAGTACTTAAATCCCGTCTGTGTCACCTGGATGGGACATCCGCGCGGTAAAGGACAATACACACAGGACTTGGACCAATTGATCACAAGGCCGGAGTTCCTTCCAAACGAGGTGAGCACATCAAACAGTACATTCAATGACTTGCAAAGGGACGTGAGGTACAACAAAATATTACTGCCTAGAGCGATATGCAATCCTCGAATTCCGGGGTCCACTGAATACCCTTCATCGAAGGCTCCCAACGCAACCAGGCAGCCAGAGGCTCCAGGGCAAGGGCGAAAAAGAAGTGGGGACAACGGACAGCCCTGCCGCGTACCCCTACCAAGAACAAAAGGATTAGACACTCGATCATTCACTACCACCTGCACCAATGGCTCCTCATACAAAAGTTTCACCCAGCCGATAAAACCCGGACCGAAACCAAATTTCGGGAGAGTGGCCCAGAGGTACGGCCACACCACCGTATCAAAGGCCATCGTAGCGTCCAAAGAAGCCAAGATGGCCAGCTCACGCAGCGACGCCGCCCTCGCGAGAACACCATGCAAGCGCCCCAGGTTAAGTGCTGTATTGCGGTGTGGGATAAAACCGATCCGGGTGAATCAATTTACTTATTACTTTTATCAAGCGGTTTGCCAGCAACTTAGCGAGAATCTTTGGTTCGGCGTTTAAGAGCGAAATGGGCCTGTAGGACGCACAGCGATCCCGCAGTTTCCCCTCCTTATGAATCACCACGATGGTAGCAAGACGCTGATCTCGAGGAAGGAAGCCGATTCTAGAAACATATCACAGAGATACAGCGCCATTTTGTCAGGACGCAACTTGTAGAGTTCTATGGGACGACCATTAGGGCCCATAGCTTTGCCCGAGCGCACAGAGCGAATAGCGAGGGCCAACTCGTCAGTTGAGAATGGAGCATCCATTAGGTCCCCTTCTGAATCCAACAGGCGAGGCAATACAATGTCACGCAGCAACAGGTGGGACTCTTCCTTCGGTCTGTCGGAGACTGGGGAATACACATTTTGGAAATGTTCCACACAACACTCGACAATCTCAGTCGGGTCAGTCACACTCACTCCGTCATGTTTCTCAATTACAGGAACCACACGACTCACTCTCTCCTTTTTATCCAGCCAAGCAATCAGTTTCCCTGCCTTATCTCCCACATCATACAGTCTGCCCTGTTGCTCTCTACTCATGGCTTTAGCGGCATCCGTCACCAGGGCCTTATAATCCAGTTGTTTGAGGCTGAGGGCATAAAGCTTGTTATGAGTCACACCTAATTCCAAATCCTTTTCTAGCTCAGTCATTTCAGTCTTTAAACGGACCACCTCCTCATTTTTACTTTTCTTGTCACCAGCGATTAACAATAATGCCTGTCCTTGGATGACTGTCTTAAATGCCTCCCACAGTGACACAGAAGAGGACACCGACCCCTCGTTCTCAGCAAAATACTGATCCAGGGACTTAATCAACTCAGCACGAGTTTTAGGGTTACGAAGATACCAGGGATTGATAGGGGCAACCCGACACTCGACACCCATACCAGTGCCGATCTGGAGCCACAGTGGGGAGTGATCACATATACCCCGGGCCAGATGCCTTATCGCCCTGATAGAGAAGGCCTGCATGGCCGGCATCAAAACATAGTCAAGTCTGGAGAGACTGCCGTGGGCTCCGAAGTGGAAGGTGTGTTGCACCTGTCCCGGATGCATCAACCTCCAACAATCTACCAAACCCAATATCTCCAAAAACCCACTTAACCAAGACTGTGACCTAGTGAGGTCTCTGGGGGGGTAGCGATCTACACTACCACAGACAACCGAGTTGAAATCTCCGCCCATCACCAGGATACCATGCGGAAGCCCCAGTACCACACGCCCGAGATCAGCAAAAGTCGAGGCCTGTAGACCAGGCGGGACATATACAGAAATCAGCTAGACAGTCCTCCCCTCCCACCTCCCTGTGAGAGCAGCATAGCGCCCCCTGTCATCAAGGATCATGTTGTCTATTTCCAAGGGGAGAGAGTTCTTGACTAGGATGCGCGCGCCCCTGGAACCAGTAGTGAGCCCAGAATGTACAGCAAGGCGATATCCTCGCCGATTCATGGCGTGACAAGTGTTTCCAATCAAGTGCGTCTCCTGCAACAACACAACATCAGGGGAGAGGCATCTCAGCAGTTGCAGCACTACTCCTCGCTTTATCCTATCCCCCACCCCATTCACATTCCAACACAGTACTTTCAACCCACTACCCCCCATCCCAGAAATGAATGCAGAATCCACCCCACAGCGAACACAGTATCCAGATCCAAGAATAAAACAATACGTTGCCTTGAGAAAAAATGAAACGTACCCAAACTCCCCCCCACCCCCCAACAAGGACCCGTTACAATACCCCCCACCCTGCAGCCCTGCGTTAGACTCAGAAGCCACCCCAACTTGCAGTGTGCCTGTCGCCCTAACATTAAACTAGTCTACAAAAAGAAACCCAGAGGAGGAAAGAGTTCCATTTCCCCCGCCACCCTCGGGTATGCCACCATAAATCACATAAGTATGAAAGACACCAAACCAAGCTGTATGGTATGTTAATTGTTCGGAAATCAGGAACCACATTGTCATTCTTGCTCCGGCACGCCACCCTCTGCTCCACCCGAGTGCTCCATTCTATCGCTCCGCCTTGGTTATGTATCCAGCCTGTCACTCACTATCTCGGGGCGATCAAAGAAAAACGTCCGGTCCTCATATTCGACACGGAGCCTGGTTGGAAATAGCATCGCATATTTCAAGTCCATGTCTCTGAACCGTCGCTTCACTCCCTGAAACCCCATCCTCTGCCTGGGTAAAGTCCGGGTAGAAGCTCACTGTTGTGTTTTCAAACTTCACAGGGCCGCCCACCTGCGATGCCTGCAGGATTGCATCTCTGTCTCTAAAGTTGAAAATTTGGCAATAATCGGCCTCGGAGAGGCACCCAGCTTCAGCTTCCCAACTGGCACTAGGTGCGCACGCTCCACAGCAAAGAATTTACTTAGGCCTTTGGGGGCGAGGTAATTCAGGATGAGGTCCTCCACAAGGAGATCTGCAGCGGGATTTTCTGAATTTTCAGGGACCCCAATAATACGGACATTATTGCGTCTGGCCCTATTTTCAAAATCCTCCAGTCGACAAGCCATGAGATCGTTGGAGGATCGCAGATTGCCGACCTCCGTCTGTAAGTCGGACACGTCGGTCATGAGGCTGGAGGTCTTCTGATCTAGGGATTTGACCTTCTCATTAGTCTTCCCTAAGTCCGCTCTAATCATATTGACTTCAATGGCTACGGTGTCGATCTTAAGGGCGAGAGCCTCATATTGCTGGCCAATGGAAGTCTTAATAACATCAATGGCGCCCATGACATCCTGTAGAGTCAACTGGATCAACGCAGCCGGGTCTTCCCTTGCCTCTTCCAGAGTCTTATTCGTACCACCGGGGGACCCCTTGGGATGGGTATATCGATCCATGACATTTGTTTGAATAGTTCCCCCCCCCCGAAGAGGCATCTTGGTTTTTCGCTTCTCGTTGTCGGGCCTGCCCGTCATGTTGGGCAATGTGCCCCCGAGGGGCCTGTGAGACCTGGAGAGAGTGGCCCTTCACGGTCAACCCACCGGAGCCTACGAAAGCAGGCGCCAGCAGCCGTAGCTCAGCACGCAGACAATCGTGACCGTTGGCACACAGTGGATTCACAGAGCCCGGCCAGACCTCGGGTTACCAGATCAATCTTGAGATAGGATAAGACCAAAGACCCAAAAGCGAAACCGAAAGTTAGCTCCAAGGCAACGAGCAGAGCCCCGCGGGCCGTTGTTGTTCAACTAGTGCCTGGGCATCTCAACGACTCGAGCCCCAGGTGTCGCCATGTGGTGGGCCTCAAAAGTTCAGGTCGTCGTAGTAGCGGTTCCCGAAGTCCGAATCGATTTTTGAAAGCAGCTAATCTATCAGCTGAGTTTCATCTCCAATACCTCGTCTTCGTATTCAGGATATATGCGGGAGGCGGCGAGGGTCTCGGGAGCCCTGTGCTCACGCGGCCATCTCGGATGCGCGCGAAGCTCCTCCTCTTATTTGTATTTTTAATTGATTAATCATTATATTATATTAAAATGTTAATTACTTTGAATTAATTTGTAATTGGTATTAATATTTAATGAATTTTTATTCATATATGAAGTATTTACTTTCCCTACTGTTGCACTCTGTGGAGTGGGAATAGTAATTGTTACCCCTACGCTATCCAACGCTTTCCCTACTGTTGCACTCTCTGGAGTGGGAATAGTAATTTTTACCCTCCCGCTATCCAACGCTTTCCCTACTGTTGCACTCACTGGAGTGGGAATAGTAATTTTTACCCTCCCGCTATCCACCGTTTTCTCTACTGTTGCACTCACTGGAGTGGGAATAGTATTTTTTACCCCTGCGCTATCCAACGCTTTCCCTACTGTTGCACTCTATGGAGTGGGAATAGTAATTTTTACCCTCCCCCTATCCAACGCTTTCTCTACTATTGCACTCACTGGAGTGGAAATAATACATTTTATGCCTATGCTGTCCAATGCTTTCCCTACTGTTGTACTCACTGGAGTGGGAATAGTAATTTTTACCCTCCCACTATCCAACGCTTTCCCTACTATTGCACTCACTGGAGTAGGAATACTAATTTTTACCCCTACGGTATCCAACGCTTTTCCTACTGTTGCACTCTCTGGAGTGGGAATAGTAATTTTTACCCTCCCGCTATCCAACGCTTTCTCTACTGTTGCACTCACTGGAGTGGAAATAATACATTTTATGCCTACTCTGTCCAATGCTTTCCCTACTGATGTACTCACTGGTGTCGGAATAGTAATTTCTACCCTCCCTCTATCCTACAGTAAAAATATTGTATATTTGTTATTAATATTATGTATATATATATATATATATATATATATATATATATATATATATATATATATATATATATATATATATATATATATTGTCAGCATTTGCGATTAACACAATGCAACAATAGCCACTCTAAGATGGCGACCGCCATTCTTCGATTTTGATTTGTGATTGAAGTCCTATCTTTATGTTTACTACCCGTGCAACACGGGTGTTTAAATGTAAGCTGATGGTAACCATGAGCGTCTCATTACTGACGAAGGCCGAGTGCCGAAAGCGCTTTGTGAGAGATTAAAGAACTTTGTGCAACCTATCTTTGGAGTGCTGCCTCCTGTTTCCCGAGGATTGCGGGGAGGGACTGTTGGAGCGGACATTGTTGTCGGGTGCACCCCCGACTGGCAGGCACCCGCCTTTAAGTGCGACAGGCTGGTGTGAGTGGAGCTGATATATATATATATATATATATATATATATATATATATATATGTATTAAAAAATGTAATTGTATTTTTTTTTACTTACATTAATTATTTATTAATTTTAAGGTTATTTAAGTATTTTAAGTATGTTTAAGTTAATTATATTTATTATTTCATTAATTTTCAACTACTTTTAAGGCATTTAAAAAATTCGATATTTTGACTAACTATGGGGCATATTACCAAGCAATAGCGATAATTATCGCTATTGCTTGGTTAGAGACAAAAAATTACTGCTGAGCTGCGGCGATTTTTACCGCAAATAAACCTTGGTATTACCAAGGTTTATCGCAAATGCGATAAAAATCGCCGCAATGCATGAATATCGCTAAAAAGTCCGCGATATTCATGCATTACCGAGCTAATGCTCTTAGCCATGTTATCCACCTCCCATTGGATAACATGGCTAAGAACTGCTCAGGGCAGGTGTTAGCTTTTGGAGATATTAGCGCTTAGCGCGAATATCTTCAAAATTTGGTAATAGGAGATAGCGATGTTAGCGACTGTTTCCAGTCTCTAACATCTTGGCACGCCCACTTTGCATGTCATTAGTGATAAATATCACTGACATGCAAAGTGGAGCCCAAGATGGCCGCTATCTCCTATTAGCTGTCGCTAACTGGTGTTAGCGACAGCAAGGTAATAGGGAGATAATTTTATTTCCGCTTTCTTGGCTTTTAAAGCCAAAAAAGCAGAGATAAACCCCCTTGATAATATGCCCCTATATTTTTTACAACAATATTTTTGATTCGATATTTTTGTACTTACCTGTTTGGAGGTAGGGATTCTATATTTTGCATTCTATATTTTTTCCTCGATATTTTGGTAATTCTATATTTTTGTCATTGATATTCTTTCAGTGATCCCTTCAATTCTTGTAGAGTATAGATGTGTGTGTGGTAAAGAATGATCATTTAGTTGCATTCGTCATATGGAACTCTGGGGACCTAATTTATTGATTTTTTGCCGTAGGGCAGTGCATCAGGGCTTGCTGCTGGGCTGCCCTACGGCAAAAAGAAAAGAGCAGGAATGTGCCATATCTATTAGATACAGCGCATTCCTGTCCTTTTCCCTTGCGCCGGCACACAATGGGCTGCCATGTGCCAGCGCAGGCACCTTTGCCTGCATAGTGAGATGATTATTTTTGTACAGGGAGGCAAACCTTCCTGCACAAAAACAATCACAAGAGGATTTTTCCTATTTCTATGTGTGTGGCATTCTTCACACACATAGAAAGAGGAAATACGAGGAGAAATAAATATATTTCTCCTCGTTGTGCCTCCTGGGGAGGCGTACGTTTTTGACGCTGCCGTAGACTTATTACTTCTCGTAAATCTGGGGCAGTGTCAAAAAGCTATGGATATTGCCAGGAACGTCCCCAGCAACACCCATGGAACGCCCCTTTCACGCAGTTTTCTGCATGAAAGAGGCACATATTTATAAGGCCATGAAAAGTAAGGTAACAAGGCCTTAGAAATATGCCAATGGCATACTGCACTACCGGAACGTCAAAAAGTGAGCGCGTGGGTGTGCTGGGAGAATGTTAGATTTTTGTTTAGCTATTGTATGGGGGCCTGGATGGGAAAGGCCATTCTGCGGTGTTCATCTAGTCAACTTGGGAAACGAAACTGAAATTTGGAGTCTTTATTTATCTGAAGTGAAATCTTGACAGTGGCATTCCTAATGTTACACAGAAAAAGATTAAAGAAATTACACTTGTTAGATTCTTAGGCTAAGAGTGCGAGAAGTTTTAACTTTTATATTTCTATAAATTATGCGAGGTTCTCACTTCACAAAACTAGGAATAAAACTTGAGATTCAGCGACCCTCCATGGCAGCTGAAAACTCTACAAGTTCCTTGAGGAGACACTTGGACTGACGCTCCTTGCCAGTCATTCCCCATACACTAAGGCCCAGGCTAACCTGCCCCTTAACGCTAATCGCCTAACGTTTCTCCCAATTGTTCGAACTGTTCTCTGCAGCCTTTAGCGGAACGTCTTACCTGGAGTCTGTTGGGAGGGGCCAAAGGCCACCACAATTTACTGCTCTAGAATGTCTTGCCCATGAGTCATCTTCGAGCAGGAAATCATTATCACAGTGGGAGGGGGGGGCACAACCATCAAGTAGGCACATCGGGCAAAAGCAATCAGCGTACTTCTCCCAAGAATATGGGCAAATGAAAAGTTTGGCAACCACTTAGAAATTTGTTTGCCAAATATAGAATGAGAAAGTGTCAATATCAGGACAATCAAACTTCAGTTCAAATATCCCTCCCTTTTTTGTAAATAAAAATAAAATAAAAAAACCTAGTTGAAGTGACGCAGTTAATGACGGGTCACCTAGGTGATGTCCTCAATTTGATTTTGAAAACAGGGGGGCATATTACCAACAACTAGCGATAATGTTTGTCTCTAACTTGTTTAGAGACAAAGATTATCGCCGCAAATTGGCGATTTTTATCGCAGATAAACCTTGCTAATAGCAAGGTTTATCGCAAATGCGATAAAAAACGGCCGCAATGCATGAATATCGCTGAAAAGTCAGCGATATTCATGCATTATCGAGCAAATGCTCTTAGCCATGTTATCCACCTCCCATTGGATTGGCTAAGAACTGCTCAGGGCAGGTGTTAGCTTTTGGAGATATTCGCGCTTAGCGCGAATATCTTCAAAATTTGGTAATAGGAGATAGCGAATATCTCCAAAAGTTAGTAATAGGAGATAGCGATGTTAGGGACTGTTTCCAGTCGCTAACATCTTGGCACGCCCACGTTGCATGTCATTAGTGATAAATATCACTGACATGCAAAGCGGGGCCCAAGATGGTCGCTATCTCCTATTAGCTGTCACTAACTAGTGTTAGCGACAGCTTGGTAATAGGGAGATAATTTTATCTCCGCTTTCTTGGCTTTTAAAGCCAAAAAAGCGGAGATAAACCCCCTTGATAATATGCCCCAGGATTTATGTATCTGTCATTAATTTTAAACTATTCAGTTTTTATATAACTGTGTGTACATTTTGTTTGTCCTGACACATAAATTAAGCGTAGATGTAAATAATTAGACATGGGTTGTATTATCTAATGTTGAAACTGTATTCAACAAAGCCAGCTTGTGCCATCACACTGTTAAACGCCATAACGCTCACTCACTGAACTCTAATGCAACACCGTGTGTGCAAGTGACACAGAACATGTCCTCTATGTCTGGGCATGGCAACATTTTAAAAACATCAGAAAGTGGTCTTGAAATGTGCAACGTCTCACAATGAACAATGTGAGTGATTTACAATATGTAATCGGCATGGTTTACCTGTCACATGCCGGTATTTCGATTAAGGTTCAATAGCAAATTCGGCTTTGTCTCATTTAAATATATAAATAGTTTTCTCTACCTATTACTACTTTAATAAAATGGTACTGGGATGGGAACATCAATAAAACGTACTACCTAACTATATTTAAGGCCCTAACCAAGGAAACACAGCCAAAATGTGGTCTAAGAAGGCTGCCTTTCACTTTTGTTAAGAGAGACATTAGTCAATCATATGTTGCAATTTCATAGGCAAGTATTGGGGGTATACAACAGCCTGAAATATTGTGCCTTATAGCTACAAAACTACTGAATGGATTTCATTGAACCCCCTTAACTAATCAGTCACCGTGAAACTTTAAATCATCCGCGAATGTGGAACAAGCATTTACAATGCAATAGGTCTTGTTTGAGTTATTGGCATTGTGTATGACAATGCATTGCATCAAATTTTTTTTAAAACTTTGAATTGGTGTATGAAGATTAATTGCAAACTGTCAGTTGTTGCTCATAATATGCAAAGTTGGCAATAATATAGACTGCTAGTTTTGCAGTTATTAGCATATTTTGTAAGTATGTGTTTTTATGATAAAATGTTTGTGGTTATGTGTGTAGTTGTGTGTAGTTGTTTGTGTGCTTGTGTGTGGTTGTGTGTGTGGTTGTGTGTGTGGTTGTGTGTGGTTGCGTGTGTGTGGTTATGTATGTGGTTGTGTGTGGTTGTGGTTGTGTGTGTGTGGTTGTGTGTGTATGGTTGTGTGTGTTGTGTGTGTCAAGGGACAAGCACAATATAAGTTGGTGTTTCTATATTGAAATACGTAGCTAACAATGAAAACGGAATTATGTTGGGGAGCAGCCCTGCTCTGGGTAATGTGAGCTGCAGGTAAACCAATCTTGAGGCGAGGGGGAGGGGCAACGTGCGATCTTCGGCTGCCCGCAGCCTGAGCTGCACTCTAACAACCACTGCAGCCTCCAGCTCGAATTTACACACACGGAGCAGGCAGGATCCGAAGTTCGGGGTCATAGAGAGAGCAGCCAGCACTGCCGGCTAGGAGCTCTCAGCCAGCAGGCGGCATTGGATCTACAAGTGAGCAGGCAGAAACTTTCCTCGGTGACCACAAAGGGAGCAGGCAGCAACTTCATCTTGGAGCAGAGAGAGAAAACAGGCAGTAACTTGAGCCTGGGGTCACGGAGAGAGAAGGGAGTCTGGGACCACACACACTGCAACCTGTTGCTTTCGAGCAGGCAGCTGCCGGGATCCACATATACAAAGGAGGCAGATCCTGTAGCCTTGGGGAACTCAGAAAGCAGGCAATTATTCCAGACTGGTTTTGCCTAGTCAAAGATCAAGTGACACTTTTAGACCAAAATATTCCAATATCTGGAGTATTCTTTTACCTGCGTCTAAGACATTATTAATATCTGATTTCTCTTTTCTGATTACTTGTGATTCTGCTTTCTTATTGGCGAATAATTATTCTTGTTTGCAGAAGTTGTGGTATGACAACATGCATACACTTCTTTAAAATGACAGAAAAATATCTTAAAACTTTAACCATCTGTTCAATAAACTAAAATCGTTTACATTAATCCTGCAACAAAAAGTGGTTTTAGTGCACAGAGGCAGTGGAGCTGCCATGATTGATTTAACAAAGATTCCACTACCCTTTTACTCTGTGCCTGTAAACCAAGGATATGTTTAAAAGGGTCCTGAACCACATGTTCCTTGTTATTGATCTTAGGCAAAACAAAATAAAAACCAGTGATTATTATTGTAACTCTTCTTGTGGTACAGCTGTCATTTCTTAACGGTGTAAATAAAAGTTGCAGAGGTAGCCCACCATAATAATACTCTTGCCACTTGCCCCCACAATGCCGGCACGAAAGAGGACCTGTTGCCGATCCTAAACCAAAGTCATCCGAGCTCGACAGATGACACACTACAAAATTACAATAGCTCAACGGTTTGTCCTGCAGTCTGTCTCTAATCCTGTGCCTTTACCACTTTGCAACTATTAACAGAGGCTCCATTTGTTTGTGGTTCGGACTCTGATCCTGTGCCAGAGCAGGATGTGCTCCTGGATGTTATTGATGATGATGAAAATGAAGTGAGGGGGAAGGCTTGCACCCCTTATTTATACCGATTAAGCCTTGTACCTTGATTTACAAAGCACCAATGGGTTTGACATCTCCCCAAACAAAGAGCTTAATTCGACACATTGACCACCAATACCTCATTCTTAGAGTTTTTCGGAGGCCACATATTGCCAAACTCACAGCCGCAGCCCGGCTTGGACAGGAAGCCAGGCAACCTGTGTTGGTACTGGGGCGGGGCCGCAAAAAGGCAGGAAGCAGACGGGAGCCTACCCAGCGCTCCTGTGCCCGTGAAGCCAGCCGGAAATTAGCTTTTGAGCTAGCGGGGTTCCCGTGCTCGTGTAGAGCCCCGCCGCCTGCCGAGAATGACCCGCCGACGAGGGAGAGAGGGACAACCAGCGTGGTACGCTGTACCTTTACCAAAAAGAGCAGTGTCTGCCAGGTGATGCGGCGAGTGATGGAGTGACGGTGCCTGTAGCAGTGGAAGAGCCTAGTGAGTGGGGGGAGGGGGTCTGTGCACGTGTGTCTGTGTGCGTGTGTGTGAGTCTGTGCGGGTGTGGAGTGATGGAGCCTGTAGTCTGCCAGGTGATGCGGTGAGTGACGGAGCCTGTAGCAGAGGAAGAGCTCGGTGAGTGGGGGGGAGGGGTGTGTGCACGTGTGTCTGTGTGCGTGTGTGTGTGTGCGCGTGTGTATCTGTGTGCACATGTGTGTATCCGGCATGCTGTCCTCAGTCCCAATGGAGCGCATGTGACCAGATCCGCTTACTGCGGCAGTTTCGTGCCCATCTCCTGTTGCCCTTTTAGGGCCCTTGAAGCAAACTCAACAACTTTAGGTCTCGCAGGGGACAGCGCTTTTGCGCTGTATTGCCAGGTGCAAGACCTAAAAAGGAATAGGTTTGCAAAGTTTCAAGGAAATTCAAATGGGATTAAAGTTATTTTATTAACAATCAAAAATCTGGGGAATCCTAAAAGTAAATTATTATTTCAGTGAATATTTATATATTTATATATCTATATATATGTATATATATATATATATATATATATATATATATATATATATATATATATATATATATATATATATATATATTACCTACTGGCTATCGCCAGTAGGTATATATAGTTAGGATTTATTCCCTATGGGATTTTTGAAAATGCTATGTCTAATAACTTTGGCGTTTGTGGACGGAATCGGCTGAAATTTTCAGGAAAATGGCACATTTTGTTTCTGAGCAGCCCCTGAAAATTTGGGGGGGTTTCGTCAAGGGGGGGCTGAGAAAAAAGGGGGGTCCCAAAACGCGTTTTTCCCATGTTAATTTCCATAGGGCGGTTGGACTCACTTTTAGCTCGAACCGCTGAATGGATTTGCACGAAACTTGGCAAAATTGTAGGGACTGTTAGCCCGATGTGCCTTTGCTAGGTCTCAATATATGTGCTCCAGTAGTTTTTGAGAAATTAACGTTCAAAACAAGATATATATCTGTAACAGCGCTCCGGGCTGCGCTCCGGTCCGCTTACTTTTCGCGAAACAGAACTTTGCGTGCAGAAAGCTGATTGGCTCACCGGTGTCTGTCAACATTCTAAACAGTCCGGAGCGGCCGCCATCTTATCTCTCGGTAGGATCGAGAGAGAAGAAGAGGTGAAAAACGAAGGGGGAATTTAATGAAAGGGGGCAAGGTATACCCCTCTTGACCCCCTAGGAATGTTGTTGGGGTTATTAAAGGGTCCCGTGGGGAAAATAAAAAAAAAATGATTTTTCACGGTAGAAGCGCTTCACGGGCCGCGAACTGGGCCACAAACTGGTAGCGAAACGGGAATTCGCCATTTTGTGCTTCGTTTTAATTAAATTACTAGGTATAAGGGGGTGCGGGAGACGTATCCTGACCCCTTATGTTTTCTGAGGGTGGCTGAGGAGGCTCATATATGTTGATACATCTCTTCCAGCGGCTGTGCGTGAGCTTTTTTTTTTTTTTGCTGCGTGACGTCTGTTAACGTTCGATTCGATGGAAATCAGGAAGTGTTGACCGCCAATTTGTCACTGCGATAAAATATTTTGTTATAAATGAATCCTTATTGATAAACATTGTCTGCGCCATCTTGCCTTTTTGTCCAATGCCACAATTTTGTCGTGCACAGCAGCCATTTTAGATGCCTTGACCAGGCCCACTCTCTGCACGTCGTCGATTCTCAGCACGGCTCCCCACCCTCGCAAGCATCTCCCCCACGCACTGGTCACCCCCGCTCTCTCTCTCATGCATGGGCCATATACTTCCCCCCATCTGCGCTGCTCTTCTTTGAGAATCACACCCTGTGCCCGCCCGACACCTCCCTTTCACCCTATTCACTACCGCACCCTCTGACACTCCTCTTCCTCTGTGTCCGATTGTCCAGGCCGGACCCAGGCTATCACCTAGCCCTGCGGATGTTGTTTATGGCCCCAGCTGTAGAGAATCCAGACATGCCAACCCTCCCGATTCAGGCATGAGACTACTGATTTCAGTGCTAGTCTTTCGCCTCCCGATTTCTGCAAGCAAAAACCCGGGGGCATATTACCAACAACTAGCGATAATTTTTGTCTCTAACTTGTTTAGAGACAAAAATTATCGCCGCACATCGGCGAATTTTATCGCACATAAACCTTGCTATTAGCAAGGTTTATCGCAAATGCGATAAAAAACTGCCGCAATGCATGAATATCGCTGAAAAGTCAGCGATATTCATGCATTATCCAGCAAATGCTCTTAGCCATGTTATCCACCTCCCATTGGATAACATGGCTAAAAACTGCTCAGGGCAGGTGTTAGCTTTTGGAGATATTCGTGCTTAGCGCGAATATCTCCAAAAGTTGGTAATAGGAGATAGCGATGGTTAGGGACTGTTTCCAGTCGCTAAAATCTTGGCACGCCCACTTTGCATGTCATTAGTGATAAATATCACTGACATGCAAAGCGGGGCCCAAGATGGTCGCTATCTCCTTTTAGCTGTCACTAACTGGTGTTAGCGACAGCTTGGTAATAGGGAGATAATTTTATCTCTTTTTTTTTGGCTTTTAAAGCCAAAAAAGCGGAAATAAACCCCCTTGATAATATGCCCCACGATTTCTCGGGGGTTTCAGCTGACAGGGCTTGGTATTGTGTTACGTGCTAATTCTTCCAGGAAACGTCAGAGGGTCGATGCAGGGGTTCTAAAAGGGGTGATAAACCATTTAAGCCTCATGAACAAGCGCATGGTCTTTTAAAGATTTGTGAAGTACTCGGGGCGGCGGTGTGTGTGTGCCCTCTTTCAGGAGCGGGCGGGGGGGCACTGCTAGCAACTTGCCAGGTCAGGTAGTGTTCAACACGTGCATCACCCTTTCTCTGCCTGCTATTGCGCTCCATGCTTCGGAAAGGTAAGAAAAAGAACGTGCATTTGAGTTTGAAATGTCCGATCCTGTAGCAGTACACTTGCAAAGCCCACACATGACAATAACCCGATTCAAGGCCCCAATCATTAGTGTTAAGTGTGTCTGAAACTACAGTGCCCTTCTGTTTTTCTTTCTTCAGGCTCTACAGAGTTTTGTGTGTTGTTCTTTTGAGCGACAATTATTCCAGAGGTTTCAGGTTCACTTGTTTTGTCCTGCAGTGAGTTAACAGCTTTAGAGACTTCATGTTTATTTGCTATGTCCTGCTGTTCGTCAACTGCTTCAGAGACGTCAGCCTCATTTGTTATGTTTGACTAGATCCTGGACCTGCCCGGCCGCGCCCAAAATGGCGCCGGTGTAAATGGGACTCGTAACTGCTTGTTGTGTACTGGTTGCCCAACCTTGATATCACGAGATACATATGCAGTTTTGAAGCACATGGCGGAGGCTCGTCTGCTGTAGTGGGGCGCCCCTTTATCGTTTCAGTCGCCATTCCGCTCGCTTTTGCTACACTGTGCCTTTTCCGCCATTCAGCTGTTTACCGCCCGCTCTTACGGCTACAGCGTCTCGCTCACCATGTAGTTGAGTTGCTCCCACTCTTGCGGTGCAGCGATAGGCGGCTGCCACAGGACTCTTAAAATGGCGGCCGGCTCTTCGGATTTGGGCCTGGTCCAGTAAAATGGCCCTGGGACACCTTGGAACTCGGACGCTTGTCTGCCAGGGCTTGGGTTCCATTCTCGAAAGCGTCCCCTCAGCCTTGAAGATTGTACAAAAGTCTTGGGGGCCGTCGACTCCCGCAGGCTTCCGGTGGGGAGCGGCTGCCATGATTGCTTGCGGAATGGCCACGACGGAGCTACGAGATGGTGGTGCTCTCATGGTGACGCCAGCTTCAGTCTGAAACATCCAGAAACAAGGTGGGGCTTTCATCGTTTGGGAAAAAAAATGTTTTAATCCAATGAAAAGTGTTATTTTTAGGTCACATGACCTAGTCTTACATCATTAGGAAAACAAAAGTAAAATGAACCAATGAAAAGTTTTATTAACAAGTCACATGACCTGTTATGCTTACGTTACGCGCTGCGTGGCGCGCTCTGGATCGTTTCCGGGAAGCTGCGCCTTGCGCACCGGAGCACTTCCGGGTGCGCTAACGCGTCGCGTCATATGACGCATTACGCGACAATGCAGGTCCAGAATATAGTCAAAATGTCTCCACCAACCAGCGGTCGGAATACAACCGCTTTCAGCAGTCCAAAAAGTTTGGTTAAATCTTAAGAGCGGGAGCAACTCAACTACATGGTGAGCGAGACGCTGTAGTCTCAAGAGCGGGCGGTAAACAGCTGAATGGCGGAAGAGGCAGAGAGTACCAAAAGCGGGCGGAATGGCAAATAAAACAGTAAAGGGGCGCCCCACGACAGCGTGTCTTCAGGTCAAACGGATTGTGGGACAAGGTCCAGAATGGAAGAGTCATCAAAAGGGAAAAAATTCCGCCGGACCCCGGGAGCCGGCCGCCTATGCCGGGGGCGATCTCAGGCCACACTAGGGCAACACGACTTGGGGAGGGGGCAGGAGCCAAGCGCCCCCTCTCAGTCCGCACCATCTCACCGCCCCTCGGGGGCCTCCGTCAAGCGGTTTAGGGAGGCACCGTATAACATTGTTTTCCAATGCAGTCAGGTCCACAAACGGACCCCACTTACTTTGAATAGTGAAGCTGCAGCAGGTGCAAATAAGGTTTAAACAGTGTTACAAGCGCTGCTTAGAACTCTGAAGTATGGCACTCAACATCCAGGACTTATGCCATTTGTGTAAGGCAGTGACATCGAAGCAACTCAGGGACAAAAAGCATGAACGAACATTCACGTATGAAAATCTTATTTGGGGAAGGGGTAGAATCCAAACGCCCCCTCCCAGTTCGCGCCACTACACCGTATGTGGAAAATCTGAAGCCATCGTTCTACAAACTCTCAACGCTTGCTATCAGTGCATGAGATTCATGCTCGATCGATTGAGCTAGCCGGATCGGGCAATAAAAAGTATAAAATAGTTATGTAAATAGTTATTTAATAAAATGTTTTACCCTGTTTCTTTGCTGGTGTGTTGTCTATATTTATAATATTTGCATAGGGTTTGTCGTTATTTTGGGCGGGGTGGGTGACGGAGTCGAGCTGTCTTGCAGCCCTCATGGTGTGGAGCTCAGTTCATTTCACTATTTTCGTATTTCTCATGAAGGGTTGTTCCTAATGTTTGTATTTTACCGAGGTCAAAAAGAGATCGAATTAGTGGTCTACTGATTTTGCTCGATTACTTTTATTTTTTTACACGATTTTTCACTATCTACAAAGACTAAACAGAGTATTGCGACTTTGTGCTTGTTTGTAAATAGAGAATGATCCAAAGAGAACCAATTCTAAAACAGTAAATGCTTGGATAGCAATCAATCAAATGGAGAGACAAGCAGGTACGACGGATTACAACGGGGGTAAAGGTCTGCGTTAACTACCGTTCACTATCTGCAAAGAGAGAGTACTACTAAGAGAAAAGAGGGGAGGGGGGGGCAGCGTTCAAAGCACATCAGCATGCATAAACACGAAAACGTTTTTACCTATCACGTACTTGACATTTGACAGCTTTTGATATTTGCTATTAAAAAACCATTGAAATTCACAGAAAAAAACATAGGTTATAGTCGATATATAGTTAGGAATTTGCATTTACAAAACCTTGAAAATTCAATGAAAAAACCATTGGTTTTAGGCCATATATAGTTAGGGATTTGCATTTACAAAACCTTATTTTACTCGCATAAAACCATTGAAATTCCATATATAGTTAGATGCGCTAACTATATATCGCGCACCCGCAATCCACTGCTGATGATGTCACATATTACATCATTCATGACATGGTCAGTGACATCACTGATGACATCACTGATGACAACTGAAATGACATCACTGATGACATCTCATTTGACATCACTGATCACATCACTGATGACATCACTCATGTGATAATACAATGAACCTCTTCAGACTCTAATATAACCTTACATACACTCAGTATAAACAGACACTCACAGACTGTCACTCATCCATGGAGTTACTCACACACCTAGTCAGTCATGCAAAGAATCAATCACACCTCCATTTCCTCAACTATACAGTTATACACACCTTACTTATTCAAACATATTCTAACACATATTTACTCTCTTATACAATCCCTGATACAAGCTCACAGTGATCCATACAGCCACTCACACATTCACTGGCTCTTATCCACAGTTATTTATATATGTCAACTCTCACATGTATTGTGAAACCCGGCCTTGATCTCACAGACATGAACAACTTCAGACCGGTCTCGAATCTTCCGTTCCTAGCCAAAATTCTGGAAAGATGTGTGCTTTCACAGTTAAACCAACACTTAGAGAATTCTAACCTACTGGATCCTCTCCAATCCGGGTTCAGAAAGGGCTGCAGTACGGAAACCGCTATCCTAAATGTCCTTGATGACTTGCACATGTCACTTGACTCCAACCAATGTAGCCTCCTCATTCTCCTTGACCTCTCGGCTGCGTTTGACACAGTTGATCACTCCCTCCTACTTAATGTCCTCCGAGAAAGAGCGGGCATCGAAAACACAGTCCTAAAATGGTTCGCCTCCTTTCTTAACAACCGCTCTCAAAGAATAAAGATCAATAGTTTCGAGTCAGACCCCCTCCCCATCAACAGAGGTGTTCCCCAAGGATCAGTACTCTCCCCACAACTTTTCAACATCTACATGGAACCCCTCACCTCTCTCCTAAGGAACTCTAACATCCCCTTCCACCTGTACGCGGATGACACTCAACTCTACTTGGAAACCACTTAGATCGCTGACATTCACAGACTTAATGCTACACTCATGGAGGTTCAACACTGGCTCTCAGCCAACCACCTCAAACTGAACGAAGAGAAAACGGAAGTCCTCCTAATTTCGAACAAAGATGAAAACCCACAAATAGTGGAATGGCTCAAAGCCTTAAATGCCCTCAATGTCTCTCTTACTCCAACAGACTCAGCAAAATCACTAGGAATCACTCTCGACCCCAAACTGGACATGAAGAAGCACATCTCCAATACCGCCAAAAGCGCGTTCTTGAACTTGAAACTTCTCTACAAAATTAAACCCTTCCTCCCACCCAAAGATCTGAAACATGCCACCCAGGCACTTGTGCTCTCAAGAATTGACTATGGCATTGCTGTACTGACTGGAACAGCCAAGTCACACCTGGGACCCCTCAACTCCACCCTCAACGCTGCCGCAAGAATGATCACAGGAACAAAGAAATTTGACCACATCTCACCGGCACTCAAAGAACTGAAATGGCTCCCGATTGACCAACGAGCCAACTTCCGCACAGCTTGCCTCACACATAAAGCCTTGCATACAGGCAAACCAGAATACCTGGCCTCTAAACTCAAAAGGGCTGGTCAATCCAGGAACCTCAGAAGCTCCAACACACTCCTGCTCATCCCGCTGAAATCACAGAAACGCAAGACCTCAAACAAATCTTTTGCGGGGAACGCTCCCAGGATTTGGAACTCCATCCCCCCACATATCAGAACGACCGCCTCCTTCCCACAATTCAAAACGCTACTCAAAGCCCTCTTCCTTGAACGCTCCGGTGCTTAGCGAGAAGCCCATCTCCCAACAGCAGAAATCTGATAGCCTTTGCGGAATTCAGAACTAACTGATTCGCCCCCGAACTCCGTCTCTTACTGCGTTATTATTGTTGTTGTTCTGTTGGTGTACAGGCTATATTTCCCTCCTATCGTTTCTGATTCTTGTTTTCCATGCTTATTGCCCTGGTTGCATCTCTCTATTTGCTGTGAAGCGCTCTGATACCCTCGGGTCCAGCTAGCGCTATACAAAACTTCAATAAATAAATAAAAATAAAATAAATAAATATTGTGTTTTACATATGTATTTACTTGCACATGTAGCACTGAGATATCCATTCACTCACCAACACACCCATGCACAGTCAACCACCCATATAGCTGTTTCCACATGCACTCTTGAACTCATACACCTAGTGAATCAACTGCTTACACATCTATGCACAGAGTCACACACCTCCCAGCCACCCACACACACACTCAGCCTCCCATTCAAATACTTGGGCAACCAATCAATAACCCATATAGCCACTCTTGTAGCTACTGATCAACACATGCAGCAGCTTACACAACAACAGACATACTGATGCACAAATTAAGACAGTTTAGTCACTAACCCATGCACTCAGTGAGACACATTTAATCACTCTTTCATACAGTCAGTCATGCACCTACTAAATTCTTCATCCAGACACTTATACATCCACTCATTCTTCAATATGTAAAACATATTTAAACTTTACAGAAACATAGTCACTGGATGTTGTCATCAGTGATGTCATCAGTGATGTCACTGACCATGTCATGAATGATGTAATATGTGACATCATCAGCAGTGGATTGCGGGTGCGCGATATATAGTTAGCGCATCTAACTATATATGGAATTTCAATGGTTTTATGCGAGTAAAATAAGGTTTTGTAAATGCAAATCCCTAACTATATATGGCCTAAAACCAATGGTTTTTTCATTGAATATATATATATATAGATATCTATATATATATATATATATATAGATATATAGATATATATATATCTATATTCACAGAAAAAACCATAGGTTATAGACCATATATAGTTAGGAATTAGCATTTACAAAACCTTGAAAATTCACTGAAAAAACCATAGGTTATAGACCATATATGGTTAGGAATTCGCATTTACAAAACCTTATTTTGCTCACACAAAACCATTGAAATTCCATATATAGTTAGTTGCACTAACTATATATCACGCACCCGCAATCCACTGCTGATGATGTCACATATTACATCATTCATGACATGGTCAGTGACATCACTGATGACATCACTGATGACATCTCAAATGACATCACTGATGACATCACTGATGACAACATCCAGTGACTGTATGTTTCTGTAAAGTTAAAATATGTCTTACATATTGAAGAATGAGTGGATGTATAAGTGTCTGGATGAAGGATTTAGTAGGTGCATGACTCACTGAGTGCATGGGTTAGTGACTAAACTGTCTTAATTTGTGCATCATTATGTCTGTTGTTCTGTAAACTGCTGCATGTGTTGATCAGTAGCTATATGAGTAACTATATGGGTTATTGATTGGTTGCCCAAGTATTTGTATGGGAGACTGAGTGTGTGTGTGGGTGGCTGGGAGGTGTATGACTCTGTGCATAGATGTGTGAGCAGTTGATTCACTAGATGTATGGTTTTAAAATTGATTGCATGTGGAAACAGCTGTATGGGTGGTTGACTGTGTGCATGAGTGTATTGGTGAGTGAATGGATATCTCAGTGCTACATGTCAAAGTGAGTACATATGTAAAACACAGTACATGTGAGAGTTGACATATATAAATAACTGTGCATAAGAGCCAGTGAATGTGTGAGTGGCTGTATGGATTATTGTGAACTTGTATCAGGGATTGTATAAGAGAGTAAATATGTGTTAGTATATATTGGAATAAGTCAAGTTTGTATAACTGTATAGTTGAGGAAATGGAGGTGTGATTGATTCTTTGCATGACTGACTAGGTGTGTGAGTAACTCCATGGATGAGTGACAGTCTGTGAGTGTCTGTTTACACTGATTGTATCTAAGGTTATATTAGAGTCTGAAGAGGTTCATCGTATTATCACATGAATGATATCATCAGTGATGTGATCAGTAATGTCAAATGAGATGTCATCAGCGATGTCATTTGAGATGTCATCAGTGATGTCATCAGTGATGTCACTGACCATGTCATGAATGATGTAATATGTGACATCATCAGCAGTGGATTGCGGGTGCGCGATATATAGTTAGTGCAACTAACTATATATGGAATTTCAATGGTTTTGTGTGAGTAAAATAAGGTTTTGTAAATGCGAATTCCTAACTATATATGGTCTATAACCTATGGTTTTTTCAGTGAATTTTCAAGGTTTTGTAAATGCTAATTCCTAACTATATATGGTCTATAACCTATGGTTTTTTCTGTGAATTTCATTGGTTTTTTAAAAGCTAATATCTATAGCTGTAAAATATATTCTTTATTAAGTGACGTATCACGTAGCCCGTGAGACGCCTCATGATGCATAGCATAACCGTGACGTATCGTCTCTGCAGCGCAAACCAAACCCAAAACATAAGCACGCCAGAACACGCTTAAAGATATATATATATTTATTTAACCTTAATTAGACAAAATCCACACGTGCACATATCACAAACGTTCAAAAAACACAATATGTCGGACTCCCGTTACGCTGCCGGTTAGCTGCCCGGTTAACGTACCAGGAAGCACCTTTACCGCGAAAAATCGCAATTTTTTTTTTCTTTTGCCCCGCAGGGAACTTTAATAGCCCCCTCATCAATCCTAGGGGTTCAGGAGGGGTCTGCCTTACCCCTTTCATTCATTTACACCTTTTTTTTTTCCACCTCTTGTCTCTCGATCCTACAGAGAGACAAGATGGCGGCCGCTCCAGACTGTTTACAATGTTAACAGCCTGAGCTTCCCCTCAGACTCCCGTTACACTGCCGGTTAGCTTCCCGGTTAGCTGCCCGGTTAGCTGCCCGGTTCGCGTACCAAGACGCGCCTCTACGGCGAAAAAATTGTTTTTTTTTTTTTTTGGGCCCCGCGTGGCTTTATAATATCCCCCTCATCAATCCTAGGTGGTCAGAAGGGGTCTACCTTGCCCTCTTTCCTTCATTTCCCCCTTTGTTTTGGCCTCCTCTTGTCTCTCGATCCTACCGAGAGACAAGATGGCGGCCGCTCCGGACTGTTTATAATGTTGACAGCCAATCAGCTTCTCCTCAGACTCCCGTTACACTGCCGGTTAGCTTCCCGGTTAGCTGCCCGGTTAGCTGCCCGGTTCGCGTACCAAGACGCGTCTCTACGGCGAAAAAATCGGAATTTTTTTTTTTTTTTTTTGGGCCCCGCTTGGCTCTATAATATCCCCCTCATCAATCCTAGGGGGTCAGAAGGGGTCTACCTTGCCCCCTTTCCTTCATTTCCCCCTTTGTTTTGGCCTCCTCTTGTCTCTCGATCCTACCGAGAGACAAGATGGCGGCCGCTCCGGACTGTTTAGAATGTTGACAGACACCGGAGAGCCAATCAGCTTCGCATCGCAAAGTTTCGTTACGCGAAAAGTACGCGAACCGGAGCGCTGCCCGGAGCGCTGTTACAGATATATATCTTATTTTAAACGTTAATTTCTCAAAATCCACTGAAGCACATATATTGAGACCTAGCAAAGGCACATCGGGCTAACAGTCCCTACAATTTTGCCAAGTTTCGTGCAAATCCATTCAGCCGTTCGAGCTAAAAGTGAGGCCAACCGCCCTTTGGAAAAATGAATGGGAAAAACGCGTTTTGGGACCCCCCTTTTTTCTCAGCCCCCCCTTGACGACCCCCCCCCAAATTTTCAGGGGCTGCTCAGAAACAAAATGTGCCATTTTCCTGAAAATTTCAGCCGATTCCGTCCACAAACGCCAAAGTTATTAGACATAGAATTTTCAAAAGTTCCATAGAGAAAAAATCCTAACTATATATACCTACTGGCTATCGCCAGTAGGTAATATATATATATAATATATATATATATATATATATATATATATATATATATAGCAAATGGAGAAAAGACTTGATAAATACGAGGATGAAATCAAGCAAAAGAAGAAGAGCAAGTTCCTAAGAGATAAACAGGATTATGCCAGTGGGCGGATTCTAACCTTTGGGAAGAAATATGATGTGGCAATCAAACAGTTTAAACAGCTTGCAGGGCAACAACGTAATGTCACGGTTTCTGAATCAGGCTCGGAAACCTACTCAGATCTTGATGAGGTACTGGATGCAAGTGGAAGGAGTGCACTATCTTTCAAACCTTTGGAAGAATATGATTTTTCACAGTCAGCAATGATACTAAGGGCAAGACCACCAAACCGAACATACGGAAGAAGAGGCGGAAACACAAGAGGAAAACCACAAGGCGCAGGGGGAGGAAACACAAGAGGAGCAATGTCGCATGGGAAGACACCACGAATGAACAAGCAACAGTGATGGGTGAGCCCAATTTGACTATAGTTAACATTTCCTCCCACACCTTGACTATGGCCGAAAAATTGGTTTTGGAGTTGGGCTTGACTTTCTGCCCTACAGCCAATTTCGATTACAGCCAAACCAGAATTGATGTTTTCCTTTTTGTCCGTAAATTGAAATTAATGAAAATGTTTTTACTAAAGAAAAAACGTGCGCTTGAGCAAGGGAGTAATGATACAGTTTGGAGCACACAGGTGTCTAATGTTTTACAGATTCAGGATGTTGACAGCCTAGCAAGTGCCTTTGAATTGTGTGGTGAAGATGTGAGTGGTTTGGATGATTTGGAGATACTTGACAGAATGGGATTGACGCTAGGAGGACGTAGTGCAACAGGACATAGGCCCAAATCTACTTTTAATCCCATTACACCACATGATAACCTAGAGACATTTCATGAAGTAGTCAGTAGGGATCTTCTCTCTTTATGGGAGAAGAGCAAGAACAAACAGGCTCACAACCTCACAGTGGAACAGAGAAAAGCACTGAGCACGCTAAATGCTGACCCATGCTGCATAATCAAACCCTCAGACAAGGGTGGTAATGTTGTTTTGTGGGATGTCAATCTGTATAGACAGGAGGCGAGGAAATAGTTGGAATTATCAGGCAACTATAGAAGATCTAACAGGGAAGAGTATTTGACAAGCATTTCTATTTATCATGACAAACTTAGAAACTGGAGAGGCAAGAACCTACTTTCTGAGTCGGAATTCAGATTTTTATGTGTGCAGCATCCAGTCTCCCCTTGTTTTTACATGTTGCCCAAAGTCCACAAGGACGAGACCAACCCACCTGGTAGGCCCATTGTATCGGCGAATGACAGTCTCCTAGAGAGCACCTCTATTTTTCTGGACACTTTTCTTTTCCCGTATGTACTCAACCTTCCATCGTACTGTAGAGACAGCACAGATTTCCTCACTAAGATTGAGGGCATCAGATGGGAGGACAGTTTATTTTTGGTTACAATAGACGTGGTCTCTTTGTACACGTGTATCAGACACGTTGATGGTTTGAAAGCATGCAAACATTTTCTGAGAGACAGGTCTATCTTCTATATAAAACAAACGGAAATGCTACTTGAAATGTTGGAATTCTGCCTTATGAACAATTTCTTTCTGTTCGAGAACAATTGGTTCAAGCAAGAGGTGGGCACTGCGATGGGGAGTTGCTTTGCTCCCAGCTTTGCCTGCATGCTGATGGGGTGGTGGGAAGAGCAAACCCTATGGTCAGAGGATAATGTTGATGTCACTTGCCATATTGTGTTTTATACCAGCTACATCGACAACATCTTTCTGATCTGGTATGACCAAAGATCAGATCTGAATAAATTCCTTCTGAACATCAATAGGAATGATGTGAATCTGAAATTTACTAATAAAATAGACTACTCAGAAATGGATTTCCTAGATGTCACAGTTAGAATAGTAGAGGGAACTATTCAGACAAATCTTTACAGAAAACCTACCTCTCGTAACAGCATTTTACATGCCAAAAGTCACAACCCAAACAGCCTCAAGGACAGCATTCCGTATGGAGAATTTTTGAGAGCTAAACGTAACTGTAGCTCGAATGACAGTTATGAGAAGGAACAGACCACGATGACCCAGAGGTTTAAAGCCAGGGAATACTCAGACCAGGTACTCCTGGTAGCCAAAGAGAAAGATAAAGCAAGGAAAAGGGAGACACTCTTGAGCAAGAAAACAGCTAGTGACCATAATAACCTGGGCTCCAACAATGTCAGGATGATAACAACGTATAGTGTGGAAGCAGGCAAGGTACGAGAGATACTGAGAAAACATTGGCATATGGTAAAGAGTGACCCAACGATAGGAAAATTGATCAACAGACAACCACAGCTGACCTATAGGAAGGCACGCTCCTTAAAAGATATGCTAGTGAAGAGTTATTTTGAGGGTCCAGTCAAGAAAAATAATTGGCTGAAAGAGCAGAAAGGTTTTTACAAATGTGGCAAATGTAAGGCCTGTGCTACTAGTAAAAATGTGAAATCCTATCCCCTCCCCACTGGCAAGAGCGAAAACATTGGGAAATTCATGAATTGTAACACTGACCATTCTGTATATGTGATTGCCTGCCCATGTGCCAAGTTCTATATTGGGAGTACCATCTAAGCATGGGCGGAAAATCAGTTTCGCTCGGGGATTTTGCGGATTTTTGGTAAATTCGCAATCCGCGAGATTCGTGAATCTCCCGCAAAATCCGCAAATCCGCGAGCAGTGGATTTTGCTCGCACTGCTCGCACTGTTCGCGTGAGTTCGCGGCTTCCCAGTACAACTTCGCGCCCCGCGAATAAGTGCAAAATTGGAGAAATACGATCTTAGCAAAACTGAAACTACTTACCAGGTTCAAAAGTTCAGGCTCATCATTAGTAGCCATTTCCTGTAGTGCTTCCTGAGGGGCCCCCCCAGAGTTCAGTTGCCAGTTGCAACTATTATGTGACCCTGCTCTGGACCTCAGAATAGTTACACATATGCCACAAAGGTCCTGAATTACAGCTAAGGGAAACAAGCAGGAGCCAGGCTGGAAGTTCAAATCCATTAATCAGCCCCTAATTCATTATTGTCAGTTGGGGCAGGGCAGGTGTTGTAACTAATTTTGCAACAATGAAAGCACTTAGCAAGTGCAAAAGATCACTAATCAGGAAGCACTAAGGAAGCAGGTGCCAGCTAAAAAAATATTCTGTGACACATTAATCAGCCCCAAATTAATTCAGGTCACTTGAGGCAGGGAAGGTGTGCTTGCGTTGCCACAATAATGTACACTGACTGGACAACCAGAGGGTGCTGTGATGAAACAGAGGGTGGCATGGGTGGGCCAGAGGGTGGCATGAGTAGTCAGAAAGTGGCAGTGGTGACAGAGAGTGGCAGTGATGAAGAAGAGTGTCCCAAACAGGCTGGACACGTAGAAACAACAAGTTCGCGAAACTTGCGACCCGACAGGTAAGTTCGCAATTTGCGAAAGTGTACAAAACCCTCGCGAACTGGCAGAAACCCGCGCAAACACAAAAACAAAAAAATCCGCAAATTCGCGAGAATTCTCGGATTTTGCGGATTGCGAGTTCGCAAATCCGCAAAATTCGCGAACGCGAGATTCGCAAAATTTGCCCATGCTTAGTACCATCTTCCCAATCAAGAAACGAATTTTGGAACAAATGAGGGCAATCAAAAATGTTAATATATCTTATGCTACTGCACGCAACTGGTTACGTTTCCACAATAGTGATGTTAACCAATTTTCCTTTTTTGGCATTGACAGAGTTCCAGTGAATCCCAGAGGAGGTAACCGTCTCAAACAGCTACGTGTCCTGGAATCCTGGTACATCATCCGTCTGGATTCAAGAAACACCTTTGGTTTGAATGAGGATGAGGAGTTATACGTGCATATTGGCTGAGAACCTTATGTTAAGCCGGAAGATCTGCCTTCACACTGCACTTGATCCTCATTTCGCCCCCCTTTTTACTGCTTCCTTGACCCGCCCTCCCCCAGCTTTTGTGTTTGCAAAGTCCTACTCACAATCCCGTCCAGAGAGGGCTCTCTTTGTTTACGGGTATACAGTTGGAAGCTTCACATCCAAGCTTAGAATTAACGTCAACCTCTGGACCACTTCGGGCCAGCACATGGGCGAGCTCACACTAGAGAGCATCCCATCACTATCATCAATAAGATAACAGTTTTCCCGACTCCCTCACAGGCACGTTCTTACTTCACAATTTTATTTGCACAATCACACCAAAATTGACTGTTGTTGCATGCCTGGCTAGGCGAACTACAGTCAGTACAGGGTTCACGTTTTGTATAACTCACGGTGCTGAAAGAGGCATTTTGGCACCTTGTCACCCTTAATTTCTTTTATTTTGACCACCTCTCCGGAGTGGCTCTTCTCAATACTGGAGCAGTCCGTTATTTAAACTGTGTAGGACCCCCCGCCATGGGACACGTATTTTCTCATTGGACTACATTATAGCTATTGTTATTCAATAGATAGATTGATTGGCCACATGGCCGAGATTCGAAACCCACCTCTCACTTTACCTTTTGACTATTAAATTTAAGGTGTAAAATAGAGCAGGATGGACATGAAGTGGTGCCAACATATGGACTCTAAGAGGATTCTGGGAATCATAGGCCACTTGGCCATCACTATTATTATCATTGTCATTATCATCACTGTTATCATTTAATTTTGTTACCTTGGATCAAATGAAAAATTAATATGACCAGTATAAACAAATATGATAATATGAAATACACGTGAATAATGTTCATGTATTTATTTAATTATTGACTCATTTAAAAATATTTGATTCCAGTAGTGTTTAAATTGTGAGACCGTGTACCACTGAGTCTGTCTTCTACCCCGTTTGTAGTTTCACAAATTGTAGTCATTGATATTTCTGTGGTCCTTCCTCAGTTTCCACCACTATTCTTGAGCACTTTTTTATAAAATGGGGATTGTGTGTTTATGTGGCTGGCTATCGAAGAAGACCGTTTGGTCGAAACACGTCGCCAATTAACGCAAATTTCTACACGGACCCTGGTGTGCGAGTCTTTTTGTGGTTCCTGGGAAATGTACTTGCTGTGGGGAGCCTTTTCGCATATATATATATATATATATATATATATATATATATATATATATATATATATATATATATATATATATATATATATTATGGCTGAGATACCCGCCACCCCCTCTCAACACAATCCCCAAGAATGGGAATACGGAAACATTTCTGAACTTTTGGAAGGCGGGAGGGAGTTACCCTCCCGGCCGTATTTATTAAAATATGAAACAAAATTAAAACATTAAAATAACAGTTTCATATCATGTACAATTTCATTTCCATATTACGATGTTTTGGCTGACCTTAACATATTTCTAATACAAAGGTTCTCCTAGCCGATACTAACATCCTACAAATACATTCTTAAATTGAAATTGTACATCCTAACGTTAAGGGCCAACGGCAAGGTCGTAACCGGTGTCAGATCCCTAAACCAGAACTACCCCCTCACTTGTGAGGGGCGGCCGCACAGAGGACTGTACCTCATGTGCACATACCAATTTCCCTTGTCTTGACGGGGGCCCCAATTAACTCGACGCCATTTTATGGTCGTCCGAGGACTCGTGTGAGGTGTCTAGAAGGTAGCGTAGACCCCCCTCCCCACCCCACACAACTTACCACATCTGCCGTCGCAGATGTCCTGGCCCCGGGAAATTCCCAGGAGGGGCCCGTAGCCCCTCCTATCCAGGGAGGGGCCTTGACCGCCTTCCCTTTCCTTTCGGCGTCCCATCCTTAGAAGCCACCGCCTCCCCGTTGAGGGGCCAATGGCCACCTCCCCCCGGGCGCTCCCATCCGTAATGGGTGACGCCCCCCCCATAGGGATCTTCCAATTACTGCTCACCGATCATGACCTTACCGCCACAGGCCGGATAGTTGACCGGCTATCCGGACCCCCCACAAAACTCCTACCTAAAGGTCGTGCTGTAAACTCTTTAGCCAGGCTACGAGGTCTCCTATGAGTAAAGAATTCCCCACCCGGGACAAATGGACCCCATCCTCCAGATACATACTGTCCCCCCTAATACAACCATGAGGAATCGAATGCAATGCACTTGTACGAAACAGTCTAGCCAACTTGTTATTCACCTTCTTCACCGAATGATTTATAGCAGACACAGAATTCGCCCCCGCCACACTTTTCGTGGAATCATATGGGACCATGCAATCGTGCACCCTGGAACCCTTCTCGCCAACCAACTTACTGTGGATAGTATCGCCTCGAGAAGTAGTCGTCTACCAGTGGTCACCAAATCATTGCCCCCAAGATGCACTATGATTATAGATGGCGGTGACCTTGTCCGCCCTAACAAACCCTCGACAAAAGGTTGAAACTGGTCAATACAGAGCCCGCCCCTTCCGTAGAAGGTCACCCTGTACCCGTATTCCCCAGCCATGTGAATCATGTCACCTGCTTTGAATACGTCCGCGGCACGCCTCACGTATGAGTGGCCCACGACCCACACCACTTTTTCCTCAGCCGGTGATCTTTGACCGCTGGTTCCCAGGTGTCGGGTCGACTGCACAGTCCGCCCCGCCTGGTAAGCTTGCGAAACTGTAAACCAAACAAAAACAAGAAGCGTGAGTACATGATTACAGCTTCACAACATGTGCAACCGCACATACCTTTTGTAACAATTTGAGGACCAACGCCCCAATTGTTTTACTTTTTCCACACTCAGACCCCTGGCTGTAGCCTCTGTAGCAGCCCCTATCCGGAAGGAATGGGTCCCAAAATCGCCCGGGTTCAAGCCCGCGGCCGAAATTGCCATTGCCAGCACCCGCTGGAACTGAAACCTCGTCAGTGGGGTGGCATCAGTGTGTCTCAACAGGGTCCCCCCCCATGATGCCGCCCTCTGCGCCAAATATTCCTCAACGCATACGACGGGGCACATGGGAGATCCGGGACTCCGATGGACTACTACGCTGTCCCCGATCGCATCCTGATCGGTCTTGGACCTGGCAAACGAGACAACCATCGTGTCCCCCTTAACTTGCACGTGCTCTCGGCACAGTCCCCCCCCTGTATCCTGGTTGTTCCTTGCCACCAGTTCGCTTACCCGCATAGCCCCATGGAATGCTAATGCAAAAGCGGCCCGGAATAACACTGTTTCAGACTGGGATGAACAAGTCGCAGGGAGAACGGAAAATAACAGGGCCAACCTTTCCAGACCTATCGGGTGCCTTTCATCTACTCTGCGACCCTCAAGGCGTTGCCACCCACGCAGCGCTTTCTGTACTACGAAAGATGCAGTAGGGTCCTGGATACCATGAGCCCGCGCCATGAAGGAAATGGCGGCCCGATGCCTCTGGGCCGTGGCTACCGATTTGCCTGCCTGATGTAACGACAGCAAAAACTTTACAACAGACTCTTCCTGGCCCCAAAACTCCCCCCTAGCAGAACCCAAAAAGGACCAATAGGAACGGAACGCCCCTTCATATGCCTTCCTTGTCCTGGGTGCTAAACTCTCTCCCACGAGGTTTTGTAGTTCGGGGCACCGAGAGACCAGAGAGCTTCGGGGAATGGCGCCGACACCGGGTCCGCTGTGGGCAGAAAACCCCAGAAGGCCTGCATACGGAAACGAGAAAGCGCATCAGCAGCCTGATTCAGTACTCCTGGCACATGTCTCGCTCTAAAGAGCACGTTCAATTGCATACATAGTAAAACAATTTCCTTGAGCAATCTCAGAATCCATTTGCATCGTGCTGCCTGACTATTGATACACTCAACCACGGTCATGTTATCCGACCAGAACACCACAGAGTGATCCCGAAACCCCTCAGGCCACGTTTGTAGGGCCACCAGAATAGGGAACAGTTCGAGAAAAGCAATGTTACTCGTCAGCCCACACTCGTGCCACCATGACGGCCACCTTTGAGCCGACCAGTGATTACCGAATATGGCGCCAAAACCTATACTCCCCGCCGAATCTGTCCACAGCCCCAACTCCTCGGAGGACACCGCCGGCTTGCTCCAGACAACCCGACCATTGAAATCCGCCAGAAATGCCAACCAAATGCGCATGTCCTGGCGAATCTCGGCCGAGAGCCTCGTGCGGTGGTGCCCCTCTTTAAGACCGACCATGGCTTGTGCAATCGAGCGGGAGAAAGGGAGGGCCATTGGCATTACTCTAAGGGCAAAATTCAACTGACCCACCGTTTGCTGTAATTGATGCAAGTTCACGTTGGTTTCCCGAATACATGTTTCAAGGGAGGCCCTGAATTTTCCCACCTTTTCTTTGGGCAACCGGAAACAACCTTCCAATGAATCGAGCTCTATTCCGAGAAACTCGAGAGAAGTTGATGGCCCCACAGTCTTACCTGGTGCCAATGGCACACCAAACTGATTCATCAGATCACAAAATTCTTTTAAAGCTTGTGCACATTCTGGATCCCCGGCTGCCCCCAGGAACAGAAAATCGTCAAGATAATGCATAACATGTTGAAACCCCGTCATTCTTGTGAATACCCATTGCAGAAAACAACTGAATTTCTCAAAATAAGCACAAGATATGGAGCATCCCATTGGCATACATTTATCCATGTAATAGCGACCCTGAAACATAAAACCAAGGAGACGCTGATCGTCTGGGTGTACCGGGAGCAACCGGAACGCTGACTCGATGTCTGATTTGGCCATCAGCGCTCCGGGCCCCAGGCGATTCAACATGGCGACGGCCTCATCGAAAGATGCGTACCGCACCGAACACACCTCCGGGTCTATCGCATCATTCACCGAAAGACCTCTCGGGGCTGACAAGTTATGTATTAATCGAAACTCACCCGGGTCCCTCTTGGGGACCACTCCCAAGGGGGAACAAACAAAATTAGCAACTGGTGGTATGTCGAATGGTCCGGCAACCCGACCCCGGGTCACCTCTTTCACAATCTTCGCCTGTACTACCGCCGTATTCTGCAGGACCGACAGTTGGTTCCTACAATGTGCCTTACCCTGAAAATTCCCCACTGGGATGCGGAAACCATACGAAAACCCGTCTCGCAACACCCCAGCGGAGACATGATCCGGGTATTCATTGAGCCAAGGAATCATTGCCATGGTATCAACCGGGGTAGGTAAAGGCGCCCCTCGGACTATTTCAGACCTGTTTGGCGCTTCCCTTACCTCCGTTATCACCCGTTTTGGCTCTGCACATGGTCTCAGGATGCGAGGACTGCCCACACCCCCCACAGTCGTGCCTAAACTTGCATGACCCCTGGGGCCTTGTACACTTTCCCCTGTTAAAATTCCAGCAGATCCCTTTTTTGCCTGTATTGCCACTCGACCTTGAGTGATGCTCATTACCTGAACCCGCCCGAAAGGGCGCCCCAGATGAATGGCGGGAAAACTCTCCCCCGTTTCCCCCCACCAATGGTGCCTTTAACATGCCTGATTTCTCCATCTTTTGCCATGAAATGGAGTCATAACAATCCCACGTCAGAGATGTGTCGAACTCCTTGGCCTTCCGAAAAACATTATCATAACAAAACCACTGACTGCCCTCGTATGACTGAGAAAACTCCATAATACGTGTCTGGTACACGGGTAACTCGGCCAACAGTTCAGGCCTTCGTTCCCCCATAATTGAAGTGAATATGCCAAACGCTCTGCCCCAATTACCTATGTTTTCATCGACCTTAAAAGCGGCCATCTTGGCGCGCCAAACACTCGGGTGCAAAAACTCTTTTTGACCCTTCACATGCTCGATCTCATAATGATCAGTTAGCAAAGAAAACATGTTTACATACTTCTCAGCCCACACCCTCTCCTTGATTTCAATCGGAATATGCTGAGCCACTTTCTCCCTTCTCGAGGGTACGGACCCCTCCCCCGCAATCGGCAGTAGCCGCTTACCTGAACTAGAAGCTGTAACCGTAGTCGCTGCCGAACTCGTGCCCGCTGCGGTTTCACCCACTGGAGCCTGCGGGGGAACAAAAGGACATGGTGCCTTTGCAGCCTCTCTTGATTGCCGCAACTGCCTCATTACTGCCCTGGCGTCATCCGCCGTGGTGCCCTCGCTATCTTTCCCCAACCACGCTGCCAGCTGTGCAGCCAACTCGGGAGGCATATCCTCCCCGTTCACAGGGGTGACTACAACGGGAATTGGTTGCCCCTCCTTCGGGACCGGGATCGGCGCCTCAGTCGGTGTATCGGGGAGCGCCGGCGGCGCCTCGGGAACCGGGATCTCTCCCCCAGTTGCCCCCCTCTTGGACCTTCTACCTCTCCCGCTAGGGACTACTCCCGGCAATGCTGGTCCGACGACTCGCTTTGGGCCCCCTACACCGTTCATTGCCGCCATCTGTTTCTTCATCTCGGCCATGTCTTTTACGAGCATGCGGAGCATCTGATCGGTACCGACCCGCTTTCCGACCTTCTTGCCCGGCATTCTCCAACGATGATTCTCTGAAAGAACAAAGACAAAAATTACAACGCTCAAAAATGGCTCTTCGTTCCGTCTCGAGCTCACGTGCAGCGGGGAGGTGCAGCTTCAGAGCACAGGAACAAGAGGATGCTACCTTGGCTTGACGCTCCTTTTATCCCTCTTCGGGCGGGCGTAAACCCGCCTCCGCCCGCCTCCGGGGGCGTGGCTGGTGGCTTCGGTGTCTAGGACAACCCACTCTAGGGCGGGAAAAAGCGCGCCCCGGCTACGCCGCTTCGGGCATACCAGCCGGGACTCGCCTCCCGCCCAAGATGGCTTCCCGGGGGGATCGGGGTACACCACCATACGTTCGGGGGGACCGATTGGTCGCCCCTTTCCAATATATGTTTACAAAGTCCGCTCTTTGCGTGCTGACTGCGGCCCCGAGGGAGGTGGCATTAATGCCAGCCGAGCACGCCGGTAATCAAAGTTCCAAAAGTTTCCAAAGTGAAGGGTGCTCTCAGTTCGCAAAAACACACGCAACTCCGCTGCTACTCCAAGGGTGTTTATTTACCTAACAACATGTTTCGGCTGCGGACAGCCTTGATCACGTTAGGTTGTCCTCAGTTTCAACCACTGATAAAGTATCGGTGAGGAAACATAGAAACAGGACTTTCAAAGTCTGGACCATCACATAACAGTAAAATGCATAGAACACTTATTATCCATAATCCAGGGTCATACACGAGATTGTGAACCCTAACAAGATATTATGCATATTTTACGGCGAAAAATCAAATCAATGTATGACAACGTAATTACATACAAGAAATAATCAAGTGTTATATATGCATGAGCAGCAGTAATACATGAAATTGATAGTGCTTGCTCTATGGGCAAAAAAGGATTTTGCATGCACGCTCGCCATTTCAAGTAGCAAAGAATTGGAAATTGCCGCCATGATTGTAGTTTGAACAGACGGCAGAGAACTGGGAAACGTATCCAAGTATGTTGACTTTTTTCTGAGGGACTGGGTACACGATCTTCCCAGTTATATAAAAGACACAAAAGATTTCCTCAAAAAACTATCAACTGTACAATGGGAAGATAATAATCTTGATCTGCAGAACGTACGTTTCAGCTCTGTCTCCTAGGGCATCAGGGTGTGCTGAAACATCAGCTGTAGTTTCATACAAATTATATTATAAAGACATATAGAGTCACTTGATAGGTGGTTGGATATTTATTCAACTGATTCAATGTTTGTTTTGGATGTTGCATTCACATCTTTGATCATATCCATATAGCTTTTCAACAAAAACATTGTTTAAACAATCCATTACGATAAGTATTTCCCTATTCCCAATGCATTTCGGCGGGTTGCGCCTTTGTCAAGGGATTGTTTTATCTGTAAAAACGATAATACATTTCATTATTCAACTGTTTTTTTCACCACCGTTAAAGACATATACCATACGTTCTAATGTCATTGTGTTACTCAAATGTTTAACTGAACCTTCTCGGTTTTCAAAAAACGTATATACGTGCACATTCTATACTTAACTCGGTCTACTTTTTTACACAAAACATAACCCATTTGTTTGGCTATTTATTTAACAAATCGGCTCGCGCTGTCAAATTCCATTAGCATCTATTTTATCTCAACGTTACTGTTTGTTAGGGTTCACATAGTTAACTATCTTCATACCGGAGATAAAAGCTCTCTAAGTACTCTGTTAAACCCTCCGTGGAGAGAGTCGCTTACCGTGTTGGCGTTCTTCGTTCGTTTCTACACGCTAAGCATGCTGGACGTTGTGATTCTAACGCGCGCAGGTTGTTCGTATATTTAAAGGGAACAATGCCTCTAAATGCTATCGTTCTGCTCTTAAAGGGGTACTGTGCTAATAATTACGACATTTCCCAAATTAGCAACATTTCCATCCTCTAAACATGTCTGATATAACTGTATTTACTCGTATGTTCATAAATAGCAAGCCAGTTCAATCCTGTCATTTAACCCTTTTGGTTTCATAGTTTGCAAGAAATAAATCCAGTGATTTTCTCTTTTGATCAAAGTCTTCCTGTTGTCTCTTTCTAGAGTTTTGTGCGCTTGTTCCAGAATGCAAGCTTTCAAATCATCAATTTGATGTTGCGCTTCCATAAAATGAGTTGCTACTGCTGATTTCGTCATTAGGGTTCTGATGTTACTTTTATGTTCATTCAGTCTTATCTTCAGTTTCCTCTCTGTTTGGCCCACATATTGCTTGTTACATGGACAGGTTAACAAATAAATGATATTGGTTGAGTCACAAGTTCCATTTACTTTGAGTTTTATCATTTTGCCATTTTGTGCATGGGGTATGCAATCGCCCTTCATGATATTTTTACAATTGTGACAGTTTAGACATGGTATTGTTCCCTTATATACAATAGGTGGTCCTTCTTTGATTTGAGGTTTGAGTAATTCTCCAATATTCTTTGATCTGGTGTGAGCAAAAAGAGGTTCTTCACTAAATAGCCCTTTAAAATCCGGTTCTGTAGCCAATAATATCCAATGTCTTTTGATGATCTTTTTGAATTGATCACTTTTAGTGGAAAACTTGCTCACGCAAGTGATTCGTTGATCTTCCTGTGTGCTCCTGGATATGAATAGTTCTTCTCTGCTTTTTCCTGCAATCCTTTGCTTTGCTTCCTTTAATATCACATCTGGGTATCCTCTGTTTCTGAATCTTTCTAACACCCGAGAGTAGTGGGTGATACCTAGGAGCACGGAAAGGAATTGAGCACTAATACACCCCAGCTGTGCACACCCCGCACCTTAAATACATTGTAAGATAATAATCTTTTCATTACCTTGGATGTACAATCCTTGTACACCATTATTGACCACAAACAAGGTTTGGAAGCTTGTGCGAGTTTTTTGGCAGGACGTCCACTTCGCTTTAGAGAACACAGTAAAATGCTGGTGGACATGATGTCATACTGTCTTTGTAATAACTATTTTCTCTTTGATGGGGTCCTGTACAGACAAACCACTGGGACAGCGATGGGTTCATGCTTTGCTCCCAGTTTTGCGAACCTTTTTTTGGGGCACTGGGAGCAAAGCATCCGCTCTGACTCAAATCTCGCCAAGTATTGGCAATATGTTAACACCTGGTGGCGTTACATTGACGACCTCTTCATGATTTGGAGGGGGTCCTTGGAAATGGCACAAGAATTTGTAAGAAATCTCAATGTGAATGATCTGAATATCATACTTATTAGTAACATCAGTAGCACTACGGCAGAATATCTGGATGTGAAAGTTGAGGTGATTAAAGGACAATTACAAACTTGCCTATTCAGGAAAGCCACTGCTGGCAACAGTGTCCTACATGCCCTGAGCAGCCATCCGGAGACTCTTAAGTGGAGTATCCCGTTTGGAGAACTGCTCAGGGCCAAAAGGAACTGCAGCACTAATGCAGCGTATGAACAAGTCAGCCTAGAAATGACAGCCAGATTTAGAGACAGAGGCTATCCAGCTTGGGTGATAAGAAAGGCTAAATCCCGGGCAGATGGTATTCCCAGATCTTATACTCTAGAAGAAAAGGCTCCTGAAATCTCATGTGAGGATGAACATACCCGTCTCATTCTCACGTTTAATACTGAATCCAAGCAAATTCAAAAAATCATATCCCAGAATTGGAACATTCTCACTGCCGATAATGTGATCGGCAATGATATCTCTAGCAGACCCCTTATAACATATAGAAAGGGGAGATCCATACGTGACATAGTGGTGAAAAGTGACATCACTGTCTACCCTAAGGTGCAGAATCTTGGGCTGGCTAGTTTCTTTCCCTGTGGTCATTGCAAAGCGTGTAGATTCAGCACTCATAAGAAAACTGTAGAGTACAATGGGATAAGAAAAGAACTCAAACAATTCTTGACATGTAGCACCACTTTTGTCATTTATGACATCGTCTGTCCATGTGGCCTGTGGTACATAGGCAGCAGTACCAAACAGGCCAAAAACCGTGTCCTTGAACACTACCGGGCTATTTCTAATAATAACGAAAAATACCCTGTAGCTAGACATTTTGCTGAAAAACATTTCTCCAATCCAGCACAGATGAGTTTCCATGTGCTAGAACAAATGGAAAGAAATCCCCGGGGAGGAGATAGGACTTTGAAACTAAGGCAAAAAGAGTCCAAGTACATAATAGAGTTTCAAAGTAAGGCTCCAGGAGGACTCAACCAGGATGAGGAGCTAGCAGTACATCTCAGGGACTAATCCGAGTCGATTTAGCATGATATGTATGTTTTTGCTCTGCTGTTCTATTGTCTCTAGGGTTCTATATGCTATTTTATTCTCTGTGCCTCTTTTTCCCTGTTTCTCTTTCTCCCTTCCATGTATGATTGCACTGTTTATTTTCATACTGATGCTCTTAGTGAATTTTTAACTAACATGTTGAGTTCTGATCTTATGTTCTCTCATGCTTTTATTTATAGATTGGCACCTAGTACGGGATCTCGTCACCATTTCACTTATCTGATGTTTCCTGTTATATGGAAAATTAATACACCACTTTTACGAGCACGACCACTCATTTCCTTTGACATCACGTCAGTTTCTTAAGAGCACGGTAGGCCCCGACGTGGGGGCAACCCTCTATTTCTGGACTTTGTATATTAGAACTTGGACCTCGTTATATATATTTTTTCTTTATATATTGCATAGTGTCACATGGAGGCCATCAGTGACACAAGCTCCGACAACAATGAACTCTAGTTGTGTATTTTACATATATAGAATTTTAGTGCAATGTTCAATAGTTTACTTAGAATCTGCCCGGTTTAATGTACTGTACTGCTATGTGCGTAACTCTGTGGAGATTATTGGCAATCTTGAAGGAGCACTATACTCAAGCTGTGTATTTTACAGACATAGTATGTTAGCGCATTCCAAGGTGACGCACACTTTATTTGTGTATATTTGTGTTCTTGCAGAATGTTTATTTTCTTTCTGTACGAGCGGCAGTCACCTCATTGACACGCATGGTTCTGCGTAGTTCTCTGCCGTCTGTTCAAACTATAATCATGGCGGCAATTTTCAATTCTTTGCTACTTGAAATGGCGAGCGTGCATGCAAAATCCTTCTTTGCCCATAGAGCAAGCACTATCAATTTCATGTATTACTGCTGCTCATGCATATATAACACTTGATTATTTCTTGTATGTAATTACGTTGTCATACATTGATTTGATTTTTCACCGTAAAATATGCATAATATCTTGTTGGGCTTCACAATCCCGTGTATGACCCTGGATTATGGATAATAAGTGTTCTATGCATTTTACTGTTATGTGATGGTCCAGACTTTGAAAGTCCTGTTTCTATGTTTTCTCACCGATACTTTATCAGTGGTTAAAACTGACGACAACCTAACGTGATCAAGGCTGTCCGCAGCCAAAACATGTTGTTAGGTAAATAAACACCCTTGGAGTAGCAGCGGAGTTGCGTGTGTTTTTTCGAACTGAGAGCACCCTTAATTTTGGGAACCTTTATAAAATATATATATATAGGTATATATATATATATATATGTATACACATTGGAAAACAAGGCAGTATCTGTGAGGCCTGCACAAATAACATGTAACATTTGTCCTTCACTGGGAACCAAACACCCTATTGTTGCGCTTGACTCTCAGAGAGTAGCGTTGCAGAGCAGTCTAAGGCTTACTCAAGGGAAGTGGTGTGGGATAGTAATCGCCATTTACAGGTATGCAGAAATAACACTCAATAATTGATTGTCCAGTCTGTACTTTACTTTATAAAAGTAATAGTACATTTATTAAACACACACACTACTCAAAACTATGCACCAATTAAAAAATATAACTTTGTGACATTGCAGAACATCCCCACCCCTTCTGTGGGAGTGGGGGGGAGGTGGTCTAGTACCACCACTCCCATGTATGCACTTCATCTTGCCCCCTAATGCAGTTAGTTGAACATAACCTGAAGCGAGGGCCCTGCGCACCGGCACTATCCCAGTGGCGACCCACCCCATTACCTAAACCAGCATTTAAAATAGCACACCTGCCCTTGTGCCACATAACCCTGACTGAGCATCCCATACTGACCATGAAGAATACACCATTACATCTTAGGGGGTAACAGTCTGGGTTCTTCTTCACCTAATGCATCAGCAAGAATACATGTTTAGGCATCCCTTTGAAATAAGGTACTTATTAGACTTGATAACAATTATAATGCATTGCAATTACAACCTCTAAAAGGCATCACAGATGAAATCACAGGATTAAACATATACAGCCAGATATGCCAGGAATGGCTTGCAAAATAACCACTCCTTGCTTATGACTTCACATTACACATGTGACTTATAGTCCCTCCATAGAAATACCATTAGCAAATGCACTTCTCATGCAATTGCACCTCTTTGCCTCCTGAGGATGCCCTCCTCCAGACATCCCCCAGCACAGCCTTCCATACATTGAAGCAGTCCCTAACACACCCCCAGCTGTAGAACAAAAATTCGAACCGTAGGATGCTTTAACTGTAGGCTGAGCACTTGTGGGGTTATTCCTTTAGAGTCCCCCAGAGACTTAGGGCGGAATTGGCTCTTCATGCTGGGGGGAGACTGCATAGGTCCTGCAGCTCCCCCGGCACCCTTGTACACTTTTGGCGATGACCCGATCCCCCTGGGGCGACCACTAACCAAGGAAACGCTGTTTTCCCTTGCAGGACGGTCCGGGCCTGCATTATGGGGCGCTCTCCTCCCAGCTCTTGAATATTAGAGCAGCACCTCCCCCGCTGCTCTGGGGAAAGCCGTGCTGCCCTTATTCCTGGTGCTTTCCGCCGCTTCTTGTCCTCCAGGTAAGTTGTTCAGGTGGGGGAGCTCACCCCCCGCTGGTCTGGTTGTTTTTCGGGGCACCTCCTCTTCCTTTTCAGGGTCCCTGTCCCACCCGGGAACCCCGCATGGTGCAATCCTTGGGGGACAGCCAGGGGAGCCCACTCCAGGCTGCCCCAATGGCTCCCCGCCCGGCCAGCACCATCGCACGCTGCCGCAAGAGCTGGCACCTCAGTTCTGGTCTGCCCGCTACAGCGGGCAGATGCGGAGACACCCGCTGGACCTCGGGGGGTGCGACGGCACTCCCCTGCCTTCCCTCACTTTGTGGCCCGGGTATGGGGTCCCGGGCCCCTCCCCCTCTTCACGGGGTGTGCACCAGCGCTCCCCGACTTGTCATCACGTTGGTGCCAGGAGATGGGTTCCCGGGCCATCAGGCACTCTTTCCCAGGAAGCACGACAGTGCTCCCCAACCTCTGCTCTTCCTCGGGGGCCAGTGCAGGCTCCTGGCAGCCCGCTTGCACATCTTAATGGGGAGCGCGATGGCGCTCCCCGGCTTTGCTTCTGGACGTTGGGGTCCAGAGTTGGGACCCCAGGCCCCCAAAGGCATACTTGCGGGGAGCTCAACCTCAAATGTTTCTCCCATTGTAGAAAGCCTATTCCATGTCACCACCCAGTTCTGCATAAGTCCTGTCAGACCATTCAATTTGTAGCTGCTCCTGGGCTGCGCACTCTAGGAATATCCTTGTGCAGCCCTTACACTTGTGCACACTCATGTACACACGTGTCTGCCAGTAACCAGCACGGTGCGCCTTGCTCTGGTTGCAGCGCAGTGGCCTACTCGCACCAGGGGGACACCGGTAAAATACAAATGCAGTCCCTTTCATCATGAGTTCACTGTGGGTAAGTCCCAACTTATGACACTCTCCCCCAGTAATAGCTCAACACATACACATAGGTGTTCAAAAAGCGATAAAAAAAATATATATATATATACATATATATATATATATATATATATATATATATATATATATATATATATATATATATATATATATATATATATATAGATTGGAGCACACAGGTGTCTAATGTATTACAAATACAGGATATTGACAGTTTGGCAAGTGCGTTTGAATTGTGTGATGAAGATGCGAGTGGTCTGAGTGACTCTGAGATACTTGACAGAATGGGCTTGACATTAGGAGGACGAAGTGTTACAAGTCACAGACCCAAATCCACTTTTAATCCCATCACACCACATGACAACCTAGAGACATTTAATGATGTTGTTACTAGAGATCTTCTCTCTTTATGGGAGAGTAGTAAGAACAGACACGCACATAACCTCTCGACATACCAGAGAGAAGCCCTCGGCACACTGAGGGGGTCATTATGATGGCGGATTCCCCGCATACTCCAGGCCGGCAGAAGCCACCGCCGGCCCGGAGTGTGCGGGGAATCCGCCGAGGAGGGCTGAAAGACCCACCGCCAAATTAGGATGGCCGGTGGGTCTCACAATCTGTCCTCCACTTTTCTGCCGCGGTCGGAAGGCGACCACGGCGGAAAAGCACTAACATGGCTGGCGGTGTCTATCAGACACCGCCAGCCATATTAGGATGTAGGGATAGAAATGCTTTTCCGCGGTGGCTTTTCCGCCGTGGAAAAGCATACGGACATTCACTTTGGGGGCCCGTTGTGGGCCCCCTGGGTGAAGGTTGCATGGGGGGTGCACATGGGGGGTACCTATGGTACCCCCCTGCCTTTGCGTGCACGAAGCGGCAGGCACCGCGCGGTGCCTGCCGCTTTGTGCATGCAAATGCACTGCTTTCATTTTTTACATTGCGGCGGGTGCTGCTTCAAGCAGCACCCGCCGCAATGTAAAACATACAGGATGTGACCGCCAGGGTGGCGGTCACATCCTAATTGCCATGGAGGGACCGCCGCTGCCCATGCGGATGGTCCCTCCTACTCAGGGGTGGCGGACGGACGCAAGTCTGTCCGCCATCCTAATCGACCCCTTAATGCTGACCCCTGTTGCATAATTAAACCTTCAGACAAAGGTGGGAATGTTGTCTTATGGGATGTAAATCTGTACAGACATGAGGCAAAAATACAACTAAAGTTATCAGGTAACTAAGGGTGGGCGTAAAATCCGTTTCGCGCGCGAATTTGCAGATTTTCCGCGATTTTGCGATCCGCGAATCTCGCGAAATCGCGGTAAAATCCGCAAATCAGGGGGGACGAAATTTCAGCCAAGCAAGGGTTACAGCAGCAGGTGAAAAAGTTGAACCTAATTTCTTTGTAACCTTTTACAAAAGGGTCACAAACAAATTATCTTCAACTTGGACACCTGCTGCTAATTGCTTCCTGGCGCCTCGTTGCTTACTTGCAACTATTCTCTGACCCTGCTCTGACCCTTGAGGCAGGGTCAGAGAATAGTTACAAGTAGGCAACGAGGCACCTGTCCAAGGAATTAAACCTCATCAGGAAGCACAGATATAAAAAACAGGAAGAAGGGAGAGAATGGCAAATAAACCCATTTTGAGCTGTCAGGAGGGGTTAAACTAAAAGAGACCTTTACAACACAATTTTCATATGCATTTTGCTAAAAATAAAAAGCTGTATGTTCTGTAGGGGCAACTCAGGAATCTGGCCCTTCAGAGATCCGGCCTCTCTTTCTTTCTCTCGTTCTCTCTCTCCCTCTCTCTTTCCCTCTCTCTTTCCCTCTCTTTCTCTCTCTATCTATCTATCTATCTATCTATCTATCTATCTATCTATCTATCTATCTATCTATCTATCTATCTATCTATCTCTCTCTCCCTCTCCCATAAACGACTGCATGGGTAACTTTGCTATGCAAGCGGCTCGCGAAGATGCAAAAAGCCCCGCGAACACGCAAAAAACCCCGCGAACACGCAAAAAAACCCTCGAACACGCAAAAAAACAAAAATTCGCAAATTCGCACAAATTCGCTAATTTTGCGGATTGCGAATTCGCAAATCCGCAAATTCGCGGATCGCAAATTTGCAAAATTCGCCCATGCTTACAGGTAACTACAGGAGATCAAACAGGGAAGAATACATAGCAAGCATCACACTGTATCATGAAAAACTTAAAGGCTGGAGAGGAAAGAACCTGCTAGCGGAGTCAGAACTGAGATTTTTATGTGTGAAGCAGCCAGTCTCCCCTTGTTTTTACATGTTGCCCAAGGTCCACAAGGACGAGACCAACCCACCTGGTAGGTCCATTGTATCTGCTAATGGCAGTCTCCTTGAAAGCACATCTATTTTTCTGGACACTTTTCTTTTTCCATATGTCCTTAACCTCCCCTCGTACTGCAGGGACAGTACGGATTTCATCACCAAAATATAGGGTATCAGATGGGAGGACAGTGTCTGGTTGGTTACAATAGAAGTGGTCTCACTATACACGTGTATCAGACACGCTGATGGTTTGAAAGCATGTAGACATTTTTTGAGGGACAGATTTATTTTCTTTTTACAGCAAACTGAGATGCTGCTTGAAATGTTGGAATTCTGTCTGATGAGTAATTTCTTTCTGTTTGATAACAATTGGTTTAAGCAAGAGGTGGGCACGGCGATGGGAAGTTGCTTTGCTCCCAGTTTTGCCTGCATGTTGATGGGTTGGTGGGAGGAACAAGTCCTATGGTCAGAGGAGAATATCGATTTCACTCGTCACATTGCCTTCTACACCAGGTATATTGACGATATCTTCCTGATCTGGGATGGCCCCAGACTTGAGTTGAACAAATTCCTTTTTAACATCAATAGGAATGATGTGAATTTAAAATTCACCAACAAAACAGACCAGATAGAAATGGATTTCCAAATGTTACAGTAAAAGTTGTGGAGGGAGCCATCCAAACCAGCCTATATAGGAAACCCATCTCGGGCAACAGCATTTTACATGCTAGAAGTCACCACCCTAACAACCTCAAGGACAGCATCCCATATGGAGAATTCCTGAGGGCTAAGCGCAACTGCAGCTCAGATGCCGCATTTAAGAAAGAGCAGACCACCATGACACAGAGATTCAAGGCCAGGGGATATTCTGACCAGGTAGTGCTGGTAGCCAAAGAAAAGGCCAAAGCAAGAAAGAGGGAAAAACTCTTAACTAAAAAAACAGTGAGAGACCATGAGAACCTGGGATCTAACAATGTCAGGATGATAACGACATACAGTGTAGAAGCAGGCAGAGTAAGTGAGATACTGAAGAAGCACTGGCACATTGTAAAGAGTGATCCAGTTATAGGAAAAGTGATCAATAAGCAATCACAACTAACATACAGGAAGGCACCCTCTCTGAAAGATATGCTAGTGATAAGCTACTTCGAGGCCCCTGCGAAGAAAAAGAATTGGCTGAAAGAACAGAAAGGCTTTTACAAATGTGACAAATGTAAGGCCTGTGCCACTAGCAAAAATGTCAAGTCCTATCCCCTTCCCACAGGCAGGAGCGAGGTGATTGGGAAATTCATGAATTGTAATACTGACCACTGTGTGTACGTGATTGTCTGCCCATGTGCAAAATTCTATATTGGGAGTACCATTTTCCCAATAAAGAAACGTATACTGGAGCACATGAGGGCAATTAAGAATGTTGACATGAGCTATGCCACTGCTCGTCACTGGTTACGCTTCCATAACAGCGATGTTAATCATTTTTCCTTCTTTGGCATTGACAGAATTCCTGCGAACCCAAGAGGGGGCAACAGACTTAAACAGCTACGTGTCCTGGAATCCCAGTACATCATTTGTCTGGATTCAAGAAACCCCTTTAGCCTGAACGAGGATGAGGAGTTACACGTGCATATTGGCTGAAAACCTTATGTTAGGCCGTAACAGTCTATCTATCCTTGCACTTGACCCTCATCTCTACCCCTCCCTCTTTCCAGCTGTTGTGTTTGCAACGTCCAACTCACACTTTCCTTCAGAGAGGGCTCTCTCTGTCGACAGATGTGCAGTTAGGAGCTTCACATTAGAGCTTAGACCAAACGACCTCCTCACGACCAATAAGGTCCAGCACATGGGGGAGCTCACACTGATGAGCAACCCATCACCACACCACTCTTGTAATAATCTCCCTTATTCTCTCGTTGGTACACCACCTTACCCCACGTTTTATCTGCACAATCACACCCAATTGACATGTGTTGTAGGTCCTGCTAGGCTCTCGACAGTCAGTATAGGTTTCACCTCCTGCACAATTCACGGTGCTGAAAGACTGATTTTAGCACCTTTTGATTACATCTAGCCACTTCCCTGGATTGACTTTTCTAAACAGGGATATCCCCTCACTCCCTATGACCTAGCCCCATCCCATAGGACATACAGATTCTGATACATTTCCCTTGGCAGTTGGTTTAACAGTGAGATTGAAAGAGTGGCCACATGGCCGCGCCTAAGAATCTGCCCTTTAAATGAACTCAATTTCCTTCCCCTCCTATCACCAGGGAATGAACTGACCCAGTGTCAGATATGTAATAGACTCGCCATGCCAAGATTTAACAAACGGCCACTTGGCCTCTAAACTAAATTCTTCTGATGTCATTGTAAATATGGACTCAATGTGGTGCGAATATGTAGACACCAGATCTAGTGCCTGGAATTAGGCCACTTGGCCGTAACGCAATTTAATTTTAATTTAAATTTAATTTGAATTTAATAGCACAATGTAAATATGTAAGTTACAATTGTATTGTTTATTTATTTTCATAAATGTCACTTAACTTTAATTTCACGCACTATTGTTTTGCAATCCTGTGCACTATTGAGTCTTTCCTTCACTGCATTTGTAGTTCTTAAAGAATTGTAGTTCTAATGGGGTTGTGGTCCTAAGTCAGTTTCCACAACTCCCCTTGTGCACTTTAAAAATGGTGATTGTGTGTTTATGTGGCTGGCTAACGAAGAAGACCGCCTGGTCGAAACGCGTCGCCAATAAACGCTTTTTTTGTACACGGACCCTGGAGTGCGAGTCTTTTGTGGTTCCTGGGATTTTACTCTGTGTGGGGAACCCCTTCTAACATATATATATATATATAAATATATATATATGTCTTCCCTAATAGTCCACCTTTTGTCGCACCTCAACTGTAACCTCCGAAATACCCGGGGTCGGGAAAGGCTAGAAGAAGGCAAGAGAACCGAGCCCCAACCAACTGTAGTTGACACATTCAATGTAAATGAAGGGATTGGTACATGCAGGTAACCGATAAGGCAAATCATAAGGTAAAGAAAAGGACAACGTAGCAACAAAGAGATAAGCATAAGTTAAAGTTAACGATACCCATTAGCAGCATGGGTCCTTATGCCTGTATGTGGCTCCCACCGTCCTCCGCATGAATACCAGTCCCAGTATTCGCCAACGGAGGGCACTGTGCTAAGAAACGGCCAAAAATGCTGTTCGAATGCTGCTAATGGTGTGGAATGGTCTTGCAGGGAAGCAACGTACTTGTGAGGCCCAGCCGGGCTCTCTACCGTGCAAATCCCTGCCAGTTGAAGGGAGCAGCCGCTCGACCTTCTCCACAGTCCATGGGCGCAGCCTCTGTACACCGACTCAAAGCCTCTGTGGTGTGCACGCAATGAAGAGCAGAGACGCGGCAAACACCTCCCTGGCGTGCGTCTCTGCTATGGTCCTACAATGGTGTTGTCTCTCCGGTGGTGAGGGCTTGGGCAGAGAGCAGCCGCTCGATCTTGCCTCTGTTCCTCTGACCTTCTCTGGCGGTTCTTGGCGTTGAGTAACTGAGACGAGTCGCGTCTCACTCATAGCAACCACACAGGTGTTGGGTTAACACTCGGAAACGCTACAGTCCGGAAGCGAGATGCGGCGTAACAGCCCTCGGCCACACCTACCACTCTCGCACTCAGGTCAGCTGCTGGAGAAAGAACGCCACGGTGCGCAGTCCAGGACAGCCCTCGATGTCGGCATGGAATCAGAATATCCGACGCCGAGGCTATGGTGAGCCAGTTATTTGTAGGCAGCTTCCTGTCGTCGCACAGGCCTCGCTAGGCATGCTGGTCCCTGTAGTTCCGCTAAGCGGCGCCGCCGATTGTGTCATGGTTGGATCGCGGCTACTCCGGAGCCAACGGCTACAGAGAGAGGGGGGGCTTTTCATGAAATCAACACAGGTGAAACCCCCAGAGGTGGTGAGCCACGGAACAGCAAAAAACTCCAACTGGCAAAGTTGTGTTGTCAATAATGCATGCACTGCTCACGAAATATCAACAGAATAATTTTATTGGCTTGATCACAAAGCACTGATAGTGTATCTTTATACACCAAAACCACAAGAGGCGGTCTGACATATCTATCTATCTATCTATCTATCTATCTATCTATCTATCTATCTATCTATCTATCTATCTATCTATCTATCTATCTATCTATCTATCTATCTATCTATCTATCTATCTATCTATCTATCTATCTATCTATCTATCTATCTATCTATCTATCTATCTATCTATCTATCTATCTATCTATCTATCTATAGCATTCTGTGGCAGTTGCCACTGGGTAGTGATAGCTAGGATTGTGTTTCGATAGAAAATACAATTTTTGTGTTCCTAAATACTTTGGACCCGTTTCACGAGTCCCCACAAAACATTCTAAAAAAGTGCTACTTTTTGACTAGTTTGCATATAGGAAGTTTCATGGTGATCCGTCAAGTAGGGGTAAGAAAAGGGAGAGTCCCAAAACACGTTTCTCTCATTATTTTCCTATAGTAATTTTGGACATTGCTACAACCCAAACTGCTAAAATAGATTTAAACCAAATTTGACAGACATCAAGGCTTTGGTCCAGAAAAAGAGCTTTTTCTGTTTTGGTGAAAATCTGTTCAGTAATTTTGGAGAAGTTAAGATTAAAGCAAGTTGTATATCACTCCACAGAGGATCAACAGAGCCGGCAGAACTCAAAGGGCGATCTGATTGTCTGCCATCACCTCAACCAGGAAGTGATGGCAGCCATTTTTTAACTCAGGACTTAGTCCTGAGTTCTAAAAAAAAGGTTAAAAAGTAAGAAATATGGAGGCAGAGTAGTAACCCCGACCTTGACCCTGTAGTACAGGTGGTGGGGCCCCACAGAAACCCTGTCTGGGACTAAAAACATTTTACTTTTATTTTGCCACAAATTCACAGAGAATCTGTGCATTTGCAGTAAAATTAAAATAAAAAAACACATGCTCCCGGGCTTCTTTTATAAACCCCCTACAGTGGGCAAGAATCTGGGGGGACATTGCAATTACATTTTTTTTTGAGGAGGGGGGCATTTCCAAAATCGCTGGCTGCCTCTATTAGCTTTGTAATGATGTGGGAGGAGAGGGTAGCTCCATCCAGCAGTTGGTGTGCTGTAACTGGTAACAAAGCCCCCACTGCATGCACCGCTCATTGGAGACTTTATGCGGGTGCTGCCAATTTGGGAGGCTCCACCGCCAGTTCTGCTCTCCACCGGGCCCGCAGTCAAAAGTCCCAGGCAGCGCCTCCCTCCAAGCCAGGCCACCCGCACCTCCTCGACAGCCCCGGGCTGACACAGGAGGAGTGTTACATGTCTCTTCATGTGAACACCGTAACTCGCAATGTTTCTAAGCAGGCCCACTGTTTCACTGGGCTAATCTAGGCCTCTCACAGTTGGAGCATCATCAGTGCCTCCAGTATCAGCCATATACATTTTTTAGGATCCCGTGCAGGTCCCCCGCACCACCAATAGCCTGTGCAGAGTTTATGGAGGGAAAAATAGAGATGGAGCAGGATACAGGTACAGCCTGGGGTAATTGTTCAGTAAACTTCAGCCATTGGCTACCTTCACTATAAGCGACAGCCTTTTGACATTTCACAAGGAGCAGCACATCCACACACAAAGTAGTTTCCTAAAGTTCTATGGACCACTATGCAAAGTTGGCTTTTTGAGACCCAAACATATTTTACGGTGTACCCAATGGTTTTTTCAGATTGATGAGGGCCACGCAGATTTTCTACCAATATAGTTTTGCAAAAGGTACAGCAAAATAAAACAAGCACTGACAGCCAAATGGCTGCAGCCACTTCTAGTGAAATTGGTTTTTCCAATGTTTGTTTTTATTACTGGCAGTCTGTAATTGTACCAGTTTTGCATAAGGAATTGTATCTATGGGGTTAACAGTGGTACAAAGTTACACCATTTGAATTTTGTAATGATTACGCTTCAAGATAAGTGCACGGAAAAGAAATGTAATATTCTAAAAGATTATGGAACATATTATCAACAACTAGAGATATTTATCGCAAAATAAGCTTAGCGACATTTTTTTCTATCGCCGTGCATCGCCGGATATTATCGCAGAGATAACGTGCTATTAGCAACGTTTATCTCAAATGCGATAAAATATCCGGCGATAGCGGCTTAATGCGTGAATATCGCTGGAAATCCAGCGATATTCAGGCATTAACGCCAATAGGGTCTTAACCTGAATATCCAACTCCCATTGTATTAACAGGTTAAGAAGTGGTCTGAGCAGGCGTTAGTTTTCAGCAATATTGACGCTTAGCGTGAATTTTCTAATCGCTGCGCCTGTGTTGTTAATAGGCGATAGCGTTGTTAGCGACTGCTTTCTTTCGCTAACAGGTTGGGTAAGCCCACTTTGCATGTCATTAGCGATAAATATCGCTGACATGCAAAGTGGGTCCCAAACCGCTCGCTATCGCCTACAAACTGTCACTAACTGCTGTTAGCGACAGCTTGCTAATAGGGCGATTAAATTATCGCTGCTTCTCGGCCGAAAACGACCGCAAAAGCGGCGATAATTTCATATCGCCTGCCTTGCTAATATGCCCCTCTTTTTTTTTTTAAATAATAACGATATTTACAATGTGTTCCTGTTTGATACAGTTAGAAAGTAATGGCTAGGGATTAAACTTCAGTTGATATATTGAGGCGATGCTGAAATTGAAAATGCTAAGAGCGTAGCTGCACAAAGATGCACAGAAACAAATGGTCAATTAATTCAGTTGAGACAGCTTCAACAGATGTATATTTCCACAGCTAATCAAATATTGGCACTTGTGTGCGCGCATTTACAAAAGATTTAATATAGCCTCGAAGCCATGCTTGAAAAAGAAGTGATTTGTGATGTATTCCCAAGAGCCACGTGGATGGAACACACATGCGGTTCTATTTATCCAAGCCCTCCACTCCAGTGGCGATGAGGAAATGGACAGTTCTGTAGCCTAAACGGCATTTGCGCAATACTCGCGGATTAGCTTTGTACACTCGTGTGAGGGTGAACAACTCAACCTACAAAAACCTTACGATCAAGTGGACAACGAAAGGCAGAGACAAACGAGCAGTGCTTTAAGTGAGATCAAAAAACGAAAAACTGAAAAATAAAAACTGTAAGATGGAAAACAAAAAATAAAAAAAGTGGGGTTGTTCTAAAGGGGGCGCATCCAAGAATCATTTTAAAAGGCATGGCCTATTTACTTAAGGGAACGGGCAGAACATGTAAACTCATATTCTGTGCTTCATAATGTCAATGGCAGATGCTGGTGAACAGATTGTCTCATGATCTCAAGAACACGGTAGAAGACGGTACAACTGTAACCTGCGACTTTAATTAGATTTGTGCGTAACTCATATACCCATACAATGCTAAAAATCTCATCACATTAAACCATGATAACATCGTATTTATATAGCTTATGTATTTAAACTAAATACAAACTAAGTGAGTCAATGGCGCTATGTGCCTTGTCCTTAAAATAGGCACAACACTTTACGCCACCCTTAGAGACCAATCTGATAGATCAGATATTTGACTTTCTTTCTTAATCAAACTATCATGGCATACATCAATTATATATTTATTTTCTTTTGCTCAATTTCTGCGCACACCGGACAATGTAAGGGCCATATGTATCAAAGGGTTTTAACCATTCTGTGTCTATGGGGAAATGTGTTGATACATATGGCCCTTAGTCATGCAGTAGTTTTACTATGCATGGCAAATTTAGTTCAGATGATCAATATCTTGAAACTGTTACCACAAAGCATACAACACTTGCAAGTGAAAGGGGAGTTAGACTAGGTAAACTGAAAAAGCTTTGGTTGTAAGTAAGGCCATGAGTTTAAAAAGTAAACTCAGCTGATCCAACCTGTGTTTGTCGCATGGCAATAGTTCTATGTCGAATGACAACTAAGCACAAATAACTATGAATTATGCTGGGTGGTGTGTCACTATTAGGTGCCATATTTCGTTTCGAAACGTTTTCAAAGGCAGATTTTATTTAAGGCCCTCAACACCATGTACAAAAATACACACACATACGTTTTTTATTAGTGAGATGCTTGCTTGCATGGGTTTAAGTAAGTTGGGTCTTGTAAGGTCTTGTAAGGTCTCAGTCCTGAATCTAATTTAAAGACACCACTTTGTAACGGACCCTATCGGGCTTTATATATATGTCCCTATATTTATTGCCTAAAGCGCTTTTCATTTTCTCAACAATGACTGTAGAAATGCTTAAAGTATTCCTAGTATCCTAGTATTCCTAGTCAGCTGAGCAATCCCTGTTTACATTTCACATTAGACATTCGAATAATATCCATTTTGTCTGCAAGGTAACTGCATATGTTTATTGTTTGGAATGGGGTTCTCTAGTTGGCAAAGGTTTGCACATTTGTCGAAGTAGGGACCCTTCTTTCTAGTCAGGATAAGGGGTATACACTCCTTCAATTACCCCTGCTCACCCCTTTGGTAGCTTGGTACAAGCAGACAGGCTTATCTCAGAGGTAGTGTGTAAAGCATTTGTGTAGACATACAGTAATACAGTGAAAACACTACAGATGACACAATACCAGTTTAGAAAAATAAGTAATCTTTATCTAAACCAAACAAAACCGAAACAACAAAAAGCCACAATACAGAAATCAATTATGCCTTTTCAAAAGGTAGGTACAGTTCTGCGGCAAAACTAGCAGCCGGACATTTTGGAAATATGTTTGCTATACTTTCAAGATGGTCCTTATGTTGCATTTACAGACAAAGCAGCTATATATGAGATTTGGCAAATAAAATGTCAACAATGCAGACTGCCTCTATTTGCTTTGTCAAAGCGACACAATCTTAAAAGCATCCCACATTGCCAAAGACAGTGGCGTAGAGTAGACAACATTGCCAAAGCCTAACAGTGAGAAATTAGGTTGTGGGTTGAAGGCAACAGCCACAATCCTTGTAAAAGTGAATCAAACAAGTCTCTAAAATAAAATGTGCTTAACAATCTTTTAGGCACAAAATCAATCAGGCTTACCTTAGATGCAATGTGTAAAGTATTTATGGAGCACACAAAAGGTATTAAGTGAAAACACAATACCAGAAAAATCCCAAACCAATTCAGAAAAATAGACTCAAATATAATAAATTGACACCAAAACTACAATAATCCAGCTAGTAGAACCAGAGAGATGCAATTTTAATGGCTTATGTTAAGTGTAGCGCCTAAAAGCACAAAATGCCATGTGCGGTTATCAGGTCATGCAAGTGGGAACTCAAAAGCTCAGGCTGAAAGCGATAGATCGCAGGCCGGATACAGGGACCAGGTTTGTCGTGATGAAAAATTTACACTTTAAACTTTAGCACAAAAAGTTCCATTCGTGGGGAAGGAGGCTGCAAGGTGCAGAGAGAGCATTGCGGATGGTTGTTGCTGAAGCACGAAGAGCAGACCGCGCATCATGGACAATCTTCACTATAGTGCAATGATCCTGTCAGGTACTCCATTTGCAGTCACCGCAGGCTATCTATGCTGTATCGCGAAGTGCACATCTCGCGTTGCTGGCGATCACTGTAGCACGAAGAGTCGGGTTCCCTAGAGCTTTGCATTTGTGAATGGCAAGATCTTGGCGTAAACTGCAACATTTCTTGCTATCTTTGCCAGCTATCCAAATTTCATGTGGAGAATTTATGTCTAGCTAATAGACTATTATGATTGTAAATTTAAATGTTATGCATTATTAATCATTTCAGAGATTGTCCAGTTTTATTTAGTTAATTGCTTTCTCTCCTGGTTATCACTGCCCTTGTAGTATAATCATCAATATATCACATTTCCATTTAGCACTCAATAATATTAATCTTTTATTGAACTACTTAGATAGTAGAGAATAATAGATTAATATAGAAATTCCATATTCTTTGCTCCATTAACTCCAAAAAAACAGATTTATTTTGAAATGTTCACCTACATTATTTGATTCAATCTTTGCTATTGAGGATATGCCCTTATTGCAAGTACAGTTAAGGGACATCACTTGGGATTTGAGGATTTTATAAGGCACTCCTTTTATTTCTTCTTTCCTTAATTAATTTCTACATCTGTACGAAATTGATGCTAAATCCGCCAGTTATTAGACATCATTTCATTAGTGGATCCAATGGACTGCTTTGTCCTGGTTACATCATGTCGTAGTAACAGGAAACAGATGGCCTCCTTTACATCTTTCTTTATTACTACAGAAGAGAATACATTTTAAATTCCAACCCATCCAGTCCCCTCTTTTCTTTAACATTTATCTGCAGCCACTAGCACACCTATTGCACCAATGAGGGAACACATTTTTTATGTATGCTGATAAAACCCAAATTATGTATGTGGTGTCACCACAGATAAACAAAAAAGAAATTCGTTCCATCATGACTGAAAGCCTCAATGTAACCAGATGGGTGATGTTAATAAAGTATAAATACTCAATCCTAGAAAGACAGAGCTGTTACACACCTCTCGCAAAATTAATACCCATAATCTTGGCTGACCTTTAAGGATAGACCTCAGATCCAATACTGCAAAATCTCTTTGTATTTTAGGCTTCCAAACTGACTTTAACCTAAGCATGGCCACTCATATTGCCTGCACAGACAACCTTTTTGTGGATCCTAAAATGCTTGCAGAAAACCACAAAGAGTCCTGTGGTAAATGCAGTGATTCAATCAAGTATTGCCTACGATCATTCCATCCTGTTAGCTGGCCCAAAAAACATGTTGCGTGTCTCCAATTGCTGCAAAACACTATTATTTGTCTACTTTGGGGACTAAAAAGTAAGACTTAGCTACCCAGGTCGGAAAGAATGTCCCTTGCTCTCGGTTCAAAGTAATCGTTTTCTTTAATGCCATGATTATTGTTTAAAGGGGCATATATTCTGAGTACTCGGATTTCATGTAAAAAAATCTCCTGTTGCAGATTAACTAGAAGCATATGATCCAAACAACTGTTTAAACATCAGACCCCCAAAGATTGAACTACAAACAATGGGGACACAGCTTTTACATCGCGGCAGCCAGGTTTTTGAACAGCCTTCTGTTTGCCCCTTAGCAAAATCCCTCCTTACTTTTTTTTAGAAAGTCCCAGAAAATGTCCTATTTGTTTAATGTTGGTCCTGAATCCCTCTGCCTGGTGACCCCCAAACGTTTTGCCTTTATCTCCCCTGCTTTGCAGAATTCGATTTTGTTGGCTTTAGGACTGTGCATTTTATCACTGCTAACCAGTGCAAAATTGCATTTGCTCTCGCCTTAAAACATGGTAACATTGGCCTACACTTGATTGGCAACATTAATTTATTTGTAAGTCCCTAGTATATAGTACTATTTCTACCCCGTACTCTAAATTACATTTTACTAGTGCCGCCAACTTAAGTAACAATTTAAAACATGTCTCAGACCTGTCACTGCAGCCTGTAGTGCAGTTTAAAACAGCCATTTCGTCCTGGCAAAATAAATAAACCTTTTGGCCTAATCTTTCTTTTTAACACATATAAGTCACCCCTGGGGTAGGCCCGAAAGGTTCAAAGGGCAGAGTGCATTGTAATTAAAAAGTAGACAAGTGGGTTTAAGTTTTACATATCCTGCTACTGAAAAACTCCTACATTTGTTTTTCATTGCTGTCAGGCCTATCCTCCCATAGACTAACACTTAGTTACATTTAATAAGTGCTAACTTTGGACTGGGTGCAGGTAGAGATATGCTGTTTGAACTCAAATTACTTGTAATTTAAAACCCTCTTTAATGATAAAGTTTAAATTTAAGTCCCAATTCTGAAAATACCACATTTAGAAAGTTGGCATTTTCTTGTCCTAACCATTTGTGCCTTTTGCCAGTGTCCTGGGTCACATGCATGTGAATTGCTCTGCTGTTTGGGGTTGTGTATTATTCCCAGACAGAGAGACAAAGGGGATTAGGTGTGGACAGAATGGCCATTGAGGACAGGATGGGCAATCTTGCCAGGATAGCTGGGAGCAATGATGAACCCCTCACCTTCGGACACTAGAAACCTTTCTTCAAAACTTTCGTTAAGTCCGAAAGTAATCAGAGACAGGGACCAATCCACCTCTTGAATCCACCCCGCGCTCCATTGCTGTCGGCCTTAACTTTTGACTTTGACTCTGCTTTGCACAACTAAATACCCTCAGTTGGCTCTCGCAAACTATAGCTTAATTACTCGGTTGGACATTGATGCAAAATACTTTTTGGCTCTTCCGTTAGAAAACTTTAGAGGTCGGGCTAAGTCATTAAATATCATTCTGTTAAACCAACCAGGGTTCAGTCAATGAACATGTACAATAACAAACCTGTTAGCTGTAATTATACTTGTTGATAAAAACTTGGTGTCAAATACCTGTCTGTTTTTAAATTTCATAGAATTTAAATCTGCAATTGACCATGTTCCTAGGAATAAGTTATTGGAGAAATTGGTCCACTGGGATATCCCATCAAATGTACTAAGAGCAATACAACTGATGGATCAAAGGCACAAGAAAAATGAAACTTGCTCGGAGCAATCCTTCATTAACTTTTACTAACCGTCAAAACTTAATTAATGTGAAATAAAATGCAATGCAACTAAAACCAATTTAATTTGAAAAAAAAAACGCTTTGGGCATGTGCGAACCAGAGTTACGCTGAGATAACGTGACAAACCCGCTTCAGAGGGAAAAACTTTCACGCATGTGCAAGAAGGACTAACGTAGTCTTGAGGCACTGCAGGCCCGGCATCTTCTTGCTTGAATTTAAAAGAAAGCAGCTGTCGTTAATGCTCTTACCCAGAAAAATAATAATAACGTGAGATAGAGTAGAAGTGGGTGGTGAGCAGTGAGAATTACATGATTAAGAAAATAACATCTGTTTATGATTTGTTTATTCATAGTGTGCATTTTAACCTGTTACACCTATGACAAAAGGAGAAAATGGCGCTGGATGACAACGAGTCGCACATGCTCAGTTGATTCGTAATGTGACCCGATGATCGGAAAGCTGAACAGCTGCCAGATTCCAAGGACAGAAGACGTGGGAAAGTGAAGATGTGTATCCCTCGTCTGTGATGCCTGTATTGACAGTATTATAAAAATGGCAACAATATGCGTATGGCAATGAAAATTGTGAAAGCTAAAGGGGAAGGGTTTGCGAGATAATAGTACCTTAATAAAAACAAGCATTGGCCTGACCAATAGGTCTCGCCTTAGGGACCTTATAAGTTTTTAGCAATGCAGTACATTATCCCCCAGTGGCATGCCCACACACTGCTTGCCTTAAATAATATAGAGCCACATACCTCGTAAGAGCGCTGAGAACAGGGTTTTAAGTCACGCTGCGCAGAGACATGCCATGATGACAGCTGTTGAACATCACTAGCATAGCACGTGCAACTCTTACTTACCTTGAGACAATCCTACCTCAGAGTCTGGATCTGAAGAGCACATTAGTTGAAGGACAGCAGCCCCCGGGATAATGGAATATGTATCTGGAAGTGAGCCAGCCCAATCTGAAGAAACTGGGGCAAATGTCTTGCTGCCATCCCTCACCCAACTACACCCCAATTCATGGAAGGCACAAGACTGACCCTTTAGAAGTCTCTACACTGTCAGAAAACTGTGCACATCCCACAGCGGTTTGCACCTAGAAATGTATTGTGGGAAAATTGCACAACCATGGCTGAAGATCCCTTTGAAACGCTAAATTAAATATATCAAGTTTTAGTAATCGTACAGAGAGTAGGCAGCAGTAAAATAAGAGTAAATGTCCACCTTAAGACTGTGCTTTTATCAATGATTGAATCTGTAAGTAAGTGAGAGGCCAGAGGGGCTGTCACTCTAAGACTAACAGATCTCAGGTGAAACGCTGGCAGACATAAGCGAACGACCTCAGACTCCCAAATACCTATGTCTGAATGCACTGTCGCTGATAGTCTGACTAGAGTGAATGCTCAGCTCAGTATGTCAGAAGCTTCTGTCTCAGAGTGGTTGAGTTGAATCTGTCACCAGTCACCTGACCAATTCCTGTGCACGCACACAGTGTTAATAACCCTGGAAAGTGAATGACTGATGGACGAGAGTGGTTGTCGCCCTCAGCTAGTCTAATTCTAGCCTTAATAGAGACAATGACCCTGAGGAGGTAGTAACTGGCAGATCCCAGTCACTGTCACCTTCAGGCTGACAGGACCCTAGACTGTATACATTGAATGACTCTGGAGAGTGAATGGGAGACCACAGTGACTGTCACCCTCAGACTAGCAGGGCCCTAGACTGTATTTAGTGACTGACAACGGAAAGTGAGTGGGAGACCACAGTGACTGTCAACCTCAGACTGACAGGACCCTAGACTGTATACAGTACTGACTCTGGAGAGGGAGTGGAAGACCACAGTGACTGTCACCTCAGACTAGCAGGACCCTAGACTGTATACAGTACTGACTCTGGAGAGGGAGTGGAAGACCACAGTGACTGTCACCCTCAGACTAGCAGGACCCTAGACTGTATACAGTGACTGACCACGGAGAGTGAGAAAGTGAGTGAGAGACCACAGTGACTGTCACCCTCATCCTGTCAGGACCCTGTGCTGTAGACAGTCTCTGACCCTGAGGAGTGAGTGACTGGCAAACCATAGTTATTGTCACTTTCAGACTGACAGGACCCTGGGCTGTATACTGTGACTGACCCAAAAAGTGAGTGAGTAGATAACCACAATGACTGTCCCCCACAGACTGACAGTACCCCCTAGACTGTAGACAGTCTCTGACCCTGGGGAGTGAGTGGAAGACTAGTGACTGTCACCCTCAGAGTTACATGACCCTAGGATGTATTCAGCCACGGACCCCAGGGAGCGAGTATCTGGTAAACAGCCCAATAGTTACTTTTAGGGCAGAGAGAATGCACCCCAGATCGTCATTCTGATGCTGACAGAGGCCTGGGCAAGCACACGACCTCAGTAATTCTAACCTGGTGCTCTCTGCACAAGTGCTCCTTAGCAGTCACTACTATAAACGCTCTATGTGAGCCCCTTATACTGCTCTGACCGCTGCTCTATGACCCCTTCTGATATTATACCTTGTGTTTCGCACCCATGCTTCCAAAAACCCTTTTCCCCCTAACTGTGGATAATGTAAACTTGTGTAGTTCCGAGGGAGGCGTCAAGGGCTTACAGCCAATCCACGAGGTTGAACAACATATCCGTTTTCAGTTTAGTCTAAAAGATGCAGCTTAGTTGGAGAAAGTCTTGGCCCGTGATTGGCTCCTGGCTCTTGTTAGTTGTCCATTGGTACTTTAAAATCTTGGCAATGCCCCATTACCCTACATTGGCCAGGACATCCTGGGATTGGCTGAGGGGAGTGCCTGTCAGCTCCTCATTGGCTGTTTGCCCCAGTCACACGTGTGCAGAGATGCCAGGTGTTTATGCCAAGTTTGTGTTGGTGTTTAAGGAGTTTTTGGTGTCAAAGTCGATGTACCTGGGGGAAAACTAACCCGTTGCCGGGAGCCTGAGCTGCTGGCAGCCGGAAGTGACAGCTTTGGGGCTGGTTAGTAGACTCGACCCCAAAGGGGATTTACATTGAATCAACTGCTCCAATCGGCAGTTTCTGTGTCCCGATACACTGCCGGCATTCCCCCGGGGCAGGTTTACGCTGTTTGTGCAATTAAGACATACAAAGGGAACTACAGAACCAGAGAGATATAAGAACAAGCGCGCCCCTCACCCCTGGAAAAACGGAGTGTGTTCTCTGGGTGTACGGACCGCAAAGTGTCAAGTACTTGAGTATATTAGCATGGTGCTTACTTCATGCAAACATCTCCGTCACCCTACAGGAGACAGTGAGGAGACCAACATCCTTTTCTGGCTCACAAGCAAGCTCATTAAGTAAATGCATTACATTCTTAGACAGGCTCACACAATGCTGCAAACTGAGCTATGTATGGCAGACGGAGCAGTTCCTAGTGAAGACATATGACAATCCATGTGATAAAACAAATCACAAAACCGAAATGAACAAACAAGACACCTAACCAAGCAATGCTATCCAACGCTAACCCACAGTAGAAACAGAGATTGACACTAAAAGGAATCTATCAATAGAGACAGCGGTCCCTAGACGAGAGACAATTAATCCAGAGTAAATATAGACTAAATACTTCTATATCAAGTGTCCAGCCGAACAGTTTAATTCTCAATGAATAGAATACATATAAAATTCAGTGTCATACAAGTGGGACACCAGCCGGTGCCCAACTAACACACTCAAGGGAAAACAAACAGGGGAATATATAGGCAAATTGTAACGGTCTGAATATCATAAATCATACACAGACAATACAAATTATACACATATGACACATGATAGTTATGCATTTAGTGTCTTTAGGTCGACGACGTTTTGAACCCAATTAAAATACAAGGTTCATCCTCAGGACAACAATAAATTGCCTAATAAACATAGATATGAATAGTGCCCACACAGTAGTTCCGAATTGTGCACAGTAGTTACGATAAAAAATGAGTAGCAGATTACCAATCCCGCAGACCGCTGTTGCGGTATCAGAATATCAGGCAGTTCATATCGAGTGAGGTCACAGCTCCTCAATTGGGGTCCTTGTGAAACTAAAAGGAATCTAAACTGCAAATTATTGAGAAACAAAGACAGATGGGCTAAATTGGGATCCCAAAGGTACAATGAGGGAAAACAGAGCACATGCCGAACACTGGTTACCTTAATCTGCTACGAGGAGAGGAGGAGGCAGCAGGAGGGGGGAGAGGAGCAGGGCTGCGCTTCCCTTGCGGAAGTAAGCAGGAACCATCTGTTAATTATAAAAAGATGGTTTCCAAACTCACTCCCGCAAGGGATTAACCAAATGTGCACACATTGCCATTCAAAGCAATGCAATGCATGCTTGTTTTTGTCTGAAAAGGGAATCGATTTCGAAAGGTCTATTTCCTATGCAGCACAGGCGCGCTGCGTAGGTGAGACCTAATGAATCTTTCAGCAGAGTGTGGTCCAATCATATTTTGTATTTTACTAATATTTGCCACTACAGAGGCTAGGACATGTTGAAATGACGACTATAACTATAGTGACTTATATTAGAATAGAGACTCAAGCCAGATTAAGCTGCTGGAGAGAGAGAGTGAGAAAGAAGAAGAGAGCAGTCTGGAAAGACTCAGATCCAAATGACAGCCTGATTAGATTTGAAGATTCCTGAAGAACATCGAGGAGGGAGAGCGTGCAAGAGAGGGATGCGCCCTGGTGCATCAGGTTTGTAGAGAAGTCTAGTAAGTATTTATCCTGACTTGATCCTGTCCTATAGCATTTGTCGCCTGATTCAAATTCAGGGGACCCCCACCAGTCCCTTGGCCAGAGGGGTGATTTTCAATATTTCTAATAGGTAAATATTATTCTCTCTCAAAATTTGCATATTCTTTTGCAGATGTATTTTGTTATGTGCCTTCTGTCTCTACATCTATCCACTCTTATGCACAATTTGTTGAATGAGATTGTGTCATTGGCTGTATATGCCAAATGAAACTTTCTCTCCCATGTGAAGAATGATGGAGTTTGCACTGTGAATCTGTATTAATGAGCGTTCAATTTACAACTGACATCTTAGATAAAGCTTATAAATCTCACCCAGAGTCTGTGGTTATTTCTCTGAGATTTGTGAATGGGTTAGATATCTGTTAATATCGGTATACACCTGTTACAACGCAACTTTTACAACTACCTACTGTTACAACGCAACTTTTACAATGCATACCATTACAACGCATTGCGCTGGGGGGCGCTCTAGGATAGGGAATAAGTATAATTTACTATCCAACACCTTCCCTAGTGTCCACGGGGACTAGAGTTGGAATAGTAAATTATACTTACCACTATCCAGCACCTCTAAGCGCTATGCGTTGTAATGGTATGCGTTGTAATGGTCGCGTTGTAACCGTAGGTAGTTGTAATGGTATGCGTTGTAACATGGTACATCAGTTAATATCACCATTAACTAGCTCAACTAATGGTCCATCGACCAGAGGAAAGAGTTTTGATCTGTGAAGGATTAGTTAGGTATTAAATATTGTTAAAAATTTGTTTGAGACTACAGAAAGCTAACTAATCAGAATTTAAGTGAATTAAAAAACTTGACCCCCAGAGGATTTGCCAGGGAGTGTGGAAGAAAATGTGGGTAAATGTGTATCCCCATTGAATATTTGTTTGTTGAGTATTTAGCTCTGGCCTTTCTGCTGGATCACAACTATTGCACCATAACACTTGGATGAGAGGGAAGATTGGAGATGGACAAGGGGCTTCTCGTAAAATTTCCACTTCTGTTGGGCTAAAGAGTGTGCCTTGGTACTATTCAGTTTTCTTTAGCTCCGATCTGACTAGTGAGTTGGATTTGATCAATGCTCATCCCCCCATGTTGGGTAGGAAACAATTTCAAGCATATTGTACGCTGATGAAGTGGTACTTATCCGCAAAACCCAAAAATGTGTTTACAAAACCTCATCAAAAGCAGGTGTGGCTCCTCCACTAAGGCGGAGGAGCTTAGCCCCACGTCTCTTTGAGCAGGAACAGTAATTGATAATAACGTAGCTATATCATTTTATTTTTCGCAGGTTCAGGGCTTGGTTAGGGTGGGACTGGACTGGAGGCACAGGGGGAGGAGTTGTTTGCACACTCCAAGTGGCCATGACTGCTTGGCCGGCTGTCTTGGCCTGGCCAAACAGTTATGTGAACTTTGCATGTGTACCTTCAGGATGCATTATACAGCCTGATGGGGAACATGCCCAGGCCCCCAGTCCCCATCTTAGCACCGATCCACGGGGAGCCAATCAGCATTGTGATAGGCTATGGGAAACCTGGGTTCTTCCTGGTTCCAGGACTTGAGAAGCAGAGGAGAGATGAGGCTGGTGGAAAAGTTAAGTGATATTTTGTTTTATTTTTTTTATTTAAATTTAGAGAAAGTGTCTGGACACCGGAGGAGTCCTCTGAAAACAGGGACTGTCTGGGGAAATATGGGACATCTGGCCACCCTAGCTGAGGCAGCCTGCCTGTGTTGGAGCATGCCTTGATCTGAGGTAAAGAAAGTGCCAGTGGTCCATGCAGATTATGCCAACACGTAACTGAAATATTAACCCATCTCGTCTGCATCTCTCCTGCTCTTTTAACTGAAAGGAGCTAACTGCTTAGACTTTTGTTATTAAGAGGGGTAATCATATATGTCAATAGAGCCATTATTCGTGCATTAACCCAAAATAATACTATTTTAAATACTGGTTTTGTAAAACACATGCGGTTAGTAGAATAGAAATGAACACTTTAATATTATCATGTAACTTTAACGTAATGTACAAGCAGTATAATTTTCTTTTGGCTGATAGTCCTTTAAAGTGGGTGACACTGCTATTGAAAATTATTTTTAATATTGCTTCGTATTTAATTATGCTATGTTTTTTAGTAATCTAATGCATTAATATATTACAAAAACAAATACCTTTTCTCCATTTTTCTAAATTGTTTTGAGATTTTTCTTGAGCTGTTTTTTCACTTTATTACTGTTTTTGTGCTGCATAAAGAATGGATTAATTGTAGCTAAATTAAGCCTGACTGCTTTTGTGCCAAGTTACCAGAGGATTAAGAACAAGTTCATGTAGGGACTTTTGTGGTTCACCCCAAAGCCTGAGTGGGGCTTCCACCACCCAAACAATAACCAGATTTCTTACACTGAATAACTTATTTCCCTCCATTACAATGATTGAAGTACCCACTGATTTTCTCCATGAATCCCCTAATATGAAATCGAACAGTCTTTGGCAGATAGCACCATGAAATCACACACTTTGAGTATGTCCACAATATAAATATCCTGGACATACCCATCTAATCAATTTAGCAATGTTCATATCAGAGAATTTCTTCATATTCTCTTTCTTCCACTTTCTTAGTGTACTACTGACTGCTATGAGTATTTACTATACCTTATTGTATTCAAGCTATTGAGTGTAGTGGAAATTCAAATGTATTCACAGGACAACTCACCTCTTTTCTTCATTCCCCCAGATTTATTATTTTACTTTTATGGCACTGGATCTACTGAAATCTTTTAATAATGAATGGAAGGAGACTACTAACCAAACCTCTCTGCATGTGCTTTGACCCTAAAATCCTGAGAAATAAATGGTTAGCTCTATAGACATATCTGATCTTATGCAGCTTCAGGAAAGTTGCCCTGAAACCATTCATGTGATATGAAAGCTAAACATCATAATTGGGCCGCAGTATAAATTTGCACCACTCAAGTGCAGAGTGGGGGTTTCAATACCCTGCTGGAGAGCCTCTTGCAATGACCCGACCACCAAATTGCCCTACTCTACTTCCATTGGGATTGTTGACAATCTGTTTGACTTCAAGACCCTAGATGCAGTCATTTGAGGAGTCAATAAAGATGATTGTAGGCCATCCTGATTGCCAATTGAAGATAGAGCGGGTAGCATAAGGAGAGAGGGAGAAGCAATTGCCTGAGAGTTTTCCAATACAGCAGCCCAGTTCCAGCTTTAATTTTATGGAACAAAGGACATTCCTTACAGGTAGCTGTGTCCTGTTCCAGGCCTGATTCAGTCTCTACAGAAGTCTCAGCTATGTCCGTCCCAGCCATCTGCTTGGGGGTAGAGACCCCTGTATCCAAAAGATCTTTGCTACCCAGCTGAGAAGGAAAACCTGGTGCCCCAGAATCAGAAAGTTCAGCTGCATCTGGACATGTCAAATTTTTCTCGAGATTTCCTGTCCCTGTGCACATCATCGACTCCTTTCTTAGAAGGGAAGTGCAGTTAGCCCATACCGCTGCCTGACCTCCACGTTTGTTTACCCTTTGTGCCAGCGCTAAAGCCTCAGAGTTGGCGGAATACTTCCACATGGTAAACTGACTTGCTTTAAGTATGTTGCAAAAAAAGCCCAAAAAGAACAACATTTTTCACAGACTGCATGAACCAAACTAGCGACCCCAACCGGTTGGTAGTCCTAGTGCCTCTGAACATCAAGAATTAAACAAGAGCACTTACCCTCCCAGCTGTAATCCTGGTGGTTCAGTCCTTCCTCTAATCTCCTGCAGCTGTCTACAGTTACAACCTGGCACTCAGTGCAGTCCCGCTCTTAGCCTTTCCGAAGAGGCAAGCACACCAAGTAGAGAAATGCCTCTCCATGAAACCTGGAGCTATCAGAGGTCAGGATGCCTCAATCAGCTCCAATTTCCTCCTGTGGGACCCACATCCCCAGCAGCCAATGCATTCAACAAGGGCTGCCCAGTGCACTCAGAGGACTGCCTAGGATTGTGGAGGGGTAAATGCTGCTGTAAAGACGGACATCTTGGGCCAGCAGACAAACAAAACCACCTCACCTGCAGCAAGGTAAATTTGGGCTAGGCTCCTCTTTCAGCTGTCGTCTTTAGCTTTAGAAGGACTGAGAACATTGAGCACTATAAGCAAAAACAGCCAAATGCTGCTTGTGTTCCTCCTTGGTCTGTGGGCTCCTTATATCTTCCACGCCCCCAATCCGACCCTCAGTCTGTCTGGCTGAGCCGCGGCTTCCAGTATGATTTTCCGACTGTATAGATTAGTAGCAGAGAGAGGCAACATACCGCACCGCATCTTGCATAGATCCTATACACTGTCCAATGGAGAAGGGTGGGAGGGACTGCGATGTTCAGCATGTATCATGTGGGATCTGCCCACAACCGCCGAGTATAAGTGCAATCTCATCTTGAAAGAGATTAAGGACTTGAAGGCCTCTCAAGCATTAGAAACTGCTGCCTTACATGCCAGGCTTAACAAAATTAAAGGAATCTATAGCTCAGCTTCCAGAGAGGCTATAGGAATCTGAATTTAGAATCTCAGAGTTAGAGGATCCGCTCGTCATGACACAGAAGGAAATCAGCCAGGTCAATAGGCAACAGACCTTGTTAGAAAACAAGATTGAGGAACTGGAAAATCATTCATGCCGTTCCAATCCCCATATTGTTGGAGTTCCAGAGAGCTTTGAGGGCCAACAGCTGCTTCCATGGGTAGATTTCTTTATTAAGCCCCATGTTTTACAAGAATTTTCTGTGCATTTGATTTTCACAAGAGCTCAACGTGTCCCAGTGGAGGGCTCCGCTACCTCAAAATTCCAACGCACAATTCTAGTCAATTTTGGGGACTATACAGTTAAAGATAAGGTATTGTCAAAGGCAATTAGTGAGAGACAATTTTCTATTTCTAAAATACCCCTTTGTTGTATTTTTCTGATCTGACAGCTTCTGCAGTGAAAGGACGTTGTCAAAATACTTCACCCATATAAAGCACAGGGTACATATGCAAGCATTGTGCAGCAATCTAAGTTGAAGGTCCTGCTGTAAGGGCAAAGTCATTTGTTTTCTAATGTCTCTGAGGCTCAGGAGCTCCTGCAACAGATTTCCAAAAAAACCTAGCTTTCTTCTGTATTGTCATCTTTTTCTGTATGTGGATTTTTGGACCTAGCTGATGGTAGCGGATTCTGTATAATATGTTTTAGGATTGAGATGATGTGTTGAGAGAGTGCAAAGGGTGCAACATCATGGCATCCAGTTGCGGTAGGCACACTTTGGGAGGTGTATTGTGGGCAGTTCCCGTCCCACAGGGGGTGGGTTTTGTACTGTGCCTCTCTCTTTTTCTATGTTTTTTTGAGGGTACAGTGGCTGGTAACAGGTTTGGTTCTAGGTGTGGGGTAGGTACATATATAAAAAATAAGCAGATTCTCCTTTTTAACATTTATATTGTCTTTTCTATATATACATTGCTATGGCATTTACCAATTATCTATTTCAAAACAACAATTGAAAATGGGATATAAAACCAAAATGTTATCTTCTAATGTTAATGGCATAGTTAAAAGACAAAAGGCTGGTGCACTTTTGAGATGGTTGGCTTCCTTTTCCCTGCAAGCACTATTTCTGCAAGAGACTCATCTTAAGGACAACTTTCCAAAGATTTTTATACTAAAGCAGTATTCACATGTAATGTTTGCCTCAGCTAGTCTGGCAGCAAGAGGGGTTTCGATCTATTTAGATAGAACTTTCGACTGGGTCCTTACTGATACAATAAGGGATCCACAGGGTCACTGACACTGGGTCAAGGCTGTGGTTAATGGCCTTCCTACCAACTTAGTAAATTACTATTCACCAGTGACTAATGCGCCTGATCCTTTGCAGCAGATATATAAAATTGTATTGGGAGCAGTTGTGAGCAGGGATTTTAATTATATTCTGGAGCTTGTCAACAACACCTCCAATAAAACAAAAAAACAATAAAAACCTCAAACTTAAAAGGTATTAGATATCCTGAAGAACGACTTCCAATTAAAAGACCCTTGGAGGTCCGACCCCGCTATTAAACAATTCACATGTTTTTCAAATTAGTATCATGCTGCTTCCCTTATAGATTTAATTTTACTCTCTCACTGGATTACAAGTGCGGGGTTGGATATTTGGGCCAGTTCTTTCTCAAGTCATTCCCTTACCTCAGTTACTATTGAGTTCGGGGTCATTCGGAATGATAGGCCCAAGTGGCAGCTGGACAGCTCGTTATTAGCAGCACAACAGTGGCTCAGTGATATTCGTAATTCATTAAGGACTTTTTTTCAATCTATCGCCGAACAATGTCTGCGTTCTTCATATAGGAAGCTTTCAAAGCTTCAGCCGGGGGGCAGATTATTGCCCGTAAAGCACATCAATATAGAGAAAATAGATTAAAAATAACTCAGTTGCAAGCTGTTGTAGGTCTGGCATTACGAGTAAGCACACATTCATCTGCCTATGAAAAGGCCAAGCAGAAGCTGAGGGACTTTTTTATGTTACAATAAATTACTAGTTCCAGGGCTTACCATCAGCATTTATATGGAGAAAGATCGGTAGGTATCTTGCTTGGTCTGCCAGTGCAAAACAAGAGTCTGCATGTGTCAGGAAACTGAAGAATTCTGCCTTGGTGACCTGGTATTAGACAAGGATCAAGTATCTCAGGTCTTTCTTGAGCATTTTAAGTGCGTATATGAAACTTGCTATTCTACTTTCCAGCTAAGTATAGCACAGTATTTTCAGGCTACTAGAATACTGACTGCAGGGGACACCAAGGCTGATCAACTCATGTCTACTATTAGACTTAAGGAACTAAAAGATGCTTTTGCCACAATGCCTACTGGTAAGGCTGTGGGCAATTATGTTTTTCTAGCCGAATTTTATAAAAACGTTTGCCAGTGAATTACTCCCTTCTTTGACTGAATTATTTAATTATGTTACGGACGGGGGAGAAATGTCTTCTTATATCAGAGATTCAACTATTGTTCGTTTTTTTTAAACGGGTGAAAACTCTGAGGATGTTAATCCCTATTGGCCCATTAGTCTGCTTAACTATAAGCTTTTCATGAAGCTATGAACTATTGGTATCAGTCCACTGGCCCAGGCTGTAGCTCATAGGGACCAAATAGGCTTTGTGGCTGGACTGATGGCTGTGAATACTGATTTCTTACTCCAGGCAATCGATTTCTTCTCAGTTAAACGGATGAAGGCTGCAGCTATTATGGTCAATGCGGAGAAAGCCTTCAATCTGGTTAAGAGGGATGCACAGTTTTTTGGTCTGGAAAGATTTTGGTGTCCTTCATGTTTTGTCAGTATACTATCAAACGGTTAATTCTCAACTAGCAGGCATGGTTGCAACAAAGAGGATGAGTCAGAGGTGTCCTCTTTTGCCTATTTTATTTACATTCTTTATAGAGCCATTAGTGATTATGATTAGGCCCTCTCAGGCAATAGAGGTGCCTCTTTCAAGTAGGACCACGTTAAAATTGTTTGCAGACAACATTATTCTTTATTTGAAACCAGAAAAGGGTAATGTGCAGCGGGTACTATATGAATTTGATAGGTTCAAGGATATGGGGGTTATAATATCAACCCAATAAAAATAGAAGTTCTGCTTTTTAACTTTCCTGGAGAGGCCCTTCTGGTGCATTTGCACTCTCAGGCCCAACAACAGACACCAGTTCGTTATTTAGGGTAATATTTTACTCAGGAATATTCTAAGCTCTTTCAGCTAAACTATATTCCAATGTTTTATAAGATAAAGAGGCCACTCTATAAATGGACTTTGCTCCCCCAGACTTTGGTAGGCAGAGTAGCTCTTATCAAGATGTCTGTTCTTCCACTTTTATTGTTCCTCTCTGTGAACGTCCTCATTAAAGGTAGGAATAGCTATTTTATAGATCTTGATTTGCTTCTTGGATGCTTTATTTGGAGTATCAAAGCACCTAGGGTTAAATATTCTGCCCTTCAGTTGCACATTGGGCTTCACTCCATTTTCAAGGTTATTACCAAGAGGCACTCTTGGATCTGTGTGCTAGAGCTTTGGATGGCAGAGGTATCATAGACTCCGTCTTCCAGGATAGAATGATGCAGGATCCTGACACTCAATTACCCGTTTTTACTAAGTTTCCCAAATTTTCCCCCAAACAACAGATATAAGGTTTTAGCAGATATAAGTGCTAGGCTTCTGAGTATATATTGCTTTAATAAAGTTTCTTCAGGCTGTGCTTTTAATGCTTCGGGAGATAGGGCATCTGGGATTCATGTGAAAAGTGTTGCATCTGCCAATTGCTTTGAACTGAACTATTTCTACCATTTGAAAGTCTTATATTTATTACTTAATTGTGGATTTTTATCGTTTTGGGTCTTGTTTGGTTTAGGTTAAGAATACTTATTTTTCTAAACTGGTGTGGTGTCCATTTGTAGTGTTTTCATTGTATTACTGTTCGTGGGCACAAATGCTTCACACACTGCCTCTGAGATAAGCCTGTCTGCTCGTTCCAAGCTACCAAGAGGGTGAGCAGGGGTTATTTTAGAAGTGTATCCCCCTTACCATGACTAGAACCAAGGGTCCCTATTTGGATAAAGGTACCTACCTTTGCCAACTAGAGACCCCCATTTCGATTTTTGTCTTACATACATTGATTGGTGTACACTACTGATATAGTGCAGTCCATTACGCAACCACATATATTTGGGGGAACTTTTTCTTGTTGACTATTTTTTTCTTGCAACTGAGAACTGCCAATCTCCATCATGTCAAAACAAGCATCACTTGCATCTGTTGATATTGAATTTGAAGAGTAGAGGGTTGATACCTACACTGTGCCACAACTTAAAGCTGTCTGAAAATAGTTCAAAATCTCTGGAAGAGGTCTCACCAGAAAGGAGGACTACCAAGAGGTGCTGAGGGCCTGGTTGGAGTCAAGAAATGCCAGTGAGCATTCCAAGGAGCCTATGGTGGAGGAAGGGGATTTGGAGGAGCAGCAGAATGGGCTACTGGGCTGCCTGAGGGGAGAGTACCTTCCCGGGGAGCCAGCACTGTCTCTTCAAAGGGGCTGTCTCCAGCAGAAGAGCTGGAGGACAGGGAGAAACACCGGATGCATGAGTTGGAGCTCACAAAGCTCAGGCTGGGGAAGGAGGATAAGGAGTTGGCATTTCAGAGAGAGAAATTAGCCTTGGAGGAGAAAAAAATGCTCTTAGAGCATGAAAGAGGGTGAGGGAGCTGGATCTAATGGCAAAGAGCTTAGACTCAAATCTCCATGGTGGCAGCATACCATTAGTGCCTGTAGAAGGAAAGGTATACATCCCCAAGGAAGCTATTAAGGATTTCATGAAGCATGAAGACATTGGTCAGTGGTTCCAGGCCTATTAGGTAGCAACGAGGTCCCACAGAGTCCCTGAAAGAGATTGGGGAGCGGGGTTGTGGGGCCGCTTTATCAGAGAAGTGTCAGGACCCGCCGAGCTGCCCAACACCGTTCACTCCCCAGCATGGTTGGGGTTACTGATCAGGGAGACCCTCAGTTCATCAGGTACATCTCACTAACATACACCCTACCCAGGAAGACTACTTGTCGGATTGGGACTCCTAGCAGGCTTCTCCCACATCGCCACACCTCACCCTGGGCTCTTCTCCTCTTCCTCACAATGTCCCCTAGGGAAGGACACTTACTTATGAATATAAATGTGCCGTGTTGTATTTGTGGTTTCCTGCTGTTTTGCTTATCTTCCCTCTCCTCAGCCCACACTGGAGCTGGATGCAGCACAGGCAAAAGACGAGTAAGACCGGCCCTGTGGCAGCTGGGGCAGCATATCTTTGCTCGGCCGGAATGACGCTTAGCCGCTGGTCCTGCACTATTTTGTCATGAGCTAAGAGCGGCCCTATGCAGCAGGGGCACCTGCTGCGTGACCCGTTGGTCTCCCGGAGGCCATCTTGGATTGGCTGAGGTTTTTAAATCCTGCCCGGGCACGTCTCTAATGCTTCACATTGAGTTATTCCTGCAATGCAGTCCCGTGGCTTGACAGGTCGTCTCAGCAGGTGCTGGTCGAAAGATTCCTGGGCCATACTTGCTCCTGCTCATCGCAGATAAGTCCACATTCTTGCTTGGCTGTACTTGAATATTTCTCCAGTTTGATTTCTGTTTACCGGGGAGATCCTTGTACATCGCGGACAGAGCACTTCATAGTCAGAGACTTCCTGACTTTGTTTCTTGTATGTCGCAGTTCCCTCATACTCTCACAAAGTCTCATTCATGCCACCAAGTCAGAATTTAGTTGTTTATTTATCGTATGATTATTTCATTGTTCTTCAAACATATATTATAATATTTGTCTAATTTATACATCTCTGTATTGTAATACTTATTGGTTTAGTTTATACATCTCTCTAATCCCCGCTAAAGAAAGGTCTTAGTAATGCTCCCAAACCTTGGATATGCTACAGCGGCAGGGTGCAGATTATGTTTCACTCTTTGCATAAGTGTGTGATGTGTGTGCTTGTTTGGTGTTCTGTGGCACAGTAAGGTGTGCACGCTTATGGTTTTCTTTGGCACAGTAAAGTGTGTGCGCGTTTTCTGATCCTGTCACCTAACTTTAAAGGTATCATTGACTTTGAGTTAATGCAGAAGTTTATGCATGACCAGTCATTGTTTATTTCTGCTTCTTTTGATTCTTCCAATTGCTGCAAGAGCTGGTCTCCTTAATTATAGCTACTTTAGGATAACTTCCCAGATTGTTCTGTGACCCAGAGTTTGCTTCTCCAACATCACGAACGTGCACCAATTGTTTCTTTCTTTATTTTATCTTCCTAATTTAGTTAGTTATTTTAATTTATAGTGTGTTCCCAAAGCCCCTTCCATTGAGATCATCCGATGAGCACTGATGTCTCTGCTTCAGTGTTCATTGGATGGTTTCCGGGGATTGTTGGGGTCCAGCTGCCTCTGCATGCCCAGCAGAGAGAAGAATGGGTTCCAACGTTCATCATCCTAGAGTTGTTCCTGATATGAAGGAAGGGAGACATTACTAGATTTGCCCACTGAGGATCAGATGTCCTATGCGTAAATGAAGGAAGCCTTGATAGCCAGGCATGGTTTGACCCCAGAGCTGTATAGGAAGAAATTTAGAGGCTGCAAGAAGCTGGAGTCAAGTACTTGGGTGGAGTGTTTGTCCTTTTGCAAAGCATTGGATGGTTGGTTGAAGGGAAGCAAGGTGAATGATTTGCAGGGACTGTATGATTTGGTTGCATGGGAGCACTTGTCAGATAATTGCTTTCCAGAGCTACACCAGCACTTGATTGACAGTAATCTGACTGACCCCAGAAAGCTTGCTGTGGAGGCGGACAGCTGGGTCAGCACCAGGGTCCAAAAAGTATGTATGGGAGACTCCGCCAGAAGTTGAGAGGGTCCCTAGCAGAAGAGTTGGGGGGACAAGGGTAAACAGAAGAAGTTCCAAAAATGGCTCCAAAGTAATCCCCAAGAGAACCAAGCTAAGAGTTCCCAGACTCCCACTGAAAAGAAGCCATGGATCCCCACAGGTAGGCCTGTTCATAGGGGTTTCAAGGCATATTTTGGTTGTGGTCAGGTAGGCCACTATCAAGGGGATCCTAGGTGTCCCAAGAAGGTTATCACTGCACCAACTGGTGCAGGCCCCGGGAAATGGCAAGCGTTGCCTTGGGGAAGGTGTCAGGTGCCCAAGAGGGGTGGGGTCCCACAGAAATATCCCTGGTCTCTTTAAGAAACAGTGAGATAGTCTCAAGAGCTCATCTGGCTGATAACACTAAAAAGTACAGGCAGTGGGTGACCATCAATGGCCATAGTGTGGCGGCTCTGAGAGACACCAGAGCCAGTGTGACAGCTGTCAGTTGTTGGGATGATGTCTGAAGAGCAGGTGGTCCCCAACGCATTCTACCCAGTAGTTGCCGCTGACAATTAAAAGTGCCTGTGCAAAGTGGCACAGGTTCCCTTTGAGTGGGTAGGGGGTCTCAGGTACCTTGAAAGTAGTTGTAAGGCCATCCATGCCTGTTGACTGTCTGCTATGCAATGATTTCAAGAGCTCCCCTTGGGTAGAGGTAGAAATGAGGTCTCATTTAGAGATGTTGGGTCTGCCTGAGTGGGCGTGTGTGACCACTCGGTCAATGGCAGCCGGTAAAAGCAAGCAAGAGGACCTGGAGCCTGAAAGAGTGGCCCAGGTGTCTGCCAGAAAAAGAAGAGGCAGGGGGCATGGGAAACTGGCCCCCAAAGTTCCCATGGTCCAGGAGGAGGCAAACCTTGAGGGGGATGGCCTGGAGCCTACAGCTGGAATAAGTGGCTGAACTGGGGGACCTGCCTGAGCTGACCGGTTGACAGCAGGAAGGAGGTCCTTCCAGGGAGAAATTCTGCCAGGAGTTGCATAAATGCCCTTCTCTTGTTGGTTTGCGCCAACAAGCTGCAAACCAGGCAACAGGTGATCAGTCTGGATCACATTAAATTTACTGGAAAAATGGTCTCCTGTATAGCGAGCCTAAGGTTGCTGAGCCTGGGTGAGCCCGTGAGCTAGTGGTACCCCAGCGCTTCAGAGCCTTCCTACTCGGTCTGGCTCATGATGTGCCTTTGGCAGGACAGTTTGGGCAAGACAAGACCTTCAAAAGGCTTGTCACCCACTTTTACTGGTCCCAAATGCGTGAGAGTTCTGATACTCATGGTAGGTCTTGCCAGACTTACCAGGCAAGTGGTAAGGGTGGGAGGAAGGGTAAGGCTCCTCTCCAACCTTTCCCTGGGATCTGCACCCCCTTTGAAAGGGTGGGTATTGACATTGTGGGGCCTCTGGATCCCAAGACAGCCATGGGCAACAGGTTCATCCTGGTCTTGGTGGGCCATGCCACCCGGTACCAGGAAGCCGTAGTGGGTTGTGCATTGATGGGGATTTTTTCCTGTGTGGGGTTCCCCAGAGAGGTGGTGTCTGACCGTGATACCAACTTCATATCGAAATATATGAAGTCACTGTGGCAGGAGTGTGGTGTTACCTACAAGTTCACCACTCCTTACCATCCCCAAGGTAATGGGCTGGTTGAGAGATTCAACCAGACCCTGAAGGGCATGATTATGGGTCTTAGTGAACTCATGAGGTGTAAGTGGGGCGTCCTCTTACCATGCCTTTTGTTTGCTTACAGAGAGGTACCGCAGAAGTCCTTAGGGCTCAGTCCCTTTGAGCTCCTGTATGGGCATCCTGTAAGAGGACCTCTAAGTCTGATAAAAGAAGGCTGGGAGAAAGCTCCCAGTAAACCTACCCAGGATGTACATAGCTACATGCTTGCCTTCAGAAACCAGACTAAGCTCTTCAGACAACTTGCTCAGTTCAATCTGGTAGCCAGCGAGGAGGAGATTAAATGTTGGTATGATCAGAATGCCACTCCGATAGAGTTTCAGCCTGGATAGAAAGTGTTGGTGAGCTCATTGATCGCTTGGGAGCTGCCCGGTACCTCAGTACGTTTGAGTTAAGTCATATTTTTATTACTGTATTGTGGATTTTTGTTGTTTTGGGTCTTGTTTGGTTTAGATAAAGATTACTTATTTTTCTAAACTGGTGTGGTGTCCATTTGTAGTGTTTCACTGTATTACTTTATGAGTGCTCAAATGCTTTACACACTACCTCTGAGATAAGCCAGTCTGCTTGTGCCAAGCTACCAAAGGGGTGAACAGAAGTTATTTTAGATTTGTATCCCCCTTAACTTGACTAGAAGCAAGGGTCCATATTTGGACATAGGTACCTACCTCTGCCAACTAGAGACCCACATTTCTAAAATTATGAATTTTGATGGTTGATTGTAATATTTTGGATCTGCTCAAATATAAAAATAAAACATGTTTTAAAAATAATTTGTACCACCTACTTGAATTAACCACTGTAGGCCTCAGCTGCAGCAGACATATCTCACAATATACCTTTTTGACGTGTTTAAAACATTCTAATATTATGCTACCTGTAAAATATTCCTTGGCACTCCGGAAGCCTATATGCAGACTGACTAAATAGGTAGCTCACCATGCATCTTCAGTTAAGAATTTGTAAAATTGTATTGATTCATATGCTAAGTAAAAAATCCATAAATCCATATCGTGACCTACAGACCTGTTGGAAAAATCAGTTGAAGTGGCATTTTGATCCGATTTCAATTCCATAGTAAGGTTATATATTGGATATAAATATGGCAAAGATCCCTTCTATAAAAGTTATCCGATCCTGAATTACCCAAGGAAGCCGCCAATGAATGAGTCTGCTAGACTTTCCTCTCCTTCAGTGACTTTAATAAGATTTTGAGAGTCAAGAACTGCCATGGATTTGGTGTAAATTAAGCATGGGCGGAAAATCCGTTCCGCTCGCGGATTTTGTGGATTTTCGGTAAATTCGCAATCCGTGAACTCTCGCGAATTTACAGAAAATCCGCAAATTTGCACGCAGCGGATTTTTTTGCTTGGTGATACAGTATTGCGGCGTGCGGCGTTCACTTACCATCATTCAGCGCTTGCCGAGTTGTTTTTCTCGATATTTTGGGAGTGCTGCGCCATTTTGGATCTTGCTGCGGGATCCCGCTGGAGTTTGGCGACGCAACAATCTTGCACTCGCGAAATTACAAAATTTGCAATTCTGCACAAGAAATCCACCAGCAAGCAGCATAAACCTTCTGAAAATGATGATTTTTATCAGAATAACTCCTCAGGTTGACATTTGCCTGCACTTTTTTTGCAAGGAGTCCATTTTGGGGTGGGGGGGGTGGGAGGAAGGAAGTGCCCCACAGAAAAACAAGTTTTGCAAAACTGAAAGCACTCAGCAGGTGCAAAAGTTCAAACTCATCATTAGTAACCATTCCCTGTAGTGCTTCCTGAGGGGCCCCTCCAGAGTTCAGTTGCCTACTTGCAACTATTCTATGACCCTGCTCTGACCCTCACAGCAGGCTCATAGAATAGCTACAAGTAGGCCACAAAGGTCCTGGGAAAAAAATTGCACTACAACAGAAAGCAAATTACAGATAAGGAAGCAGGTGCTGGACAGGAAGGTTAAATTCAGTGACACATTAATCAACCCCAAATTAATTTATGTCAGTTGAAGCACGGCAGGTGTGCTTGCTTTCCCCCCCCATAATCTACAGTGATGAACCAGAAATTAATTCATGTCAGTTGAAGCAGGGCAGGTGTGCTTGCTTTCCCCCCCCCATAATCTACAGTGATGAATCAGAGGGTGGCAGTGATGTACCAGAGGGTGGCATGGGTCAACCAGAGGGTGGCAGTGGTGAAACAGAGGGTGCTGTGAACCTGTGATGTAGAAACAACAAAGTCGTGACTGTTGCGAGCCGACACGTAAGTTCGCAATTGCGAACTGGTACAAAACCCTCGCGAACTGGCAGAAACCCTTGTGAACACAAAAAAAATCCGCAAATTTGCGAGAGTTCGCGGATTTTGCATATTGCGAATTCGCAAATACGCAAATTCGCGAACGCCTGATTAGCAAAATTCACCCATGCTTAGTGTAAATCAATCCCATTCCAAATCCTACTGAGAACAAAGCGCCATCTGAGGAAAGTTATGTTTAGTGAGGTATGTTTAGTATTGTTATTTTATGTTATGGTGCTTTGTATGACACACTCATCACCCAGGAGGGTATCCAGCCACTAGAGGAGGTATGAAGGTATGTAGGGGCACATGCATCAATGAAAATACCGATTGCAAATGGGCAGATTTGCAGAATCTGCCCCTTTGCAACCAGTTTTTTTGCAACCCAAATGCAAATTCACAATTTGAGTCATCGCAAAATTTGCGATTACTTAAACTGCGAATGCATTTAGGGAATAGCAAATTGTGATTCCCTAAATGCAATGCATGATGCAATTTCCAAATGCGAATACGCAATTAGGGATCTCAAATTACCATCAATTTGAACTTAATGGTAATTTGCAATAACTTTGAAAAATGCACTAAAGTGCATTTTTCAAAGTTTCATGTTACACACACACATGCCCTTGGGCCATGTATGTGTGCAACATGTGGTAATATCTCAATTTCAGTGGTGCAACAGGGTGTCCTTTTGGCACCCTTCAAATTGCATGCACAATTTGCGAGAACCTATTTGGTACTCGCAAATTGTGCATGCAATTCCCATTCATTCTTTTGGGCCCCAAGGTCCATAGGAACTAATGTGATTTGCAATTTGTGAGTCGCAATTAAAGAATATGTAGGGATCATAATTTTTTTGTGAATCCTACATGCATAGGGATGTACGAGTCCTAAGTAGCGATTTCTTAAAATTTGTTATTTAGTATTCGCAAATCCTGACTTTGATGCATGTGGTCCATAGTCCTCGAGGAGCTATCCGAAGAGCCGGGTCTCCAGCTTCTTGTAGAACTCAAGGATGAGGAGGCTCTGATGAGTTGAGGGAGGTGGTTCCAAGTTTTCGTGCGATGTAGAATAATGAGCTCTGCTCTGCTTTTATGAATGCAGGTGTGTGTGTGTGTGTGTGAGTGTGAGGCAGAGCGTGTAGGACTGTGACAGGCTGAAGAAACTTTCTGCAGCTGTGCTGGTATGCCGGTCCAGTGTTGTATAGGCCTATGTATGCAAGTGTGTTTTGAATTGGCAGCACTTGTGAATCAGGAGCCAGTGAAGCTCCCTGAGGTGAGGTGCATTGTTGGTTCAGCATGGGAGGTTGATAATGAGTCTTGCAGCAGCGTTTTGGAAGGCCTGGAGTCAGTGTAGGTGTTGCTTGGAGTTTCCAGTGTAGAGTGTGTTGCTGTAGTCGATCGCGCATGCTTATGAAGAGTGGTTTTGTGATGGTCCTTTTGGTGTCCTTTGGTAACCACTTGAAGGTCTATTATAGCATGTGTAGGATGTGGCAATAGGAGGTGCTCACTGCATTGATTTGTGATGTCATGTTGAGCTTATGGTCTAGAATGGCCCCCAGATTAATTGCATGGTCAGTGATTGTTAATGTTGGGTCTAGCTCCGATGGCCACCAGGTGGAGTCCCATGGGGAGGTCTTATTTTGAAGACTACTGCTTCCGTCTTGTCAGTGATGAGCTTCAAGCAATTGGTCCTCATAAACTCTTCTACCAGGGTCACGCATTTGGTAAAATTTGTTCTGGTGGTGGCTGTCTTGTCCGCCAGTGGGAGGATAAGTTGGGTGTCATCAATGTAGGAGACAAAGGTGATGTTTTAGGATCGGATGATGTTGGCGAGTGGTGTCATGTAGATGTTGAACAGGGTGGGGCGAAGGGATAATCTCTGGAGGGATATTCCCTAGGGGACTTTCCTGATCAGGTTCTTGGTCCCTGACGTAAAGGGTGGTAGTCTTACCTATTGGGTTTTTCCCGTGAGGAAGGAGTAGACCCAGTTGAGTCTGGATCCTTGGATGCCAATCTCAAAGGGTCTTCTGATGAGAGTGTTGTGGTGGGAGACAGTGTCAAAGGCCGCAGAGAGGTCAAGCAGGATGAGGGCTGCCTCCTCTCCTAGGACTAGGAAGGTCTGGATGTCATAAGTGGTGACAATGAGTGCTGTTTCCGTGCTGTTGTTCCTTCTGAATCCTGATTGGGTGTAATCCAGTCAGTGGTGAGCCTCAAGATGGATCAACAGTTATTGTTGATGGCCTTCTGAATCACTTTGCCTGGGTAGGGAAGCAGGGAAATAGGTCGGAAGTTGCTCAGTTGGTTTGGGGTTTTCGAAGGTTTATTGAGGAAGGCATTGACTTCAGCATGTTTTCAGTCATTTGGGAATATAGCGGGCCTGATGGATGTTGTAGATGTAGTCGGGGTATGGATCTGTTAAAGCCACGGGGCAGATGGTCTGCATGATTGTTGCTGTGTTGTCTCTTGTGACGGTTGTCCATTCTGGTAGGTGGTCTTCTTGGTTGGTGATGGGTAGGTTGGCGATGAGTTAGCTAGGGTCTTGCTGGTGTGCAAAGTTGATGTAGATGTTAGCGATTATGGGGCTGAAGTCTTAGAAGAGCAAGAAAATCTTTTTGCAGATGTTGCAGCTTCCTTCACTATGGTCAGCTAGTGCTTTTTTTTGGGTCCCTTAGTTGCTGCCGGTAGCGTCTGAGTGCAGCCTTGTAGATGGTTCTGTCAGTGGTTTTGCGGCTGGCTCTTCACTTCCTCTCTAGCTATTTACAGTGTTGTTTGATGCTTCAAAGTTCCAACGTATACCAGCTAACTTGTTATCGGTCCATTTTTGCTTGTTGGGTTTGATGGGTGTGGGGGAGTCAGCGCAATTCCTAAACCAGTTGTAGAAGTTGGTGATGCTCTTGTTGAGATTGTCTGTGGGGTGGGGATGATACGAGCTAAAGGTGCAGAGCCAATCTGATTCTATGATTTGTCCCCAGCTGCAAGTTGATAGGCTGGTACTGGTGGGTGCGTTGACTAGCAGTGTTTTGATTTGGAAGCAGAGAGGTGGAGTTGCATTTGTTGCTGAGGGCAGTGGTGAACATGGTGTCCAGTATACGTTTTGGGGTGTGTCCTAGATCTGAGACGAACTGGGCATTTAAGAGATTGTTCAGGCTTTCAAGGAGTGCTGTAGAGCAGGGGTAGGTTCTGTTTTCTGTACTGTGGAGCGGAGGTCGCCGTGATAGCTACCATTAAGCAGGTGCTGGGTGTGGGTAGGAGAGTGGGGGCTGTGTGGGGTGCTACCATGGCACGGGAAGGAGAGGCAAGAAGGCAAACACGGCAGGAGAACAGGTAAAGAGCAGCAGGATTTGGGAAAAGCGTGGGAGGTAGGTGGTTGACTGTGGGGAGGCCTGACTAAAGGTGGGAGGCCAAAGTGAGAAAAAAAGCACAAAAGAGCAGAAAAAGAGTACGCAAATGCAAAAAGAGAACAAAGAGGGTGGAAGAAATCAAAAGAGTACAAAATGCGCAAAGAAGGTCATACATAGCACAAAAAAACTGAAAATGGCACAGAGGAGCACACAAGAGCACAAAAAGCACAAAGGAGCACATAAGAACCCGAGGGCTCAGAACAGAGAGCAGAGGCACAGAATGCTGAAGGAGTGAGTCAGGAGCCTCAAGTCAATGTTGCCAGGTCTGAAAGGTCCGAGACTGGTCGGAGGACAGGTACCAGTAAGTGTGGGGCGGGGCATAGGCAGCAAGATGGAAAAGGGTAAATATAAGAACATCCACCTACACACATGTCAGAATGTGAGATGAGAGATGAGAAGTAGACACCAAACAGCCATATAAAGCACAGGCAGGAACTCTGATATTCTTATTTATTTGAAAGTACAGACTTTGACTTTGGCCTACTCCCAAGCCAAGCAGGTCCCTTTCTTCAGGAAAGGGGGCAAAGGGGAAAAGAACCAATATTGCGTAAGTATTCCATTGATGGGAAGAGAAACATACCTCATTTTAATAGGCAAGCCCATTGGACGGGTTTGGTGGTGCTCCAGGATCTAAAATCGCTCTCGTCAATTTAGAAAAATACCCAAATAGGGCTTTCTCTGATTGTATGAGCCTTAAGGCAGGAAAATTACTGAAATGTTGAAAAAAGCCTAGTGTTGGACCTTAATGAGAATAGGCTCAGGTTCTCTTTCCACCTACTTCCTAGTTCCTGATTAATTATTGGGCATCCCGAACCACCTGCAATGCACAATATTACAGGACCTAAAGGAGATGAAAAGGAGAGAAAGTCTGCTTAATGTGCGTCCGTCTTGCAGAAGACGGAGGCCTTGGATCCTGAACTACCTCCTAAAAAAAATGAGCAAGATATCCCTCAAAGGGACAAAGGGAAATAGAATACAAGATAACACCTTTAAAGAAGGAGTCAATAGTTCGTGGGATGGACCTTTGGCTGTTTTAGAAGTGATCACGTTTTACAAAGCATGCCTCTCCCTTGGAACTTTGGGAGAACCCTGGAAACGGGATTCAACCTTTGGTCAACCTAGAACTGGACATGTGGCTGTTTTCCTGATATATAGAAGGATGGAGAAGCTTGTCCCCCCATTAAATTCATACCACTGGTCCCCAGTTTAGCTTCTGAAGTCTTGGAATATCTGAGTGTACTAGTCTGTAATGTAACCAACACTGCCCCCACTCTCGTAACTAGTATGAGGTTGTGCAGTTTACTAGTAACTATTTTTCACTACTGGTGCATGAGTGGCTCCAGAGACCTCTTTTAATAATGTTCTATTAATACACTGAAAGCTGGCACCCAATATTTTCTGCAGTTAACGTTTAACGATTTCTTCACAAATTCATAACTCTTGATCTCCTTCAAGCTTTGCTATTTTAGTTTCACTGTACTAATTACATACTTCTACCTAGTATTTCATTGGTTTGGAGCTTGTGCTGTGTATTTTTTCAAATGTAATCTTTTTGGTGCTGCTAAAGTACTCAATACACATTTGTGTCTGACAACGCCTGCTGTATTAAGATACAGGTACATTGAAACCTGTTGTTTACTTTTTGGTGCTTGGTTACCTAACTTTGTGGGGGTTCCTATATTGCTCCCTACATCATAATCATCCTATCTCTACACACCACAACACTGAGATGGGCCAGTCAAATTATAGATAGATATATCAATCTTTGGCATGATTCAATCAACATACATACTCAAATATAAAAAGATGTAAAGTGTCAGCTGCAGCTGTACACAGTCCGCAGTAGCAGTCACCATAGAGTATGCCATCCTGCACATTTTGCGGATACCTGACAGATGCATGCATACCTCAATGTCACCTCCATGAGGTCTTGTCCTACTGAATGAAGGGTTCCTCGCAGGCCATACACCAGATTGACCAAAGAACAAACCATTCTCACCAGCATGATTACTTTTAGGCTTTTGAGGTTTGTTTACCAAACCGTGTCCCTATTTTGCGTTCAGTTTCACAATCAGTAACGTGGGTAAGAGTAAGTATTGTGTTGGGGTATTGCCAGACTAATTCAAACTTCACAGCGAACCCCCGATTTGTCCCAAGTGAGACGAAACTCAAACAATCTAATTCGTGCAGGCACACCGGGAACTTAACTTGTTATCCAAAATTCGATGAATCAGTCTAAGTCATTGTAATATTTTAAAACCATGCCTTCTAAATAAAGCAGTTTGTAGTCAAAACCATAAAATGCTTGCGAAATAATGCATTCAGAGTGAAATGTGGATTGCTGATGTACACTGTTACTTAACCACACCTCGTGTAAAAGTTCGTCCAAGATACCAGCAAGAGACTGGCTCACATAGACAATGTCTCTTGGCGAAACATTTTCTGGGTGGAGCAGTCCAGTGGCATCTCAGGAGGCGTTTTTTGACACAAAGTGTGTGCTTAGTTAAAAATGTACGTAAAGTTGTGTAATGTCTATTTATGAATCACTCACTGCTCACACGGAGGGTGAACGCCTAAAATGTATTATTCCTCTATTAAAGAAACACAGAAATATATGCAGTACTTGGGCAGTTAGACACCGCCAATAGCCACCTAAAAATGTAGGCACTAGACGTATAGGCTCACAGGTGATGAACTCTCACCAGCCAACCAGGAAATTGCTTCTCTAGCTTTTCCACTTTCCTCCTTGTATTCCACTGCCAAAACTTTGACCTGTGGTTCAACACCAAGACACATTTTATTGACCTTATAAATTATAATCTGCAGCTCACTACTTAGCTGATTATAACTGGATAGCTCTAAAATGACCAGTTCATTCCATTCACTGCACATTCACTGGGGAAGACAGAGCCTTTTCATCCAACCCGTGGACAGACATAAAGGCTGAGAGACCTCCACAAGTATTTCCAGATTCTAGCCACCAGGACACCTGAGGTGTTTTTACCAAAACTCTATTTGCAAGTCCTGCTGTTCACTAATGGGACAGGCATGTCATTGCAGAGATCAGCCTATAATTCAAGTGATGTAGAGCTTGACTCTCCATTTCCTTCAGTCCCTTACAGCTGCTATGGGAATGGGAATCATTTGTGCCTGGGTCTGCTAGAAAAGCCTGAGGACTCTTGAATGTCAGAATCAGCACCCAAAGCCCACTCGGCTTGGTCGACAATTGGGCACTAATGAAGAACATCCCAATCGTGGCTTGGCAGAAGAGCTGTTGAGATCAAGGCTTCCATGCTTTAAGGTCAGGCTGAGTAGCCGCTTACAATGGGGATCTAAAGTGCAACGAATTTGCGTCACATGCCTTGCATCAGAGCAATGGCACTGGTGATAGGCCATGTCTAATGGGTCTTGTGAACTGAGGACTCAGTGTAAAAACAAGGCGAGGTCGGAGGCTCTAGGGTAAGGGTATTGAGCATAGGGCCCGGATAGAGGCCTGCCCTTTCCTCAGGGACTAGGGGTCACTGCTGCAGCGAGCTGTGGGCACTCTTTTTAACCCAAAGGGATAGGAAGTGGCGTGATTCTTGCATGTACTGATTTGTAAAATGTCAGTCGAGCAGAAAGTGCAAACAGAGCTGCAAAACTACCTGGGACCCGTTCCATGACGACTGCCACTCATGCACGTTAATTAATTCCCCACTGTCGAACGTAAAAGAAACTCATAGGACATTTTGCCTGGTTTCTAAACACTATTTCTAAATATCATTTTATCGTTTCATTTTCAGTAGTAGAATTAATTTGAACACAATTGAGGACATTGTTTGTTGTTCCAGTATGCAGATTTTAATTGTCAAATTGCCACGGCAAAACAAAAACATTATGGAAAACAATGTGTGCATGTAAGGATAAAGCCTAAGGTAAGTGCTCTGTAAAAGCTTCTGTTTACCACACCCAATCAGCTCACCGCAAAAAGATATTCCATTAGGTGAACTGCTTCCATGAACTGTTTGTATTTCTCCCCCTCCCCTCCCCCCGCCCCTCCTTTACAGGCAATAATTGTCTGTATATGTCTACAAAAATATGTCCTAATTATTGGGAGATTCTCTAATCTAGGCAGTGGTCTTGAACTTTCCGGTCATAAAACATTTTCTGTTTTAATGAGTATAAGTGAAAAGGATGTTCAGTAATGATGTGGAAGCAATGACAGTTAAAGTAATGTGGAACATGCATTAGACTTTGATTCAAGAAAATGTTATTTCGATAAATGCAATAGGATTGCTAAACGTGGTTCCTTTTATGCAAACTTCCATGCTCACAACCTGATGCTCAATCAAACATGGTTGTCTTTGGTTAGAGAGAATGTATCTCCCTTGTCCTCGAGAACAGGGGCATTTAAAGCTTAAGTTTACATGGTGGTCAATGTCCAGATGTGAAGCACAATTATTCACTGTAATGTTTAACAGAAACCACTACCACCAAAAAAGTAGCCCTAAGTAAAACATCTGACCAGGGCACGACTGGAAACCTAAAGGAGCCATGGAAATATTGTCACGCCAGCTCCAAGTCACACTCAGTGAGTGAGCATTCCTAAATAGTAGAAATTGGGTCATTAGATTCACTGGATGTGAGGCTTGTGCACATAACAGGTCCACAATGGCTCCTCAATGGGTTGTGCCTGACTCCGAGTCTACTGCAGCACCTTCAGCCCTGTGATGTGACAGCAACGCCACCAAATTGATGCCTCCTGGCTTGACACTTGATGCTTCATCAACACTGCACCACAATTAGAACCGACACCTTGCTGCAACCGCCACATCAGCTCCCCTACGCGTCGCATCGTCCCTGGGCATCAGCGGCTCAAAGACTCCGCATCGCCTTCTGGAGAAGACACCTCACTTGCTTCAGTGACATCTCACCTCCGTTGTACAATGCACCTCCCCGAGCGCCGACGCACCAATGACCTCCATAGAAGTAAGGAACTGACACCTCAACTGCCTCAGCAATGCCTCAGCTCCGCGGAACCCTGCATCATCTTTGATTCTCAACGTCTCTAAGGCACTGTACTGGGGTCAGTGTGACTCTGTACCCGGCCCACGCTCTATTCAGTCAGCCCGAACTTGTTCATTCAACTTCATCAAGCACGTTGAGAATAGTTCCAGCCGGAGCTAATATTTTCTAAGAGCTATAATTGCGCTTGATATGGAAAATTCATATCTTGACTTGTGTAGGTTGTATTTTTGACCTTCTTATAATATTGGTTATTTTTGTGTGGCGAACTTTTGTGATGTTGTCACTGAGTTACTGTGTGTGCACAAATGCTTTACACATTGCCTCTTTAGTTTAGTCCGACTGCTCTGAGCCTAGCAACCAGAGGGTAAAAACAGGTCAACTACGTGTGCACTGCACGTACCCTGACTAGAGTGGTGGTCCCTGCTTGTACAGGGTGCATACCCTGACAACATGAAACCCAGTTTCTAACAGATTAGATGTCCATTCAATACATATTGTGTATATAAACCATGACACTTTGTTCCAGTTTCTCGTTCTTTGTGACCGAGCAAGGGAGTGTTCCATAACGTATTCAAACAACTGCTGCATGACCAGGGCTAGTATTTGTTAGTTAGCCACTCTCCCAGGGATGAGAATTCATACATGAAATCTGCACTTTCTGCTGGAAGAGCAGAGGATCTGCTTAGAACCTTGAAGCCTACCTGTTTGCAAAGAGAGTGAAGGAGCCTGTCTCACCCTGCAGGAGGAAAGACTTGTCTAGGAGGAGAAGCATGTGCCAGGCCAGAAAACCCTCAGCTGTGGTGTTGGCATCAGCCAGGTCCGGGCTACAATTGACATTGTGTTCACATTTGCCCTATTGGGACTGCAACTGCCATGGCATTTACATCAGCCAAGTCAGGTACTACACCTGTCTTAAGAACCTTATCACCCTGGGCGGGGCCCAGCTGCTCATCAAATGCCTGTATGGTGGTGTCAAGACTGCCAATTACCACTAAAGTAATCCAAGCTGCAACAAATGGACAGACACTAGCCATACCTGCCTTTCTGAACAGCCTTCGAGTGACTGCACTCGACCACTGTGGTTCTCTGCCAGCAGTGGGGCTAAGCAGCCAAGCTTGCATTAGTTGAGTGCAGGAGATTAAGAGACTAAGGGCTATATGTAGGTAAATAGTATTTACTGATTCGTAAATACCGAATTTTACAGATTCGGTATTTACAAATTGGTAAATGCTATGTAGCTAATAATTCGGTAAAAATTACAGAATCGTTAAGATTCGGTAATTACCGAATCGGTATTTACCGATTCGGTAGTTGCCATTCATTCCTATGGGCCTGGAGGCCCATAGGAATGAATGTCAATTACCGAATCGGTAAATACCGATTCGGTAAAATAGGGAAAGGGTCAAGGGTGGCAGGGTGTCACTTTGACTTCCTGTTGCACCCCTGATTAGTGCTTGTGTGCACATGTGGCACACATACAAGGGCATGTATGTCTGTCACTTGGCACAGGTGTAAATGCACAGATTTGCATTTACATAGGAATTCGTTATTTACCACCAACTAATAATTGGTGGTAAATAACGAATCCTTAATGCCCAGAAGCACTCTTTGGAGTGCTTCCTACATTTCATTTACCGATTCGGTAAATACCGAATCGGTAAATGATGATTCGGTAAATACCGAATCGATAAATACTGATTCGTTATTTACCGAATCGGTTAATGTGCCTCCTACATAGGAAAAGCCTATTACCGGTCGGTAACGGACGATTTCGGCCGTTACCGACCGGTAATGGCCTTCCTACATATGGCCCTAAGGGGCATATTATCAAGAACGGCGTTAAACATTGTCGCTGCTTTAGCGGCAGAAATCTGCTGCTAAAGCGGCGATAATGGGCTTGATAATATGCCCTGGAGAATTCCAATAGAAGTCCATGTTTTGGTGTGAACATGGGCTTCTATTGGAATTCTCAAAGGCATATTATCTAGCCCATTATCACCGCTTTAGCAGCAGTTTTCTGCCACTAAAGCGGTGATAATTTTATCGCCATTCTAGATAATATACCCCTGAATTCCTATCTATTACACTACTTACACCAGCAGAGGTAAGAACCATTTCAAACGTGAATTGAGTGCATATTTAACTTTTTGTGCACTAAAATGTGTCCATAAACATTATATATGCTTCTACCATAAGTTGCTGTGGTACAGATTTATCTAGGGTCACTTGGGTGGGACATAGCACAGAAGGAGACAAGGTATCTAGTGCCACAAGACAGTTGAGAAAAGGAGCACCACCCTGTAAAAAGAATCATGTGTAGTTCTAAGAAATGCTGCAAGATTGCAAAAAGATTACTCCACGGTATTGCCGGAATACAGCTATTAGCTGCTTGGCATAACAAACCATCATGTGTCAATCTAGGGCTAAACATTGGGCAGTAGGCTACAACTTTGGAAACACTCCATCAGTTTATATGTGAACAGAGATGGCTGGAACTGGATTTATACTAAAATTCACACCCACCTTTGGTGGTAGAGTTTTATCTTGAATGTTACTGCTACCTGGACTGGACGATAGCCAGCAGCTCTTATCTACTGATGCTCACATTTTTGCTCCTCCTAGGTAGGTAAAGGGTGTAAGGCCATAAAATTTTGCAATACAAGAATGTCTTCCAATGCGTCTTGTGAGAAAAAGCCTGTTTGCTTGGTCATCCCCATTTTTCCCTGAATTTTATTGCTGATTTTTAGACTCTGCACATTGGGGTATTGCCGCCTAGTGCCCAGTGTATGTGCTCTGACTCCTAAACATTAAAGAATTGTCCTAATCCCTGATTGGCTTGTTTAACACTTCTATAAGGACATAGTATATAGTGTGTAAGTACATCCTGGCATAAAAAGCTGAAGGTCATCTGTGGACTCCAGCACCTATTATGCATTTATTATCTACACGTGTCACAAAGGAAAACATGGCTATAGGTCTACCATTGTAGCTATACTACTGTATTGTAAAGCCTGATTTGCAACCTATTAAACAAACCTTTTTTGACAGGTAAAAAACTCGCTTTTAAATATTAGTAATTTGCCCTAATGCAAGACTTGTAGCATACAGGGTAGGGTGGATAGTATTTAAAAGTGGAAAATATAGCAAATTAATGTTACCATATCCCTACACTGACAAGGCCCTTAAACTTGTATCCCTTGTGGCAGACCTAGCTGGTTTATGTTGAAAATCAAAATACAGATTGAAATACTAATACTGGATCTCAGGAAGGAGACCAGCTAGAACAATATTTAACCACTACTTTTTGTAGTTCTTAAACATCCAAATCAATGGCTTAATCAATATGAAGGAAAATACACTTTTAGAAGTTGACCTTGTCTGTGCCTGAACTTCCTTGAGGCTAATTTGCATAAACTCTCCAGTTTCTCGCCAGCCTGTGCTCATCCCAGGAAGAGGTGTGAAATGTCTCCCAGGACCACACAATAGGTTTTCCTAAATTGGCAGAGATGACTCCTCTGAACTCAAAAGAATATGCAAGGTGTGAGCAGAGTGGGGGCTATGTGGGCTCTGTTATCATCACAGTGTAAAATCCTGCCTGATAGGTCTGTCTGGAGCACATGTTAAAAGCATTTTGTATCCTTCAGAGGAATCAAACAGACTGCCAGGACAATTCTTATGTATCCCATCTGGTTGCTGAAGGCTCCAGCTTTTGTCCTACCAGACTTCTTGCTCTGGATGTGTTGTGGGTACAATGCCTGCTTCAAACAGAATGTTAGTGTTAGCTGTGGTAGAACACTAGTCATTTCCAAGGTAAACTTCTCTATATACTCCCGGCTCTCAGAAACCAGGGTTAGTGTGGCTGAAGACTTTGGCCATTTTGTGTATGCCATGAAACACTGCATATTGGGCCCATTCTCAGTAGGGAAACTATGAGCAACTGAACAAGTATGTAGGCCATGGCCTAGGAACATTTACTACCCTGGTCAGAGAGAGACTAGAAGTATGTTACTGTGTCCCTGCCGATAAGGTGGTGAACCCCTACAGATAGACCCCCTCACCCAGACTTCCTCAAAACACCACTGAACTTGTGTGATAGGATATTAGACTGAAATAATCTGCTGCTCTTGGCATCTGTGACCTATGAAAATAACCTTCGGAGATTGAACCCTTTTACACTTAAAATCCAAGGACAAAAAGATCTCCACAGGTCATAACGTTGATCCCCTGGGAGGCTCCAGGAACATAACAAAGTTGAAAAGGACATTTTGGTGAAGAATCCAAGGTGACCAGTGGCAAGTGGACTTGGGTTGGACTTTGTTGTTGCTCTCCACCTGACACCCTGAGAGACTCAAAGTGAATCCATGAGGTGCTGGGGCCCCTGGAACTGTACTCCTGTGACTGTTTGGGTACCAAAAGAAGTTTGGAAAGTTTTTTTAAACCTTTGCTCCAGAGCTTTCAAGGAGGCTGACCGTGAAAACTACACAACAGGTCGTTCAGTTGTGTCCGATTGGATCTCAGTGGAGAAGTGTTTTTCCTTTGAAAAACAACAAAGTCCCTTTGCTACATGTACATAACAACCCAGGGCCCCGTCGCCGCCAGCCTCAAAGCGCACCTAAGTCCCGATCTACCATGACCATTGACCAAAATTAGTGAACCGCACTTCTCGGCGCATTTCCTCTCACAAATAAAAAATATTGATATCACTGGGTCCACTTATGGCTTTTATCGTTTTGGTGTAATTTTGTTCATTACATTTTACTCTATTTTTGTAAATTGGAATGCAATTTTTACGGTGTTATATTTTCAACTCTTTAACCATTTAGGTGCTTCAAACTTTTTACACGTTTTATTTAAGTTGAGTCTGCTTACTAGGTTCCATAGCTATCAAGAGATGTGCTCAGGTTTAAATTATTGAAACCATTGACTGCATACAATAGGATATGACTTTATCACTTGTGATGGACACCAATCCACCCAAAATAGTATGTCGCTTTATCACATTTCTCATGTGCTATGCCATCAGTTATTTTCTTTTACATTTGCATTTCCATTTTCTATATTCATGTCTATTCTTCTCAACAGACTCAGTCTGAGGGAAATGAACATATTGGGCAGAAGAGAGCAAGAGGGAACTACTGTTAGGGATAACATTGGATGTTCAACACCCAATGGACTCTTCCCTTTAATCAACTGAAAATAATGTAAAGCATTAGGGTTTGAAATTGATATCACTGCTTAATATTTACATTTGTATAATGTTTAGCCCCAAAAACTTTTCCAAGGTTCAACTGTAGAAGTTTGTAAATTTGTGCATGCCATGAACTTGTTAACGAGTGCATTTTGCATAGGGGCTGTTGTTTTAAAATGAGGTGTAATCAGTTCCACCAAATTTACACACTCTGTGACACGTGGTGAGGTTGCATACTCCCATTTTTCAATGGGAGCTTGTGCTGTGCTGCGGCCATAAACCGCCTGTAGCGCAAGCTGCAAAAGAGAATTGGGAAATTGTGTTAATCCCTGCACTGTGTGGCAGGCACCTCAAGGTGCAGGGATTAACAGGGGGGCACCATAGGTGCCACCTCACCCCCCAATCAGATGTTCAGGAGGAATGGGGCCCTGCTATGGGCACCAAAGTCACTTTCTGACAGGCTTTATATGTTAGAAAGCCCACAAGGAAAACCTGTCAGAAACTGACATTGTAATCCTGACAGCAGAATCGCTGTCTTCAGGGATTACATTGGGGCCTCTGACTGCCCGGCGGGCACCTTGAGACTGTCAGAATCCAGCCAGAATGAGTTGCCGGTTTCAATTCTCACTGCCTACATTATTATTAGGTAGTCTGAATTGAAAGCACAGGTGTCAGTCGGAAAGACTCCGACCTGCCGTCAAAGGCTTTCTGACCAACATCATAATCAGTCGCCAAGTTGGGCCTGTATTATATATTATGTGCACTGTTCATGTTTGCACCACAGTGTACTTTTAAACGGTTGCGCTAAGCGCAAACATTAACAATGCACCATATTACAATGAATGCAATGTCCTCAGGGTAGCCGCAAATTGTGGGGCAGCTCATTCAGTGAAACACACTTTAGGTGTGTGCAGTGAGTGACTCCACCCATTTGCATTTACTGCATATTCTTTCGATGTCTACTACTTTTCCAACTTGGTTTCCATACTGGAGGTGGGAACCTACAGGAGGAAGCGGAAAAATTACTTTTGACATGATGTCTATATGTGTTCATGAATATCTCCTTTCACATTGCATTTTCACATCAAACACAATACTGAGAGCGTCCTCGTGTTGGAAATCCTGTGAGAGCGGCGCAATGCGGTTCACAAAGGTACAGCCATCTTGTTTTCTCTGTTCCATTCATGGTGCTTGGCCTATTTTTGAATCCCTTGTAAATCCTTCAAATCCACCTAACTGACTGCCCCTCATTTTCATTTATTATATTAGTGTGTGTTTTTGATCTTAGCATTTTGCATTTTCTTAAATTTTTTCATAACTTTTGTACTTTTTTATTTTTCCTTTATTTCCATTGTATTTCATTTAATTCCTTCCCATGTTTGTCTTCCCCCTCACACCCAGCACTGTGCATTAAGAAGCCATTGCAGACTCTTCTGTCCTCCTGTCACCATAGTGAATCAGTGATATCAGTGAGTTAGCATTCTCTGTGACTTTCTTTATGTAGCTCGTACAGTCCCATGCTATTTCACAGTGATACGTAGTATGCATTAGTTCCATATGTAAGTTTTGTTGAGGAGTTTTGGAATAGGGATTTTAGATTAGTATGGCTAATTCAATCACAGCTCTTAGACTCGAATCTAATACTATAGGCAACATGTTTTTACAAAAGTACAATGTGATTGCATTTGCCTGTCATAATAATTTTGTGGAGATTAACCCTACCACTGATATATATATTTTTCAATCTTTTCTTACATCAATACCTAAGGGTGAACAGAGAGCTAGTGAGGAGGAGGATCTGGGAAGGGGAAACAATCTTTACTACGTGGTCAAAACACTGCAGTACCACCACAATGCAGATTTTATAACGCAAGACGTTACCACGACTTGCCCTGGAGGGTGCTCTAGACTAAGGAATAGTGTGATTTACTGTTCCAACACCTTCCCTACTGTACGTAGGCTGGAGTTGGAATAGTAAATCTTACTATTCCTAAGTCCAGCACCCTACAGCGCAAGTCGTGGTAACGACTTGCGCTGTAAAAGCTGCGTTGTGATGTACCGCGTTGTGATGTACCGCGTGATAACGTCATACATCCTCTGGGAAGGGTTGGGGAGGAGGCACCTACCACCAGCGCCACCGCTGAGGGCTCTGCTCAGCCTAGTAAGTCCTATTCTTTATTATTATTATTCCCCTAATGTTTTAGGGATAGCTGTGGGCTTAGGGTAGAACCTTGGGGTACTGAAATGGTGGTGCTGGGTTCAAGGGAGTTGCTGCCTGGAGCCAGGTGTTGATGGTGAGAAATAAAGTTGCTCTGACACCCTACCTGCCATCTTCCCTTTACATTTTAACAAGGATGGGATACAAACCCACCTGTTAAAAGCACAATGGATTAGCTCTTTTTCTTCTGCCCACTATGGCACTTTTACATTTTACCTTGTTTATATTTTTACAGTCTCTTTTTTTCCAAACTCTGCTATCTAATTTATGTTTCATTTCTGTTATCCCTACATTATCGTTTTTTTCCCTCCTTATTTCATGGGGGAGAGGAGGGTTTGTAGCTGATTTTTTCCGGTCTTTACTTGTCTCTACTTTACTTATCTTCTACTTTGTTATTGTTAGTAATCTTTCCCTCTCTCCTATATATCTTGTGGTACTGTAAGATTAAGAACAGATTGTACTGTTCATGCAGGTAAGAGCCGTAGGGCGGGGTGGATGGGGATTTGGAAGACGATGAGGAAAATGTTTTTATTTATTTAATTTTCCCTCGTCGTCTGTTGAATACCCCGCCCTACCGCTCTTACCTGCACGAGCCTTTCCTGATTCTACTGTGAAGATTGCAGGACCAAGTAAGCTAATATTATAAATAATATTCTAAATAATATTCACTATGATTGTTGAAAAGGCTTTCTTTTTCTTGCTCATGCTCTAACAGTTAACGAGACAGTGGTCATGGTCAGTCAGTCAAAAAATCTTTATTCGACTGAGTGCCAGCCATAAAAGAATACATCTTAAAAACAACATTTCAAGGAACTGACAGATTAAAATGTAACCAACATAGTCAGTGCACAAAGAATCATTTTCCAATGATATTTCTAAACCTACAGCAGTAGAGTTGTACTTATAAATCATCAGACAAATAAATTCATCGTTTAGCAGGAGTAAATAATGTAATGGGGGCCTACACTTTCTTATATTTAAAATTCTTAACAATGGCATTAAAAAAGCACGTCTTGGAATAGTATAAAGTTTGGAAAAAAAACATAAAGTGCTAAGTGCTCTGTGTGGACTCTGAGTCGCTTGGGCACAAATCTAATTTTGGATCACAGTGTGCATCATGAGGGTAGGAAATCAATAAATGAAAAATACCCATCCTAAACCTAATAAGATAAAACATTTTGGCATGAATGAAGTAAAAGGAGAGGTAGCGCTCAATGCCAACATAGCCCATTGAAAGAGCGAGTGCTCGACAACCCATTTTTTTACCAGCTATTGACTATCGCTGACTTGGTACAAATAGGAAAGAAGATTTTTTTTCAGCTTGGCTCCTGGGATGTTGGCTATATTTTCCAGGGGTATCAATACAATCAGACAGTCTCAGCTTCCCCAATTGGTCATGTATATGGGTGATCCAAGAGATTTTTCTGACACAGTCCAACTGCAAACAGTCTGCAATTATAGCACGGTTCAGAACTGATTCCTCTTTTACACAAATATTGTACCCTAGCATCAAGGGTGCTAATTGAATGCGAAAAGACAATGGGGTCACACCCAATTCATTGTGACAAATAGTAGCAGCGGTACTTTTAGGGACTGTCAAGACTCATTTCAAAAATAAGTTCTCAGCTCTCTGTAGGCCCAGAATATTTGAACAACCCTATTCTCTGGCACCATACAAGGTGACGGTGCACGTGCATGCTTTATAGCTGTCTATAATAGCCTTTATGGGCCAGGAGCCTAGTTTTTTGGTGAATCTAAAAATAGATTTGACATTTTGATTAAAACCTCCAATCCTTGCCTCAACTAAATTCGACCAAGAATTTTTTTGATTATAAAGAATATCTGAATAAGAAAAAATTGGTACATAAAGCAATTTTTTATTAATTATATAGAGGGATTTTATTTTTGGGGGAGATTTGCTCGCCACTATAACATGGGATTTTAAAACATTTGCCTTTTAAACCAAGGTCACTCATTAAATTGTTAAAACTGGTTAAAAGCCTTTGCAACCCCACCCCGGTTCAAGACATTAAAATGCAATCATCTGCATATAGTAACGCTGGGAGGGACCTTCGCCCAATCAGGGGTGCGTCTACGTTTCTAATTCTAATGTAACTTTCTAAATCATTTATATATAAACAAAATAAAAAAGGGGCAAGAACGCATCCCTGACTGACCCCATGATCCATCTTTATTGGAGAGGTGAGTTCACCGCCAGCTCCATATCGCACTCTCCTGGACAATAGGTGGATCAATGCCCATGGACAGCATTATCTTCCAGAGCCTCCCCCTCTGCACCCAGTCAAAGGCAAAGCTCAAGTCCATGAACCCGAGTTATAAAGAGCCGGACTTGGCTAAAGTATATTTGCCAATGACAAGGTGCAGATTAAGGCACTGGTCTACCGTGCCCAAGCCTTTCCTGAAGCCATATTGAACATCAGAAAACTTCCCATTTTCTGTAAATTAGGTCTCCAACTTCTCTAATAACACTCAACACATGATCTTACAGGAGCAGTCAATTAGAGATATTGGTCGGTAACATTTAGGGTCTGACCTGTTTCCTTTTTCAAATATGGGGAGTATTATGACTGATCTCCAGGAATCCGGGGAACCCTGGGCTGCGTAACACCTCATTATATTGGTTAGCAGTGGGAGCCACAAAGGGAGATTAGCTAAAAACAGATCTGCGGGCATAGCTTCTGGTACTGAAGCCTTGTTTTTCACCTCATGTATAGTTGGGGTTCCAAAGTATATGCCTCTTATTGATAGTTGGTACAAGAGTTAAGGTCGTCACCAATTCTATAAAGATTAGTGAAGTGGTCTATCCAGGTCTCAAGCATAATTAACACGTCAATACTGCCATTTTTAATGTCACTAAAAATCTCTTGATTTACAGTTTGCCAAGAGAGCCTAGAATCTTTACTCAGGCATGCCACCTGAAGTTGACCCCAAGCTTCTAGCCTTATTTCCAACGTATGTTTCTCCAGGGCATGCTTATAGTCCAAACGTGTCTGTCTCACCTCCATTCTATTACGAGGTTTAGATTTTAAGGTCTTAAATAATTTATTATGGAGCTGTGAACATTCACTATTAAACCACCTTTTGTTACTCTGTGCTCTGTCATTATGTTTCTTAGATAAGAGCACCTTGGTTGTCTCTGTTATTTCCATGAGAGATGTAATCATAACTTGCGGATTTATATTATCTTCCAGGCAATCCAGAACTTGCTTTAAATTATCTTTTATAATCTGCTCCAGGACAAAGTCAGGGTTAACAGTAGACCACTTCCGTAATAACACCTTGTTAATAACATGAATCAGGGGTTATCTGGTAGGCAGGGTTGTATCATCAGTAGGGACCATCAATTCTAATGACAAAGGATAATGACCACTAAAATAAACTTTAGGTATATTAAAATGTATGAGTTAAAATAATCTGATAAAGCAATAAAATCAATCAAAGTGCCTTGGCCTCTCCCAACATATGTTACTAGATCAGAGCATAACATTTCAATAAAATCCACAGTTAAGAAGAGAGAAAGTTTCAATAACAAAGAATTAAAAATATTCCCACAAGGATTATGATCAAAGTGGCAACCTCCCTCAATATCCCCCGTTAAGCGAAGACATGTGGATTGTTTCGAGGGGGGACACAATTTACAATTAAAATCTCCACCCTAAAGCACTACAAAACCGTTTTTATCTCCTCTGTGTGTTTCATTAATTCAGTTTCCAATTCTTGGGCAATACTAATGTTTAGGTTATTAAAATTATTATGATAAAAGTTAACAACCACCAAATTCTAACTTTTTCTGAATACAATGTTAATAATCTGGAAATGTGGAGATTCCAGCTGCATCTTCCGCACTCTATCCTTTGATGTTGTTGAAACCAGGGTTCGTAATCCTCCTTTGTCTTGACCACCTAGAGACTCGAGCGGGTATATGAATAGAATAAAAACTATTCATATGAACTATGTCTCGCAACCATGTTTCCTGTAAACATACTATGCTGTATTTTCCGACGAAAGCTGCCCATTCTTCAATGTGCAATTTATTCTGCAGTCCTGCAACGTTCCATAAAAGATTGCCATATTTAATTTCTTTCATCTGGCTGATGTGCTCGTTCACTGTTGAGTAGCTGCAGCACAACTATCTTCTATCAGCATCAATTAATAGCTGGGAGTCCACCACACCAGAAGGCAGTACTTACGGAAGCTTTGATTTAGCAGGAGTAGTGGGACAGGCTATGCCAGACATTTTAGGATGAGTCAAATTGAGTGAACCACCCGAATCGGCCGTGTAAACTACTCTTGAGGATTTAATATTAAGAGTTAATGGGGGGATCACTGATGAATCATGATAAATGGCGCTATCTAACTCTGGAGGTGTGTGTGTGAAGGAATTACATTTTCAACACCGAGCAAGGGCTAATAATTCAGTCAATCCACATGATCTAAAGGGGAAAAATGATTAAAAGTTGGGATAGTAAATAGGGATGGCATTTTAATGTGTGCCGAGACAGATGCAGGCCCTTTATGTGATGGTGGCTTGTAGAAATAGCCTAATGGTACAGCTACAATGGGCCCCCCCATGTTAATACTCCAGGGAAGCCTGTCCATAAGCCAGTGTACTACGGACCTGTCTTTGAAGTTTGCAACAATGCAGTCACCTGGCTCAGATTTAGCCTTTGGACCCACCCATGCGACACGTTCAACATTATTTACGTTATAGTACAAGTCATCACTTTCCGCCCAGTATGTAGCTTTTGACAACCAATGCACAGTTTTATTTTTAAGCTGCTTCCAATCTTCTTCCTTAGTAATTGGTAAGGAGGCAACATTTTTTAGAACAATAATGTATGGAGTAGCTTCTGGGGTGAAGGAAAATGGTTCTCTGATTGTTTTTCCGAGTACCAGCTAGGTGTTTGTTATGATGACTATCAATGGGATTGGGGACACTATTTTCCTCACGCACAGCTGTTGAGCCCAACTGCCTAGTGTCTATCTGTTTGGCTGGGCGCGTTGCAATCTGAATAATTTTAGTACTGCAGTCCGCAGGCAGTGGTAACTGGGGAGATGGTGCCACATGGGTCGTGTACGGGTTGGCGTTGGAGATAGAATTTGTCGCAATTTCCGGGCCAGAGGACAGCTTTGAGGTACTGGAACCGATTAGTATCTTTAGGGACACATCAATGCTGTTTAACACCCCTATAAGGGGATCAAGAATTGACTTGATGATGGCCCCTATTGAGTTGCGTAGATGACGCAAAGTCTCCCAATGACTCAACGTTTAAGGGACTGTAACAGTGTCCAAACCTCTAGTCTTTATTCCTGATTTTGAGAGGGATGCAACTGTTTTCTCAAGTGTTGCAGTAAATATTGCATCTTTCTTGGCTTTCCCACAGGCCTTGGTTTTTTTTGTAAGGAGGGGGACAAAGAGTATCACTAAGCCCTCCTGTTGAGTGGTGCAAGTGCCAGTTTCAATCCTGCTTGTGTCCGACCTGATGGATGCAGGCAGCTCTATTGATTTGTCTTGCTGAGGATATATCTCTGATGCAATGCCATTTCGTAAGGCCCTTTGTGTCAACCCCAACCTCTCCTCCACAGACTCAATTTCACTTTTTATTGCCTCCATTGCAGTTGTTATAAAGTTAGTGATTGACGAAGTTAGTAGGCGCTCCTTGGCAGAGGTCATGACTGTTTTGCGCTTCCACATCTCCTTACCTTTTAATATAAAAGGCCTCACAACAAGCAGGCTGTAGGAAGGGGGAGGCTCTAGTTGGCGCAGTGCAACACTAGCGACAAGCAGGGACTCTCTCTTCCTCGTCAGGGCTGAGGGTTACCTTCCAGACAACCTCTGCTTACCCTCTAGGTAGTGTGGCTTAAGCAGTCGTAGGCTAATCTTTGGGGCACATAGGGTTAAACACTTGCAATAGTACACCTTTACAACCAACCCACCACACAACGAGACCAGACTGTATTCTGTAAAAATATATATCTTTATATAGATTTTAAGCAGGCTTGTGAATACAGTCAACGTACTTTACGATAACGGTTGCAAATTACTCAGTTCAGGTTACCACAGTTCTTTCTAGCAGTTTAAGCGTTCTCTTAGGGCCCTCAGGCCGATGTCAACAAAGTTCTTGTGGAGCAGGCGGCTCTCAGGGGATCTGTCCCACGTCGCGTTGCCTTCCCGGGGTCGCTGTTCGTTGCGGCTCTCAGCCGAGCGTTTCACGGGTCATCCGGGGCAGCGGTGTTCTGTGGCGGCAGGGTCCTCTCCTCGTCGTCCGCTCCGACCCTGGCGGCGGCGGCTGTGCGGTGGTTGCAAGTGGCAGTACGGTCCCCAAGTGCAGGACGTACCCAGCCAAGTGCCGGTGCAGCTGTGCGCTCACAGCTGGGCTGTCGGGCAGGTTACCGACCTTGCGGACTCTCACAGGGCAACTGTCCGTCTTTGCAGGTGAGTGGCTGTTCGTAGCGCAGTCCACTCGAGAGCTTGGACCGGACGGGTCCTCCTTCGCTTTGCTCTCGGGCTCCCGGTGCAGTTGCGGTCACGGTGTTCGGGCCAGCGGCGGCTGGTCCTCACTTTGCTTTCGCTGTTGCTTTGGGCCCCGGTCACGGTGGTCAGGTAGATGTCGTCGCCTTGGAGGAGATTCCTCCGTCGGTACGGCAGCGAGGGTCAGCACCCGCAGTCGCTTTCTTTCAGGGGGTAGCGCCCACTGGTCCTGGGGCGCTGGTCAGGGGGCAAGTTCAGTTGCAAGCCCTTGGAGATCTCTTTAGCAGAGTTTGGCACAAAGTAAAGCAAAAGTCTTCTCGTAGTCTTTTCTTCTTCCCCTCCTTCGGCAGCAAGGCACCAGACACAGGCAAGAGTCAGCACCCTTCCTTGTCTCTCACGGTCCTTCTCGTCGGGCAGAGTCCTTCTGTGGCCCAAACCGGATCTAATTTTCAAGGAGCAGGGCTCCTTCTTTTATAGGCCAATTCTTTTGTTCTCGCAGGCCAGGGGGGGCCTTTGCATAGCCACTCTCAGTCCTTGAGTACCCTGGCGGGTGTACTCTGGCTTCTGCTTTCAGTGTGAGGGGCAGGCGCATCAGACACCCCACAGGAGGTGGAGCCAGCATTGTGCGGACAGGGGCGGCCAGAGTACCTTGTTGATGGGGGCTTCGCCCTTCCTGGGCCAGGTGCCGGCTGAGTCATCAGTCGCTCCCCAGGAGGGTGGAGCCAGCATTGCGGTGGCAGAGCACAGTTACAGTTCGAGTCAAGAGGCACTCCCACCTCCCACTAAGGTGTAATCTGCGCATTCCCCACCTGTCATCCCCCCAGCCCTGTCACTCACACGTCCCAGACAGTCAGATACACATACCAGCAGAGGCGGCTGAAATGGTTAGGCAAGCAAATGCTAACTTTCTAAAAGTAGCATTTGCAAACCCAGGATACTAAAATAAACTTTACTAAAAGAAATATTTTATCATCCTGAGTTCAGGCATACTAAACATGACTCGCTACCATGCTCCTTGAGCCTGCTGGGATTATAGGGTGTAATAATTCCAGCAGCTCAGTCAGGCCTAATGGAGCAGGTAGCCTTCAATAGTGAAATACGGTTTTGGTGGTAAGTCACTACTAGGACATGCCACACACATCAGGGCTTGTCCTACCTTACACCTACAACGCACCCTGCCCGCAGGCCTACCATAGGGGTGAATAATATGTAGTCAAGGGAAGGTTCGGGGCTGGCAAGTGGGTGCACTTGCCCAGCTGGCGTGACAGTACGAGACCGCACGCGGGTTCGGCGGTCGCAGTTCCCAGACACATCTTTACGGCTGCTTCGGTGGGTGGCGCAACCAGCGCTGCAAGCCCACTAATAGTATTGGCATCTACAAGCCCCGGCACTCTCTAGTGCACTTTACTAGGGACTAACAGTAAATCCAATGAACCAATCATGGATACCAATCGCATGTACAATTTACAGTAGGGAGCACTTGCACTGCGGGCACACGGGTCAGCCGTGGCGCAGTGCCCTGAGTATTGGAAAACCAGCAAAACATCGGAGGCACATCAGCAAAAAGTGGAAGGGAGACTCACGCCAAGGTGCCAGGTCTAACACAGGCTGTATCAGGAGAATACACAAATAGTCCTCTGCACTAATGTATGACCAAAAGCCCTGGCCCAGCCCAGGCTCGTCCAGTCACGGTCTCCCGCTGGGTCTGCTGGGCAACATAGTCCTTATTGCAGTGACCCCCGGTAAAGCGCATGTGCTCTACAATGCAATGTAAGGTGCTCTGTGCTCGCTCCTCTCCTCTTGATACAAACGGCTCTCTTTTAGGTGCTGCCATAAAGAATGCATGTGGGCATCTCCCGCTAGGTCAGCAGGGCAATGTAGTCCCCCTGCAGGTTGTACCGATAAAGTGCCTGTGCTCAACGGTGAAATGTAAAGTGCTGTGATCTACTTCTCTCCACTCAAATGGCAACATGTGTATTGGTGCCCCCTTAAGATTGTGTCTTTTGTTTCTATATATCTGTATGTCCCCAACGTATGACACACTAATTCAGGGACTGCTGCAACTGTTTAGCCCTTCAAGCAATGAGTGCCACTCGGTCTATGTTAATGCTACCACAGCTCACCTTACTTCGCTGAAAACACAGCCACAGAGCCACCAACCTCCATTGCAGCCCTGCTCTAGCCTGTCACCATTGGCGTTTTCTGGCAGTTGCGAGTATACGCAACTGCCAGAACGCCAGGACGCTCCTTGGCTGGAGCATCTGTGCGCCTAATAAAAATGCATAACATAACATAACATAACATAACATTTTTCTTTTGGTTTCCTCACCTCCGCAGGCCTTGCGGGCATGAAGCTCCAGGAAAGCGTGAACTGACTCCCAGCTACTTCCGCTACTTTTTCTGCCCATTTCTGCTCATTTCTGCACCTCTGTGGAATTGTTTTACTCACAGTGTCTCTTGGCTCGTCATTCTCCCTTCTCCCTTCTCCTCCAGCATCCGAGATTGCTTCCGGGGGCGGAGCGGTAAAAGGTTCAGTAAAAAGTGAGTGGTCATGGTCATGAACCTCTCCGCCACCCCAACCACCAATGTTGTGCTGTGTAATTCATTTATACAGTATACCAGCAGTTTCCATGAAAGTGCAACATGACTGAAAACTACGAGGCCCTACTGCATTTACCACCGAACACCATATGTCTTTCATCCCCCATTATTCCACGCCTTCATTGTGTTTCAATGACAAATATATACTATTTTTTTCTAGCTATACCATTCACTAGTACCGACTGGCTCAAGTGCCGCTGCATAGAAAGCCGAGTCAGTTGGAGGGGGAGAAGCGGTGGCAGGGACGGGTGGTGGTCAGTCACATTGCTTGCTTATTGAAAATTACTATTATACTCACTAGCTAAAAGGGCATAGTAGTGACTCGTGATCATGAATTCCTTGCTTTACCAGCTGCATTGTTGATTGAGTTATGGCCTCTTCTTTTTGCAATTCAGCAAAACTCACATAATGAGCCGTAACAATGATGGCATGAGGCAAACGGGAAAGAACAGAAGGTTAAAAGAAAGGATGGGTGAGATGGCATATGAGTGAAAGGATGAGTGGGTTCATGATAGGGTGCGTGAGTGGGTATTGAGTAAAGGTATGGATGGGTGAAAGGATGGTTGAAAGGAAGCGTGGATACTGAAAAGATGGATAACGAATTGGACATTATGGTGAAAGACTAGATGAGAGAAAGAAACTTAAATCATGGTGGCTATGGGTGAATAAAGAAGAATGTAAGGAAGACTTAATAATTGGATTGCTTGGATTGTTTTACTGTGATCAAAGTTATGGTTTAAAGTGGGGTAGTTCTTAAAACATTTGTTCTACTCCTTTCACTCACTGTATTTGTTAAGCAAGGCAGATATGTATCCCACCCATCATTAATCATCACCCCTTCTCTGTCCATGGCATTTCACCACCCATGATCGACGTGCAGTATGGTTCAATTTCGTGACTGCAGTGTTGGCTGTGCAATGCGTATCTGCTTCAGTTAATGCAGCATTTACAAGGTTTTCAATGCAATGCATACCGAACACACAAAGAGTATTTCCTAACACACTCAGTCACCTCTTTGTACTTCATTCCTTTATTCTTTTTTAAGTTCTTCTAAATAAGGCTACAAAAAAAACTGAAAAATCCATTCTTGGTATGAGCCACATTTTATGGGCATGTGAAGTGATTCCAAAATATATTTCATGATTTCCCATAATAAATTAATTTTACGCCTGTTAATATTTTTCCCTTTCGACTTTCATCATCTACAGTGACTGAATAAGCCAGAGCTTAATATTTACAGGACAAATCGTTGATCAGTGAAAACCATCTATTCTATATCAAAAGTTTACCTAATCGCCTAATCCCTTTACCTTACCCTGCAGTAGAGTAATTCAAGTTTCCTTTACTTACTGCCCGGTAAATTAATTTGTTGAGAATGTTTTGTATTGGCTGGCTAGTAGAGGAGTGGGACTAAGTGCCTGATTTGATTTCAAGTTTGGCATATGGAATACTCTGTGGTGAACGTGCCAAATACAATCTATATATCCTGTCCCTTTCCCTGTTGTGCTGTAGTGCAGTACATCAGTTTCCCAATCCTCTACTTATGGCAGACAGGATAATATCCATATTCTATACATGGTGTGTGACGTAATATTTTGGCGTCAGAGTAGAAAGATTAAGGCATTTGGAGAAGAGCAAAGCACTTGGAATTAAAGAGAGATAATGTTCAACTACAGCTGCAGATAGTAGCAAAGTGCTGACACACTGGCTAACATGCCTCCATTAATTTAGCACAACACAGCTTATATTCCATAGTGCATAATACCCTACTTATTAATGAGAAGCAATTTATTTTTATTTTTCCACTCAAAGTGTCTGTTTAGTTACTAGAAAAGCCTTTAAAAGAAAACATAAATCCAAGCACTTTTTTAATACGGTGTTATTCTGCTTTAATACTTTTCTGCCAGACAGTCAGTGCTTTATATTTGATTTGATTTGATTTGAATTGTTATTTATATAGCGCAGCGAATGCCGTGGCGTCTTGGTGCTAATTGTGATACAGAGGTAACTGGAACGACCTAACTCTAGATGTTTAGATTTTAGCAAACAGCCAGGTTTTAAGTTCTTTCCTAAACCTCATCTGATTTGGTTGAAGATGTAAGGTCGATGGCATCTGATTCCAGAGTTTTGCCGCACAGAAAGACAGTGTGCGGCCCCCTCATCTGATCTTACGTGTTTTTGGAGCACAGACAAAGCGCTCAGTAGACGATCAAAGAGCTCTTACTGGAGAATACCTGGTGAAAAGTTTCCGTACCTCCCGGGAGATTCCTCCTTAGAGGGCCTTATGTACTAAACAAAGTGACTTAAAATTGGCTCTTTGAAGAACAGGGAGCCAATGTAATGCTCTTATGGCCTCGGAGGTGGGGCGACCCTTTGGGATGTTCATGAGCACTCTGGCAGTGACATTTTGTAGCTTCCTCTCCTGTGCCTTATCAATTCCCATAAAGAGTGTGTTGCACTAATCTAATTTAGATAAAAAGAGTGCAACTACAACTGTCTCTTTCAGTTCATGTGTGATGAACGGGAAAATTTTCCGCAAGGTTTGTAAGAGCAGGAAGAAATTAGTTGATTAACATGGGCCAACAGATTTAGCTGTTCATCAAGGATCACCACCAAGTTTTAAACTTTGGTAACCGGGGTAGGACAAACTCGAGCCTCTATGGGCCACAAGTAAGTGTTCCATAGTGATGGTCCTTTGCCAAATTCTAGGACCTTGGTTTTATCCGTAATTATTTTCAAAACATTTAAGCTCATCCAGCTCATTATATCTTTCAGACATGCATGAAAGCTGATGGTTTGGAAACCGAAATGGTGAGCTGCGAGTCATCGGCATACATAATCAAGGAAAAAACATGTTTCCTGACTAAGTTAGCCAGAGAAGACATGTGTATGTTGAAAAGGGTTGGTGACAGAGCAGATCCTTGTGGGACACCACATGGGAGTTGAAAAGTTCCAGATTGTATATTCTCCCAATGTATGCTTTGTTCTCTATTTTCTAGAAAGGCGGAGAGGAGCGTTAGCGCAACATCCTCCACCCCCACATCTCTCAACCGCTGCACCAACACCTTGTGGTTTACGGTGGCGAATGCTGCCGAGAGATCTAGTAGGACCAGGATTGCTCTGCCACCCCCATCCACTATCCTCCAGATCCCCTCTGTGGCTAACACTAAAGCGGTTTCTGTCGAATGACAGGGCCTAAAGCCATGTTGTGTTGGGTCCAACAGAAGATTGTCTTCTAGGTAGTGTATTAACTCCCTATTCATGGCTCTTTCCAGTATTTTAGCTGTTAGAGGTAATCGGGAAATAGGCCGATAGTTTTTTTATTCTAACGGGTCCAAGGCTGGCTTTTTAAGTATTGGCCTTATGCAGGCCTTTTTCCAGACATTGGGATATTTACCTGTTTCAATAACTTGGTTCAGGAGAGGGGTGAGATATGTATTAAAGGTCTTAGGTACCAAGTGGATAACTGCTGGGGGCATGGATCATTGGGATAGCCAGATTTTGTGGATATCAGGAGATCATGGACCCCCTCCACAATGAGTGCCCTGAAACGTGCAATTCTGCCAGTTACTGCCCATACGTTTATACTTGGAGTATTACCTGGCATACTGATGGCTGAGTTTAGAAGGTCGTCATAGATCACTTGTACTTTGCTTTGGAAAAATGTAGCCATCACATCGCAGAAAGCTTGGTCTGGTCTGAACTTTGCTGTTTGTTGGGGTTTAGCAAGTGTGTACACAGTTTCAAAGAGTTCCTTTGAGGAGTGAATTGCATCTCCTATTTCAGTATTGAAATATGCCTTTTTAGCTTTAATATTAGCTTGATTATATTCATCAAGACATTGATTATAAGCTAGCTTGTGCTCCATACTGTAATCTGTCCTCCAAGTCCGTTCTGACCTTCTACATTTTATTTTTATTGTTTTTAGCTCCGAGCTGTAACAGGGTGCTGTTAAGGTGGCTCTTGTTTTGGTTTTGTTGATTTCAGGGACAGTACCATATGCAGCTATTCAGTTGTCAAATTGATTTGCTGCTATATCATTATCACTATCTAGAGCAGCGGGCCAGAAATCAACGCCAATTCCAGCTCATCCTTTTTCACCCTATTCGATTTCTGAACCCTCTGTTTTATAACGGGAAAGGATTGAGATGAGGTAAACATTTTGTTGGTCATGTTGAAATAGATAGCTCAATGGTCAGTCCAGGGTAAAGGTTATGTCTTTGTTATGGTTACATCTGGTTGATTTGTAAAAATGCCATCCAAGGTATGACCTGCTAAATGTGTGGGTTCCAGCATTATTTGGGAGAGCCCATGTGCTTCTAAATTATACACAAGTCTTAATGTATCTGGGTTAGTCTCTAATTCAAGTCCACTTTGTCAAATGCCGTGGAAAAATAAATAAAAGCTGAATATATTGGCATACCTCGAGAAAAAACATATTTCTTTACGATTGTCTGAACAACCGCTATGTTATCCAGGGTGCCATGGTTCTTTCTAAAACCATCTTGTTCCGGTCGAAGAATATTCAGATCATAAACCCGTTGTTGTAGATGACATAATATGCTTTTTGCAAATAGTTTACCTGAGGCATCCAAGAGGGCAATCTGTCTAAAACTATCCAGCACCGTTTTCGGTCCTTTTTTATACAGGGGGACTATAACGCTCCCCTTCCAAGAGGGGGGGATTTTAATAATAAAAAGACAATATTTAAAAAGCGGCTCTAAAATATCACCCCATGCTCTGGCTCCTTTTAGATTAGTGCCATCAAGATTCCATCCGGCCCTTGTACACCGGAGGCTCTAGCATTCTTTATATAACTTACCACTTCCTCTACCAACGGGGGGCCAAATTCGGTAAATTTAGTGGACGCAGGTTTAACCCTATCCGTCAGCATGAGAGAAACCAGACTAATATTTCCATACATAATAGGGAGATGTAATTCGCCCAGTCCTTTTCGGGAATCGGTACGGGTAGAGCCCTCTGCCTTGAATCGCAGTATTCCGCGATCAAGTGCCAATACTTTCTTGAGTCTTTGGCCCTTGGAGCTTCCTCAGCCCAATCCACTTAACCTCAGGCTCCCTTCTTTTTTCACTGAGCATAAAGCGTCATCTCACTCGCTTAAGGCAATAGATTTCCTGCTGCCGACCAGTGAGGAAATGCATATGCTGTTTTCAGACAAGATGGTTAATTGCCTGTTTTAACGATATCAGATAGGACATTTCCTGTTTATACAGACGAGGTTCAGAAGATGTAGAGCCTAAATTACAAATCTTCACCATTTGAGCCTCAAAGAAGGGTATAATATTGGATTGAGTAAAACCCTGCGTTTCTACATGAGCCATCTTCACAATCGAGCCTACTTCAAAGATGTTTTCTTGTGTCCAAAAAGACCAACCATTTGCTTTATTAAAAGTGGCCATGCCCTGACCAGCATTCCCTGAATCCAATGTGGGTAGATCAAAAGCCACTGTCATACCCACTATACTATGGTCGCTTCATATCGACGGGTAGACAAAGAGGTTATCACAAGCCCCAAACATCTGGTAAGAAACAATCACATAGTCTAAAAGGCTCTAAGTGTGTTGGGAGTGAAAGGTAAAATGTCCTATTTTATCAGCAGGCACTTTCCCATTTAGAATAACAAGATCTAGGCTTCTGATGCTATCAAGCAAAAGAAACCGCCGCTTATCTGTTTTTGCTTTATTTGGTAGTAAAATCTCGGGTATGTGCCAAATTTCCTCTTTATCAGCATTGGCATAAATCCATGAAGCACAGTTTGAGATTTTATCATTTAAGTCCACTACTAATGTCACTAGGGGGCATTCTTCCCTGATAGCTATATCCTGAATAAAAGAGAAAAATACACGCAAAAGATGATCAAAATTTTTCCCATGGGGGACTACAAGTTTGCCACAAGGAAGGAAGTGGACCTGCCTGAATCTCCCAGACATGCCAACTTCACACAGATACAGAGGTTTGAAGGGTGGCAAAAAACCTTCCGATTCCAGTTAATGGAGTTTGTAAGCAAAATAGAGACCCCCTACTAGGGTGTCCCCTTTCTGAATGCTTAGCATAGCAAGAGTAAACAAAATAGCCATCATATTCAAACTCTTTACAGGATCATGTTTCTTGCAAGCATATCATTAAAGGATTCATAATTTTCAGGGAATTCAATTTTATTTCATTGGGTCTCAGACCGGCCATATTCCAAGACAAGAGTAGCCCATCCAGGTAACCTCAACAGAGCACTCCTTACTGCTTCCGGATGCATGTTATTCAAAGCTCTTGCAACCCAACTCCACTGGGCAAATTCATCTTCTATGTCTGGAGTCTGAGGGGCAACTGCCACACTTTGCACAACATTTATTGTACGTCCCCTCAAGTCCACAGAAACACCTATGTCTTTAGAATTGCCCACAGAATTCTCAGTATCAGGGCCCAATGCATCTAGCGCCACTGAATTAGTAGCCCTAGAAACTTTAAAAGGACAGGTTTTGGGGCCCGCAGATTGGTATTCCTCATATTCATTAACAGATCTTAAATCAAGCCCTCGTTTAAAAAAATGCTAACAATTCTTCAAAACCAAATTAGCCACTAGCAGGGAGCAAAAAGTGAACCTAGAATAAGGAAGGGTGTAATGTACATTAATCCTCACATTTAAAATATCATTGCTTGCTATCAGCTTTAATGCATCTAGATCCTAGAATAAGGTGATAATGTATCCTCTGTTTACCGGAGTGGATTCAGTATCGAATAACTAGATAAAATCTACCATGGGAGATAGACTGGTCTGTACCCCGCTAGTTTTCTTTGGAGTGTCTCTCCAGGTAATCCATAAAGGGACCCTATCTGTAAAACTGGCAACTTGTGTACCACCATGGTGTTGTATATTAGAATATGTAACAGTATTGGGAGTTAGGGAAACAATATTTCCATCGGACTAAGATGAGGTCCCTATATGAGATCTATTCGGCCCAACCTGCAAAATAATTGGAGCTTGTGGCCCTCCCTCTAGGTTACCGTCCAACCTGGGATCAGAGGAATCAATGGCCCCAGTCCTGCCTGCAGCGAGGGAACCCCATAGCCCATTTGCATTTCCCCTCCCAATGGATTCGCTAACTCATTAGAGGAGGGATGGATTGCCTGGAGTGACTCTGACAACCGGGTTAGAGGGAATACTCCCGGACCAGAGTTCCCCAGACTCCCAGTTGATGCCATGGGCGCTCTAAGGGATTCTCTTGGGTTGCCATCTGCTAACGGTGTTTTAGGGCCTCTCTTCTCCGTTATGAAATGGGTATCGGTCTGGCGTTCCAAAATCCGGGATATGTGTAATTTTGACACTTTCCGTTTTGAAAATCGTCTCATTTTTTAATATTTCTTTTTCATATTTTCCCCTTTGCGTTTTGAAGCTAGACTATTCCTCTTACCAACTTTCAGTCCTCACTTCCCTGACAATGTGGGGGAGTGCACCTAAGTTGAAGGAGAGATTAATGCCTCCCCCTTTCCCCACCTGCTTAGTTTGCTTAGTATGGCCCATGACTTACTCAATTTCTCCGGCGCCCCCATTCTACCAGTCCTAAACAGAGGGAAGATTTTCAAGGTTGACTTCTCCAAAGGGGGACTCACTTCGGCCTCCTCAAATAATGTGCTTAAACATAACTCTTCCTTTTCGTGATTACACACGGGAGCCATAGGGGCACCAGGAAGAGAGGAGTTCCTGCCTGTACGGAGACGTCTCTCAACTGTCCCGAGGGAAGGTATAAGTCTGGCCTATCACTTGGTTCATTGCCAGTTGCAATGCTTGTTTAAAAATGCGATTCTTGAATTTAGAATGTTGCATGTTCTAAGAGCTTCCTGTTCCAGGCATTCAGTGCTGGGCAGCTGATGGAAGTGTATGTTTTATCCTTACTCTGTCTATATCTAATATACTTATTCTATCCAATAAGCTAGTTTACTGATATAATAATAGGTCTACATTTAAACCTGAATAATGTACCAATGCTTGAGAATATCGTGCGGAATCAGATAACACTACAACCACTCTCGAGCTCCTAAATGGAAACTGACTCCCTTCACACATCCAAATGTGTCCTAGACCTTCAGATAAGGAAAACATAAGCATTTGTAATGCTAAGGAAGAAGACAGAATTATTTTGTTACTATGAGTTTCGGTGTTACATTTGGGAATCAGTTTCTTTACACAGATTTCAGCATGTTTTTTTCGCCATTATTCCCTGAAATTTCAGGCGGGCATTTTGACTGCTTTCAGCACACAAAGTATTTGCATGAAAAACTACACATGAGAAGCTCCCATTTACCTGTAACCTTGATGTTGGTAATAGCTATTACCAGCTTCGAAGGGATTACCTTCAGACGTGTAAAGAGGCACCATACTTGTAAGATTGAGACATCACTTTTAATACCACTTCTCCAAGGCCATGGGCTGACAACTAAGCTATATTCTTTACAGTGACAGTTTTCAGTGTTTTCATTTTGTTTTAAGCCCATGGAACCACACGACTAAAAATGAATTAAAAGCACTAGAACTATGTGGATTGGAGAACTTTACCTTTGGAAGGCTCAATTATCCCAGCCAACCTATTATCAAACTGGTTGGAAACTGTGATCAACAAGTATTTCCTATATCAGTCTTACAAAATCTTCAATGCCCAATTGGAAAAAAAATTATATTCTGGAAGTCAAACACAGTCAAAAAAATTGTAAACACTCATGAAGGGGATACAGAATGAGTTCTGAATGAAACTGAAATATATATTTATCTAATAAATTACCATTTGGCAACATTAGCATGATAACACCATCATACTTCACAATAGAAAAATGTAATATCTATCCTCCAAAATAGATCCAAAGATCAATCCATTTCCACTGAGAAAGAAGTGTGAGTGATTTGGGGGGAGCTAAGGGCTTGATTATGAGTTTGGCGATGTGGTAGGAGACTGACACCACCCCGCTCCCAAACAACCAAATCTTACCACCGGCTGCTTGCCAAATTACGAAAAATCTTGTGGTCTGGTGGGCAGTCCTTTGGCATTCCCAAATCGATGCCTATTAAAACGGCACTGCAATGGGAGCACCAAAGCCCGTTCCTTCACATCATCGACAGTAAAGTCTATGCTGTGCAGGAAAGGGAGTGCATGCAGACAGGGTGGCACAAAATGTACCCCACTACCTGCATCCAAAGGCCCTGAGGGAACAGGGGATCCTTTTAATGGTGGGCTCACTGCCATGACAAAGGTGGAAATGAGGAAACTCATAACATGATGGCTCCTATAGCTTTCTCTTGAAGGAGAGCTGGTCTGCACAGAAATAACTTGCAGAAACATAGGGGCCCATTAGGATGGCGGGGGGATTGCCCCCGCCAGGCAGCGGTAGCCACCGCCGGATTGGCGGCGGCAATCCGCCTGCCATCCTCACCTAAATGACCCCACGCCATATTAGGATGGAGGGGGGGACCGCGGCAGACAGAAAGGTCCAATATGATGGCGGTGTCTAATAGATACCGCCAGCCATATTAACATGGGCTTTTGTAAATGCCTTTCTGTGGCGGCGATTCCGCCATGGAAAGGCATGCGGTCTGCACTTTGGGGGGCCCCTGTGGGCCCCCAGAGCGAAGGGGAGGTGGGGAGTGCACACGGGGGTACCTGTGGTGCCCCCCTGCATTTGCATAAACAAAGCAGCAGGCACCGCACGGTGCCTGCCGCTCTGTTTATGCAAATGCATACCTGCATTTTTAGCATTGTGGCAGGCGGTGCTGAGAGCACCGCCCGCCACAATGCTAAAAATTCAGGATGGGCCCACCACAGTGGAGGGCGCATCCTAATACCCCCACGAGACCCCCGCCCTTATAGTTAGCGGTCCCAATAACCGATAGGATGGCAGGTGGACTAAGTCCGCCCGTCATCCTAATGACCCCCATAGTGTGTGCCACGGTCAATGAGCGGCTTGGAGAGAGTAGACATTGGACAGGCGGAAGGGATGCAGATGGGGAAATAAGGATCTCTCCAAAGTCCCCAAATTTATGTGAATGGCCTCCCTTCATAGCATATACACAAGCTGTAGTTCTTGCCAGTGGTGTAACAAAACTTGAGGGAGCTCATAGCAAAGTACATGCAAGGGGAGCCCCATGCACCGGACCCAGTCCTGAGCTCGCCAGTGCCGAAGGGGGCAACCAGAGCTTGGCCCACCCCGGACTATGGGGGGTTTTGTTACGCTACAGGTTCTTGCAAGAATAGCAAGTGCTCTGGGAGAAAAATATTACAGGACTTTTCCCACCCCTGACATACATATTATGTTTTTGCAATGAGTTAGACATTTTAAGTATTTGTAGATTTAGTTGGATCACTGACAAAATATAAAATACAAAAATATAGAATACTAAAAATATCGAAGTAAAAATATAGAAAGCAAAAATATCGAAGTCCTATCTACAAACAGGTAAGTACAAAAATATCGAAAAAAAATATATAGTTAGTCAAAATATCGAAATTTTTAAAATGTCTTAAAAGTAATTTAAAATTAATGAAATAATAACTATAATTAACTAAAACATACTTAAAAATACTTAAATAACTTTAAAAGTATTAAATAAATAATTTAAGTGAAAAGAAATACAGATACAATGTAATTTTTTAACACATATATATATATATATTAACATAATATAAATTAATAATATACACTATTTTTACTGTAGAATAGCGGGAGGGTAAAATTTACTATTACCACTCAAGCAACTGCAACAGTAGGGTAAACGTTGGATAGCGTAGGGGTAAAAATTACTATTCCCACTCCAGTGAGTGCAACAGTAGGGAAAAGTTGGATAGCCTAGGGGTAAAAATTACTATTCCCACTCAAGTGAGTGCAACAGTAGGGAAAGCGTTGGATAGCGTAGGGGTAAAAATTACTATTCCCACTCCAGTGAGTGCAACAGCAGGGAAAGTGCTCGATAGCGTAGGGGTAAAAATTACTATTCCGACTCCAGAGAGTGCAACAGTAGGGAAAGCTTTGGATAACGTAGGGGTAAAAATTACTATTCCCACTCCAGACAGTGAACAGTAGGGAAAGCGTTGGATAGTGTACAGGTAAAAATTACTATTCCCACTCTAGAGAGTGCAACAGTAGGGAAAGCGTTGGATAGTGTAGGGGTAAAAATTACTATTCCCACTCCAGAGAGTGCAACAGTAGGGAAAGCGCTGGATAGTGTAGGGGTAAGCATTACGATTCCCACTCCAGAGAGTGCAACAGTAGGGAAAGCGTTGGATAGCGTAGGGGTAAAAATTACTAATCCCACTCCAGAGGGTGTAACAGTAGGGAAAGCGTTGGATAACGTAGGGGTAAAAATTACTATTACTACTCCAGAGAGTGCAACAGTAGGGAAAGCGTTGGATAGCGCAGGGGTAAAAATTACTATTCCCACTCCAATGAGTGCAACAGTAGGGAAAATGTTGGATAGCGTAGAGGTAAAAATTACTATTCCCACTCCAGTGAGTGCAACAGTAGGGAAAGCGTTGGATAGGGTAGGGGTGCAAATTACTATTCCCACTCCAGAGAGAGCAACAGTAGGGAAAGGGTTGGATAGCATAGGGGTAAAAATTACTATTCCCACTCCAGTGAGTCCAACAGCAGGGAAAGTAAATACTTCATATAATAATAAAATAAAGTATATATTAATACCAATAAAAAATTAATTAAAAGTAATTACCAATTTAATATAATATAGTAATTAAACAATTAAAAATACAAATAAAAAATAATTATTAAAATTCATTACCTATTAATACAAATTAACTACCAATTAACAATTAATTAATTACCAACTAAAAATTAATTAACAATTATTTCAAAATAAATACCAATAAATAAATTAAAATATTTAATTAATTACAATTAAATTACTTCCCACCATAATACCCTATAAACCCACAACCCACTACGGGAAATACATTTATAAAATTAACATTTAATTAGCTACCAATTAAAAATTATTTAACAATTAATTCAAGGTCAATACCAATAATTAAATAAACATATTTAACTCATTATAATTAAATTACTTCCCACCCTATTCTCCTATAAACCCACAACCCGCTACGGAAAATAAATTATTAATATTAACATAATTATCAATTAATCAATTACGTAAAATTAATTGCCAATTACAATTTCATTAATTCCCAATTTAAAATTAATTAACAATGAATTCAAAATAAATACATTTAAATATTTAATTAATCATAATTAAATTACTTCCCACCCTATTCCCCTATAAACCCACAACCCGCTACAGAATTAAATTACACAAAAATTAAATAACATAAAATTCATTACTTAAAATAAATTATAAAATGAATATACACTTTTACTAACATACAAAACACTTTAAAAAATTCTATATTATTAAAAATTCGATATATTTAATACCTATATTATATACTTCAATATTTTGACTTTCTATATTTGTGAAAATGGATATTAAATTACTTACCTTAAATTCAATATTTTTGTTGACTATATTCTGTCCATTCGATATTTGTCCATTCTATATTTTCACTTCGATATTAGTGCTATTCTATATTTTTGATTCGATATTTTGTCTGTATACCGATTTATTTAGCATAAACCCCTCACAGTTACTGATCAGAATATTGTACATTTATGGGAGAAGAGTTAGATTCTGGGAAAGTATACAACACCATTACAGGAATTAACAGGAATTAACAGTTATCAATTTGGGGGCAAACAGACCAACACAACAGCGAACACCTTATTTTGCAATTTAAGCAGACATAAGGTATTACATACGAATAAGCAAAAAGAAAAGCAGTAACTGTTTGCATGTAATAAAACAGTGTATTTCTAAGCACATGATTCAATTGGTTTGTCAAAAATATGGTGAGGAATTCAAATGCTCAAGATACACCAAAGTGGAGCAATAGGGTTTTAAGTAAGCCACCAGACTGGTGTCCACCCGACTGAGAAATAGACTCAAATGTCAATATGTTACAATACTAATCACCTGTGCACAACAGAGTGGAGTTTAAGAATGGGGGAATGTGCAGGAGGTATGCTTAATTGCTGCGATACTGGATCATGGAATATATAATGTGAAGATGTGCTACATTTTAGTGCAGGGGTCTCCAACCTATTCTGTACTGAAAGCTACTTATGTTCAATGTAACGCATTAAGATCTACTATTGTTATTGGTGTTGTATAATCTCTCCATTTTTTTATATGTATGTTAGTTCAACCAAGCAAAATATTTCTAATATAATAAGCTGAGCTGCACACAGGTGAGCTACTCAGAGATAGCTGGAGAGATACTGGTTGAGAGACCCCTGTTATAGTTATACTGTATCACTGTATATAAAATAAGCGATGCAGACGTGTTAGCACATCTGTGCATGTTTTGATGATCAGAGTTGTTGTAACCCCAGAAAGTGATTTTTCTTCAGGGTTAGGGAAGCAGCACAGACAATAATGCAAATAAAATGCAACAGTAAACTGCCTGACTCACTAGAGAGACATTAGCATAGGATACATAGTGTGCCATAATACAACTACCAAATAGATAGCATCCACATTTTGAAACATAGCAAACGTATTTAGAAAATGACGTTGTCCGAATGTTTACCTTCTCCAGCTGATAAATTCCTTCTTCCACACAACATACTGATGCCACAGTTCTGAGTGCCTGTGGATAGAGACCTCTTAAAGTATCCTGTCTACAAATCTTGAAGAGAGCAATAACCCCACCTTCCTACAAAGCAATACAAAAAAAAAGATGTTAGTCAAATATGCATTGTTCATATCCATACATTCACTATCTTTAAAGCTACAGATCAAACTAAGAAGCATCCCTTACAATTCAGTAATCGGTAGCCCAGAAAAACAGGGATTGTCTCTCCAAATGTGACTGATTAATTCTTCTTAGGTCAGTAAGCAGTCTCTGCTCATAATCAGTGACCGAATTGTAGCTTGAGAATTTATTTACATTGTGACATATGAACAAATCCCATGCAGTGCAAAAATAAACATTTGTTAAGACTCCAAAAATTCTGTTCCATTAATATTAATGAGACAGGATTCTGCTTGTAAATTCTACTGAAATGAAGGGATGGCGGCCTGTGTGGTACTAGTATACAAACAAGGGTACGAAGTTCCTCTGAATTGACGGTAGGACAAAGAGGGGACTGGGGTGTGATGTACACTAAGTGTATTTCAGTAAGGGGAGCTCTCCTTGTTGGAACTAGGGCTTTCACACACCTAGCGAGCTAGGTGTCATGCTTCATCATTTGAGCCTGCCCCTCATCAGGTCGGCGCTGCAATACCTGATGGGCACCCGAACGTGGCTCTTTGGCGGGGATCTTCTGTTCCTACCGGTGGGTGTAGTGGGAGTAAGAGGTCTAGTAAGTGTAGCTGTGGTGTGTGTGAGTCTAAAATAGGTCAGTTAGTTCTACGCAACCTTTATTGGGGAGTTAAACTGCCTAACTTAAAAGAGTGAGAGGGGCAAAGGACTAGTGACAATGTGCCTAGTTATACATGCCCTGCTCTCAAGTAATCTACATGTTTCATGCCGTTAGAGTCATATAGATCAGGGCACTTCCTCAGGATCAAGTGGAACGCTATCTACACTACAGAGGTAAGTAATTTCTACATACCCAAATCACAGGTTAGATGACCTTAAGGTAAACCAAAAAGAAATGTAATGTATTAAAACAAGGTAAGTGCAGGCTTACTGTGTCGCTACTATCCATACCTACAAGTGTTACTGATACAACGAACCAGACATTCTAGTGAGCATTTGATGTAGTAACTGAGTCACGCTGTGGAGGCAGTGAACTAGATAGCTAATCAAAATCATGTGCTTAATGTATGGCATCTCAAACAACTATACAATTGAAAGAGCCCCGTTCGGGTGCCGTCAGGTATTGCACCACTGACCTGACGGGGGCAGGCTCAAATGATGAAGCATGACACCTAGCTCACTAGGTGTGTGAGAGCCCTAGTTCCAATAAGGGAAGCTCCGCTTACCGCACTTACCATGTTTTAATACATTACATTTCTTTTTGCAACAGTGAGTAGGGAGGGTAACAGTGGAGCAGCATGTGGAGGGGTGAAGGGATATTTAAAAAGAAAAGGCAAGCAAGATGGGGAGGGATGGGGAAATCAACAGCTGAACTGGGGGTTAAATATCAACACAGAAAGCGTGCGTACAAAAATATGAAGAAGGAGGTATCACACACAATGGGGAGATAAGGCGAGAGCAAGGAAACACCTGCACTCCCATGGATTGCCGAAAGCAACAAAAAAAAGTAGTTCCCTAAATGGAGTGAAAGATGCAAGTCATCCAATAAAAATAACAGTCAATAATATATGCTCAAGGGGTTGGGCAAAACCAAGAAGAGGAAGGAAATGCATTAAATTAGTAGAAAGCAAATCTGATTGTCCAGAAAGCTAATCAAAGAAAAGCAATGGGCTAACGCAAAACCTACTGAAAGTACTGGTATTGTACACAATGTTTTGTTATTTCATAGTAAACAGCTAAAGCGGTCTGTTGGTGGGACCTAAAAATGGTATGATGCAAGGAAGACTTTCGGAACAGTCCCCTGGGCTGTTGTGTGTTCTCCCAATGCGTACAGCCGACAAAGTGAAAGCAACTCCTCACAGACCACTTTTACTTTTGGAATTGATAACACCCTCTTTTGGATTTCGATGTCCAATCAATGGTTTGCAACGGCATTGAATTGTGAATCTTTAGGAAGGTGTGACCATACCACCCTCACTTTTCCTAATAGTTTATAATGGATTGCGCTGCGTATAATGTCACCCATATATACATGTTTGTTTCACAGTGTACCAGGTAGCCACCCACCTTATCTAACTGAAGGTGTAGAGCACAACAGTAGCACTGTGAAACCCCCTCTTTCATAGCTTAAGCAGGGGAGGTGTTGACACACATTGTTTATGAGCTGCCTGTTTTGTCTACGGCAAAGAAAGGGAATACCATAACAGAGATCAGGGATGGGAAGCCAATCACAGAAAAAGAGGCCCAAAAGGTGAAATGATGGGAGAAATAGAAGGAAAAAGTGTGAAGGAGTGTAGCTTCAATTGGAGAAGCATGGGGTAGTGACACCAGGCCCCAGAGGCCTAAACCTCACTCTGAACCCTGTTTATTACTGTATTTTATCATTCAAAGAGCTCCGGGGATCCAGTTCCTTCCTATCACTTGGGCTTATAGTACACTAGCTATGCTACTCAGAGTGTGAGTGAGGGGTCTGGAAGTAAAAGTGAAACGAAGAACATATGAAAAGAAGAAAGGAACTGTGACAAGAAGGAAAGGCCAAAAGCATGAAAAGATGTATGGAGGGTGAAAGGACTGATGGGTGAAATGTAAAACAACATTGCATGGGTGAGTGAAAGAATGGCTTGAATGAGGAAAGGCTGGCTGAATAGGTGGATGGATGAATGGAAGTTTGGATGGATGGGTGAACTAATAAAAGGAGAGTGAAATGATAGATGGATGAAAAAGAAGGGAATTAAGGATGGGAAAACGATGACTGAATGGCTGGAAGTGTGAGTGGAAGGATTGAAGGATGGGTGGAAGAGTAACAAATGAAATGGTGGATGGACAGAATGATAAAGGAAGGACAGATGAACATATGAAAAGATAGCTGAATGAATGAAAGGTTCAAAGGATGTATAGATAGATGGACAGAAGTTGGCATTAAGGGACCTCATAATGTGGCTAGGGAATAATGGCGCCCCAAGGGCATTCGAGGAAGGGATCAAAGTAGGGGTTATTTTATGTGTCATTCTACTCCCTTGGGGCACAAGATCAATGCTAAAAGATTCAAGCATGAAGAGATGGCGCGGAGATGCACTATCCGTTCGATTCCAAGACTGAGCTTATAACATGGAATCATGTCTGACAAAAGGGACATCTTACCGAGATCTGAATTACACTGCTGATAGGTAGGGCCAGTGTTCTTGCTCCTGCTGTTTTTCCTGTATGTTTCGTTAAATGATAGTTAACAAGGTACCAGCGTCAGCAGCACCCGTTAGTGTCTGTTATCAGCCTGTCATTAGATTATTATAGCACCAGTACATGTGCAGTATTTAACCTACTGACTTTTAACATTTGCAAATGTCATTTTAATTAAACATGCTGCACAGGACCAAGCCCACGGATGTAGATAATCACCAGTGAGACTCAGAAGCGGCATAGCGTTAATAGGTAATCATGGTGTGATGGGTGAAATGGGAAACCGTGTTCATTTGTGTCAGCACGGCATGTCTCTCTTCCACAAACCTCACATATCGGAATTTGTGCTGTAACCTACCGCTTCTATCTTTACACATTCACCAAGTTCACAGCTGTCAATGTTAGCACTTTCAAGGGGCACACGCTGTTATGTTTGCATTCTAGCAGCACAATGCACATCTAGTACAACTACATGAAAAGACTAATGTTGTAAACAATCTATGTTTTTGCCATGTTCCCTGCATTTCTCGCTGAAGTGTTGACCATCCCAGTGAGGGTGACCTGCTAAACAGTCAGGTTTTCAACTTTAACTCACAAATCTAAATTGCCATACGTGCCAACCCCTGTAAATTAACTTTAGTGCACAGGTCCCTGCAGATATAGTCTATAAGGAAGGAGGACATATCTTTAGCTCCCAAAAATATTCTATAAAATATGATTGTAGATTATTTTTTTTCCTGTAGAATTAGCCACAGGACAGATTCCTAACATGCACAATAACTTAACACTTTCAATATAACCTTTTACATGAAAGTGCCACTAAAACCATGTTTGCCGCAAAAGAGTAATGTGGACTGAAAAGACGAGAAGAAATAGCAGTTTTGTATTCCTCAAACCTTTTACTTGTTCTGGGACAAGGCACCTACTCTGCCTGCTATCAACAGATGACAATAAAAAGCAATGGGCATTTCTGTCTCACATTACACCTCTCATGTTCTCTGGAAGGCTAGATCTACTGACTGCTGCTTCGATGGACTGGTCAGATGCTTCCTCATAGCGCTGCGTCAGCTGCTCCTCAAAGGAACCCTAAAAGATTGAATCCAGTTACTTCATATCATGTATTTGTTTACCTCAGTTGAGGTCTGAATCAAATAATTTTTTATTTACAATTTCATATTTTTTTTCTAAGGACACACCAATAAATAGCCATGAAAAGGAGTCAGTAACTTCAGCTCAGATGCCTGAGTGCACCTTTTCCAGTCAGGACAGGCACCTTTTTAGCCTCACTGTATCCAGACTCAGTAGGAGGGATTGGCCAATAAATGGCGTATGGCAGAGTAGTTTTAAAGGACTGAACTGGGCAGGCAATAGGTGGAGTAAGGTATCAGGAGAGAGTTCCTCACTGCAGGGTCTGGGTGCCCAGTCTTAGTTATTTGACGTTTGGGACTCTGGGATAGTTTGTTTTGTACACAAATCTTCCCAAGAAAAGATATGCATCACACTGCTGAGAAAATGGCAATGGGAATTCTAAGATTTATCTTTAGCAGTGTCGCAAAACCAATAGCTTGCTGGTCCATCCTATAAAGTACCATACTTGACCCACTCTAATGAGATACTCTGGCAGGAACAGAAGAGCAGAGTACACCATGCATACTACTGCATGTAATAAGTCATTTACGCTAAAGTGAAGTGGATATGTCAATACCTATTTTAGAAATTATGACTATGAGTTTTATCCAGAAATGCCAACTTAATCTGAAGCAAATAATCCTACACATCTTCTGGGGACCAAGGTACCCCAATTGGGTGGGTGGGGGTACGAGGACAGGCTGCAAGATACCCATTGACTCTGTCCCCTCTCTCTGGTGCTTGCAAGGAAGTGGCCTAATATGTTATACCTCCCTTTTCTGGCCTTGAGTAATGTGATGCGGGGCGTGTAGCTACTGACTTCCGGGCTGAGGCCACTTCTGGCACATGTCTGTGCTGTAGTAGGGATAGGAAGAGAGGCCAGAGAATGGTGTTGTCAAATTGACGCTGACATGCCAAAAATAGAGATGTTTAACAAGCTTACTAAATTCGGGATCAGCCTTTTCTTCCATGCACAGGTGCCAGTGCCTGACATTAGCTACAGGAAACAGAAAACAAGCTTCAACCATATCTTCTGTTATGCATTGCTGACTATCTGCATCATGTCATTCCTAAATACAGTGCATCATTGTCCCCATGATCTAGGTAAGCAAGCACTATCAAAGTACATTCTGCCAGATAGTGGGTTAATAATTCCGGCAGATGTGCATCCATCACAAGAAATAAGACCACCAACTTTTCGGGTAAAACCAACTTTTGATAATTTAAATTAGGACTTAACTCTAAGGTGGCGATAGCAAAGAGCAAATAGGCTTAACTTAGGAAAATGTGTAAAGTATTCAGCAGTAACAAAATAGTTAAAACACAAGGCAATACAAATCCCACAACCAATTTATAAAATTAGAGGAAAAGGAGTAACATGTAATGAGTAAAATGACATCAAAATGACAAAATGCCAATAGGGGAACTGAAAAGATGAATTTAGAAAAATTTAAAGCAGCAAAAAGCATGCTTGTAAAGAAGAGAACCAGTGAGAAGTCACTGTTCATGGCTGTCCAGGGCATAGCGGGATTTTAAGCAGACCATGATAGAGCATATATAGGATACACCATGCATGTCTTGCCAGTCACAGATTTGAGTCTCTAGTTTAACCTCTATAATCGAAATCAAAGTTTTCCAGTGGGACTAAGTTGCAGGCTATATCTGGTGACGACCTCTCAGAGTCAGATAGCTGCTGAATCCGTCAATTTAGGCAGCAAGGTCTCCAACAGGGCTAGATCCATATTTCATGGCCACCAATGTCCTCGCTTCAGATGGATTTTTTGCACCTTTTTCTGGTCAAAATTTCTACCTTCAGGCTTAGCCTTTTTTTGGAGCTCAAAATCCTCCTGGGGCAAGCTTGGAGCTGCATTCAATGAAGTCCTCTCAAAATAGGTCACTGTTGTTGCAATGACCAGCTGAAGCGCCAAAGAGCAGCTCCTTCTGGGGATTTCAAAAGCTCTTCAGACCTCAGAGGTGGGACATGGAGTCGCTCCAGCAGAGGCGAAAGAAAGGTCCAGTTCATGTCCATTTGCTACTGGTCAGCTGAGCACTACAAGCCACAGGCCTCTAACAGCTGGTAATATCCCTGTAGCCACACAGGACATTAGTTAACTGACCCTTTGAGTCCACTGCTTATTTCTGGGTATAAGTGGGAACAGGTCCAGCCCATCAGATCTTCACACATTTCTCAAACCGGAAGTTTAGTCCTCTTGATGCTCTGATGAGCTATGGGTGAGGTGCCAGGTTTATAGGTTTCACTGGCCAGCGGGTGGTAGAGACTCCAGGTAACTAACTAATGCAAAAAATGTTCCCATAGGTAATTTTTCCCACTTTTGGAATGCATACCTACCCTAAACTATCCCACAGTGCACTATTCTGGTGCGAATCCAACATGGCAAAACCTTATTACCCTTAGACAGAGCTTGTGTGACAGCCAGGGGTGTGTTCAGTAAACAAGCAGTCCATTTTCTTCAGCTATACCACACTGGTTCTGGAACCAGCTGTTCCTCCCACTGAGTTAATACTAATTATGCATCTGAAGGTTCAGGAAGACAAAGGAAACTTTTAAAATTCACTGTTCCAAAATATTTATTATAACTCAGACTTCACCAATAAATTGGATTATTAATAAACATTTAAAAATAGTGTTTGATTTATGCTAGTAACTTTTTCCAAAACAGAGACAGCGGAGTTACAATTTTATTCTGATTTTTTTGTTTTTTTCTCATAGGATACCTACAGCCCTTTACAGTGAAAATAGCTTTTGGGGGTAATCACTGTAGGTATATGCTAACATTAAATTCTTGCATGTACCACTGTTAAATGCTAGACACCATACCTTCTGGGATACATGTCCTACTTCGGAGACATATTTCAAAATTAAAAGTAAGATTCTATTTTTCACATATTTGCCAGCAGGTTTAAAAGTTACAGGAGTCATGCTACACAGGTATGCCTGAAGTAATGTTTCCTTTGTCAGCCTTCTGGATGACACAATATATGTAACAGCCTATGTGTGTCATTTAACTTTTCAATGCCATTGTTATATTTCCTGCTCCATATAATATTATCTTAAAGGAAAGATAAGTAGGGCAATTTGTAGTTCGACACTTTTACTGCATTTTAGGGGTCTGGGCACATGCACTGATGCGATGAAAGCATTGCCTCAGTGCGCAGGGCTCGAAAACTTGCAATACCAGCCAGCAAAATATGAGGGTGACCAGGAAAACAGAGGCACTTTCTTGCACTCTCATAACATAAAAACACCTAAAAAAATCAGTGTACAAATTTGCAATCACAAATTCGATCATTGTAATAATAGCTGGCGCACTTTTGTCCCCACAACATTACTAAGAGAGTGCTTTAAAAGGGGTCCATTTTGCAAAATAATTCTAACAGGAGTGGAAATATGAACATTTAAAGGAAATGCATCCATAATTATTCTGTTACCCGTTTAAATGAATTTAGAAAGACGCATACAAAGAAGGCGCGTTTAAAAACCTAAGGCCCTCACACCAGTAGGGGGTTGTGAAAATCAAAATATTGTTTTGAATGCAAGTGTCTTGCCGTCCGCAGACTGACTGCGTTAACAGGTTTTAGCTGCCCAGCCTCCATTTCTGAGCTTCGGCCCAAGGCGAGTGAGGGGCAGGACAATCAACAGCTGTAAACATCTTGAATCATGTGGGCAATAAGGCCCCGCCATCTCCCGTACCCTCTGATCCTGACGCAGTTAAACCAACTGTGCGAGTTTGCTGCCTTTCCACTGCTTCCGACTCTTACTAAATATACACTGCAGCCATATGACAGAAGTTACTGCTCGCAATATGCCTTCAGATTTGCAGAGCCATGGTAGCATTGTGTAAAAGATGCTAATTAAATGTACTGGACAAGCCTAGCTCATACAATTAATTCTATGAATACCTTCCACAGTTGTATGTTTCACAGTCGAGTACTGGGTTAAAATAAGAGCAAGTAATATGGCTTTCAGGAGAGTTTCACAAAAGCCTTTCTTTACCCTAACACCACTTCAAAGCGTGATGTACAGACTGCTTGCATTCTTTTCTTCAGTCTCTCTGGGATAAACATTATTTTCATTGTGCTTCTATTAATGGCGGCATCGGAAACACCGCACAGGCGATTACCTTCCAAGACAAACATTAGACTTTATATGGCAGAACAATGTGTGAACAGGTGGCAGCGTGTGTAGTCATGGTGCACAAACAAAATAGCTCTTTCAACACATCTCGTTCCATTTCTAGAAAAACAAAAATGCCATGAAGTCAAAATAAAATTATTATGACCCGCTCTTCAAGGTAGAGTTTCTGATCTGTTTTAGATTCAGCCAACATCAACGCAGTGGAAAAATAATTCTTTACACACCAAGCAGCTTAATAACTCCATAAACTTCGGATATTTTGTTTTCACTTTAAGTTTTGCATACAACCAGGAGTGGTGGAAATGAGAGAGTTTCCCTAAGTGCTCTTTGGCCGCCTGAGATGAAGAGGCCAGTGCAGCAAAGCGATCACCCGAGACAAATGTGGGGGTATCACGAGTAGCAGCTCAACCCAATAAATATACAGCTGAGGAATGAAGAACTTAGGAAGTCGACCCCAAGTTTAAAAAATAGAAAATTAATATGAGAAAAAAGGGTTCTAGGAGATTAGTCGAGGGTTCCAAAAAGGCTATGCGAACATGTGAAAACGGTATTAAAAACAGTTTAAAGTTCCTAAACGTAGTGGGCTAAGAAACTCCCAGAAAGAGTCCATGGGTGTCAGATTTTGCAAACAGATTTGATGATGCTCCTCTTCAATGTTTAACCAAATGGGTTGGCATTAAGGGGGTTCCTTTCATTCTCTGGCATGATTGGTTGCATAAAGCTTGGGTGTGTAACATGGTATGAGGGCCAGGCCTAGCTATAATGGAGACCTCCAATTTCTTAGCAGATCAGGTTTGTTTTTTCGGTACATTGCTCTGTGGGTTGGTGTTTTCATACTATAACCAGGTCCTTGGAAATATGTGGCAGGGTAAAACCATATAATGTAATAGAGTTGACTAAATCATGCAGAAAGTAAAGGCAAATTATGTGGCATAATGTAGTATACTGTTGTTGGACCTGGCCCTTTTTGCAGGGTCATCCCTGAACTTTTTGCCTTCCTCCTGTATTGTTTCTGACCTGGTTTTGTTGGATTTAGGTCTCTGGGCACTTTACTACTGCTGATCAGTGCTAAAGTGCATATGTTCTCTGAATAAAGTGTTATGGTAATTGGTTGTCCATAATTGGTATGTTTGTCTTACTAGTAAAGTCCCTAGCAAAGTGCACTATGTGTGCCAAGGCTGATAATACAAATGCTACTAGTGGGCCTGCAGCACTTATCGTGCCACCCACCAGCGGTGGCTGGTGACATTTGAAAGTGGTGAGGTGTAAAAGTTAGGGATTTGCTTTTAGTAGGCTTAAAATGTGGAAAAGAAGACCTACAGAGACTTTAGATGTACTTAAAGTACCAATAGGCATGTGGGAGCTAAATTGTGCAGAAAAATCCCAACAAACTCCCCAGCCTGCAAACGCCCTTTCTCAGTTAAGTTGAAGCAGCTCGTGAACTTCTGCCTCACCTTCACAAATAAAGTAATAAACAAAGAGCAGGCAGCTTCGTAAACACATTCATGCTGTTCCATTATTTGCGCTTACCTCTGGAAGTGCCGGCAAAGGCTGGTGTGTGCTGCACGCACGCGGCTGATCGGGCTTTGCTGCTGCTGGGAGGTCACTATGGCCAGGACCTGGGGTTAAGGGCAAGATTCAAGGCAGGACCGAAACGAAGCAGTGCAAATGAATGGCTGAAGAACTGGTGAGCAGCGCTAAATGTGCATTGCACCTGAAAGAAAGTTGCTGCAAATGAAAGGCATATGTGACCCTCCATCATCAGGGGAATGCAGGTGCTACTATGGTTGCATTCTCAATAGTATGGGGTTACCTACACACAACAGAGAAGCGGAGCCTGTGTGAAGAGATTGTGAAGGGCTCTGCTGGAATTTGGCAGGCTGGGGACTCAGAGAGCAGCCCCATGCTGGCTCTCTTTCAGAGGAGCGGATCTCGAAGGACCACGCGGGCTTCACTTGGCTGTGCCCTCAATGGCTTTACAAAGATGATTGCAAGCTCCAGCGGACTCGATAAGGAGCCCAGCACAGGCGAGCCGCAGGTGCCTCCTGATCCCGGTGGCAGACTGGGGCAAGCGTGGAAAGGCTGGGAACACACAACGCCAGGCCCCTGCGCCCCAGGCAGCGGCAAACAGGGTTTGGGAACCGGGTCATTATCCCGGCCATTCACTGGGGAAGCCGCAGCTCGGCCACAGCCAGCATGCTCACAGGAGGGAAGGGGGGTAGAAAAAAATAAAAATGAAACTGATCTTACTGCCGGTTACCGAGCCACCTCCACTCCTGGCTGGCCGGTCAGGTCATGGTGTAATCTGGTGCAGCAAGGTCCCACTCCTGCGTGTTCCTGCTGCAGGAACAAGAAGCCGCTGCAGGCAGCTTCCCTACCCTACGCAAGCCAATCACAATGCTGCAATAGCAGCGCTGTGATTGGTGAGGCGCAGTTGGAGAGCGCCCCAGCCGGGCCATTTTCCCTGCATAGAGAAAAAGGGAGAGTGGGAGGTCCTGCTTGAGGGCAGGGGGGGAGTGGCTTACCCACTATTGTGGGTACTGACTGTTTGGTCGGCTCCAAATTATGCAGAAGATGATGGATTAGGTGGCAAAAGCCATAGCTAAACAGAAAAAGATGTTGCATAAATACAGTTGCCCTGATTATAAAACTGTTTGCTAGGCTGCACCTTGTGGTTCTTTTTCAGTGCCAAGAAGTCATCGCTTTGATTTGTAGAGTTGTCTCAGGAGTGTTAAGGAGATTTGACTCGTGTGTTGTCAATTATGTTACATAGATTTCAAGATATGGAATACTTTTTTTAGCTTCTTCTCTCTACAAGTGTATAAGCTTGAGAAAGGAATTGTTCACCATCAGGTCAGGTATGCCACATACATAGAAGTGTTTTTTAAATGACGATTCTGATATCACAATTTCTTGTTACCAATATCATGACAAAGATCACCTGCAGGTTGCCGAAGTTCTAGTTGCTCAGTGGACTGATGCATCCACTCTACTAACCTGTTTTTTAATCTCATAGTTACAGTCTAGAATCTTGTTGGTCATGAGAACAAAAATGGGTCTTGACTCTTAACCAGCAAGGCTAAGCCAAATCAACTAAACTAACAACACAACTGCCAGTACTGGGCTAACTTGATTTCTATTGACCAAAGATCTGTTATGAACAAAACATATCAGTCTGTTGTAAATTTCGTTACTGGTTTATTTTAATCATTTTTTATAACTAATCAGCATATTTTTCATTTTTTGAAAGACAATTCTTGTGCATATACAAAATATATACAGAATATGTACAAATAGATACAAATTCTACAATGATAGACAAATTCTATGTGACTCTACACAGCCACAGTAAACCTTTCCCACTACATACATACAACTCACATTCAAGAAACAAACAACAGATACCTCTGAGCTATAGGCCAGTGTCAACATAAGTATTTCATTAAACCAAATGATTTGGTTTAGTCAAATTTTTTTTCTATGGTTTATGTCTTGACTAAGTTCTTTTAATTTTTATTGCTGACACTGGACCCACAGGGTCTATGCTTTTCGAACCCCCTATTGCGGGGTTCTCCTCAGGACCAAAACGATTTCTTAATAATAAGACTCGCAGTCTGATCCGGGAAGGAAGACGTTGTAAGATAAAGACACAGTTCACTTGAGTGCGTAATCTGTTTGCTGAAGCAAGGACACGCCCTTCCACACACCAAAAAACCCGGCTAAGCGAGAAGAACGCTAAGACAGGGCACTCCAAGCAAACGCCCAAAGGTTAGAAGACCACTTGAACAACTCTACACCCGTACTTTGAGACGCTTCACACAAGATTATTAAGAAATCATTTTGGTCCTGAGGAGAACCCCGCAATAGGGGGTTCGAAACGCGTCGACCCTGTGGGTCCAGTGTCAGCAATAAAAATCAAAAGAACTTAGTCAAGACATAATACGATCCATTCTGACTGAATTTTGTTTTTTCAAACCTTTAAACCATAGAAAAAAATGTAGGCTAAACCAAATCATTTGGTTTAATGAAATACTTATGTTGACACTGGCCTATACCTCAGAGGTATATGTTGTTTGTTTCTTGAATGTGAGTTGTATGTATGTAGCGAGAAAGGTTTAGTGTGGATGTGTATAGTCGCATAGAATTTGTCTATCATTGTAGAATTTGTATCTATTTGTACATATTTCGTATATATTTTGTATATGCACAAGAATTGTCATTCAAAAAATGAAAAATATGCTGATTAGTTATAAAAAATTATTAAAATAAACCAGTAACGAAAGTTACAACAGACTGATATGTTTTGTTCATAACAGATCTTTGGTCAATAGAAATCAAGTTAGCCCAGTACTGGCAGTTGTGTTGTTAGTTTAGAATCTTGTTGGGTCCCCTCAGACATTCATCTCTCAGAGGTTGATAAAATGAGTACTATTAAGTTGGATGAAAATGAACATCTGTTATTTCAGCAGCAAGAGACAAAGGTGAACGTGTACTTTACAAATGCACATATTATACTACAACTGCCAGTTACTCTCTTTCATAATGGTGTGCTGGGTCTAATTATTCCACATTGGTCATGTTTGATGCATTATTTTTTTTTACTTTCGGTTCGATGCTGGGTGAAAACGTCATTAGTTCATATATATTCTCCTTTTGTAAGGATGGTGATGAGGAAAATGGACATACCTGTGATACTCAAATTACTAACCAGTTACCTTCATTACACTGAGCCCTAGTCTCCATCATCAAAGTGGTCGCTCCCCCTCTCTCCAATGGGGTCTGTCTTTTGCTACTGTGGTACTGCTTGAGTACTACAAACAAGATTTCTCAATGAGAGGCCAGCTATTTATGTTCATAAGGCCTACAAAAGTGTGAAAGCGAAGAACAGGGCTCAGTCTAAAGAAGATTATTGGTAAATGGCTTTTGCCATGACCAACTTAGCTACCTTAATGACACTTATTGGTTGTTTTATTCGGTTGCTTAGCTGTACACTGTGATGACTTTGAAGGAGGCCTAATGGACAACACCTCAGGAATGATTGTGTCACACAGCCTGGTCTTTGACTGCATATAGGTGTCTGTCAAGATAGTGGGTTGTAAAATCTATATTGCATACTGTAACCGCGTAATGCAAGGAGTCATGATTATGCAGACAACAGCCATACAGACCATTGTGTTTACTTTTCCTGGGACAGAGAACTGCACGGAGAGCAGGTCTACATTATTGACATACACAGCACAAACTTCTTAATCAGTATGCAAGCACTGCCATAAAATGGCGAGGTATCATGTAAGGAAGAAACAATTACACAGAAGAATGCTGCCTTTATTCCACTGATTGGTCAAAACGAAAGGAAAGAAGTGCCCTAGTGTGGACTTTGATGGAAGATCGCCATTTACTCTCATCAAGCATCAAACCATGCCTAGATTCAGACTTTTATGTCAGACACAATAATCTATACCTTTCACACCAATAATAGACAAAAAAGACATTCAAACCTATTCACCCCCAGGATGGTCTTATTGGTATGGGGCTGGGGGAGTAATACAATGAACATTAAGTTCAAGGTCTTGCCCCTTTGAGGGCTGGGTCTAAACTGGAATGGAATGTTGAGCAAAAAAAGTATGGATTTAGATCCAGATCTCTGTACTGGGGGGAACGTATGCCATTGTTCTGCATTCTGTCCATCAATTTTTTTTTTTCATTTGTCACCCAGAGTGGGACGGGTATGCCCAGAAGTGTGTCCCGTGCTCTCCATGACACTGGAGTCAAGCTATCATGGCTGATGAGGGGTAAAACCCCTAAACCGGCCCTACAATGCTTGTTTCCAGTGTAGGGAGGACCTGGCAGTTTGGGCTGGACTGTTCCCATTGGGTGCAGGGTCAAGACTGATTTGCACATGACTGGGTTCAAACAGGAATGGCATGGTGAGCAAAACAACAATGGATTTAGGCCTAGATCTCTTTACTGGGGAGACTGTATGACATTGTTCTGCATTCTGTCCATCAACTGTTCTTTTTGCATTTGTCACCCGAGTGGGACAGGTATGTCCAGACGTGAGTCCCATCCCATGCTCTCCATGCCACTAGAGTCAAGCTATCCTGGCTGATAAGGGGTGAAATGCCGAAACCGGTACTAGGATGCTTGTTTCCAGTCCAGGGAGGATCTGGCTTGGCAGTTCGGGCTGGACTGTTCCCATTAGGTGCAGGTTCAAGACTGATTTGCATATGGCTAGGTCCAAACTGGAATGGCATGGTGAGGAAAAAAATCAATGGATGTAGGCCCAGATTTCTGTACTGGTGGGAATGTATGACATTGTTCTGCATTCTTTCCATCAATTTTTCTTTTTGCATTTGTCTCCCTGAGTGGGACAGGTATGCCCAGACATGTTTCCTGTGCTCTCCATTCAACTGAAGTCAAGCTATCTTGGCTGATGAGGGGTGAAAAACTGAAACCGGACCGAGGATGCTTGTTTTCAGTCCAGGGAGGACCTGGCCTGGCAGTTCAGGTTGGGCTGTTCCCATTGGATGCAGGGTCAAGACTGATTTGCATATGGCTGGGTCCAAACTGGAATGGCATGGTGAGCAAAAAAAACATGGATTTACACCCGATCTCTGTACTGGGGTGAATGTATAACATTGTTCTGCATTCTGTCCATCAATTGTTCTTTTTGCATTTGTCACCCCGAGCGGGACGGGTAGACCCAAATGTGGGTCCCTTGCTCTCCACGCCACTGGAGTCAAGCTATCTTGGCTGATGAGGGGTGAAACCCTGAAACTGGTCCTAGGTTGCTTGCGTCCAGTCTAGGGAGGACGTGGCCCTGCACTTCGGGTTGGACTGTTCCCATTGGGTGCAGAGTCAAAACTGATTTGCATATGGCTGGGTCCAAACTGAAATGGCATGGTGAACGAAAATACATTGAATTTATGCCCAGATCCCTGTACTGAGGGAATTTATGACATTGATCTGCATTCTGTCCATCAATTATTTTTTTTTGCATTTGTTACTCCAAGTGGGACGGGTATGCCCAGAAGTGGGTCTCGTGCTCTTCATGCCACTGGAGTCAAGCTATCTTCGCTGATGAGGGGAGAAACCGCGAAACTGGTCCTAGGATGCTTGTTTCCAGTCCAGGAGGACCTGGCCTGCCAGTTGAGGCTGGACTGTTCCCATTGGTTGCAGGGTCAAGAATGATTTGCATACGGCTGGGTCCAAACTGAAATGGCACGGTGAGCAAACAAACAATGGATTTAGTCCCAAATCTCTGTTCTTGGGGGAATGTATGACGTTGTTCTACATTCTGTCCATACATTTTCCTGTTTACGTTTGTCACCTCGAGTGGGACAGGTATGCCCAGACGTGTGTCCTGTGATCTCCATGCCACTGGAATCAAGCTATTCTGGCTGATGGGGAGTAAAACTCCGAAACTGGTCCTACGATGCTTGTTTCCAGTCGAGGGAGGACCTGACCTGGCAGATCAGGCTGGACTATTCCTATTTGGTGCAGGGTCAAGACTGATTTGCATATGGCTGAGTCCAAACTGGAATGGCATGGTGAGCAAAAAAAACGATGGATTTAGACCCACAACTCTGCATTGGGGGAATGTATGACATTGTTCTGCATTCTGTCCAACAATTGTTCTTTTTTGCAGATGTCTGGCATGAGGGAAATGGTGATCACTAAGTGTGGTATGCATGTCGTGTCTTGACTGGCTGGGGGTGTCTATCTACATCTGGTATCTAGCTTTGTGGTATTTTTGTGGAACGCCAAACTTGCTTTATTGAAGCCAATTGCCATGGACCTGTTTGTGGTGCAACTATCCATCTGTGGAATCAATCAAAGTATTCCTTGGGTATATGTTTATCTTTGGATTAACAGAGACCCCCACCTGTGACCTGTTCTTTGATAGGTCTGAGTGCGGGTCACAGGGCCTGTCTGACCATGTATGTCTGACTCGGGGTTGATGGAGAGGTCAACTTGGGTAAATCCAACAGCAATGGTACAAGTTCACTAAAACTGCTAAAAATAATATGGTAGTCACAATGTAATTTTTATCGACATTCTCAATAGCTTGTGTACAGTTGTCATAGCATACATTGGTATAGTTTTTACAGATATTGACAACGGTTATGCGTTCCTAGATCATAACTTACATTGACATCGCTTTTACTGGTAACAACATTGTCCTTTGTACTTGGATTATGGAATTCATTTACATTGCTAGCGCCTGTATCATCACTGTTGTACAGGCATGGATTATGATATATTTTGACACTGTATTCATGAGCATTGACATTGTCGTATGGACACAGGTTGTAGCATACGTTGGCAATGCATACAAGGGTTGTAAGCATTTATTCCTCCTTTCCCAATTTGTTCTATTCCAATCCTATCAATGGGTACATTTTCCTTAAATATTACAGTACCAATTAATTGATGTGAACACATTTCTTTTTATTAGTGTTCATTCAAGATTTCAATCTTTAATGCTCATTTTTATTTATCCACTAAGCAGTTGATTCATACAACATAGGACATTACAGCCGACACGTGTTTCGCCCTGTTTGGCAAGTGGAGCCAGGGCTTTCTCAAGGCTATTTTTTTATTGTCTTTTTTTCTTCAGACAGCACAACATTGTTTAAAGATAAAGTCACATAGTGTAGCATGAAACATCCGTAGTCCTATCAAAGGATTTCAGAAACAGCAGCACGCCGGTAAGAGGGTCCCTGGTTAGTGGATAAATGAAAAATGAGCATTAAAGATTGAAATATTGAATGAACCCTAATAAAAAGAAATTTGCTCACATCAATCAACTGGTACTGTAATATTTAAGGAAAATGCATCCATTGATGGGATTGGAATAGAACAAATTGGGAAAGGAGGAATACATGCTTACAACCCTTGTATACTTTGCTTTAAAGGCTGGAGAGGTCCAGAGCCTTAAGCCAACTTTCCTACAAACAACAACAGATTTGGGATTCATATCCAGTCTAGGGATTCCTGGATCTGTTCGCCTATTCATATACGTTGGCAATGCATTTATCGGTGTTGTCAGGCCTGCACACACCATGGTACTCATTGACATTATATTTACCCATTCCAATAGAAGAGAGCACAAACTTTTTACCACTGGTGAGCAGGGGAAAAGGTGCACTGAGTCCTAATGCCAGCAAAAATAGGTTCAGCTGCAGAATGCAAAACACCTTGAAATAAAGGCCAAGTCCAACAACCAGAGAGTATGGGAAAAAAATAGAATTGTTTGAACAATTATAAATCTCTTTGGGCCATATGTATCATACTATCGTTTTGAGAATTCCAAATAGCGAATTTTAAGGAATCGCTATTTGGAAATCGCAAAACGGTATGTATGTAAATAATCGCTGTTTTTTAGCGATTTCCAATAATTTCTTATTTGAGAATTCGCAAGTTGCGAATTCGCAAATAAGGAATACATCCCATTCATTTTTAAGGGCCTCTTGGCCCATAGAAATGAAAGGCAAAATTGCGATTAGCAATTTGCTAATCGCAAATTTTGCGAATTTTCCAGGGTGCAGGGGTGTCTCAAGAACACCATGCTGCACCCCTGAAAATGACATGTGTGCGCATATGGCGCACATACATGCCCAAAGGGCATGTATGAGCGTCACATGGCACCTTTTGTTTTTTTTAAAAATGCTTTTTTAAAAGAATTCGCAATTTACCACCAACAACAAGTTGGTGGTAATTTGCGAAATCTTATTCCAAATTCGCAATTTTTAAATATTTCATACATATCATTTAGGAAATCGCATTTTGCGATTTCCTAAATGCTTGTGCAATGTTAAGGAATCGCAATATTTGCGATTCCTTAACATTTGCGATGCGATAATTTCATACATCGCATTTCACGTTTTTCTTGTCGCAAATGCTGCGAATTTCCGATTCGCAGCGTTTGCGACAAGAAAATCGCTTTACATGTGGCCCTTTATTCCCAGATAATAATCTAAAACCATGTTTTTAGAAGTGCCCTCTCATCATTGAGAATTGTGTTGGTGTTACATTCCTAGTGAGGTCATCATTTGCAAATGGAAAACAATGCCCAGCTCTCCCCTGTAGCATGCCTCACACAGCTCGCTGAAATCACCGACCACAAGACTGAGCGGATAGCGTTTCCCTTTCGACAGCTATGAAGTAGCAGAATTGACGTGTACGTGTAAGTGGAGCAATTTGTCATTTAAAGTGACATAAAATCACTTGGTATGATTTACTGCCTAAGTTATTAGGGAGCCTCCTATGATCTCAAAGCTTAAAGACTGCGGTCTGTGATTTATGGTCGCGAGGAGGGAAGGTCCAGGTGAATGGAAACGAATAGGCCTTCAGTTAAAAGGTGCTTTCTATGCAAACTTCTGTGAAGGGTCAAATGACGCTGAGGCTCTCACCCGTATTAGCATGTATTACAGTACGAGTCACAGCCTCGGATTTGGACACAATCCATTTAATAACTGCATGCCTTCTTCTGGAAAAAGTAGAACGTTTTTTGTTGAAACTTGTTAATCAAAAAGGGAGGTACACTAAAAACAAAATATAATTTAATACTCAGTAATCATTTACCAAAACAAAATGGTGTTAATAAACATACAATTTTCATTTGAAGATGAAGATATCAAGTTGACTGCAACAAATGAGACGCCGATAGAAACAAGAAAGCACTTCATGTCAAGGAAAATACTGCACTTTCAGTGAATACCACTGTTTTTGAATTGCTTTGCTCGTGCCCTGGAACCAAGGGCTCAGTAGTCAACTGAAGTCATGAGGATTACATGTATGGTGCACTGTGGCAGATTAAATTACGTAACAGGTGCATTTTACTTGCTGTAAAGTTTTGCAGCGGGCAGCACTAACGAGGCCTTGGCAGAGGTTATAGTTGAAGGGATTTCCTTTTCATGAAGCTAACTTGAGTAAATCAGACTTTCTGGCGTTTGAAAAGGAATATTTTTTGGCACACACATTCACATACCTTTTTATCTCAAAAGACAACCACGTCCCTCAGAATTCAAACTAAATAGCTTCTGCGTTTTATGAATGAGATATAACAATTAAGTCTCAATTCCTCTTGTTTTAATCACTTTTTTGGGGTTTCTGGCTATCAATGGCACTCCCTCACAATACATTCAGGGGCATATTATCAAGGCAGGCGATAAAATTATCGCCGCTTTAGCGACAGAAAACTGCCGCTAAAACTGCGATAATGGGTTAATTATATGCTCTATGGAATTCTAATTGAAGCCCATGTTAGATGTGAAGGACATCTAACATGGGTTTCAATTGGAATTCCACAGAGCATATTATCAAGCTCATTATCGCCGTTTTAACTGCAGTTTTCTGCCGCTAAAGCGGCGATAATTTTATCGCCTGTCTTGATAATATGTCCCTAAGTGACAGGCCTAGAATCCAATTATAGACTGCACTTCATTCCAAACCTCTCCACAAGTCATTCTCATTGTTGCCCACGCTGCCGCTAACATATGCAGCAACATGGCGTCCTACCTGTTGCCAGGGCAGCAGGTATTGGATGAAATGAGCCTCGCCATAAATAAGTACACTCAACTTCAATTCTGCATGAGTGCTGTGTTTACAAAGTAGGTGGACTCCATTTTCAATCCTGGGAGCTCGAGACAAGTTCTGATGTCCATTTTATTTTTAGGATTCATGAGCCTCTTGCATGAAATTGATATAGATATTGCTATAAATAGGAGAGCCTCCTTGTCCCAAATTCAGAGCAGGGGGGGTTGTATTTCAATAGACGTGGGAACTCGTGTGTGAGAGAACAGTGTATTAGTAAATCTGTATGTCTCGAAAATCTCCACTGAAGTTCTTATCTGTATTGGAAAGAAAATGCTAGGAATTTTTGCATTCATACCTTCAGCAGTCTAGTTTCTCGCCCCCTCCTCCAACAGAAACCTCTTATTTAGCCAAAGTTAATTATTGTTACATAATACAATGAAAGCCTGCGACTCAACAGAGATGGGTTCTCCTTCTAAATGACAGTGGGCATCATATCTAGGAATATGGGATTCTATGCAATTCTGATCAAATTTTCAAAGGTCCGGTTAGTTAACCCCTTCGGGGCTGATGACGAGCTGGGCTCGTCATGGCGTAGCCTCCTCGCACGCTGATGACGAGCCCAGCTCGTCACGTAACATGCGATTTAGAAAATCTCAGCGTACGAGCGGAATTCCGCTCGCACGCATGTGGTTAAAAGAGAGGTCAATCCTTAGCTTATTTATCAGAAAACACCACACTGCAGACAAAACCAAATTCCGCTAGCAGTTAAAAGCATGACTGTTAGACCTGTCAGCCTTGGGGTGGTCTTCCCCCAACTCTTTTGCCTTCACCCACCTACTTTTGCTGATCTTGTTTTTGGTGGCCTATGGAATCTGCGCACTTTACCACCACTAACAAGTGCTAAAGTGCTTGTGCTCTCTCCTTTGAACATGATAGAATTGACTTACACCCAATTGACATATTTAATGTACTTGTAAGTCCCTAGTAAAGTGGTAGTACATGTACCCGGCACTAGTAAATTAAATGCTATAAGCAGGTCTGCATCACACTCTGTGCTATCCACTTAAGTAGCCCTTTAAACATTGCAGCTTCGGTGTGTGCAGTTTTAAATTGCCACCTGGCAAAATGAACCTTTTGCTAGTCACCAATCTTCCTTTTTAATACATATTACCAGGCTAAACTGTTTCTCCTCATTCTTACACAACAAATCCCAAAGTTATGTTCAACCATGCTCTATCCATCCAGACGCCAGTAAATTTTGGAATCCCTCAAGGCACTTCACTCTCCCCAACTCCTGCTCAACCTCCTCATGTTTCCACTTACCAAAATCTTCAATCTCATACCTTATGTATGCAGAAGATATTAAGCTCTATTTGAAAATTGCCTCTCCTGAAGACATCAGCATCCTCAGCAACTTACTGGTAAATACTCATTGGCTGACTCGCAATCACCTCAAACTAAACACCCTCAGAATTGAATTCCTCAAAATCTCCCCACCCAACAACTATCCTAACATCAAAGAATGGCTCTCTCGTTTAACAGCCCTGAACTGTACCCCACACATAATAACATCATAAAAATCTCTAGGAATGATTTTGGACAATCACCTTTCTATGCAGGATCACATCAGCACCGGCACTAGGGGTGCCAACTACCAACTGCACGCACTAAAAAAATTAAAACCTTTCTTTCCTGCTTCAGATCTCAAGACAGCAGTTTAAGCGATTGTGATTTCCAGTCTAGATTATGGCAGTGCCACCTTCGTGGGACTATCAAAAGCAAAACTGGCACCTCTGAAGGGAGCCTTTAATGCAGCGGCTTGACTAATCATAGATAAAAAAAAGATCAAATCACCCCTGACCTCAAAGCACTGATGCACTGATCTGGCACCGGGAGGGGAGCGGCTGCGGCTGTTGTTGCTTTAGATAGTCTAAAAGCTGCATTTGAGCACAAAAAGTCTTGAGCATGAACGAAAGCAAACATTAGGGTTTTATGTTACAGAGCGGGCCCCCAGGCAGAGTAATACTACACCAGCTATATCGATAGCTGTATTATGTATTGAGGAACTGAGTGATTGGTTTTCCCCAAAATAACGTATCAGAGCGTGAATACCTATAATATCTGAGAGCAATAGTGTGAATAGAAAATCATATATAAGTTGTTTTGTGAATAGAAAATAAGGAAGGAATGACAACAAAACTTGCATATAAAATCTGCATTGAATATCCAGGTTAGCACAAAATATTGATAAAAGCATGCCCTTTGAATAAAAAGACCAGTGGGTAAGCACGGGAGTGCCGGAGTATGTGTGACACAACAAGGTGACCATCACAGGATGAATGTACAAAAGTTACGATCACCACACCTAGAGATTGCATCTGGACCTATCAGATAGCCCACAATCGATTCATATGTAGGTTTTTTAAAATAAAAAACTGAGTTGTACATAGTCAGATCAAGAAGAACAGCAATGTAAATAGTCACTGGATCGCTCATTAATTTTGATTTTAATGAATAGATACAGGAAAATTTGTTGCCAGAGTGTCATGCACGAAATAAGGATATGCATGAAACACAAGAGAACACAGTCCAACATTTTTGAATGGATGAGACACTGTTAACAGTCAGGATGAGTGAAAGAAGTAATAATGGTCTCTTCATCTTGCCCCTTTCTTAGAAAATCTACTGAGGACAGACCCAAGACAGGTGTGTGTATTAGTCCTCACGTTTGTGCATGATATGCATGCCCAGGGATTAAATAAATGTAAAAAAGCCCTGACGAAGGCCCCAGAACCACATGGGCTCCCAGCGAGGGCCGAAACATGTTGGCACAGCAAAAGGGATAGAACTGAACAATTATACTTTGGAAAACCCCAAAATTCACTTTTTTATTCTTACCACAGGTACCCTCGAAATAAAGCATAGCATTTGGGTATACCTCGAGGTATTTTTTAACAATCACTCATCTGAATCCCTGTTTATCCAGTATTGCTTTATCTAAGAACTCCCATTCCATCTATTGTTGAGTCCGCCCGGGTAGTATCATCTTACCAGGGTGTGGATAGGCGCCAATGATGAATCATGTCACAATAACTGAGTGAGGCATCTACTCCATTTTCTTTGGATACCCTTCTCCTCTAAGATAGGGCAGAGGGAGATTACTACACCCTGACAGAGTTAAAAAAGCCTAGAGTTCCTCAGGAGGATTCTTAAGGCAGCATTGCTTTTATGTGATAGCATTATAAACGGGAGATTGCAACTGACCTGACTTTCTCTCGCTCTCCATTACGCAAAAGAATCTATTAAAGAGCTCAGGCTGTTATCACTCAATGGGGCCCCCTGATAGCAATGCGTCTTGACTGCTAGAGCCACAAACGTAACCAGAAAAATAATCAAAGATATGTTATCAGGGTAAAGAGAGTTAATGATTGTCTGCCGGCATGAGACAGTGCCCAGCTTGTTCCATTCCGACATCAGGAGAGATTTTTATTCTTCAAGTAAGACTGAACAACTGTAAATAATGTATTGGAAAGAGTCATCATGCAGTCCATGCTCCTGCATGTTATTGACTCGAAGGGCCGGTGCCACCTAGCTGAATGCTTTAGAAATGGCCATTCACTAAGTCCATGGAAAAGTAATCTTGCCTTTTTGTATTTTGAGTATGTGCAACACAGATAAGATGAAGGAAGCATTTGTTGATTGGAATTAATGACAGCTTTGCTAAGCTATCCATGTCAACCTAATGTGAGAGGAAGCGCGCACATCATTTTTAATAATTACTTGAAGGCATGTTGCTCACATTGGAGGGCCAAAGCTCTCCAACATTCAAAAAACGGAGGCAGTCCTCTAAATGCTAGAGGTGGGGTAGTCTAGGTCTAACAAATTTAATCTAATCCCACAATAAAGCCGCTAGACATCCCCTAGGGAGTAGGCTTGCCTGCCACAGCAAGCTTTATACTTCGGAAAAGGGCATCCGGGATGCCAAGGCTTTGATTTGAATCTCCTTCATGTGCCGGACAAAAGTGCACCTTGGGGTAATGATGACTCCCCAGGCATTTGTATGACTGTTACTTCATGATCTTATTGTCATTGCCATGAAATCAAGAAAGCAGCAGTGCAGCAAGGTTTGCAAGATGATTACCTGTTCAGAAAGCATAGATATGGATAACAGATTTGTCTGGGTGCCAGATTTCTTCGATGAATCCGGTTTGATTCTTTGGGATAAGCCCCCTCGACTTCACCCATTGTTGCAGGTTCTTCAGCAATAGGCTGGTAAAGAAATGTTCTTCATTGTCCAGGAGCGCTATCAGTCTGTATTACCAGCTCCTTAGGGAATAGTTAAAAAGAGGGGTGTGCTTACAGGCACACAGAGGAGTATCCCTTAAAAAGGCTTGAGGAAGGCCCTTAGATGAAGTGGCCCCATACGATCTGGCTATAGCTAAAACCTGTTGCAGCCAGCTAGCCAAAGATGGAAAATCTGCTATAGAGGGGTTCTAGCATTCACGATCTCAAAGAGTAGCGAAGATGGTGATCTCAGATGAGCTTGTGTGGCAAGACTCACCCGCTTGCTAGAAGGCATAGCAATTCTGGCTACTGGAGTTGTGTAGAAAGGAGGATGACCTTTCTGGTTCAGAGATGTTTGCACAGCCAGCTCTGCCAGACTCATTCACTTGTTGATTTACCAGGGCCCAGATTCTCCCAGAGTTGTTTTTTTAACTTTCATATAAGAGAATCGCTCAGAAAAATATCTGCTCATCTTTTCTTCTCTGCCCAAACAGCTTGCTTATAATGTATTTGCACCTGCTTGAATGTCATCGCTAACTCGTTACTGCCAGGGGTTTTCCAAGCTGCTCTCATTGGAAAGTTCCAAGATTTTTTAAGAATAGGGTCATAGATGCATGGTCAGAAAAGGTCGATGTGACTCTGAGATGAAGCAACGGCGACAGTTGTTTGTGGGAAATTTTCCACGGAACAAAGTGAGTAGGTTTGTCTATTAAAATATCAGTGAGATGTTACGGTGGCGGCCCCTCTTGTAGCTCGTATACGTTCGGCCATGATTTTGCTGTGGATGGTGTCTTTCCATTTGAGTCACCTGAGTTTGTCAGTGAAAATGTCCTTGCTGCAAAAGCCATTTAGCCTGTCTCTGGACCACACCACTGGCAGGATGGGAGGGCAGAGCTGGGCACAGTCCTACTTACAATTGAATAGGCTGTATCTTGCCTCCACAGAGAGGGCACCTTACCCCCTGTAGTAAGTCTGGAGCCAGGGTAGTGGAGGCAGGAAACCTGAGCACTGAAATGGGAAACCTGTGGAAGCTTCTTTCACTTCAAAGGAGCCACCTGGTATAAACATTGGACCTCAGACACCAACTCTTGAGTAAACTCCTGGACCTGTAGAGACTCTGTCAAGAAGAAAGACTGCTGTGTTTCTAAATGGATTGCCACTCTGCTGGACTGCTGCCCTGCCGGACTAGACTATTGCTTACTGGACTGCTGCCGCACTGGATTGCTGCCCTGCTGCACACCTGCCTGTATCAGAGGGATTTCGACCAGCACCTGAACTCAGGTCTCCCTGAATGACTCCAAGGGCTAGTCTCCTGGCCTCCTATGCAGAGTTACAGTGACATAACAGGTTCCCAACCACCTGAACCAGCACACAGATACAGCTGAAGTAAGCCCTGACACAGGCACTGAATTGAGTGGGCTTTTACTCAGACAAGAAAGTAGGACCTAAAGTTCATACTTCCTCATAGAGTCCAGAGCACCAGTCCATCTTCAAATACTGGGTAGTCCACTTCTTAGGGTTTCATATCTACAGTGCAACTTCATACATCAGCTAATCATTTCACCTTCTCTTCGGGCAAAAACTGAGGCAATGAGGAAAATGATCTTCCAAATGCTTGCTGATTTACCTAATCCTTTTCAAATTCAAGTGAATTATTGCAAAGGTTGTGTAGTCCATCATTTATTTCCATGACACTTCCCTTCAGTTGAATCATACCAGAACATCATGGGGCAGGCTGGAAAACCATTTATGAGTATGCGAAAAAGTACTACAGGAGTTCCCATTTTTGTACATTTACGTGCCTTCATGATCCAACCCCGAAGAATCCAACTCCCTAATAGTAAAAGTGCAATGGTACATTCATTTGTACTCATTGTACATGAATAGTCAGTGAGTATTCTAATTATGTGATTTGTAGAATTTCCAATAGCATGTATGAGTGCATGAAAAACGTACTACAGGATGCAATTTTGATACTCCAAAATGCTATTGGGACTAGCACGAATATTTTCAACAACCAATTCCAACGCCGGCTGCTTACTTCCCTTCTTTCTTTGAAACCTAGAGGTTAAATAGTTTTATTCAAACGGTTTTATTCCTGGACACTGTAAAGCTGTAAAAAGATGTTGGACTCCAGTGTCCATGTAGGTAGCTCTTTTATTAGTAATACGGTACAGATGATTAATAGCTCAATAGATGCCCTACCAGGAGATGGTTAACTTCCTGCTCAGCCTCCTCCTTCATCTCACCTTCAAATTCACAAATACACAGGATGCATTCCTAACTTTCCTTATAGAACTAACATTCAGTCTTGGCAGCAAGAGGTCATGCAGGACACATTCCAATGCAACTCTTGCCTTTAAAACAATTCCATAAATTTAGACTTGTAGAAGCAGAACCCAACAGGCATCCTAGGAGAAGGTTGGGCAAGCAGTAAAAGCTCCAGTGTCAGTGATTAAAACACTGTTACCGCCCAAACAAGGGACCTTAATTCCGTCAAATGTGGTGGTGCTGTGGCAAGTGGCTATAAAATAAAATGTCTGTACAAAGTTGCTTCTATAATTGTTTATATGTAATTATACACCACTTGGTTGCCGTAGTTACTGATTTTGCATTACTAGTGCTTTATTACCCAGTGTGATAAAGATTTAAGGAGTAGCTGTTCTGTGATTTGAACAATTCTAAAGTACCCTGATATTATTCAATATAAATGGATTTATTAATTGAAGGCATAGCTTCAGTTACAAAAATACCTATTTGGCAAAGTTTCAAATATTGATTTTAGGATGAAGTTGGCAATATCTGTGGTACTCCCTGTGCATTCCCTATGAATGACAAATCATAGGCGACTAAAATAATTGTACTAATGTGCTTTTTTTCATGTTCTTGCAAATTAAATCCGGCTCACTGACTTTAGTTTTATGTTCAGCTTGAACAAAAAACGTTCCCTCAACTTATCCTCAATTGACCTCTCGAAATATAATTAAAAGGATCATTTGTCTATGCATTGCATATTTCCTTGTGGTTATCGTGCATGTACCTGACTCTCCCTTTCTAACCCAGCGGATGCAAGAGCAGAAGCCTCGGATTATTTATTGGCATGCAAAGATCGTGCACGCCCAGCGAGAGAGGAAGTCCTCATTCTTTTATCATGACACTCTCGTGTTTGTATCTGTACTGTCAGGCTTTGCTAGTTGTGATGAGGATATGTAATAGCTCAATATTGTCCGATGGCCTCAAATGTTCTCTGCACAAAGTAATTCAGCGAGTGAGTAATTTGGCAGAATTGTATAGTGCCTTGCAGAACGACCCAGCACTTGCCCCGTAGGGCCAAATTCGCAAAGGTAAATCTACGTTTGGAGATCACTGCGGATATAGATTTATGATTATGCCAGGATGTAAACCTCCACCTATCTATTCAGTACCTCTAACTATGCTATGTAGAATAACGAATTGAAAAGAATAGGGAAACCATAACAACGAAAGAAAAAAAACACACCTAAGAATCATCAGAAAAGGACATATAGTGAAGATACACACTCAAATTGGTCCCTACAAGTTCCTTTATTCGCAACTCTGCAGCACCTGCAAACAGCAAGGAAGTGGTACCTTCCTCAATAAAGCTCCAAGTCCAAACCGCCCTCTATAGGACCTTGCCTTATCCCACATTCTATATTACCTCACAATTGGCTTATCTCACACATTCTACTGCTCGCAAGCAGCAACACCACATATTTTTCCTCCTTATACAAGCCAATAAATAACAATGAATCACTGTAACAAAGATAAACATATAACAAGATAAATTGTTAACTTGATAACAGCCCCTGGATACCATGCAGTGGCATAATAATACCAGCATACTATAGAAAATTGACACAACCTGCTAAATCAAGTTCTAAGAATTGCTAATAATAAAAACACCTTGTAATGTTAGCCATTTCATTTTAACATAATGCTTATTGTTTACCCAAAGTTTGAATAATCCTACCTAATTTTCCAGTTCTTTCCACAATTCCCCTCAAACGTCTTCAGTTTCTTCACAGGCTTCCACTCCATGGCCATGCTCCATGAATTAATCATCTTGCCACAACCCATCATCCTCAAGGGACCCTTTTTCCTCAGTAGACGTCTTCATATTTTCAGTCCCCTTGCATTTTGCCCTACGATCCATGTGCCACACTCAATTATCAATTAACCCTACTGAGTTTTTCAAACATTTCACAACTCTCAATGGTTCTCAATACACACTTTTCATTTTGAAATCTTTTTCACCTTCCTAACCTTCATTCAATCACCTTCTACCAATCTCTCCATCTTGGTCCCTTTCTTAGTGTCAAAAATTCAGAAAGTTTCTTTCACCTTCGGTGACCATTCTATTTCCCTAGCCCTATTGCACTGTCTATCAGCTCTAAACTGTCCTTGGTGTATGGTTCTCTACTTTGCATTAGGACAAAAGGACTGAATCATGCCAGTAAAGGAGTAAGATGATATGTCCACAACATTTTTATTTCAACCTCCCATTTCTCACCATTCTCACTAGCTATCTGAATGGTTCCTTTAATCACTCGATTAAAATGCTATAGTGCGCCATTCCCAGCTGGATTATAAACTGAGGTATTCACATGTTTGATTCCATTCCTTTTTAAAAACTCCTCCACTATAGCAGCCTTAAATTGGGGTCCATTATCACTCAACAGCTATTTAGGAAAACCCTCTCTCAAAAATATGGTATCCAAAAATGTCACCACTGTCTCTGCATCATCTTTTTGTACAACTTCCAATTCAACCCACTTACTAAAGTAATCTATCAAAACAATGATATATTTGTCTTTCCCCCATCACCTTCTAAATTAGACCCACAAAATCCACTGCTAACATTTCCGAAACCTTTTTAGGAAATTCCATTGGAATCAGAGCTGGTGTCAGACTTCAAACTTTTGCCTGAGCCAGCACATTGCACACAATCCTTACTACTTTCTCAAGGTCAAGATTCATTCCTGGCCACCAATTTCAAGATTTCACTCTCGTTTTCATTCTTGCTATACCAAAATGACCTTCAGCAGATAATTCCAGCACCATTTTCTTCAAGCAGTGCAGGGGCACAACTCCCCCCTCCCACCCAATTCAAAGTCTGACTCCACTCCTAGCTCATTCCTGACCTCCCAGAATCCTTTTATCACCTCCCGACAACCCGTCCTGTCCATCCATATGTCTTCATCATTGCCATTTCAACATCCTTCGCATAGGCTTCTCTCCACTCTCCCTTCCCAGTACAGTCCAAACATTCATCATCTGCATAAGCAACCGGAAGTTCATTGTTATTGTTATTGTTAATTTATGTTTATAGCGCGCCACTCACCGGAAGGTCTCTATGTGCTCAATCACTTCATGGCAGCTCTTTGACAGGTAAAGGTATGTGACTATACAGTCCTCCACTTTATTTTGCACACCAGATACATATCTTACCTTATAATTAAAATCCTGTAGTGTCATAAAAAAACCTTTTAATTCTCACCAACACATTCAGGAAACCATCAGTAGTGAGCAGGCTAACCCACGGTTTATGATCCCTCCTCACATTGAAATCAGTACCCCATACAACTTACCAGAAATGTGCCATGCTACATACACAAGCGAGTGTTTCCCTTTCAATGACTCAATAGGCTTCTTCAGCAGGGGTAAGGCTTTGCATGGCAAATCTAACCACAAACTCTCCACCTTGCTTATCCTTTTGCATCAGTACTGCACTAAAACTCTTCTTGCTTGCATCTACTGTTATGCTGCTATGCAATGCTGGGTCAAACACATGAATAGGTGTAGCCTCTCTAATAACTTCTTAAAGCTTTGAAATGACCTCACACAGTCTTCATACCACTCAAACTTATTCCGAGTTTTCAACTGTCTCAAACCATATGTCTTTTTTGCAAAATTGTACTTGGAGTAATACTCCGCAAGACCCAAGAATGACTGTAGTTCATTCTTATTCTTAAGTGCTGGGGCTTCCATTATTGCCTCCACCAATTCTTGTCTTGGCAAAATTCCTTCCCCGGTAATGACATGCCCTAAATATGTGGCATTCTCTTTAACAGATTTACACTTTGCATATTTTGCAGTCAAACATTTAGACTTGAACACTCTCATAACATTCCACAAACTTTCATCATGCACTCTCCTGCTTCTTCCTGTTTTTAGAATGTTGTCTTAAAAATACAGAACTCTATCCATACCTCTCAATATCTCACCCATCAACCCCTGAAAAACGGATGCAGCAGAGGTCAGTCCAAACAGCATTCAAATGAATTGGAGACATTCATATGGTGTAATGAAAGCTGTTATCTTCCTACTCTTTTCATGCAATGGTATCTGGTGGTATTTTGATGAAAGATTAACAGTTGAGAACACCTTAATATTTTTTGCCTTTGACAGTATCTCATTGATCTTTGGTAATGGACATTTATCCACCTGAATATACTTGTTCACCCCGTTAAATTGATATACAGTCTAATCTTGCCATTGGATTTCTTGGGTATTAACACCGACTACATTCATTCTGAAGATTCGATGCGTTCAACTATTCTTGCCTCCTCCAGTCTTATCAATTCTTTTTCCATTTAATCTCTAACCACAAAGGGCAAATCCTCACTTTGCAATTCACAGGAATTACATTCTCCTTAAGCACAATTCTAGGATTGAATCGTTTAGTATTCTAACTTTTCCCTAGAACACTTTTGGAAATTTCTTACACATATCCTCACCTAAATTGTCACACTCATCCACCAATAGCACTTGCTCCTTGCTATAAGGATTCAATATGATGTCCTAACTTCTTTGGTCCATTCACCCTAATACGCACGGTCCATGTTCCGTTAAATACAACTTTCCATTAGCATTCCTTTATTTAAACATGGAAGATACCTTCCTATACCCCATCATTGGTATAGCCTATATTGTAAAGCTCTCCTGTTGTATATCTGAACTCTTCAAATCCTTCCCAATTGCACTCTCTTTCTGCATGTTCAGTTTAAATGTAGTGTATGGTGACCAGGAATCTGCTACCAAAATCACTGGAATGCCTGCCACAACCACCTCACTCTTAGGTCTGTTTCTGGAACCTTTGCAATATCTAAAATATGCATCCTTCACCATTAGAATACATTCAGCCTCTTCAGACTGGTCCCCTTCAGATGTGGACTCCTTATGAGAATCAGGCACACACTGGACTTTCTCCCTGCTATCCCTTCTTGTGCAAGTCCTAGCAAAATGTCCAATCAACCCACACATTGAACACTAGGGATCTCTTGACCTACACTTCGTGCTGTTTGCTAGGTGTTCATGGCTTCCACATCTGTAAGAACTCAACTGTCCTGGTTTTAATTCCTTATCTGTATTCTTAAAATTAAACTCAGAATTAAGTATTTACTATATGAATTCTTCTTACTTCCTGAACTCTTCTTAAATGTTTTGCCACTTTACTTTCCACACACACCTCCATGCTCTCCTTATTTCCTTCTAACATTGCCTATGCACACCTGTTGGAAATTTCAGCTTTCTTACTACTGCAACACTTCTTTTAAAGTTGCATCTCTACTCGTCTATAGCCTTTCCTGTACCCTTTTAATATTATCATGCATAATGCCTTGTTCTCAGTAACTCTTCTTGTAAATCTGCAATATACAGCTAATCTTTAAGCGCAACACAGTCATCAATGGTTTCTTTTTGCTCTTGTTTATGGTGACAGAACGTATACCTCTCTATAGCTATACAAACCATTGGAGAATAACATGTCTCCAAATCATCCAACGCATTAACATATAGATTGGTTCCATCATTATTCCTGTTTCTTTTTTTCCATTTGATTATAATGCCCAATTCCTTTCTGTCCCACAAATGCAATAGAATACCCTTCTTAGTATTTGGTGTTAATGTTTTATTATCAATGGTTGTCATATAGTTACTTATGTAGTCTTTTCACTCCTTCCACTTCATACGGGTTCCCCTGGTGCGGGTTAGGAAAGGTATGGGTGGAGTAAGCATAAATATTTGTGCAGCACACTTGAATCCTATTCCCTTCTGTTCAAAATTGACACTAAGCACAGCTAAAATAAAAATACTATGCCTACAAATCCTTACTTGTATTATTAACATGCACTATTGTCTTAATATTCTTACATGAACTACTGACATGCATTAAACACTACATTAAATTAAGAGATTCCCCCAAAGTTACTGTCATACAGTAATAGTGTACTATATGCCACACACTGAACCCTCCCTGAAGAAGAGGTGTACGTATCACTGATGGTGAACTCACCAGAGACAAAATAAATGTGTGTCATGGGTATGCGTGTTAATCGCTTTGATGACAGAAACAGTAACACCAGCTGACACACCTGTAGGTATGCATGTTGCCTCAAAACATGCATGCAGAGTGAGTTGACATGATGACACATAGATCAATAGATGCACACAGCAGACGCCTGTCCATGCCACAATATATCCACACATGGGGGGCATGGCTTGGTGCCCAAGAGAGATGGTGGCATAGGGGTGAAGCTCCCCGGCGTATCTTTAAGATTCCACGCATTCCAAACTGCACGGAGCAACGCTGGTGACGCCAGTGGACCGTGGAAGATATGCTGAGCACCTTGTAACATTTCAAGCCCCCTTTTGAAGCAAGCAAGTACTTTTTTCTGTGCGAAAATCGCTGCATTTGCAGCCGCGTATTATCGTGGCAGCCATTTTGTTTTCATTTTTTTACTGCGATTGTGATTTTCATGTAAACAAAGCCGTGCCTCCCCTTCAAACTATTTTCTCTGCATCCAGCAAATTTGGCAAAGAGAAACAGGTTTTGATATACCCCAGGAACCTTGTTAAAAGTGCAGCATCTTACTGTTGAACACTTGATAAAGGTTCTGTGAGGAATACGCTTGCCAGGCATTTTGTGATTGCCTGCAAGCTCTCACAGAAAACATATGCCTGTATTCTCCAAGTGCTGAGTCAACATGAGGTGAGCACGAAATGTAAGCTTTTCTCTTTCTATAAGGGAATACCAGGTTTAAATCGTTATTATCATATTTAACAAAGTAGTGAAACTCCTTCTGTCTTCATGGCTTTTTCCTCTTGGTGATTATCACACCTCATTGCTTACCTCCCCATATACCTACATTTGAAAGAAGGGCTCAGATAACGCTTTATGGGTAGAATAAAGACATTTTACACATCGCCATCTAAGAAACATATTTTTATAAAAAATTCTAAACTTTATTCTGAGCTTTCCAAGCTTAAAGACTCTCTGATGTCACCGCCTCACAGCCTAAAAACGACAATGGATCCTTCTTCTGGAACTCCTGGAAAATCAGTCACTAAACGTCTCAAAAAAGATCCTCCCTAGCTGCCCAAGTGTTGCTCGAGGAGATTAGAGCCCTTCTACCCTTTATGGTAGAGACGAATACCAAGTTGCAAGTCTTAACAGATAACTGGTCTCAACTTGACATGAGGGTCTCTGAAGTCAAGCACACCATTTCTTCCTTAAAAGAAACATGTGTTAATGTCTCTCAATTACACTCACAAGTTTCTACGCTTCAAAAACAGGTAAAGGATTTGGAAAACCGCAATAGACAGATAGGAAATAAAGAAGATTGTTTGGAAAGGAAAAGAGATATAATTCTTTGAGGAAAAATAAAAAGGAAAAAGAAATGCAGGAAGATGACATACTTAAAAATGGAAGATTCAGGGATACATGAGAAAAGGGGTTGGAACCACATGGAGTAGGCGAAGACCCAAAGCATTGTAAAAATGTTAGACCTATTTCTCTCATAAACATAGACTATAAAAAATGTTCTAAAGCACTGGCCCTTCGTTTAGACTCCTACCTACCAAATATACTAGGCAAGGAACAATCTGGCTTTGTTAAGGGACACGTAATTACAGATAACACACAGCTCTTCTTCAATATCTTATCTAAGGCTTCACATCTAAAACACCCTCTTGCAGCAATAGCACTAGAAGCCAAAAAAGCTTTTGATAGAGTCGAGTGGCGTTACTTATTTTACACCCTTAAATGGTTTGGTTTTGGTCCTAAATTTATATCCCAAATCTCCTTATTATATTCAAATCCGCGCGCCGTGTTAGTCGCCAATGGTTTCATATCCTCATTTTTTTTTATCTCGGCAGAGGAGTGCCGCAAGGATGTTCTTTATTTCATTTTCTTTTTATCCTAGCCCTAGAAACTTTTATCTCAAAAATTTGTCAAACCGTGCTTATACATGGCTTCGAAACGCCCACAACTCACATTAAACTTGCGGCCTACGCCAATTACATTTTGCTTTTTATTTCAAACCCTAATGAATCAATTCCTGCCTTCTTGGCAGAAGTTCAATCCTTCTCCCTTATTTCTGGGTATAAACTAAATAGTGATAAATGCGAAATTTTCCACCTGACCAAGTACACTTTTATAGCAGACTTTACATCATCTAACTTTACATGGAAATCCAATCATATTAAATATTTAGGATTACAATTCACTCCTACAATTTCAGGTACAGTAGCATCATGTATGAATAAATGCATTCAGAAAAGTTTGGAACTTACCACTAAATAGCATTCCCTTTATTTATCTTGGTGGGGTGGCCTCGGCGCTATAAAGATGATGCTTTCTCCCATAGTGTTATACACAATTTCCAATATACCACTTCTTATATCGACTATCGACTAAATCTATTACCTCCATCCTTTCCTCCTTTTTGTGGAACAAGAAGAAATCCTGTATATCTGTTACCAAATTAATCCGTCCTAAAGCTGAAGGAGGAGTTAATTTTTCCAATTTTCATGTTTATCAAAAAGCCTTTTTGTTACGTCAAGCCTCATTTTGACTATTGGATTCTACAGACGATCATCCTTTATGGACATCAGATGAAAACTCGTTTTCATTTCCATGTTCTTTTCAAGAATACTTATCCTTTCAACCCCTTTCTACTTCTATATTTAAACTTACTTCCAAACTCCTTGACCCGCTATACCCTTTGACACACACCACTTTAGACTCTTTCCTTGCTTCAACTATAGGGCACAACAAAACTTTATTAATATGTTACAGACCCTTTTACTGGAAAGCCTGGAGACGAAAAGGCTTAATATGGATCTATCAACTATTCTTAAACTCAGACTTCATTTCCTTCACATCACTTACTCAATTATATGATATGCCAACCTCATTTCTACCCAAATACTACATTCTTAGGAAAACTGTCCTTGACAATTGTACCCAATTAACTAACACTGCCTCTACAGTAAATAACTGTACTTTACCTACAGGTCTTTCCACTTTACTACGTATCTTACCTAAGGGGGCTACCATATACAACTTCCTGAAAATTCCTGACAAAAGTAGGCAAACATCAAAGATAGAGATAGCCTGGGAAAGAGATGTTAACACATCTTGGTCTCTTTCTATATGGAGCAATATATGGGCCAAGATACGTTAATCTACAAGAGCAGCTTGTCTAACACAAATACTGTTCTACATTTATAATAAGCTTTTATTGTCCCCAAATAACTTTAATAACATTTTTTCCAATGTACCAGATAATTGCTGGAAGTGTACATCCCCAAATGCTGACTTATTCCACATGTTATTTTCATGCCCATTAGTGCATAATTTTTGGAAGCGTGTGTGTTCTCAAATCATCTCAATTTTTGGCACCAATGTTCCCTTCTCTACCATTTACATCTTTTTAGTATTTCACCGATATGGAATAAGTGTTCACTCAATGTCAAAATTATCGATCTATTACTAGTTGTTGCTTTTCAGCAAATAACAAGGAATTGGAAGTATTTTTAAAAATGTTCTTACAAAGCATCGTGGTGTAATATCTGTCATAATCATGGATTGAATACTTTACTTACCTATCCCACACATATGTCTACAAAACGTATTCAGTTATGGTTACCTGTAACACTGTTTTTTCATATTTGTGCTAAACGAGATTTCTCATTGCCTCCTGCCCAACAAGTAGTACTAAAACCCCCATAAGAGTCACCAGATATTCCTAAATTTCTACCTATTTTTTTATTAGATTAATATTAACCTTCTTACGGTTATTGTTCTATTGAATAACTCTTTTTATGTATTATTGCTTGACTGAGTATATGATGTATTGATTGTTAAGTAATTATATGTATTGTATATCTATATCTTCAATGAAATTCTTCTTTTGATACTTAAAAAATACTTGTAAAGCGCACTATCACCTGACAGGCATCTTGGCGCTGTATACCGCTGTGGAACCCGTCCTGGCTTTACCTGTGAGATGCTCCCTACTGGGCACCCCCAAGGTGAAACCAGGCATCCCAGCACTTTAGGGCCGTTGTGGAAATTAAGCAAGCTATTGCCCAGAGTTGCAGAGTGGGGACCCATGATTAGAGTAGGCACCGAGGCGAGAATTATCGAGTCCGTGGACATTGAGCCCTATACCCTACCGCGTCGGGAATTGAACCCTGGTCCCGGCCAGACCTCTGCATCAGGGTCTGCTGCTCTAACCATTGAGCCACACTTCTCTACTTAAAAAATATATCCACACATGCGCAGAATAACTCATTCGGGCAGATTGGGTGTGCACACATTTAACAGGGAAAACCACTCTAGTTTGATCAATTATAAAAATGTTAGACTTTGGCCCAACTTAATCGATATGAAAGGGGCCTCACAACCTGATCAAAACCTACATTGCAGCTTGTGACTGGGTGGAGCATTTCCCTAGTCTCTACTCTGAAAAATGGGATAGAATGAGCCAGTAATCTAGCGATGCAGTTTTTGGGTTCTGTGAATGGCCTGTAGCAACATCAGGAAAGAAGATCTAAGCTCTGTAGCTGGTCCTTGACATACTACAGCACAACTTTGAGGTATAGATCCCCGTGAGATTGCAAATCTGGAACTGCTAAAAACCATAGGAGGGATCGTTCCAAATAAAGCCCCAGATCTTGATAACATTCCCTAGCAAAGTGTTTTTGAATGCACAGGTGTTTGGTGTGCTTACTCTACAATAGCATTTTCTTCCATTATGAAAGAGGCCTTAATTCCCCCTCGTAGGAAGGGTCTGAAATTATACCAATTAACAAAAAAGGCCCAGGGATTCCCCAGTCAAGTATAGGCTTATAAGTCTTATTGACAGTGCACAGAGGCTTTTCAGTAAAGTAGTCCCGGGTAGAGTGCAGGAATGGATTGTCACTAATGATGTTCTAACCCCATTGCATGCATGATCTAGTACCATCAATCAGGTGTTCTGACTCCAAATGCTGCACTAGAAAGCTATCACCCTGGGCAAAGGCCCATTATATCTTATGTTAGTGCACCTATGCTCGGCCTTTGATTTAGTTCCTAGAAATACCTTATGGAAAGTCCTTGCTGAGATGGAGGTTCCAGCCTATTTGCTTGACATTTTGGTGAGGTTACACACAGATAATTATGCACATGTGAGATGTGGTAGTGAAGGGGAACTAACTGAAACCTTTCCTGTGAACAGAGGAGTAAGGCACAGATGTGTCATTGCTCTTAAACTGTTCTTGTTGTACATTAATCGCATTGTTCATTACCTTGAGTTCTGCAATAATGATGCACCCAGGCTGGCCAATCTGAGGGTCCATGCACTGATGAACATGTATGATCCCTTGCTCCTCTCTAAATTGCCAATGGGACTACAGAGGCTGCTGGGTCGTTTTGCCAGCTTCTGAAAAGAGAAGGGCTTGGAGATCAAAGTAAGCAAGATGAAGTTCAGGATTTTGAACCAGGGAATTTAATAGGGCAAATCCCAAGTTAGAAAGCATCTCCCTTTAGCATGTGAATCCTTTTGATTATCTGAGTGTACCTTTAACAGAGCATTTGGGGTGGCACACCTTATTCAAACACAAGGAGATGATGGACGGAGCGCTGAAACTTTTCAGCCACTCACCCTAAGTCACAGATCTGGGTTGAATCCATCATCGTTCTTTAGCTCACATTGCCACCCCAGTTCCGACACAGCTATAAGCAAATCAGTCTTGACCCTCTGCCTCATGGGAACAGTCCAGACCAAACTGCCAAGCCATGTCTTCCCTCGACTGGAAACAATCATCCTGGGACTGGTTTCAGGCTAACAGCCCTCATCAGCCAGGCAAGCTTGAATCCAGTGGCAAAGTGAGCAAGGGACCCACGTCTGGCCATACCCTGGCAACTTAGGGCGAACAAAGCAAACACAAGGAGATGATGGACAGAGAGCTGAAACTTTTCAGCCACTCACCTCCGGTCACAGATCTGGGTTGAATCCATCATCGTTCTTTAGCTCACTTCGCCGCCCCAGTTCAGACACAGCTATATGCAAATCAGTCTTCACCCTGTGCCTCATGGGAACAGTCCGGCCCAAACTGCCAAGCCATGTCTTCCCTGGACCGGAAAAGAAGCATCCTGTGACTGGTTTCAGGCTAACAGCCCTCATCAGCCAGGCTAGCATGAATCCAGTGATAAAGTGAGCAAGAGACCCACGTCTGGGCATACCCTGCCCACTTAGAGCAAACAAAAGGAGATGATGGACGGAGCGCTGAAACTTTTCGGCCACTCACCACAGTCACAGATCTGAGTTGAATCCATCATCGTTCTTTAGCTCACTTCGCTACCCCAGTGCAGACACAAATATATACGCAAATCAGTCTTAATGCTATGGGTACCTTACTCACAGCGCTGACACGTGGTAGGTAGGTTCCCCCCTTCCATTGTGTGTAGATAGTTTATTCACTAGATCCAGATGAATTGCCTCTGATCCTCCAGACCACTTGGCATGAAACATGTTGACCAGACAAGAGTAGAGCGCCGTTAAGCTGAACCATTACTTCAGACAGATGCCACTCTTCCCCTTTTTAATCAGGTGGAGAACCAATTTGAATAAAATCGTTTTTGGATGACCCAACCTGCTTTATTAACTTCTCACTACGTCTACCCTCCTTAGGCCCCTTACTTCAACTGCACCAAACGGCAAGGAACAAAATATCTCCTCCAAAGAGCCACTCTATGGGGGCCTGTAGGGTGTTGTAGCGCAGACCCGACGAGGAGCAGGCCCATATGATGAAGCATGAACCCTAGCTGTCTGGGTCTGTAAGGGCCCTAGTTCCGAAAGGAGAAATTCCCCTCCTTCTAACTTTCGTAGGATAACCTCTCCCCTTTGTGACATCCTGACATATCGCTTTCCTCCTCTCTTGACCCACCTGAGGGACTGCTTACTATCTTCCTTTTAACAATACACCACTGCCTTGACACAACTGACAAATGAGTACATCAATTGATAGACTAGTTAGTCAGCCAGTCAGTCAATTGTCTTATTTCGGTCATAACAATGATTTAAAAAGAATACATTGTACATCATATGGTTCTTCATGATCAACGGTTATTTAGAAAACATCACGCATCCAAAAACACATGGGGAAGATTTACAAGCCCCATGCGTCACTTTTACGCAGTCATTGTGTCACTTTTGTGACGTAACGGCGGCATAAAAAATGCAGCAAATTTACAACATGATGCATCTAGGGAGAAGCCCTGTGTGACATTATACCTGCGTCAGGTATAATGTATGCAGGGAAGGCATTCCCACGCAGGTAAGCCTCATAAAAGTGACGCAGTGAAATCTACAAGATTTCTCTGCGTGACTTTTAGGACACCACTGCGTCAAAACCTTACCCTGCTTGAAGCAGGCGCAAGGAGTCATGCAGTGTATTGAATACAGCTCACAACATGCATTGCTGGAGTTGTGCAGTGCTTGAGACACAACTCCAGCAATGCGAGAATTTCTGACACATCTGTCAATTCTTGCGCCATAGAGCGCCGTATTGTAAATATGGCGCATCTATGGTGGCGCAAGGGTTTTTCACTCAGGCGCAGAGAAACTGACGTATCTATATGGATGCATCAGTTTTTTGTTAATCTGCCCCTATATATTTTGAATACTGGCTCCACAGAGACAACATTTGACTCAATGGTATTCCATAGTAGATGGAGGAACGAGACCTGACTGTTTTGTTTTTAGCACTATCATGCCACAGATACTGCATATCACATTCTTCAATACTTTCAGGAATTTTAGAGAGAATACAGGTTTTGGTACCACCACTCAAGACTCAGCAATTAATCCCAGAGTAATTATGGCATGTCTTCAACATACAAAACTCATCCTCCAGGCAGCAAAACAGAATGGAGGTCCAGAAGATTACTTTATGGGCACATTGAAGCTAATTTCTCTAATGATACAGCAATTGAGAGCAAGAGATTTCTTGTGTTGCCCTCTGCCCCCCAGAGTACACAAAGATGCCATCAACTTTGTATTACTAGACCTAGCAACAACTGTAAATGTTCACACATCTGATGTTGATGTCCTGGCGGATTTGTATGCAACTATTGGTAGGAACTCAATGGCAGTTGGAACTGCACAGAGCAGGAAAGACTCACCAACAGAGGAAGTACAAAGTAATTCCTCCAAAGCCAAAATATCATATCAGAATAAGAATTTTTTTACATGTAGACATTCAGGCTGAGAATGGCTTGGCAAACTGCTAGATGTCCATGCTCAAGAGAAAGTCTTATTCACCTATGTAAGAACAACCAACCAATATGTAAGTACGTTGAAGTTGATTATATCCTTGTAAAAAATACAAATGTTATTGTTGTTCTAAATAGAAAATGTAGGTAGTGATCATAAAGCTTCCCCTAGAAGGTTAGAAAACATGAACAGACCTGGAAGAAAGATATGTCTTTGTGATATGTAAGATGTGTGACCAACCCTCATTATAGGCTCTGTGTACCGTGCAAAAGTCCATAAAACTTCCTTCCTAGTCAACTTGTCCAGAAGAGACCATTAATATCCATGTATGCATTGAACTCACTTCTTGATATCTTTTTGGGCTTCTTTGCGGACAATGTCAACTGGGGGAATCGTGAAGTAATGCAGATGTCCTTCGTAACGACTACAGCTACCATACATGGTTTCAAAATGAAATGGGTCCAAAAGGAAGGAGATATTTGGATATGCTTTTGAATAGAGGACTAAATAACATGATGAAGGTCAATCTATTGCCTTTAATGAAAAAAGTCAGACTAGAGTTTGAAAAATAGTCTGGACTTCAGCTTTCCTTATGGGGTAGGGCGTATTTGGTGAAGAAAACACAATGGAATTATGTCATTGCTGTGCTGTCCATTTCAATCCTGGGACAAATACTGAATTTACCGGAATCAATACTTTTATATGGGGGAATATTAAACCCTGAAAACGGATTAGTAAAAATATAAGTGCACACCAAGTTCGACAAGACCCTTTTGGTTCCCCCTGCTGAAGACAAGTGTTGGAAAGTGGGTTATTAGTAGTGGTTAATATATCTACCACTGGTGATAAGGCCACTAAAACAATATAGGGCTAAGTACAGGTCTTTGAAAATTATTCCCATGCTCAACCCTCGCTAGCTTGGCTGCGAGCAAGCAGGCTTAACTTCAAAGAAAGGTATGTAAAGCATTCAAAAACACCAATTCAGTAAATAATTAAGACACAGCTTACAATAAAAACCAACATCAACTACAATAAAAAAAGGAAATATTTTTATCTTTAAAATGATACCAAAACAAAAACAATCCAATGTAGGGAACAAGAGATATGAATTTTTAAAGAATTAGCATTATATAGCACATAGAAACCTATAGCACCTAATTGGGACATACATTCTCGCTAGACAGGATCAAAGTCAAAGTTTCAGGCCAACCGCGATGGGGCTACTGTTCACGGTAGTTCTTGGCCAAAGATTTTACCCTCTGACTTTTCTGAATTTTCTGGAGCTTTTCTTTCTGGGGTCTCTTGAAGCTCTCAGCCAGTCCGGATTCGATGAGGGTTCGCTGACTTGAATTGTGATGAGTTCCCGGTAAAGCTCATGGAAGTCCAACTTCCGGAGCTTTCCAGCGGGAAGAACCAGGGATCCAGGCTGGCTCGCGGTTGAAGGTAGGCGTCTTAGCTCTCACGGTTGGTCCTGGTCACCTTTTTGTGCGTTCAGACTTAGAAACTTTCCCCAAACTTTTTCCTGCAGGGTTTCTCGATGCTCTTCAGCAGGACGGATTAGTTGAGGGTTTGCCAGCTTGGCCTTCTGCCTACTCCCGGTCATACTCTGGAAGTCAGGCTTCCGGAGCGTTTCAGCAGGACGAACCTGGACAGCAGGACGGCTCGGGGTTGAGGGTCGCTGGCTTGACTGGCCAGGTAGAGTCGGTCCACTTAAGGAGCTTTTTTCCAAAGTTGCTCCAAACTTCTCCAAACTTCTTCCAAACTTCTGGAACTTTTTCAGAGGGTACACAAGTGTCCAAAACTTACTTCAAGAGCCTGGAAGCTCCAAGATGGTCCTTATAAGTTTGGGACTTCAGTTCCCACAATCCACATGGACAAAACTCTTACAAATCCTCTGGTAGTACTCCAGGCTATAGATTCTCGGTGGTGAAGTTCCAAGTTAGCTCTGTTAACCTGTAGCTTGCAGGGAGTCTACTCGTTAGTCTTTTTGAAGCAAGTTAGGTCCACATGGCTGTAGTTCAGGTTGTGCAGCGGGCACAATTTTTAGAGTACAGGGCTTGGTTGCTGTCAATCAAACTCCTCAGCATGGACTTTCTTCTCTCTTAAAATTCAAGCAGCAGATCTGAGAGGCTCCGTCCCTCTCAGATACTTATTCTGGGTCAAGCAGGAGGGCACTCATGTCCAAAAAGGTGCAGGGCAACACCTCAGGATATGACCACACCCTCCAAAGTGTGGCACTATTTTGTCCCAGAGAGCACCATTTCTCAAGAATTCATCATGGCTGATTTCCAACAGGGAGGGAAGAGCAGGTTAAACACACCCCAAGGAGGGGTAATACCCATAGTATTGCCCCCTTTCCTCTGCTCATCTGTTCCTTAAACCCACCATCTGGCTGGGTTCAAAGAGGGGAGGTGTACATTGAAACTGATTTCTTCTGCCTGTCTCCTCCTTCCAATGAAGAATATGGTTTACACCGCTCTTCCTGCTTTGGTATTCCTATGTAGAAGAACCCTTCCCTTCCAAAAGCGCTGACTAACCCCAGGGGCTATTTATCACCTCATCAGAGGAGCCTGGCTAATCCACTTTACTCTGACCAATCAGGACAGACCAATGGAAGGCTGAACTTTGGCTTACAGACAAGAAATGTATGTTAATTGACTTTGTTGAGCACAGCTGTTACTCTGGGGCGTCCTGGCGCTATATACTGCCTAGCCATAGTGGGGAGAAGATCATTGGGTAAATAGCCATGTCTTCAGCCTCTTCCTGAGAAGGAGGAGATCCGGAACATTCCTCAGATTGAATGGCAGATCATTCCAAGCCTTAGATGTACATACAATAAAACTCCTGCCTCCCGAAGAGGTCTTATTAACAGTGGGGGTTAGGACCTTTTTTGCTCCCGTCAATCGAAGGGTCCTAACTGGAGCATACCACTTGAACTTGTTCTTCAGGTGGTCAGGGCCTATACCATTAAGAACCTTAAAAGCCGTACAAAAGGCCTTAAAGTGAACCCTTTGCTTCACCAGAAGCCAGTGTAGCCTGGTTAGCTCTTTTTTACTGAAACAAATTTGGGAGTGCCCGACAGCAGCCTGGCTGCTGCATTTTACACTATCTGGAGCCTATTGATGACTTGTTTTGGGGCATTCAGATAGAGACTGTTGCAGTAGTCTAGTCTTGACATAACGAGTAACGTGACCACTGTCCTGAAATTACCTTCTGAAAGATAAGGTTTAATTTTCCTTAAAATTCGTAGTATCAGGAAACAAGCAGAGACCATAGCACAGATGTGATCGCTAAATGCCAATCTATTGTCAACTGTTACTCCCAGATTCTTGGCTTTCAGTGTTGGTAAAGGGCAATTTCCCAAATCTGCTGGCCACCAATTAGGTGTCCAAACATGAGGGTTATTTCTGAAAACAATGATCTCGGTTTTAGTGGAATTCAATTTTAAGCAGTTCGAAGCCATCCACCCAGCTATCTCCTTCATACAATCATGAAAGCGCACTTCTGTTTATTTTTCCTCGGCGTCATTAAATGATAGCACTATTTGAGTGTCATCGGTGTACAAGGTAAGCTGAAATTTTATAAGGCCAGCCAGCGATATCATATAAATATTGAAAAGCGTGGGGCTTAATGAGGACCTCTGGGGGACCCCACAAGGAAGGCAGAAAGTATGGGACTTGTTGTTTTCCAGGTCGACGGTCTGTGACCTATCTGAGAGAAAGGAATACAGCAATTTCCATGTCATACCTTGTACTCCTACCTCCGACAACCGACCCATCAACACCATGTGATGGACCATGTTGAAGGCTGGTGATAGATCTAACAAGGTCACAACAGCCTTCCCTCCACCGTCCAATGCCTCTCTTACTTCTTATATAGATTTAGTAAGTATGTCTTATCACTATTTGTCTGTAGAATTTAGGAGAAATTCAACAATACCATATTATTGGATTTATCAATACTACTCTAGGAAGCATTTGAATGGCAATTTTATGATTCTCCTAGTGGGAATTATTAGTTAATAACTTGCCATGTTCACCTATGCAGCAGGGAAGTTGTAATGGGAAAATGACTTAGGCCATTTTTCCAACATCAGGGCTTATAAAACATCTTTTATAAGGGCCCTGCCTATATCTACCGGACCCCACACGCCTGGAATACCTAGGGGAGAGTCTAGGGGTCCTGAATATGTACAAGTATTGCAGATCCTCACTCCACAGTGCTCTTAGTACAAACGTCGATTTAGGGTAGCACTTCACAACAATGTGGGGAGTGAAATGTGCAATTTTACTAAACTCTGGGCCTATAAAACTCATTTAATAAGGGTCTTCCTTACAAATATCTGACCCCCCACCCCTGGAACACCTAGGGGAAACCCTGGGGTTATGTAATATGCCCAAACATTGTAGTTTAACGATGTGTAAGTGTCCCAAACACCAAAGTTGAATTTGGGCACTATTTGCATTTTAAAAGCTGTCATGCAATACATGGCTGCTGTTAAACTGACCTCAGGCTTCAGCACTGCACACATGCAAATGCAGAAAGGACTTCTGGCCTCTAAAGTGTCATTGCCTAGTATATACTAGGGACTTAACGGTAGTTTCAATCCTCCTGCCCTATTATGTACTAAGGCCTTATAGGGGAGGTCATGCCAATCATAGATGTACCCTAACCCATTGTGTACCATAGTGTATGTAGGTGTTTTCACTGTATTCTACGTGTCTCTTTCAGCATAGCACTGGCCCTGGGCTGGTTAGGTAGAGCCAAAGGTCAGTAAGAATCTGATACTACCAGTACCAAAAAAGTTGGGAGGTCACTAGAGGCACAGGATGACTTTGCAAAAACAAGGCAATCCAATGCTGAGATAACAACAAGATTTACAGGCCTGCTTACACAAACAGCGTGGATCTCAAAGGGATAGAGCCCAATTGTGTTAGTTTGCTTTCAAGAAAGAAATAGTAGTCTTTGAACAAATGGTGAAATGGTGACAAATGTATTTAATTAGTACTTAGTCTCTGCTCTTGGGTAGGGCTAAACCTAGCAAGGGGCATGACAAATGAATGCCTTGGGCAAACAGGGAGAAAGAATAGGGGAATAACAGTGGAGCCATCAAATGGGAAGTTTATGTGCAGGCTCAAGCCCACAAAGTATAAACAGATTGTCTCTAAGAGACAGGGCAAGTGCAGCTTAGCCAACACCTAACAAAGAGCATACGTTAATGTACAAAATGACACCAAAATCCCACAAACCCAATAAGGGGAACCAGAGGTATGAACTTTTAAATATTTATGTAAAAATAGTGCCAAAAAGAGCATCGCAATGTTCATTGTTAGTCAATGGTTGTGATTCTTAGAGTGGTCCCAAGCAGTCACTTAGTGTCACTTAGTGTGCACAAACCACTCGAGCCCCGCCCCACCCTAATCCAGCCCCGAACCTACGAAAAAATAAAATGATAATAACTGTGAAATTATTTTATTTTTCCTGGTCAAAGAGCAGTGGAGCGATGCTCCCCCACCTTAGCGGAGAAGCCACCCCGTGCATTACATCCTAACACTGAGAAATTCTAAATGAGGAAGCATACTGTTAAACCCTTTTGTTGTCATACATTGTAACTTGAGGAGAGGAGTTGGCCTAAAGGCTTGGGCGGTCGACCTCGAATCTGGGGAACTGGGCTTGAGTCTCAGCAACGATGCTGAACATCCTGTGATTCTGGGCAAATCACTTAATCACCCTGCGTCCAACAAAAAAGAATATGTCCTCCTGTAATGCAACTGGTGCAATATTTAGTCTCGAGATGGTGTTTTAGCACCTTTACCATAGATTTTATTACAATATGCTAGCAACTACCATGGGATCAATCAGCTACGACCTCAGCAGTTATCTTTAGAGCACTCAGTTACAAATAAATAGGCTTGTGGAAGCACTTCTACACATGCAGTGAAAGTAAGCGGCTGTGCTACTTGTTTCAGTAAGAAAGTCCCATTATAGCTACGTTCATCAGAGGTAAAAAAAAAAAATACAAAAATATAAGCACAACAGGCATAATTCATTTCTTAGGTCTGGGCCATGTTAGACACAGTCTAAATTGAGTGTGACTGCATCCTTGATCTCTATAACAGTGTGTAGCTTTCTAATTGTTTTGCCTCCATTTTCTGAGACGTTTGTAAAATTGAACCCTTTTACTACTAAGGCATTGAGAGACATTGCCATTGCTTCAGCTTCGTCCAATTGTGGTTTCTACTAATTACGATATTATTACTATTAAGTAGATTAAAACTAGACCTGTGTGTGTGAAAATCACAAAGTGTGTTCGTGCAGTTATTATTTCATTCATTCAGGACTTTATTTCGTCTGTAAGCCATAAAAGAGCAATAAAACATTAAAAGCAAACAAGCACACACCCTAAACGTGTAACTTGCTTAGATAAAAGATGCGTTATAAAATAATTGATAAAATCGACTCAGCCAAAACATTTCATAAGCTCTGTAAAAGAGTCACAAAGGTGAACATAGCGGTCTTGATCCATAAATTCTCATGGAACTGGCGCAAAGGGGAAAACGAACTTTCCAACGGCACCATGGGCCACATGCATCAAGGTATTTAGGAATCGCAAACAGTGCGTTTCGGTAAAATCGGCCGTTTGCGATTCCTAAATACCTTTTTAGTATGCATCAAGCATTTTTGGAAAAATCGCTATTTTTAGCGAATTCCAAAAATGCGATTGCTCTTAAGGAATCGCAAATTTGCGATTCCTTAAAAGCAATGCATGATTAATTTTCAAATTGCGAATTCGCAATTAGGGGGGGCAAATTACCACGAGGGTGATCCTCATGGTAAATTGCGAAAAAGGTTTAAAATGCTCAAATTAGCATTTTAAACACTGTCATGTTACAGACACACATGTCCTTAGGACATGTGTGTGTGAAACATCCATTTAAAAATACATTTCAGGGGTGCAGGGGGGTCCTTTGGACCCCCCCCCTGCACCCATTGGAATGCATTAACATTTTGCGAATTCCAATTTGCGAATTCGCAATTCCCATTGATTCCTATGGGCCTTTTGGCCCATAGGAATCAATGGGAATTGCGAAATCGCAAATTGGAATTCGCATATTTGCGATTCGGTAAAAAAATTCGATTTTTACCGAATTGCAAATATTATGCACTTTGAATCATGCATCCCGTTTTGCGATTCCTTATTTGCGATTCGGTAAAAATCACAAATTAGGAATCGCAAAATCGGACTTTGATGCATGTGGGCCCATATGCTTTAAAAATGTGCAAGTGCAGTCATGAGCTACAACGCTTCAAAGTGCTAGTGCATGATGCGGAGCAGAGACACTGGGAGCACCCGGTGCTATTGTGATATCAGGACCAGCATTAAGCTTGAACATCATGAGCCTAATCCTCTCCATCATCAGACAGCAAAAACAATGCTTTGACTCATGTCGTAGCTTAAAATAAAATGAGCCTCAACATGTTTTTTGGCCCCTAAATTTCAGCATACTGGCAGCATCCATTTTTAACTCTCGTTCACATAGGCAGGGCAGAAGAACAGTGCATGCTCCATACTTTCCTTACCAGCACTACAGGAAGGGCGTGGCCACCTGCCCTGTTCATGTGCCAGATCCAAACCTGAGGTGAAGGAAAGCAGGGGAAGGTGCCAGAACGAAACTGGAGGTATAGTTTCCTAGCTGCCTCAGGGTCAATCTCATCACGGAATCGCTCCCTCTTAAACTCATCCTTCGCCAATAGGAAAGTGTCAGTTAGGAACCAAGGGAGGGTTGGGACCACTGTTCCCTGTAACCTGCACACCTTTTCCGAGCTCACATATAGTCATGCAAAGGGTGCACATCTTCATGAGAGAATAATAATTCACTTTTAAAATGATGAGTCTGCTCATCCTAAAGTCACGCGGAGGGTTAATGTGCCTGTTGCAAAGAACGTGTGATAGACGTGTACCATGCTGACCACAAAACTGACTGTGAGTGATAAATAAGTAGGTCTACTAAAAATGAAATACCTGGCAGAAAGGGGCTTTGGAGATATGAGGGGCACTGTTGGGGGGCGATTGTGAGGAAATTCATGGAAAAGGAGCAGTGGCGGCCGGCACAGGTAAGCGAGGTGTGGTGGACAGAGCACGCAGGGGGAAAGCTGACAGACAACGGAAAAGGTATTATTTATTTATTTAATGATATCTATTCCATTGTCTGTCGACTTCCCCCCTCCCACCCGCCCCAACCCCGCCCTGCCCGACTGCACTTACCTGTGTCGGAGGCAGCTGAGAAGTAGGTCAGTGTGTTTTAACCTCATCCCCTAGTCCCTGCTTTACATAACCCAGCACCATTTGCAGCATAGAGAGTAGTTGTTACCATAGGATTCAGGGTAGTATACATATTTTCTAATACTCTTTCATTCTTTTAATGGAAAACCATGTTGTGTTACATTGGATCATCCCATACTAGAAAGCCTGTAGTCAGTAAGCCCCTGATTGCAGTCTCCAAGAATGAAATCTTAACTTCATGTGTTCATGTGTGCCAGTGTTATGTTATGTTATGTTAATTGTACTTATAAAGCGCACTGCTACCCTGGGGTGTCCTGGTGCTAAGTACTGACTACTTGGAGGGCGCTAGCGGATTAAAGTGAGAATAACCATGTTTTCAGATCCTTCCAGTGGATAGTGGCGAGATATCCAAGGGTTCGCACTGAAACTGTATAGTGGGCTTTCTTAAAGCCAGTTTTCAAAGGGAATCTTGCATTTTTATGCATAATGCATTGATGTATTTAGCTGTAAATCCCTTTTTGTGAGAAAAGGAGAACAAATAGGGACATCAATGTAAGCGCTGGTAAAATCTGCTGGTTAAATCTGCCCTAGGTTTGCACTATGTAAAAGTGCCCAAAAATAAATCTGATGGCTGAATTGCACAGTGTACAACTGAAGAATCTAGGATCAATCCATGTTTGACCAAGGTATGTGATACTGGTAAAATTGGTTGGAATTTGAAGCTTTTAACAACACACCAGTGTGTTGCTCAAGTTTAAGTTTGCACCTATCAATGTGGCGATAGCAGTGCAGGTGCTCAGTAAGGATCAACCGTAGGTACTCAAAAGTCTGCACACTCTCCAGAAAGGAGCCTTTAAGCTTTGGATTGGGTCTAGTGGTGCGACAAGGATTAAGCACCATGCATTTTGTTTTTGTGACGTTGATTTCCAGTCCTCTATTGGTGCAGAAATTATCAAAATGTCTAGATCCCTCTGCAACCCCATGGGTGATTTGGATATTAATAAAGTGTTGTCTGTGAACATGAGTGCTGGGACCCTGATGCCTGCAAGGCTTGGAGAATCTCCATCACACCCATTCAGTTGGTCGATTAGGTCATAAACATAGATTGTAAAAAGGGTAGGTGCTAAAACGTAACCTGACCCCTCTTGTGATGGAAACACGCTCTGTCAACTCGCCTAATTGACCACACCTCACCTGTGCATAATTGTGCTTGTAAAGCCTTATGACGCTGGCCAGTAAGTATTTGAGAATACCCATATCGCCTAGCACATGCCAGAGTGTGGGCCTCGGAACCAGGTCAAATGCAGAACGAAGATCTACAAACACTACATACAACCTCCCACCTCCCATTATCACCATATTCCAGAAAAGCATTTGAAGGCAGAAGACTTGATCCATCTGTTCCGAAAGCCACCCTGTAGGGGGGTGGGGGGTGAGCACTTCTGTGGCATCTAGCCATTCTTGTAACCTTCCTTGGAGGATTCTGCTGAATAACTTCTGGGAACAGTCAATAAGGCCTGTAGGCCTATAGTTAGATGGAAATGATAGGCAGACATTTTCACATAATGGAACAATTTCTTTCCCCAGTTCGATAGGTGGAATGGAAGCCACCTCAATATAGCATTAAAAAGAACTGTAAAATAGGGACTCCAAACAACCATCTCACTGTGAAAGAGGTCACCGAGAATTTTATGACGGCCTGGTGACTTGTTAGGGATAATCCTAAGGATTGCAGATCTAACTTCTTGTGGTGTAATAGTAGGAGGCTCCTCTCTATTGAGCAAATGTTTTAGGTTCAGTAAGATATCACAGCTAGGGGCTTCCAAAAAGGGTCTACTTCTCCGATTAAAGAGTTTAGGCTAGAAAAGTGTGTGACCCAATCAGCAGCTGTAGCATTGCTCTCCACAGTGCAGAATCCCTCTGCTGACCCTGTTGACACCAGGTTCCAAAATGACCGCTGGTCTCCCTTTGCACAGCTTCTAGAAGTCCTTCCCACTTGTCGACCTCCCATTCCTTTTTAGGTCTCGGAACTGTGAACAGATTGCGAAGCAATCTGTCGTTCCGAGACTCTATTGTAATCATTCTGGCTTTCGAGGAGTCAAGGGAGACAGACAAGCGAGGTGCACGCGCAACCTTGGAACTGGGATCAGGTCGCGCGCGCTTCCTGTCTCCCATGGCTCCTTGGAAGCAGACTCACACGCACGCACACACATACAGACCCCCCCCCTCGCCGCACATACACACACTCACCCACACACACTCACACACACACATACAGAACATCCCCCCCTCGCCGCAGCGCATGCGCAAGCACACACAGAGACACACACCCCCCCCCCCTTCCTACCTCGTCTCGGCGTGTCTTTGCGCTCCATGGTGACGTTCGCCAAATGAGGGTGAGCACTGGACAGACTGTCTTGCACAAGGACGGGCAGGTGCACAGTCGTCAACAGGCCCCCAACAAGTCACCGAGCACCTAAGGAGGGGTACCCTCTTTCAACAGGACACACCGGCTTGCCCCAGTCGCGTGCCGTCCCTGCCTCTCATATTGCGTGCTAGTGCTCGCGCGCAGCCGCCGTTCACGGCTGCGCGCGCCCCCCGCAGCTGAAGCAGCAGGCCTAAGGTCGCCAGTACATAGGGAGAAGCGGGTTGCTTTGCTAATTGTGCCGGTGCTTTCTGGTGCTTAGCACCGGCACTTACCTATCAGGGCCGTGTCTACTGCATGTCACATTTATTCACATGCTATTTATTACCTCACTGACTGTTGCTGTTAGTGCGCCCTCTGTCGGCTCCCAGCCGCTACAGCATTGATGCCACCCGAGACGATTACTAAGTACCGCTGGAGCGATGAAGAAATGCTCCCGCGGTGTCACTTAACCACCAGAATCAAACTGAGCTGAAAGAATGGGTGACTTAACTGCTGGCGAGCGGGAAAAGAAAGATGAACACTGACTCACTGCCTAATAGTATGGAGACCCGGGCAGTGGTTATGTGTGTCGTGGCTGTGACCTCGCATCCTCCTCTGGAAGGAAGTGAGGTCGGATATTCAAAAAGTTGCTGGACCCGACTCAAGTGAGTGGTGTGCTCTTCACGTCCTAGCATCCAGCAGCATTACCGGCAGCAGTAACGAAGCATTCTGGTGACAACCAACACGTCTGATTGCAAGTAGGTTCCATGCACACGTACACCACCACTGCCATGCACACACGCACACCACCACTGCCATGCACACACGCACACCACAACTGCCATGCACACACGGACACCACCACTGCCATGCACACACGCACACCACCACTGCCATGCACACACAGACACCACCACTGCCATGCACACACGCACACCACCACTGCCATGCACACACGCACACCACCACTGCCATGCACACACGCACACCACCACTGCCATGCACACACGCACACCACCACTGCCATGCACACACAGACACCACCAGCTGAGTGCAGAGTGCTGAGTAGTGAGTAGTGAGTTTCCGGAGTGCAGAGTAGTGAGTGCAGAGTAGTGAGTGCAGAGTAGTGAGTGCAGAGTAGTGAGTGCAGAGTAGTGAGTAGTGAGTGCAGAGTAGTGAGTGCACAGTAGTGAGTAGTGAGTTTCCAGAGTGCAGAGTAGTGAGTGCAGAGTAGTGAGTGCAGAGTAGTGAGTGCAGAGTAGTGAGTGCAGAGTAGTGAGTGCAGAGTAGTGAGTAGTGAGTGCAGAGTAGTGAGTGCAGAGTAGTGAGTAGTGAGTGCAGAGTAGTGAGTGCAGAGTAGTGAGTAGTGAGTGCAGAGTAGTGAGTAGTGAGCGCAGAGTAGTGAGTGCACAGTAGTGAGTGCAGAGTAGTGAGTAGTGAGTGCAGAGTAGTGAGTAGTGAGTGCAGAGTAGTGAGTGCAGAGTAGTGAGTGCAGAGTAGTGAGTGCAGAGTAGTGAGTAGTGAGTGCACAGTAGTGAGTGCAGAGTAGTGAGTAGTGAGTGCAGAGTAGTGAGTAGTGAGTGCAGAGTAGTGAGTGCAGAGTAGTGAGTGCATAGTAGTGAGTAGTGAGTGCAGAGTAGTGAGTGCAGAGTAGTGAGTAGTGAGTGCAGAGTAGTGAGTAGTGAGTGCACAGTAGTGAGTGCAGAGTAGTGAGTGCACAGTAGTGAGTGCAGAGTAGTGAGTAATGAGTGCAGAGTAGTGAGTGCAGAGTAGTGAGTGCACAGTAGTGAGTAGTGAGTGCAGAGTAGTGAGTGCAGAGTAGTGAGTGTAGAGTAGTGAGTGCAGAGTAGTGAGTAGTGAGTGCACAGTAGTGAGTAGTGAGTGCACAGTAGTGAGTGCAGAGTAGTGAGTAGTGAGTGCACAGTAGTGAGTAGTGAGTGCACAGTAGTGAGTGCAGAGTAGTGAGTAGTGAGTGCAGAGTAGTGAGTGCAGAGTAGTGAGTGCAGAGTAGTGAGTGCAGAGTAGTGCGTAGTGAGTGCAGAGTAGTGAGTGCAGAGTAGTGAGTACAGAGTAGTGAGTACAGAGTAGTGAGTACAGAGTAGTGAGTAGTGAGTGCAGAGTAGTGAGTACAGAGTAGTGAGTAGTGAGTGCAGAGTAGTGAGTAGTGAGTGCAGAGTAGTGAGTGCAGAGTAGTGAGTGCAGAGTAGTGAGTGCAGAGTAGTGAGTAGTGAGTGGTGAGTGCAGAGTGCTGAGTAGTGAGTGCAGAGTAGTGAGTGCAGAGTAGTGAGTCCAGAGTAGTGAGTCCAGAGTAGTGAGTGCAGAGTAGTGAGTGCAGAGTAGTGAGTGCAGAGTAGTGAGTGCAGAGTAGTGAGTAGTGAGTGCAGAGTAGTGAGTAGTGAGTCCAGAGTAGTGAGTAGTGAGTCCAGAGTAGTGAGTGCAGAGTAGTGAGTGCACAGTAGTGAGTGCACAGTAGTGAGTGCACAGTAGTGAGTAGTGAGTGCAGACTAGTGAGTAGTGAGTGCAGACTAGTGAGAAGTGAGTGCAGAGTAGTGAGTAGTGAGTGCAGAGTAGTGAGTGCAGAGTAGTGAGTAGTGAGTGCAGAGTAGTGAGTGCAGAGTAGTGAGTAGTGAGTTTCCAGAGTGCAGAGTAGTGAGTGCAGAGTAGTGAGTGCAGAGTAGTGAGTAGTGAGTGCAGAGTAGTGAGTGCAGAGTAGTGAGTGCAGAGTAGTGAGTAGTGAGTGGTGAGTGCAGAGTAGTGAGTGCAGAGTAGTGAGTAGTGAGTGCAGAGTAGTGAGTAGTGAGTGCAGAGTAGTGAGTGCAGAGTAGTGAGTGCAGAGTAGTGAGTCCAGAGTAGTGAGTGCAGAGTAGTGAGTAGTGAGTGCAGAGTAGTGAGTAGTGAGTGCAGAGTAGTGAGTGGTGAGTGCAGAGTAGTGAGTGCAGAGTAGTGAGTGGTGAGTGCAGAGTAGTGAGTGCAGAGTAGTGAGTAGTGAGTGCAGAGTAGTGAGTGCAGAGTAGTGAGTGCAGAGTAGTGAGTGCAGAGTAGTGAGTGCAGAGTAGTGAGTGGTGAGTGCAGAGTAGTGAGTGCAGAGTAGTGAGTGCAGAGTAGTGAGTCCAGAGTAGTGAGTGCAGAGTAGTGAGTAGTGACTGCAGAGTAGTGAGTAGTGAGTGCAGAGTAGTGAGTGCAGAGTAGTGAGTGCAGAGTAGTGAGTAGTGAGTCCAGAGTAGTGAGTGCAGAGTAGTGAGTAGTGAGTGCAGAGTAGTGAGTAGTGAGTCCAGAGTAGTGAGTGCACAGTAGTGAGTAGTGAGTACAGACTAGTGAGTGCAGAGTAGTGAGTGCACAGTAGTGAGTAGTGAGTGCAGAGTAGTGAGTGCAGAGTAGTGAGTGCAGAGTAGTGAGTGCAGAGTGCAGAGTAGTGAGTGCAGAGTGCAGAGTAGTGAGTGCAGAGTAGTGAGTAGTGAGTGCAGAGCAGTGAGTGGTGAGTGCAGAGTAGTGAGTAGTGAGTGCAGAGTAGTGAGTGCAGAGTAGTGAGTGCAGAGTTGTGAGTTGTGAGTACAGAGTAGTGAGTAGTGAGTGCAGAGTAGTGAGTGGTGAGTGCAGAGTAGTGAGTGCAGAGTAGTGAGTAGTGAGTGCAGAGTAGTGAGTAGTGAGTGCAGAGTAGTGAGTAGTGAGTGCAGAGTAGTGAGTGCAGAGTAGTGAGTGCAGAGTAGTGAGTGCAGAGTAGTGAGTAGTGAGTGCAGAGTAGTGAGTAGTGAGTGCAGAGTAGTGAGTGGTGAGTGCAGAGTAGTGAGTGCAGAGTAGTGAGTAGTGAGTGCAGAGTAGTGCGTAGTGAGTGCAGAGTAGTGAGTAGTGAGTGCAGAGTAGTGAGTAGTGAGTGCAGAGTAGTGAGAGCAGAGTAGTGAGTGCAGAGTAGTGAGTAGTGAGTGCAGAGTAGTGAGTAGTGAGTGCAGAGTAGTGAGTAGTGAGTGCAGAGTAGTGAGTAGTGAGTGCAGAGTAGTGAGTGCAGAGTAGTGAGTGCAGAGTAGTGAGTGCAGAGTAGTGAGTAGTGAGTGCAGAGTAGTGAGTACAGAGTAGTGAGTCCTGATTCCAGAGTAGTGAGTCCTGAGTCCAGAGTAGTGAGTGCAGAGTAGTGAGTAGTGAGTGCAGAGTAGTGAGTGCACAGTAGTGAGTAGTGAGTGCAGACTAGTGAGTGCAGAGTAGTGAGTAGTGAGTGCAGAGTAGTGAGTGCAGAGTAGTGAGTGCAGTGAGTAGTGAGTGCACAGTAGTGAGTAGTGATTGCACAGTAGTGAGTGCACAGTAGTGAGTAGTGAGTGCACAGTAGTGAGTAGTGAGTGCACAGTAGTGAGTGCACAGTAGTGAGTAGTGAGTGCACAGTAGTGAGTAGTGAGTGCAGAGTAGTGAGTAGTGAGTAGTGAGTGCAGAGTAGTGAGTAGTGAGTGCAGAGTAGTGAGTAGTGAGTGCAGAGTAGTGAGTAGTGAGTGCAGACTAGTGAGTAGTGAGTGCAGAGTAGTGAGTGCAGAGCAGTGAGTGCAGAGCAGTGAGTGCAGAGCAGTGAGTGCAGAGCAGTGAGTGCGCAGGGTGAACAATTCCAATCCATACCACATAATTCCATTACACACCACATGCATACACTCCATAACACATGGCTAAAAGACATTGCCATTTACAATGCCAACAACTCAAATAAATCCGAGACCTATTGCATTTCCAATGCTTGTTTGTGTGGCTTACAGCCCTTTTACATGCAACTGTCTTAATTTTGATCTAATTCCTGTTGTGTTGCTTGATGACTTGCATCAGGGCAATCCTTGCCCACCCGCAGGAAGGGTTAAGCCATGTTGGAGGAGTCTGCTTCCTTGCAGCTTTTTTGGTTTCCAAAAAGAAGATACTACGAAGCTCATCAAACATTTTAGTGTGTCCTGTGTAATCTTCTCCTGATTATCGTTAAATTCTGCCAACCATAGCGAGGATAGTAGCCCTTCCAGATGCTCTGCTATGATTTTGTAAACTGTCACCTTCAGCTCCTCAGAGTGAACCATATGACACCATTTCACTCTGCACATGTTGTTTGTTGGCCTTAGTCTACTATCTAAGGGTTCAGGGGTCCAACTGCCATACCACAGAGTGGAAGGGCTAAAATACTAGAAAGTGCATTGTAATCACTGTCCTGCCTTGTGAGGACTACAATGTCGATTAAATATGGCCACACCCACACATCCACCAAAATATAGTCAATCAGACTGGTACATGACGGACGATTAAAATTATCTCTGCGTTCCCTATCATTCCCATCCATTAGAAAACATTTGTTTACACATTTTGCATATACTCACAGAGATGCATAATCATAGTAAAGGACAACATTGAACAAAACATGCAAGAAAACATTGTATATAAAATATAGGAATATATAAATCAAACGTCAGATAGAAATGAATCTGGCCCAAATATATTTGAAACGGTGCTGGCCCTTAGTACCTTTGGTTCTCGAGATTGCTGCTCCCAGTTCAAAGATCTGACACCGATTAGGTGGCAAGCGAGGTAAATCGCAATACCCGAACAGAAAGCTTTTCAACGGGGCCCCCGTATCGGCTAATTGTAGGCCACACTTAGGACAACTGGTCTTACTATAAATATGATTCTTGGTCCATTTGCGAATTTTAGCTGGTGCATAGTAGAGCCTGTATAAAGTTTTGAACTGTTGGAATTTAAGACTAACAGAGAGAACTGAGCAATTGATGAGATCAAATGCATCGGATATCTCATCTCCTGAGATAGTCTCTTCTAAGCCATTGCTCTACTTAGCAACGGTCGTAGGCAACTTATCTTCTAGGTCGCTTCCCGCAATGTAAACTTCACACATTTCATTTGACAATGTTAATTGTACGCCCCATTTGAACCCAAAATATTTCAGAAAGATTGCCACTATTAGGATAACACGAGTTTATAGTTTCTTTAAGAAACCGCCAGCCTATGCAATCAACTGGCGTAGAACCGGATATGAACTAATTTTAGCACCTGATGCTGTTTGAAAATATTGCAACCCAGTTTGCCAGCAAACATGTAGTAAAGCATTTGAACATGACTTATATTAGTAATACATACAATCTTATGTCATGTTTAGCACCGCTAGATTTTATTATTTAGCATTAAACTGTCATTTTACTATATTTGCAGTGGTTGTGCCCCTTTTTAATTGACTAAGTGGAATATCAATAAATCTGTTATTTAAAAAATATCTTATTTCATAGGAAGAGCATTGCATAGTGAAAACAATGCTAATGAATCCAAAATGGAAAACTTCACTGTAGGGAGAAAATTGTGAAGGAACAGAATATGACCAGGGAGATCTCTCTTATCAGTTATGGGCAAGGGAGTTTGCAGTGCTCCACATCATGCTTTGTCTTTTCATGGAGCCTGCAGGCCATTGGCCAAGTGCAGTGGCTCTTGTTCGGTGGGGGTCCGGGAAGTTCAATTTTGTTTCCTCATCTCTATTTGGGATGCTGGAATTTGCTTATTCACAACAGCTTCTTTAATACTGTTTTTTCTGGGCATAAGCAGAACCTGCTAAATAAGTTCAGATGAAGGTGTTCTACTGCAACCAAGTGCTAGAGGGGAACCGGACTGATGTACCTGTCAGGATATCAGCCTGACACTGAAAACTGCTCCAATATTAGTAATTCACGTTTATAGAGTAACAGAATAAGGGCAGGACACACTGTAAATTGCACTCAGTTTAGTTATGTAATTCAGCTGACAGGCAGTTGTGACTCTGTTAGTTCTCAGTTTTTAGCTAGCAGGACACCAGTCTGCGTAGCGCTTTTAATCTGACCGAAGGATCTTGTTTTAACAATTGTTTTTAAATTGCTCATTCTGTGGGGAACTAGAATTGTATGAATCTGAACTGCTTTTTGTTTAAAAAAAAAAACTTCATTTAACCCTCTCAACTCAACCAGTAGAACTTGCACATCTCTGGGGGGTGACAGGGATAGATTTGCATTGCAGTACTTCTGCTTGTTTCCAGGAAGTACCTCAGGGCGGCTTGCCGCTATAGATGTTTAGCGGTGACACAGATAAAAGCATGGCCACTAAGCGGGCGCACAGCAGACGCGCTGAAGGCGCGCCAAAGGCAAATCTGTCTGTACCCATCCGCGCCCGGTCCGTGCCTAGTGCCAGGGATGCTACTGGTTTCAGCTCTCATCTCGCTATAGGGCGACCTACACCATGGATCAATTACGAGGCTACAATTCTGGTACGAAGTGTTGTAGGAAGTACAGTCCTAGTATGTATTCAGCTGAGGCACCGTTCCAGTGCCTTGAGTGCAGTTTTCATATTTACCCCTGTACGCCACAAATAGCGTCATCTAGCTCTAAATATGTCCCAAACAGGCTGTGTGGTGGGATGAAAACAGTACTATGTAGGTTGATTAACGCATGCTCCCTCTGTAAGCATGCATTAGAGTTTTCTATGTTTGGGGAAACACACACTTTGGTCCTTGCCTTTATCACGGAAACATAGTGGGAATCTTCCTCTTCAGATCCAAACCTAGCAATGGGCGTTTCTGCTGGCTTCACTATGTCTAGGCAAGATCGGGTGGGAAAAAGGGGAGGGGGAATATTTTCGGGTCTGGTTCGCCTTGGCAATTTCTCAGGCGTGTATCGACTGACGTCTGTCTCAGTGGGGCCCTTGCGGTAAACCACGACCCAGACCCGAAAATCTTCCCACCGGCTGGTGCAGAAGAATCTACAATAAAAAAAGCAGTGAACTCACAGCACGACGAGCGCTTGTCGGCTGACAAGCACCATCATCAGTAAAGGACCAGATGAATCATACACCCATTAATAAGGCTGTCCTACTCCCTTTCCAGTCCTGATGAAGACCCGCTTTAGATGCGCATAAATCCGCACATCACCAACAGGGTCAAAACGTCGACGTACTTTGCTATACATCCGACTGCACAAAGACCCAAGGAACAAAAGAACTAATTTAATCCCTTAAGACTATTGTGATTTGCAATGGATACTTTGAAACATTTTCATTTTATGTATATACGTTGTTTCACCTGTCACACTCAGTCACAAGTCATGATCTACACCCCTTGTGTATTCACACTAAATGTTTTTTGTATATTGGACAGCGCACCTAATGTCTTGTAGAATTAAGATCTAAGAGAGATTTGAATACTAAAGATTTACTTTCTTTCCAATGGGATCAGTGTTTATGTATTTATTTGTTTAATCCGGGTATATCCTTCATGGGATATATAAGTAAATTCATGTATTAAATACTATGTTCAATTGAAATGCTCTTCCTGACAGAACCATCATTGTTTGTTTAATTACCCGCCAGGGTTCTGAGGGTTACAGGGTTACCCCATTACACTTAATGGTCCACCAAATCTGGCTCTCCACTGGATCCATGCCCGCCCAAAATTCTCCATCTACTACCAGAAGTTTTTGCTTCTCATCTGGTATTTATTTTTAATCAAATGTTTCTCTTTGGTATCTTGCTGACTAATTGGAAATTGACATTGGTTCTTCCCCTCCTAAAGAAGGCAAACTTTGATAGGGCAGATCCTAGTAATTACCGCCCTATCTCAAGATTTCCCTTACCTGCAAAAAAGGTTGAAAAACCCATGAATGACATTTTATCGGACTATATTGAAAAACATTCATTTTTTGATACCACTCAGTTTGGTTTCAGAAAGCATCATAGTATTGAGTTGGCATTAATTTCAGCGTCCGAGTTGATCAGGCAGACAGTTGTTGCGGGAGGTAGTGCAGCACTTGTGCTGCTTGACCTCTCGGCTGCTTTCGATACTGTGAATCATCAAAAGTTATTGGAAGCTTTAGATAGGATTGGCATTAAAGGGACAGCTTTTGCTTTGCTCAAGTCTTTCCTGTCCGATCGAGAACGATTTGTGGCTCTGTCAGTTTTTAAGTCACCTAATTTCACATTGCCCTGTGGAGTACCCCAGGGCTCTTCGCTAAGCCTCACTCTTTCAAATATTTATGTTGCTCCATTGGCAAGGATGATTCGATCTCTGGGTTTCTCTGCTATCCCTTTTGCCGATGACACCCATATTGTGGTTTCATTGACAGGCTCACCATCAGACATCCCGCACAGTTCCTCACCTGTCTTCGTCAAGTCAGGGACTGGATGGCAGCGAACTGTCTGAAATTAAACTACGGTAAGACTGAAGTTCTTCTTTTTGGCAGCCACACAAACTTCTGGTCTCCTGCATTGTGGCCCTCAGAGCTGGGCTCCATGCCAAATCCAGTAAATAAAGTAAAGAACTTAGGTTTCACATTTGATTCTATGCTCTCTTTCGAGGGTCATGTGAACCAGGTTACCTCGACATCCTTCTACACTATAAAATTACTTCCTTTCATCCCGGCCAACCTGTGGAAATTAGTGGTGTCTGCTCTTGTTTTATCCAAGGCCGACTATTGTATTGGGCTTTTAATCAACCTTTAAAAGAAATGTCTGACTAAGTTGCAGATTGTGCAAAACGTAGCAGCACCTTTACTGATGAATATCCCAAAACATAAATCTGTCTCTATGACTCTTAAAGAGCTACACTGGTTGCTGGTGAGGAGACGGATTGAATTTAAGGTCCTCTGTATAGCTTTTAAAGCTATTCATGACGTAGGACCTGCTTTTTTTTTAAACAGAATCTGCAGCCTTATATTCCGCCCGTCATCTCCGCTCAGCCTATGCTCATAATCTGGTAGTTCCCAGGTTTAAAAAGTGTTCCTGCGGTGGAAGAAGTTTCCTGGTCGGTACGACCCGACTCTGGAACTCGCTTCCACTAAGACTAAAAGAAGAAACTCACCTGCTGGCCTTCAGAAAGGTATTAAAAATGTGGCTTTTTAATCTGTGATGTGGTAAAATCTGTTTGTTATCTTTCATCTGATGAGCTAGCGCCTTGACACCCTTGGGTGAATGTTATTGCGCTTTATAAATTTCCTTTTTAATTTCATTTCAGCAATGATACAAAGCCGAAGTCTCACATGGGCAATGGTGTCAGCCCTTAAATAACAAAGCAACATTTTAAGGGTAATGTGTCATGAAAAGTCTACATTGACATTCTGATTCAATAACCTTTTTTAGTTTGGATACTTTTCAGACATGGAATATTATGAGCTTGAACCAGTTTTGGTGGCTTAGTGAGAATCATTCTTGTAACTAAAGGACCTTAACCCTATCATACTATGTAACTACGTAGATTAAGTCGCTGGTTGGCCCATAGTTCAATGAGAAATACAAACGTGCCGGTGAAGGAAAGAAGGAGTTGGCCTTCAGTCACAGCTTCAACATGTATCTATGAATAGCCTGGGCATCACCTGCATCCTCTCAGGAGAAGGTCCGAAGCAGGTTTCCTGATTTAACTGCTCTGCAGGACAACTTAGTATTGTGCACAAGAAGGTGCTGGAATACATTTCAGGAAGGTGAGGCTGAGCTGACTGGTGGTGGAAGGAGTTGGAGGGAAAGTGACTTCAGCCATGTTTGATTTTACCATGCAAAGGGATTACAGACAGCATTGCACAGACACTAGGCACAAAAACGATCAGAGTGTAATTAAAATAGCTGTATTTATGAGTGGAAAACCCTTTGCGAGGCTTAGGTGGGATCACCTACCATAGCCTTTTAGTTACACTTTATAAAATGCATGCTTGTCCCACTCACAACCAGTCTGGAGGAAAATGTGATTTTTTTCTGTCCTAAGAATGATGATTGTTAGCCTGCAAGGACACACTAGGAAGTCTTTCAGATTCCAACTTTACATGTGTCATTCGGACAAGGATATACTACAGTACTTAAGTCAACACTAAAGAGTGTAAAAGAAACGACCTATTGAGTGTTAAATCACCCACCACTGCTGGCAGTAGTGTTGACCTATTGCCAGGAATAAGACAGCTAGTAGAATCTCCCATTGGCCCATCGTCTGCAACCATGCCTAGTACAGTGAGGGACAAGAGCAGCAAACATCTAGACAGAGAAAGACCGACCGAGCCCTGTGAGATGTCACAATGACAGAGTTATGGTAGACTTGGACAGGTGTTAGAAACTGCTGAACTGAGAAACAGCTTCAAAATCACTTGTAATGTATGTAGTTTGCTGTCTTTCTAAGCTGCCTACCAGTCAATGTCTTGTTGCAGGGGCATTTAACCCCAGTACAGAAGAATCAATTACCAGCAGACAAACATGTTTGCCACAGGAAATGAGAAAAGGATTACCTTGGTTAGTCCATTAAACGGATTTTTCTTTCAGCTGACTACTGTTAGTTAAAGGAATGATTGGAGAGAAAACAAATACAGAAGCAGTTCCCTGAATGAAGTTATAAAAGCCAACATTAATATATTGCTGTCGTTTTCTGTGGTCTTTTCAAAGTATGTACTGCCGAGAGCAAGGAAATCATTCCTCCTCCTCTGTCTCTTTGTTAATAAATCAATTTGAGTTGTGATTTGTGCTAGGGGCAGGTACATTATTTTAATGTTTGACCTTGTTTTTAAGACCCAGCTGTGTCACGTTTCGGTTACTTGAGTTTCTTTTCTTGATTAAGTGGGGATACATTCTCTAGATGTTTTGCCCAAATAGGGAGGAAGGGGGCCTACCCTTACAAGAAAACATATGGTCGGTCTTTGTTTGGGGGGTGGCACGGGAAGACATATGACTGCGCTTTATTTGTGCTCTCGTCAACCTCAATGCATCTAGAAATGCGGATTACAGCCTTCGAAATAAATCATTTGAAGCAAATCATAGGAATCGAGTTTATTTTTCACGACCAGTTAAGGCCCCTGTTTAAAAGACGAGTATGTTGCTGGGGCCTGCTGTGAATTTCCCTTCCCCAGAAAATTACGATTATTATTGCTAACATTGTTGTTTAAGGAATATTTTTCTTGTTGTCTAATATTACTGCCCTCGTAGCTTGGCTTGATCTTCGAGAATCACTTGTATTTTAGTGTTTTAGTTACTTATAAGTTTTATTTGTTGAGACTGGTATTCTTGAGGATTCCGTAAACAGTTTTAAAAAGACTTTCTGGGACATAATATTTTCTCCTATCTTATTCATATAATGATGGTGCATGATTGTCATTTATCTGATGCGTGATCTTATTTAGTACATGGAAAGGGGTCCCAGTTGACACAGTGTGAGGAGCACAAAATCACAGTTCATACAAGCAATATAAACAATGAAGGACTTCCTGAGAAAGTTACTTTGAGAAATGTTATTTAATACACATCCTCATTTGCAAATTAATTGCCAGTACTTTTAACAAACACAAACTTAGACTTATTCTAATTGCCCAAGAGAGGAGGGGCATGGGACGGAAGGATAGGTGAGAGGAGGGAGTGTGTTCAGGGTAGTGCAGAAATTAAATCAGTTTCAATAGAAATAACAAGTGGTCTCATATACATTCAGAGTTAAGTACCACACCGACGTATATACATTGTCATTCACGTATTTTATACAATAGAAATATTCCTATCCCATTATAAGCTACCACAGCCAATCATGATCTGTTGTTGATGGGTAGGGGCAAGCAAGGGTGTGTCGACGTTTCGCCCCTCCTCTCCTGAGCAATTAGAATAAATCTAAGTTTGTGTACTGTGTCAACTGGGACCCCTTTCCATGTACTATTGATTACCCAGGTCCCAGTACTGTTGGGTCAACCCTTATATCATAGCGTGATCTTATTTCGCTGGTGATTGTGGGAGACCTGTTGATGTAGGTTTCTTCTCCCAGTCTCTGCACCCACTGTGCTGCCTGTCACAATAGTGACCCCAACTGTCTACACCACTTTGCCTACGTATTTGTTCTTGTTTGCCTTATTTCTGTTCTCTTGGTTCTGCTGTATTACTGAGGATACCTTCTTATAATGTAGCATATTTGCCAGTCCATAGCTAGAGTGCCTTTCTCAGTATATCTTCAAGCCAGATCGGATGAGGGTCTGTCTTTGAATTCACACCTGCATCAGCCTTATGTTCACAGTCCCTGGCCAGGGAGGAGGTCAGGCTGGCCGAATGGGTGTTTCCCAACATTGGCTGGCGTGGTATTGCCAGTGATGTTTGCTCTCATCCTCACTGTCCGTCACTGGTAAGTTCAGTGCAATCGCTACTTGATTGTCCACGCCTACTTTTGTTTTGTCACTGCCAGCGGCATGTAAGTAGAAGATACACTGGCTGTGACTGGATTAAGTTGGGATCTGTAACTACAGCAGAGAGCAAGAGGTAGATATGTACCACTGACACATTTGTGCCTGTTACATATCTCACTGTTGGGGATGAACAGCTGGCAAGCTGTGTATTTAATGGTTTCTGCCTATTTCTGATTGATGGCAAAATATGTAGTATGTTTACTAGGTGAAATATGTACATTGACCCACAGATGGATAGTGCTTGTCAGTGCACTGTGTCAGGTTTTATTAGTTTTACTCTACATCCTCTCACTTAAACTAACCTTCTTCTGATCAGGACCTTAAATATTTAATTACCCATATATTCATCTTCCTAGTAATTTGTCAACGACATCTTAACACAACCAAACAACAGTGGGGGTGTCATTCACGTAATGGAAGTGGCAGGACGCAAACATTTCTCGTTTGATGGCACTATAAGATGATAAGCTTCGAGCCAGAGACAGTGACAACAGAAAGAAGATGAAAGAATGGGAAACAAAATGAAGATTATGTGAGAAAAGAAGATTGCGAACAGGACCTCGTGCAAGCAGAAGTTAAAGTCAACTGATACCGCAGACAAAAAAATACTACTGCACGTAACAAACACTATAGGAATCAGAATATTAGCATCATGTCCTAACTATAGAGTAATTCAAAATGGTTCACACCTTGGAATGATTACACATTGAATATAGCATTGCAGTGAGGATAAAGCAAATGCACAACATCCCAAGCAAGGGAATCTGAACAAAAGTTAAGAACCAAATAAGTAGCATGCCAAGACAGGCCGCACATTGGATTAGGGTATCTGGCAAAATCATCAGGAGAGTAATAAGACTCAAAGGTAAAACAAACACTTAACAGAAGCGCTATCCCAGCTTAGACAGCAGAAAGTGCCAAGTTTGACAATCGGACAGGGTCAGCGCAGAACTTGCGTCCGCAGGGGAGGGCAAGGGGGTGCGCTTGCCCCCCCCCTGGGTCACCGATCCCATTCCTTTTGGTCCGTAATGTTCAAGATTACAGCAGGCTGTTACCCTGCGAGAAGCCCCAGGAGTTTAAATGTTCTCTCACTTGGGGCCTCTCGCACTTCTCTTTGAACTCTAGAGGCTGCAGCAGCCCCTCCCCGACCTCGAGCAGACTGTGGACGGGCCCATTGTCATTCTCTCTGCTGCTGATCATCACTTAAAGAATGACAATGGGCCGTCTGCATTAAACGTGCCCTGAAGGCGAGTGAGGAAGTTTGCCCCCCCCTGGAAACATTTCTGCGGACGCCCATGCGCAGAAGTTCTGGGTACCAGACTTCAGTAGGCGAGAACAGGGGGACAACAGACCGGGGAAGAATAGTGGAGGCATGGTGAGACCTGGGTGAGGTAGAACAAGGGTGGATTCTAGATGTAGTTAATTGGTCGGTTTAGGTATGTGTTGTTGTCAGCCATCAATCATCTTTCATGTTAGGTGACTTTCAAGTCTTATGTACTCCCTGTCAGGTAACAATCTCTGCATTTAAGCCCTCGCTTTAAGCTTACGACCTCTGGGCACTCGACAGCTGAGAAGATTAGAAACAGGGTGTAATATTCTATTCTTACTGTTTCTCTCTTTCTTCTCTTCTTTCTTCTATTTCTATCCTACTCTTTCTATTCCTTCTATTCTAAAACTCTGGATTGATTCTTCAGGGCTTCTACAAGAGTCAGATCCACCACAGAGACATGATGATAAATAGACCTTGCAGGTTTAGCAATGAGTGTGTGGTCTATCTAAAGTTATTCACTTAACAATGCCTGAGGTAATGCGGACTCAAGGAACCCATTTGTCTTGCAACATGTGAAAAACATTAAAAAAGGAGTCTACAACACTTTAGTTTTATATGTGACGAATTTCGAGGATATTTAACATAATTTGCTAGAAAATAAATCGTACCGAATGTGAGATTGAGATTAAAACAAATTAGAGAGAGCACTAACAGAGACGTCAGAATGTTTAAAGTAATTTACATATAGAAAGAGACTTATTTTAGGAAAAAGCAAAATGATAGAGTGTTCATTTAGCTCAATGACAGAAAACTTGTTTTATGTTCAGAAGACCTTGGCTCTAACTCCCACGGGCTTTGACTAACAGCTACTTACCCAGAGATGATGTTTGTCTAGCGTGCTTGCTCCATTAGGACAGAACGTGGTGGCCTCCAGATGAGAATTACTGGTCCCAAGAGGTGACAAACGTTTGTAATGGAAGCGGATGCAAACCGTATGATGTAATTATAACATAATTAATGCAATGTTTTCATATTATCATACAAAGGAAAAACACCGTTCGGTTTCAAGAGCAGATTTTTTTACTTACTGGAATAAAATCTCTATATCTCAAATAAAGAGAAACTCAGACTGCTGAATATACTATTGTGTAAGGCAATTACAAAGAAAACTATTAAACAATATAGATGTACGTACATCATAGCAATATAAGCAAATATGCAACATAAATTTGTCAAAAGGCACGGTCATGCACGTAAAAAAACTTTTTTTTGTGTACCGCTTTCACAGCACTGATAAAGCACTGCTTGAAACTATGGGGCAGATTTACAAGCCCCTTGCGCCCCTTTTACGCTGCCGTTGCGTCACTTTTGTGACACAGCGGCGGCGTAAAAGGTGCGCCATGGTGCGGGGTGCTTACAACGTGACGCATCTGGGAGATGCGTCACGTTCTAAAGCCCTGCGCCAGAAGGAGACGTTCCTGCGCAGGGGGGGGGGGGGGGGGGGGGGGCCTTCTGGCGCTGGAACGCCTCCTAAAAGTGGCTGAGTGAAATCTACAAGATTTCACTGAGTCACTTTGGGGCCCATGTTGCCTCAAAACCACGCGCCTGCTTGAAGCAGGCGTAAGGATTGACGTAGCATTAACAAGATAGGGCCCCCCAGAGCCTTGTTGGGCAGGCAATGCGCCACCTTTACGGCACAGATGCGTGACGCATCTGTGTCGTTTTTGCCCATTAGTGGGCCACATTGTAAATGCGGCGCATCAATGGTGGCGGAGGCACGGCGCACAATAAGTGGCACATCCCTGCTAATATGCAGGGATGCGCCACTTATTTTAAATCTGCCTATCTGTATTTACTGAGATTCCTGGTCACCAACCGGCTCCCGCTGCACTTCTGGTCCCAGACTGGCCCCACTGCAGTCAGAAATACACAGAGGATTCTGTGAGTATCCCGCTTAGTAATGTCTGGAGCAGGCCGAGCTCTGAGCCCTATAACTCTTTATTTATTTTGGGAGAAGCATGCTCTTTATTTACTACCAGCAACATTTTAAGAGAGACCTAACCTTTCTTTACTAGCCGCAGCGTTTCTAGAGTGTAGCGCATTAGAAACACTTTGATACCTGAACGCCACGGACCCTTCACTGCGGACTTCCCTGAATCCTGCCTGCTGACCGCTGCTGCTCGCCGGACCCGCTGCGCGGGTCCCGCTTCGCGGTTTGCAGAGTGCGGACTTGACCTGGGGCTAGGGGGACACCGGCAGGGCTGCGAGGGTAGAGCGGGTGGACTCTGAGTTCCAGGAGTCCCCGCGCGCCCGTGTCAGCTGGGCTCCTCTCCCTGCCGGCCGCGCCCCTTCTCAGCTGCTTTTAATCACCGCCCTCTCTAACATCAGTGGGAAACACTTTGATACCTGAACGCCACGGACCCTTCACTGCGGACTTCCCTGAATCCTGCCTGCTGACCGCTGCTGCTCGCCGGACCCGCTGCGCGGGTCCCGCTTCGCGGTTTGCAGAGTGCGGACTTGACCTGGGGCTAGGGGGACACCGGCAGGGCTGCGAGGGTAGAGCGGGTGGACTCTGAGTTCCAGGAGTCCCCGCGCGCCCGTGTCAGCTGGGCTCCTCTCCCTGCCGGCCGCGCCCCTTCTCAGCTGCTTTTAATCACCGCCCTCTCTAACATCAGTGGGAAACACTTTGATACCTGAACGCCACGGACCCTTCACTGCGGACTTCCCTGAATCCTGCCTGCTGACCGCTGCTGCTCGCCGGACCCGCTGCGCGGGTCCCGCTTCGCGGTTTGCAGAGTGCGGACTTGACCTGGGGCTAGGGGGACACCGGCAGGGCTGCGAGGGTAGAGCGGGTGGACTCTGAGTTCCAGGAGTCCCCGCGCGCCCGTGTCAGCTGGGCTCCTCTCCCTGCCGGCCGCGCCCCTTCTCAGCTGCTTTTAATCACCGCCCTCTCTAACATCAGTGGGAAACACTTTGATACCTGAACGCCACGGACCCTTCACTGCGGACTTCCCTGAATCCTGCCTGCTGACCGCTGCTGCTCGCCGGACCCGCTGCGCGGGTCCCGCTTCGCGGTTTGCAGAGTGCGGACTTGACCTGGGGCTAGGGGGACACCGGCAGGGCTGCGAGGGTAGAGCGGGTGGACTCTGAGTTCCAGGAGTCCCCGCGCGCCCGTGTCAGCTGGGCTCCTCTCCCTGCCGGCCGCGCCCCTTCTCAGCTGCTTTTAATCACCGCCCTCTCTAACATCAGTGGGAAACACTTTGATACCTGAACGCCACGGACCCTTCACTGCGGACTTCCCTGAATCCTGCCTGCTGACCGCTGCTGCTCGCCGGACCCGCTGCGCGGGTCCCGCTTCGCGGTTTGCAGAGTGCGGACTTGACCTGGGGCTAGGGGGACACCGGCAGGGCTGCGAGGGTAGAGCGGGTGGACTCTGAGTTCCAGGAGTCCCCGCGCGCCCGTGTCAGCTGGGCTCCTCTCCCTGCCGGCCGCGCCCCTTCTCAGCTGCTTTTAATCACCGCCCTCTCTAACATCAGTGGGAAACACTTTGATACCTGAACGCCACGGACCCTTCACTGCGGACTTCCCTGAATCCTGCCTGCTGACCGCTGCTGCTCGCCGGACCCGCTGCGCGGGTCCCGCTTCGCGGTTTGCAGAGTGCGGACTTGACCTGGGGCTAGGGGGACACCGGCAGGGCTGCGAGGGTAGAGCGGGTGGACTCTGAGTTCCAGGAGTCCCCGCGCGCCCGTGTCAGCTGGGCTCCTCTCCCTGCCGGCCGCGCCCCTTCTCAGCTGCTTTTAATCACCGCCCTCTCTAACATCAGTGGGAAACACTTTGATACCTGAACGCCACGGACCCTTCACTGCGGACTTCCCTGAATCCTGCCTGCTGACCGCTGCTGCTCGCCGGACCCGCTGCGCGGGTCCCGCTTCGCGGTTTGCAGAGTGCGGACTTGACCTGGGGCTAGGGGGACACCGGCAGGGCTGCGAGGGTAGAGCGGGTGGACTCTGAGTTCCAGGAGTCCCCGCGCGCCCGTGTCAGCTGGGCTCCTCTCCCTGCCGGCCGCGCCCCTTCTCAGCTGCTTTTAATCACCGCCCTCTCTAACATCAGTGGGAAACACTTTGATACCTGAACGCCACGGACCCTTCACTGCGGACTTCCCTGAATCCTGCCTGCTGACCGCTGCTGCTCGCCGGACCCGCTGCGCGGGTCCCGCTTCGCGGTTTGCAGAGTGCGGACTTGACCTGGGGCTAGGGGGACACCGGCAGGGCTGCGAGGGTAGAGCGGGTGGACTCTGAGTTCCAGGAGTCCCCGCGCGCCCGTGTCAGCTGGGCTCCTCTCCCTGCCGGCCGCGCCCCTTCTCAGCTGCTTTTAATCACCGCCCTCTCTAACATCAGTGGGAAACACTTTGATACCTGAACGCCACGGACCCTTCACTGCGGACTTCCCTGAATCCTGCCTGCTGACCGCTGCTGCTCGCCGGACCCGCTGCGCGGGTCCCGCTTCGCGGTTTGCAGAGTGCGGACTTGACCTGGGGCTAGGGGGACACCGGCAGGGCTGCGAGGGTAGAGCGGGTGGACTCTGAGTTCCAGGAGTCCCCGCGCGCCCGTGTCAGCTGGGCTCCTCTCCCTGCCGGCCGCGCCCCTTCTCAGCTGCTTTTAATCACCGCCCTCTCTAACATCAGTGGGAAACACTTTGATACCTGAACGCCACGGACCCTTCACTGCGGACTTCCCTGAATCCTGCCTGCTGACCGCTGCTGCTCGCCGGACCCGCTGCGCGGGTCCCGCTTCGCGGTTTGCAGAGTGCGGACTTGACCTGGGGCTAGGGGGACACCGGCAGGGCTGCGAGGGTAGAGCGGGTGGACTCTGAGTTCCAGGAGTCCCCGCGCGCCCGTGTCAGCTGGGCTCCTCTCCCTGCCGGCCGCGCCCCTTCTCAGCTGCTTTTAATCACCGCCCTCTCTAACATCAGTGGGAAACACTTTGATACCTGAACGCCACGGACCCTTCACTGCGGACTTCCCTGAATCCTGCCTGCTGACCGCTGCTGCTCGCCGGACCCGCTGCGCGGGTCCCGCTTCGCGGTTTGCAGAGTGCGGACTTGACCTGGGGCTAGGGGGACACCGGCAGGGCTGCGAGGGTAGAGCGGGTGGACTCTGAGTTCCAGGAGTCCCCGCGCGCCCGTGTCAGCTGGGCTCCTCTCCCTGCCGGCCGCGCCCCTTCTCAGCTGCTTTTAATCACCGCCCTCTCTAACATCAGTGGGAAACACTTTGATACCTGAACGCCACGGACCCTTCACTGCGGACTTCCCTGAATCCTGCCTGCTGACCGCTGCTGCTCGCCGGACCCGCTGCGCGGGTCCCGCTTCGCGGTTTGCAGAGTGCGGACTTGACCTGGGGCTAGGGGGACACCGGCAGGGCTGCGAGGGTAGAGCGGGTGGACTCTGAGTTCCAGGAGTCCCCGCGCGCCCGTGTCAGCTGGGCTCCTCTCCCTGCCGGCCGCGCCCCTTCTCAGCTGCTTTTAATCACCGCCCTCTCTAACATCAGTGGGAAACACTTTGATACCTGAACGCCACGGACCCTTCACTGCGGACTTCCCTGAATCCTGCCTGCTGACCGCTGCTGCTCGCCGGACCCGCTGCGCGGGTCCCGCTTCGCGGTTTGCAGAGTGCGGACTTGACCTGGGGCTAGGGGGACACCGGCAGGGCTGCGAGGGTAGAGCGGGTGGACTCTGAGTTCCAGGAGTCCCCGCGCGCCCGTGTCAGCTGGGCTCCTCTCCCTGCCGGCCGCGCCCCTTCTCAGCTGCTTTTAATCACCGCCCTCTCTAACATCAGTGGGAAACACTTTGATACCTGAACGCCACGGACCCTTCACTGCGGACTTCCCTGAATCCTGCCTGCTGACCGCTGCTGCTCGCCGGACCCGCTGCGCGGGTCCCGCTTCGCGGTTTGCAGAGTGCGGACTTGACCTGGGGCTAGGGGGACACCGGCAGGGCTGCGAGGGTAGAGCGGGTGGACTCTGAGTTCCAGGAGTCCCCGCGCGCCCGTGTCAGCTGGGCTCCTCTCCCTGCCGGCCACGCCCCCTAGTTCAGCTTAAAAGAAGCAGCCACTCCCGCTGCGCGGGAGCGCGCGGGAGTGCGCCGGGAGAAGCCCGGGACAAGGGCGGGACCGTCTGTGGCCGTCCGGGGCCGAAGGAGGCCGGGCTGGGCCAGGTCATTTTCTCTTTCTCTTTTGCATAGCAGAGGACACAGTGTACCACATAATGGATACGGCTATCGAAACAGAAACCCCGGGGAAAAAGTCTAGATTACGTAATGGATCCCTGGAGAATTACTTTCCCAAGAGGAGCGAGGGGGATAAGGATCTCACCTTAGCGGAGCGTAGGGCAGAGCGCCGCCGCTCTGTTGAGAATATGAAACATAGGCCCCTCACTGACAGTATACTCGAACTGAACCAGGAAGGTGACTCGAATGGCCTAAGCGAGGACAATGTAAGTCAAGATGGTATCCCCTTATTGTTTCGTGACTTTGTAGCCACTCCTTGTTTGCCCGAGGATAATATTATAATTGTATCACCCACTCCTAGTGTTAGCCAGGCGACTGATGTATCCAAACCTAAGAAGCAGAAAGTTAACATCTGTCCCGTCGCCCAGATACATCGTCCGCCCCCTAGTAAAAAAAGAAGGAAACATAGGGTGTCCACGGCTAAAGCAAAAGCACTACAGGTTGAGTTTGGTAAAGGGACTAAGACCAAGACCTCATCCGAGACTCCCACAGTAGTCGAGCAGGAGCATACCCCTCAGGTAGTTGCTACACTGTGTCCTAGCCCAGCTTTAGCAACTAGACAAGACGAGGTCCCAGATAACCCCAGTAGAGCTACCCCTCCTATCATATCTTCTCCACTTCCGGCCGCGGCATCAGCAAACCTGGAATTTTTGTTAAGATCTCTCCTTCTACCAATTAATGAGTCTATTAAAAAGGTGGAAATTAGATTAACTATATTGGAAGCCGCCATAACTAGTATGGCTGTCCATACCAAAAATAAAGGAAGCGCGGCGGTACAGTCGATATCCCCTCCGACCATACCGCAAAATAAACCTAGCATCCCTCCCGCATCTGTGTTGTCTAAGCCACCTGGTCAGCCCTCGGGGGGAGCAGTGCCCCCAACTCATAACATACCGCCAGCCAAACAACTTAAAACACCAGCTACTGAGTTGGGAGCAGGGCCCTCAAAACCACCCCCAAAGGCCCCCTCGAGCAATAATCAAATTGCACAAGGAGACGAGGGTAAAAGCAGAATGACTCGTAAAAAGATCCCACAAGTGGAGATTCCCCCAGAAGCCGTGCCCTATGTGGTAATCTTAACGGGAGTCCCGCAATTATCAGAGAACAAGAGGGAGGGATTCTCTGACCTCAAAAACAAAATTATCCATTGGTTAAGGTTGCATAGGCCGATAGCACCTAACATAGACGGGGATATAGTTCATGTTAGACGGATCAATTGGCTGGGGAGTAGAACCAAAGATATTGAGGGAGACCTAGTGGTGGTCAATTTTAGAGACCCTCGGGCAGTTGATTACATTCTAAACTGGCCACATGGGAATGGGGAAACCTGTGTTATCCCACGGGCCTTAACACATTTTTACCCTAGGTCAAAAGTTATTAACTTTAAGCACACAAACAGACCTCAAGGTTATAGGCCACTCCTTATTCCGCCCTATATCAACAACCAAATTCAGTATGCCCATCAGATGCCTAGGGTACCAGATCTACACTCCCCCTGGTCCATGGTCCCACATAGACACATGCTAAATCAGGGGCCTAACATGAACCACTTGATGCCATTTACCCCGCTGGAAACCTACAACCGGTTCTCCCAGCTATCTGGACTGGAAGAATGCGATTGAAGGGGGGGGTTAGGGGGTGGGGGGAATGACAATGAACCTCCTGGGGTTGAAGTCTCTTGTTCTCGTCGGGATAGCATTGGTAAAAAAGAAGTTAGTCTAGCTGTAGACCGTATGGTGACCACCCTTGTAACACCAGAGGATTCCAGGTCAGCTGAGCCCGTGATGAGCACGGCTGGCTGCTCTGCAACCCTCACTACACTAACACAGGAGGGGAGGTGTTCTCCACCCAGGGTGGTTGAAGAGAGGTTGCCCAAGATGGGTTATACCTCTATCCCTGGAGGAAGGAGGGTAATAAAACTCCTTTCTTGGAATATTGCTGGGCTAAAGCGGAACCTAGATATCCCGGAGTGGCACACACAAATTGAGCAGTTCGATGTCTGCCTGTTTCAGGAGACATGGAGTTTTGTTCCGCTACATAAATCGGGGTATACTACCTACTGTGTGCCCGCTGTTAGTAGTAAGGGAAGGGGCAGACCTTCGGGCGGTTTGATAGTATGGATAAAACTAGATTTAAATTGGGTGGTTACAAGACATAGCTTGGAGTGTAATGATATACTCCACCTTTCGGTGAAAGGAGGGGAGGACGTTGTCAGGCTCGACCTTTTTAATGTTTATGCAAGAGGGACACAGGGTGACTCCACCTCCTTGACCCTAACAACCCTGGATCTGACTTTAGCTGAATGCCCCTGCTCAGCTAAAATTCTGGTGGGGGGTGATTTTAATTGTACTTTTGAACCCCTCCTCGGAGACGATCCTCTAGGAATCGAAGAGGAGGATTCAAAATGGTCTATCCCATCCCTTTCCCTGCCCCCTGTTAGGAAATGGTCGTCCAGAGCTATACAAATTAATGCACTGACTAGGGACCATAAATTAAGAGCCCTGAACGGCAGGACAATATCCGACCGCTCAGGGGCATGGACCTTCAATAGACCTACGGGCCCGTCCAGGATCGACTACATCCTGATAGATGTTGGATCCTGGCCGGACCTGATTGATATGGAGGTCGTCCCAAGCCAGGATAGTGACCACAATCCTCTGTGCTGTAAGTTCCAGTGGGGACCACGGGAAGATAGACGAGGGGTGGTCATCCCAAAAATAACTAAAGAAGTGATCCCTTTTAATAATAATCGTAGGTTGAAGTGGGATAAGGCCAGGCTCAATGAGGGTGATATAGGGAGTATCAAAGCACTGGTTGAAGACCTGTCTTCTACCTTAGATATATGGGTTGGTGAAAACAGGACCATCACCCCCCATTACCCCACCCTTGACTCTGCCTATAAAAGGACAATAGACCAAGTGGGTCAATATTTTATCTCCAAGAGGAAAGGTAATAGGGCTCCTGCTACACCCTCTACTCTTAGCAAAGTATGGTATAATGACCAGTGTAAAAATTATAGGAAAAAATTGACAGATGCTTTGCTTTCAGGGAACCCGACATTGGTTAGAGCGGCCAGGAGGGATTACCAGAAAGCATTGTCACTGGCCAAGAGGGAGTGGGAGGAACAGCATTGGTTGGATCTTGCCAATGCAGCGAGTGGCAGGTACCCCAACCTCTTCTGGGAATTGGTCAACAGATCAAGGCAGAGAAGATCGCAACCATTGGCTAATCATATACCTGGTCAGCAATGGTTTGCACATTTTTCATCTCTTTATGGCGATTCGGAAGAATTAACTAGCCTAGGGATGGATAGTCAGGATGAAGGGGATCCTACGGATAATAGTGATCTTGTCTTTTCAACGGGTGAAGTAGTTTTGGCGATTAGACACCTAACACCAAAAAAAGCCGCTGGGCAGGATGGGATTCCGGGGGATTTATTGCTGGCAGATCCGGAGGCTTGGGCAAATTTAATTGCGATCATTATGAATTTGATCATGAGGGGACACCAGGTCCCAGACTCTTGGAAAGGGGCCGAGGTAGTCACGGTGTACAAGAAGGGGGCTAGAGATGACCCTGCAAACTACAGACCTATTAGTCTGATTGATATAATTCAGAAAGTAGTCGGCAGGGTCATCATTTCAAGAGTAGGTGACTGGATAGAGGAGGCTAGTATCCTCTCCCACTTACAAGCGGGGTTCAGAAGGAGGGTAGGTACGATGGACCAGGTCTTTCGTCTGTTCGCCATATATTGGAAGGCGGTTGTTATCATGAAGGGTAGCTTGTATATGGCGTTCATTGATCTTAAAACCGCATTTGACCTGGTCCCTCGCACAAAACTCTGGGGAATTCTAAGAGAGTTGGGTATTCCCAGTGGGCTTCTGAGCCTAATTGTTAAGTTGCACGAGGGGAATTATGCTAGGGTGAGATGGGGATCCCAGGGTCAACTTACAGATAGGATCCCTGTACGAAGAGGAGTGCGACAGGGGTGTGTTATGGCTCCGACTCTCTTCTCCCTATTCGTAAACGGAGTGGTGGACCATCTAATGGGGGTGGAGTCGGATGCCCCATCCCTGGCGGGGGAGAAAATACCCACACTTCTTTTCGCCGACGACACCCTATTAATTTCTAAATCCCCGGTGGGCTTGCAAAAACTCCTGGATCGGTTTAGTTCCTTCTGCACCGCCAGGGGCTTAACTATCAACACTTCGAAAACCAAGTTGATGGCCTTTGCACCCTCGAAAAGATTTAAAAATAATTTTGTGCTTAACAACGCCCCCCTTGAACTGGTCGAGTCCTTTGATTACCTTGGCGTCCGAATTAACAGCCACATGTCCTGGAAGGATCATCTGTCCAAAATGCTTCTAAACCACCAAAGAGTATCCGGAGTGACGCTGAAGGAGATACGTGAGTCAACCAGCAAACCGGTTTCCCCAGCGATGACCATATACGAGGGTCAGATCCTACCTGCAGCACTTTATGGATCGGAGTTGTGGGGTTTTGAAGGGATTTCTGACTTGATGACAGCGGAAAACAACTTTTTTAGGAAAGTGGTAGCCCTTCCCACATCCACCCCCATGATCCCATTAAGACTAGATCTGGGGAGGAAATCAGTAAAGGATTTGGTGAGGCTCCGCCCGTTGTTATTTTGGTCCCGATTACGAAGAACTGAAGAGCTGGCAAAGTATGCAGCAGGCCTAGATGAACTACTTTTACTAGACACCGGTAAAAAAATAGCATGGTTAAACAACCTGAAGGAGCTGGTTTTTACTCTGGGTCTCAGTGAGGCATGGGAGATGCAATCACCTCCTCCGAAAGAGGTTATAAAAAAACTATACTGGGACTGGGTACAGAACAATGTTATGCGGTCTAGGAAATTGGGTTCTCTCACTGACCAATTTCTGTCCATTAAGTGTACACGCAACATGGAACCTTTTTTAGACTTAATAACTAAACCGCAGGATCGAGCACTGTACCTAAAATTACGGTATGGGACACTCCCGGTGCATGAGTTCACGAGTAAATGGAAAAATACAGATGCTAGCTCACACGGCTGTCCTGGTTGTGCGGCCCCCAAGGAAACGGTGGCCCACCTGTTCTTCGCTTGCCCAGCCTACAAAGGGGCACGGAAATTCTGGCTGAAACCCGTCTGTAGGGAACTAGGTTTGAGGTGCCATAGTCAGGCACTACGAGTCCTTACGACAGACTCTTCATCTGCTAGTATGATTTGTGGGGTGGCTAAATTCCTAGGTAGTGCGTGGAGGATACGCTGCCGGTTGCCGAGACTCCAAACGGGAATACCCTCTAGTTAAGGATGGTTTTTATTGGTCAGCAAATTGTGAATGTTGTGACACTGTTCCTATTGTATTTTAATTTAATTGCATTGTTTTTATATTGTGTTCTTTTATGGTGAAAAAATTGCCGAATAAAGATTATTCAACAAGCATACTATTCATGGCTGCCAGTAGTTCATAGATGCCTTGGGCTCGGGCTCGTGCTAATTATTCCCTTTATAACAACATTCAAGAAGAAATCATTTAGTATAGGGTAAAACTAATTAAGGGTAGTGAGCCACAGCTTATAAACAGTGCCTATAACTGTGTGATTGATGACAGTGTTGCAAGCGCATGTTCAGGGACGTCAGTGATGTTTTCTGGGATATGAGTGTTCATCATGCCGACTCAATGGTGTGCAACACTATTAAAACACTGAGAAACAAAGAGAAAACCAATGACTATAGCAACACAGCCTAATTTATGTTCATGTTATATTTTTTGTTTGCGGACCATTTTTCTCTCAAATTTCCTTCCCCGTTGTTCCCTTCCCACACCCTTCCCCTCACCTGGCCACTTTAATCTTCAGCGCTGTCATAGCATACTGAAGTGGAGTTGCCTGGAGGTGGGCCTTAAAATCATACTGCAGATCCTGAGGAAGGCGGCCACTGTGACAGCATCGTGAACCCAAGAATTAAAATATTCCAGGTTTGCATGTGGGCATTATCATGGCCACCTGAGATAATCATTTATAGGTCATTACCGAGATACAAAAGGACTTAGTGAGTCCAAGAATGCCACTGCTGCATGAGAGGGTAAGGTAGCTCAAATACAGACAAGGGTGGAGACAAGTAAGGTTGGGCCATCTTGGCAAAAGACAACAACGCCCCCTTCAGGTTCTTCACTGCTTCTTCACTGTCTATGAACATTTCCTTAATGGTTCCTACCCAGATGCACTTAGCTGCTCCCAAACGCTTTTCGGGAGAATCGGAAAAGGTGCAAATATTTCTCACTCAGGTGGAGCTGTGCTTTACATGCTGACCTAGTGCCTTCTCTGACCCACAATCTTGCAGAGAATTCCTATTATCTTACTCATCAAGAGAAAAAGCTACCTGGGCAGTACTATTAGTGCCCCAAGATTGCCCTTTATTATACATACAATTGACAGCAGTTTGTTCAGGAATTTGAGAACGTGAGTTACAACAAGGTTGCAAGGATTTGTTCTCATATCTGGGTCAGTTCAACAGACGTGTGGCAGAAACCTCATGAACTGAGGAGAAGAAGTCATCTCTGGTTTATCAAGGCTTAAAGGGTGAGCTGAAAGACATCTTAGCACAAATAGATCCACAGCCTACCACTTGTTCGCATCTCATTAACCTTGCAGTACATTAGACCATTGCCTTTAGGAAAGAAAGGGAGAGAGAAAAGGGCCTCCTTATCAGACCACATGGCAACCCCTAACTATTCCTTAAATGCAATGCTAGAAGCAATTTAAAAGTAGCGATTTCACTATTAGGGGTCGCAAATTACTGGGAAAAGAAAATGGTTGATAATTTGTAAAAAGTTACATGTTACACACACAAATACCCTTGGGGCATGTGTGTGTGCAACATAGGTGCACATTACAATTTCAGGGGTGCAACAGGGTGTCTTTTGGCACCCTTGCACCCTTGAAATTGCATGCGCAATTGCGAGTACCTATTTGGTACTCGCAAATTGTGCATACAATTCCCATTCATTCCTATGAGTCTGTAGGTCCTTAGGAATGAATGGGAATCCATTCCATAATTGCGAGTCGCAATTTATGAGTCGCAATTAAGGACAGATTAGGATTCACTCGTTTTTTAAGCGATTCCTACTTGGATAGGCTTTTGCGATTCCTTAATTGCGATTCCTTAATAATCGCAATTGAGGAATCGCAAAAGCATATCTTGATGCATGTGCCAGATGCTCTTTATTTCTTACCGGTAAGATTTCAATAGAGGTGCGCCCTTTATTTCCTAGACGCAGTATTTCTAGAGGGTAGTGCGTTAGTGCACATACTATTCATAGCTGCCAGTAGTTCGTGGATGCCTTGGGCTTGTGCTAATTATTCTCTTTATGGCAACATTCTAGAAGAAATCACTTATGGTTGATGACAGTGTTGCAAGTCCATGCTTGGTGATGCCTGTGGCGTTTTCTGGGATATGACTATTCATCATCCAGACTCAATAGTGTGCATAACTATTAAAATGCTGAGATACAAAGAGAAAACTAGTGACTATAGCAACACAGCCTAAATTATTAACCACTTTTCTTTCAGGTCTCATGACCTGCTGTTCCCTTCCCACACCCTTCCCCTCGCCTGGCCACTCTAATCCTCAGCATTGTCATAGCATACTCAGTTGGAGCTGCCTGGAGGTGGGCCTCAAAATCATTGTGCAGATCCTGAGGAAGATGCCCACCATGACAGCTTCAATGCACTATTCAACCTGTCACTAATGGGTAGCGAGAGTTCATGTGTGCCATGGAGGAAGCCCGTTGTAGGCAATAGGGCACACCGTACATGTTTAGGACTGGTGCACCTCATTAAAGGTGGCCCGAGCAGTGAGCCCCTTCTGCAATGCAGACCCATGTGTGCTCGGTGGAATAGCTCACCTCAGTGGACATATAATTTAGTACAGTTTTACGGCTAGAGTCAACCATTTTTTAGAAAGGATTATGAATAATTAGCAAACACTTTTTTATTCAAATATGTGATGGTTCTTAAAGCACAACGCAGAATTGTGTGTCATATGCAGCAACAAATAAAAACAATAATACAGTTAATGAGTTTAAACAGTTCAAACCTAGCTAGTTACAAACAAACAAAAATTCAGTGAACAAAAGTTATGTATACAAAAATTTTCTTTTTAAAATACTAATAAATCATAAATGTCACAGTCTATGGTTCGTGGTGGATAGGTTGTTTGGCACCCTTTGCAGCCACTGGGGTCAGTGAAAATAACGGTTAGTGTCACTTAAAGGTTTTAACTTTGAACTTACAAGGGTTTCTGAACATGTTACCTTCCCCAGGCAAGCTTTGAAGCGCTAGCTAATAAGGAATTCACAAGGCTAGATACATGTATTTTGCAGTCCCACAATAACCATAATGTTTGTGTCAAAACGCCTAGAGTGGTAAAATCACTTGGGTCAGGGTTCCACAGCTGAATCTTTTTCAGGTAAGTTTAGAATATTATTTTGGTCTTCAAGAGCATACCATTTTCTAAGTTCCAAATTTGGGGAAGATGTAGCACGTCAACATTTATGGACATCTTCTTTAAATTACAATCATTAAAATTGTTCACTGTCAAGAAATAAAAGGACTTCTGACCACAGTCAATTTAGCTAAGGAATTTGTGGAACACCTTCCCTATCTTCAAGAAATGGCAATATGAATTATCTCCGTCAAAGGAACACTGTTCATGTCCAATTTGACAAATAGCTCAACAGGCAATCAGGGGTATTGATGAATCACCATCAGCACTATCCCTTTATTTGGAATTTAAACAGTCAATACAAGAATGACTCCGGTCATAATAGTTAAATCGAGTGGAGCATCCACCACTGTGAGATCGTGGACCTCTGTGGACAGGTTGGTTAATCAAAGGTTTCCGATGGCATAGAAAGCGCAGGCTCTAGCAGTGGAAACATGGTTGGTTCACCTGACTTCAAAGGAGTTAGAGGACCCATGGGTCTGGCGCAAAGGACTCAACTAAACTTTAATTCGCTCCATAGTCTTCAAAAATGTATAAATAACATAGTAAAGCCAAACCTCCCTTTCCATTGTACATTGAGATCAACCTGGTTTACACTTATCGGCTCATAGCTGTGATAACATTATAGTATACAAAGAGCAACGAGACACCTTCTCGAGCGATACCCATGCCACAAGATGAACAATAATACAATGTGAAAGAGACCCTGAATTTCAGAAAGGAATTCTTCTCCTGTGTATTCACCTGAATTATCAACCCTTACGAGTGTAACCTGTTTTGAAGGAGTGCTGTTAGTTACAAGGTCACACTGTGCAACCGTTTATTTAATGATTGGGATTACATTTATCAGGGTTTAACTATTCATTTATCTATACAACATATGTATTTATTTTCTCTCTTTTGCAGATTAGTGAAATGAGAGCCACACTGAAACTTTGTGTGATGTCATCAGTGGCGGGCGTTGGCTGTGGGTAGGCATTATTTTGTAGACCCCTGTAAGAGCAGGAGGAAAGTGAGCAAACTCCCTTCCTTTGTATTCCAGCTCTAGTTTGAGAGGTGGTTGTTAATTTGTATAGTACTGTGTTTACCTTTGAGTGCATGTGAGCAGCTCATGTCAGGTATGCTCAGAGTCTCCATGTAGTGAGGTTCTATTTAGTGTCTGTTGCATAGCTGCCAAGGTTTCAGATTGCTATGTGTGACATTTTGATAATTTCAGTGTAATTATGAGTGACATTTCAACAACTATGAGTGACACCTTCTCGCGAGCAAAATCAAGCAAAGGAGACAAGGGAAACATATAAATATCAAAAATTAAACCCATTTAAGCAACGAGAAACTGTAAGAACATCTTAAAACTGGTGCAAAGCACCAGAAATGGAAGGGCAACATTTCGCTGATTTTGGAACTCAACAGTCAGCCCACCGCAGACAGCACGGCACTGGGCAAGCCTCAGAAGAGTGAAGCATAGATGCTAAGTTTTCAGATTGCTTATATGTGACATTTTCATGGTTTTAGTGTACTTGTGACATTCCACTAATACATTTGTGATACTGAGTGACACTTTCTAACAAGTAAAACTAAGGAATTAAGTCCAAGTCAAGAGCTAAAGTGTTGTATGAGTGTGAACATCTGATCAATACCCTTCACATGCATTTCTACCTTGGAAACACTCATATAAGAATGGGGATAATAAATGTGCAAGCACGTTGAATTTATGAACTTGAAAGTGACTTCTACAGAATGTAAACATTCTTCTCTTTTTAATTAGGGTTGAAATTTTGTGTGTTCAGTGCCCAGTTTTTATGTACAGAAATCACACATGTGAAAAGGGTTGTTGAACATTGTTGCGACCTGCCATCCATTTTTCTGTTTAACCCCTTCGCTGCGGGGGTTAATCCCCCGCTGTGCTGGGGGGTTGGGGGGCACGCACAGCGCCCCCATGCTCATGACGAGCTGAGCTCGTCATGAGCTACGGCGCTCCTGTGCTCATGACGAGCTCAGCTCGTCACAGGTGTATTGCCTCCTGTGGAACGCTCAGCACAGCGGGGGGATTCTCCTCGCACCTGAGCGTTCCACAGGCCATGACGAGCTCAGCTCGTCATGAGCACCGGAGCGCCGTGGCTCATGACGAGCTCAGCTCGTCATGAGCATCCAAGGTGTTAATATGGCCCACTTCAGAAATCAGTATGGCATATTAACCCTCTGCACTACTTTATTCACAAAAAAACTGCCCCTAAACTAAATGCTCATCTCAGTCACAAAAAACATTATTCACTAGAATTATCTTGACATTGTTATTGTTGCCTGAAAACGTCTGGGCAACAAGGAATTCAGCCCCTCTGTCAGGTGGTTTTAAACCCATGTTATTTATACAAAAGTACTAGTTCCACAAGAAAAAAACGATCTCTGTGAGAAAAGTAACTCACAGGTATCATCAAACCTCATAAAATACAGTTTGCGAATATACACATGATTCATTGTACACATACACGTTCCGACTTTCCAGCAGGGATTAACTCTTTGCGATAGTAAATCATTGCGAGCCAACTGCCAGTATACGAAAATTTCGACATTAACATAAACATTTATATTAATGTAGCAGGGTTAACCGGTTTACTTTTTTACACTTATCAAGCGTGTCTCTGGGGTTGCAAGTGGTAAAAGAAAACCTAGCTGCTGCCGATGACTGGGTCGCTAAGTTTCTGTCACGATCCTTGGCTGCAGACCGGTGCTGGAAGTTTGCACAAGTGGGAGTAGTCCTAGCACAGCGAGAGCAAGGAGCTTATGCAGTGTGTGGCACCACTTGGGCTTGAGAGCCTTGCCTGTGTCTTTTAAAGACACTCATCACAGAGTAGCTGCCCTCAGACTCATATCGGCCGTGATCGGACGCAAGCCTCAGGTAGGCAACTACACAGGATAGGCAGCAGCACCGGTAGGTCAGGAGGTCGGTTCTTTGTCACTGTCGAGCAGTTTAAAAAAAAAGGTTAATTTAGGGTCTTCTATGTAAGAGTGTGCATTACAGAGCGGGTTAACAAGGCAGTAATTAATGTTGTTGGGAGTTCCCGAGAAGCACAGGCCCGGCAGGCTTTTTAGGTTACCTGGGCTCCGCACTAACTGCTCACTTTTTTGGTATCATATGTTTAACTTAGCTGGCTGCAGTGGTAGGCGTTGCACTGCTGCCCAATCATGTCCAGCTCACCATCCCCCGACAGGCCACAGGGATCGGAGTAACCAAGACTCTTAAGGTCGGCTACTGGATGGAGTTTTTTCTCAATTCATCTCTGCCCTTCTAATGGTTATTTTAATTTTAGAGAAGCTTTCAGCAGGCACATTCAATCAACTAACCAGGCAGTTTACTCATGAAGTGTTACCAGTACCTGCCTGTCGAGACATGATCCAGGGGACTCATGATTAACACCAGCTGAGGCAGCAGCTCGACTCACTAACTGTCTCTCTCGAGTCCCCCGCCGCTTTTAATGACCAGGGACCTCACTTCCTGTGTTCAGGCAGCTGGACATGAGGTCACATCCAATTATAATCCCCCCACGGCGCCACAGCCAGCAGCAACCTTTGCTGAGCTGAGTGAGGGTTTCCCCCCCCCCCCCCGCCCGGGTCGAGTCTTTGGTAGTGAGTGAGTCAGTAGCTTCAGTGATTGACAGCCAGCACACAGGTCAGCACGAGTTTCTGAGTAGCATTAAAAATTTGTGACAATGCATTTCAGTGCGGTGATGTGGAACACCACACTGAAATGCATGGGTGTCACACCTGATGTGTGATACTCGGCAGGACTGCGGTTGGAGATTGGGAACTGTACGGGCAGGCTGACATCATTGGTGGTGTGAAGTTCAACTGATAAATACTTCTTTAGACCAATAAGGATGCTGCCTTTAATTAATTTATTAAAGTTTTGTATAGTGCTGGCTTTACCCAAGGGTATCAGAGCGCTTAACATTGTAGACACGAGAATAACAGGACAAGTGTATCAAAAGGCAATCAACGAAAATACACAAAGATAACATAATGAACATAAAAGTTATTGGAGAGATCTGTTAAGGGATGATCGGTGTGCAACGGTTACCACGCATTTTTTACAACGCGGTACCGTTAGCACGCTACTTTTACCACGCAGGTCACTACAACGAAATGCGCTGGGGGGCGCTCCAGGATAGTAAATACTTTAATTTACTATCCAACTCCTTTCCCTAGAGTCCACGGGGACTGGAGTTGGAATAGTAAATTAAATAATTTACTATCCAGCGCCACTCCACGCAAGTCGTTGTAACGACTTGCGTGGTAAAAGTAGCGTTGTAACGGTACGCGTTGTAATAGTACGCGTGGTACCGTCATACATCCGGGATGATCATCAGGAAGATATAACATTAAGAGGATGTCGTAACATAATATTACACTGTAAGCATTCAACTAGGTTAGTTTAAAAGGCTAGGGTTGGCAGGTACGATTCATGAATAAGGTGAGATGAGAGTTGAATGGAGTTGCAAAGATAAGGGAAGTGGGTTATGAGGGGGGTAGTTGAAGGTTGAAGAGAGTTTGAGGTGTGGAGAGCAGTTGAGTTTGGAGGGGTTTTCTCATACATTTATTGAGCCGAGCATATATGGTTTGGGGAGAGGTTTAAGGTAGGAGGTAGAAAGTGGGAGGAGGAGGGGGATGTAGTGAGTGGGGGAGATAAAGATTGGGGAGAGTGAGGGTGTAGAAAGTGTAGGTCTCTTAAGCATAGGGGCTTAAGAGACCCAGTATTTGTTGAGTGTGTGTTTTAAGGTCTTTTTTGAAATTAAGATAGGAGGGGTTTTCTCGTAGATTTTTAGGCAGAGCATTCCAGATGCTGGGGGCCTTTCCAGAGAAGGAGCAGGATTTAGAGGTTTGTTTTTTTTAAAAGCAGGGGATGAGGAGAAAAGAGTTTGTGCTTCTCAGCTGTCGGGCGCAACCTGCTTTCTTGAGTTTATTTGAGAGGTAAGGTGGGTTTTTTTGGTACAGGGCTTTATGTGTAATACAGGCTATTTTATAAGAGGAACGTCCTTCAATAGGGAGCCACTTAAGGGTCTTGAGGACCGGTGATATGAGATCGAAGCGTTTGCAGTCTGTTGTGAGCCTAGCCACTAAGTTGAGGATGGATTTGAGGGGGGTAAGGGGAATTTTGGGAGTTCCGGCGATCAAAGCATTTCCGTAGTCAATTTTCGAGAGGACTAAAGATTGGACAATCAATTGAAATTTTCAGCGGGATAAACAGTTTGATATTTTTAAGAAGTGGTCCCTTTGTCGAGTTTTTTATATGGGAATTGAGTGTTAGCTCTCTTTTGATGGTGATGCCAAGAGATTTAACTGATTCAGCTAGGGAAAGAGAGCAGTTGAGTGCATGAAGGTCAGAGATCCAAGACTGAATGGGGAGAGGATTGTATTTAGGAGTGAAGAGGATTATTTCAGTATTGCTGGGGTTGAGTTTAAGGTGATTGGAGTAGAACCAAGCTTGAATCTTGATTAGGGCAAAGTTGAGTTGATGAATATCGGTGTGTGATTTAATTTTATAGTACAGTTGGGTGTCATCCGCATATAGGTGGTAATTTCTTCCGGCTTGTTTGAGTATGAGGGTCAGAGGTTCCATAAAGAGGTTGAAAAGTGCGGGATAGAGAATTGATCCTTGGGGGACATCAAGGGAGACAGGTGTGGGGCAGGAAAGGTGGTTTTGTATTTTAACCTGTTGGGTTCTGTGTTGGAAGTAGGAGGTAAACCAATTAAGGACAGCGCCATTGAAGCCGAAACGGTCTTGAAGTACCTTAAGTAGGGTTGAGTGGTTCACTGTGTCAAATGCAGCTTAAGATCAAGAAGAATGAGAATGCAGGACTCTCCCTTATCTAGAATGAGGTGGAGATCAACTACTATGTTAAGCAATGCTGTTTCTATGCTGCGCCCTTTGTGGAAACCAGATTGAAGAGTGTCGAGTAGGTTGAAGGAGTCAATGTGTATATCTAATTGGAGAAGGGCACATTTTTTAGGGCTTTGGAGAGAAAGGGGAGGTTAGAGATGGGGCGGAGGTTATTAGGGTCATTACGGTCGGCTTTGGGGTTTTTAGGAATGGGTGTGATTTGGCAAAGTTGGAATGAAACTGAGACGCACCCCGTGGAAAGTGAGGAATTGATTATATTGGTCCAGTAAGGGGTGATGATGAGCTTAAGTTCATGGATGAGGGGGGATGGTAGTGGGTCTTTTGTATGGGAAGATGGTTTAAGTTTGGATATGATGTTAAAGACTTCTAGTTCAGATACAGGTTTGAAATTATGCCAAGAGGCATTGTTTTTAAGCTGAGGTTCAGTGAGGCTAGCTTCTGGTAGGATTGGGTGAGGGGAGGGAAAGAAACGATATGGGGGTAGGAGGGAAAGTGGAATTAGGGTCGCATCAGGAGGACATTGGGGTGTTGGGGGGTCTGTGTACTCAGGAAGGATTTATCCATTTTTGCAATTTTTTCGCTAAAGAAGTTTGCAATTTCAACGCATTTGTTGGTGGAGGCCAGAAGGCTTGGGTGGGCGTGAAAGTTTAGTTTCTAACAATGTTAAATAATTCTCTGGGACGGTTCTTAGCATGGGCACCTGGATTAACTAGTGCCTAGGTGCAGGGCCGGCCTGGCCGTACCACTGTGCTTCGGGCATTTCCCCGGGAGGCTGGAAGGATGGGGGACGGTTTTAGAGCACTGTGGGCGTGTATTGTTACTGGGGGATGGTTTGTCAGTGGTGCTGCAATATCATCCCCCAGTAACAAAAGCAGCAATTAAGTGTTTTAAGGCTCACTGAGCCAGGCAGTGGTAAACCCCTATCCACCCCCACCCCCACCCCGAGCTGATCCGAGAAAATTGCCAGGGCTGCTAGGGGTTCCCATTCCGGCCCTGCTCAGGATTTCATATTTTTTTGGTAGCACTGACAAAATAGAGTCCCCTTTTTTCCGGTGCGCAGGCCACACACAAGAAGTACTGAAAAAATAAGGAAATAATTGAATTAATATAAGTGTTTATTTAAGTCAGAGGAATAGCCTCTGGAGAAAAAAAGGCTGCAGAGTTGGGGAAGGAAATATTTCTATTATGTTTATGTCGCTATAGACTTAATGGAAGGGATCTTGTCTACAATGCAAAGAATACTGCTGTTTTTACTGTTAACATGAAACAAGGCCAAAGGAGCTGTACGTGAAGACCGGCAGGACAGTAGGAAGAGGGCAGATAACTACTAAACAATTGTCCAGTTATGACCAGCCGAATTCCAGAAAATTTGATGTGCTCCAGTTCAGGCCTCAGATGTTAAAGTTCACCTAGGCCTTATCAGGATCTACCGTGATTAAGCGATATTTAAATGGAAAAAGTGCATGTTTACATATTGAATTTGATTTTATAAAATACATCATTCATCCTATGGTTCGGGGACCAAACAGCTCTTCTATGTGCGATTCACATTGCTTTCTATCATACTTCTCACAGTGCCCTACACATTTAAGTTCTCAGCAAAAACCTGTTGACATTTCTAGTAACAAATGTCACCTAAAGCTCCGTATATTTCAAGCGACTTCTATTTTCAGATGGCTCTTAGATTCACCTTTAATTGAGTCATCAACTTTACTTGCATGAGAAATCAATGAGTTTCCCAGTGAGGTTCATGCCTTAGGATCCTGTGTAAATATTTGCTTTCTTACAATTTTATTTCAATCAATAATGTCTGAAGTAAAACCGTTTCTCAGATTATTTGCAAATACTCTTCAATGGAGGTTGTGTTATCCTCTAAATCATAGTAACATTTATTTAGCAGTCAATACCTCAATTGCCATAGATGAATCACAGATGTCTTCTATTGTACAGCTTTCAGCAAAGTGAGAAACGGAGAGTTCTTTAAATAGCAAATATTTTCAAAGGAGCATTTAAATACACAGGCAAAAAGCTAAACGTTTTGATATGGTTGCGTTCAAGATAGGGTACTTGCTGGAGGTTTATGAATGTGGGAAAGGTGCTGAGTAAGGGAAGGGTAAAGAGGCAGAGCTAAAAAAAAATCACTTCTAAATATTTCTTCATTTTCAACACCGACAACAGCGATTGCAATTATTTCTTGAATGTTCCCCTTCTCTATTAGCCCAAGGTGATACTCTTATCAGTTTCAATCTCTAATACAGTTTGAGGGATCTAGGTTAGACAGATTTTGCCCTCTCATCGGACCATCCACAATAGTTACACATGTCAGTGTGTTGTTGCTGGCTGACAACTCCCAGAGGTAAATTCAAACCTTTTTGAGTTAAAACATTGGCGGCTGAGTTGGACCTTAATGCATATTTTTAAAAAGTAAACGTGCTGAATGATAAAATATTACAAACAACATGCAAACTATAATACTTATTTTTTTCATAAAATGCTACTTTTAGCCCATCGGTTACTTCAGTTACTGTTCTGTTACTTCAGAGTGAAGGTTAAAAGATAATAAACTAATATAGTTATAATATCTTGTTCTACATCTCTCTCTCTATATGTGTATATCGATTTCTATATCAATATCCATGTCTATATGAATCTATATTGTAATTTTTATTTTGTTATACAGATCTTCCTGGAACATAACAGGTCTGCTCACAGTAATGACCTGCAATAAGCTAAGATTCTGGAATAAGAAAGAATTCGATATTTTTGCCCACTTGAGCTTGATGTTTTGAGCTAACCTTTTGTATATTTTCGCAAATATAATTTGATTCATTTTCCATTTCCGCTAGTATAATACGTGGGGCTGCACACTGGGGCCTGATTCATCACTGTGAGAAATTGGTTGTTGGTTAAATGGGAGGGCGTAACCCCTGTTCAAAATAGCCACAATCCCTGTCAGGGTGAACTGCAAAAGTAACTGAATTAGCCTGTGCTTAATCCTACAATAGTCAGTCATAGAAGCAATCAGGGTAAACTTAGAGGCAATTTGTAAAGTATTTATACAGCACACAAACAATAATAAAGTGAAAGAACAATACAAGAAAAATCCCACACTAACTTAGAAAAATAAAGTACATTTTAATAAATTATTTGACACTAAATGACAAAAATCCCATCAGTAGAGCTGGAGTTATTAATTTTCTTACTTAAAGTTTAACATAAAAAATAGCCCTAAAAGATCAAAGATCCAATCGCAGACATCTAGCCATGCGAGCCAGGGTAAAAGTACAAAATATGGCCAAACTTGATGGGGCTTGGGCCGGATAGAATGAGTGAATTGGGCCCAGTCAGAGCTTACATTCGGACTTAGAAAAAAAATTAGAACAAAATATTCTGAGAAGGTAAAGTTCAGTGGGGTAGATCTGAAGGCATTGTTCAAGGAGGGAGCATTGTCGTCAGGGAGCTTCTGGATGAAGTTGCGGTGAACATTTCTACATTCGTATTAGTTTCTTTTTTTTGAAGTCAAAAGTCTCAAGCAGGATGAGGCTGGAGGCTGTAGCGGATGAGAGTTTCACGAGGCAGGAAATCCCTTTGGAGAAGGACCAGTTAACAGGATTTGCTGCTGCAGAGAAGAACGTAGAGGGAGCTGCTGTGAAGTCCTGCCAACAAGCGATGTACTGTGAATGGGTAGAGTAGCAGGTTAGTCCCAGTTATCTCTTGATTCTCAGAGCAGGTTGTAACTAAAAATCTTTGGTGCCAAGTTTTGGATTCTGTCTATCTGGGTACCTTCATCACCACCACCAACGATCTAGTACTGGAGGGGCACCACTTGGTTAGACTTGGTTAAGGCTCACTCAGGATGGGTTCAGGTCTAGGTTCACATGGTTGGATCCTTTTCTGTCCCCAAATCTCTGATCAGGAGGCCAGGTAACTTACCCTTGGAGTAATTATCGTAGTCCTGGGTTCAAGCATTGAACAGGGCTCAAGCAGCAGGGCAGGCCTCTGAGAGTTCAAGCCAGGCTTAAAAGTGATCCTTTTATGTACAGCAGAGCATTCTTGTGGAGTACACAGCAGCCCACTGCAGCAGGCACTCCTCTAGTAGTCCTTCTGCAGTTCCAGTTAGTGAACTCAAGAGTAGGTCTGAGGGCCTTATTTTTTGTAACTGGTGCCTTCTTTGTACTAGGGGACGTTTCTAGAGAATTCTCTTTGAAATGCTTGAAATTTCCTGGCTCCCCTTCGCTGGCTCCAAGTTAGCTGCATGAACAATGCAAAAGTGGCAAGTCTTTTGTGTGAAGGCAGAGCACAGCCTGTGCAGATCAAAGTGGGGCTGTGCCCAGCTCCGCCCACCATCCTGACAGTTAATGGTCCATCTAGGCACACCTAATCCCACTATTGTGTGGGCTTTCTAGGAGGAATAAACAAAGTCTAACTGCCAACTACACCCAGTCATGGGACCCAGGACAGGCTGCAAACACCAAATGATTAAAACAGGAAAATGGCAACTTTGTAAATGTTTTCAAAATTGTAATTAAAATCCAACTTTACCAATGATAAGGACTTTCAATTGCAATTTCTCAAGCCTCACACAGGAAATGTTTACCTTTTCCCAATTATACATTAGCACTTAATAAATGTAACAAGGCAACCCAATGTTACCCTATGGGAGAAGAAGGTCTCAAAAGATGAGCTTGGTAGTTTTTCCCTTTCAGAACATGTAAAAGTTAAAAGTATATGCCCAACCTTTTAATGACAATGCACCTGCCTCATGGGCTACCTAGGGGTGACTTATAAGACACAAAAAGGGAGTTTAGGGCTATGGTTATATTGCCATGTTGAAATGGCATCATAAAACTGGCCTGATCCTTATTCTAAGGTGCTACATAAATAGGTGGCACTATAAGTGCTGCAGAAAGACAAGTAGCATTTAACATACAGGTCCTGGGTTTATGGTATACCACTCTACAAGGGACTCATAAGTAAATGGAATATGCCAAGCAGGTGTAAGCCAAATTTGCCATGTTTTGGGGAACAAACACATGCATCTTTGCATGCTTAGCAGTTGTCACTAGGCCAGCGAGGCGCTCACACAGTTCTTCTATGTGGAACTCCGCTGAGGGAGCAGAATTTCTGCGAGATTCCACAAAATTCCACAGATGGGCAGAGTTGCTCAACATGCCCGTTCATGCTACGTTTTTGACATTCGGTAGCAAATGCATATCCCCTCACCGGAAACTGCACATGAATGGCACCACATGGTTTACATGGGCGCAGCCATTTTAATTTCTGTTCTGTGCATGGTGCTGGGGACTGTTTTTTAATCTACCCTTAACATTTTTTATCCTCCCCTTATCTGACTCATCCACCCCTCAATTTTCTTTATTGTCTCAGTGTGTGGTTTTGTGTTTGTGTATTTTAAGTTTTTGTATTTTTTGTGTTTATGTGACTGTTTGTACTTCTTGGGCTTTCCCTTTAAGTCTTTAGTTTTTCCTATCTCCCTTCTCCCATTTCTAGTTTTTGTTTTATTTGACAACCCAGCACCATAGCAGAAAATGGTGAGAGAGATAGTGACGCCACCAGTGCGGTAACTAGCAGCAAACCTTGCAGGCATTGGCACCGCCAAGGGGGCAGCCAGCACCATTTTCTTGGAGGTGGAGGTGGCTACGGTGGCTACAATAGTTTTTATGTGTAGCACCACCTCCCCTGCATGCTAGCAGAAGGCCTGGCATCGGGTATGACCTGTGGAAGAGTCGGCTGCTATGGTGGAGGGTGTGTTGGTGCGTGTGTGCCGGTGCTCTCAGGTCCAGCACACCAAGAAGCCGTTGACGCACTACTGGGCCAATATCTCAGGCAGAGAGGAGGACTTGCTGGGCATCGAGGTTGTGGTGCTCAGTGAATATTTATTTTTTGTGTTCTTTCTATGCTATTTGTTATCCAAAAGCATGGAGCTCACACTCAGAGGCAAGTAAAGTTTGCACAACAAGTATTATGTGATCCAGGCAGGTGCTCAGCACTACCTAATCATACTCATTGACACTCACTTGGGCTGATTATGTATGAATTCATGCATACTCCTCTTTCTTGTCACTAAGAAAGCAGTAGTAGTAATATCTGTGAGTTAGAATTCGTAGTGCCTTTCTTTATGTAGCTCGTACAGTACCAATCAATCTCCAAGTGATTTGTAGTAGTAGTATGCATTGAAAAAATTGAGCCAGAGTTGGCCCATCGAAGGGGGTTGAGATTGGGCATGAGATGAGAAGGAAATATCATTTATTGCAATGCATTAATAGTCCCAAAATGTAGTTTAGGAAATGTGCAATAGGGCTTAGGTTTAGGAAAACAGGAATAAGTCAACTCAATAATAGTAGTATTATACGTGATCTGATATTGAAAAGTGCATTGCTACTGTGTTTGCCTTTGCCTATAAACATTTTGGGGGATATTGTTAACTAAACCACTAATATTGTATCTTCTTTATTTCTTACAAAACCACCCAGGGCCAAGAAGAGGACTAGCTGCACCGTGTTAGCTCTGGGAGCCAGGTTGTGCCACTGGGGTGGGTGGAAGTTCAACCATCACTTTATTTTGGACCAGTAATGTACTGCTACCTTGCCACTATATAATCCTAAACAAGTGCTTGCAGAAGGGCAAGGGGGGAACCCTATGGTTTGAGAAATCCAGGGTAAATTCACAGTGATCCTCTAAGTTGTTTATCTTTGATGCACTTTTAGGGATAGTGAGGATAGTAGTGAACATTATATCATGTTTTCAAGTTTTTCTTTCCATGTGGCAACATGGCTCCTGTTTGTTGCAGACATTTGTGATGTGGAACTTTGGGATGGCTGTATAACATACAGAACTTTAACCATTGCCAATGGGGATGTTTATTTTGATTCAAAGCGGTTAAAGCTTTCAAAGAGAGAGATACATAAAATAAATAACAACACAGTACAAATATCCAGCGTCAAGATAAAACCATCACACATGCAATAAAATGTTTGTCATTCCTGACCATATATAAACAAAAATGGTTGTCAGAGCCAAAATCAACATTAGACACATTCATTATATAATTTAAACACAGACTAATATGAATCACTGTTCCTTCCTCATTCAAATTGCATTTAGTATAAGTTTCACAGCAATCCAACAGACGGAAGCCGAAGCCAGTGATAGGACCTAAATCATCACCTATCTTCATTGCCAGAGATAAGCACTCTTTAGGATGGGCACCAAATCTCCTGATGTGTACATACATTTACAGAAAAATAACAAATGAATTGCTGTTTGTTGGAAATGTAATGAGCATCACAAGGACACATGGTTAGATGCTTAATATCATGCAGAGTTGTGGAAAAGGTAGCTAATCAATGCACTAGGTTCAGTCTCAGGCACGTCACAAAAACCAATGTTGGGTGCTATGGACTCAAGTAAGATAAGGCTCAATATCTAAAATTGTCCAAGCAAACATATAAGTTGTAACAGTACTTTTCAGAGTCTCTATGCACTCCCTCTCTTCGTGACAAATAACAAAAAGAAAATAATTTGACTGTATCTTTGCACGCAGAGAAAAGCTTTGGCATATTCAACTTGAGGCTGAGTTCCCTTATATCTGCTAGCCAAGATATTTTCAGGGCATTTAGTGTCTGTAGGCAATCTAGCAATACCAAGCGATTAAATTAGACCTGTTCCTTTGTCTAAATTCTCAACCAGAGGAGATGGGGCAGTATCTTAACATGGTTTGTAATATAATCTTAATTCTTAAATACAAATCAAAGTAGCAGTAGTCTAAGGGTCTGATAACAGCCTTTTCAAGAACCCATGCTCTACCTGCTGTATATCATCCAATGCTTGCAGAGCCTCATGCCCCTGCACCATAGGCAACAATCGATACACATTTGCTCCTGCATATTGCAACCAATTCTTTAATGGGTTCCTTCCCCAATTTTGAGGTAAACTTAAACAAGACTCCGAGTTAGCAAACCCAACTGCCTTTATACCCACTATCGAGTTCCAATTACCCCAATCCTAGCATAAAACACATAAAGAGGGAAAGGTTGGGACAGAGATAATTTTACAGCAGTTCACAAAGAAATCATACCTTTTGTCTCCTAGGGCCAAGGACTATTACATGTATCTTTGAATGATTATTGGTAAGGTCTGGATTCTCAATAGAAAAGCCAAAACTTGTCCCAAGCTAGTATCACAACATCATCTGTGTACAATAAAGCTGATATTATCTTTGCATATGTCACAAGGGACCAGATCAAGGCCTGGTGCCTTGCCACTAGGGAACTTTTTAAAGGCTGCCTGTATCTCATGGAGGTCAATTTCCAACAAGTCTGAGTGATCCACTGTAATCATAATTTGGGCTACTGGCTCCCCCCTAGGTGGGCAGACTAGACCTTGACAAAATGGGTGAACCAACTGTCAGGTGGAATTATAGTGTCCAATCTGGATACCAGACCATCTTTAAAGTGAGGGATATTTATGACCTGACAAAAAAGCCATATGGTCTCTGCAGGAACTGACTAATAAAAGAACTTCATAAGTCTCCTTTCTCCTATCTTCCTTTCTGTTGTTCGACATTGTGTCTGATATTGTATTTATGTCATCTCTCTAAATCAGAACACAACCATGCTAAACAATCATACAGACTAATGACAGTGGCAAATTTACCATCAAGCATCTAAGGTATGAGAAAATTCCTTCATAACTGCAGCATCAGCTAAACTCCACTTGTCATGAAACCTGGCTGCAATTGTGCATTCCAGACCTCACTTGTTTATTTTTGTAGATCTAATAGATGTGGTTTAAATAGCACTGAAGTACTAATGAGGATTTACTATCAAGGAGCAAGTCAATCAGTAATCGAAAGAGGTCAATTTAATCTGCATAAGACGTCAAATGCAAAAACTGAAAATATTTACAGGACTGAGCATTCCATTTAAAAATTATAGTTTGGTAGTAGAATTTCAGTAGATGATCAGGAATATGTTATTTCTGTTATTTCTGTTAATGTTGTATGTTCTTATAATAACATTTCTTTAATGTAAACTCTTACTTTAGCCTATATGAATAACACTTTAAAAAAACAAGTATTCTTAGGTATGATTAGCACTCGCATCTATCTCTGTAGTTGGGGCACATCCATCTAATGAATGCTGGTCCCACTCAGAATAGGTCAATCGAAAATACTGGTAAATCCCATTATCCTCAAAACTCCTGCAAAAATGCCTGAAACCATTACGTTAATCCAAACTATTGGCATGTACATCCCCTAAAAACACCTCAAGATTCCTAACAATGCCAAGCTCCCAGAAAAAGCAACATATTCAGGTATAACATGCATACATGTGTTATAGCTTCCATGTTGAATCAAAGCTTAAGCATGACAAAGCCTCACATGGAATACAGAGGCAAAGTGAGAAATGTTTATAGAACTATTAGGACAAGAAAATACTGTACAAGTATTGGTGGGTTTGAAAAGAGGCAATACATGTAGCAAAAGCAATGGCACCACAGCACATCATTTTTTTCTGCAAGTCTATTAAAAAAACTGCATTCTTCAGCCTGCCCTGTGTATCCCTAGGCAACATTGTCCTCATCTCAGTTCGAATGGAGTGCTGCCATATCGTGTAAAACCTCAACACAACATCTCATATCAGCTGCTGACAATTAGGAATTCATTTACATGACTTCTTTGATTCACAGTAAAGTGTAGAAGTATATGAGGAGAGGTACACATCACCCTGAACGTACTTTTACAATTAATGCCACTACAAAAGACAGTTCCAGTAGTATATTGCTAAGGGCCCTGAAAAAATACTAAATCATTTCTACCTCCAGATCTCCTAAAATCCACAGCTCACACATTAAGCTTGCCATGACTGGATTATGGGAAACCTCCACTAGCAGGTCTTCTGCAGTTCACCCTCAACCCCCTCAATGAATTTCTCCACTCCACAGCTAGACATCTCGCTTTCCATAAGAAGTGTGATCAATGCTTTCGGATTCTCACCAAACTGCAATTAGAGCACCTAACCTATGAAGTGTTTCATCACAACTCAACAACTTGCCTCTGAAATCAACTCAAATTATCAAATGTCACAAGATAACTCAGGAGCAAAGACAACTATCTGCTGGAAAACTCATACTTCAAAACAAGGCAAACACAACATCAATCCATCTCAAGACCTGCAACTGTAATTTCTTTGTCACCCAGAAGAGCTTAGAACTAAACCCACATTACTGTCAAATCAGCAACATTCAAAAACTTTACTCATCAGAATCTATGTAAACAAAATCCCTAAGCACTATTGGATTTGTCCTTCCACCATTATTTATACACTACTGAGTTCTTACTCCACTGCGACTGTACTTGAATCTTGTCTTCTTCACGCCCACATCAATGCACACACTTTTTCTTGACTAGCTATTAATATCTACCCAGTTGAAATCTCATGCGTTGTGAAACGGTTCATACTTTATCAGTAAAACTGTGCATTTGGGCAACATAAAAATCAAAACTGTCTGAAACTGACTCTAGGCACACAGTCAGGATATCTTGGTGTTAGTCCTGGCTAGCTCACAGTGCACCTTCTGAAACTCTGAACCTAACAAGGAACCGGAGGGCATTTGGAACCTTTAAACATAACAACGCTGGCTTCCCAAGAAAATTGCGGAATCAGGTCAGTCCCATTTGTTAGTAGCTCATGCATGCCCAAAGTTAGACACACATTTTCTTTTTTTATTAAAGCATTAAGATTCGTGTGTAAAACGCATGTGCTGCAATGATTAATAGAAGGAAATAGAACAAAGTCATCAACATTACTAGAAAGGTAAAGAAGATGAACAATTTCATCATTGTGCTTTTACATTGATTATAAGCATGCATATATAATCATATCTGTACAGCTACCTAGCGCTTCCTAACGTAGTGTGCTTAGGGGTAAAATCTGCCATAATATCTAGGGCAATTAATCAATGGATCTCCTCGGCGGTGGAGGTTGTTGCCCCAGCAAAAATGATGTTATCTCGTACACTATCCCCATCCGACACTTGGTTCTCGGAGGCACTTGAAGAAAGAAAGAGTTGTAAGAGACTTGAACAATTGTGGAGAATAAATTATTGTGACCTGGCCAAAGGAATTTATAAAAAATTATTTGAAAAATCTACATAAATCACTAATCATGGCCAGGATCCACAAGGCAGATCATTCTAGTAAAGAAGTGTTTAAGGTAGTTCAGACCTTATTCAAGCCAAAAGTAATAGAGACTGAAGTGCAACCTTCTCCAGCTCTATCCGAAGACATTTCTACTTTTTTTTAAAACCAGATTCTAAAGGTCTATGACTCCTTTTCAGCACCTAAGGCAACAGAGAAACTGGACTCCCCTTTGAGAGGGGTGGAGGTTCCTCTGTTTACAAATTTCCTACTAATATCGCAATAGGATGCGATGGCGGAAACTCAAAAATGTAGATCAGGGGCCCCAGATGATCCATGCCCCCCTAACTCTGGAAAATAATATCAGTTTCCTTTACTAATATGCTCACTCATGTCTGGAACACATACCTTGATACTGGTGTCTTCCCCGATAAATGGAAGCATGCTACCCTTCTTCCTTTGGGAAAGAAACTTACCCGAGATCCAGGAGACCTTGACAATTTGAGGCCAATCTCTTTACTGCCTGCTCAGGGTAAAATGCTGGAGAAGCTGGTCCAGCTGCAACTGTCCAACTTCACTGAGTGTAATGCTGTTCTGCATGAAACACATTCTGGTTTCCGGGTGGGCTTCAGCACGGAGACTTCCCTCCTTGGGGATGCAGAGTCGGTGAGATGGGCGTTAGATTCAGGGGCATCAGCATTGCTGGTGCTCCTGGATCTGTCCGCAGCATTTGACACTGTCGACCATGCTATGCTGTTCCAGAGATTAAAAGAAGTAGGCTTTGGGGGGAAGGTGTTGACCTGGTTGCAATCCTACCTTAGCGGCCGCTTGCAAAGAGTCGCCCTACGTCCATCTACATCTAAACCTAAACCTAAACCTCTCTGGTGTGGTGTCCCTCAGGGCTCTGCGCTGAGCCCTCTTCTTTTCAATGTGTACCTTGCTCCTCTTTTCTCCTTGATTGCCAACTGGGGAGTTAAGGCAATTTCTTACGCTGACGACACCCAGTTGGTTTTCTCTTATCAGACCTGACGGCAGAGACCTTTAAGAATTTTAAAAGATGTCTGCGTGACATCGCCCTCTGGATGAACATAAATAAATTAAAACTTAATATGGTAAAAACAGATGTGCTGTTTTTTGGTAAAGGTCCGGGGCCTGCGCCAGATCTGTGGAGGCCTTCCGAAATGGGTCCTCCTCCCTCCCCCAGAATTAGCATTAAAAATCTGGGGGTGAGATGGGAAGCCGACCTCTCCTTCTCGGCCCAAATTCAACAGGTTTCCACTGGCTGTTTCAGTAAATTGAAAAACTTCTGTAAATTCTTACATCTGCTACCAGAAGACTGCCGTAAATCTATAGTCCATGCCACTGTTACATCTAGGCTGCACTACTCAAACGGCTTACATTATGGCCTGCCCAAATATGTGATTAGACGCTTGCAGATGGTGCAGAATGCGGATGCGAAACTGATCAGACGCATTACCTTTCGACATCATGTCTCTCCGCACCTACAGGATCTGCATTGGCTCCCAGTAGCAAAAAGAATACAATTCAAGGCACTGACCCTGGCCTACCACGCACTGAAGGGAAAATGTCCCAGCTATCTCAAGCTAAGACTCCGCTGCTACAAGCAGGCTCGTTCTTTGCGATCGAACACTCAGAACCCGCTCCATTTTCCCCACTTTGAGATAGCCTGGCTGGGTGGAAGGGCCTTCTCCGCTAGAACAGCCAATATATGGAACACCATACCTGCGTTACTTCATCATGCAAATACAGAGTCCTGCTTCAGGAAAGCACTGAAGACATGGCTTTTTAAGAATAACTAGGTCCGCCCCCATCTTCTGAAACCACCCTGCATGTGCTGCTTGCTGCTTGAGTGCTGGGACACCTCTGTCGTTGAGGTAGCTGTTCAAACTTTATAAACCTCAGTATTATTATTATTATTATTTTTATTATTATTATTATTATTATTATTATTATTATTATTATTATCTAACTCTCCAGTTACCTGTGAGTAGGTTTCATCTTGGAGCTTGTTGTTGTTACTTACAAGGACCACGTAAACCAGGTGGCAAGCACCTGTTTCCGAGCCATCGGTATGCTAAGGAGAGTGTTTCCCTACCTGCCAGACTGCCATAGAAAAACACTAGTGCAGGCATTAATCATCAGCAGAGTGGATTACTGCAACGGCCTTCTTTTGGGAGCAAATGAAGGGCAGCTCAAAAAACTGTAGGTGATCCAAAACACGGCGGCAAGGATAGTCCTCAACGCCCCCCCAGGACTCCCTCCCTCCCCCTGCTGACCAAACTCCATTGGTTACCAGTGAGGAAACGAGTGCATTTTAAGACCCTATGCACAATTCACAAAAGTGTGATAGGCAAAGGCCCCAAATATCTGGTCAATATCTTCCTGCCTTATGCCCCTGGGCGAACCCTGCGCTCTGGGAACCAACAGCTTCTGCAGGTGCCTAGAATAAAAAAGGCCAGACAAGGAGGGCGAGCCCTGGCCCACCTTGGACCAAAGCTTTGGAACTCTCTGCCTCTTGAGATGAGAACACTGACCAACCATCTGACCTTTCGTAAGGTCTTAAAAACACATCTATTCCCCATTAACTGATCTCTCTCTCTAAATGCACCATTCACCTCTTCACTTAACATCTGAGGATATTCTCACTGGCAAAGCGCGGAGATACCCCTCCGGGGGTCTATTCACGCGCTATAGAAGAATATAAAATAAAATAAATAAATAAATTGGGTAGAGCAGACCTTCACACTTCCCAGAAAGGCAGGCATAAATTCTGGCATGGGGCAATCTTGACAGGGACAGCAAAATGCTTTTTTGTCTAAACAAAGAATTGGTGTTGTTTATATAATAAACTTCACTCATATTGCCATACCAGAGCCCCAGTCAGGCTGCCATTATTGATTAAACCATTGGTGAGTGGACAATAACAAACATCATTTGGTGCAGTGAACAGAATGCTCAAGGTCCTGATAATATGCCTATGAAGAAGTGTAAATGTAAGCAAACTCATTTCAGACAATATTATCCTGTATGTGTGTGCCTGCAAATGTGTGCCAAAAGTCAACCTCCCTGTCTGAGGCCTACATAACCACATGAAACCCACTCCTTGTATGAAAGGTGACTAAAGCCTTCCTAAAACATGCACTAAAATAGAAGTTCAAATCTGTCATTTAAGCTTTAAATCTCAAAAGCACTGTGCTCTTTAAAATCGAAATCATCAAGCCAAACATTTATTTAAAAGAGAGTATAAAAAAAGTGAATGAAAAGACTGCAGTAAAAACACTTTTGCAAGTAAAAACATTACAGAATTGTAAAAAGTCTTCTCTGCTTAAAGTGCCGGTTTGTTTAAATGTTCCGAGAAGCAGACAAAACAATACTCTTGCCAACTGCCACAGATGATGCCTGCGTTGGCACCCCTCGAACAAATTCCAAAGAACAAACATGGTCAAATCCACCCCCCTCAGATGCCACTGAAGGTGTGACAGTCAGTAGTGTATCCACAGAGGACAAGCCAAGATACAGAAAACCAGAAGCTGAAGCATCCCAAGAAGGCTCATAATATACATTTTCTCGCAACAACAATTGAGCTGGCAACTTCACCCGTGAGCTTATCAACAGGCCCACCAGCAATCCTGTGCCTGTAGTTTGAACCAATTGCATTCCAAGGCATATATCCAGGGCACACTCAGTAGCGCATAGGAGACAGCGGTACAGAGGCTGCACACAGTGTAACCAGATGGGCCAAAAGGACAGGAACCAGTTATCATTTAGTTACTGAAGCAAGGGTGCACCAAAATGCTGTATCATCCTTTCAAGACACAAGAGCGTATGTGGCAGTGTCATTGACATTTGGCCGCTTAAGGAACATCCATTGCGGAGCAGGTAGAATGAAATCAATATCCCAATAATGAGAAACAGGACATGTCGTAAGCCTCCAAAAATGCTTCCAAGCACGGAGTGTAGGAACGTTGGAATTACTCCAAGGACAGTCTGGAAGGTACTAGCAAACCCAGAGTGAATATTTTTTTTAAAGTGTACTACAACCCCAGTTGTTGAAGCATTAAAAATGAAGTGCACAAGCTCCCCGATATGGTCTGGGTCGTTAGACCATAGTAACAACTGTACTCAGAAGAACTTGCAACTTGAAGATCAAACATGCATCCCGTGCAGGTATTAAGGAAACGTTCTCCCGAAAAAAGAAAGTTTCAGTCTGCTTCAAAAAGCATCAAAGTAGGGAGTTTAGACTGAAATTGAAGGCTAAATTGTCACGACCGTAGAAACCATCACCAGATATGGTATACCCGGTTTCATCCCATAGCATCCTAGATCATTCAATGTCAAATAGCTTCCATTCAAAAGCTGTTCGAATGCTAAATGGATTACAGCAGCTGTGGAACCTTTCAGAAAACAGGACAAGTTTAACTTGGACCGTTACATGCCCCATGAAGTCTAACCTCAATGCAAACTAAAGAATGGCCTATAGTGTTATCGCAGTCTATAATGTCAAAACATCAGTTGCACCATTTCTACATTTGTAAGTTAAAGGTAGGACCCATGCCTCATGTACATATCTTTCCCTAGCACTTCATACCTGCCTAGTTGATAGTATTGTAAGTTGTAGAGAACGTGAAAAGTCGAAAATACCCGATAGTTCAACCTGTGTATTATCCAATCAGCTGATGGTGGCTATGCTACAGTGAATGGTCATTTTTCTAGTTGTAATATTGTGTATATAGTGTCTTTGGTGGCCATGGTTTTCTGTTCATTTGTTAAATTACATGGCAAAAATAAATGTATGGCATTTAGATGCTTCCAAGGAACGAGACCATTGAGTAATGCCTGCAAAGTCCAGCTCAGTAACCTAATAGACCTACGCTACATTAGCCCATGTTGTAAAAGAAACATGTTACTTTGTATGATGTGAATAGCAGATGACACAATGTTACTCAGAGAATATATCCTAGTGGATAATTTAGTAATTCCCGTAAAGCCTTCTCTAAATTTGCTCTATCAATTTCATGTACCCACTCAGCAGCTTCCTGATGCCAAACCTTCCACACTTCATTGTATATTGCATACAAAAAGTACTTTTGACGTGTTTTTGGAGGTACTAACAAGAAATCCGGTAGAACCATTTTATCAGAAAGGAGAGACAAGTGTTGCTTCACCTCATCGAACGTTGAATATTTTAGCCAATCTAGGCATTACTTTCCATCGCTATATGTTGTTACCACTCCTGAGGGTTGTGTCTGCGCATAAGGTGGGTCTGGTCAATTGATCCTAAACCCATTAATAATGTTAAGAAAACTTGCTTGACATCCATTAATATTTAATGGCCACAGATGCCCTAAACAAAGCCTCATTGCCCTGAACTTGTTAATATTTAATTCCCCAGATAGATTTCAAATCAATGTTATCTTTCCAAAAGTCATACCCTTTTTATGTCGAACTATGAAATGAAAGGGGCTGAATAAGTTAGCATTGTGTTTGTTAGCATATTTTTCTTTGCCAGGGATGGGAGAAGATTATAACAATAGGATTGTGGACCTACAGGATTGTGACAAAAAAATATGCAAATTACGATGCAAATGTCTTCGAACAACCCTCTGGTGGTGTAGGGCAGTGTTTCCACTATGTGGAATTAAAATCTGTATGTGGAGTACTTGCTTTGTGTAAGTAATGGTAACCATATTGGAGCAACCAAAACATTTCATCATAATCAGATGTACCAGTATACATATATTCACTTTCAAATACAGTATAACGTTCTAAATCAACAAGCATTTACTTTACTGTACCAATATCCCAATCATCAGAGATGCTGCCAGGAGTCTTAACATTATTCAATGTAAAAACACAGGATACCTCTGGGCACCTTTATGTAGAACCTGCCAAATAGTGTGGTCTGATGAGAGCAATCGAAACAAATCTAATATCAACTTGTCTTTCTGCAACCCCTGTAATGTGACTGTCAAGGTCTGGAACCCATATCTTAATCCCAAATAGGACCTTGCAGGGAGTATGACACCCAAGGATCTTCTTGACAGATTACTTAAAGCCCTCTGTACCCCATGCATGTGATGGACCCAAATGTGACCTTAACCAATACTCTAGTTGTTAAAGACTCTTTTAAGCCTTGGTTGTTCCTCCCACTATTACACTATTACACTATTACTAGTACACAGCCACACCCAATGTTCTCATGATATCTCAGTAAGCCCTAAAGGCAAACACCAAACCTTGGTCCAAATGGAATGCAGCTACTACATATCTGCCGGTGGAAACCAACCCCTTAGAAATCTAAAGCAGGAATCAACTGCTAGCAGGATGTATTTACAAGACCCATAAGAGTTTAGGGGTATGCAATGGTCCAGATAAACACAAGCAAGAGGCTTGTTTGATATCAATAGTGGTTCCTGTGGTGGGCAAGCTGTGGTGGAAACCTTTATTTGTTGATAGATGTCACTGCCAGGAATACAATTGGTTGCCTCCTAAACTGCTCCCCTTGAAGGAAAAAGACCTTCTTTGCACTTTACCCCCGTTAGCTCCTGCAACATTTCCATTCTAAGGTGTTCTTGCTCCATTTGTTGTTCCGAATCGCCAGCACAGGTTTTCCCGGAATTTCAAGGTGTACGTTCCATCACAAACCACCTACATTTTCGAAAACAAGTAAAAACCTGGCTGTTTTCTTATATTTAGGGTTCCGCGGTGAATAGATATCCTGCCGCATTCCTCCGGCTGTTATGTGATTGGACCTGTCTGCAAGCGCTGGGATGCCTCGTTGTTGGGGTAGCCATGCGCTATATAAGCGTTACGTAACATAACATAACATAACATAACAAGTGGTGACACTGAAAGCGAGTTTGCCACAGGATCATGTAATTCACACACTAAGCCACCAATCTTTAGGAATTCATTTCTCAGGCAATTTCCTGGCAGATGAAGCAGCAAAGCCAATAATGCAGACTGCCATAGCTACAATGACTCATTCCAACATGAGAATAGATGGAGACATCCCACTGTGGCACCTCCTACAAAAAGGTTGCCCAGAAAAATACTCCTACTAGTTAAGTGCGTAAAACATTCAGTTTGCTCATCTTCCTGGAGTGGGGGATATAGTCATTCCTATTTCAGACCACAGGTTGGGATTAATCCTAGCAGCACAAGAGGGTCTAGCATCTGCTCACATAAGACTGGCAGCTACAATGTCACTATTGCAGCAATGCTGATGATGGCCAAGTCTTTACAAACAAACAAAAGACTATGTCCTTAAATGTGACTGTCAGAATGCACCAACCAACTAATTACCACAGGAGCAGATGCTGATCCCAACTCCCCTCCACAGGTGAACAGGCGAATTTAGATAATAATCCCACTGAATCACCCAAGGGTGGAAAGGGGAATTGGAAGACAAGTGAGACTGCCTCCAGATCCAGTTATCCTCTGCTCCTCTTTGTACTCAAATATTTTGAGCTTGCATCAAATATGGCAGAGCAGAACCTATACAAAGTTAAAGCATACTGATTAGTTCTGTGCCTCTAATGTATCTTTAACCACAGAGAAAGCGCATTAGTGAGAATAGTTCAATACAATATTAATTGATTACACACCTGAAAACTAGAAGAGGCTAGCCCCTCTCTTAGACTGAAGAAACTACAACTCATTGTCGGTAAACCCACTGGAACTCTTGATGTAAATTGTGAGAACTTGTGCTCATAAATTATAGTTCCCAGGTTTTTAAACAGTTCTTAAAACAATACTTTTCTTATAAAGCTTAAATATTGCTCTAAACATAAATTGCAACAAGGCCTTTAGAATAGCAAGAAAATAATGGAACAGTCTGACAGTTTTTCCTATGAACTGAATTCAGATAGTCCTCTGAAAACGATTGCTGCGCAGTTGAGGTCCACTCTTCCTCAATGAAGCTGACTGCCAAGAACTGCTCCTCAACGTTACTGAAAAAATTGAGACACTAGTCTCCAAAAATATATTGTCTCTGTTGTGCACACCACTATCATGGGCGGGGTTTCAAAACAAGTACAGAAGTTCAAAGCGACAAGGAAAAAACAGCCAAATTCTCCTCAGGAACCGGCGCGCCGAGGAAACGCTACTCCTCAGCCAAAACCCACAGTTGAAGTGCGCAGTTTGAAGGGCTCTCGCGCTGGTTGAAACAGTACAGCGCGAGAGCAGAAAGACTAGACTGCTACCGTTGGTTTCGTATGTATGTATGTATGTATAAACCATTTTATAGCGCGCTCCGTTACTTGAGCATATCCTGGCGCGGGTACAGGAGAGGCAGACAGCAAAACAAAAAGAAGGCATCTTAGCTTACACTTTTGAACAAATGTGTTTTCAGGTGTTTTTTGAATTCAGCCACTGAAGGCATAGAGCGCAGATGGAGAGGGAGAGCGTTCCAGGCCCGAGCCCCGATCACGGAGATCGATTGGCCACCGAGTCTTGCTCGTTTGAAACGGGGAAGGTGCAATTTGAACAGAGAGGAAGATCTGAGGGTGCATGCAGGGACATAGCTGGTAAATCTCTTTCTCAGATACAGGGGGCCCTGATCATGAGTAGCACGAAACGCAAGCACCAGGGATTTAAACAAAATGCGTTGTGCAACAGGAAGCCAATGGAGCGTGCGTATCTCTGCACGGACGCTCTTCCATCTGGGGATGTTAAATAATAGACGGACAGCCGCATTCTGGATAATTTGCAGGCGTTTCACCAGATAGGCCGGAATGCCACTGAACAGTGCATTCGCGTAGTCCAGCCTTGCCAGTATAAGTGCCCGAGCAACCGTCTCCTTAGCATCCCTAGTGAGCAAGGAGAAAAATTTGCGGAGCATTCTCAGAGTGGCAAAGCAGGTGCCTGTAAGTTTTTTAATATGGTCCTCGAATCTGAGATCCTCTGTAAACCAGATGCCAAGGTTTTTGGCAGGTCTCCCCATCTCTTTCGGGCTGGGAATGTTTGGAGGCCACAGTGTGTTTTTGAACGAGGGGGGGAAGGAACCATAGAAAAGCACCTCAGATTTTTCCTCGTTGCATTTCAACTGGGCCTGCGTTAGCCAGCGAAATACAGAGGACAAACACAGATGAATTGCCGACGTATCCAGATTATCGTCTGGCCAGGTGAACAGCAGTTGGGTATCATCTGCATACCCTATGATCTTAGCCCCAAACTGTTCTGCCAAATAAACCAGGGGGGTAATATAGACATTGAACAGTAAGGGGCTAAGAGTGGACCCCTGCGGGACCCCTGTAAGCAGTGGTTTAGGCTCAGAGGCGTGAGGAGGCATCCAGACCTGCTGGGTCCTATCAGATAGAAAAGAGGACAGCCAGTCTAACACAACCCCCCCAATGCCAATGGCCGACAGCCGGCGAAGGAGGAGCTCATAAGGGACGGTAACGAACGCGGCAGAGAGGTCCAGTAAAATTAGGACCGCTCTGCCGCCTCCGTCTAGGCAGTCCCGAATTGCCTCAGTCATCTCCACCAGCGCCGTCTCAGTGCAGTATGCGGCCCTGAAGCCTGATTGAGCAGGGTGGAGGGCATTGGAGGCTTCAACAAAGCTCTCCAGTTGTTGAAGAACTACCTTCTCACAAATTTTAGTGAGTGCCGGTAAAAGGGAAATGGGCCGGTAGTTGCCGGGAACCGACGCATCCAGTCCTGGTTTTTTCAGAAGTGGTAGCAGTTTGGCCTGTTTCCAAACTGAGGGCACCTCGCCGGCGGCCAGGGAAAGATTAACTATCTGCGTGATCTCAGCGCAGACTGTTTCCGCCACTTCCGAAAGCACCCGGGCCGGACACGGATCGGCTGGAGAGCCAGACTTCAGAGACTGGAGGAGAGGGAGAACAGTACACTCCGCAATTTGCGCGAAGTTCGTAAGCTGCTGTCCCGGACATGGACATAGTGAAGGACCCAAGTCAGCTGTTAGGCAGTCGGCGGGAAGAGCCGCTAGAAGGTCCTGCTGAATCCTCGCTATTTTAGTAATAAAAAAGGTGGACAACTCCTCGCACCATCGCGCAGAAGACGGGAGGGAAACAGCATCAGCAACAGGTGACACAAAGCTTTTAACAATAGCAAAGATCTCTCTGCTATTGTTGTCCGCCCTGGCGATGCGCCCTGCATAGTAGTTCCCCTTAGCTACCTTAATGGCTGCATAATAGTCTTTCTGGGCGAGCCGTAGAGTGGATTTAGCCTCAGAGCTATATCCACATCTCCACGCTCGTTCTAGTTTTTTGCACCCCAGTTTCACCTCTCTCAGTTCAGGGGAGAACCAGGGTTGGGAGGGAGAGCGCCTGGCTCTAGTCAGCATGGTTTGCTTAGTGGAGGCAGTAGCCGCCTGCCAAACCCACTCGTTAAACTCGCGAACCGCAACGTCCAGAAGCGTCTTAAGTTTTGGGCGGGTTCTGGACAAAGCCTGTCTAAACGCGGGCAAGTTAATCTTTTGAGGATGACAGATGGGAGGTGGGAGGCTGGGTTCTGCCATTTCCCACGTAAACCTGACCAGATCGTGGTCGGACCAGGTTGTTTTTTCAACAATCACGGACTGAATGGGGAAGTTGGAGCAAACCAAATCGAGCAGATGACCACCCGCATGCGTCGGGGCAGTCACCCATTGTTTGAGCTGAGCAAGCTCGAGGATTTCACCAACTCTGCGGGCTTCAGGGGAATCAGGAACATCCATATGAATATTTAGGTCGCCGACCAGCAAAAACTTGGGGAAGCCTAAGGCCCGCGGCACTATATATTCTTCTAGGGAGTCCAGAAAATGATTAGCCTGGCCCGGGGGCCTATAGATCAGAGATCCACCTAAGATGAAATGGGGGGAATTTTTAATAGAAAAGTGAAGAACCTCACCCCCTACATCCACAATCGGAGGCTCAGAGGCGAAGCTCCACCCATCCCTAAAAACAACTGCTAATCCACCCCCTCTGCCCAGGGGTTGGTCTACCCTAGCTATCTTAAAACCCCTGGGGACAGCAAGTTCCACACTGGGAGCGGAAGTACTGGTCATCCACGTCTCCGTGAGGAAAAGTACCTCCAACTGGCCGTCCACCAGTAGTTCATAAACATCAGCGGCATGCCTCACCGCAGATCTAGCATTAATCAATCCCGCCCTAATGTTGGTGACCGTGGCGTTATTGACAAAGGTAGGGGGAGGGAGGGTTGGGGGTGAAAACCACAGTTGGGGCATTTGGGCAGAACACAGTCTGGAACCGCACGTTGGCAAGGCAAACCCTTGACGGGGGGAGCAAGTCTCCAAAGATCGTTGCGTGAGTACTTGCGTTTCTCTAACATGGCCATCCCCAAAGGTCGCAGAGCAGAGTGGCTGGCCCTGGGCCCGTCCGGGGCACGGACGGGCACAGACGGGCCCTCCTTTGGCGCTCCTTCGGTGCGCAGACGGCGCGCCCGCTGCGCGCGACCGCTGCGCGCCCTGTGGGGGACCATTATTTAACACCCAAGCCCCTCCCCAAGCTGGACCGCTACCTCCCGACCAGCCAGGGACCGGGCCTCACTCAAGATGGCGCCGCCCGACCTGGCCCTCCACTACAATCGGCACAGAGCAGCCGCGGTGGAACAGGGCACAGGGGAACCGGGAAAACAGTGCAGGAATTAAAAGCGGGTGCAATTTAATTAAAAATACATACAACACAATTAGTAAATTCAATTGAGTGTAAAAGAGCAAATTAAGTTTTTTAAAATAGCGCTACAGCTACAGTGCAGAAAAGCGAGTGGGCAGAAGAGTCAATCTCGCAGTCTGCCCGTCTTTCTCCAGCAGCGTTTCAAAGTGCTGCCACCACAATGATCAGCCACGAGGGTCAGGAGAGCAAAGGATCTATTTAACACCCAAGCCCCTCCCCGAGCTGGACCGCTACCTCCCGACCAGCCAGGGACCGGGCCTCACTCAAGATGGCGCCGCCCGACCTGGCCCTCCACTACAATCGGCACAGAGCAGCCGCGGTGGAACAGGGTACAGGGGAACCGGGAAAACAGTGCAGGAACTAAAAGCGGGTGCAATTTAATTAAAAATACATACAACACAATTAGTAAATTCAATTGAGTGTAAAAGAGCAAATTAAGTTTTTTAAAATAGCGCTACAGCTACAGTGCAGAAAAGCGAGTGGGCAGAAGAGTCAATCTCGCAGTCTGCCCGTCTTTCTCCAGCAGCGTTTCAAAGTGCTGCCACCACAATGATCAGCCACGAGGGTCAGGAGAGCAAAGGATCTATTTAACACCCAAGCCCCTCCCCGAGCTGGACCGCTACCTCCCGACCAGCCAGGGACCGGGCCTCACTCAAGATGGCGCCCCCCGACCTGGCCCTTCACTACAATCGGCACAGAGCAGCCGCGGTGGAACAGGGCACAGGGGAACCGGGAAAACAGTGCAGGAATTAAAAGCGGGTGCAATTTAATTAAAAATACATACAACACAATTAGTAAATTCAATTGAGTGTAAAAGAGCAAATTAAGTTTTTTAAAATAGCGCTACAGCTACAGTGCAGAAAAGCGAGTGGGCAGAAGAGTCAATCTCGCAGTCTGCCCGTCTTTCTCCAGCAGCGTTTCAAAGTGCTGCCACCACAATGAACAGCCACGAGGGTCCGGAGAGCAAAGGATCTATTTAACACCCAAGCCCCTCCCCGAGCTGGACCGCTACCTCCCGACCAGCCAGGGACCGGGCCTCACTCAAGATGGCGCCGCCCGACCTGGCCCTCCACTACAATCGGCACAGAGCAGCCGCGGTGGAACAGGGCACAGGGGAACCGGGAAAACAGTGCAGGAATTAAAAGCGGGTGCAATTTAATTAAAAATACATACAACACAATTAGTAAATTCAATTGAGTGTAAAAGAGCTAATTAATTTTTTTAAAATAGCGCTACAGCTACAGTGCAGAAAAGCGAGTGGGCAGAAGAGTCAATCTCACAGTCTGCCCGTCTTTCTCCAGCAGCGTTTCAAAGTGCTGCCACCACAATGATCAGACAGTATGTCCCCGCAGTATTTTATGCTTAATTGTGTACTCTTGCAATCTCTGAATTCATTCTGGCTCCAATGGTGTAGTTACTCATTATAAGACTGTACACAATAATGTGAATCACACACTATGTGTGGGGAATACAGGATCTGCATTATCACATGGCTGAAGTTAAGCTTTCAGTTCAGCCAGCTATGCAGTGCAATCACCTAGTGACTGAGTTTATCTTTTAAGGTTTGTAATACTCCACTCCTCATTTTACCCTTAAACACTGCACAAGTGGCTGATTATTGATGTTTTGTTCCAAATGCCGGCTGGTCAGAACCATCAAATTATGAAAACATACTGATCTAGAGGCATTATTTCACTGGGCAGAGGATATTCATGTTTATATTGGAGGTATGCTTGTGCTTGCAATGTAGAGTCAAAGACATAATCTACATCTGTTGCTGTTAGTGAATTGGCCCACTGTATCAATTTTGGATGTAGAGCTATCACATTGGGAAAGGGGCCTTTGTGACAAACCTTTAAGTCTGGAATTGGGTCACAACAATTATTTGCTTTCCCTGAGACAATTCTCTTACTTTCACTACATGAGTCTGTACTGCCATCAGTATCTATTCTTTTGATGTAAAACTCATTTCTGCATTTGTGTGTAGGTGCGATTTATATACTGTGGCACCCCCATTGAATATAACGTATGTGTAACCTGAGGTTCCAGCAATTACACTGATCACCAAATTTGTTGTGTTAACAGGTGTGAGCAAGTATTTTTGATTCTAGAATGATTAAAAGAAGGAATCGGAATAGGGTAATCAGTCTTACTAGATTGGTAAAGAAGATGAACAATTCCGCTATTGAATTTTAACATTGTTTATAAGTGTACATGTATAATCAAATCTATACCGCTCCCTAGCGCCTTCTAACCTAGTGGTCTTAGGGGATGCAAATCTGCCGGAATACCCTTGGGTGATCAAACTCCCCAGTTACCTGTGGGTATATGTTATCCTGGAGCTCGTTCTTGTGTAGAGCAGGCCATCACCCTTCTCAGTAAGGTAAACAGGATTCAACTAGGCTGAAATTCCAGCATGGGGAGACCCCAACAGTGACAGCAACATGCTCCTCTGTCTTAATATAGGATTGGTATCATTCATATAATAAACGTCACCCATGTTGCCATACGGGAGCCCCTGTCAGGCCATCATTATTGATTCTACCAATGGAGTGCTGTCATCGAGCGGACAACAACAAGCATCAACATTTTACACAGTGAACTCAAGCTTGGTACAGAATGTTCAAGCCCCTGATAATATGCCTACGAAGTGTAAATGTCAGCAGATCCATTTCAGAGAATATTATCCTGTATGTGTGCTCATGCAAATGTGTATCAGGAGTCAACGTTTGAGAAAGATGTCAACTTTAAACATGAATGTATAAACTGGTAGTGTTCCCTGTCGGAGGCCTACATAACCACATTACAAATTCTGCTGTTTGGCAGTGGATACTATCTAACCTGCTCCTCCCCTTTTAACCCTTCTATTCTGCAATCAGTTAAGCTCCTTTTAACTTGATCTCTGCCTTCTCCAATGCATTGTAGAAGGCCAACTATCATTACCTTATGGCTTTCGCTCTCTTTTTCAGGCTGGACTATCAAACTTTAGCTTGGACTGGTAAATTGTAATACACCTGTTTACAGACCTGAAGTTGTTTCTTTAGTTCTTCGATTTTTATGTAATACTAAATGTTTACTGTTAAATGGAAGGTACCAACATACTTTACAATGCATGAGCACTAAAACTGATAAACAAATCATTGTGAAAAAATTGCAGACAAGGTAAATTCAGCCTGATGAACATTGAGGCCAACCCTGTTGCTGGTGGGGGCAGGACTGCAAACTCCATATTTCCTCTCATCAGCAGGCCACCCATGCAGTTTCTTTGCACCAAGAGGCACTGATAAAGTCCAGCTGGGCTTCCGCTGATTGGGAGATAAACCCTGTTGCCAGCGGGTGCAGGACTGCAAACCCCAGATTCCCTCGTGGCAGGAGGCTGACCCACGCAGTTACTTTGCACCTGGAGCTGCTGATAAATTCCAGCTGGGCTCCTGCTGTACGGGACGTGCCAAGGGGTGTCCAGTCTGCGCATCCGTCCATGGCTACACGAGGCTGGGATGGGCCCACATTCTAAACCCTTGTATATAGTACCTTTACATCAGGGAAACTCAGGAAGCTGAAGTCAGGCCATCAAGCCAGCTGCTCCAGAAATTGAACGACTCAGAGGTACTGTTTTTTTCTCTCACCATCTAGTTTTAACAGTGGCTCTTTGTCCCCTCGACCCCAGAGCTGTGGGTAATTAGACTATGGGTACGTAATAAGTGGGAGATAGAGGCTCTGTCTCAAACCCTCTAACAAAACCCACATCAGTGGACGGGATGCTGGAATGAGCCATCAGCGTCATCAGCAATGAAATTACCCTAACAGAGATGAGGCTTTCTTTAAACCCACGTGGTGATAGTGTAGATACTCCGGACATTTGAATCGCTACCTTCTGGATATGTCCCCTGATCCTCCTTCAAATGGTTCTCTTTCTCGACCTATTCAAGGTCCAACTGTAAACTGTGAGGGTATTATTCCTAGACACCACCACTCCTTCCATGGTGTCAAGCAACAAAGCTGCCCATCAAAAACCACCAAAAGAATCCAAACCTGGCAAGGGACGCAAGCAGACAGTCAGCCCTCTCCCATCCTTCTATGACACCCCACAAGAGCCTGAGACTGCAGCAGCGAACAGTGCAGGAAAGTGCGGTCGGGCCGGTTTGAGATGGGGAAATCAACAGATGGCAGAATTTGGAAAATTAAATAAATCCTATTCAATCATCTGTCGACATTCCCCCTTCTCACCCCGCCACACTTACCTGCACCGGCGGCTGCTGTGAGACTGCATCAATATGAAGCTCAAAGCCTCTACCACTACCATCACAGCAAGAAAAGAACTAGATCACCAAGTCCATTAATTAACTTTTATCTAATCATCTAGAGACTTTCTCAGAGAAGCTATAAGCAATGCTTAGCACAGTACTTTATCCTCTGCTTTCATGCTTGGATGTCATAGATCCCAATTTGGGCTCTTTTTCATCTGGCAGTGGTCATTCATCATCCCAACCAGGTAGCATCAATATCAACTCGGGTAGGCAGGACACTCTATCCAAAGCACATGTTGTACACCCGGCAGAATGCTGCCCATCAATTTACCCACTTTCTGTTCCATGTAACCTATCATTTCCTCCAGACTAATTGAGTAAAAAAGATATATTGATCAAGCAAAATGTAGATCACTTGATGCAGGAAGGTACGATCTGCATGGTTACCCCCACGTTTTGCCTTGTGCTGTGATGGTTTCTGACTAGTCTGACTGGGATCCTGCTAATCAGGACACAAGTGTCTGTGCTTTCTCCCCTAAATTGGTTAGGTAAGTACTTAGGTACATCCCAGATTGGACACTGGTGTAACCTTATCAGTCCCTAGTTAATGGTACTAAGGTACAGAGGGCATAGGTATACCAGGGGTCCCCCATGGGCTGAAGCATGTATTATGCGACCCATGAGAGTCGTCTCAATTTGTAATTTGCAATGTGCAATTGCAGGCTATGTAAATTGGTGCTAACACCACTAACGAAAGATATGGGTTTACCTCTATCTAACGTCACTGCACTTAAAACCTATAAGTCACCCCTAAGACTGAATGTAGGGAGCTCGGTTCTAAGTGTCAGGGTGCCCCTGCAGGAGCAGGACAACCCTACAGTCTTCAGAGCTCATTGTCATGGGTTGTAAGTGAGACAGCCATATAAGATATAAAGGGGCATCGGGTCATTACGCGATGACCATCTCAAAATTGGCTGTAACGAATCATATATTTGGTATCAAACATGTTGGAATCATACCCCCCACCGTTAACAGTGTGGGAGGTATGATTCCATGCACCGTAAAGCTCTTTTGGGAGGCCCTCAGTGCTCCAGATACCAGTCTTCAAGACCCGGATAGCAAGCTAGGGCTGCTGCCTGCCAGAGACACATTTCTGCCCCCCTGCTGCTGAGCCAAGCTCAGGCAGGGTAAGGCACAGCAACAGGTATCCTGTCACAAGGAGGTGTGACCACCTATCAGACAAGGTTTAGTGTCTTGAGGCACCTTGGGTGTGCTTGCCGATGCCACGTTGTCTGTGTGCAGAGCACACTTGGCGCCCTCCATGTGCATAGTCCAGTACAAACCAGTTCAGGGAGCCATTGGTTCATGCCCGGGCACAAAACTAGACAAAGGACAAGGGAGTATCCTCCCCTTGTCCTTAGGGAGGGGCTCCTAAATCATCCCAACCATTTCCTTAGGGTATTTAAGGTCTTACCTGTGGGTGGGGCCCTAAATTCGTCGTGGGACAAGATTCATTTCAGGCAATACTTTTCTTCAACCAAAAAGGTCCCTGGGCTTCGCTCTGGGCATTAAGACTGCAACCAAAAAGGCTCCTGCTGCTCCTGATTTCCACATCTTGCTTGTTTGATGCAATGGCCATGCCTGCACACCATACAGGAACCTTCCAAGGCCTATGGGCATCCAAGACACCCGAAGGAATCTCCCTTGAAGTGAAGGAGTGTCAACCCTGCATCTGCAGGCACTGCAACTAAGCTGACTGGTCTGCTGACCCTGGGCTCCCGCAGACTCCGAAAGGCTCAGCAACACAGGTGATGGTTCTTCACATGCCTCAAGGCCTGCCCTATCCTCTCACCAGGTTTGAGGCCAGTATCCCTCAGCAGAGCTGCAGGAAACGAACCCCTGTTCACTGTGTCAACTTCCAGTTGCAGAGTCTTGATGGCTTCCTTACGCCACGATTTTCAGGCTTCAAGTAGCCCCAACATCAAGCATCTCCAGTCCCCTCTGCTTGCAGGTTCTTCACATCTTGAATCCACCTTTGGGATTCACCTTCTCCGGCAGCAGCATCTTTCCGAAGTCCTGAATTGAGTTTAATGCCAGTTTTGGATGCCATTTCACAACTATGCACCCGGCTTCCCTGGTGCAGGTATCCTGATTCCTAAGGTATTCACGGGCAAGATGGCTCCCCAACCTTTTGTCTTCCACTGGGTTTCTTCAGGGTCCACTGGGAAGAGTCCTTCTTCTTTAAAATTTCAATAGCGAATTACCCATTGACTTGTGTTCCCAGTCTGCACACGGCCTCCGTGGGGTTCCTGGTTACTTACATTGGGTGTTTCGTTGGGTCCTTGGCGCTTCTATGTCTTTTGGGAATAGTCTTGACTTGAGCCGTGGATCGCATACCACTATTTTTAATACATGGTTTGGTCTCCCCTTGGTGACCACTGTGTATTACGTGTATTACATCCATGTCTATCCTTTCCCTATGTATATAGAGTAATCACTAGTATATGCAGTAGACCTTTATACCATCTTAGAGTATATCCACGTGTATCGCCTCCTCGTGTGACTTTACATCTTGTACATTTGCAAATTTTTTTCCGTGTGTATCCAGTCCTTTCCCTTCCCTATGTATATAGAGATAGCTCTAATCACTAGTATATGCTGTAGACCGTTGTGCTCTCCACCATTCCTATGTGACCCTTAGAGTATATCCAGTCATATCCCTTCCCTATGTATATAGAGATAACTCTAACGACTAGTCCCCTATGTGACTGTTAGAGTATATCCATGTGTATCCCCTCCCTATGTTGATAGAGATATTACTAGTATAGGCCTAGAATATATCCATTTGTATCTCCTCCTTGTGTGATTCTATCTCTTGTACATTTGCAATTTTTTTCTCTGTTTGTACCTTTTTGTAACGCATATAATCCTAAGTTTTTTATAACGCATGTAATCCTAAATCCGTATGTTTTCAACTGGTTCTTATGTAAGTCAAAATTTTGCAAATCTGTTTTTCCGATTGTAACCATCAGTCCTTATGGTTGAAACTGGGTCCTATGTAAAGCGCTCTGACACCTTCGGGTAAAGTTCGCGCTATATAAAATCGCATAAATAAATAAAATAAATAAATAAATATTTACCTGTTTATATTGCAAAGTATTGTGTGTATTGTGTATATATACGGGTAGGAGATATCTGTATGTGTTAGTGAGTGTCGTATAATAAATACATATTTTTATAAATACACTGTGCGGTTCTTTTTCACTTAATCTATACCTATAAGATTATTGCATGGTAAAACAAGCTGCCTTACACTCCTTCTGGACTAAGCCTGAAGGCTGCTCTCCGCAATTACCAGTTAGAGAGCTTTCTAAGTTTGTCTAAGACCACTAAAATCACCATAAGTGTTGTCTGGATTGCAAGATGCAAGTTGCCCACTTACGTAAGTTTACACCATATACCCAGCATGCTTTTCACACTCGCCTACCTCACTTCTCAGATTTCCATATCCCGTGAAGGGAGCAGAGGGTAAAGTTTTTTCAGTGCAGCCACTTGTTAAACTTACGGTTATTAATCTCACTCCAGCCGCTTGCCCACATGTGGCTGTTTTGTTGGACGTACCTTGGTTAAGAAATAACCAGCATGAAATGTATGCCAAACTTTTTAACAAAGCCCTAGATTGGCTGGTTTGCCACAGAAGCATGCCTTTCTTCCACACAAGAGAAATCTTGCACATAAGGAGATGCGCATGGATAGGGCCAAACTTCCCAGAACTCCATGGAGATTGTATTGTGGTGAATTTTCAGATGCCCAAATTTGGTGCATTATTTGCTTTTTAACACTAGTCATAGTAATATAGCAAGCAGTTCCATTACTCTGGTTCCGCTTGGCTATTTTTATAGACCAAAGTAGAGAGGGAGGCAGAGGTTGAGGCTAGGTTTATCCTCCTGAGAGTTGCGTAGTTAGACAGAAATTGAGTAGATCAAAGAAAATATGCATGCCAAGGGATTACTACAAATTCTTGCTGTATCCTATCTAATTCTCTACGGGCAGGTTTTCTTCTATATACTCGATTTTTGTCTAACTATTTTTATAGGCCTCCTCCTCTCTTATGGCAGCATTCATGTAACCTTCCACTTGACAATGGACTGAGTGCATTGAGCACACGTTCTTTTATTTATCATGGGTCTGATAAACTGTGCTAAATTAATTCTAATCCCCTAGGCATAGCCAGCACACCTTCCGTTATCGCTTCCGCCAGTGCTCAGGCCACATTGCACACAATGGGTTCCCCATTCTCTATACCTACAACCCACAGGCTTGACCCACCTTTTGATCTGGACTGACATGGGGGCAAAAAAGCCCTTACAACATCTGCTGTCCCCCTATTACATTTCCGGCTGATAAGTCAAAATAAATACCTATTGTTTTTACTGCTACAGAGCCACCAGCAAATACTTCTCACCCTCTTACTACACAGTACAGTGCTCTTTCTATACTTAGCTGGAATGCTGTAGGCCCTATGGGGTAGATTACCAATAGCAAATGGCGAGTGTTTGTGTCAAAGTATGACATAAGTGCATTACAAAAAACTTGGCTTACCGCCATACTACATTTTGTTGGTTATGCCTGGTACTCCTCCCATGCTATTCGTTCAACTTAGGCTGGGCTATGTGTCAGCTAGCTATTTGGGTCAGTATAAGCCTCCAAGTAGAGGTACCACAGGTCAACTCTGGGTCACCCTTCTTTTTAGTGCTAATAATTTGCATCCTCAAGACAAGTAGAGCTTTTTATCTGATAAATATTTATAATAATACCTTCACTGATGCCATTTGTTCACATTTTATTTGTTTGTTTAATTGTCTATCTGATATACAAACTAAGTCTGAAAAAAGTCACCTGCAATGACACTTTTTTTATTTGTGGTGATTTAGTGCTAAGTTAAGTGGGGGTTCATGGATCCAAGACAACAGTATACATTGGCACATAACCACTCAGGATGCAAGGGGGGAAGAGCTTCATAAGTACCTTACTGCTCATGGCCCGGTTGACCTACTTGAGACACTAGGAGGTGCTAATAGCACAGCCCTATTTTTTAGAGGATGAGGAAGCCTCACTAATTGATTATATGTTTGTAAGGTCAAACTTTAAACCTTGGGTCTATAAATGTGACATCTCACCTACAGAGTGGGTAGACCATAATGCTCTGAGCTGCTTTTACTGACCAAGGGCCTCACATGGAATAGCAACTTAGTATCCATCTGACAACGCTATTCAGATGGTTCAGAGGTCTAGCACCTAAAAAAACCCATAGACTCATTGTCAGTTCTTCTCAAATCACACTTAAGTGTATTTCTCAATTGCTTAGCTGAAAATGGACAAGAGCCCATTGCCCTGCATTACCCTAGGTTAATTGGTATAATCAGAGAGTCTATGTTCAAACCAATCCAGGCATGCAATATGAACTCCAGATGGTTTCATGGGCTCAAATTGAAAGGTGAGGAATGCCCTTATTGCATGGTTTAGGGATAGGAGCACCTTTCCATTTACTGTAAGTTCTTTGTGAATCAGCTTACTCTGTCGGCATGCAGGCGTCCAGTCATTTAATGTGGCTGTACATAATTCTAGAATAGTGTATATAACACTTCAGTTGTCATCCAAATGTGAAAACAAATGTATACACTGTAGTCCCAGATCACTGTAAACATTTGACAGTTAGTACTGACTTGTGAAATAAAGTTGCATTATCTATGAAATACAGAGAGTAGAAAATTGCGCTCTCAAACAGGAAGAGGAACCTTCATAAGTGTGATTGGGAGCAGCTAGAAATTGCAGCCCCGGGGAAGGACAGTAAATCCTTTTGGGATTTAGTAAAATGTATTAGGTCTAGAAATTCCCTCACTCTCCATCTCTGCAAAACAATGATTTAGTCTCAGATTGGGATACTCAATTCGCTTCCATCAATTCTATTGAGGAAGATCCTAGTACGCTAACAGTCTTATGCAATAGATTACAGAATTCCTCACCCTTTTAAATACTCAGGAAGTAGAAACAGTCATCCAACACGGCAAGGGTGGTAAAGCGAACGGCCCAGGTGGGGAGCCTATGGATCTGTTGAAATCCATGCCTGAGATTTGGGGTCCAGTTATTACCAACACATTTAATTCTTGCTTAACAACTCATATACCCACTGCCTAGCTACCGGAACAGTTGTGCCAATATTAAAAAGGGTGACTGTATGTGCCCGAAGCACTATCGTCCCATCTCACTCATCGACAGCATGATTAAATTTATTGACAGAATTATTTACGACTGTTTAGTTAAATGGGCAGGGGATAAGGACATTATTTTCACTTTTTAATTTCTTTTCCATTCAAACTTAGGCACCAACGAGCAGTGTCTGAACCTGGCTTTGACAATTTCTAAGTACACTGACGCAAGACGCTATCCCATCTATCTTGCTTTCATGGATCTGTCTACCACCTTTGATTCAGTGAACAGAACCAAGCTATGGTTAATGTTGCAGGATCAAGGAGTGGATCCTCCACTGGTAAACCTTTTATATCCATTGTCGATAACTTTTGTTACCTAGGACTACGTTGTAGCTCGTCAGGGTCTTGGAATCCCCAACTTGTTTAGGTTAGTGTGGTATTCTGTCTTATGTCACTAATATAATAGTAATAGGTCACATAGAATGTTGTGGGGTAGAGGGGAGAAGGAGAGAAGAGTTCGGGGAGATTGTTTGTGTCTCTCATTCGTGGTTGTCAAGCTGTTCTCCATATGAATAAATCCTCATTTGAAACCTACTTCCTCGCAAGCTTCTTACTACACAATAATTGGCGACGTTTGGGAACTGGATTTTCAATTCGGAGACAGCGTTCACCTATTCGTATTGCTATTTTAGATGAGGATCATCAAAGACTTTCAACTATATTCGTTACACAACTACAATATTCAACTTGAAAAGTTATAATTACTGCTTGGTAATGTACTTTCCAATTTATAATTGCATGTGTAATTTCTTTAACCTAGCGCTTTTGAACTTTTATACGCTGACGGTTTAAGAATTCACCCATATATAGATAAATATTTTTCTCCGCAATTTTTATTACCTTATGCAGTATAACTATTGGTGTATGATCACTTCGGCTGCCAAAGATTTATTAATTTTGGATTCCTCACATTTTTGTTTGGCTGTTATCGCCTGCATCCATCGAGCGGTAGGGAATGCGTTGTTAATTACATTCTTTGAATTCCAGCGCGAGTCTCTGCTTTTGCCCAAACTCCACTCGTGCGCAAGAACTTTCAGCATCTCAGTTCCTCTTTCCTGCTAGTTCCGAAAAGCATTCTGGGAGTGCCGAACTTCAACCTCACGTTACGCAAAGACGTCTAATACGTGCCTCCATTTTGGAAATTTCACTCGTCTATTTTAAACTGAGCTATTTCGGAACACTTCACACAGAAGTTGTTCAACAATCATAGTGAATTTTCGTTTCACTATTGGAATATCAATCTAATTCAGAATTTATATTGCAGGTAACTCATTTTTCTACCATTTTGTCAGTGGCATTACTTGATATTTTTGTCTGCTGTGCAAGGTACTATTTGTTTTGTATTCTTGATTTAACTTATTGTTTGCTTATTTTCCTTATTATTTAACACAATGTCCAATATTGCTGCACCTCCACATTTTTTGCAAGTAGCAGGGGATCCAAACATTGAATGGGATTTATGGTATCCAATGTTTATTACTTACGTTGAAGTGCTAGAGAAAGATGTTTGTTAAGCGAAAAGGAAACTTACATTACTCAGACATTGTTTAGGAGGCGCAGGCATTAAATAGTTTGATAATTCACTCCGACTCCCTCCTGCTATCCTGCCCACGTTTCAAACTGGCAACAAAAGGAGGTAGAGCTTTCTCAGTCCAAGCTCCTACCATCTGGAACAAGCTACCGGAGGCGCTCCGTAGAGAAGCCAACCTCCTCCGTTTTAGGAAAACCTTGAAAACTCTACTTTTTAAGGATGCGTTTAGATCTCCATAGTCTATGTTATCACTTCTCTATCCTCATTCCGTCTTTGTTGCTGTACTTTGTCAGTAGCGCTTTGAGACCTGTCGGTGAGTTGGCGCGATACAAATCCCAGTTACAAATTTACCTCCTATTGAAGATGTTGGAGATATGGATGTCTTTGATAAAGGTACTAAGCAAATGAAAGTTCATTTTGGAAGGAAAATAAACACAGTTATAGAAAGATTTAAATTCCACGTGCCCAAAAAGTAGAAGAATTTATTGAACACTATGTTTCAGCATTGCGTTCTTTAGCCTGTTCATGCGCTTTTGAAACTATTTCCTATGACCAAGTCCTCAGAGACCAAATAATGATGAAGACCAAAAGTAAATAAATTCAAGAAAGACTTTGGTTGGGCACAGAATCTTCACTTAGTGCGGTCATCAATTGAGCAATCTCTTCGTATCTGAAAATAGGAATCAATCTTCCAAGGCTCAAAACTCTGAACCTGAAGTTTCGGTTGTTAAAAACCAAACAAGCTCTAATACTAAAGGTTTTATAAAAAAAAAGACTATCAAGAATACTAATGACAACAATGGTTTTTTCAGGAAAAACACTATTGTGTGTTATAGATGCTGCAGTTTCAACCATATTGCAAACTACAAAGGTTGTCCTACATGGGACAAAGTGTGTATCAAATGTAAGCAAAAGGGACATTTCAGAAATGTATGTTGTTCTATTCAGAAAGATAACTACATATCTCAAGAGGAAGAAGAAGTTCTTCATAGTCTAAATTGCAAACTTTCAGTGAATGAAACTGAACATGAAAAGTTTCCCTCATGTATCACTATGATTGACGACAAACCAGTCCAGTTAATGGTTGATTCTTGTTCATGGTACAGCATTATTGGCAACAAATTATTCAAAGATTTATGGGGTGATAGGAAATTGTAATTTCCAGACATTTAACCTAGAGGTTATTCAGGTCACAAAATTGACCTTGAAGGTTTTTTTTGGGGCAAAAAATTGAATTCAAAGATAGAAATATTAATGGAAAAGTCTACGTACCTACCAAGGGTGTTTCTATTCTTGGTTGGCCACGTCAACAAGAATTAGGAATTAAACTTGATCCTACTGCTTCTCCTCCTGTATGTGTGGTGAGTCACAATAGTGAAATGCCACAGGTTAGTTCTAATTTGAATATCATTCCTCCTGAAACTGTCAAAAATAGTAATACCAATGAGATGTTTGTTGAGGGAATAAAAATGAAATATCCCAAAGATTTCGAGAATGGATTGGGAAAATATACTCATTTCAAACATAAAATTATTTTAAATGATAAAGCCATTCCTGATAGAGTTAGGAATGTTCCTTTGGCCTAAGAAATTAAACTTAAAGACATGTTAAATGATTTGGTTCCGAAAAAATAATAGAACCTATCGAATCATCTCCATGGGTTTCTCCCATAGTTTTATCTCTTAAGGGAACAGGGGATCTTCGGTTGTTTGTGGATCTCTGCAGTCTTAACAAAGAAATTTGTATAGACAATCTCCCCCTTCCTAATATTCATGAACTAATCTCCACTTTGTCTGGTGCCACTGTTTTTTCCACTATCGATATAGCTAGTGCTTATTTTCAGGTAGAGCTGCATGATGATTCCAAGAAACTGACTGCGTTTGTAACTCCGGAAGGTATGTTTCAGTTCTTACGCATGCCTTTCGGATTGGCAAGTGCAGCTTCAGTTTTTTAATGCTTAATAAATAGTTGTTGGAAAATTGTAAGGGAGCTTTAGAATTTCAAGACGACATCTTGATCTTTGGAAATGACTCTGAGGAACTTGACAGGAACCTACATTCTGTTTTACATAACATTCAAATGAAAGGTTTAACATTGAAGTTCTCAAAGTGCAAATTTAGGCAGAATAAGGTGGAATATTTAGGTCATGAAATTTCCAAAGAAGGAATCAAACCAAAAATTAACCATGTACAAAGTATCACAAATGCACCTATTCCTTCTTACAAGGAATAATTATTGTCAATTTTGGGTCTTACGGAATTTTATGGAAAATTTGTACAAAACTATTCCACTATTGTTCATCCTTCACGAATGCTTTTTTAACAAAATGTCAAATTCAGTTGGGGTAAGAATCAACAAGAATCCTTCAATATTCTCAAAAATAGAATTGTTGATGCACCATTTTTGAAACCATGTACAGTTGGCAAAGAATGTATAGTTTGTGTAGATGCCAGTAATGTAGGGTTGGGTGCTGTTCTAATGCAGAAAGACAAAGAAGGTGAATTTGTTGTATCTTATGCTTCCAGAACACTTTGCGATGCAGAGTTTAAATATTCTACCATCGAAAAGGAATTACTTGCTTGCGCCTACCACACAAGTGAGATACCATTTTTATCGGGAGACCTGGGGGAACGCTGGGTGGTAGGAAATTTGTGTGAGCCCGGTGATGCCACACTTTCCCACATGAAAATGTGTGAAAAATCTGATTTGTTCAGCTAAAATGTAGGTTTGCAAGGGTTTCTGGGTAAGGAAACATTGGGGGATCCACGCAAGCCATACCTCCTTGAAATGTGTGGATTCACACAGATTCCAGAACTTTCCACCATAGAAAAGTGGGGAAAAAACGCTAGGGCCCAAAATCCACAGGTAGGCATATTGCTAAAAACAAATATGTGCCTAGTCGGCTTTCTGCCACCCTGGGGGGGGATTTCGGGGGTGGGGTTGCCCCGATATGCCCCCAAGGGGGGCAGAAATTCTGTGGCTATTTTTACTTGGGGGCTGGGGGCATTGGTATGCCCATTCTGGGCAGCCCCCATCCTCACACATAAACAAGCATTGGAAATGCAATAGGTCTCGGATTATATCTTGTCTTATAGATGACATTTTTTTAATTTATGTTTTGTTTTTTAAAATAGCTAAATTAATAGCTTTGTCATTTACAATGCCAATAGTTATAACTTTCGCAAATGTGACACCTATAGCATTTGTAATGCAACATTTTTTGTATTTACGTGACTTAGATGTATTGATATTACAAATAACAATGGTTTTTGATTTTTTTAAATAATTAATACTTAAATAATTTATTTAATTTGTAATGGCAATAGCTTAAACTTTTGTAAATAACTTTTGTGAAGATTATGTTCAGTGTTTTTTATTGTGACGAAAATTCAAGAACAGAAGTGAAATATTAACATCTTTTTGTGATTTGTAATAAAGCTTGAAAACAGCTTGAAGCATTGAAAGAACATATTTGAACCAGTGATGCTGTGGTGGTGCTGAGTGATGCTGTTGTCGCGCTGAGTGATGCTGTGGTTGCGCTGAGTGATGCTGTGGTTGCGCTGTGGTGGTGCTGAATGGTGCTGTGGTGGTTCTGTGCTTGCGTTGAGTGATGCTGTGGTGGTGCTGAGTGATGCTGGGGTGGCACTGAGTGATGCTGGGGTGGCCCTGAGTGATAATGTGGTGGTGCTGAGTGATAATGTGGTGGTGCTGAGTGATGCTGGGGTAGCGCTGAGTGATCATGTGGTGATGCTGAGTGGTGCTGTGGTGGTGCTGAGTGATGCTGGGGTGATGCTGAGTGATGATGTGGTGATGGTGAGTGGTGCTGAGTGATGCTGGGGTGGTGCTGATTGATGCTGTGGTGTTGCTGAGTGATGCTGTTGTGGTGCTGAGTAGTGTTGTGGTGGTGCTGAGTGGTGCTGCGGTGGTTCTGTGGTGCGCTGAGTGGTGCTGTGGTGGTGCTGAGTGATGCTGTGGTGGTGCTGAGTGATGCTGTGGTGGTGCTGAGTGATGCTGTGGTGATGCTGAGTTGTGCTGTGGTGGTGCTGAGTGGTGCTGTGGTGGTGCTGAGTGATGCTGTGGTAGTGCTGAGTGATGCTGTGGTGGTGCTGAGTGGAAGATGAGGAGAGGGAGAAAAAGGAGAGCAGGGAGCGGGTAAAGAGAGGGAGAGAGGAGAGAGAGGGGGAGAGAGGACAGAGAGAGGGGGAGAGAGGAGAGAGAGGCGGAGACAGGGAGAGAGGAGAGGGAAGAGAGGGAAAGGGAGAGAGGGAGAAGGAAGTGAGGGGAAGGGAGAGAGGGAAAGGGAGAGAGGGTAGAGGGAGGGTAAGAAGAGAGGGGAGGACAAGAGCGAAGGACAGAGTGGAGAGAGAGGGGAGGGAGAGAGGGAGAGAGAGAGGAGAGCAGCAGAGGGGGAGATGGGGAGAGGGAGAAAAAGGAGAGCAGGGGAAGGTAAAGAGAGGGAGAGAGGAGAGAGAGGGGGAGAGAGGAGAGAGGAGAGAGAGAGGGAGGGGGTGAGAGGAGAGAGGAGAGAGAGAGGGAGAGGGTGAGAGAGGAGAGAGGAGAGAGGGAGAGGGAAGTGAGGGAAAGTGAGAGAGGTAGATGTAGAAAGGGAGAGTGAGAGAGTGAGGGGAGGGAGAGAGAGGGAGGACGATAGGGAAGGAGGGAGAGGAGAGGGAGTGGAGTGAGAGAGGGAGAGACAGAGGAGAGCAGGGAGAGGGATAGAGGAGGAAAGAGTGAGAACCATGTTATCGACTCCATCACCATGAAATACCAGGAAGGCACGTTTGGTTTAGGAGCTTGATGCATAATAAAAAAAAACAAGCAAATAAATGTAAGCACTCCTCATGGAAACGGGGAACCTTACAGGCTAGATTTTAATTGGGGTCAGGAACTGTGAATTAAGGGGATTCCGCCATGCACCATAACACTGTCGAAGTTGTGAATACAACGTAACTGGGTGTAGGCAGAGAAATTAGGTCAAACAAATGATATTCCGGAATACACTTCAGTCTTGAATCCGAAAATGTACCATGCAGGTAGTACACTGTAAATAAACATTTAGGATAATGCTAAGTTTGGCAGGCACATTTTTGCTGAGCAGCCGAGTGCTTTGCAGTGGCATGCTCAGTGTGAGGCAGTACAATTTACACAGCGACTACAACAAGCATTGGGGTGTATTAGTCAAACAAAGACGCAAGCACAGTGTGAGGGTGAGGGGGCAATGCAGGGGGGAGGATTACAAACGCCACGGGAGAGGGGAGCAATTGGAGTGCGACGGAAGCATCAGAGGGCTGGGAATGCGTGGGGGAAAGGGGCACAACACGGTGAAATGGAGCAAGCTAGCCACGCGCACATGCACGCAAGCTTGCAGCCATGGAAAACAGGGGTAGCAATTTGAAAAGCCCCTGTACAAAATGTCAAGCAAGCTCGACCTAAAAAGACCAATATGCTGCTTATATGGAGGGCTCTGGCTATCCAATCCGAGCATGCTGACCCGCATTTGTATTGGAATGCATGATTCTTACAGCCCTTTAAAACCTATCGTTTAGATGTTTGTTTAAAGGGACCTTTACCAATCAAGTTTGAAATAATGCAGTACACGTGGTACTTACAAGCTGACAAATGATATGGCCAGGCCTTTTGTACAATATGGTTTAATGCATATACAGTCGAAAAAGTATTGTAGACACTGTATTCAAGTTAAAATTACCTTTGTTTAAATGCACGCGCGTCACTGCATCCCCAGATGTTGATCCCAAATTATTTTTGGGCATGGCGTATGTTCAGCCCTCAGTTCCCTGCACAAGAGTAGCGGAAGAAAGGAATGCTGCACTGAACTTTCCATGATAGCTAGCCCTGCAGTGTGTTTAAGACATTAACAGGGTGTTCGTGTAACATATGATGCTCTGCTAAATTTTATATCGCGGCTGGCATTGCATTGTATGTGTGACGTTAACGTGACATGTAATACTGGTGAGCAATAGAAGGGAGCTGGTAAATGAATTATCAGTAATATGCTCCTGCTCCTAGATTCACCTAATGGGCAACGATACTGGATGCGTGAAGTTGTGGTGCGGTAATGAAATACCCATTCCCGACACTGATACAGCGTATGTGTAGCTGTAATATATAGTTATCAAAGAGGTGATGGTGCAATCGGAAAATGGCTGCAAAGAAGACGGCCTCATGCTTTGTTAATATAGCGCTTTTATAGCCAACAATAGACTCATTCATTACGGAGAAGAGGGGCTGCACGGCAATAAAAAACAAAAAACGTATGGGCCCGGCTGCTAATTTATTGTGTCGTATGTGTGACGTTAACGTGACATGTAATACTGGTGAGCAATAGAAGGGAGCTGGTAAATGAATTATCAGTAATATGCTCCTGCTCCTAGATTCACCTAATGAACAACGATACTGGATGCGTGAAGTCACGGTGCGGTAATGAAATACCCATTCCCGACACTGATACAGCGTATGTGTAGCTGTAATATATAGTTATCACAGAGGTGATGGTGCAATCGGAAAATGGCTGCGAGGAAGACGGCCTCATGCTTTGTTAATGTAACACTTTTATAGCCATCAATAGACTCATTCATTACGAAGAAGAGGGGCTGCGCCGCAAAAAAAAAAGTACAGGGCAGGCTGCTAAATTTTACATCGCGGCTGGCATTGCATCGTATGTGTGACGTTAACGTGACATGTAATACTGGTGAGCAATAGAAGGGAGCTAGTAAATGAATTATCAGTAATATGCTCCTGCTCCTAGATTCACCTAATGGGCAACAATACTGGATGCGTGAAGTCGTGGTGCGGTAATGAAATACCCATTCCCGACACTGATACAGCGTATGTGTAGCTGTAATATATAGTTATCACGGAGGTGATGGTGCAATCGGAAAATGGCTGCGAGGAAGATGGCCTCATGCTTTGTAAATATAGCGCTTTTATAGACAACAATAGACTCATTCATTACGGAGAAGAGGGGCTGCGCGGCAACAAAAGAAAAAAGTATTGGGCAGGCTGGTGGCTGAGAAGCGTCCGGGAAGCAGGAGGCGGGGAGCCAACCCTTTGATGTAGCTCACGGCCTGGCAGCCGTGAAAACAAGAAGCCATCAACACACGCGTTATCGTGACTGTGCACAAATTCAGCCCAGCCAAGTAAACAGAGTCAGACAAGTCATTTGGCGACATTGCTCGTTTAGCTATAGAAAGTATTTCAAACATGCACCATCTGCCTGTGTTAATGTTGCAGCCAATCAAACCCTAAACTCGCCATGAAGGTGGCTTTCATAAATGCACAAACTTAAAATTACGCTCACAGACACTGCTTGAAGCTGAATTCAACAGGCTCTGTGAAAGTCATTCTTTGAAGCTGAAACTCTTACCTCCGAAGTTAGCTTGAAAGTTGCAGTTAGCCATAATCAATTACAAAATGTAATCAAAATTGAAGAACGTGGGTGAAAATACGGCCGGCCGGCCGCTCAATGTTGTTTGGGAGGAGGGAGGGTGAAAGTGAAAGTACGGCCGGCCGGCCGTGGCAGTGAATAATTAGGGGAGGAGAGGCAGAGCGCACGCTGGGGGGAGCTTGTAAGAGGGAGGCTGGTGGCTTGGAAGTGCAGCGCACAGCTTCAAATGCCTGTGGGAGGGAGGCTGGTGACTTTGATGTGCACGCGCATTTTGCCAATGCGCTTGCGCATTAAGCTTGCTTTTGACGGGCACTGCATGGAATCGCCCGATAGTTAAACTCTGGATAAGCCCCTATATTCTAGCAAGCTCAATGCGCAAGCGCATTGACAGGCGAGACCTAAAAAGCCAGTGTAATTGTTGGCGACAAGTGGGCTTTTTGCCCCTTGGGAGGGCAGATTGGGGCCTACTGCCCCCATATTCCCTCCAGTGGGTAAAAAGGCTGTAATTGTTTCGGGTGGGGGCATTGGCGTGCCTTTTTTGGGCAGCCCCCACCCTAATAAAAATGTGCCCAAAAAAATCCCTGGTGTCTAGTGGTTTTTTGCACCCCCCCCCCCCCAGGGGGCGGCAGATTGGGGGCTAATGCCCCATCTGCCCCCCAGGGGGGCAGAAAGCCTACTAGATGCCAGGGATTTTTTGGAGCAAATTTTAATTAGGGTGGGGTTTGCCCAAAAAAGGGCATGCCAATGCCACCACCCTAATAAAAATTTGCCCAAAAACATCTCTGGTATCTAGTGGGCTTTTTGCCCCCCCCCCCAGGGGAGGGCATATTGGGGGCTACTGCCCCATCTGCCCCCAGGGGGGAGGAAGGCTGTAATTTTTGCGGGGGAGGGGGTGGGGGCATGGGCAAGACCGTTTTGGTCAGCCCCACCCAAATTCAAATTTGCCCAAAAACAATTCCTGGCATCTAGTGGGCTTTGTGCCCCCCCCGAGGGGCAAATAGGGGGGTAATGCCCCCATATACCCCCTAGGTGGGACAGAAAGTCAAATAGAAGCCAGGGAGTTTTTTGTGCAAATTTGAATTATGCCAATGCCACACCCTAATAAAAATGTGCCCAAAAAAATCCTTTGTGTCTACTGGCCTTCCTCCCCCCCCCCTGGAGGGGCAGATTGGGGGATAGTGGCCCATCTGCCCCCGGGGTGGGCAGGAAGGCTTTAATTTGTGTGGGGGGGGGGCTGGGGCATGGGCTTGCCTGTTTTGGACAGCCCATCCAAATTCAAATTTGCCCCAAAAAAATCCCTGGCGTCTAGTGGGCTTTTTGCCTCTCTCCCCGGTGGGGCAGATTGACGGGTAATGCCCCCATCTGCCTCCCAGGGGGGTCAGAAAGTCCACTAGATGCCAGGGAGTTTTTTGTGCAAGTTTTAATTAGGGTGGGATCTGCCAAAAATGGGCATGCCACCACCCTAATAAAAATTTGCCCAAAAACATCTCTGATTTCTAGTGGGCTTTCCCTCCCCCCCCCCCAGGGGAGGGCATACTGGGGGCTACTGCCCCATCTGCCCCCAGGGGGGAGGAAGGCTGTAATTTTTGCGGGGGAGGGGTGGGGGCATGGGCAAGACCGTTTTGGGCAGCCCCACCCAAATTCAAATTTGCCCAAAAACAATTCCTGGCATCTAGTGGGCTTTGTGCTCCCCCGAGGGGCAAATTGGGGGGTAATGCCCCCACCTGCCCCCTAGGTGGGGCAGAAAGTCCAATAGAAGCTAGGGAGTTTTTTGTGCAAAGTTTAATTATGCCAATGCCACACCCTAATAAAAAATTTCCCCAAAAAATCCTTGGTGTCTACTGGCCTTTTGCCCCCCCCCCGGGGGACAGATTGAGGGATAGTGCCCCATCTGCCCCCGGGGGTGAGCAGAAAGGCTGTAATTTGTGTGGGGGAGGGGGTGGGGCATGGGCTTGCCCGTTTTTTACAGCCCATCCAAATTCAAATTTGCACCAAATAAATCCCTGGCGTCTAGTGGACTTTTTGCCTCTCTTCCCGGCGGGGCAGATTGGCAGGTAATGCCCCCATCTGCCCCCCAGGGGGGTCAGAAAGCCCACTAGATGCCAGGGAGTTTTTTGTGCAAGTTTTAATTAGGGTGGGGTCTGCCCAAAACGGGCATGCCACTGCCCCCACCCTAATAAAAATGTTCCCAAAAAATCCCTGGTGTTTAGTGGGCTTTTTGCCCCCCCGGGGGGCAGATTGAGGTTACTGCCCCATCTTCCCCCCAGGGGGGGCAGGAAGGTTGTAATTGTTGCGGGGGAGGGGGTGGGATATATGAATTCTGGAACTTTTTTTCAACTAATGAACATGACAAATCTTTGAATAAATTATCGACTGTCAGAACTAACACTGGAGTCTGTCTTTATACGACGAACCTAAGAGTGTGCCCAATTGCAAGGATGCGTTTACTTCCTATGTAACGCACTCAACCAGTTATTCACAACGACGTATACGGACAGTTACGTCACTTGCCGGAGCACCCGAAACTTCATTGTAACCTCTCAAGATAAACCACAGGGAAATTCAATGTAATCTTCAGCTGTGCGCCACGCCATCCATTTTCAGTACTATAGCACTTGCACCGCCCGCAAGGCAGGCAGCACGCCCCCTAATCACCGCAAAAAATGCAGTATGAGGAAATATCAAAGTCAACTGAAGCACGAGCTAACACACTTGCCTTTGGAACTGAAGAAACTGAACGCATTTACGCTCTTATCAACGAAGACTTAACCAAAACCACCTCAAGCCGTACAAAAGAACAATGTGTGAAACAACTACTCTACCTATCTAAACGGAGAATTAATCAAAAATTGCATGCGAATACACTCATTAAATATCACCGAGCACTGCGCATACCCCGAGGACTACGGATTGCATTAAAGCCCTCGCTTTGTAAAAACTCTAAACTATTTCAGGAACGGTGGAACGCGATCTTAAATAAATGTAGTCTCGACCTCATCCTCCTTATCGTAGAAGAACTCTCAACAATTTTGCTTGAATTATCAAAGGAAATCTATATGATAGAAGAAGAACTAAAGGAATCTTTCACACCCGAGGAATTAACAAAAACCTTAGATGACATCAACAACCAACTTGACAGGCACACCAAGGAAATCAATGAGCGTAAAATCCGCAAATTCCGCAGAGACACCCTCGACTACAAATTAGGAGAGGTATACACCTGGGCAGATGTATACGCACAACGCCGTCGTAACAAACCCTACAATCAAAATACAGACACGTCATCTTCAGGGAGCGATAACTCTAATCGCCCACCAAGTAAAACCATCTCGGAACACACAGCATCAAACGAACCTCGAGACCCCAAACAAAAAACTGGTCAAACCACCGAGAGCCCCTCAACTTCTGGGCCTTTTTTAGAGTCAGGCCCCGACGAAACAGAAGACCCCGGCAGGGAAAAAGACCAGGAAAAAGAACAGGAAGAAGCCCAACCTCAGGTTACAAAGAAACCCAAGGGGAGAAGGAATCGTTAGTTATTAACATTTCTGATACCGCTTTGACCGCACATGAAACTAAACTTCTACAGAAGGGTACTTCATTTATTCCTACGACTTCCACAAACCTTCTTGAACTAGAATTGAGTACTTTCAAACTCACTCGAAAATTACGCTTAAGGCACTTTTTCGAAAATGTACTCCCTCCAACTACCGACACTAAACTAGATCAACTCCTCGGTTTAAAAACCTCCAGCACATACATGCCACCATGTAGTCATAAAAGCATCGATACTTTCGAGACACTTGTGAAACAAGATATATCTAAAATCAACTTTTCCAAAAAAACGAAACAAAACATTACTACGAAGGATAAAGACATCTTGAGAAAAATTGCGGGCAATAAAACCATCAAATGTCTCAAAGCCGACAAAGGCGGCGCCTTGGTTGTGCTCAATACCAGCATGTACGAAGCTAAAATCAAAGAACATATCACTGACCCCGAAACCTACATGCAACTAAGTAACAACCCAACCAAACAATACAAGTCTGAATTAACAGATCTTGTCTCCAAAGCTCATGAGGATGGTACCATAGACGACCGCACCAAAAAATATCTTATTGTTGAACATCCAAAAAGTCCGTCTATAATTATGCTACCAAAAATTCACAAGAATTTGAACGACCCCCCGTTCCGACCCATTGTGTCCACGAGGGGGTCTCTCCACGAACCAACAGGAAAATTCTTAGATCAACATCTACAACCCATCGTAACAAACCTCAAGAGTTATATCAAAGACACAAATGAATTCCTCAAAAAACTTTCTGAAATAACCATAGCCACAGATGAACATGTCATCTTATGCACCGCCGATGTCAAAAGCCTCTACACTTCCATCCCCCACGGAGGTGGTATTGAGGCTATAGAAAAAGCCTTACTTAACTGCAACCTTAGGGATCCTCTACAGACGTTTCTCATGGAACTGTTGATTTTTACGCTATATCATAGCTATTTCACACACGAACAACAATGGTATCTCCGAATGTCCGGAATGTCAATGGGCAATTGCGCAGCACCGACTTATGCGAACATTTATATGGCAGAATTTGAATCAACTCACATCTACGCTAACCCCAACTGGTCAGACAACCTTAAGTTATATGTTCGTTACATCGACGACTTATTTTTTATTTGGAAAAACTCCAGAGAAAACCTAGAGTCAGCCTTAACTGACCTGAACTCCAAAGATAACCGCATCATCCTCACGTGGAATATCAATGAACATGAAATCACTTTCCTTGATGTCCTGGTTAGAGTCACAGAAACAGGATTGGAAACAGACCTCTTTCGAAAAACAACAGACCGAAACAACACAGTCCACTACACCAGTTTCCATCAACAGTCGCTCAAAAGAAATTTGCCATTCAGCCAAATGTTAAGGATAAAACGGATTGTATCAAACCCAGAAACTTGCACACAGAAAATGGAAGAAATGGCCACCAGGTTCACCAATAGAGGGCATCCACAAGAACCTCTAACAGATGCAATCAAAAAAGCATCCGCTATTACACGCCAGGAAGCCCTCAAAGGCTCGATGAAAAAAGATGAGAAGAGAACTGTATTAGTTTAAAAATATTCCACCTCCAGCAAAAAATACAAAAACATCATCCTAAAACATTGGCGTATACTCTCCTCTGAACCTGACTTTGGCAATCTATTTGAAAATCCACCGATCTTTGCATATACTCGATCTGAAAATTTGAAGGAAATTTTGTCAAAAGAACCCATACAACACATCACCTACACAAGCACACGCCCTTGTCACAACTGCAACAGTTGTAATAATATCATCATGGGAAACAGCATAAACCACCCGATGAGAGGGTTCAAAATCAAATTGCACGTAAATGCGACATGCGACTCAACCAACTTGATATATCTACTAAAATGCCCGTGTGGCATGATATATGTCGGCAAAACTACCAGGAAAATAAAGACTCGTTTAAACGAACACAAATCAAATATCCGCACCAGAAACCAAAAATCAAGCATCACAATACATTTTACTGAATCCAACCACAACGTGGCCCAACTCAAATTTTTGGTGCTTGAAATGGTCCATAAACAAGAAGGAAAAGACAACAACAAAACACTTCTCCAGTGCGAGACCGCCTGGATATACAGACTACAGGCAATGAGGCCACATGGCCTCAATGACCGGATCGAACTTAGTTGCTTCCTATAGTACCACTTCTGGTACATATGTTTCACCCCAAATCTTTTGTTCCCTCTGCTTGAGTACAAATCTTGCATGTTGTTTCCATTCGTATGTTGTTTACATCCGTTCCACACACTTCCCTGAGTAACCACCCCTCTTCAAGATGGCCGCCATACCCATTGCCATTTGCTTAGTCCCTCCACTATGTTCACAGCCCACCACTCTGCGTAGCTACATACACCGGCGTCTTCACTCCGCTAAAACTCCGCGAACCATTAGCGAGCCGACCGCGAACCTTCAGGCCGACCTACCCTTCATCCTAAAGTAAGTTGGAGCTCCGACTGAGACCCGCGTTACCATTTTTTAACGCTGGGTTCTTACCCTCTCTAACAGGTCGTTTACTCCTTTCTTCCTCTTAGAGATTCATGACCTTCTATAATACCAACACGTAAGTGTATTCTCAGATATTCCCCCTTTCCCCACACCAGACCCACACTTCCCCTCACCTTATTCACGCTGTCACCTTGGCATATAAGGTATATTACCCTCCCATGTTGTTCACTCTAATACAATGTACTGTATTTAAATGCAAGTTTATTTGTGTTATGCTTTAAAAGGTAAAAGTGTTTCTATTGTGTTCACAGAGCTCCTTGATAAAGAGCACTCTCTGCCCGAAATGCATCGGAGCATTCCTTTGGAAATGTCAATTAACATTTCGCAAGAATATTGGGATATATGAATTCTGGAACTTTTTTTCAACTAATGAACATGAACATGACAAATCTTTGAATAAATTATCGACTGACAGAGCTAACACTGGAGTCTGTCTTTATACGACGAACCTAAGAGTGTGCCCAATCGCAAGGATGCGTTTACTTCCTATGTAACGCACTCAACCAGTTATTCACAACGACGTATACGGACGGTTACGTCACTTGCCGGAGCACCCAAAACTTCATTGTAACCTCTCAAGATAAACAACGGGGAAATTCAATTTAATCTTCAGCTGTGCGCCACGCCATCCATTTTCAAGACTTAAAGTAAGCTCATAATTATATTTTTAAATGTTTTTAATTTATTGTAAATCTGTGTTTAATCTTCTGAGATATTATGGATTTTTTTTTTAAATCATTGTGTAAAAATTGCAGACTAGGTAAATTTAGGCATATGTAAATGTTTTCTTTTTTCCTCACAGGGAAAACATTTCTTTGCACTTTGGTAAAACTATTTTATTCCACACTTACTAGTCTGGAGGAGGTCTGTTCCCCTTCCCCATCCTGCAAGTGGAGTTACTCCAGCCCTTAGTTGGCGTACATCTTTTACCATTTCCAGGCTGAAAAAGAGTAGGATCAGAGTTTTTGAAAGGCCAACCATGCCTTTTTCCACACACTCCTCATCTTCTGAATGACGTTTACCACTTTGCAAATTCCAAACACTAGGGGAGGAAAATAACACAGTATGTAGCCCATTTACCTCAATACGGAAACCTTCCTTGAGTGCTTGACAGGTGTAAACATATGTTTACGGGTGGCAATGTCCTTGTGAACGAGACTCAATAAATTCTCTTTTTGCTTATTGATATATTAGAGATATATGCAGGAGGACACATGTGGGTGTGCACACAGTAGAAAAGCATGATAGTAGCTCTGCTACTGAGAGAACTACAGTTCTTCATATCAGTAGCAACCAGGTTAATTGACCAAAATATGGCCTAATATAGAAAGGGCAAATGCCTGAAAATGGCAGCTGAAAAGTTCTTCACAGCCTTGTTGCTGCATCTGATAAAAAAAATTGACAACAGTGATGATGGAACAATTTTCAGAGTAGGGGTGCTTCCTTCAATGTTACATCACCCAAGTTCCTTGGGATTGCGAAAAATCCAAAAGTCGCACATGAACAAGTGAAGCAAATGAGTCACGCCATTTAGAAAGAGAGTGATAAGGGGATAGTATGTAGCTAGTGGTGCATTTTATAGCACACTGTCACAATAGATTACTAAAGCATGGTGTGGTAGTGCACAGTCATTTACAAACACCACCTTTTTCATTGAAATGGCCACTATATTTGCACAGACCTGCAGTTGTACTGCCAAAACTATATAATGCCAAAATGATAACGTGAGGAAATCAAGTTTCAGTAAATAATTATCATTTGCACAACACCAAGTGTCTTGATTTGTTCTGATCTAAAAAGAAATGTCGGTTTCCATCACAATTCAGAATGACAAAAAAATGTGCTTCATTTGTGCTTTCTTAACTGCTGATATATTTTGAAATATTTGCACAATCCATGTACAGGTATTTAAATGTTGTTGCATTAGAAAACAATTACATCCTACAGCCTTTCCTTTCACTCACACATGCACCCATGTAGCCAGAGAATGAAATGTAAACATCAGACTTCTTTTTTAAAAGAATAAGCACCAATTGTCAGAAGCTAAAGCCTTACATTTGAACTCTGTCCTAGAACATACAGGAAATGTGACAAAAACAACGTTTATAGTTATGTTTACTGCTCATTCATCTTCTGAGCTGTAGCATGGTCATTTTGGGGGGGGGGGGGGTACTGCAGCACCTCTTCTTCCAGCGCCTGTGACTGACAGTATGTATAGCTACCCATATCCGTTTAGCACCACTAATGCCCATGACATCTGCATGAATAGAAGCAGTAATTACACTTTGAAATGTGGTTAGCTCGAGGTGAGCCTCAGAAAGCCCCGAGCTCATGCCCAGCTGCTGTAATGCGAATTGTTGTTTGTGTGTGGTCCTCCAGTTCTCAGGGAAGTGGAGTGATTTTTGCTTCAGATGCAATATCCCTGCGCCTGAAAATTAAACGTTCTTGATGGATGTGTTTTTACTACAGTCGGTTGAACTTTTTTCCCAGTGGTTTTTGTTTGATCTTTTGACAATCAGGAACATTTGAGTTCTTCTGGTTGAATTTCTACCACTGCCATATGCATGTAATTGTAATACCACAAAGTTTGCCATTCAGCAGTGATGCGGTCCTAACGGGCCGTAATTAACTGTCCTTACGTAAGTAATTGTCTGACGTCCGTATACTTGGAAAGGTTAGGCGAGTGAAAGAGGGATGCGATTTACTATTAATAAATTCCAACAAACGGAACTCTTGCTATTAAAACGTTTTCGACTGCCGTTGATCAGAAAATTTACTGCTTTACATTCATTGTGCCCGTCTGCCTTTCTGCACCTGCAACTAAATTTGAGGAACACACGGAGATGTTCAGCAGCATTTACATGCAGCTCTTCCTCAGCACACACATAAATCACATTATTTTCATTTCTACTGGATGATTAACTGCCTTAGCTGCTTTGCTATTCACCACATTGACATACTTACTAGACTACAGCAACAAACAAAGGGATATATTTTGTAAAATGGCAAAAATGTCACATAAAAAATTCACACAAGCTAAATAATTTTAAATCATCGAACGCGGCCATTTCAAAAGCATTTTTATACTTCCGAAGGTTATTGATGATGTAATTCTTGGCACAAACTGTATTAAAGCAAGGAAACACTTGATAATGTGAATCCAAGGATGTGACCATGTTATGTTATGTTATTTGTACTTGTAGAGCGCGCGATTACCCTTGTGTGTCCTGGCACTAAGTACTGGTTACCTGAGGAAGCTGAGAGAAATCCTATTGCGAGAAGAGCCATGTCTTCAGGCCCTTCCGAAATGAGAGAAGATCCGGAGCAGTCTTAAGAAAAAAGGGAAGTTCATTCCAAGCTCTCGAAGCACAAAGAGTGAAGCTCCTGCCCCCAGTTAACGTTTTTTGACATGGGAACTTGAACTCGTTTAGCACTGGTAGATTGTAATGTTCTGCCAGGAACATACCAGTAGAACTTTTGCTTAAGAAACTCAGGACCAATTCCATTAAGGGCTTTAAAAACAATACAGAGTGCCTTGAAGCGAACTCTTTGTTTTATCGGAAGCCGGTGTAGTTTCTTAAGCTCTCCTCTCACAGACACAAATTTGGATGTTCCGGACAACAGCTTGGCCGTTGCATTTTGGATTAGTTGAAGCCTATACATATGTTGTTTTTGTATATTCAAATATAGGCTGTTACAATAGTCCAAATGCGACATTATAAGGGCCATGACTACTGTCTTAAGAATACTCTCAGTCAAGAAGATCTTGATATTCTTTATGATTTTAAGAATAATAAAACAAGCTGAGGTCACCATGATTACTTAATCACCCATGGTGAGTTTGTTGTCCACTAATACCCCCAGGTTTTTGGCCTTCCTACAGGGCAGGCGCCCAGGTATTCCGTCCACACCTGTGGGTTATTCCCAAACTTTAAGACCACAGTCTTATTAGAGTTGATCTTTAAGCAATTGGAGGACATCCAACAGGATATTGCGCTCATCGATTCATGAAAGCGGTCCCCAATTTCTTTCTCACCTCTTCTAGTCAACGACAACACTATTTGTGTGTCGTCGACGTAGGGGGTGAGCTGGAAGCCAAAGGATCTAATAACTCCTGCCAGTGGTGCCACATATATATTAAAAAGCGTTGGGCAAAGGGAAGAGCCCTGTGGCACCCCACATGGGAGTGTGAATGGTTTAGATGAATTGCCATCCAGATCCACAGTTTGTGATCTGTCAGCTAGGAAAGATTGTAAGAGTTTCCATACATGGCCTTTGACACCAATCGCAGACAACGGGTCCATGAGTAATTTATGATGGACCATGTCAAAGGCCCCAGACAGGTCCAATAAAATCAGTACCGTGCTACCTCCTCCATCTGATTTCCTCAGTAGATTTCAACAGAGCCAGCTCAGTGCTATGATCTGCTCTGAACCCATATTACGGTGGATCCAGAGTGTTATTACGATGGAGAAAGGCACTGAGCTGGATGTTCATCACCTTTTCCAGGATATTAGCAGGAAAAGGGAGCCGCGAGATTGGCCTGTAGTTGTTGGGGTCTTTTGGATCCAGATTCTGTTTCTTCAAAAGTGGAAGAACAGAGCTTGCTTCCAGATTATAGGGAATGTGACTGATGCAAAATTAGCATTTAGCAGGGGGGCCAAGGCCAATCCTATCACTTTAGGTATTTGTTTAATGACCCAGGCAGGGCAAGGATCACTCAGAGCTCCTGAGCGAATCGAGGTCAGGACCATGGTTGTTTCAGATACCTCCAATGGTACAAATTGGTCAAATACCAATGAGGAATCATTACTGCCTGGTCCATTCATAATCAAGTTGGACTTTGCCATTTTTTTAGCTTCAGTGAAGGAAGAAAATATAATTTAAATTTAGTGTTTGAAAAAGTCTGCAATTTTTTCACAAAAAAATGGATTACTATGGCTCCTTGGGGCGGTAGGAGTAGATAATTATTTATAGTGTTATAAAGTTCCTTTGAGTTGGACTTAGCCAAGGCTATTTGAATTTTAAAAAAAGTTATTTTTGTTTCCAATAATAGCTGTTTATGAGTAGTGATGCAGTGTTTGTATCTTTCCTTATCTGCTTCACTATAATTTTTGCGCCATGCCCCTTCTAACAGTTAACAATCCAGTTTTTTAGCTCTGAGTTCTTCCGAATACCAGGGGGCTGATGGTAGAGCTTGTTTGGGAGTCCACTGTTTCCTAGGGGCTAGCTGATTGCAAGATGTGGCTAGCCATTGATTATAGGCTACAGAGGCGTTTTCAAATCCCATAGGATGGAATTGCATCGAGCATCTAAGGGAATTTCCAAGTTTATTAATATCCTGTTTCCCCCAGGCTCTAGTCACAATCTTCTGGGCTGGTTTAGTATTAGCTAGTTGGTTCCCATGGCTATTCAATTCAAACTAAATAGCACAGTGGTCCGACCATGGAATAGGAAGAACGGAGGTACAACGTGCTGGTTATTTGAGTATATACCGTCATGGGTGTGTCCTTTTTCATGCGTAGAGGCCTTCACCAACTGTAGAAGGCAACCAGCCCCCATGATTTGCTCCAATCAATTAGTGTCAGAGTCCAAATGATTTTCTAAATGGAAGCTAAAATCACCCATTACTGTGAAAGATTCTAGACATAGTCCTTCTTCAAGTAATGTACCTACTGTCTCCAGAAATCCATTTTTAGAACCCGGTGGGTGGTATAATAATATGCATTTAAAGGTCCTGTGATTTATAGAGAGAATGTTAAAAGCTAATGCTTCGCAGGTCAGGTTGGAGACCGGAAAAAAGTTAGGTCCCCGGGATTCATGATAAATAACAGCAAGCCCACCCCCTTTTTTATGTGGCCTGCTAAGGTGTAGCAATGAAACCCAGGAGGGGTAGCCTTCACAAGATCTGGTCCTGAAGCATTGCCTGTCCAAGATTCCGTGATGAATGCCAGATTTACCTCTCATTCCTCTAACAGTAAGGCACGTTCCATACTGTGCTTAGTTAAAGATCTAGCAATAAATAATATACACGTTAAAGCGCCTGGACTGGTTACATCCGTCTTATTATCAATCACAACACTAGGCAATGTGCTGGTAGATTAAGAACACGGGGAAGTTGCTGCCGACAGCTACGGCAGGAAAGACTCTCCATGCCTTTGTCAATATCAAATAGAGGATCAAAAGGACAACATAACCTACCCTTCCTTGGGTTTGTCCGTGTAGCTCCTCGCTGGTATACTTTATAAATTTTGGGGTAAAATGGACAGGGGGACTGGCCCTGTGCCCGGCTGGCACACGGACGGGCGCAGACGTGCTTGCCTTTGGTGCGCTATTGGCGTGCCAGCGGAGCGCCCACTGCGCGCGTCAGCCTGCGGGCTAAATAGCCATGCTTTCAACCACTAGACAGCTGACCTGCTGCTCTGGCGGTTTGGCTGTTCAATCCACCTCTCTCCTCCAAGTCACTTAGGCAGTGCAAAGTTAAAAACGATATGAGCGAAGAATAAAACAACGTGAGCACACTAATACAAAAGTATGGTCAAGAACTAAGTGGAAGTCTCACCTGGCGAGCATTCAACATAGCTTCGCCAGGGAACTAGCGCTGTGTGCATGTGTGAGGTTTCTTTTCCAACAAATAATGTACAGCATTTTTACACGAACACAAAAGCCACCTTGCTGGGTTTGTCATGATTTGCACTTTACCTTTGCTATGATGTGACACATGCGAGTGCCTTCCTGAGTCAGGCTGAACAGGCTGCTGGCAGCTGCCTCGATGTTATCAATGTTATCCGAGGAATCTATTTGTCTCACGAGGTTCTGTGTAAATAAACGCATTGCATTGTTAATATAGCATTATCTCCTCTGTTTTAAAAGCATTCTATAGAGTTTGAAGGTTTATGCTGTTTTCATTTTAATTGTCAATTAAAAGTAGGCACTACAATTATATCATTCCACAAATCAATTAAAAGAACCCTGACACAACTCTGGTCCCCAATATTCTGAATCTAAAATAATTAATCAAAGAAATTTTTGTTAGAAATGGGGGTCTCTAGTTGGCAATGGATTGCACCCTGTCCAAATAGGGACCCTTCCTTCTAGCCAGGATAGGGGTGTTACACACCCAAATAACCCCTACTCACCCCCTTGGTAGCTTGGCACAAGCATTCAAGCTTATCTAAGAGCAATGTGTAAAGTATTTGCACATAACACACAAAATAACACAGCAAAAACACTACAAATGAACACCAAACCAGTTCAGAAAAATAAAGTACCCTAATCTGAACCAAACAAGACCAAAATGACAAAACATCAGCATACACAACTCAAAAATATGACTTTTAAAAGGTTTCAAGCAATTCTGCCCATAGAACTTTCTGGACTTGTGATTTTACACAAAGTACCTCAAATGCATCAAACTTCACAAGGCAAATCAGCTGGAGAAGAGGGAACCATTGGAAAACACAGCAATGTGTGAATCCTGAGTCCTTGGAGAGGTGATGCGGTAGTTCTACTACTTGCAGGAGAAGAGGTGTGTTGATTCCGGACTGTAGGGGGAAGCGATGCGTCAATTCCAAGACAGTTCTGGTCTGCTGGTGATGCGTCAGGAAAACTTGGCACACAGGTACGATGCCTGGAAATCCAAATATGTCGGAGGTCGATGCAACAGCACCAAATAGGCACTGCATTGATTTCTTCAGCCATGGTCCCACAATGCATCGATTCTTTTGGCCCCACAGCAGGGCCTGCATCGGAGTCAGTGCAGGGGTCTTAAATGTTGGAGATACAGCTCTCTGAACTCAGGCAGCATCATTTTCTTTCGGCCGCTGACTGGAGTTGCGTTGATTTCTTCAGCCACAGGTGATGTGTGGGAATTTCTCCAGATGTCGGTGTTGCAACAGAAAAACAGGCACTGGATGGGCGAAGCGTCGATTTTAATGGTTTAAAGCTGGTCTTTGCAGAAGGAACAGCCTCTAAAGGCCCAGAACTGGATTTGGCACCACAAGGCAGGTCAGAACCCCAAGCAGTGGAGTTCAAGGAAGCTTGATGCCCCTGAGACTTCCAACAGGAACCAAACACACATAAGCCTTTGGAGAAACTTCACAAGCAGGAAACAAAGCAAAGTCCAGTCCTTTTCCTCTCCAAAGCAGAAGCAGCAACTGCAGGCCAACCCAGCAAAGCAACACACAGCAATGGTCAGTTCTCCTCCTCATAGCTCTTCAGCTCTTCTCCTTGGCAGAGGTTCATCTTGATCCAGAATTGTTCTAAAAGTTTGGGATTTTAGGTCCAGTACTTATACCCCTTTCAGTCTTTGAAGTAGGCATACTTCAAATAATTGTCTTTATAGTGCACACGTTCTTACCCTGCCTGGTCTTGGCTTCAGACACACCTTCAGGGGGATGGAGACAGCTTTTGGAGAGGCCAGGCACAGCCCTGTTCATGTGCATTCACTGCTGACTAAAATGGACTTTCAAGTTTTTTTGAATGAAATGTACAATTTCCAGAATTTGTTCACACTATCAATCATTACAAACGAGATGGAATTATCATGGATCTATGGAAATGCAGAGAAATGTTGCCTATGTATTGCTGTTTTTAACCAAGTGGTTTATATGAGAAAGAATGTGGTATGCATGCGGCATGAGCAGTGTTTGGTGTTGGTTAGGTGAGGATTAATCAATTGTTCTTCCAATCTAGTGAATTGTTTGTTATTTATCCAATAAGAGTTTGATATTTCAAAATAAGAAAAAATGAAAAAAGTGATTTACTGTGACTTTAAATGAAGAAATAAAAATGGAAGAGGATTTATATATATATATATCTATCTATATATCTATATATAGATATATATATATATATAGATATATATATATACATATAGAATGTGTTGCAATAGGACTCTATAATATTGATCACACAATTAAAAAACGAGGGGAGTTGGAAGTTAAGGTTAGGTTTACCCTCCTTACTGAATCCAGTTCCACAACATCCGGAATACCAGAATTGGAAACCTAACCATATGGAAAACAGGAATTCCACTGAACATGTGTGAAAACCCCTCTTTCCAGAAATAAAAATATTTTCTGGAGTCCCCTCACCCACCAGGGTTACCCCTAGGTGGCATGCTTCATGCGGATTGAGGTGTGCTGCAACTTGGGAAATATGTGTGGTGCAGTGATGTGGAGTGGGAATAAACAGGTCAAAACACCTAGCTAGTGAGCTAATATGTTATTCCTGCTCCTAGTTGGTATGTTTTAAAAGCAGGGATTAATACTAGGGAAAGACCTAATTGTAATGAGTATGGTGTCCCTAGTACTAGGTCAACATGTTTCGAACTTACCCTAAAGCTCTAGATCAAGACCACACGAGGGCCAACCCTGTGCGTATCACTCCCAAAGAATCCTGTAAATAGGAAACAATGGGGTGCACACCTAATGTGTGTTCACAAGATATCTAATACATACGGTTGTACACTGACACGTTGCATTCTGGTTTAGGCAGAAATATGCCTCGTGATCTGCAGGGGTAGAGGGATTTTACCTTTGCCAAAGTACTCATCTTGGGAAATGACCGGGGGTGCCATCAGGCATTAGATATCAGGTGATATACCAGAAAAGGACCAGAAGAGCTCATCAAAGCTTCCAGTTTACTGTAAACCATAAACTGTGCATCTACCTCTCACACCTCATCATCCAAAACACTGCTATGTGCTATTTCCCAGATCACGATAACTGCACCTCGGTGGTCATCATACACAACATGGAGACGCTCCCGCTTAGGACCACAAAATAAACAAAACAACCTTCCAATCCTACACCCTACATGGTGTAGTTTGAGGCACATGTAGGCAAGTACTTCAGTGCCCCACATATGTGTAGTAAGTGCTTTATAAATGCTGTAATGCAATAAATTACAGTGTAATGCCGCAAGGCTAAGATAACGATGGGGAAGGATGGAAAATGCTGCAGGCTTTTTGGATGGTTTTGGAGGGTAGCCTGGACCCGCCAGAAAGCAATGTACAGGCAAATGGGTTGAAAAGGAGGAGCAGAGTGGATAGCTCAAGTGGCACACTTCTGCTGGTAGCCCAACTAGGCATAGATATCCAGTTTGTGCAAGTTCCTGTAGCTTACCATGGGAAAGATACCTTCTTCTTGACCAATCTGTGTCAGTGTGAATCTGTTTTCCCAAAAATGCTTTCACCAGTGTGGCAAACGAGTTTTCATCAAAACTGAAATGCCGAGTGGTTCACGTGGTCTATTTGCCTTGAGTGGAAAGAAATCCCCTAAAGCAGGGTTGTATTTCAGCAGCACCAAAAATGAATATCTGTAACAACATGGATTTTTCTACCTGGAGCCCAGGGAGTTTTCACCCCACCAATATCTAAATGAGCCATTTCGTGTGCACATTGCATATTTGTTTAATTGTAAACAAATTCAAAAAGTCATGAGGATCATTGCATGAAATTGATATAATTTGTTTGTGCCTGAAGTTTGCCATTTGCCATTTGATTTGTGACTAGACTGTGTAGGCACGTTTAAAGATGGCCACCAAATTAAGTAGGAAGCAAGTAAATTGCTCCAGAACAAATTCACGAGTTGTAAACTACCTTGAATTTAATATGGAGAGAACCCAAATGAATCATTTGTGTAGCGTGGAAAATAATTGCCACTCTGCAGGGGAGTACAAACAAGAACTCATTCAAAGGTAACTGATGAGTAAGTACTGTGTCAGAAATAACATGCTAGAAAGGGGGGTGAGCCAAGGAACCAACGAATCGGAAGGCTTGAGCTATGTAGAAAATGCATCACATAATAGAGACAATTGGAAAAGGAGAACCAGATGAGATGTATCAGCAATGAGGCATGGGCCTAGTGGAAAACGAGATGTACCTCCTCATTTACTATCCCTGATATGTGGAAATCAGAACTGCTTCTTTGGGGAGTTTGCTATCAGGATCAAGGGCTTCTTAAGTCCAAAAGGATGAGCCAAACTCTACCTACAATCTTGGAGACAGTGAAGGCCTGTCTAAAAAGACAGCAGAGTAGTTGTCAACGTTTTACTCATACAGAGAGACAAATACTCATCAAACCTGATACAACACTTTGAATCCGCAAAATGTTTGGCAACACTGCTCGTAACCCTATAAGTAATTCATAAAAGGCTTTACTATATTACTCTTTAGGTAAAACTTGCTCTCTCCAGAGAATGAACTTTACTGCATTTCACTAGTGGACACAGAGAGAACGAATACAAAAGTGCATGTATACTGTCTTTAACCCCTTTTACTTCCCATGCAGTGCTTTAAATGGGGAAAAATAAGTGCAGGTACTCATTAAAATAAGCTAGAGGTGTGCCAAGTGGGCGGGGTTAAGGGCGGGGCTAGGGGCGAGACATAGATACTCAATGACTTCTATTGCCCTGAAAATTCTGCAAGGCAACGTTACACAAATGTATGTTAAAATAACATTTATAAGCACCCATTTCAGAATTGAACAAATAGCTGGTATTTTATCGGAAAAAAGTGGCAAATCTAACTTCAGCTGTCACACTTTTACATTCCCCCCCCTTCCTTTTATGTTTATCTCGTTTTCCCCCAACCAGATCCACTGCCAGTTGTCCTTCATGGGGTGCTGCAGGAGTCCCTGCTATTCTTTGCTCTTCGGGCAGGGCTGCCTTCACACTGATCCCTCGCTGTTTTAATGTAAATGCAGCCATTAGTGCTGAAGGGACACACAAAGGGAAGCAGCTCCTGTGCTAAAAAATCATGAAAAGAAAACCAGCTTGGTTGAGGGTGTAGGGTTGTTAATCACCGCGTGATACAAGCCCTCTCCAACACCTGCAGTGTGGGGAAATTCAAATGGGCGCTGCTAATCCAGTAGCCTGTCTGCAAAAACGCCACTTCAAGGACTCTAGGTGATGTGCGACATTAGGAAGCAGAGCGGCATCTGTCCTGCGTTGGAAGAGATTCCAAATCCGAGCCTGCCGTTCCATCTTTCAGGGTACCGGTACTCTCCCTGACAAGAAAAACAAGCATTGGAAATGCAATAGGGCTCGCATTAGGAAAGTTTGAGCTATTGGTCTTATAAATGAATTTTTTTTTATTTATGTGTTTTTTTTGAAATAGCTAAATTAATAGCTTTGTCATTTACAATGCCAATAGTTATAACTTTCGCAAATGTGACACCTATAGCATTTGTAATGCAACATGTTTTGTATTTACGTGACTTAGATGTATTGATATTACAAATAACAATGGCTTTTAATTTTTTTAAATAATTAATACTTAAATAATTTATTTAATTTGTAATGGCAATAGCTTAAACTTTTGTAAATAACTTTTGTGAAGATTATGTTCAGTGTTTTTTATTGTGACGAAAATTCAAGAACAGAAGTGAAATATTAACATCTTTTTGTGATTTGTAATAAAGCGTGAAAGCTTGAAAACAGCTTGAAACATTGAAAGAACATATTTGAACCAGTGATGCTGTGGTTGCGCTGAGTGATGCTGTGGTTGCGCTGAGTGGTGTGTGCATCGGTGGAGCTTAGTGGGTGCATTGGTGGAGCTGTTTGGGGGGTGCATTGGTGGAGCTTAGTTGGAGCATCGGCGGAGCTGTGTGGTGGGTGCCTCGGTGGAGCTGTGTGGTGGGTGCCTCGGCGGAGCTGTGTGGTGGGTGCATCGGCGGAGCTGTGTGGTGGGTGCATCGGCGGAGCTGTGTGGTGGGTGCATCGGTGGAGCTGTGTGGTGGGTGCTTCGGTGGAGCTGTGTGGTGGGTGCATCTGTGGAGCTGTGTGGTGGGTGCATCTGTGGAGCTGTGTGGTGGGTGCCTCGGTGGAGCTGTGTGCTGGGTGCATCGGTGGAGCTGTGTGGTGGGTGCCTTGGTGGAGCTGTATGGTGGGTGCCTCGGTGGAGCTGTGTGGTGGGTGCATCGGTGGAGCTGTGTGGTGGGTGCATCGGTGGAGCTGTGTCGGTGGAGCTGTGTGGTGGGTGCATCGGTGGAGCTGGGTGGTGGGTGCATCGGTGGAGCTGTGTCGGTGGAGCTGTGTGGTGGCTGCATCGGTGGAGCTGTGTAGTGGATGCATCGGTGGAGCTGTGTGGTGGGTGCCTCGGTGGAGCTGTGTGGTGGGTGCCTCGGTGGAGCTGTGTGGTGGTTGCATCAGTGGAGCTGTGTGGTGGGTGCATCGGTGGAGCTGTGTTGGTGGAGCTGTGTGGTGGTTGCATCAGTGGAGCTGTGTGGTGGGTGCATCGGTGGAGCTGTGTCGGTGGAGCTGGGTGGTGGGTGCATCGGTGGAGCTGGGTGGTGGGTGCATCAGTGGAGTTGTGTGGTGGGTGCATCAGTGGAGTTGTGTGGTGGGTGCATCAGTGGAGCTGGGTGGTGGGTGCATCTGTGGAGCTGTGTGGTGGGTGCATTAGTGGAGGTGGGTGGTGGGTGCATCGGTGGAGCTGGGTGGTGGGTGCATCGGTGGAGCTGGGTGGTGGGTGCATCTGTGGAGCTGTGTGGTGGGTGCATCTGTGGAGCTGTGTGGTGGGTGCATCTGTGGAGCTGTGTGGTGGGTGCCTCGGTGGAGCTGTGTGGTGGGTGCTTCGGTGGAGCTGTGTGGTGGGTGCATCGGTGGAACTGTGTGGTGGGTGCATCGGTGGAGCTGTGTCGGTGGAGCTGTGTGGTGGGTGCATCGGTGGAGCTGTGTGGTGGGTGCATCGGTGGAGCTGTGTCGGTGGAGCTGTGTGGTGGCTACGTCGCTGGAGCTGTAATGTGGTTGCATCGGTGGAGCTGTGTGGTGGGTGCATCGGTGGAGCTGTGTGGTGGGTGCCTCGGTGGAGCTGTGTGGTGGGTGCATTGGTGGAGCTGTGTGGTGGGTGCATCGGTGGAGCTGTGTGGTGGGTGCTTCGGTGGAGCTGTGTGGTGGGTGCATCTGTGGAGCTGTGTGGTGGGTGCCTCTGTGGAGCTGTGTGGTGGGTGGCTCTGTGGAGCTGTGTGGTGGGTGCATCTGTGGAGCTGTGTGGTGGGTGCCTCGGTGGAGCTGTGTGGTGGGTGCATAGGTGGAGCTGGGTGCCTTGGTGGAGCTGTATGGTGGGTGCCTCGGTGGAGCTGTGTGGTGGGTGCATCGGTGGAGCTGTGTGGTGGGTGCATCGGTGGAGCTGGGTGGTGGGTGCATCGGTGGAGCTGTGTCGGTGGAGCTGTGTGGTGGCTGCATCGGTGGAGCTGTGTGGTGGGTGCATTGGTGGAGCTGTGTGGTGGGTGCCTCGGTGGAGCTGTGTGGTGGGTGCCTCGGTGGAGTTGTGTGGTGGTTGCATCAGTGGAGCTGTGTGGTGGGTGCATCGGTGGAGCTGTGTTGGTGGAGCTGTGTGGTGGTTGCATCAGTGGAGCTGTGTGGTGGGTGCATCGGTGGAGCTGTGTCGGTGGAGCTGGTTGGTGGGTGCATCGGTGGAGCTGGGTGGTGGGTGCATCAGTGGAGTTGTGTGGTGGGTGCATCGGTGGAGCTGGGTTGTGGGTGCATCTGTTGAGCTGTGTGGTGGGTGCATCTGTGGAGGTGGGTGGTGGGTGCATCGGTGGAGCTGGGTGGTGGGTGCATCTGTGGAGCTGTGTGGTGGGTGCATCTGTGGAGCTGTGTGGTGGGTGCATCTGTGGAGCTATGTGGTGGGTGCCTCGGTGGAGCTGTGTGGTGGGTGCTTCGGTGGAACTGTGTGGTGGGTGCATCGGTGGAACTGTGTGGTGGGTGCATCGGTGGAGCTGTGTCGGTGGAGCTGTGTGGTGGGTGCATCGGTGGAGCTGTGTGGTGGGTGCATCGGTGGAGCTGTGTCGGTGGAGCTGTGTGGTGGCTACGTCGCTGGAGCTGTGTTGTGGTTGCATCGGTGGAGCTGTGTGGTGGGTGCATCGGTGGAGCTGTGTGGTGGGTGCCTCGGTGGAGCTGTGTGGTGGGTGTGTCGGTGGAGCTGTGTGGTGGGTGCTTCGGTGGAGCTGTGTGGTGGGTGCATCTGTGGAGCTGTGTGGTGGGTGCATCTGTGAAGCTGTGTGGTGGGTGCCTCTGTGGAGCTGTGTGGTGGGTGCATCTGTGGAGCTGTATGGTGGGTGCATCTGTGGAGCTGTATGGTGGGTGCCTCGGTGGAGCTGTGTGGTGGGTGCATAGGTGGAGCTGTGTGGTGGGTGCATCGGTGGAGCTGTGTGGTAGGTGCCTCGGTGGAGCTGTGTGGTGGGTGCGTCGGTGGAGCTGTGTGGTGGGTGCCTCGGTGGAGCTGTGTGGTGGGTGCCTCGGTGGAACTGTGTGGTGGGTGCATCGGTGGAGCTGTGTGGTGGGGGCATCTGTGGAGCTCTGTGGTGGGTGCATCGGTGGAGCTGTGTCGGTGGAGCTGTGTGGTGGTTGCATCAGTGGAGCTGTGTGGTGGGTGCCTCGGTGGAGCTGTGTGGTGGGTGCATCAGTGGAGCTGTGTGGTGGGTGCCTCTGTGGAGCTGTGTGGTGGGTGCATTGGTGGAGCTGTGTTGGTGGAGCTGTGTGGTGGCTGCATCGCTGGAGCTGTGTGGTGGGTGCATGGGTGAAGCTGTGTGGTGGGTGCATCGGTGGAGCTGTATGGTTGGTGCCTCGGTGGAGCTGTGTGGTGGGTGCATCGGTGGAGCTGTGTGGTGGGTGCATCGGTGGAGCTGTGTGGTGGGTGCATCGGTGGAGCTGTGTGGTGGGTGGCTCTGTGGAGCTATGTGGTGGGTGCCTCGGTGGAGCTGTGTGGTGGGTGCATCGGTGGAGCTGTGTGGTGGGTGCATCGGTGGAGCTGTGTGGTAGGTGCCTCGGTGGAGCTGTGTGGTGGGTGCCTCAGTGGAGCTGTGTCTTGGGTGCATCACTGGAGCTGTGTGGTGGGGTCATCTGTGGAGCTCTGTGGTGGGTGCATCGGTGGAGCTGTGTCGGTGGAGCTGTGTGGTGGTTGCATCAGTGGAGCTGTGTGGTGGGTGCCTCGGTGGAGCTGTGTGGTGGGTGCATCGGTGGAGCTGTGTGGTGGGTGCCTCTGTGGAGCTGTGTGGTGGGTGCATTGGTGGAGCTGTGTCGGTGGAGCTGTGTGGTGGCTGCATCGCTGGAGCTGTGTGGTGGCTGCATCGCTGGAGCTGTGTGGTGGGTGCATGGGTGAAGCTGTGTGGTGGGTGCATCGGTGGAGCTGTGTGGTTGGTGCCTCGGTGGAGCTGTGTGGTGGGTGCATCGGTGGAGCTGTGTGGTGGGTGCATCGGTGGAGCTGTGTGGTGGGTGCATCGGTGGAGCTGTGTGGTGGGTGGCTCTGTGGAGCTGTGTGGTGGGTGCCTCGGTGGAGCTGTGTGGTGGGTGCATCGGTGGAGCTGTGTGGTGGGTGCATTGGTGGAGCTGTGTGGTAGGTGCCTCGGTGGAGCTGTGTGGTGGGTGCCTCGGTGGAGCTGTGTCTTGGGTGGATCAGTGCAGCTGTGTGGTGGGGTCATCTGTGGAGCTCTGTGGTGGGTGCATCGGTGAAGCTGTGTCGGTGGAGCTGTGTGGTGGTTGCATCAGTGGAGCTGTGTGGTGGGTGCATCGGTGGAGCTGTGTCGGTGGAGCTGTGTGGTGGTTGCATCAGTGGAGCTGTGTGGTGGGTGCATCGGTGGAGCTGTGTCGGTGGAGCTGTGTGGTGGGTGCATCTGTGGAGCTGGGTGCATCTGTGGAGCTGTGTGGTGGGTGCATCTGTGGAGCTGTGTGGTGGGTGCATCTGTGGAGCTGTGTGGTGGGTGCATCTGTGGAGCTGTGTGGTGGGTGCCTCGGTGGAGCTGTGTGGTGGGTGCATCGGTGGAGCTGTGTGGTTGGTGCATCGGTGGAACTGTGTGGTGGGTGCATCGGTGGAGCTGTGTGGTGGGTGCATCGGTGGAGCTGTGTAGGTGGAGCTGTGTGGTGGGTGGCACTTTTTATAAATCATTAGTAAAAGAGATCAATGAAATTCAACTAAAACCCATATATAGCAGAAGAGGAGAAAGCTCTAGTAACGGGATTCAGGATGAATGTATATCTTTGAAGCAAATCGCCAGCATGTGAAGGGTGTAAAATAGCAATCAGCATAAAACGAAAATGCCAGCAAAAGACTTTATAAAATTCTGTGTGGCCCTGATAAAATAATTAGAGCGTTTAATTATATCATGACCAACAATGGTTATTGTTTCCAGAGCAGCTTGCGAGATGGTTAGACTGCAATATAAACAAGCCCTCGGCATTGCTGTGGTGGGAAGGGGGGGGGGGGGGGGGGGGCGGGGAGAGGCAAGAAGGGAAGAATAGGGGCCGGGAGCAGCAGCCTTTGATGTGCTGGCCGGCCGGCCGTGCATGACTAATTAGGGGAGGAGAAATGCCGGCTGGGGGAAGCTTGAGATGCCCGAGGCTGGTGGCTTTGATGTGCACGCGCTCTCTCTCGGGCACTGCAAGAAATCGGCGAGTTGGTTTAACTCTGTTTAAACTGCAATATAGCTCGCCAGCTATGTGCAAGCGCATCAGCAGCGAGCCCTAAAAAGTGCCGGTACTGGCGGCTAAAAAATGTGAAAGTGCCGGTACTCAGTACCGGTGAGTACCGGCCCATTTAAAGCACTGTTCCCATGTATACTACTACCAAGATGCAGATATGTAAGAAAAGTCGCAGGTCGGGGATACAAACAAACAGAATGTCGATTATACATGCGGGAGTAATTGGGTATTTTTTCATTGCCCAGTTCTCATACGTATTACGCGTGGGCGTTCATATGTGCCTACATTCTTTACCAGGCAGGCCCCTTGTATTAAAGTCTCGCGAGATCAACTGCTGTACTATTGGGGTTCCAATGTCACGCGGCGAGCTCAACGCATGCGCAGGGACGCACACCCCTTTCACAGTTCCCTACTCCAAACACCAAGTCTCCCGTCGGAGAAAAATACACAATCAGGGTCCAGATTCCAGAATGCCAAAATTATGTAAAATACACACAGCTCAGGAATCAGGGTTTACCTGACATTACTCACAGAATAAAAATAACTCATAGGCCTAATGCCGAAGTATGACTCAACAAATTACACTCTAAATAATTGTACTTCGCTTCAAAAACAGACATGTATAAATAATATTGCCGCTGAGAGAAAAAAACATCGTTATCTTTTCAAATAATTTTGCTGTTCAGAATAGATGTCTCAGTGCCCTTTATAATTGCAGTGAACACACAGGTCTGGGCACTGCGTGTTATTCAGCAATGACATAAAACATAGTATTTAAAGGCCCCACGAAGAGAAACACATTGTTCCAAGTCGAACTAGACGGGAAGCAGAATGACCAAACTACACACATAATCTAATAAAAGTGTGTTTAGTTCCAGATCCCGTACCGGCCAAATTACATATAATCACCGAATCAACAGTAAGTCGACACACGTGCCAACACCTGTTTACGCACCCGTAGCAATGGACGGCGGATCAACAGGAAAACAGTGGTGTTGACCCTGAGCAATCCCCCATTAGGATCCTGCTTGACAGCGATGGATGCTACCTCGACTTAAGTGGCCCATTGAGAAGACGACCAAGAGCGACTGACAAGGTCTGAGCCATTTATCAAGTAGGAGGCAAGGCAACTGTCCATTGAATGACATAGTGGTAAGAGTTTGTTTCTAAAACCTGTGCTTCAGGACCAATTTAAGCTGCTTAATTATTCATGATCGTTTTCCTTGGGGACTGGCCTTTTTTTAAGGTTTTTCCTGCACAGGGCTGTGCTTGTGAAATCTCCTGCATTTAATATATCTGAAAAGGGGGCTCTTAGCATTTCCCACATGCAAATTACTGTGTTAATTCGCTTTTGTTTGGAACTTTTTTTTTGTTAACTTTCCCTGGCTGCAGCCATTCACGGTACTTCTACCAAAGCTGTTCTCACTGTTTAAAGCCCATTCACTGTAAAGATAAGATCGCTTCCCGTGGAAAAGGCAGACAGCATTTAAGAGTATGCTGGAATGCTTGCTTTTTACTACTTAGTTGTGTAAAGCGGATACTTTAGCCTTAGAACGTTAATGGAATTTCCTATTCATGCCTCAGTACCTTTCTTTGCACTTTGTAGGCATTATCGGATTGGTTTCTTCAACTTAATTTATTTGGTCCCTGATTATGATCAAATTCTAAATGCTGCAATAAACATTGTGCATTAAACATACAGTGAACATACAAGAGCTATGCTGTATTTTACTACTAAACAGACAGCCACAAGTGCAGGTACCTTGTAGACAACAAAGTCATGAATTGAGTGGTGCAACATGAGCACCGGGCCCAAAAAGTTGTCAGAACTTCTCTAAATACATAATATTGCTATATTTGTCTACTAAACAGGCAGTCAGAATTGCAGTTTACCTTGCAGTTAAAAGAGACTTGATTTGAATGGTGCAGCAGGTGCAGTGGCACAGGGGTCAAACACTCTAGGGACCCTACTAAGCCCAGATGACTGCTAACATTTAAAACTAAACAGGCAGCCACAAGTGCAGTTACCTTGCAGACAACAGGGTCATGATTTGAATGGTGCAGCAGCACCAGACCTAAAAGTTGTCAGAACTCCTCTAAACACCTAATATTGATCTATTCTATTACTATACATGCATACACAACTGCAGCAATCCTTCAGTTAAAAGGGACTTAATTTGAATGGTGCAGCAGGTGAAGTGGCTATGAGGCCAACAGTTGTCATAACTCCTCTAAACACCTAATATGGCTATATTCTACTTCTAAACAGGCAGCCATAAATGCAGTTATCTTGCAGACACTAGGGGCATGATTTGAATGGTGTAGCAGGTACAGTGGCACGGGCCCACACATTGTCAGAACGCAAGGATGGATGGGAGAAATGATGTGTAGATGAGTGAAAGAATGGATGAGAGAATGAATGGATGAGTGACAGAATGGATGGATGAGTTAAAAGAATGATGGATGGAGAAAAGTGTGGATTGAGGAATAAGTGAAAGGATGGATGGATGAGTGAAAGGGAAGGTGAATGGATGGACAGATGGGTGTAAGCATGGTTGAATGATTGAATGGATGAATGGTATGAAAGGGTAGATGGATGAATGACTGTAAGGATGGATGGATGAATGACTGAAAGGATGGATGGATGAGTGAAATGTTGGAAGGAGAGATGGATAGGTGAATGGATGGATGAATAGAGTTAATGGACAGGTTTGGAGATGGATGGATAGTTTTGCATATGGATGGGCAAAAAGACTGAATGATTGATGAAAGAATGAATGGATGACAGACTGGAAAGGTGAAATGGTAGAATTCAGCAGGTGGATGAATGGATACATGCTTGGAAGAAAGAGAAAAGAGACGTCTTCTGTGGAGACTTGTGATCACTTGCTTTGTTTACGTGTTGCCATAAGACCTTTGTTTCAGATTGGGTTTTTTTTATTTTCTGTCTACTCCCTTGTTCAGTTTGCTTGCTTGGTTTTGAAGAACCCACGCAGAGGGCTGGTGATATGCCTGTTCACGAATTTATCTCAGTAATCCTAATGTCCCACGCCAACCGCTCCCTCAGAAACACCACCTCCTGGCTTGCTGTTTCACATTGGAACTGACAGCTGAACACAAAGGAGACGGACTCATGTGTGCTGTTGTCACTGTGACACAACATTAACACATGCACAGAATGACAACAGCTTTAGGACTCCCAACAGTGACCCACAGGCAACGCATAGGATAAAGTAACAGTCCATTTAAATTTAACAGAAGCATGGACAGGAATAGAGAGTGGTGTGAAATGTCAGAAATACATGCTCATCTAAATACCATCATAGAGACAAACCTGTACCTTTTTCGTCCTGGAACTTGGTACACCAGCAGGCACTGAGCTTCAGAAGGTGGCCCTTGCCACACCTGTTTTCACTGCGGAGGCGCTATGAAGCCCATTGCCAGTTCCCACAGCACGGGACAAACCTGTGCCTTTTTCGTCCCGGGATTTCGTATACCAGCAGGCACTGGCTCCATGACGCGGCCCTTGCCACATGTGTTTTCATTGCGGAGGTGCTATATAGCGCATAGCTGGGTCCTCCAGCATGGGACGCGTGCATGCCCATCAGAGGCCGGATAAGGGTGCCTCCCCACCCCTGGCTCTGGATTTTGGGTAAGCTGAAATCAAGCTCAACGGATATTACATCATTGTGGCAGGTACTGCCTTAACGACTGTAGCAATGTTGAAACTAGAGTTACTGAAGAAATGCTCTATGGTATTAAAATCGTCATAGCTATTGACTAATTCCAGTCATACTCCTGGAGTTTGTGGTCAAGAAACGGCTGAAACTCTTCCTAGAAACCAATAAATTCCTTTGCATTCATCAGGATTAGTTTTGTCCCAGCGAAAACACCAAAGTCCTCTGGTATATCTCTTAGATGATCTTTGTCAAGTAGTAATGGTCAACCCATTGCTCCTTGGTGTCCTTTGTAGTAGTGGAAACAGTTTCCCTTTTTTGCCAATGGTCAGAAAAACTGCCATTTATTTTAAAAAGAGTGTGCTTTACAAAGTTTTGTGCATAGAATTGCAACATCCTGAGTCATTTGAATTTCCAGCTTCTCACACCCTTATTTTTGACAGAATTGTGTAGTTACATATTACAGCGTACATCTTCTACATTGTGAACTTAGTCTGTAATGAATACAGGTGAACAATGGACAACCACTTGATTTCCACAAAAAATGTTGGCTTTGCCAGCGTGATTTGCATCTGAAACTTTACTATGACAAAATGATAGCAAAATTATAGTTTTTTTGTTATAAAATTAGTGATAGCCTAATGAGGACTAGGGTTTTCCGACATGAGTATCATATGCAGAATTAGGTGTCACTAAAACAGTATATTAGCCCTAAAGCTAGATATCTAGTGTTAAAGACAAGTCCATATTCTTTTCTTTAAAACTTTATTTCGGTTGTTAACCATAAAAGTTACATAAAATGCATTTCTCCATTTAAAGCAGTAAGAAAGAAAGAAAATAAAAACAAATTCAGATTAGCTATTGATACATTTATTTTTTTTAAATGTTAAACTTTAGACATATTCTTTTCTATAAAAGTGCAACTGCTAATAAATAGCTACTCAAGCTAAAAACAACATAAGGTAGCGTTTAGTACCTCAAAACTCTCAGAGCTTCCTGGTGCTTTCTATATTCCTCCTTCTGACATTGGGGGTAAATCCACTTGTTCCTAATCTTATCATAAAATGTGCAAAAAAGCAAAATATGTGCAATAATTTCCGCATTTGCTAAAGGGCATGCCGTGCTGTTAACCCGTTATCGGTATTTCATTTTACTGTATAAGTTTTAATTTGAAGGATACCATAACGAAAGGTCAAATATACTGTTCTTGCCAGGGAAGGATAAACCATGTCCAACAACTCCTCCAACACTGGACAAGCTTGGATTCCCAAAATTGTGTGGTTAATCTGCCTAAACTTGGGTTACACTGAAGTATGTTCAGCTGGTAATACCAATATGTCTGCTTCAATTGTTTCTTGGAGTTCTGGGACAATGTTTGTGGCTCGTCCCAAAAATCAACTAAACCAAGGTTAATGAATCATGCTTTCACGCAACGCATCATCGAAGGCAATTATTTCTCTATGGCCTTCGCTATAATGATCCAACTCCTGTATTGTCCACAACTTCACCTAAAAGAGCAAAGGTCTCAAGTATACAATATGCTCAATCCGTTTTACCTTAAGATTGTGGAATAGAGGCATTAATGCTGTAGCCGCTGGTAGGCCTAATAGCCCGCGTACAAATTTATTTCCCTCAATGGCAAGCAGCCTGGAATTTTCAATGCCCCACAGCTCAACCCCATATAATGCTGCAGCCTGGGCTTTGTACTTGTACATTTCTAGAGCCGGCATCACAGCTTTTATTGTAGACTTATATTTACTAGAGACCGCCCTTGCGTGATTTATGTGGGGATTCCACAACACCATATAATCTATAGTAATATCCAAATAATTAAAATGTGAGACCATGTCAAGATTTTTCTTACCAGCATGAATGTTTTTCATAAAGGACCTATGGGATTTTAAAGACTTACATTTGGTCTTGCTAATGTTTATTTCCAATCCCTTTCCTGTGCCGTATTAATTGAAGTTATCTAAAAGGTTTTGGAGACACCTCGTTGTCTGCAAGATCAGAATAATATCATCAGCAGAAATCAATGCTGGAACAAGACCCGCAGAGCCTTGGGGAGTCATGACTTCACTGGCTGAGATGGTCAATAAAATCATTAATAAAGAGTGAAAAGAAATTAGTTGTGAGCATGCACCCCTGTCTCACTCCTCTTTTAATTGGGATTGGTTAAGTTAATTCACCAATTGCGCCACAACAGACCATAGCATAGTTACCCATGTGTAACATAACTATCTGTTTTAGGATGTCATCTGGGGCTCCCTGATGTTTGAGCTGCGCCCAGGGCAGCCCCCTTGGTACCAAATCAAATGCTCCCCCTAAGTCTACAAATTCAATATTAATATGGACATCTCTTATTTTAACATATGTCATAAAATGCAACTTAGCCTAAATACTTGATCAACTGCATAGCTCTAACCCCTGCCTGGTAAACTGTTAATGTATTATTTCCACAGATCGAATTATTAAATGTATCCATAACTTGTCTGGCATAAACTTTCTGAATTATGTCTAAAAGACTTATTGGCCTGTAGTTACCAGGATCGAGTTTACTCTCTTTTTTGGAATGTCAGTACTATTTCGGCACCCTTCCAAGTTGGAGAGTATCGGTGCACCTGAAGCTACTGCATTGCTAATTAATTTAACATAAGGTGCCCGTACTTCTACATCATCTCCTGGAATTTTATCCAGCCCTGGTGCCTTACCCAACTTAATAGCACTAATTGCCTTTATTGTTTCCTCTAGACTGAACAATAGTTGCACAATAAGTCAATGACCCACACTGATTGTTACGAAACCCCTTGGCCTCTGCCTAGAGGTTGGCAAAATGTTGGGTCCAGGTGGTAGGAACCAAATAATATTCTGTATCGGAGATTATGCCTTTACTACCATGCGCAATTATTTTCCAGAAAGTAAACAAATCTTTTGCTTTAGCAGCATGGAGCAGATCATTCCAGGTGACCTCTCTCATTCTCTCTGTGCATAGGTTAATGTTTTCTTGTAATTTGACCTTGCCTCACTTATTAACTGTACATTTCTCTTTTTTAAGCAATCTAGTCGTTATATCTTGGCCTTTTTACATTTCTTATAGTGCCAAGGATTATTCTGTAACTTTTTCAATGTAATTTCTGTACATTTAATAGCTTTTGTCAGATTGATGCATAGCCATAATTGATGTTAAGATTGGACTTATTCTACATGAGAGCCAAGCACGTCGGAAAAGATGTTATATATTTCATTTATGATTTCATCATTATTCACAATATGGGGCCACTTAATGGATCTTCTGTTATTTTCAAGAGACGGTTGCGGTTGCATGTTCCTAATAAGCTCTAAATGTGTTTTACTGAAACACCCTGACATTTCTAAGCACAAGAATGATCACCTACAGCCTGATTCATCATAGACCCGTTTTGCGAGTCTATATTAGCGATTCATAAGGAATCGCTATTACAGACTCGCAAAACGGGATTCATGTAGGAATCGCAAAAAGATTTGCGATTCCTACACAATCCTTATTTGCGATTAGCAAATTGCTAATCGCAAATAAGGAATAACTCCCCATTCATACCTATGGGCCTTTTATTTGCGATTAGCAATTAGCTAATCGCAAATAAGATTGCGATTTAAAGGGTGCCAGGGGTGTCCAAAGGACACCCTGTAGCACCTCTTGAATGAAAATTGAAACAGGTGTTGCGCACACACATGTCCAAAGGACATGTGTGTGTGCAACATGCAACTTAGAAAAATGCTTTTAAAAGCATTTTTCTAAGTTTTCGCTATTTACCACGAGGTTTGACCTCGCGGTAAATAGCGGCCGAAATTTGCGAATTCGCAATTTTAAAATGTTTCAAGAATAGCATTTAAGGAATCTCTAATAGAGATTCCTTAAATGCTATTCCTTGCAAAATTGCAATTTTCTAAATAGCGATTTTTGCATTTGATGAATCCCAAATGAAAAAATAGAGCTCGCAAAGGGCCAGATTCTCAGAATCTGGCCCTTTGCGAGCCGATTTCGGCTTGATGAATCAGGCTGCATATTCCTTATCATCCATTTTAAAGGCCATAATTCTATGCCATTCTTCTGTACTATGTAGGATGTAATCTATCTTAGTCCAGGTGTTCACCCTTTTAAAGGTAAATAGTGAAGAACCATCTATACTTTTGGGCATGTTTCGGCCATTACATGCCCTTAATTCATGTTCTAACGTAAAATGTAGCAGTTGTATAGCTGCTATAGAACACTGGACCATTGGACCTGCTACCAATTTGGGAGACCCCAAAGGCTAAGCCTTCATCCTCCATGACTAGTTCCAATCTAATAATAGGTTTATATGTACAGTTAAGATCACCACCCATTATAACTATAACATTTGTATCATTTCAATGCATACATGATTCCTTTAGCCAGCATCATACACTCTCATGATATCAGCGTCTTCTCCAAAGCCGCCAACACACAAGTCATTCTCTCCCTCATGGACAAGAAACCCGCACATGAATGCCTACATGAATGAAATTGCCCACTGCAATGAGACCAACTGTCTAAAGCTGAACAACGACAACACTAAATTCATGATCTTCAAAAAGAGCACATCACCATAGGACTCCACGTAGTCACCAACACAAGCAAAGACTGATACCCACTCCCACCACCGACACCAAGAACCTTTGGATCATCATCGACAGCAAACTCGACAAGGCTGCCCAAGTCAATGCTTCCTCATGCTTCCATACACTGAAGATGCTGAGGAAAAGAAAAATGTCACACCTGAGGTTCCGTGACGATCGTAAGTGGTGTTTTCGACTCGCACGAATATGGTCGAGTCTGGTATCTATGAACCGCAAATGACGAGTTTAGTGGGTGTGCGCAGTTTCGCTGTGCTAACCTAAACCGTTCGTTTGTTTCGTGGGTTTCTATCTGTACCCACGGATTCCATCTTAGATACGGCATCCATTTTGTCTCTTGCCCTCAAGTAGCCAGCGAACGGACGCTGTCCGCTTCGCGACCCTGGGATTCCCAAGACTCTTGCGGAAGACACGTTTCCTTTGAAAGTGTCTTTATGATGAGGGGGATGATACTGTAAGGCAGATGTCCCCGCTCGAGGCACATCTTGCCGTGCCGGTCTATTGTCTTAGCCGTGCATCTCATTAGGCACGTCCCTTTGATGCCTGCAGCTCGTGTTTCCCCGATACCACCCCTTTTACACCCTTTCCGATCTCCCCACTGTTTCTGCCTTCCTTTGCACCTGTCCTTGTTCCTTCTTCGATCTGTTTACTGCCGATTGGAATGTACTAATGGTGGGAAGATGGGTTTTTACAGTTGGGAACCACCGAATGTTTCTGCACTTATGTTCTGGACCTTGAATACATCAAAGCGACCCCTCTTGGGGATAATGATGGGAACCAAGTTGTAAACCTTTGTATACCATGTTAACCTATGAGAGAAAACTGTATAAAAAGGAGCGATCCACAGTAGCGAATTGAATCAGATCCCGCGAACTTACATGCTGTGTACTTCACGTGACTTCTGTGTTCCCTGCAGTAAATAAACCTCGAATCTTTGACGCCGAAGGAAGTGTCCCGTGTCTCTGTCATTTGTACGCCGGAACAGGTTACCCACGAAGGTTTCAGGTGTTGTCCCCTGGCACCGCTGGGTCTTAAATAACCCAGTCCTTCAGTTGGCGCCCAACGTGAGGCTGCATCAGTGGTACCGGTCCAAGCCCAACGATCGTGAGGAACTTCGTGTGAAATCTCCGAGGGAAGGTGCACCCCGCTTCATCGATCCTGTTGTCGAAATAAGTGGCCCGACGACTTTTCCCGCGAAGATTCCCGCCTCCTGACGGCTGCGACGGACTGCTGCCCTGACTGTAGACCTGTTTTGGCGCCCGGCGTAGACCTTGGTACAGCGAGACGATTGACGGGCCTTCCTGGTGACGCCATCGATCTTTGAGTTAAGTATTTGTGGGTCGCTCCCAGAATCTTTTGTTGTGGTTGCTTAGTTGTTGCATGGTTCCATTGCATTTGTGGTTCTTAGTACTTGGTTCTTTGTTGTAATATTTGACGACTGCAGCCGCCAAAAACCGAGGGTTTTTGCTCTTTGCAGGGACTTGGTAAATCCCGTAATCCTTGAAGTGTGTGAAACTCGGCTAGTGTGCAAGATGCCTGGTCGTAGTACTTTGTTTAGTTGTTTCAGACGTTGTGGTACGGATTCCCGACTGGAGGACTCGTGTCCGATACCTCCGGTTGGAACTCCCACTTATGAGCTTTACAGCAAACATGGGTTAGGTCCGATTACCTTTAATGAATATTGGATTCGATACACCAAAAAAGATGGTGTCCTTAGTTGGCCACCTCATGGTAGTTTCGAGACCCCGATTTTAGATAATCTTGAGGCTAAATTGTTTAAGAAAAAGTCAAGGCCGGCCATGTTTGATGCCTTTCGGTTATGGCGCAAAGAAGCCAGACAGAAAGAGATCAGACAGACAAAACGTAATCAGAGAGATGGTGTTGCTACCATTGTAAAGAAAGCAGAGCAGTTTCAGCGTGATAAGGAGGAAAAGGAAAATGAAGTTTTTGATAGGCTTCAGCGTATGACTATAGATAAATGTTATCCCGCTTTGCCAACAGAGTCGGATAAGAAGGAGGAATTAGTTGAGGATCCTTTAATGTCCTATCTTATGAAGTCGCCACCTCCGTACGCACAGGGTACCGCAGCTCCTGTGGCTCCTCCTGTACCTGCTCCTGTACCTGCTCCTCAACCCGCTCCTCCGACTGTTCCTATTCCTTTGCCTACTTCTGTTCCTACTGCTCCCCCGCTTGTACTTCCTCATACTCCTGCTCCCGCTACTGCTCCTGTTCTACTTACTCCTGCTGCTTCTTCTGTCCCCGATTCGTCTCTTGTTACTACTCTATCGTATACTTCTCCATCTACCCGACGTCGTACCCCTTCTGTTGCTGCTAATTTTTTCAATTCTCTTGGACCTATTTCTGAGTCCGCTGGTTCGGACGGTCCACAAAGACGTAGTCAGCTCCCTGGTAATAGGGAACGTGCTGCGCTGTACAATATGGCGATGGCATGGATGCTGCACCCCTATAGGAATCCTCCACGTTCGGTATTGAATACGTTTAGTCAATTCAATATACCGACACAAAGATATGTTTTTGAAGAAATGTGCAAGGCTTTGCGTGATCAGATATCGGCTGATGCATCGGACGATGTATTAACTACTTTGACCAATCTACAACTCCAGTTTTCGAGCGGAATGATAGTGGGTACTAATGTTCGACGTGCTGTTGAGCAATTATTGGCTCTTCGCCCCTCTATGATGCCTCAAGCATTGTTCGTTGAGGATATTGAGAGACCGTTAGATGCGTCTGGTCAGTATCCCATGCGTGAAGTTCCACCAGTGTGGATGCCAGGTGATGCTAATGCTGTTCCTATTATCCTGCCACATTTCCAGAGAGTATGGATACATCTCCCATGGAAACGATCGGAAGTTTTACAGGTGAAGCAATCTTTGCCTGACCCTCGCAAAAATCCTGCAGGGTATTATAAGGAATTGTCGCAGCTCGTAGACGCTACGATAATGAATCTTGCCGATATCGATATGCTGTTTGGTAATGTCGTACCACAACCGGTATGGGCCAAGATTCGTCAGGAAGATCATGCAAACGAATTGGGTGGTGATTGGGCTGCTCTTACCGCGGCAGATACACGACAAATTGGCGGGGCTAAGCCTGAACAGCTTATTACTGCTCTCCCTCAGAGAATCATTACCCTGATGAAAACGCTTATGCCAGCTATGAGGGTGAACTGGGACAAGTTGTCAGCTTGCAGACAGAAAAAGGACGAGAGTGTCTCTGACTTCTTTACGAGGTTTGAGGAGGCATTCATCGATCACAGTGGTCAGGATATGGGTACCGAGGGTGGTCAGCGGTTGTTTGTGGATAAATTTGTCTCTAACTTATTGCCTGACTTGAGCAACAAATTGAAAAATTCTGAGAGTGCGTGGGCTGTCTCTACTTCTGCTCAAATATTGGCTACGGCACAGTATTACGAGAATAGGGAGAAAGAAGAGAATGACCGCGCTGATAAAAAGACGAAAGAACTTAAAACTAAAGTGTTGTTGCAGCAGGCGTATCCTCCGCGTTCGAACCAGAATGAGTCGCAACAACGAAATCGATCGCAGTCGCAATCTAATAGGTCGCAATCGCGAAATGACTCCTCTTCGCAGAGATCTTCGTTAGGGTACAATCAGTGTGCCTATTGCAGACAGGAGGGTCATTTAAAATTCAACTGTCCAGTCCTCAATGAGCGTAACAGTGGTAACGTATCTAGAGGAGGTCGTGGTGGTTCCCAGCAGACATCACGTGGTAGGGGTCGTGGTGCTCCAAATGATCGTTCAGACAATTCGTCAAATTCCAATAATTGTTTTGATCAACGTGGATCATCGCAAGGACGATCTGCGCAGTACAACGTTGATGACTATTACGTTGATCAGGGAACTGACGACGGTAATTACTAGGACAGCCATAGACAAGGAGAGGGAGTAGTATCAGTTCCGGTTGATCAGAGAGGGCCTTACGTCGCAGTTGCCACATCGGGCGTCGTTGAGCCTTTTCTGTTGGACACTGGTGCAGCGAAAAGTTCCATCATGCATTCGAATCTCCCTGGCGCACCTTTGTCTGGCTTAACAAATGTTTCCGTTGGATTCTCTGGCGCCCCTGTTAGCAATCCGGTTTCGTGCCCTTTGCCATTCACAATTGGGCCACGTGAGCTCAAAGCTCCGTTGATTTTGACCACTGGCTGCGGGGAAAATCTTTTGGGCCTGGATTTGCTAAAACGTCTGTATGCGACTTTGTACTGTTCTCCCACGGGAGTAAAGCTTACTTTGGGTGAGAGAGTTGTCTCTCCAATGTACTTGTCTCTCGATAAACTTCCACCGGAATTGAGTTCTCTTCCTGCATCTTTGTGGGCAACAGGTCCCAATGACGTGGGCCTGCTTGACATCTCCCCTTATGTTGTTCACTTATGTTGTTCACTTGAAATCTAATGTGCGACTGCCACGTATTCCCCAGTATCGAATCTCCCTCGACGGTGAACGGGCACTGTTGGCGATCATCTATGATCTGATCGAGAAAGATGTTATTGAGGAGACCCGGGGAAACGTGTGCAACAGCCCTGTGCTGCCTATTTTGAAACGTACCGATCCTTCGAAACCGCCTGTTTATTGTTTTGTTATCGATTTACGGGAGGTAAATAAAATTGTGATTCCTCAGTTCCCTGTTGTGCCTGACATCACGGCGCTACTGACTCTGATTCCAGCTTCTGCATCCTGGTTTTCGGTGATCGATCTGAAAAATGCTTTCTTTAGCATTCCGATTGCCGAGGAAAGCAGAGACCTTTTCGGTTTCTCTCTTGGTGGTCGTAGCTTCCGGTTTAAACGTGCTCCTCAGGGCTATTGTGAGAGTCCATCGATCTACAGTCAAGCCTTGAAGGGCCAACTAGATGCATTTGTGTTGCCGGCTGGTGCAGCCTTAATCCAATACGTCGACGACTTATTGGTGGCTGCAGATACTCAGGACATTTGCAAAATTGCTACGGTGTCGCTGTTGCAACATCTCTGTGACTTACATCACAAGGTCTCACCTTCTAAACTTCAATATTGTTGTCAAGAAGTAACCTACCTAGGTCACTTATTGTCAAAGGAGGGAAGAAGGTTGACCCCAGAGAGAATAGCAGCGATTGCGCGAATGACTGTGCCAACAACCCAAAGAGATGTGCGTGCCTTCCTAGGTATCACGTCATACTGCAGACAGTGGATTCCAAATTTTTCATTGTTAGCGAAACCATTGGTGGCTCTTACGTGCAAGGATGTTCCAACTCCTTTACCATGGACGGAAGAATGTCAGAAAAGTTTTTCTGAACTGCGTGACGCATTGTGTTCGGCTCCTGTGTTAGGTACTCCTGACTACAGCAAGCCGTTTACACTATACGTTCACGAGAGGGAAGGTTGTGCGTTGAGTGTCTTAACGCAACCCTTCGGTGATAAGCAACGTCCATGTGCATATTTTTCCTCGACCTTGGACCCGGAAGCTAGAGCATTGCCGAGTTGTTTGAGAGCAACAGCGGCAGCTGCGGTGTCCATCCGACAATCAGCAGGATTGGTCATGGATAATATGCTTACGGTGATGGTTCCGCATACAGTTGACACTCTTTTGAATCGTACGAAAACCCAACACTTGACGAGTGCGAGGTTGTCTGGGTACGAGTTGACGCTTTTGGCAAGTCATATTCAGATAAAACGTTGTAATGTCCTAAACCCGGCGACTTTATTGCCAATCAGTTCGGAGTCAGATGAAGTAGCAGCGCATGACTGCTACTTAAGGACTGAGGAGGAAACAAAAGGTCGAGTGGACCTTAAAAACACTCCTTTGGAAGATCCCGATGGAACTTTGTATGTGGATGGTTCATGTTTTAAATTGCCGAATGGTGATGTGACGACTGCGTATGCTGTTGTGACTTTGAATACTGTTGTGGAAGCTGCGAGATTGAATCAGAACTCTGCCCAGGCTGCAGAGCTGATTGCTTTAACTAGAGCGTGTGTGTTGGCGAAAGGGAAACGAGTGAATGTGTTTACCGACAGCCAATACGCTTTTGGCGTCGCACATAGTTTTGGACGGTTGTGGAGAGAGAGAGGTTTTATGACGTCGCATGGTACGAAGATTCAGCACGGACAGCTTGTGAATGATCTTTTGGACGCACTTACGTTGCCTAAGCAGGTAGCGATTGTTAAATGTAGTGCGCATCGCAAGGTGACGGATGATGTCGGCCGTGGTAATGCGTGTGCGGATGAGACTGCTAAGGAGACTGCCCGGAACCTTAGCACTAGAATGTATGTGACGAGTTCGGTTAGGTGGCCTACAGAGACTAGTATGTGTGAGGATACTATCCAAAGTGTGAAAACGATTCAGAATGAGGCCACTGATACTGAAAAGACGAAGTGGAAAGAGAGTACGGGAAAGTTGGATGCAAATGGTTGTTGGGTTGATTTGTCGGAGCATAAGAGATGGATGTTGCCAGATGCGTATGTGTTGGCTGTTGTGACGATGGCACACGGGTTAGCACACATTAGTGCGAAAGGTATTTGTAAGTTGTTGTCCCCTGTGTGGAAGAATGATGGTATTACTAAATGTGCCGAGAGATTGGTTAAGAATTGTATGGTATGTATGTTGTACAATCCTGGTAAGGGAACCCCTACACCTCCTGGCCATTTTGCTCCCCCTTCATGTCCCTTTGAAGTGATCCAGCTAGACTTCATCCATATGGAGCGATGCAATAACCTGAAATACGTTTTAGTTGTGGTTTGCGCATTCTCCCGATGGATTGAAGCCTACCCTCTCAGAGACAATACTGCCCTGTCTACTGCGAAAATCCTACTGAAGGAATACTTTCCTCGGTATGGAATGCCCCGAATCGTATGGTCTGATAACGGAAGTGAGTTTGTAGGGAGTGTGATGAAGAGTGTGTGTAAGGGCCTTGGAATTAATCAAAAATTCCATAGCGCCAATCATCCCCAGTCAGCAGGTTTGGTTGAAGGGTATAATGGCACCCTTAAACTCAAACTGGCTAAGATTCAGGCTACGACTGGTCTTTCGTGGCCTGACGCTTTGCCCCTTGCTTTGTTGTCAACAAGGGCGACCGTACACTCCCGAGTAGGGCTCAGTCCCTATGAAATGGTGTTCGGTCGTCCTGCGAATGTTTGGGGGGTCCCTAGACCAAGTGTGTTTTCTGATCTTGAGTACCCAATGTTGATCGATTATCTTCATGATCTGACTGCTAAACTGAGGTTAATTCACCAACAGGTTTACGAAGCATTGCCGACGCAGACAGAGGGTCCAGGCCACCAGCTCCAACCAGGAGATTGGGTGGTTACTCGAAACTTCGCTCGCAAAAAGAATCTTGAACCCCGCTTCACTGGCCCTTTTCAAGTCCTCCTCGCCACGAGAACTGCTGTCCGTTTGGAAGGGCGCAAAAACTGGGTGCACGCCACCCATACGAAAAAGGTACCTATACCTTTACCAGCGGACTCGTGGGTGAGGAAAGGCATTGCTTCATCTGAAACAGAGAAATTCCAGACCTTCGTACCTTTTAGTGACGCTGAACCTGCTGGAGAATCCTCAGTGCAGCAGACCGATATTGTGGAACATTTGTCATCAAAAGACTCAAGATCTGAACAATCGACTGATCAACAGAATTCTGTTCTTTCATCGGATCCATTGTTTGATGAACAGACACGTCCTGGGAAAACTCGATACTTTTTGCGATCCAGCACCAAAGACTAATACATTTTCGTTTTGTCCCTCGACATCTGCATTATCCCATTTGCCACGATCAGTCTGAACCCCCGTATAATTGTGATTGTTTTTGTAAATATTGAGTTTCGTCCCATATATGTGTTTTTGCTTCCACAGCTGAGAGACTTTGTACATATTTGTGAATAAGATACCTTGCATCCAGGTGTACCGTAGGGCCGCGCGTGTACTTCCTTCTGGTTAGTAGGTCTTGACACTAGGTCAAAGACCGTCGGTTCCTGGGAACTCCTAGGGATTGACTACTGCTGCCGTCTACAGCAGATCACTCGTACCAAATGTTTTATGTTTCAAGTGTTCCTTCTGTTTCTGGTTCTGTCTTCGTTATTGGCGGGTGGGGTGTATTACATGATACCGTACTTCCTACCCTCTGCCATACCTAGTCCTACTTCTGAACCTAAATCTACCTCCACTACATCCCCTCATTCTTTCCATATCTTACCCGAACACGAACAGGCTAGACGTGCGGAATTCAGAAATAATTCCTTTATCCAGCTCCTTCATCAGCATCAGTTAGTGGTTAACACTACTAATTGTTGGGTGTGTGGGTTAATGCCACATACCACGGATAAGGGAATTCCATATCTGGTCCTTCCTTATAGTTCCCAGGGTTCAGCTCGAGCATTTCAAACAATGTTTCGAAGTGCACTAGATTCCTACCCCAATCGAGAGCCACATCCTTCCCACTCTGGTCCTGGTTCGTACCAAAAGCCTTTGACTATAGCGATAGATGATTTAGATAGGGATATCTATGAACCGTCGCTTATCCCAGAAGAAGAGGTACGAGCCTATAGGGTCCTGAGTAAGGTCGAGTATAGCGCGCTCACTGGTGAAAAACAGCTTAGAAGCTCGCCTCCGATATGGGTCGTACCCCACCTTGGTAATTTCTGTTTACTGAGTCGTGGCCGAAGATCGAGAGCTCGTCTTGGAGAGTGCTTGCTCCGAGACTTATATCCTGCCAATGCTCTCTTCCCCTGTGTTTCTGGCTGCCAAGGGTACGTACTTTGTCTGCCATGATCGTGCGTATACATGGTTGCCCTCCGACTTTGTGGGCTCATGTTATATTGCAAATTTGTTGCCTCCGACGTTCACTGTTGATGCAGACTATCACAAGACTAGAGTTGTGAGAGGCGTGATTAGCGAAGAGGACACTGCCGGTCAAGAGGCAGGAGACTTTTTCAAGGGTTTCCTCCCGTTTTGGGGACCTATGGTCAATAGTAGGAACCTGAGACAATTAACTCGAGTGGTGGAATCGACAGCTAATATCACTGCCAGTGCCCTTGGTAATATCACCACAGAACTTCAGGCGGATAGGCTTATGACGTTACAAAACCGTATGGTTTTAGACGTGGTCTTAGCAGATCGAGGTGGAGTATGTAAGGTGATCCATTCGAGCTGCTGTATTTTCATTCCAGACAACGCTCCTACTGTCTATCAAGCCATCTCAAAGTTGCATAAGATCTCTGAGTCCATACACGTGGACGTAGGGGATTGGACGTTACTTGGATGGTTTTGGGGCCTAATGTCGACTTGGGGTTGGAAGATTCTGATGATCATCGGAGTTGTTGTAGCGTTTCTGTTCACGTGTTGCCTTTGTGTGCAGTGTGGTCCTGCCTTATGTGGCCTCTGTGCTACGACGTGTATAAGACAGCCGCCTGTTACCAAAGGAGCTCAGTTGGACAGAGTTATGTTGCAGCAACATCTAGATGGTCTGATGAATATCGAGTATGATTCTGACTAGTGCTTGCCTACATGAGGGCAAAAGGAGCGTCTGAGGTTCCGTGACGATCGTAAGTGGTGTTTTCGACTCACACGAATATGGTCGAGTCTGGTATCTATGAACCGCAAATGACGAGTTTAGTGGGTGTGCGCAGTTTCGCTGTGCTAACCTAAACCGTTCGTTTGTTTCGTGGGTTTCTATCTGTACCCACGGGTTCCATCTTAGATACGGCATCCATTTTGTCTCTTGCCCTCAAGTAGCCAGCGAACGGACGCTGTCCGCTTCGCGACCCTGGGATTCCCAAGACTCTTGCGGAAGACACGTTTCCTTTGAAAGTGTCTTTATGATGAGGGGGGTGATACTGTAAGGCAGATGTCCCCGCTCGAGGCACATCTTGCCGTGCCGGTCTATTGTCTTAGCCGTACATCTCATTAGGCACGTCCCTTTGATGCCTGCAGCTCGTGTTTCCCCGATACCACCCCTTTTACACCCTTTCCGATCTCCCCACTGTTTCTGCCTTCCTTTGCACCTGTCCTTGTTCCTTCTTCGATCTGTTTACTGCCGATTGGAATGTACTAATGGTGGGAAGATGGGTTTTTACAGTTGGGAACCACCGAATGTTTCTGCACTTATGTTCCGGACCTTGAATACATCAAAGCGACCCCTCTTGGGGATAATGATGGGAACCAAGTTGTAAACCTTTGTATACCATGTTAACCTATGAGAGAAAACTGTATAAAAAGGAGCGATCCACAGTAGCGAATTGAATCAGATCCCGCGAACTTACATGCTGTGTACTTCACGTGACTTCTGTGTTCCCTGCAGTAAATAAACCTCGAATCTTTGACGCCGAAGGAAGTGTCCCGTGTCTCTGTCATTTGTACGCCGGAACAGGTTACCCACGAAGGTTTCAGGTGTTGTCCCCCGGCACCGCTGGGTCTTAAATAACCCAGTCCTTCACACCCGCCCTGGTCACAAGCAAAAGGGACTATGGCAACACCCTCTATGCAGGAATCAACAAAAACTTGCCAGAAGGATACAGACCATTCAGAAACTTGGTGGCCAAAATCATTCTCAGCTTCCCACGCCTCCCTGGTTGCATCACACCCCACCTGAAGGAGCTCCACTGGCTCGTTAATCACAAACAAGCAACATCCAAACTCTTTAATCACACTTTCAAAGCACTACATATTACTGGCCCAGCATACCATACCAATTGCATCTGCATTCACAAACCTTTAAGACACCTCCAATCATCTAGACTCCTACTTAGCAAAAATCCTACACATATGGATAACCAGATCCAGTGGTTGAGTCTTCTCCGACACTGCTAAAGAGGGGAATAACTTGCTACCACACAGAAGGGCCTCCTCCATAATTCTTAATTTCTGAAAATATCTGTAGACCTGACTGCAAGTAGGCCCACTAGGCCTTAGGTGTGGCTAGACTCACACTTGATCAGTCTAGGATATGCTTCTGGGTGATATTGTGCTCTACCAGTCTGCAAACATAACATAAAATTACTACTATGCATTTTACTTAAGGTACGGGGTTTCAACATCTTCACATATGCACGACTACACATTTAAGTGAAAGCAGAAACATGGTCATTTGGTAGAGGGTAAGCATCTCAGGGACTGACAAATCCACCTAATGTAAGTTTTTTGATACAAGCGACAACAAGTTTGAAAGAGAAATAATATATTTGTACATAGAATACTCACTCTTATTTCTTGTGTTAGCGCTATTTCTATCACTTCACCAAAATATTGTCCAACAGAAGTAAGTGTTTCATGAATTATGCGTTTCATAGATTTGAGCATATCTTCATCTTCTATCTGTAAGCACCTGCACAGTAAATATGCAAGAATTGAAGACAGATAACGTTTGTTAATGAAGCAATGGCATTAGAATTTTTGTGTTCCCAGCTTACATCATTAAACATACCATAATAAAATAATTAATTTTAAAGGAACATTAACTATCACACCATTGTCTGCACTGCTGCCATACATCACGCGAAGTCATCCTCATCAGAAAGGAAACGTACCTCTAAAATTCAGGTAGGGATGTGTCTCCCTCCTATGTGCCTGCCACACACTTCCCGCATCCCCTAGCTCTAATTTTTACAAATTGCCCCTAGAGGGCGCCCTGATTTTATTACAATGTTACGTTGAACTATTTTGTAGTAAATAAACTGAATTACCCCTAGAAAATGTTGCTCTACTGGGTATAAGGATAGTTGTGCTGAAACGGAAGTTTGGGTCTTTAATCTTTTCTTGAAGATGAGTTGTTTCTGCTGTGCACAGATGAAGGGTGGAACTTAACCCCAGTGCTAAAATACAGTAAACTCCTTTTGAACAGTGTGCTTCCGAGATAAACAAATGGTTCAAGTTGGGAGAACAGAGGGGCACATGCATCAAGCGATTTTGGAGTCACAAACGGTGCAAATGGCAAAATTCAGCCGTTTGCGATTCCAAAATCACTTTTTGGATGCATTAAACAATTTTTTAGAAATCGCAATTTTTTGCGATTTCTAAAAATGCGATTGCATTTAAGGAATCGCATTTTTGCGATTCCTTAAATGCAATGCATGAATGTTTAAAAAAATGAGAATTCGCAAATAGGGGGAGCAAATTAACACAAGGGTGAACCTCGTGTTAATTTGCGAAATCTTTCAAAAATGCACAATTACCCTAAAATACAATTTTGTAAAATACAATGACCTTAAAATAACATTTCAAGGGTGCGGGGGGGGTCCTTTGGACCCCCTCAGCACCCTTAAAATGCATTAACAAATTGCGATTCGCAAAATGAAAATCGCAAAATGTTAATGCCTTCCCATTGATTCTTATTGGCCTTTTGGCCCATAGGAATCAATGGGAAGGTTCTCCTTAATTGCGATTTGCAAAATGTGAATCGCATTTAAGGAAAATTAAGAAATCGCTAAAATATTTGCGAATTAATCATGCATTGCCGTTTGCGATTTCTAAATTGCGATTCCTTAATTTTCGCAATTTAGGAATCGCAAACGGGTGCAATGATGCATGTGCCCCATAATGGCTGATGCAGATTTTAGTGCATGACCGTACCACTAAGGCAGCTCAGGTGTGTGCAATACAATCATGCATTTATAAAATACCATATTTCGAGGGCAATGCAATTTCTGGAATTCTTTCAATGGGACATTGTACTCTCTTGGGCTAGGTGTAACTCACTATACTATACCATATGATCACCTGTTTTCCGGCCTTTTATTAAACACAAGAAAAGCTCCCCTAAAATGAAAGCACTTGATAGATCTATACAAAGGATCTACATTGCACGTCTGGGCTGGAGAGAGAGTCCTCGTAACATTTCTATATAAATTACAAAGAGTACTCACACTGCTGCATAATATGCCAGGTTTAGTCAAGCAAAAGAGAGCTAAAAGTAATTGCGTCTGATAATGCCAATGCGGTTCTGCATTTAGTTGTGTAGGTATGTGGCTACAACATAAAAAGCACGCAGGAAGCTGTGTGCATGGCCTTAGTGTGTTGCAGGGGAAAAAAGAAGCTAGAAGCAAGTATACAATAATCAAAAAATTCCAAATTTCAGGACAACATAACAACGATTATACAAAAAACATTGTGCATTGTTGTAGGTTAATAACCATGACCGTATTCAGTTATTTATTATCAAAATACTTTTCATTATGATTTTATTTATTATTTCTGAATATCAAAACATTATTTTCAATTTATGATACCTAATTAAAATTATCAATGCATAAAGAAAAATACAGCATGGTGATGTATTCAATAGAAAACAGTGCAATTAGTTTATGCAAATGATTAAACAGTTTGTTTCAATGCACATTTATGTACAGAGAGTTGATAGACAATGGAAGGCTGGCGGTAGATGGAAGCTCCGCGCGTTTCGGCCGAGGTGCCTTCGTCAGGGGACCGTCTCAACTTTTTCTATTTCTGTATTGGCATAGAGCGTCTTGGAAAACTAAGCAGTCAAATTTCTTTGCTCTGCGTTCCTTTTGTTTGTTTAAAATGTAAATTTCGATTAAGCCTGTGATGTAGGCGAAAAGCCCAATTAGAGTGTAGAGAAAGGAGATATTTAAACTTCTACACGCTTTTCTCAAAAGCACTGTGGAATGCTTGGTGTTCCAAATCTTTATTTTATTGTTTGCCTTTTTATCAGTGCCTGTATATGTAGAGGATCTCAATCTCTTATAGAGTGGGGTTCTTGTTGTTCTTTTGTAGACTTTTCTCAATATACTGCAAAGTATATTCTTTATTCGATCAAAAATATGATCATTTACAATAATAAAAACATTTCATAGATATAAAATGATAAAAGGTTAAAAGACCATATTTCATAAAAATCTTATGTCAGGCGAACTATAACAGCACTACAGGGAATACATAAAAACATGATTTCATCACAAAAACATATAAAAGTAGGTCTTAATCAGTCATATTTACAGAAGCACTTTTATAGAGTTTGGACCTTCTCCACCAAGCATACAGCAAAAATCTCGATATTGCAAATACGAGCCACTGTGTTGTATCAGATCTAAAGATGCATAGAGCTTCACTGGGAGATCTGAACGACAGTAGGCGGCATTCTGGAATTATCCAGGTTTTCCTATAATCCGCATGAGTGGGACAATAAAAGAGAAAATGATCAATGGTCTCCGAACTGTTGTGACACATAGGGCACAGAGGTGATACAACTGCATTCCCCCACAAGCTACTTCTGTGATTCAAAGGTAAAGTCCCAAGTCTAAATTGAATATACAAAGCTTTTGCCTGTGGGGGTTCAATATCATCCATATATATTTCGAAACGAAAGACTCTTTTAAAAAACAAGTGGTTGAAGTGCCATTTGCAATACCTTCTGTATTTTGGTGGCCCATGTACTCCCAAAACCTTTTTTTAAGGGGAGGAACCATTGATTTTGTTATGGAGCCTGGGGCCTCCCAAATGTACCCCAACCCCAGTGCCAGAAGCCAGTCCTTGATTTTATTGAACCATTTTATGCGGCCTGATTGTTTGTGCGAAACAATTAGTTCTTCCGGGGCCTCCTTTAGTGGGACCTGTGTTTTACTGGTCCAAATTCCAATCCAAAACAGGAGTGCCCTGAGGATAGCAAATTGGTCTATGGGGTTTAGGCCAAGATCAAGTCTTAGTGGCAATAAGGGGGTGCTCGCAGGTAGGTTCAGGATTGCCCTGATGAATTTGTTTTCAGCTAGGGTTAGATCACTTAATGTTTCCAATCTCCAAAGCTCAGCACCATAAAGGGCTGCTCCTAGATCTTTAGCACTATGTAGTTCCAGAATAGGCGACACTGAGCGATAAGGAGATGCCCTGGCCCTCCTGGCTGTAGCACAGTCAGCATGCTGGAGGGTCACAACGCTCTTCTCTATTTGTGCCATCCAGGTCAACCTATCGCTAATGCGTACACCAAAATAGTCAAAATATTTGACCTGCTCCAGTTGTTGCGAGCCCAGCATGAGTTTGCCCTTATTTAATTTATAGGGATTAAAAGTCATATATTTTGTTTTGGTGCAGTTTATTTCTAACCCCTTCTTCCTGCATACTTTGTCAGATTTGTTTGAAAGATTCTGGATCCCACTAGGTGTCCTTGAGATTAACAGGGTGTCATCAGCAAAGAGTAAACAGGGCACAGAACTGCCTGCTAGTCTTGGGGGATCACCCCCACAGTTGTAAAATTCTTCAATTAGGCCATTAATATAGAGGGTGAAAAGTGTTGGGGCGAGGACGCAACCTTGGCGCACACCTTTCTGTACTGATATGTCTTTTGTCAGGCTACCTTCAGTGTTCGACCTAACCTTTGCATAAGTATTATGATGTAAATGAATCAAAATGTTAAGTAAATAGGCTCGAAAATGAGTTCGCTCAGAGCATGCCATAGTTAGTTGTGGTCTATGGAATCAAGGGCCATTTTTAAATCCACAAATACAACGTACAAGTGGCCACCTCTTGTGGTCACTTCCTTCCAGATTAGTAGGAGAAATCTGAAGACTTGATCAGAGGTACTTGTGACGGCCCTGAATCCCGCTTGACGGTCTGACAAGATGTTATTATTCTCGAACCAGTTTTGGGTCCTCGTCAAGATTATTTTACAGAAATATTTTTGAGAGACATCTATAAGGCTGATCGGCCTATAGTTGCAGGGCAGCCCCTTATCTCCCTTTTTGTGAATGGGAATAATCTTGACATCCCTTCAGGTTGCCGGGATTTCGCCACCAGAAAGGATGGCGTTAAAAACTACTTTTAATAGGGGGCCCCAAATTGATGGTTCAGCCTTGTACAGGTCTCCCAGGAGCTTGTCTAGGCCCGGGGCTTGCCCTCTTTGTAGTGCATTTATGGCTATGATGGTTTCCTCTATGGTGATGACTGACTCCTCAGTTAAAACTGTGTTTGATAGTCTGAGTTGCAAGCTCAGATCAATGGTAGCACCCTGTCCTGCATATAACTCTTTAAAGTACTCCTCCCAGACATGGGGCTGAATATGAAAATCTGTTTCTATTTTTGGGTTTGGGGAACCTTTGGCAAGAAGATGCCAAAACAGCTGGCTATTCTTTAGATTTGCTGCCTCGACAAGCTTGGCCCAGTATTCTGCCTCCCATTCTTTTTTGGCCTTAGCTTGGGCTAATTTATAAAGCATTCTGTATTTCTTTACATCTAGGGGAAGTTTCGATTTAACTGCCATGATTAAGTCAGCTTTGGCTTTGCCACATGCCATGTTATACCAAGGGGCTATGTTCTGTTTTGCGTTTTGGCAGTTATGTAATTTGCAAAAGACTGGTCCAATTACGACGGTCAAGTAAGGAATAAGGCCATAGTGTTATTTATGCTGGTAGCAGTGGTACTCAAATCAACAAGAGTCTGCTCCACCACGGAGTATATTTTGGAAAGGGCTGTTGGATCATCCTGTATTGTTGGCCATTTTGACTCTTTTGTTATTATTGCTAGTATAACCGGACCACTCTTGGTTCCAGAGTTACCATACAGTAGAGCTCAGCCCGTAAGTGTAAGGGCCAGGGCATTAAGATTGCTATCTTCCCTTATTAATATGGCCATATCTTTTACACTAGACCAAAGTTCAATATCAACCAGGATGTAATCGATCCTGGTTTATGTTGCCCCCCTCTTAAACGTGTGGCATGCTTCTCTATCAGAGTCAGTCCTACCATTGCAAGCACGTACCCCATGGGAGATGGTAAAAGATCAAACATGTGGCCCCACCATAGTATTTTTCTTACTGGGGGGTATCTGGAGCTTAGCGATCCCTTTAGCTTTGTCACCCTCTAGTATTAGTTCTTGTACATAGTCTACAGGTTCGAAAGAGTCAGTGATTCCCTTTGGCAGTCTCAAGGTAATTAGTTAATGTTGTAAGCGTACCAGATGGTTTATGAGCAGTTTAAAAAAAATTATCAATATTAAATAACCTAACTTGAGTGTTCCCTTTAGGAAAGGAGAGTTCTATCCCAATTATTTCATCAGAGGGAGAGCCTTGATTTTACAGGTTATGGTATTTTTTGACCCAGATTAAAAGGCCACCAGCTGGACGACCAACATTGGACTGCTTTGCTTCAATGCAGAATGTTGTGAAATCTACCCTATGAACACATTCAACTGCCCATGTTTCCTGTAATAGACATAAGTGACAGAAGTCCACCAATCAGGGTCAGGTATCTTAGACCTTATGCCTGCCACATTCCAGGATAGACGTTTAATTTCCTGGAGTTCAATTGGTGATACCGGAGAGAGGCCAGTGTTAATAGATACACCATTGACCTCGGTTTGTTGGTGAGTATAGCTATTCGCATTGGCTTTGTTACATGGGGCAAAATTAATGTTGAGGATCATTGGGGAGTCATCCGGCTGTGAGATGGAAATTTCCTCAGTAACACTTTTTAGGAGAGGAGGAACTAAAGGTAGTCAATCTTGGGAGTCTAAGCCACTTCAAGTTTGGAATCTATTTCTAGCTTCCAAGGCTGTGCCTTCCAAATGCTTAGAATGTGGCCTACGGGATGGCCCATTGGCCGGTGGATTCCCCCCTCTGTTATCTAGGTGCCTATAAAAGTACCCAAGCGGTAGGATGTCGATCCCCTACTACAACCTCTGGTTACCTAGAAAAAAGTCCCCACTAAGCAACTGACTAGCTAAGGTTGGAGATTTACAATTGATCACAATACAATCACCAGGGTGGGATTTGGTTAGGGGGCCCACCCAGCTTACCCGCCTAAGAAATATAATATCTGTTTGTAAAGCTTGTGTTTTTTAGCAACCAGTAACACACTTTGTTTTTTAACTGTGTCTGGGATTCATATTGGTTTTCATGCAGCGGGGGAACATTAGTGAGGATTGCCACATAAGGGCAACACTCTGGCGGGAGGTGGAGAATCACCCTATCATCTTGGTTAGCTAGTTTAGCTAATTCATTTATACACAGCAGATTAGGTGAGGTTTGTGGTTGCTCAGAGCCTACCTGAGTCCAATTGGTGAATGCAGGGAGTGGACTAGACCTAATCTTACTGGGGGGTGAACATGCTGAGCCCCGGTGCCTATAGCTCGAGGACCCCGGTTGTTTTTGTTGTACCACTCTGTCAGTATTTTGAGGGTAGATATTGACAGCGGGACAAGATGATGAATTAACACACATAGAAGAATTTCCCTCTTCAGGCCTAGTGTTCCCCCCATAGGTTACCGCCCTGTCCCGCCCTTTCCCTTTCGCTCCAACCCCTGTTGTCAGATCAGTGAGCAAAGTGTGCATTAGAGTCATTGTGGATTCTAGTTTATCCAGTCTTTCCAGAATAGGCAAAAAGTTCTTTAAAATGATTTCCTCAACGAGGGATGCAAAAGCCGCCATGGTTTGTGGGGGTTAACCTCAAGGTGGACCGGCAGCATAGAGTTTGGGCCATCCAGGGTGGAGGGACTTCGTCAAGTTTCAACTTGGGGTATTGGATTGATTGCCAGAGGTTTTTTCCTGGATCTAGTCCACATATGTCACGTGGGTTCTAAGTGTTTAGTCTTTTTCCTGCTTTTACTTGACAAATCACATACTGCAGAGATATGGGGCTTTTTGTCAAGTATTAGGGCTGGTGAGGAGATTCCAGTAGGTACATAACTGACCTGACTTGTGTCATCAGTATCATTATTTGTGGCTGCATGGGCAATGGTTGCGGAAGATGGATCGCCCCCCCACAGAGAACCGTTGTTCCGCTACTTGAATCTCCATATCAATGGCCTTAGCTGCCCGGCGAAGGAAGGAATCAAGTGTAGAGTTGGACATAGTGTTTGGAGTTGCCACTTTCCCCCTCGTGCTTTTGTTGCAGTTGCCAAACTGATGAAAATCAGGAAATATAACTTACTTGGGCAGCAGGGAGAAACCAGGATAGTTTGTTTACTTGTCTCCTGTGTCACAGGTCCAAGGGACCTGGCCCGCCCCGCCTCTGCCTGCCATGGACGGGCGCAGACGGGCCTGCCCTTGGCATGACTTGGCCCGGGCACGCCTGCGCGTGTCCCGCTCTGCAGGGGCCCTGCTGGGATTTACACTGTAAAGTAATTATTATCCAGAGTCCTTAATATATCATATTCGACTTTCTGCATTGCCGATACACTGCCACGGTTGGGCAAAGGTGTACGCATACCTCCTATCGTATCACCTCGCGCAATCCCGCACTATTAATTTATCCGCCAAACCTCTGTGTCTCAATGTCAACGTAATGTCACCATCAGAGTAAAGAACCTGGCTGGAGTGTGTGCCTGACATTTCATAAACCATTCATCACTGGGGTTTGCAGAACAGTGAACTGAAGTACATTGGCATATATGGATGGCAAGGATCCTCTGATGACTGTGTACCATGGAAAAGGGTAGACTGGGACTGCTTTCCTTCAATAACCTGGAAAGTAAAAGAGCATGTTATATATATTTATGCCATGCATTGAAGATGCAAGAGACCAAATAAATCATAGGTTTGTAGTGAGTGGACCCGTGCTTATATGGTCGTAACCTCATATTTATCACTATAGAGCAATGCAGAAAATTCTACTTATGAGAATCAGCAACATGTTAGAAGAGTGCTGGTGGAGCTGCATGAAAAGCAGCAGCCCCCAGGAATCATTTAGCAAAAGCAACCCTATGTTTCTAAGCATTCCCTGAGCTGAAGGTTTTGCTCTTTCCCGAAGGATTGCAGGGTCACTCACCTACAACTATATGCAGTCATTTTCAGCCTTCAAGTGGGAATAATGTGGTTGTAGATTATATTTTCATGGTATCTGTGCAATTGAGCCCTTATGTCACTAGGTTCTGATTTGTAATTCTATTCTGAATTTAGAAACAAAATAGCCAGGAACTTGTGTTCTAATGAACATGTTATGTGCAAACTATGTTATCTTTTTATTCTTGTAAAGATTAGCTCCCTTCTATCCTAAATGCATTTTTTCTAGTTCATCTTCAATATCTAAAATTACTTGACTTCTACACTTTCTTTTAGAATGTGCTTTTAATTCTTGATTTTAAATAATTGTATCCACAGCATGCCTCGTTTCAGATGGCGTTAGTGCAAACTTTTTTTACCAGTCAGTATAGTTGTATGCTTCTCTGGTCCCTGGCCAGGTACTTACACATTGTCCTATTACAACACCTCATACCAGGTCCAAGTGTCAGTGTCTGCCGCAACCTATGTGGTTTAATCTGTATTGGTGATGTGTGTGTGTGTGTTGTTGTGTGCGTGTTTGCAGTTGCGTTTATGCAGCGACGGCTCGTGGAGGGAGTTACGGTGGGGCAGGAGGGCGGGGAGGGGGAGGGGCAGGGTGGAGGTTGCTAAAAACCGGCATATGGATAATTGCAGGTAAGTAAACAATTTAATTAATAAAACGAATTTCGTAGCTCGCACTGCATTGCATTTTGCGATGCAAGGCGCGCTACGAAATTCGTTTGATTAATTAAATTGTTTACTTACCTGCAATTATCCATATGCCGGTTTTTAGCAACCTCCACCCTGCCCCTCCCCTTCCCCGCCCTCCTGCCCCACCGTAACTCCCTCCACGAGCCGTCGCTGCGTTTATGTAGGAAGCTTGCTCGTACAATTTGGCCACAACTCTCTGCAATGCATATGGATTTTGATTCTTTACCAAAACCTGATACCGAGGCACCTCTTGCCCAGTGGCGTGGGTATTGTAATGGTGTGGGCCCTAGGCCCACATGCCACTGAAAGCATGACACAGACACTGATGTATGGTTAGTAAACTGGCACAGGGCATGTGCGCCCGCCCCTTTTATTACCAGGGTCACCTGGCTGGTGACGCCTGTGATGGATGGGTGTTGGTCAGCGACGGCTCGTGGAGGGAGTTACGGTGGGGCAGGAGGGCGGGGAAGGGGAGGGGCAGGGTGGAGGTTGCTAAAAACCGGCATATGGATAATTGCAGGTAAGTAAACAATTTAATTAATCAAACGAATTTCGTAGCGCGCCTTGCATCGCAAAATGCAATGCAGTGCGAGCTACGAAATTCGTTTTATTAATTAAATTGTTTACTTACCTGCAATTATCCATATGCCGGTTTTTAGCAACCTCCACCCTGCCCCTCCCCCTCCCCGCCCTCCTGCCCCACCGTAACTCCCTCCACGAGCCGTCGCTGGTGTTGGTGTGAATGTTAGCACAGAGCAAAACACTAGAACGTGTCCAGCAGGACCCTACAGGTATAACCTTTTTCAAGATCATATAAGATTTGTGCTCACATTTAAAACAAATGTTTGTGATTAGGTGTAATTCAGGAGACAAATCAGTCCCTTCACTTGCTTGGTAACTGCAGCGTCAGAGTCTGTGGTTCCAGATACGTTTTAATGCAAGGGAAAAGTGGGCTCTGGCCCAGGGCCCCGTCCTTTCTGGGGGCCCCCTGATAGAGCCAGCTCTGTTGTGCAGAGTCTTGAGCTGATGACCTTGAATATGTTTTAAACGGATTGTTTTAGATACTGTTTTTCTTTTTGCGATTTTTAATGTACATGATGTACGAGAGTTCAGTACAGCCATTTTGCACATAAATGTTGTGTTTATGTTTCATGCAACATCCACAAAAAGTTTATTTTAGATCAAAACAGGATCTCACATATGAGAAATGGAAGGGTGTCACAGAGATTATTTGTAATAGCATTTTGAGGTGCTGCTGTATTACAATATTGAAAATTATCCAGGCATATCAGATGCAAACACTTTTAGAATTTGGGGTCAGTGACCTAGCCAAAGAGGGCATGAAAGAGCTGAAATTGTACCATAAATTCAAGGCTGTTTCGAACAGGGGCCCCCAAATTACGTTTGGCCCAGGGCCCCCAAAATCCTTAAGATGTCCCTGTGTGGTTCTCCTATATTCAGTGGTGGTGTTGGCGCAGAGGGTTCGAGAACAGCTATTCCGTAAGTACAGGGAGCCGAGCAGGCCTTCTCTCGTGCATACAGTTTTGCAAGCTCTGGTGAGTGTACTTGGGAGGTTCCACAATGCTCAGATGGGGCATCCTTATCTCTGCCTATATCTGCTTGATGGATTTGAAAGTGTGAATTTTGCAAGGGATGTTTGTTTCACACTATAATTTCCTACACACAGGAGACAGCAGGTGAGCTTGTGCGGTTGATGCCAACTCTTGTTGCCTCTTAAGCACTGCATCTCTTCCTGAACACTAACCATTTTAGAAGGGGTCAAATGCTAGTAAAAGTACAAGTCCAAAGTCGCTTTGTGGCGTCCCTGTCGCTCATATCTTGATGCAGAAGAACAATTTTACGTTTCAAGCAGTCTCTCGTTTAGATTCTCAGATGCCATCTTTGAAATAACTTCTATTTGTGTAATAGTGCATCCCGCTCAAAGAGAAGGTAAGTAATTCCCTTTCTTTCTATTACAGGCGGGTAGTTCCAAAGACATTTAACCAAACTACATTAACTTTAATATTACAGTCTAGCAGAAGGCTCAGACCAGTTTGCTGAGGTTACATCGCTTCCTTTGTGTTACTGCCCTAACACCGATTTGGAGCTTGCGATATCCTAATTCATTTTTTGGAGGCTACTTAAAATCTACCAAAGGACAGATTTGAACTAATTTGCTTCACATTTCTTTTATAGCATTATCTCTTTGTTATGTTTTGGTTTATAAATCTATTCAGTGTGTGTAGCTGTGTTAAAAGTCTCTGTGTGGCACATCCCTTATTTAAAATACATTTTCACACCACCCCATTTTATATGATAATGTTCATATTAAGATAGATTTTAAAACTTTTACCGCCATCTCGGTTTTGTCAATCTTTTACCTTAAGGTGCTTTGTATTTTTTTTTAACACTGAATCGTCTTTTGTACTGAATTGCTAACCATCAGTGAAATGATCTCCCTTTGCTAGGTGTTGCTCTGCTCAGAGTGAAAAAAAGCAATATCAAATTTGAGGATTCAGCAACAAGCCCATAATAGCCTTGGCTGGCACCTCTTAAACCTTGCCATAGTCGTTAAACTTGCATTCTTTACATATAGAGCAGTGCCATTCTCCACACAAATTCGTATTGCATGCATGTTGTATTTCTTTAGCACGAACCTTGGTAAATGGAGGAGGAGAACTGTACAGGGTTAAAGTGAAGCATAAAGTCAGCAAGCATTGTGATGTAGTGTTCTATGAATCGGCACGTCTTTAACTCTTTCCTAAACTGGAGCAGTGCTGGGGCTGTCCTGATGGATAAGGATGTTTAGATCCTGCGTACAAGCATGGAAAATACTTGTTGCATTGTTTTCCTTTTTATTCCTTTCTCTGGTTTAGATTTGTAGTTTCTCTGGAGTCAGACTGACCGACTCGTTTTAATAATGAGATCCTTAGAATACTGTGTGTGACACTGCAAGTGGAACTATGATTGCGTTGTAGACACAGACCAGAAGCTTCGAGCAATGTGTAACAGATTTATGTGACATTAAAGTCTTGTTTAGCGTAAGTTTGTGTGCCCACTTCTTTAAAATGGACAGATGCTTTGCCTTCAACATTTTCTCCGAAATACCCCTGACAGAACAACAGGCTTGTCGCTGCATGAAATACTTATGGGGCATGCCCCGAGGCTGTCTGCTGTGCCCACAAATGCACTTGTAAATATCAATCAATCAATCAATCAGTCATCGCATTTATATAGCGCGCTACTCACCCAGAGGGTCTCAAGGCGCTGGGGGTCCGCTACTGCTCGAACAGCCAGGTCTTGAGTTGCTTCCTGAAGGTGAGGTGGTCCTGGGTCAGGCGGAGGTAGGTGGGGAGGGAGTTCCATGTCTTGGCGGCGAGGTAGGAGAAGGACCGTCCCCCTGTGGTGGCTCTTCGGATGCGGGGGACGGTGGCGAGGGCGTGGCTGGTCGATCGAAGCTGGCGTTTGGGAGCGTAGAAGTTGAGGCGGCTGTTGAGGTATCCTGGGCCTTGGTTGTGTATGGCTTTGTGTGCGTGGGTGAGGAGACGGAAGGTGATTCTCTTGTTGACCGGGAGCCAGTGCAGGTCTCTAAGGTGTCCGGAGATGTGGCTGCGACGGGGGATGTCCAGGATGAGTCGCGCTGAGGCGTTCTGGATCCGCTGGAGTCTCTTCTGGAGTTTGGCGGTGGTTCCGGCGTAGAGGGAGTTGCCGTAGTCCAGACGGCTGGTGACGAGGGCCTGGGTGACCGTCTTCCTGGTCTCGGTGGGGATCCACCGGAAGATCTTACGTAGCATGTGCAGGATGTTGAAGCACGACGAGGAGACGGCGTTGACTTGTCTGGTCATGGAGAGGGAGGAGTCCAGGATGAAGCCCAGGTTGCGTGCGTGGTCTGTTGGTTTGGGTGCGCTGCCTAGGGCGGGGGGCCACCAGGAGTCGTCCCAAGCGGCGGGTGAGGATCCCAGGATGAGGACTTCCGTCTTGTCTGAGTTCAGTTTCAGGCGGCTGTTCTTCATCCATTCGGCTACCTCTTTCATCCCTTCGTGAAGGTTGGCTCTGGCGGTGGCGGGGTCGTTGGTAAGGGAGAGGATCAGCTGGGTGTCGTCGGCGTAGGAGATGATGTTGAGGTTGTGCTGGCATGCGATGTCTGCGAGGGGGCTCATGTAGACGTTGAAGAGGGTTGGACTGAGCGAGGAGCCTTGAGGAACGCCGCAGATGACTTTGGTGGCTTCAGATCTGAACGGAGGGAGACGGACTCTCTGTGTCCTTCCGGCGAGGAAGGAGGTGATCCACTCCAGTGCCTTCTCCTGGACTCCGACGTTGCAGAGGCGTTGTAGTAGGGTACGGTGGCAGACAGTGTCGAAGCCTGCGGAAAGGTCGAGGAGGATGAGGGCCGCTGTTTCTCCGTTGTCGAGCAGCGCTCGGATGTCATCGGTGGCTGCGATCAGGGCGGTCTCGGTGCTGTGGTTGGCCCGGAAGCCAGACTGCGAGGGGTCAAGGGATCCGTTCGTCTCGAGGAAGGTGGCCAGCTGCTTGTTGACGGTCTTCTCGATGACTTTTGCAGGAAACAGGAGCAGCGAGATGGGGCGGTAGTTCTTGAGGTCGGTGGGGTCGGCCGATGGCTTCTTGAGTAGGGCGCTGAGTTCGGCGTGCTTCCAGCTCTCCGGGAAGGTAGCGGTGTCGAAGGAGGTGTTGATGATGTCCCGCAGGTGGGGTGCGATGACAGCGTCGGCCTTGTTGAAGACGTGGTGAGGGCAGGGGTCGGTCGGAGATCCGGAGTGGATGGAGTTCATCGTGCGGACGGTGTCTTCGGTGCTGATCGGAGTTCAGGTGCGGAGGGTGGTGTTGGGGGGCAGTGGTTCGGTCGTGGCGTTCGTCGGTTGAGTGCTGAAGCTGTTGTGTATGTCCGCGATCTTGTTGTGGAAGTAGGAGGCGAGGGAGTTGCAGAGGTCTTGCGAAGGGGTGATGTCGTTGTTTCCGGCGTTGGGGTTGAGGAGCTCTTTGACGATGTTGAAGAGTTCCTTGCTGTTGTGTGCGTTGTTGTCCAGTCGTTCCTTGAATGCAGTTTTCTTGGTGGCGTGGATGAGTTGGTGGTGTTTTCGGGTGGCGAGTTTGAGGGCAGTCATGTTGTCCGGTGTTGGGTCTCTGCGCCAGGTTCTCTCGAGGGCTCGGCAGTTCTTCTTGGAGTTCTTGAGTTCGTCGGTGAACCATGGGGCTTTCTTGCTACCGGGTCTGCTGGGCGGGGTCCTCAGGGGGGCGAGCTCGTCTGCGCAGTCGCTGATCCACTTCGTGAGGTTGGTGGTTGCCTGGCTATGGTTCGTTGTGCTGGTGGGAGGGTTCATGTTCAGGGAGGTCGCGAGCTGGTCGGCTGTGATCTTGTTCCAGCTCCTGCGTGCAACCTGTTGCTGGTGGTGGTGGATCGTGGTCCTTCCGAAGCTGAAGTGGACGCAGCTGTGGTCCGTCCATTGGAGTCCGGTGGCGTGGCTGAAGGCGATGAGAAGACGGGGTCGAGTGTGTGTCCGGCGTAGTGGGTGGGGGTGGTCACCAGCTGCTTGAGTCCCAGGTTGGCGAGGTTGTCCAGCAGGGTGGTGGTGTTGCGGTCGTTGTTGTTCTCCAGGTGGAAGTTGAGGTCCCCTAGGAGGATGTAGTCAGCGGAGCAGAGGGCGTGCGGGCTGATGAAGTCGGCGATGTCTTCGCTGAATTGTGTGCGTTGTCCCGGGGGTCTGTAGATGAGGGTGCCTCTGAGGGTGGTCTTGGGGTTGATGTGGACCTGAAAGTGCAGGTGCTCGGCGGTTGCGAGGGTGTCGTCGGTGTTGGTCGTGATGCGGATGGTGTTCCTGTGGACGATGGCGATGCCTCCTCCGGTGTGGTTGATGCGGTCCTTTCGGATGATCTTGTAGCCGTCTGGGATGGTGATGGCGATGTCGGGCGCTGAAGAGGCATTCATCCAGGTTTCCGTGAGGAAGGCGGCGTCTGGTGAAGTAGTGTCGAGCAGGTTCCAGAGCTCGACGGCGTGTCTGTGGACGGAGCGGGTGTTGAGCAGGATGCTCTGTAGGTGGCTGCTGCTGTTGCTCGTCGAGGTCTTGAGCACTGCTGGAGTGGTGCAGGTCCGGATGCAGGTGCAGGTGAACTTGCAGGCGTTGCAGCAGAAGGGTCCATGGGTGCGTCTCGGGGTGGCTCGGTAGCACCCCGGGATTCTTCCGGCGTTGAGTGCGTAGAGTTCGGTGGCATCGTAGGTCCGGCGGGTGGGCTGGGGTCTGCGGGGGCCAGGGGTCCAGGCACTGGGCGCGGTCCAGGCGTGGACGGGCGCAGACGGGCTTACCTTTGGCACACCTTCGGCGCTCAGTCGGTGCTCCCGCTGCACGCGTCCGCTGCGCGGTCGCTGAGGGGGCGACATAAGAAGGGAGCCGGGAGGGTGGGTCAGCTGGATGGCGGGGTCACGTTCACCAATCGTCTGGCGAGGGGGCGGGGCCGCAGGCAGGAAGCGGCGGGAAAACGGGATCAGGCTGAGCGGGCGGCCCTGCGGCGGCAGGGGCGCTGCTATCGGCGGCGCTCGGCGGTGAAGATCTCAGTCAGCAGGGGGCTCTGGAGCAGGAGCGTAGAGGAGCGAGGGGGCGACCAGGCCAGAGGCGCAGTGGTCGCTCCCCAGGTGCGGGCAGGGTCCCCTTAAGAAGGGAGCCGGGAGGGCGGGTCAGCTGGGAGGCGGGGTCGCGTTCACCAATCGTCTGGCGAGGGGGCGGGGCCTTAGGCAGGAAGCGGCGGGAAAACGGAATCAGGCTGAGCGGGCGGCCCTGCGGCGGCTGGGGCGCTGCTATCGGCGGCGCTCGGCGGTGAAGATCTCAGTCAGCAGGGGGCTCTGGAGCAGGAGCGTAGAGGAGCGAGGGGGCGACCAGGCCAGAGGCGCAGTGGTCGCTCACGGATAACATGATCCTCAACTACTGCAAAGGACTGGCTGATGCAGTATCTTCAATCTCTCACCAAGTTGGAGCTGCTACTGCTCTTCTACATCAACGGCAATGCCATGACCTTAGTCCTGGTGACTGGATTCTGGTAAAGAAGCACATTTGGAAGTTGTTCTTGGAGTAGAGGTGGAAAGGACACTAGCAGCTCATCCTGATTTACGGCACTGCTGTGAAATGTGGAAGACTGCCGTAACTGGTGCATACCTCTCACGCCCAGAGTGAGGTGCTCGCTCAAAGAGATGGTGACCTCTGAAGCAAGTTTGCAACCTCCTATGCCTGTCTGTCTGAAAGGACAGAAGGAGGGGTACCATGCACTAGAGTTCCCCAACCCACCATGTCCCAAAAGTCTCACAAAATGATCTAAAAACACCCTTGGAGCAGGAAGAGATTAGCCCAGAGTGCAGGAATGCAACAGGGCAGCCGCAGATGAAGGAAAAAGTGAAAGAAAGTGGGAGAGCAATAGAGAGACAAAAAGTGGCCAAGGAGCTGAGAGAGAATGAGATCTAGTCTATCAACTGAGTGCACACCACAGACTATCATCAAAGAAACAGTTGAGTGGTTTGAGTGATCCTGAAGGAGATCAACAGACACCCAGAAGATCAGAGAGAGCAAGAGTGCATCATCACAGACATTCATCACTGTATTGGACTTTTTACACCAACAGTGTGCCCAAAACAGCAATCTCTGACCTGAATAAACTGAGAGAAGTACCAATTGAGGCCCATGATGCACCACAACAGTAATAGTGATTGATTCCTAAAGATGATCATATTTTGACAGAAGTCTTAAAATATCACTGATGAATTGTGTCTGAAGTGACTTTAAACAAACTTTAAAATTATTTTAACACCTTAGATGCGGCGCAAATATCCCTCCCCAGTGCTGCGCTGTCCATTGGAACTAGTGCTGAATGGACGTCCAATGGACGTGCGCAGCACTGGGGAGGTAGTGCTGCCGTCGGCCAACGCCCCGACGCAGCACTTAAGAGGTTAATAGAAAAAAATAAACAAAAGAGAAAAAATAAAAACAACATTTTAATAGAGGGTTAAGAAGACTACCTATGGCCAAGACTGCAGTGGAAGGCTAGGGTTGTCATTTTAGAATAAGATGGACTAGAGTTAGGGATGCCTCCTGAAGACTACTTTACATAAGATGAATGAAGTAACCACAATTACCAACAACGAGTTTGACTCAATTTGCACAAGTAGAACTAATTGCAGAAGATTACGAGTCTGCTTACTGCTATTCTACTCAAGCTCTAACTGCAGACAAACATGCATTTCCTTACCAAAACTATATGTAGAGTAGTGATTGATGTGATATTAACAGTTCTTATGCTAGCAATAATAACCCTTTTAGTTAGTATAAGTATTTCTCCTGATATAGGTACCCTTTAGGCTTTCTCTATACCTACATTAATTGCCCATTCTGTAGATCACATACAACTTAAGGCTTTATATTTATATGCTTCTGAGGGAGATTTCACATCAAACATTTATCCTATATTAAGGCCAGTAAACACACATGCCCTAAACGCAAAGAATTTCAATGTTTGCACAAACTTACATGCTTCAGCTCAGGATGTAACCTATCATCATATTCCATTATGATATGGAATCACTTGTAGTATATTGCTTAGCTTATTTTACAGGCAGAATCATTTTGAGTATTATTTGTCGAATAATGATTGTATTCTATCAGAAGGCCCCTTTGGTAAGAGAATGATCCTTCACCCACAAAACAATGAGTCGGAGACGACCTGGTATTTCTTTAGGTCTCATAGTAGAATAGACTCTGTTAAGGCATATAAAAGCAATTTGACATGTTCTATGAGTCCACTAAAGAAGAAATGTATTCAGTCTTTAGAGGCAATGCAAACCGTAAGTCAGATTTATCAAGCCAGGCAAGGCCACCTTGAGCAGGCCTGCGTTCCTTAGAAAATCTGGTGTAAGACAAGGGACTCAAGTCGATGCCTTGTGTTACTTTGTACCAGGAAGGCATTACATGGGTGGCACGTTTGTGTTCAAATTAGTAAATAGGTCTTACCTTCCAGTAATTGTTGTCAGTTCTGCACATTTATCCATTAGAAGCTTCTCAAACTGCCAATGGAAAAAAGGTAGTGCTTTTTAAATTTAGAAACAGTTGTAAACATTACTCACAGAATAGCTTGTGTAACTTGATAATGAGCTGCACCGACAATTTATCAAAATACTAATACACTTCACCTAAATGTAACAAGAGGGAGTTTTGTGGCGTGGATGAATATGGGGTAACATAGTTAGTTCAAAGAACAAAAAAAATTATTCATGTAATGTAACAAACTTACTATTTACACTTTAAGTGTTCCTGCAGACAATTTACAAAGGCCTCTTAGTCTGTAAACCTCTCTTTATGTCCAAAAATGCCTATATTTATGCCTGCGAGGAACTCACAAAAGGTATGCTGGCAGCCATAAATGGGTTTGCTACAGTATATTAGTCCTCCATTAAAACGAAGAAATACACAATATTTACTTCTAGGCAAGAGATTTGTGGTGGATGTAACAAGCAGTAGTTAACCTTGAACGTTTTTCCATGCCAAAAACCTGTAGATTTGTGAACATTTTCCAACTCCAATCAGTCCTTTTCCTATAATTGAAGATTTACTACAGCAAAAGTCTGGAATAACTCTGCGTTAAGCATGGGCGAATTTTGCGAATCTCGCGTTCGCGAATTTTGCGGATTTGCGAACTGGCAATCCGCAAAATCCGCGAATTCTCGCGAATTTGCGGATTTTTTTTTTTTGTGTGTTCGCGCGGGTTTCTGCCAGTTCGCGAGGGTTTTGTACAATTTCGCAAACGCGAACTTACCTATCGGGTCGCAAGTTTTGCGAACTTGTTGTTTCTACGTGTCCAGCCTGTTTGGGACACTCTTCTTCATCACTGCCACTCTCTGTCACCACTGCCACTCTCTGACTACTCATGCCACCCTCTGGCCCACCCATGCCACCCTCTGTTTCATCACAGCACCCTCTGGTTGTCCAGTCAGTGTACATTATTGTGGCAAAGCAAAGCACACCTTCCCTGCCTCAAGTGACCTGAATTAATTTGGGGCTGATTAATGTGTCACAGAATATTTTTTTAGCTGGCACCTGCTTCCTTAGTGCTTCCTGATTAGTGATCTTTTGCACTTGCTAAGTGCTTTCATTGTTGCAAAATTAGTTACAACACCTGCCCTGCCCCAACTGACAATAATGAATTAGGGGCTGATTAATGGATTTGAACTTCCAGCCTGGCTCCTGCTTGTCTCCCTTAGCTGTAATTCAGGACCTTTGTGGCATATGTGTAACTATTCTGAGGTTCAGAGCAGGGTCACATAATAGTTGCAACTGGCAACTGAACTCTGGAGGGGCCCCTCAGGAAGCACTACAGGAAATGGCTACTAATGATGAGCCTGAACTTTTGAACCTGGTAAGTAGTGTCAGTTTTGCTAAGATCGTATTTCTGCAATTTAGCGCTTATTCGCGGGGCGCGAAGTTGTACTGGGAAGCCGCGAACTCACGCGAACAATGCGAGCAAGCCATAAAATCCGCTGCTCGCGGATTTGCGGATTTTGCGGGAGATTCGCGAATCTCGCGGATTGCGAATTTACCGAAAATCCGCAAAATCCGCGAGCGAAACGGATTTTCCGCCCATGCTTACTCTGCGTGCACTATTAGAAGGGAAAGCAATCACCTCCAAACTTGGAGGGGAAGTAGAGAAGGAATTTCTTCATAGGGAAATATCTTTTCCTTTAGAGGAAAAAGTAGGAAAGAAAAAATGTCCATTTAAATATTGTGTACCATTTTACTAGTGCCTGAGTCTATACTTATGTGTATTAACGCATTGGGGAAATACGGACCACAGGAAAATGTCGCATGACATTCTCAGTAGTACGCCAGGAAACCTGCCCCTGGCACAGCCTTCCAGGGGGACCTAGGGTGACCAACTGGCATAGGTGCAAATTCAGGACAGTGAGTGCAAAAATTCAGGACAAAGGGTCAAAATTCAGGACAAAAATTCAGGACAGAAGGTCAGAATTCCAGACGAAAATTCCGGACAAAAGGTACGTTTTGCATACACATCAGAGGAAGTCCCGCAATAGTGCATAAGTAAATAGTCAACAAGCACAAGTCAAAATAAGTTTGTTTTAAATTGTAAATGTCTTGTAAAGCGCACTGCTACCCGGAGGGATCCTGGCGCTATATACCACTGGGGAACCCGTCCTGGCTTTCCCTGTGAGATATTCCCTCCTGGGTATCTGCAAGGTGAAACCAGGCATCCCCGGCGTTTGTGGGGGGCTGTTGTGGAGATGAGGCAAGCTAAGCCCAGAGTTGCCGAGTGCGATTCCTGGTTAGAGTAGGCACCGAGGCGAGAATTATCGAGTCCGCTGACCCTGGTTCACAACCCTGCCGCATCGGGAATTGAACCCTGGTCCTGGGCCGTCCTATGCTCCTGGGTCTGCCGCCTCTAACCAGTGAGCCACACCACTCCACTAGGTTGAGAGAACCTTGCACTCACTGCATCTGTTGTATATGCGAGTGAAACATACCTGCGTTTGCATATTCAAAAAAACAAAAAGTGAAGAAAAAGATCACAGCTGAAGACTTCTCAGATCTTACATTCCCTTAGCTGTCAAGGTTTCAGATTGCTTACGCGTGACATTTTCATAATTTCAGTGTAATTTTGAGTGACATTCAATGACTATGAGTGACACTTTCTCAGGAGGAGCAAAATCAAGCAATGAAGACAAGGAAAACATATAAATATCAGAAATTACACCCAGCACCAGAAATGGAATGGCAGTAGGATGTGTGAGAGGCCCCCGAGTGGAGCCTGAACCAGCCTCACTGACGCTGAACTCAACTTTGTGCAGACTGTGACTGAAGTGCAGAGCTCACCTCAGGCACTTACTTAACTCATCCATCCTCTCATCTGCTTGCACACTCATTTGTCCATCAATACAATCACTTAATCTATTCATCCATCGATCTGTTCATACTCTTAGTAATCACTACATGCACACAGTTATTCCTTGATTGTTGTATTATACCATTTTCAAGGACTCATGGCAAACCTCTTCAGAAGCCCCCATTAAAGCTCTAATGTTGTTTCCAGCAGGCATGTAATAGTTAAAACCTCAGAGATGCTGAAAGGGTTTTATTTATTTATTTTATCAGGACGTTTCGATTCCCCCTCACCCCCACTGGAAAAAAACACTGGACACGAAATGCGGTCACTGGGCGGAGAGGCCCATTATCATTCTGTATGTGATAATTAGGGCAACATACAGAATGATAATGGGCCTGATAGCAGTCTTTGCCAGGGCGGGGAGGGGCTTCTTCAGGCCACTGATCACAGCAGGAGTGTGAGCTGCCCCCTGCAGTGAGAGTTACAGGCTGCTTGCAGGGGGCAGCTGAAATTATGGACAAAAGGCGTCCGTGAAAGAATCCTTCACGGACAACGGACAAGAGGCCCAAATTACGGGCAGTCCGTGAAATTTACGGACGGTTGGTCACCCTACGGGGGACCCCTGTGAATGTTTGTGGATTTTAAAAAAAGTAGTACATCTGCACGCTGTTCAGATTGGCGATGAAGACTGTTGTGTGTCCACTATAACAAAGATCCCAGGATTGTGGAATTAAATACCCATTTTATACGGTCTCTGTATATTCAGATGACAATTTCTTGTATTAACGGATCCTCGGTACAGTTTACAGGGAGTTTTGGAGATATTGGGTGAATTTGGGTCACACTCTAAAAGTAAATTGAGATAAATCCTTTAGGTTCCCGCGTTTTACGACATGCAATGCTGCACTACCAGGGACTTATTTACAAGCCCCTTGCGCCACCCGTACGGCACATTTCCCATGTTAAAAATTAGCAAAAGTGGTGCAAGGGGCATGTAAATAAGCCCCCCAGTGTGCAAAGACTTCCCATTTAGATGGCAAACTGATAGTTTCAGATACTTGAGGGGAACAGATTGATGAACGTCTTGTCGTGTGAAACTGTGTTGAAACCTTATCTGGGATCATGTAATCTATCCCCTTTTGGACCAGACTGCCCCTTTCATCAATGGGCGATTGTGAAACTGTTGACAATAGCCCACATACTTATGGTAGTCTTGAAGACAGCGTTCTTCAGAAAGTTAAATGACCATCTCACAGATATAATTTGGGCAACAAAGAGAAAAATACTAGCCATAACTAAATTAATAAGGCCTCTAAATGAGGAGAGAATGGTAGTACCTAACATGGAGATGTATTATTGTGCAACTCAGCTATTGTGGCCAATGAAACAGACTGCAACCGCAACAGGAGAGCTTAGAGATTCATACTAGCTCAGGTGTGCAGGGAGTTGAGGGGGTACTACTAGGAAAAATGAAGGAAATTAAGAGCAATATCAGAGCTGACCAGGTGGATAAATTATTTTGGCAAAAGTATGTCAGTAAAATGAGTGAAAGGTCAATTTACATGCCGAAGATATCACTATGGTATCCTTCGGGTTTCAAGGATGTGATGCATCTCTAAGATAAGATGTCATAAACTGGGATTCACACAGTGCGTAGCTTATGTCACAGGCAGGTCGATGCCCACCTGGAGAATTTAAGAGATGAAACGGGTAAACCAGTAGGGCAATTTATGGCTTGTGCTGCAGTGCAGCAAGCTGGAAGAAGAGCATGTGGGTCAGGGGATACAGATCCATGTGTAGCCGAGGTACTCACTGGAATACGTACAATCGGAGACTGCAAACATGCTGGGGCCATCCTATTGACAACATTGGCACATACCTTTTGTATCAATATATCGTCAGTAAAGACATGCTGGGAAAAATGCATAGGAAGGGAAGGAAATTTATGGAAGGTGAAAGGATTTGCGCTTTGGGTTACCCAAAAACCAGCACGAGAAACCCTCTAAGAATCGCACAGATAAATTATTCTCCTAGGAGAATTGCCTAAATGTTCCCTGAGTCATCTTACCTCTGCTCCAAAAAATATAGACCCATTTTATCAGATGGTGTGTGGATGGTCACAGCTGAAGGCTTATTGGCCATCAGTCATGGGGAGTAGAGGGGAGTAGAGGGGGACTTGGGAAACATGCAGCGTTCCAGTGTTCTAAAGCACTACAAGATGTGTGTCAATTTATAGATCTACCATTCGTGCTGGCCAAAAGAAACAGCAATGGGATACAAGGCAGCCATGGCACCTGATTGTGAGATCTGGCTAGAAGACGCACAGAAATGGATGTTAGCAGAATTAAGCCCCGTACTCACTATCAAAGAGTGGGTGCCAGAGGGTGACTCGTTGGGCAGCTTGGAGAAGTTCTTGCTGGCCATCAAAGCGAAATCAGACAACCTCCTGCCATAGTGAGAAGGAATGAACAATGGCACTGGAAGTGTTGCTCATCACCAGGGATTAGGGTGGTGGGATATTCGGGAAGATGTGCTGAAAGGTCTCATGCATAACATATCTGTATCCCATTCAATAAACAAGGTGTACAATTGAAATGCTTACATCTCCATATTTTGTATACGGAAATGCAATATCTTCATTGGTATTAAATGGCGAGTAAAGATTTAGGTAGTTCTGCCCTGGGCTGGGGTATATCTGCTTATTATGCACGTTCTGCCCAATGACCAGGGTATTTCTATGTCATTATGATGAATGATTGCGAGTTTAAAATAAGACAAGCAAAATGGAATATTATATTGATATATGGAAATTAAAAACCCCAAAATCAATACAGGGTCATTTTTAAAAAGTAATAAATCTGCAACCCATCTATAGGGCAAAATTAGTACTTTCTTAATAATTGCCCACGCTATCTGTTTAAAAATGACAAGCTTCCCATGCACTCTAAAATCCTAATTCCCTTCTCAATGTGGCAATGCTACAACACAATACAACGTGATATGCTGAATGGCTGCTTTTGCATGTCGTGGGCCAAAATTCCCCGAATTGTCACACCGTGGCAAAAGGGGCTTGTTGTGGGAGAATAAACAACATCTCACACCGAACTGCCACCTGCTTACTTTATCTGGTCTAAATGCATTGTTACCCGACTTCCAGTGCCTTCCTAAATGCAAAGAAGGCATTTGTCATGAGTTTCTTTCTGCAATGTCGTAGAGAGAATGGCTTTTTGACTATTACATGGGTCTAGGTCCTTTCTACATACAGATCAAACTCTAATGTGGGACTGAAAGCTCCCCTGGCTGCATAGTTTTTTAGGTCAGTGCAGCAAAGAAAAGCAAATCTGTGTTTGCATTTTAATGCCAGAGTTCGGGCGGCTCCCCCCCCCGTCCCCCCCCCCTATCCACCCACTCAGCGACGGCTCGTGGAGGGAGTTACGGTGGGGCAGGAGGGTGGGGAGGGGGAGGGGCAGGGTGGAGGTTGCTAAAAACCGGCATATGGATAATTGCAGGTAAGTAAACAATTTAATTAATAAAACGAATTTCGTAGTGCGCCTTGCATCGCAAAATGCAATGCAGTGCGAGCTACGAAATTCGTTTTATTAATTAAATTGTTTACTTACCTGCAATTATCCATATGCCGGTTTTTAGCAACCTCCACCCTGCCCCTCCCCCTCCCCACCCTCCTGCCCCACCGTAACTCCCTCCACGAGCCGTCGCTGCACCCACTCCCAGCGCCTTGATACCTGGTGAGTAGCGCGCTCTACAAATGCTTTGAGTGATTGATTGACGTCTGTGTCTTGTAACATGCATTAAAAGTTATGCTCATCTGATCAGTATTTTAATAGGAAAAGTAAGACGCTTTCTTACTTGCATTCAAAAAGATAACATGCTAAAAATACTTAATTTCGTTGAAGTTTATAATACGATACTTTTGCCTAAGCCTATTTAATCGCATTATTGTCAGGGAATGGCCACCCATTCTACTTCTGCTGTGCACAGCTAAATATGAGTAAAAAATCAATGTAACGATTGGATATTTATTCCCTAGGTAGCTAGCATGATTTTTGCTAAGCTGCCATTTACGCCCCTAAGGACAATCAGCATTAGCAGACTGCTTAATAGTTTTCACGTGGCAGAGCCTCCTGTATCAGAGATAATTGGCAAAATTCACATCTCATCATTTTAGAAATGAGTTGACCAAAGTCGCCAATGTAAACAACCTGTCAACACAATGGGCTTTACGGTAGTTAAGCCTAAAGCCAGACCACATGCCCAAGTAAATAAAATGAAAAATAGGAAGGGGTCTTGAACTCTCAAGGTACCCGGTCATCATGGAGAAGGTTATTGTGTGCCGAGGGCAGGGGTTATTCTTCAATCACGTGAAGAGAAAAAGGGGGGAACATCTAGGCAAGTCTTGGAGCCATCCGGTTGCTTAATCGTGGATTATTGTGCCAGTATACAGCTGTATGGTACTAGAGCTACATCATAATGTAGCAAAACCTAGGAAGGAAAAGTGTAAGACCTTTACCTTGATTCCCCTCGGGGTTGGTACCTAGCAAAACAGGGATTTTCTATTTAAATCCACTGCTAAGCATGCTTAGGCATGGGAGATGGGGAACTATGGGAACTGGGTGCAGCATTCTCAACGCTGCAGTGATTCCCCATTTGGTAGGAGCTGTTCAGCTGCAGCAGCAAAGTTGAAATAGTATGTTATTATTGCACTTTGAAATCACCAATACTAGTGGTATTGATAATTTCAGAAGCAAACATACAGCATAATAATTTCCTAACGAACATGTAATGAGTGCCAAAATGTCATCGCCTGAACACTACCCTATGTGATGATGAAGAGTCCCAGAGTGGAGAAAGACATTTATTAATACTTGATTTTGTCTATTCCCTTAAAAAGCTCATACTAGACCCTGGGCCTGGAGAGAGGTTACTTTGAAATGCCCGCCTCAGATTCTCAGCTTGACCCTAGCAAAAGCGAATTCAGTGTTCGCAATGCTGCAGTGTGTAGGAGCATCATTGATCCGCCCAAGGAGAGTTAATATGCCACAAAGATCTCTTAGTAGAGCAATCCCACAAAAATGTTAAAGATGTAACAAATTGTATAATGTTATAAAAATAAACTTTATTAAAAATAATGAATAGCTTTTGAATATTGTGAAGTGTGAGGATAAATAAGGGGAGATGTAAATGATAAGACTGTACCACTTACTGAAACTATTTAAAAAGATGATTCAGGCAACAAGATAAGTAAAGGCATTTCTAAAAGGAGGTATATTTCCAATTGCTTGTTTCACCTGCGTTGCTGGCCCAAAGTAAGGATGTCTCAATGCCAGATGCTTCCCCCTCTATCTCACTGAAACAGCTAGAGCTGGCAAACCCTGGAAGAAGGCCATGGCTTTAAACACAGCTGCGCTGATCTAGCCATGGTATCATGTGATGCCCCAAAATCCCACAACAACAGGAACTCGGAAGAGTATCTGGCACTGCTTAACCAGTCACCACCACCACGAGGGCTCCAACTCTGGGGGTGGGGTGGGGGGAATCACCTAAAGGTAGTGTTATTGATCCATCTTTGGTCACAAAGGTCACAGTAAACGACCTGTTGGGAGTATGGTAATGGCACTAAGAGAATGGTTTCTGGTCAGAACAAAAGAACGATAAACTTTAACACAGCCACAGCACTTGTATATTCGCTTACAGCGTTCTTATGAGATATGATCCAGAGAGAGAGAGAGAGAGAGAGAGAGAGAGAGTGTAGTTTAATAGAGTACAACCTCGCCCGTATAATCCCTGTAAGACATACCACCACCATTGGGGCACTCCCCCTTGCAGACTGAATAACCAGCCCACTGAGAAGGACCCAAACAGACAGCAAATCTCAAATCATCCATTCCCCAAAGACAGCCCTCCCCCAAACAAGCAGGCATAGGAGAATATTCAGATTTAGCACTACTGTACAGCATGCCCAACTACATATAAATGGCACATGCCCATACAGACTCCACATACCCTACAAATTAAGCACTGCCAAATGCCCTTAACACTAGATAGAACACCTGCCAAAACACGACTCCCTCAAGACCGTGAAGACAAACAGGCAAAAGCACACTCCATTAGACTAAGCACAATTAAGAAAGCAGGACCTCCTAACTGAGAAATCCAGAGATTTGCCTCCCACAAGAAATAATGGGCTCCACAGAGAGTATCTCCGAGCCCCAGCCTTACAGACATGGTATGGCCAATAGACTCTACTCCACTGACACAGCATGACCACCCCGGACAGGGCCTGTAGAACATCTCTCAGAGACATCTATGCCCTGAGAAATCTTTACACAGAAGGTTTTGCGTTGGTACCGGCGTATAGGGTGTTTCCGTAGTCCAGGCGGCTCGTGACCAGTGCGTGGGTGACCGTTTTTCTAGTTTCGGTGGGGATCCAGCGAAATGTTTTTTTGAGCATGTGAAGGATGTTGTAGCAAGATGATGAAACGGCGTTGACTTGTCTGGTCATCGAGAGTGAGGAGTCCAGGATGACGCCCAGGTTCCGTTGTGGAAAATAAATACAAACTTGGTGAACATTATCGGCGCCATCTTGCCCCTTTTCGAGCCCATTCGTGCGCGTAAGCGGCAGCCATTTTGAGCACCATGGCCTCCCTGCCCCTCGCTGATAGCCAGCGCGTCTCTCTCTCTTAACCTCGCAAGCACCCCCCCCCCCCGCACACTGACTACCCCCGCTCTCTCATGCCCTGGGTCATAAACCCCTCTTCAGCGCAGCTTCACCACGGAACCCCATCCTGTTCCCAGCGCAACACCTCCCCTCATTCCTTTCATGGCCACAGATCCTTTTGATGCAAACCCCCTTTCCCTGTGTCCCCGTTTGTCTTCCTTGTTCCCAGGCCGCCACCTGGCCCTGCGGATACTGTTTATTACCCCGTACAGTAGGTAGCTTCCCCTCCCCATCAAAAGACCCTCGAGCCGATCAAAGCCCCCACCCTATGAGATCCGATCAACCCCATGCATTCCGTGAATCGGCGGAATGCCCTGCTGTGCGGCAACCATCACCTGTTGTGACCGGGGTGGGGAATCCAACTGTAAATGTATGTGGGAACGGGCCTGGAGGGGAGATTCCGAGGATGTTCTTTCAAGTACCAAAGTGTTACGAGAATGTGTTATGTGCAATAAAGGTCATAAACCCTAGTATAAGAGGCCAGGCCTCAGAGATGTGATTAGAGCACCTCGTGACGATACTTGCTGTCTGAATTGATGTGTTCTCCTCCGGAGAGAATAAAATCCTCGTTTCCTGCCTTCCAGTCTCCAGCGCCTGCTTCTTCATTTGATTAACCTTGGTGGGTCATAGAGGCGATACCGCCGGGCAACAAAAAGGGTCTTTAGTTACTGGTTGTCTTTGGAACCCTTTCTTAACAATTGGCGTCCCAAGCGTGGGGCCCATCAGCGACTCGTGGATCCAGTGGGAGAGGTCCTGACGACAGAGTGAACGACTGCAACGATCGGAAGGTACCCTGTCCGATAGACCCTCGTCTGACAGCCGATCATCCGAACTTCACTGGTTCCGAACAGACCTCTCCCGAGTGATCTGCGGTCCTGACTGGGAACCATCAGGAGTGCCGCGAGAAGTACGAAGAGAAGAGGACGATCGGGCGCTGGATTCGGAAGACAAGAAACTGTCCATGCGGTCCGGGTAAGGTCGTGTAAACACGACGAATTGCGAAAGTGATAGATAATTGAACGTGATTGATAATTGTTGAGAAAATACTAGTATTACTTTTTGTTAATTTATTTGGAGATTCACTGTTTGCAAACGGAGAAACAACAGGCTCTCCCTTTATAAACAGCGAAGGATAGGTACGCACCCGTCGGACCTATTTTTCTCCCCCATTGAACAATTGCCCCTTCCCCCCATTGATTAACTGTTATAGATTGTTTTCTGGAGATTCTCTGTCTGCAAACAGGGAAAGAATAGGTCCCCTCTTTGCAGATAGTGAAAGGGTAGGTGACGCGAACCTTTGCGAGCCTACTTATTCTTCCCATTGACCATATTGATTTTTTATTTTTGACCTAACATTGATTGCTCAAGATTGGTTCATGAGGTATTCACTACGTGCAAACAACGTAGAATAGAAATATTCTGTCTAGTCTTTGCGCGCAGTGATAAGATAGGTAGTGCTGACTATTATCCCATTGTGATCCGTCATGCCTGTCTTCTCCCCACTGGTTAGTAGCCTGTTTTACCCGGACCGCGTATTAGAGATGAACCATCCGGCTCCGCTGGAAGGCACCCCTAATAAGGACATGTTCATGAAGCATGGATTAATCGCTATAGCCTATAGTGAGCTATGGCATAAATATACGAAAAAGGATCGAGAAAGTCAGTGGCCACTGAGAGGATCCTTTGATCTTGACAAAATAGAAACGGTAGAAATAGCCCTTCGTAGGAATGAAACAACACCTATTATGCTCGATAGTCTCGGCATGTGGCGCAAAGAAGCCACACGACGAAGGGAAGGCGACGAATTTAGAAAAGATGAAGGGACACGACGGACAACCCTCCAAACGTCTAGTAGGCAAAGGGAAGGGCCAGCGATGGCACAGTCCCGAGGAGTAGACATGAAAAGAGAACGGTGTAAAGGGGTGTGCCGACAAGTCAACCCCGGAACACAACGACCCGAAGGTAATCCCCTGACACTATGCACAGGACGAACAGATGTAAAACAAAACCAATGTGCTTTCTGTAAATGTCTTGGGCACTGGAAAGCCCAATGCCCGACTCTGCAGAGCATAGGTAAGAACGGAGGGTCGACAGAAAGAACAGGCCGACAGAAAGGGAAAAGGCGCGAGATAAAAACCAATCAGATTAGTGCAGACAGGACAGACAGAACCACCCCGTTTGATTATGCTCGATGGCACAGATTTCGTCAGACCAATTTTAACGACATGTTAGAGTTCTGGGACTGATTGCTCTCTGTTGCTCCCCCACTCTGAAAAACAAACACAACTGCAGGCCAGTGTAAACAACCCCCCGTTAGAGAAAAGACTCAAGGAAACCAAGCGTCTATTATATAACTTAGGATTTAATTACGGTAAAGAAAACACACACCCAACAGTAAATAGAATAACTAGTAGAACTCTCTCTAAAACAAAACTTTACTAATAGGAAAAATACAGAACATATTATGCTCACTCCGGAAGTCCTCGAAATGTAACAGTTCGATGGTCCCGCCCATCCGAAACACATAGCACGTGTGGGGCGGGGCCTGCCAGCAACCATGGGCCAAAAAGAGATCGCTGGCGAGAAGGTACTGGAGACTCCACAAAGCAGGCAATGAAATGGTCTTTCCATACTGCCCTTCCAGGGATGGCGTCCCCCGGGCCGCGAGTAGGGAGGGGGCGGCTGCAAATGGCCCCCTCCCTCGTTTCTCCTGGTCCGGCCATCACGAATTCCTCCATCGAACGGATGCAGGGTGGGCAGGGAGGGAGAGGCGACGCGGACGAGCCTCTCCCACCTCCACAGGTAGGAGGCTTCCCTGCCCTGGCCCGGCGCCGATGTCCTCCAGCCGGGCGACGGCCATATACCTACGCTGCACAGGACATATCATACCCGGCTGGTATATTTTCGCAGCACAAGACATACAACGCCCGACTGGTATATTTGCGGAGCACCGGATGTACAATGGTCCCCCAAGAGTCGGAATCAGGGGTGTAGGGTGGTCATCATGTGCACCCCTGATTCAAAGGGACGGCGTGGGATGCGCCGGGAGAGGGAGGCGGCACAGACAAGCCTCCCTCACCTCCCCAGATGAAGGCTCCACTGCTGCACCCTGGCGCCCCGAACCAAAATGTCCTGCTCCAGCAGCATGATGCTCTGTCCTTCGCCATCACAAGAAGTTTCTTCCACTCCTGATGGATACGACAAAGGGTGGCTGCCGCAGGGTCGCGAAATGGCGTCTGGGCCCTCGAGAGGCGGGTCTAGGCCGCTGGAGAAACTTTGTCCGAAATTACAACTCGGGCGCTTGCCCACCTGGGCGCAAGCCCCCACCATCGACAAACGTCCCCTCGACTTTGAAGATTCTACCAAAGTCCCAAGGGCCCTCAGCCCCTTCAGGCTTCCGGTGAGGAACAGCTGCATCGATCTCATGTGAAATAACCACGGCACAGCAACAAGATGGCGGTGCTCTCGTGTCTGCATCAGCTTCCGTCTGAACCACCCAGGAACATTATGGGCTAACGAACTCGAACAAGTTCCGGCCGAACATCAACACGACCCGGTAAGAAAGACTCTACCCCCTCCCTCCCTTGATTGACGGTCCACACCACCAGCCCCTCTGTTAGCACAATTTTCTTTTGAACTGCCGAAAGGGACTCTGGTCCAACCGCCAATCGTCGGGGACATTTTTTTCCTCTGATGCTACTTCCGGACTAAACCGGCCTCGCCCAAAATGGCGCCGGTATCAATAGGAACTAACGGATGCCTCGTGGTGTTCCTTAGCTAATGAAACTTGATGTACTAAGATATATATATACGAACCATTGCGCACTCGATGAAAAAGGGAGGAGGGTTCACTTGGCGAACATTTGAAAGGGGTTCCGTAAAAATGTTGATTTCAATGAACGATTTATTTTTGACATTTATTGTAACTGGTACATAACGTCGCTTGTGATGCACACCCACGGTTTACATCTAGGAAATGTGATTCTGATGAGCTTGACTGTGTTTCCATTTATGAACTGAAATGCCCCTGATTCCCTCGTCACGCAATGAAATGTTTTTAGTTACTTGCAAATAATTAATTAGGCCCTTTTTAACATGTTCTTGTGCCACAAAATAACCCCCTACTGCATGTGCTTCCATCGTCGACATGTCCGGCCAAAAAAATGATTGCACTCTTCACATTTTACGTACTGAATAATTATGCAAATAAAGGTCTTCAAAACTATGAATAGGCATCACATACTTTTGTAAATGTGGAAATCAGTGGGAGGGTTTTTCTGTGCGCAACTGTTCTGCTCTTTTTTTAAGGTTATCTGAGAAATGGTTGTTCGGCCCTGGATCGATGATCGAATCAAAGGTATGATACGTTGCCTCCAAAATATGCGACTAAGCTCAGGAACTAATGTATGAAGAAGGACCTCGACTTCTGAGAATGGGTAAAGTAAAGCGGTGTGATTGATGAAATGCTATAAAGTTATGGTGGTTGAAGGTACACAGGTACAGGGTTGAACGAAGAACTGATATGCCTCGGAACATCACAGCTTTAGGGAACGATTTAAGGACCCCGATGGCCGGATACATCTACAAAACCGGGTACCTCACGCTAGGCACCTCTGATCTTTTTTTAGCGTTTCCCTACACACGATCCTTAATGCCATCCTCGAACCTCCCCATGAACCACCTATCACATTGCCCGCCCCCTTAAACTTCAGAGACCAAGACTCTAAGGATTATATCCCGAAGAGATAAGTACGAGTATGCGGTAAGTAAAGGACTTTCGTGCCCTTACATTTGATGTGTTCGAATGTTGTCCCCCACCTCCCCCTTTCCCCCCTTTTTTCCCTCTGCAGGTTACATTAGAATCCCGATTAGAGTATCGTAAGGGATCTGGAGCCACGTCACGCCCGATTCATGAAAACGGATTAACGCTGCAGGACGACACAAAAAGACGCCCCACCCAATGCACGACCTTTTTTGTACCTGATTTAATGCTCTTCTGTCCCAAAACTGCATGCTTTCTACATCCTAACACAGACCCGAAACGTCTAACGTTGGGTAACGCACTGAATAGCCCAAACCATACATGGTCATTCTCCATGTCAGCCGTGTACTGTTTGGCCTATTGTCTCTCTCTCTCTCTCTCTCTCTCTCTCTCTCTCTCTTTCTCTCTCTCTCTCTCACTCTTTCACCCCCCACACTTTCCCTCTTCCTAGCGACTGGCACCTAATTGGCGAACCTGGTGCACCTCCTGATTGGCCCCAAATACCACAAGTATTTGCACAAATTCGTCCTAAATAAAATTGTATCGGTACCACGTTACTACCTCTCCTTTTCTGCTAAATATGGATTAAAATTAAATTGGCCAAAAGGAAAGGGACAGGTAAGCCGACTAAGGTTCCCTAAATTTGACCCTCACTCAGGGAACCATTTGTCAGTGGCTTCTATGGTAAAATATGTCCGTGGTAATGCGACCATCCCCACTCCAAATTGTCTCCATACCCCAAGCAGTAAGAAATGATCGAGACGCCCCCGTCTTCCCAAAATGCCCCCAGTTTGGTATCAGCTGCCCCGAACGAGAACTTGAAAAACGCCCCTTGCTCCAATTCGCTGTGTTCCTAATTGTTTTCCATAAGATCCCACCTTCCCCGAGGATAAGTTTAATAATTATCGCAAGCCCCCCCCCGAGTTCTTGTAGTAACCAGGTTGCGAGGATTTATATAGAAAGTTAGAAAGATGTATGCAAAGTTAAAAAAAAAAATTAGATCGAAAATCGAAAGAACTTGTTGCAGTAAGCCTTGTTGAAAATAAGATGTTTTGATGTAATGAAGACTTGTTTAGCCTATGTTCATCCCTCAGAAGGATGCCTATCAGACTATGGTGAATAGCACGTTGCACTTTTTCGTAAAATACAAGGCCCTGAGGACCAGCCTAGCCTTGCAAGACTCGTACTAGGGAAATGGGTCTCTGCCAGAAGAACTGACATCTACTATAATAGACGTATGCAATGAATGAGTACCAGACCTCGTACCTATTACAAATGAACGTAATAATCATCAAAGCGCCAAAGAATTAGCCAACAAAAGGAGGTTGTAAGGATTCCAGCAAACCCATCATCAATTGTTTATACGTTAGCCGCAAAAATCTCAAATGTAGCGAGTGCTTACCCCAGTTGCTTGGTGTTGGGAGAGAAATAGATTTATGTAATTACCTTTTTCTGCAAAATCTCTAAAGACTGTCTTTTCAACACTCATTTAAGGGTATCACTGTCGGAGGAGAAAGAGACCGGATGTGGGAGCACGCGGCCTGACTGCGGATTGTGGAACATCAGCGACGGAGGCCGAGGCGAGACCACAGCAGTAAGGAGTCGCAGGACGGGGCACTGTTTCAAACAAAGCTAAGGAGAGGGCTGACCTGAAGCCCCTGCTCTATGATCAACGTGTGCCAAAAAGTCCCCGCTCTCTGAACATGGTTACGGACCCGCCTGTCGCAAACTCTCCGTCCCCCTGATCTGTTCCCGACTTGGCCTTGCTCCATCCCCTCCTCCTCCGACCTACCATAAGGACTGTTCACACCCGCACCTTTCCACCCGAACTCCCAAGTTCCTCCAAATCCCACTGAGCTACCCAGAGAAGAGTACTCCCAGCGTCAGAAGGGAGGGAGCTCCGACTAAGTAGACCACGAACTATGTTAAATCCCAGAACGGTGACCTAGAACTCCACCAAGGGTCGCCCCCGAAGAAAAGATAAACAAAGTCTGTGGTTCTGCCTGCTACCAAGCACCTCGAAGATGATGGAAGCAACAGGAAATGCCCACCACAGAGACTCAAGAAACGAACAGATCTCACAATTCTGGAACAATTGCATTTTCCATTGCAAATCTATGCTCTGCATTGCGGAAGAAGATGCACCTGTTCCAAAACCGTAACGCATTTCTCCTACGAGGTCTGACGAAAACCAAACAAAATGCACCCCTACCCGCAGACCCCCAACGACTCAATCCACATGAACATTTCTGTTGATAGGTAAACCAGGTGCTCAACAGTGCCGACAGAAGACGACAAAAGACAACGAGAACTCTGATATTTTTACTGTATCTCCTTTCTCTCCCAATCACCATTGGACTAACTACGCTCCCGCCGTATACAAAAAGGACTTACTTATATGATAACTTACCAGTTCTTATTCCAAATGACTATAAGTATCTATGATCTGTACCCAACACCCTCGCTACGTGCTTCTAGTCTGATATTGCATTACGATGACTTTTTCTGCAACCAACTTAACGATGAACCCGCCTACTAGATGACGAGATTTTTTAATATGATGTTTATAATGTGATGTTTATGTACAGTTCTTTTGCCTAAGTCCCCTCTCCCTTACTTATGATCACTGCATATAGGTGTAGATAGGAAATAGGCCAGCAAGATGTCTTGGAAATGTTAAAGGGAGGACTGTGGAAAATAAATACAAACTTGGTGAACATTATCGGCGCCATCTTGCCCCTTTTCGAGCCCATTCGTGCGCGCAAGCGGCAGCCATTTTGAGCACCATGGCCTCCCTGCCCCTCGCTGATAGCCAGCGCGTCTCTCTCTCTTAACCTCGCAAGCACCCCCCCACTCCCCCCCCCCGCACACTGACTACCCCCGCTCTCTCATGCCCTGGGTCATAAACCCCTCTTCAGCGCAGCTTCACCACGGAACCCCATCCTGTTCCCAGCGCAACACCTCCCCTCATTCCTTTCATGGCCACAGATCCTTTTGATGCAAACCCCCTTTCCCTGTGTCCCCGTTTGTCTTCCTTGTTCCCAGGCCGCCACCTGGCCCTGCGGATACTGTTTATTACCCCGTACAGTAGGTAGCTTCCCCTCCCCATCAAAAGACCCTCGAGCCGATCAAAGCCCCCACCCTATGAGATCCGATCAACCCCATGCATTCCGTGAATCGGCGGAATGCCCTGCTGTGCGGCAACCATCACCTGTTGTGACCGGGGTGGGGAATCCAACTGTAAATGTATGTGGGAACGGGCCTGGAGGGGAGATTCCGAGGATGTTCTTTCAAGTACCAAAGTGTTACGAGAATGTGTTATGTGCAATAAAGGTCATAAACCCTAGTATAAGAGGCCAGGCCTCAGAGATGTGATTAGAGCACCTCGTGACGATACTTGCTGTCTGAATTGATGTGTTCTCCTCCGGAGAGAATAAAATCCTCGTTTCCTGCCTTCCAGTCTCCAGCGCCTGCTTCTTCATTTGATTAACCTTGGTGGGTCATAGAGGCGATACCGCCGGGCAACAAAAAGGGTCTTTAGTTACTGGTTGTCTTTGGAACCCTTTCTTAACACCGTGCGTGGTCCGTCGGGATGGGTGCTTTTCCAAGGGCCTCTGGCCACCAAGAGTCATCCCAGGCGGAGGGGGAGGTGCCTAAGATGAGGACTTCTGTTTTGTCTGAGTTCAGTTTCAGACGGCTGTGCTTCATCCATTCGGCTACTTCTTTCATTCCTTCGTAACATGCCTTATTGAGTGTTAGGATCTCTGTGGATCAAAGAGTACTATATTCCCCAGAATGTTTCACATTTCACTACCTAGGTTTTTGGACTTTTACTGTGATACTCACTCACAGCAAATTCATGATAAATGGACAGAGTGCTAACCACCAGTTTCTGCATTTTGAGATGAGGCTGCTAATCCCTAGCTAGGTTAAGAGGCGCTGGGCTGGTTACCTATGAACATATGGGTAGACACATGTGTGTGGGCTGCGTGTGTAAAACTACATTGCTGCTCAGCCCTGTAACTGCTGGAGAAGGGAATCTTCAATGATTGGTATTGACCTGACCTAGTCCTCATAACGTGTGTGGGCATTCGTAGTGTAGGACTGTAGTTCTTACTGAAGGTGTGTGGTGCTTGCACTGTATTGCACATTACAGGTGAAATCTGCTCTAAAGTACAGGTTTGCACTACTTAGGCCTACATGGTCAGCAAGGTACAAAAACATAGGACAAACATGCACCTGAGTTTAGATTTACAGGCTGTAACATCTTAACATACACTTCTCATGATTCTTTAAGAATGGTTATATTTCCCTTGCTCAGCTTTTAATCAGATTCGAGGCCATTGTTCTACCTACTGGGCCAAGTTAATGACTATGCTACCCAGAGAGAGGTTCAAAGGGCTCCCTAGCAATTAGGGTCATTTACAGGGCTTGACACAATTCCTGGCAAAGGAAGAGGTGTGGAGAAAATATGCATCTGGTGATTAGCTTGGCCCACAGAAACATAGGCGGAGAGCCTCCTATGCCAAGATAGGAATGCCTTGCCTTTGAAGTGTTGGTGGGAAGTGATCAGGCAGATTTTTCAGCAAAGAGTAGAGCTGAGACTCTCAGGGAAGCTTTTTCTACATACAATTTAAGTCACCGTATTGGACTGATCTAGAATCCTGCGCAGGAGGGTTGGACCGGGGGTGGAGTGATGATTTGTTCTGAGCGAATTTTAAATTGCACCAACTGAATTTTGCATTACACTTGTTTCACAAGATGTCTGAAAGTATGCCATTATGCCACTTCATGGCAAAATATACTGAGTGGTGCAATTAGCAGTAAACCATGTAAAAATGTACAAAAAATAGTGCAATTCGAAGTAATTCACGGAAAAAATGAACTGTGAACACAGAGGAACAACAGAAGGCGAGCATCTGTTATTCACAGTACTTTTGTTTAAATGCACCTGTGTGCCAAAAATTGACGAGGACGCATTTCACAATAAAATATAGCACAAAATGACAGGATAAAATTTCACGTAGTTACACAATTTTGCGTCATTTTGGCAACATTTCGTGTAATTCATGGGAGAAAATTATCCGAATTCTGCACACCCTTACTGATGATCCAGCAGGGTTAGGATTGGCCAGAGGTGTGTGTATTCTAGAGCTTTCCATCCCCACTTAGGAACCCCTGTACGCAGGAGAGACAAATAGGATGACACTGGACTTAGATTGGCAATGGAGAAAGACTACCCAGGTTGAATTAAAAGCCACCTGATGCCCATGCAATGGCAGGCTTCAACTCCAGCTGGCCCAAGTACTAAGACGGGTTTGTCGAGGGCCAGAGACACTATTCCTCTTACGCCTCTGAGGAACAGTTGGGGGAATTAACCTACTGTGTGACCCTGGATGGTGCCCCTGGAAATTTCTGTGGACTTGCCATGACTTTCCTTACAATTGTCCTGTAAATAGCCAAGAGGATGTGGGTCTTAGGGAGTGCATCAGGTAGGATGTACTACTTTTGGTTGTGGTTGTCCACAAGATGCCTTACAAGCAAGAGAAGAGCACCAGGAGCAGAGGACAAGTCTGGTGGCAAGAACCAGAAACCCAGCTCCCGCAAGTAACACCATTTTGGAGGGCACGAGGGAAGAAGGCTTGAAGGAAAGTCTTCTGCTGGTTATAATGGTCAGCAGAAGCCGAAAAAGTCCTAATTTGTTAAAACTGGGCTCACAGGGTTTAAGATATCACATTTTAAAACTTGATCCCTTGCGAGGACCAAGCAGAGAAAAAAGTATGTTCTTTCTGAAGATTCCACCAGGGACCGCAAATTCGCTAGGGTTCAAGGTAACTATTTTTTTTAAATTCCTCCCTGTATGTGGAGGGGGAAGCATGAATGCTCCGCCTTACCCAGAAGTTATTTCTGCCCCTGAGACATGCAAGGAGACTTCATGGGGAAAGTAGTCTGCCCCATATGCACGTGTCTGAGGGGGCCATTTCTATTCTTCCATTCTGCATTCACTGCACGCAGGAGAAAGTTTACAATTCCTGTACACTTGCAGGAGCAGAAGAACTTGCTCCCTCCATGGTGGAAGCCGGAAGATTGATGTCAGCATGGGAGCCAGCTTGGGCAGCAGCACCTAGGTAACAAGTGGCTATTAGGGTTGGGCGGAATTTGAGTAGTCGCACTACGTAAAGCTCCTTGAAACGGTAAAAAATCTCCGCGAGCATGCAGAGTTCCACGAACATGCGGAATTGCTTGTTCCGCCCGTTCGCAATGCTTTTTTCTGGTACGCGAACGCTGTTTGCGTGCTCGGGGAGAAATATCTCGTAAATACGCATTTTGAAAGCGCGAACAAGCAAAAAATTCCACAAAGATGTGGATCGCGGAATTTTTGGCAATTCCCCGTTCTCCGCGGAATACGAAATTACCCAAATTCCGCGAGCGGAACGGAATTTACCACCCAGGCCTAGTGGTTATGGCCTCCAAGAATGTAAAGAAATGAAAAAAAAGAATAGTGCGGCCTCAAGAGTAAAACAGAGTGGAGAAACCGACTCATAAAATATTCACTGCTGGAAATGAGTGCCCCTACAATCCCCTAGGATGCTCCCACAGCTGCTGTATTGGAGGCGCAGGGGCACCCTAACAGCTTTATTTAGTATTTTCGGGCTGCCAGCCCACCAGAATGTATTCCACCAAACCTCACCCTATGTCACCCATGTCACATGATACATGACCTGAGAAGGCTGCTATTCAGGTTTCAAGTTATATACCTGAGCCTGCATTTTGTATCTAGGTTTGGGAGGACAGGTACCCCTAGTGCTGGGCTAGAAGGCTGTGTTTGTCGCCAGATGAAAGGAAAAGGAAAAATATGATATACTTGTAATTCAGTTCCATGCTTTTTTGGTAATTTTGGTGCTAGACATTACAAGATTTTACTGTTGATCCTACCCCCACTAATTTCAATAATAGGTAATCACATATATTGCATATTGGTACTGTCCCCATTGACTTTAGTGATGTTCCACTATTGAATCATAGCATGTGGCTGTTTCAACTGATGTGGTGGCACCCTGTCAAAGCCAGTAGGCCTGCCTCATTCATAATGGCACCTCCTTATATTGTGATGTTGCATCTGGTATAGGTCACGCGTGTTATGATCTTTAAATGCAGGTGCCAGTAAGGGGTGTATTGTGATTAAAGAGTCAAGTGCTACAATGAGTTACTTGGTTCCCGATAAAAAAACAATTGTAGACGTAATATTTGTGAAGAATCCACATTATTCTCAACTTACAACGTAATTCTTATCTGCCCCTCTTCTTGCAAGCAGTAACGAGACCCCTATCTACCAAGAATGGTTCCTAATTACCTATGCATGCAGCCCAAATTACATATTTTAAAGCACAACCTTTTTATTGATTTGTCGGAAGATAGATGTGAATTACATTTTAAAAAGGAAGTGTTATGCTCCAATATTTCATTTGAAAATATAGTCACCTACTATTGGTGTAGATTTGTACAGCACACAGTTCAAATATACTTTCTTCCATGTACTTATACCAGATATTGAATGGCGTACCCTCATATCTCCTACACTGACCACATATATCGACAAATATTACCACCACACAAAACTTGGTTTGTGAATGTTTGTTTTGTTTATCATGATTTGTTGCTCTCTGGAATTTTTTTGTGTATAAAGGAATGCTAAACAAAGAACTCCGTTCGTTTTAGACCATTTAACACAGTTCAAAAAAGTATGCACACAAAACAGCAAGGCGCAATAGAGTGATGTGTTTTTTATATAAAAATAGCGCACAACATGTAATAATGCATTTCCTTTATATGGTTGTTGAAGAAGCAAATTCAAACCTGTTATAAAACAAAGCTTGCACTTCCCTCAGAAATCAATGAGTTAAACACAAATCCATCCTTCTTTTCTGGTGGGAATATTGTTTTTAGCTTGAATTGACATGCCATTTTGTTCACGTCTCAGTCAAACAACTTAATTGGGAGTTATTATGTTTTGCAACCCTGATAACACACATTATTAATTCCATCATTTACTCACGTCAGAAGTAACCATTAAAGAGATAAGTGTCAGTGAGTGGGATAGACAGTAGTTTAGATATATAGGCCTGAAAATGATGGACCTGACCTTTCATGTTTAATATTGGAGCTTCTGGGGCACTGGATGTGAGCACAACAGGCAAACATCCATCGCAGCACCGTGACAAAAGCAAACACTCTGACAACTACTTAACCAGTGGCATCCGTTTTTTTCTAACAATGGATCTCAATTACGGAAGAACAGGATGTATGCACAACATAGTAATATTTTTTATTTTCCGGACATGGAACTGCCAAACGTGCGGGCTTATGTATGTGTATTCATTTAGCCTGAAAGATAAATAGATACATGAAAAAGAAACGATTTACTACACTGAAACCTTAGTGTTAAGCTGAGATCAGTGGAGGGGATATTACATGTGCTGAATGATGAAGTTATCAGAACAAGCATTACAATATTTTTAATTTCGATTTAGGAACAGTGTTACAATGCAAATAAAGCGAGTTAAATCAAAGTAATGGAGATCGATAACAAATAATAACTTTTCTGATAAACTTTCAACAAATTCCATTTAAAATGAGTAACAATATGTGATACTATGCTTTCATGGCGAAATGTGATGACCTGTATCTGGTAAAGATTTAAGAGAGAACAGACCTTGCATATAAAAGTCAAACCAGGGGAAGACCCTGGTTTGAGCAGACAAGACCATCCGGATTGTTCACTATACTTCCATGACCCCAACAACGTGACTGCCACAGAACCCGACATTTCCTGTGACCAAGGTAAAACCAAGGGCCGAGCACACTGCACACAGACATATAGAGAGGGTCAGGCACAGACCATAGAAGAAACCAGTGGCAGCTGATAACATTTGAAACTGGTCAGATAATGGAGCGAGCGTAGCACACAAGCTTGATGGATACATTTGGGCTTCGGGGGGCTACTCCTGAGAAAAATTAGAAAGAAGATTGGCAAATGGTGCACTTAAAGCAAATTTGAATAAATAATTTAGTGAGTAAGCAAGTAAGTTTATAAAGCAACTGTGAATATGAAACCCATAGGTGGATTTGGTGAGATCTAGGCCCCTATTACGATGTCGGTCGGAGTTGCCTCCGACCGACACCGTCTTGGTGTGTCAACCCACCGACCGTAGATCGGCGGTTCCAAGCACTGTATTTTAATGGTGCAGTTGCAAACTCCTATTTCTCTATGGGAGCTTGTGCGGCGGGCGGAAAGCACCCACAGTACAGACTCCCATAGAGAAATGAGAGTTGTGTAAATCCCTGCACCGTGTGGCAGGCATCTAATGGTGCCTGCCACACGGTGCAGGGATTTACAAGGGGGTGGTGCCTTGGGTGCCCCCTCGACCTCCAACAGGAGGCAGCAGGGAGAAGGGGCCCCCAAAGTCGCTTTCCAATTCATAAAGTCTGACAATTAAAGCCTGTCGGAAATCGACATCATAATCCCGACGAAGTAAACGTCGTCTGTGCTTGATTATGGTGGCATTCCTACTGGCCGTTGGGCTGCATAAGCCCATCGGAAGCCAGCCGGAATGACGGCCAGTTTGAATTCCGACCGCTGTAATCCTAATATGGCGTTCGGAATGCAAACCAAGGATGCCGGTTGGAAAGCGTCCGACCACAGGTCCGAGGCTTTCCGACCGACATCCTAATGAGGACCCTAGTGTTTTGGAATGCTTAGCACTGAATGGGATGAAGCAGATCCCATAGTTAGTATATTTTAAGAATATATTTGAGGCTGTAGGGTTAGCTGAAATGTTTGATAACCCTCATATGATATCAATTAGAAGTAAAAAGGTAGTTAAGACATGTTTCTATAACCCCTGTACAGATTAGAGGTTGTGGAGGGCCCAGTCACTGGTTTCCTTTGATAGATTTGTTGGCATCAACCTGCAACAGCATGGAACTTTATCTAACTTGGTTTCTGAACCCCATCCATGAATGTTACCTAACGTATTTTAGACTGAGTTTAATATTATATAAGTTTGCCTTTCCCCTACCACGTGTATGGTCGAATGATTTACCTTTATGCCATTGCAGTAATAATGCTAAACAAAGTACGGCCCATTTTGTATTGTTCTGCCTATTATATAAGGATCCTAGGCATGATTTTCTGGTTCCTATTTCACAAAAAATCACGTTTGAGAACTCATCAGAAAGGCCTGGAGTTCCTACAGAAATTAGGTATTTTAGTAAATTGCCTGGCAGTGTTACATTTAATTAGACAGGCGGTAAGAATTAGAAAAAGGTATGAACTCGTCTCTTTATGCTGGTTCTGTCCCCATTTTATATATTTTAGATGTTCTAAGGTGTGAAATATTTTATTTATTAATCCCCATGTACTGCTGCCTCTACGACATTCATCGAGACCTATGTCCTTACGCTGTTTCCATATGCAGCATGCACTTTCATAATTTTAAGGGTGAATTGCTTTTATTTCTTTTGTTTTAGGTCTTTCAAGGCTGATTTGTTTGGAATAGACTTTTGTGAATGTGCAGCCTTGAAATATTTAAACACATTAAAAACTGCTGTGAGAAGTTGACCTGGTATATGCTGCCCACTAATTAAAATGGGCACCTTGCACCAATCCAAACGACCCTTATTGATTATTAGGTCATAGACAACATTTAAAGAAAGCTATCCTAGTGGTAGCTGTGGAGAGCAGCCTTCAGATTAAGTCTCAAAGGAATGTAAAGCAGCTTGTTTTACCAGATTTGAGCCTCCTGAATAACCAAATGAAAGGAGAACCACACAAAGAGATTTATAAAATATATGTACCTATTACTAAACACTCTCTACTAACCTCTATACGAGATTAGAGCACAAGGCACACAATTATTAATCAATAGAACAATAGTAAATAGCACAATACACAGTGGGCTCCAGGGGGAGACCAAACCATATACTAATAAAGTGGTATAACAACCATGACTTGACTAGACACAGTGCCTAGAGCACGTAGAATTGCTGGGACCCCAAAGAACCTCCCAAAGTAGTGACATAGGGACCCAGAGAGGACGGGTGCAGTGTGAGAACACAGACGCGAGCTTCGTACAACTCTCTGGGAAAGTTCTGGGTGGAAAATGACAGTTTAAGGACACTTCATAGAGGACTTCAAGCAAACCCTTTGGAACATAGAAGGATCTAAGGCCAACTCCCTTGTGAGTACTGGAGTAACCGTGTTACCTATCCCAGGGGAGCCGGGTGCATAGGTGTCAAGTAATGTCGGAAACCTTTGTTGTTTTCAATGGCGTGACTCAAAGAAGTGCTGCTGCCGTGAAGATGAAATGTGTCCGGTGGAATCCAAGCCTGGATCCGAGGTGAGAAGCGGAATGCCGATCAACAGAGTCTGGGTCACTTCAGGGTGACCAGGGACTCTGTAGACTAATGCCCACCGATGTTGGGTGCCTCAGGTGAGATGATGAGATGCTTGACTCTGCAGCCACGGGGACCAGGAGATGTCAACGATAACCAAAGGGAGGTCGAGTGTTGAGGGTTCAGTATCCATATCGAATACCAACAAGCCTTGGCAAATGCAAACCACGTACTTGGTTTCTGCTTTCAGAGTTTTGTCCAGGTAAAATCTAAATCCTGTAGTCAGGGTTTCTACTTTATACCCAAGGAAGGGATAGGACAAACTCTAGGGACCCACCTATGGGAGGGTCAGGACAGAGGGGTGGTTACACCCATGTCCTTTGTCCAGTTTCGTGCCAGAGCAGGAACAATTAGCTCCTGCAACTGGTTTGAACTGGACTATTCACAGGGACACCAAATGTGCCCCCGGTGCTGACTATCAGGCACTCTCAGAGTGCACCCACCTGGCCCCAATACACTAAATCCTGTCTGGTCCCACCTCCCTGTGACAGGAAACCTATTGTCCAGCCTTCCCTGCTCAAGCTCAGCTCAGCAGCAAGAGGGAAGATGCATGTAGTTGTCTAGCAGCATTCATTTTGTGATGCTTAGGTCGAGAAGGGTGGTACCCGGTAGCCCCGTGACCCACAGTAGTGGATCTACAAGGGAGAAATCATACCTCCCACACCAGGTACTGGTGTGGAGGTATGATTCCAAGGTGTTTGACATCAAACACAACATGTTTCTAAGCAGCCGTTTTAAAGTTAGCATTTACCCCGAGGTTATAATGTACTTAAATATATATGGTTGACAGTATCACAAACAACCCCAGAAAATAGGTTCCAAAGGCTGCAGAGGGGCTCTGCCCATGCAGGAGCACTCTCTCACATACAACCCAGCACCCTGCCTTCAGGATTGATAAGGACTGCCATAGGGGTGACTGATAGGTTTATATGTGCAGTGATTTAGACTAGATATAGTGAACCTATATCTAAGTAAGGGGTGCATGCACCACCTTACACAGGCTGCAGTAGCAGACCTGTGGTGTCAGTTTGAACGGTCTCTCAGGGGTGCCATAATTCATGCTCCAGCCCCTGGGAGGCCTCTGGGGTACCTAAGCCCTGGGTACATGGTGTACCACATACTAGGGACTGACAAGGGAACCCCAGTATCCAATCTAAAGTATATGCAATCAATTTAGAAAAGAAAGCAGCTTGACGGGGGTCCTGGATAGCAGGATCCCAGTCAGTCCAAGTCGAAAACAGTGATACATCAGCAAAGAGTGGGGGGAACTATAACAAGCAGATCCTACTCTCCTACAACTGCCACATATGTTACTGCATTAAATTGATCACCAGTTACTGTAGTGTGCAAATTGCACATTGCAACAAACTCAGGCTCTTCAAAGTGGGTGCTTGTCCAATGTCTGGTAGTACATGTGGCATCATCTTCGGAAGAATATGCTCTAGCCAGGCTTTGGGAAGCACCCACCACTGCTGGCTGCAATCAGCCATATAGAAATATGAGCAGACAGGTCTTATGTTTCATGAAAAATGCGGGGGTCTCTAAAAGTTCACATGTAAAATATATTTGTTATTCCCATAGTGTGCAATCCGAAAAGTATTTTGTTTTCTCTCTGAGCTGTTATTGTATTCAGCTATATAACACAACAACTGGCATACAACTAAAACCTGCCAGGACTATTGGCTTTGTCAATTATTGTTTGCTGTTGAAGATAAATGAGTAGCAGCAATGATTTGTTGGAAAATATTAACAGTGACAATGTTTAAATTCTGAAATTGTGACAGTGACATATTATTGAGGTCTACGGATAGAGTATTGGTTTTGAGGTATGTGCACTTTATGTAAGCCATCAGGGCTGGCTCTAGCGCTATTGACGCCTGGTGTTGGCCCCCCCAACGACCATTTCTGCCACGGATTCCCTCAATACCACCCATTAACAGTGCCACTCAAGTCTCCATACCACTCTCTCTCAGATGCATTTAATTCGCTTTATAGCGCTACTCATGCTAGTTTAGGTGTCAGAGCACTTTACATCACACACATATTACACAAAGACATTCCATCTTACATGTGTAAACTGGTGTATAGGAAACATGCTAAAGACGGAGGACTAGAAGTTTTGGGAGTCACATGTCATCCATACTTGTAAGCAATATTGTTTAAGAGTGTGCAGAGATATGCAGAAGCATAACTTAGAATTTAAAATGAAACACCATGGTTGGGGTTCTTGTTAATAAGCCCATCATCGCACTTGCCACTTTTGCAGCTGCCAGGGGACCCCAACCCCCATCCCGCTTCGTGGCTAGAGCTGCTGACATCAGCCAGAAGCACCAGTAGGCACATACAAGCTGCTCGGGACTCCCGCAGTGTGGAAAGCACTTGGACATGCCCGGGCCAAGCCCAGGCCAAGGGCGAGGCTGTCTGCGCCCGTCAGTGGCAGACAGAGGCTGGGCTGGGCCCAGTCTCTTGGTTTTTCTATTTGTTCTCCTTCACTTGGTACCATTATAATCGGATAATTATTATCTGTACCTGGGAAAGCTCATCCCCAAAGAGGCTGTCCAGGACATGGAAGAACTTGGGATGGTAACCACATTTTAAGAACTGTAATCTCATTATGGGGAAAAGAATGGGGGGGTCATTTAGACTCTATTGGAGGAAAAGGTGACGACAGAGTAACTGAATTAAAAGTTATCTGACATCAGTAATGGTGCATTTGAAAACAAAATTGACAAAGTCGAGGCTACAATGGACTCCGCAATAAAAAAGATTGGCTCATAGTGCTGCTAAATCTAGCTCTACACATACAGAACAAATACACAAAGAATGTGATAGTAGGAATAAATACATTTCTAGGTCTCTAAAAAAAGTGGATTTGTCACCTCTTAGAAAGCCTTCAGAATGCTCACCTTGTTGGACTACAAACCCTTGTGTGATAGAAGATACACAATCATTAATTGCCCTAGAAACTATATCACGGTTGGATAGCCCTCCCTGCTAAAAAAGCAAGCAAGAATCAAATATAGCAGAGTTCCCAAAATCGATACCATTAGATCTGACCCTTGGCCCCTCAGTATCACAAAGCACCAATAAGAAGAAAAGCCCGGGGAGAACATTAATAGGAAAGAGTCCTAAAGGAGAATTTGCCTTAAAAAAAACAGGGACCAAAAACAACTTTCAGTCTTGATCAACTCCGTGAACAATTATACTCTACACTGAGATTGTGTACCGGAACTTTTGAAAAACTTACTCTCTTAGAGAAAAAAGTAGAGGAAGTAATTTCGGCACAAAACAGATTTATAAACAGAGTGAAGGCACCTGATGAACAGGGGAACAATAATGGGCATCTAGAAGCCAATGCAGGGCCTACAAATAAAGCACATATAGTCAGACAGAGACAAGTCCTGCAACAAACTTCACCTCTAAAACTCGCAACATCGCAGTCTCTTGGAACATCAGTGGTGAAACAAATGTCACAAGACCCAAGGGATACCACACATGATACTAACCGTAAGGAACGTAAAGGCACCAGTGGGGTCAATCGACTCAACCCAAATCAAATACAACCACATACCCCACCATAGTGTACGCCATACGTAATGGTCCAGGAGAATGTTCCTTCGCCGTAGCAGGCACAACATGAATCGCATGAATCTCTAGTAAATAAAGTCATGTTCTGGATGAAGAGAAATTCTAACTGGCCCCATGATCTCTCAAGGAAAATTATCTCTTCTAGAGGAGTGGACTGGGTGGGCCCAGAGCCAAAGTCCTCTGAGGGGATTGTATAACAGTTAACTTTAGGAATCCAGGCCTGGCTAGAAATCTTTTTCATAGTTTGGAAAAAAAATCTTTATTTGCCGGGGGTATCTGAGCACAACCTCTAAGTTTCTTCTATCAACCAAAAGTCTTCAACAAGTTGTACAAATAGTCTAATGAATTTTGTTTTTAAAATGGGCAAACTTGCCTCTTTGAAAACGACAATTGATTTCCCTCTTTCTAATAGATTTGAGGCCCTGTCAGGCCTGGAAACACAAGACTGACAGTCAATATTTCTGGAGGATACTCATACACAAAAAGAGTACTGTGTTCCGCTATCTGTTATGGTTTACCCTGTAGCCAATACTGATTATAATTATGAAGAGAATTTTAGTATTGTTACATGGAACATAGCGTGTCTACATTCTAAGATCGACAACCCGGACTGGAAAATATCAATTGAACAATACAGATTTGTTTGCTGTCAAGAGACTTGGATACTGGACCCTTTACATATTGATGGTTTTGTCAGTTATTATGTACCTGCTGTTCCATCAAGAGCAGGTTGAGCCAAAAGGGGTCTAGTTACCTTTATATTACCATGACTGACGGATAACTTAGTCAAAGTTTTGTGTAAATCTCAATACTATCAATTGCTTTTACTTACCATATCCAAGTCACTTGATCTGCTTTTAATTAACTATCACTACAATATTTTTGATCAAACGTTGACAAGTATTGTAGATGATTTAGATGATGCTATAACCCAAGCCCAGAATAATCATACTAGGATCTGCAAATAATCTGGGTAGGAGATTTTAATATAGGACCTTGTGACCCACAGGTACAGGAATCTTGTGGTATCCATGATGAGAGAGAACAATCTCTATCACCATGTCAGACAAATTAACCAAACCCAGTAGAAATGTACCTGAGAACCCAAGATGGTTTAATAAGAGCTGCTGTGAAGCCCATAAGATCCTATGGTCAGCCCTAAAAAAACACAGGGGCAAGGACTAAATAGCAAAAGCCAGGAATGATTATAAGACTGTTATCAGGGAAAGGAACCAGTTTTTTCATTCTAAGGCTTGGGAAGACTTAAAAGTTGCCTCATGCCTCAAAGATTCACGTGCATTCTGGGAGGTGGTAAACTTATCCCCTATGAAGGGTGACAAAATAACTAATTTAGACACAGTAATGCCAGCTGAAGCTTGGGTTAATCATTTCTCGGAAATTTTCTCACCGGAGCAAGGATTATTAAAGGATCCATCTGCACCAAAAATCTCATATGACTGGAGATCTGCTAAGGCTCAAAGTGACTCAACAGAGGTGGGGGATAGTATGTTGGCTATAGAGAATAGCAGCTCAAAGAAAGCCCAGGGCCCAGATAGAATACCGGTCGATTTATATAAGTATATACCAGATTTTTTGGCCCCATTGATAACAAACGTCCTTAAGGCAGAAATAGCAGTCCCATTAATTAAGACCTGGCAAGATGCTCTCATAGTTCCAATTTTTAACAAGCATTGGCATAGCCAATAGGTCTCGCTTTTGGGACCTTATAAGTATTTAGTTAAGCAGCACAATATCCTTGGTGCAACGATAACATCTGTTGCATGGCTAAACACTTATAAGGTCCCAAGGGCAAGATCTATTGGCTATGCCAATGCTTGTTTCTTTTTATTAGAGTTGGTATTGGAATTGACAGAAATAACAGTTTATTAAGATTATCAGATGAATTAGGTGCCTCTGACTGGAAGTAAGTGAAGTCAACGTCCCTCTGAAATTTAAGGGGCACGAGCAGACGAAAACAATAAGCAACACCGCAGGAGGAGGAAGTACAGGGGCAACAAGCAATGGGGCGGTGTGATGGAGAAAAAACATGTCCCTCAAACCAATTGCGACCAGCCGTAGGACACATAAATAAATGTATGAATTCAGTACTTGGTGTAGGTTCTCTATCAAAGGGACAACTCAAAGAATAAAGGACCTATTTGAGTGTTTTTTAAAGACACAACAGGTCACCGGGAAGCAACAGTGCACATACGCTGCCTGCAGGCTCATTAAGTTAAAGCCATTTGCTTTGCTATACAATACCATTAGCAAAGAAAATGGCTTTAAACTTAATTAAAGTCGAGACCGTTTGCATTTTCAATGCTTGCTTTCCATTACAGACGGGTTTGGAATACGCCTCACGTAAAGCCCTGGTTTTATTCCAAGTTCTGGTCAAAAGTGAGACGTCTAGGAGTGGTAGATTTAGGGAAATCTATAATCTCAAACCCCCTCGTCTTTGTCACTGACTGAAATAAGGAGAGTCAGCGATTTCCTAGGAGCGACAAAAATGATTGCGTTTACAAATACATCCTGTCTCGTGCAGATGTCGATCAAAACGTTTCTTACCTTACAACACTTTCTTTCCTGGAAGAGCCGTGCTGGTGCACTATGTCGTCATCGAACTGTTCTGCCTTCCTGCCCGCTAGCCGACTTTCCCTTGGAGTGGCTAGAGGGCAACAATATCAGAAAATGCCTTTCACACGCATACACCCCTAGAATCCCTGGATGGATGTGTGAAGGGGCAGCAGAATGTACCAAAGGCTCTTGAAAGCATGACAAAGTTAGGAAGAAGACGCTTGCTTGTGCTTCCCCATATGGCCATGTTTGAAATATTTAGGGGCGGTCTTTTACCTTAAGTAGAAAAGAGACAAACCAAATCCCCAGAGTTTTGTAATGAGATTCACATCATTGTAGATGTTTTATTAAGAGTTGCTAAATACTATAAACAACAGCACGGCTCTGTATTGTATTTTTTAATCTATACAACATATTGATTAGTTATGCTCTAAGCAACTTAATTAAGAAAAAACACTCTCGAAATATTGAGCTCAACTTGTGTTAGGTGTCAGTGCGCCTGTGGACAGATTCAAAAGAATGTTTAATCTTAGCAGTTATGCACAGCTTCCTCTCGCTAACAGCGATGTCGGGATAGAAACAGAGGATGGAGAAATTACACGTATTCCGACCTCCATAATGTTACGTACATATTAAAGTAAGCATTCGTAAGAGAGAACGGTTTAATAAGACATAGAACTACCAGTTTAAGTATCCTTTGTATGTTTTTATGATCTTTAATAGTTTTTTTTTTGTCCTTCTACAAGAAATTTACAGACTTGACCCTTTTTAAACATGACCATCACGAGCATAGTTGTTTCGTTTCATTGTCCAATGTCATGTTAAACCTTAAAGTCTGTGGTGCTGGGCAGGCAGTTCATTGTCTTGGTGAGCTGAGAGGTGGGTATGGCGCATGTGCAGAGTTACTGCATGCCGCACCTGCAGTTCTGCAGCGGCCAGCCACATGGTTGGGCTGAGGTTCCTGTCTGGTCTGTGCAAAGGGGCCAAAGCAGGTGAGAGCATTTTGTCTAACGTTTATTCAGATACACCACTCAAGAGATGTATGTGTAAAATGCCTGCCATTTATAAGGGATGAAAGAAGAGCGGATAGGACCATGAACTTGCGCAGTTTGACCTCTATGAATGAGAAGAGTGTTAGGAAAGCTGCAGCCTGCAGGATTACGAGATGCAGTTTGGTAATTTTCTAAATGCGTGCTTCCGACACAACAGTGTGAACAGGAAATCTGAATGGGCAACGCTTGTATATCAAAAACAGTTTTTTAAAAGCAACAAGGACAGAAGCACTCATCAGCTCTTTAAAAGGAAACAACTAATCCATGTGATAACGAGCCAACAATAGCAACGTGGGAAGATAACACCAGATCTCTTGAATTGCAGTCTGTGGGAAAAGGGGGCCATCAGGTCTATAAATCAGCATGCAGCTCAAAGTAAAGAAATAGAAAAAAACATCTATTTCTTTACTTTTGCTATAATCGCGGTACTTGCTCTTACCTTTTAACATTGAAGCGCGGGTCCCGCGATTATAGCAAAAGTAAAGAAATAGATGACTTTCTCTATTTCTTTACTTTTGCTATAACCGCGGCACCCGCGATTTACTTTGTGTGTTTGCACATTGCATCTGATGAAAGTCTCAATGCCTAATAAACCATCTCTCCTTCAAAAAGCACCAAAACATATAGGTGCTGAATGTCATTTAGTACACGCACTTGACCACATTGATGTAGGCCTGCCACTTAATTCCGCCCTGCTTAGGCTACCACTTACACTCTTGGGAGTTGTGTCTCTTCTGTAAAATGCCCCTCGCCACAGCAACTGACCTGAAGATTCACGTGCAGGCGTTGGTCAAATGAGCATATGTCCTTAAAATAAATAATTCATAACCTTAGGGATATCCAAATGCGGTGGTTCAGGCAGTATGTAAAACAAGGCTGCACATCGACACGCCCTCGGGACAGCGAGTTGACACGCGCCAGTTGGCTCTCTGATTGGTTGACAAGGTTCACCAATCAGAAACCTAATTTGGTAGTTGCCAACCAATCAGAGAGGCCCGTGCAGACAGCCTGAGCTTGGCGAGATGTAAAAACCAAGTTGCTTATTCTCAAGCGGCAAGCACTGATAGCTTGTGGCAATCATCATAAGACTCGCAGGTTTCTATTTCCGCCCACTCCACCGCCCACCCTATGCAATTGGTTGAAAGAATCAATCTGTATTTTGATTCGCTTAACTTGTATCTGCCAATTCAGAAATTTCCCGGTTTCTACCTATCACGTGCTTCGATTCCGGTCTTGGCTCCTCTCGATTGGTGGAACCAGTAACTCGTGCTACGGACATTTTTGTGCTGAAACGCTGCTGCCGCTTCGGGCCCCGATGATGAGAGAACCGTGAATGGCAACTCCCCCCGCTCCGCTCCCCACCCCGCGGATAATTAGAAGAAGCACAGACCTGCACCACAGAGGAGCCGGCGCGCGCACCAGAGGAGCGGGGGCAAGGGAGCGAGAAGACACGCTGAGATGAGGTAGGAGATGTGTGTGTAAGCGCCGGGGGTTCTGTGTGTGCGTGTGTGTATGCGCGGCGGGGGGGGTTGTGTGTGTATGTGTGTGTATGCGCGGCGGGGGGTTGGGCTGTATGTCTGTTGGGCATGTGTTGTGAAAAGCCTGCCGGAATCGGAGCGCGTGTTGACGTGCGCGACCTGATCCCGGCAGGCTGCTGCTGCTGCTGCGTGCGCGTGACAGTCTGTTCGCCGAGACGAGGTAGGGGATGTGTGTGTAAGCGCCGGGGGGTTCTCTGTGTATGTGTGTGCGTGCGTGGGGGTCTGTATGGGTGTTGTGTGTGTGTTGTGCATGTGTTGTTGTGAAAAGCCTGCCGGAATCGGAGCGCGTGTTGACGCGCGCGACCTGATCCCGGCAGGCTGCTGCTGCGTGAGCGTAACAGTCTGTTGTCCTCTCCCCTTGAGTCCTTAAAAGCCGGAATGATAACAATAGTCTCGCTCTGCGACAGCAGGCCTTTGGCCTGCAATCGCAGGGCGAGACCTAAAAAGGGGGATAAATCTCAGCATCATTGTTATCACCCAACTCCCCTACTAGATAGTTCCGTTAAAATCTTGGGCATGGTAATCTTGGCTAAAATGGAACTATGGGCACTTGAATACCAGGCACTTTCAATATACCAGTTTGGATTTCGGCCTGGGTACTGGGGAACACTAAATCTGGCCTTAACTGTTCAAAAGTACACTAAAGCCCAACGGGGGAGTATCCATTTAGCTTTATTGGACCTAACATGTGCATTTGACACAGTAAACCGCTACAAATTATGGTACATATTGTAACAAATGGGGATCGACGGAGAAATTATCACTTTGTTAAACAGGCTCCATGAACGCACCTCAGCCTCAGTATGCTACAGTAGTGGAGGAGACTTAACGGAAGAATTCCCCTCTGATATAGGGATAAGGCAGGGGTGTGTTCTGGCCCCTTTCCTTTTTTTATTATATATTAATGGACTGGGAGTCCGTCTTTGTGAGGTGGGGAAGGACATCCCAAGATTAAACATGTGTCAAATCCCTCTGCTATTATATGCTGACAATGCTATTCTGATAGCCAGGTCAGCAAATGGCCTACAAATACTGCTTGAATTTGTTAATGCTTTTATGAATGATCTGAGGCTAAAAGTTAATCGCACGAAGGGCCAGATGTAGGTGTCCAAATACCGGTCGGAAACGGCCGAAAATACCGATTTTTGGCTGTTTCCGACCGGTATTTGGACATTTGTATGTAGGGGATAGAAAACATACATTTGGTAATTTTACTGAATCGGTAATTTTACTGAATCTGTAAAATGACAGAATCAGTAAATTTACCGATTCTGTAAATTTTACCGATTCGGTAAAATTACCGATCGGTAAAAATACCAAGTCTGTAATTTGCTATGTAGGTAGCACTGTTGACAGTGCTACAGGCCTTCAGAATTCGGTATTTTACCACCCAATACAATTTGATGGTAAAATACCGAATTCAGGTGTACATGCACATCTGTGCATGTACACCTGTGCCATGTGACACAGACATGCCCTTAGGGCATGTATGTGTGCCACATGGCACACAAGCCAGTACTTGGGGTGCTAGAGGGTGTCAAAGTGACACCCCCTGCACCCTTGCAGGATTCGGTATTTACCGATTCGGTAATTACCGAATCGGTAAATAACGAATCCTACCGATTCGGTAAAAATTACCTACATCTTATTTACCGATTCATAAATACAGAATCGGTAAAATTCGGTATTTATGAATCGGTAAATAAGATTTACCTACATCTGGCCCGAAATCTTTTATAATGAAATGTGGAACAAAAAACTTTAAAACAAGGACATTTTTATTGGGGGGTGAAGAAATTAAAAAAGTTCTGTATTTTACTTATCCGGGGGTACCATTTGATGCTCATTTTAATTGGAAACATGCTTTAAAAACTAGAATGATGCAACTCCAGAAATCAAATGATGCCATTTTTATATTTGCTAAAAGACTGGTTCACAAACCGGCCAAGGAGATTTTATGCATCTATAAGAACAAAAGCCTCTCAGTGGTAATCTTTGGGGCTGGGGTCTGGGGACACAGAAATTGTAAATCACTACAAATAATGGAAAATAGGTTTGTAAGGAGACTTTTAATAGTGCCCCAGAGTTCCCCAGTTGCTTTCAGTCATGATGAAGTAAGAATGAGTTACCTGAAAGATAACATTGCAAAGCTGCTGCTTTGTTTACTAATTTGGAAAAACCATGAGGCCACCCTTGTAGGACAATATTGACTGATTGTATGGAGCTGGATAACAGCGTAGATATACAATGGTGAAGATATGTTAAAATTAATTTTATTAAAATGGGTGTAACTGAATATTATACAAACCCTAACACCCTAAAGAATGTTTCGTCCATCTCTATTAAATCTCTTTTTTAGCAAAGTCATGAGCGCACAGTTATTACATGTAACACAACCAATTAGCCAGAGCCTCGACTTAATATCCAAACACTCTTCCCCAGCTACAAAGAAAACGCACACTTTATTCACAAATTGATTTAAATAAAAGGAGGAAATTCCTGCTGACTAGGTTGCCGTTAAAAAAAATCCACTACCTAGTTTCTTTCCCCACTCAAGGGTCATGGTTTGCTTCACTTCCAGCATGCTCCAGTGATAGTCGTTCATGCCAAAGCACTACACATTTTATTTTATTTTATTTTGCTGTTTTTATACACCCCAGAGGAAATGGTTTATTCACCCACTTTTACTTGCTGTTGGGATTAGAAACCACAAATTGGCATTCAAATATTTACTCTCCCTAGAAATAACTGAAATGATATACTGTCTTTTAAACTATCTTTTTATTACTTTTAAGATCTGTAGCAAATATTAACTACTGACTATAATGTATAATTATTGTGTATGTGGACCTGTTGGTTTCTCTAGTTTTTTTTAAATGAAATTATGTATATGCAATCTTTTATGGCTCTTTTAAGAGTCGAATAAAGTATTTCCTAACCTGAATAAGAATTGAGTTCTACCCAAATGAACCCATTTTGCAACTCTAGGATAATGAACGATTAAGAAAAAATCATAACGTTCTAACTTATATCTTGCAATTTTCATGCAACTCTTAAAATTAATTCCCCACTAATCTACATTAGGATTTAAGTTTATAAACTGCAAGTAACAATAGGATCAGTCTGACAAAAGGCGTAACCTACTGACCTATAAACATTATATGCTCTTTGTGATCTGCATGGTACACATTCTTTGCAGCACGCATAATACAACTATGTGCTATCTTATGATGGTTCAAAACATCCAATAGACAAAACTCGGATCTCACTCTCTCTCTCTCTCTCTCTCTCTCTCTCTCTCTCTCTCTCTCTCTCTCTCTCTCTCTCTCTCTCTCTCTCTCTCTCTCTCTCTCTTTCTCTCTTTTCTTTCTCTCTCTCACTCTCTCTCTCCAGAAAGAACATTAATCACCAGTCCGGTGTTATGGATTTTTTTTTATTGTTGCCTGAAAATTCTTTGGGGCAAAAAACGCAGCAGCAGGTGCTTTTAAAAACATAATATACGGTGCCCGTTTCAGAAGTCAGTACCCTGTGCGGTGACACCTGTCGCACCGCCATAGAACCGGCCACGTTAGACATGTATGCCCTTTTTCTCTACACACCTCATCCATCTGCACATCTTCAACCTCCTATGTTTCCTTCTCAGCACCCTCTTTTCACTCTCCCCAAATGCACCTTCTCACATCTCTCTCACTTCTCCGCCACCACACATACAGTGCACTCACTCATATGTAAGCACTTTATTTTCTTTTACATTTGCCTTGTAAATATTCTCATATCGGTTTTCCTCCATCAGAGACATTTACAAAGAATTTCAATTGCAACTGGAATATGTGACCAGTGCTCTGAATGCTCTACAGAGAGGCCAACCCACTGTCAGGCACTGTGAGACGCTCCCGTTGCCTTCAGCCTCAGCACTAGAGTTCTCAATCTCAGCCTCTCATAAACACCTGGCACAACTCAAAGTATGCACTATACAAGAGTAAAACAGATACACAAAAAATCACAGTCATCAACAAAACTGGAGCCCTACCCCGTTGTATGTGCTAATCCTACTTATGGGTAAAAAAGAGCAAGGCTTTTTTTGAATAACCCTCACACACCCAGAGTTACCACTCGGTGCCATGCTTCATCAATTATCCATTTGTAAGGTCTGTAGGACCTCAGGGTAGGCACATACATGCTATCAGAGTGTCAGGCAGAGCCCAAGAGCAAATTATAACCTAGGTCCAGATGGGGATGGTCAGCTAAGCACTTCAGCAAAAGACCCTTTGCAGTTTATTGTGTCCCTGATCCTCGGAGTGCATTTCTTTTTCTGGATACACGAGGGAGAAGGTCTAGTCCTTCAGAGATTCTCTCAAGTTATATACAGCAGGTTGAGTCCTTTTCTGACCATCCGCAGTTCCTGAAAGTGTTCTGAGGAGGGTGTCTTATGGCACCAGCTATTGTGTGTGTGGATAGCTCATAGGCACTCCCTAACCAATGGGGTAAAGGTTCCCATGCCCCACTCTATCTAATTTTTCTGAAGTTCCTGTTTGCCCTACTGCAAACAGGTTCAGAATGCAACATGTCAGGGCAATTCCAAGATAGCCAAAGTTTTCAGCTGCACTAAACTTAGACGGTGATTGTTGAGGGTGTGTAGGGGAGGGTACTAAGAAAATTAATTGTGTCCTCCAACATCTAACATTAAAATATAGTTTGAAGCAGACCCAGGACCAACAACAAAAGAGAGACAGAAGAGTGGTAAGACATAACAGAGTTCTTTAGCAAGCATACAGAGTATTCACAAGAATTGTGATCTGGTCCTGTTAGATCCCTTTCATGAGCAGAATGGTTTTACATGTCTTTTAGGTAGGATTTGACATTGTTGTGTCAACAGGAGGAGCAGCAGCCCCAAGCATGAATGTCCAGCTAAGCTCAGGGGATTCTTCCCTGCCCATTCAGGTTGAATTGTCAATGAAAGTGTTCTATTGGTGCAACACCTGGGAGGAATTTCACACCTAAAAGCTGGGCAACTGCTAGAGAGCTAATGCGAAGTAAGGTCCAGGAGCTTCAAGCAGGGAAAAGGTACCTTTCTAAAAAATACTGAATTTTTTTTAATAACTATTGAAAATCGTGATTTATTTATCTTTTGAGCTAGTCCTAAACTGAAGATATCAATCTTATGGTTTTTAATCTGTACTCTGGTTTTCTGTAAGGGACAGCCATGCCTGCCACAGCAAAATAGCTTTTAGGGCCTTTTTTTCCTTAGGGACATGGTGAAATTAATTTTCCACATGACCTACTAATAAGTACCATGCATCCTACCCTGGGGGATATAAAGTGTATACAAAGCTGACTTATTAGTATTTTAAATGAAGGTCTTGACTGTCATGTCATGAAGGGTTATACTGACAGCAGGCAGGCTGGAATGGTAGGCATGAAGCCATGTTTTGTAGGCCCACTCTGTAGAGAGCACAATAAGTGATGCAGTCTTCAGGGGGCTTTTTACTTCCAGGCCCAGGGTGCATTTCTACACCATATACTATGGACTATTTAGCAAGATAGATCTGTTAATTGGGAATAGGCCTATATAACCATATTTAAAGGGGGACCACTGGCGCTCTACTCCCGTTTACAGGGGTAAAGTGCACAAAGTTCAAAATCATGTCAAAATAGGGTCCAGAAATAGGCAAGATTTCTTGGGTGACAATGCAGAAAAGGTGGATATCCCACAACCATGCCACACCACATGTACAGAGCTCATTCAACAGGTAAGGAAGTACAAGATTCCCAGGATTTGGATGAATACTTAACGTTATTAATTTCAGATCAAATAGCCTTTACAGATTGCTACTCAAGAAACTTTTTCAGCTAAAAGAAAACAGAACTCTGACAAAACTTTAAACATTGTGATTTGACTGAGCTGTTTCATCTTTGATACGCTAGGATTTAATACTTAGATTTAAAAGCACATAATAGGTTTATTTGGAAGTATAACCACATGCTCTGTGAATATCCCTATTGAGATGTCTGCCATAGAGCTAGACTTTCAGGCGTTCATATCAAAAACCGCGAACAATGCGAATTCTTAGATATAATCATCAAACACATAGACGGGAGACTCAATGTGGAATTGTTTACGAAAAAAACTGACAGAAACACAATGCTACATTTCGACAGTAAAAAAAAAACAGCATCCCGTTCGGTCAGTTTTTAAGGTTAAAAAGAAACTGCACAACAATGAGTGACTATGAGAAACATTCAGATGCCCCTAAGAAAAAGTTCTTTGAGAGGGGGTACCCTAGACGTTTAATACGTCAAGCGTATAAAAGAGCAAAATACTTTAATCGGGAGACCCTATTCGAAGAAAAAACGATTCCCACAGTCCAAACACAACCATTAATCTTTGTAACTAATTTTAGCCAAGTTAGTAATAAAATTAAAAACATAGTAAACAGAAACTGGCACTTAATCACTAATAAAGCTCAAGAAAAACTTCCAAAACCAATGTTTTCTTTTCGAAGAAACATGACGATTCGAAACAAACTGGTGCATACTTACAGAGAAAATAGACAGCAATCTCAACATTGCATAAATAATGCACCTTTGCCAAGTGGCACTTTTCCATGCCAGGGCTGTGTCAACTGTACGAATATCATTAAGGGCAATCCTATAATCACAAAGAATGTAAAGGTCCAGATTAAAAACTTCATAAATTGCCGCACAAAAAATCTGATATACTTAATACAATGTGCCTGCCAATTATTCTATGTGGGCGAAACATCCAGAGAGATACGGGTGCGTCTCAATGAGCATAAATCAGCCATCAGAAACAACAAGAAGGGCGCCCCCCTTACCGACCATTGGCGGTCAGCAAACCACAAAGTAGAAGATCTCAGATGGTGTGGTCTTGAAATTGTAACCTTGAATACTAGAGGGGGTAACACAAATGCCAAGAGAAAAAAGAGAGAACAATTATTTATGTCAAGGTTCAACAGTGTAAGATGTGGCTTAAACAGCAGAGAAGACTGGGAACGAATCGTGCATTAACCAAAGTCCCACCTGGTCTGACTGAGAATATTCTCTCAATCAGAATGGTAGTTTTTCTGTACCATTTTTGCGTCCCTGCACACCTTGTACATCTCGTGTGTTAATTCAATAATCATCTGGATGACAGAGTATATACATGTCAATCTGAGATAGACATTCAGTTTAATTTTCAAGACTTGACCACTCGTATATAACCAAGAATTACCCTATTGAGACTAGCAATAAGTAAATACTAGTAAAATTCCCTCTAGGCACTGAGTAGGATAAGACGATCTTATATTAATAAAGAGAATCATAATCTCCATTATGCAAATCGAACATGTTCTTATACCCTTAATGTAAATCAAACATATCCTCATACCCTGAGTATACACTTGCTAATAGTCAGGCTCTATTTAATATGGAATACGCACCTATAGCCCTAAGAAACAGTGCATACATGCAGGCTCAACTAAAGGTTAGCCTTGAGTTCTGCACTTACAAACACACTAGGTAACCCACAATATACACATAATGCCTGCAATTATTGGAATTGCGAGAATTCGATCAGGGATTTTCAATTCAATTGCTATAATAGGAAAATATAGAGAATTGTGTCCATATAACCAGGAGTGTAAAACAATTGCGAGAATTCGATCAGGGATTTTTAAATTCAATTGCTATAATAACAAAATGTAGAGAATTGTGTCCATAGAACTAGGAGTGGAAAACAATGAATTAGAAAGGACATGTAAAATCCATTCCGATTTAGGCAGGCAGTGTGTTTAGGAATACTAAATATAAGCCCATGAATTCCGTAAGGCAGTAGTTCATATTGAACATAAACAAATTAAATAGAACACACGCTCGTATATCAGAGCACTCCATTGAGGTAGCCGCCAAACCAACACTAACATAGGAAAACCTAATGATAGACAAATTGCGTCTGGTTACCACAGCAACAGTAATTCCATTGCCCAACTACAGGCCAATTAGATTCATGTAAACACGGAAAACAGCGCAGGGAGTGAAGTACGCTAGGAGAACAGTTTACATGAAATCCCTCTTGTTACCAGACTGTGATTAGTTACAATAATACTATGCAGTCGGAACGTGATGTGAATACATATTAATATTTCACATACCAGCCGTAACCTAGCTACCATGGAGGTTAATTAAAGAATACTAAAAGCGAAGAGATATCGCGTTCGGTAACCAAGGCTACGATAATCTTATTGGCCAGTTTCCGACCAATTCAACCAGGGAAAACACACGAAACAGCGCGGGAAAAAAAACAAAACATGAGGGTAAAATGCGTCTTATCTCCAAGACGACCGAATCGCGAATGGTTAGATTCTATCCTATCAGGGACCTCATAAGGGTTAAACCAATTAACATCTTGCTTATAAAAACGAAGTCTGACACATTACGATCGTATTTGAACATGAAGAAGAGAACGGGCGACGCTGTGACGAGGAGCAGGGAGGCCGTATTTACTTTTAAAGGTATGTCCGAAGATCGAACGGCCTTCTGAATTAGAACATAAGAGTAGCTATATTTTAAGTACACACTACTACTGTCTAAAATTAATAATGATGTCAGGGTAGAATTATGTGATCCTCGATACAAAGAAGGAAGCCTTTAAAGCAGGGGTCTCCAAACCGGTCCTGGAGGGCCGGATCCATGCCCGATTTTTAAAATTACTACATGAATCTCAATGGGGATATCCAAAAAATCTGGCATGGATCCGGCCCTCCAGGACCGGTTTGGAGACCCCTGCTTTGAAGTATCAGTTAACCTACAATGATCTCTGCACACACATGCGCATGGAAAAGGATGTATTATTTTATATAAAAAAATGTCATTATAATATCCTTTTGCAATTGAAGAGTTTGGTAACCTAAACAGAGCCACAACACTTAAGAACTGTTTATCTTAGTGCAAATACCACGAACACAAGCATAACAGGTAAACAATATATGCTTATTTAAATTCATCCATAGAGCACGGTAGCATAAGAAAACCGGAACAGGAGGATAACTCTCAAAACTCCCTGGGCATATCCCGAAATAGATGCAGCCTACTGCAGCGGTTTGCAACCATAACAATTGGTGAGTGAAAGTTGGGATAATTACAGAGTGTGATGCCAAAAATTTTTAGAGAAACTTCCCAAACATTTGTTTAATTTTCCAAACAATTTGCTTAAAAGGAAACTCTACACCAAAGAACATAACGGTGGCTCCCTCGCACAGTGTGGAAGGCCTGTCATCCAAAGAAAAAAGGTATATTAAATCACCTTTTCTATCAATTAGCGCAAATAGGAACTATAAGGGACAAGAAAAAATAAAACATCTTGTTTCCCACAATAGATAATCTTCCTTAGAACCTATTGATTTGATGCCAACAGATCGTACAAGACTGGGGCAATACTTTCCACTGATATTGATAAAAGTAGACTATAAGAGAAAGATATGAATCTTAAGGTAAGGCGACCTGTTTTGGGCAGATTAAATTACTGTGTTCTTTCCCAAAAACCCCAGTCTAAATTTATATAAAGGATTGGCAGTGATGTCTTTCAAACCCCAGTCTAGATTTACACAAAAGATTGGTAGGGACATTTTACACACGAGTCCCAGTTCCAGATTTCCAACTACGAATATAGTCAACATAGACTAACCTTCGAAAGCGGAGTAGGCTGAGGGGTACTAGTGTGGATTTGGATTAACAATCAGAAATATCATACAGTATGGCAGTCTTTTGATATGTATAATCTGTATAAATACGAATCAAAACACTATAACCCTAAGAAAACTTGTCGTTTGACTAATACAAAATTATGCCATCCATCAATTTATGTCTTTCATTAAAACTATATAACTGTATAAGTGTAGGGTGCCATATAGTAAATGCGTATGAACAGTAATAAAGTTTTTAATTGTGTAAAATGTACAAATCAATAAACAGTGGGTAATTGTATGTTTTTAATTAACCTTTTAGAATCGGTCCTGAAGAAGGTGTCGTATAAGGAAAACCGAAACGCCGCGTCGACTTTAATCTTCGATTCTTGATGTTATGTACCCAAATTGCTTTTATTTATATGTATAACATTGTGTTTATTGATATTCATGCTTGTTTTTTACTGCTGTTTTAAATATCACGATATGTTTTAATTTGTATCAAAAGAATAAATTTGTATTTTTCCTACCAGAACTTAATTTGTATTCATATTAGTTTTTACTAGAGTCACCCTACAGAAGAAGTATTCTATGTTCTTTTATATGTTTTTCAATGGTTTCTGACTGCCTATGTACAAATAGCATATCGAATACCAGCTGCATATCGCTGCCAAATCCAGACTAGATCACCCTAGACTCGTACATACGCAGAATTGTCCTATTGGATAACAGTTCCTGTGGATCTGTAAACGTGGGACACCCTATATTTCCTTCATTTATTCCCCCTAGTCCCTGATAACTGCCTAAAGGGGGCCTCCTCAATAATTTTTCATTTTTTCCATATCTGTTAGTGGACATACATTCCAGTGAAAAGGCATTGTACTTATATTTATGGTGCTTCATTTTAAAAGAAACTTCACAACTCACTGACCTACAATACGGACTGGCCCATTTGAGAAGGGACTTACTTGATATGCAGGTTCATGACGTGCTCCTGGGGGCTACCTTCGCATTACCTGGTCCTTATGGCTACTTGTATAGATTTTAGGAGTGCTCTAGAGGCTGCTTTCTCAGTGCCTGTGTCTTGCTGGCCAACTATTAGATATACAGGTTACTGGTGTGCTCTTGGTGGCTAACCTTTCAGTGCCTGCGCCCTGCAGGCTAGAAATTGGGTTTACATGTTTCTAGCTTGCTGACAGCTCCTGGTTCCGTCATTTCACTAACTTCCATGAATCATGTAGTGCAATTATGAAGACCTTTAGATTACTTTACCGAAATGTAATGAGAATTGTGAGGACCAACCTTAGAATGCACACCATCATAATTTCACAGAATCAGGAAACAGTCCGTTTGCCCATTTCTAAGAGTTTAGCTGAATATTGTGGCACCTGATGGTTGTTAAATACAGGGAGATACAAAGTATAAAGGAATTAAGGATGATTTCTCTCTATTCTGACTGCTCCAATCTAGATTTAAATAAAGACATTGCATTTGCTACATTTGTGGCACTGTATTGCTACCTGCTATCAGGTTATGCAAATATGATTGTCTAGTACATACATTTCGAAATGTGCCTTCTCTTGTAAGTTTCGTGTACGAGGAAAGTAACCAATTGCAAAAAGTCAGTAGAATCTTTCTTCTACCTCACTGATGCAGTAAGTCTACGTTTGTTATATTTACTCCTTTTTAGTACATTTTTTAGACAAAACTGTCTATCCCCTTTCCTCTTTTAACACAATAATCCACATTTAGGTAAGTTACAGAGTTAAAGGGGATGCATATAGAAACTTACTTAGAAAAACCGTGAATGTTTGCTTTACTCTTCATAGGGTAATGCAAACCCCATAAATAGCTTAAATAAGGAATATTTTAACTAGGAATGTAACCGTTTTGAAATAAATCAAAGATTCTGAAAGATTATTTGTAAGTTTGTCAGAAATATCACTGCTCTGTTCAATAAAGACGGTAGAGTACAACACTGGAGAATCATAAAAATAACGCTGTAAAGGCGAACTTGAAGAGGGGGAGGGAAGGTGTAGTATAGTTAGTCATACAGAATTTGAAACATTTTCTTCAATTCTATTGATTGTACAGGACTTCTTAAAAGAAAATGCTGTCCCTTCATTGTAAATTTTTTTTTTATAGATAAATATATAAATAAATATCTTTGTATATATTTATGTGTATATATATATATATATATATATATATATATATATATACATATATATATATATATATATATCAACAAACACACTGCAACTTCGGTGGCTCTGGGTGGAATGGTAATTTTTTCTATTAATTTGGGCTGCCAGAAATACCGCTAACAGATACTGTCAACCGAGTGAGGTTGTTGCTTAGACAAAGCAGGAGTGTCTCTTTAATGCGTTGGGCACTCACAGGTGTGGAGCGGCAGGCGAGGGGACACAGGGTCACAGCAGATGCAGCTGTCATTTAATCTCAACAATGGGTGCGCCATGAACATTGCGATTGGCAAGAAACAACGCAAATGAAGACGCCCCATCGCGGGTCGTTCATTGGCCAAGGATACACCTATTAAATGGCAGGACTGTTCAAAAGACTGTGGCTAATCATCGACGGCTTTTCCGCACTGATGAAGGCAGAAGCCAGAAACGCGTCTGCGGATATGACAAAGCCCCCTTATGCCCTGAGTGTGCACCGAAGTTGCTGTGTGTTTATTGATCTTTTAAGCGGTTCCACCTCCGCTTTTCGGTTGCACCCGCCGTGAGTTCGGCTGGCCCTGGGTGGAATGGTGTTTTTGTTTTGAAGGCCATTTAGCAAATGCCTGGCTAACACAAACTTTTCCCTGTAGGAGACTGTTTCGTTTGGACTCCTTTGATAGCTGCTCTTTATATCATTTAATGCGAAACCTCCTCAAGATTAGGTATGTGTTTTAATGGCATGCGTTTAAACACAGGGTGTGTACCATCACAAGCCGTTTAATTACTCACTCGCATTCTCTTGCACCAATTTATCCCCAAGGTCTCGAGGTGGCTTTTAATCCTGATTGAATGGTTTCTACTGGTCCTGAGAACAGTTTGCCAATCTGAAGGTATGAACATCACTGTATCATGGGAACATGTTATGGTTATTTGTTTTTTAAAGTGGGACACTTCTTCGAGATCTCGTGTTTTGACACACACACGACGTAGTGTGTGAAAGTGCCTGTAGGGACTATATACCTGGTTGATTATGTCTTTTACTGGCTGTATTAGATCCTGGGGTGACGCGTGTTCAGGACCCTAATTGATTTGTGAACCACCGAATGCTATAAATGTCATGTATAACTACGGAATGTCTCATACATTTTAGCCTTTGAAAATATACCATCACGTCGGGAGTGACATGTGGATTTTGCTTTATACCTTACTGTGTTGGTAGAGTTTTGGTCCACCGATGGTCCTGTGTTACTTTCAGAAATATTTTTATGAACATTTTAGAAGGTACATTCATGTATTTTTTCTTATTCTTGATAGTGAAAAAGTGGTAACTAATTGTCCCGACTGGGACTTCATTTTTTCAGAGATTTGATGACCTTGGAAGCGTCCATATGACAACGAAGCTGCCTGATTGATTGAACTGATGCTTTGGTTTATTATCCTGTGGCAATTATATATTCCGCCCACCATGGTAAAAATCCTCTTGTGTTCATGATGATTTAACGTTATGTTCGCATATCCTCTCTAAATTTGATTGTGAGAGCACTAATATATGACTCAATTTACCTTTATAGAAGACCTAGTGTACCCTTGGGTTTCACGTTTTTGTCCTGATGAAGACCCCGGTGTAAGGTGCCAACTACGCCTACAGTTATAGTTTTGGGGTCGAAACGTCGACGGCTACTCTCTCATACACCAGTTGACGCGCCCCTATTTTGGATATTGAGTACCAGCATCATATACATGATTACTGATGAACTGTTGGAAATTAGCTATTCCAATTGTTGGCTCAGGGATCTGAAGCGAATTTATTTTTGTATGTCAAATTTGAAATAATCTGTGGTCACATTAATTATTTTTTCTTGCACATTCCTTTTCCCTTTTTCACTACATCACGCCACCCTTTCTTTCCTCTCCCTGGGGCACTATGATGAATATGTTGTTATTATTATCTTCTAATGTATTGTGGATTTAGCTCGTGATTAATTAGCAAAGCGCTCTGATAAGTGTATGTATTTAATATTATTGTGAATAAATGTGATTAATATACAACGGTTCACTGGGACCCCTTTTTTTGTATACTACTTGGCACCCAGGTCCCCAGTGACCTATTTGGGTAAACCCCCCTATACTTACCCTCTCTAATGCGTGGGGCACTCACAGGTCTGGAGCGGCAGGCGAGGGGACACAGTGTTACAGCAGATGCAGCTGTCATTTAATCTCAACGATGGGTGCGCCATAAACATTGCGATTGGCAAGAAACAATGGAAATGAAGACGCCCCATTGCGGGCCATTCATTGGCCAAGGATACACCTATTAAATGGCAGGACTGTTCAAAAGACTGTGGCTAATCATCGATGGCTTTTCCGCACTGATGAAGGCAGAAGCCAGAAACGCATAAATCAAGCTGCTGGTCGCGTGCTACTTAAAGGTGGACAACTTTTGGAGCGACAATTAATACGCGGCCGTCCAGCCGCAGAATATGCACCACCCCCTAACTCCTTGGGGTCACAAAAGTGAAACAGCAGCCGTATACAGGAATGTGGACGGGCCCACTTGCGGGTCCATACAGGACGTGATTGTGTGCTCTCTGCACTACACTTCCCATAATACACAGTGGGGAAGTGGGTCAGCGATTGCGCACACCGCTTCCGTTAAAGCCTCTGAAGAGAAGCATATGGAGCTTCGAAACGCGTCAGACAAATCCACTACGGAGCGGCATCTGCAAGCGGATCCCCGTCCTTACCTACACATAAATCAAGCTGCTGGTCGCGTGCTACTTAAAGGTGGACAACTATTGGAGCGACAATTAATACGCGGCCGTCCAGCCGCGGAGTATGCACCACCCCGTAACTCCTGTGGGTCACGAAAGTGAAACAGCAGCCGTATACAGGAATGTGGACGGGCCCACTTGCGGGTCCATACAGGACGTGATTGTGTGCTCTCTGCACTACACTTCCCATAATACACAGTGGGGAAGTGGGTCAGCGCTTGCGCACACCGCTTCCGTTAAAGCCTCTGAAGAGAAGCATATGGAGCTTCGAAACGCGTTAGGCAAATCCACTACCGAGCGGCATCTGCAAGTGGATCCCCGTCCTTACCTACACATAAATCAAGCTGCTGGTCACGTGCTACTTAAAGGTGGACAACTTTTGGAGCGACAATTAATACGCAGCCGTCCAGCCGCGGAGTATGCACCACCCCGTAATTCCTGGGGGTCACGAAAGTGAAACAGCAGCCGTATACCGGAATGTGGACGGGCCCACTTGCGGGTCCATACAGTACGTGATTGTGTGCTCTCCGCACTACACTTCCTATAATACACAGTGGGGAAGTGGGTCAGCGATTGCGCACACTGCTTCCGTTAAAGCCTCTGAAGAGAAGCATATGGAGCTTCGAAATGCGTTAGACAAATCCACTACGGAGCGGCATCTGCAAGCGGATCCCCGTCCCGACAATATATATATATATATATATTGAACTCTGGAGGCACTTTCCAGGAGGCGAGATCTGGCCACGGCATCCGGGGACTTCAGAAGGAAAGCGGCGAAATACACTCTTGAAACGGAACATTCCCAGTCCGCTTTCTGTGGCAATATTAATCAGCCAATAGGAGCCCTCGGCAGGACTTATGTAAAAGCCCCGCGAAAAAACAACTTTTTAAAGCGCACTCGAGATATCCCGGCACTGATGAAGGCAACCGCCGAAACGCGTCTGCCAGGGACAGAGAACTGTGTGAACAACGCGTTAACTGATGCTGTACTTGGAGGAATAAATCTTTGCAGGCAACCCCAGCATGTGTCGGACCCGTTCTTAACCAGGGCGGGACTGGAGGAGTATAGGAGCAAAGGCCGGCTAGGCTGTATCCGGCACGCCCCTCGGTCAGGAGCTCCACGTATGCCGGCAACTTTCTGGTGATAGTGCACAGACTGCACAACGTGGCGCCCCCCCGGCCTGGACTTTCGGTAAAGGAAATGGGGAGAGGGAGCAGATGGTCTGCTAACGGGGCTGCCTGACACAGATGGAAACCGCCAATCAGATCCCGCCAACAAAGGAGCGCCGAGAATAAGAGCATTATTGTATGCCAGGGTGGGTCACTGTACCTCACCTTGAACTCTGGAGGCACTTTCCTGGAGGCGAGATCTGGCCACGGCATCCGGGGACTTCAGAAGGAAAGCGGCGAAATACACTCTTGAAATGGAACATTCCCAGTCCGCTTTCTGTGGCAATAATAATCAGCCAATAGGAGCCCTCGGCAGGACTTATGTAAAAGCCCCGCGAAAAAACAACTTTTTAAAGCGCACTCGAGATATCCCGGCACTGATGAAGGCAACCTCCGAAACGCGTCTGCCAGGGACAGAGAACTGTGTGAACAACGCGTTAACTGATGCTGTACTTGGAGGAATAAATCTTTGCAGGCAACCCCAGCATGTGTCGGACCCGTTCTTAACCAGGGCGGGACTGGAGGAGTATAGGAGCAAAGGCCGGCTAGGCTGTATCCGGCACGCCCCTCGGTCAGGAGCTCCACGTATGCCGGCAAATTTCTGGTGATAGTGCACAGACTGCACAACGTGGCGCCCCCCCGGCCTGGACTTTCGGTAAAGGAAACGGGGAGAGGGAGCAGATGGTCTGCTAACGGGGCTGCCTGACACAGATGGAAACCGCCAATCAGATCCCGCCAACAAAGGAGCGCCGAGAATGAGAGCATTATTGTATGCCAGGGTGGGTCACTGTACCTCACCTTGAACTCTGGAGGCACTTTCCAGGAGGCGAGATCTGGCCACGGCATCCGGGGACTTCAGAAGGAAAGTGGCGAAATACACTCTTGAAACGGAACATTCCCAGTCCGCTTTCTGTGGCAATAATAATCAGCCAATAGGAGCCCTCGGCAGGACTTATGTAAAAGCTCCGCGAAAAAACAACTTTTTAAAGCGCACTCGAGATATCCCGGCACTGATGAAGGCAACCGCCGAAACGCGTCTGCCAGGGACAGAGAACTGTGTGAACAACGCGTTAACTGATGCTGTACTTGGAGGAATAAATCTTTGCAGGCAACCCCAGCATGTGTCGGACCCGTTCTTAACCAGGGCGGGACTGGAGGAGTATAGGAGCAAAGGCCGGCTAGGCTGTATCCGGCACGCCCCTCGGTCAGGAGCTCCACGTATGCCGGCAACTTTCTGGTGATAGTGCACAGACTGCACAACGTGGCGCCCCCCCGGCCTGGACTTTCGGTAAAGGAAACGGGGAGAGGGAGCAGATGGTCTGCTAACGGGGCTGCCTGACACAGATGGAAACCGCCAATCAGATCCCACCAACAAAGGAGCGCCGAGAATGAGAGCATTATTGATTGCCAGGGTGGGTCACTGTACCTCACCTTGAACTCTGGAGGCACTTTCCAGGAGGCGAGATCTGGCCACGGCATCCGGGGACTTCAGAAGGAAAGCGGCGAAATACACTCTTGAAACGGAACATTCCCAGTCCGCTTTCTGTGGCAATAATAATCAGCCAATAGGAGCCCTCGGCAGGACTTATGTAAAAGCCCCGCGAAAAAACAACTTTTTAAAGCGCACTCGAGATATCCCGGCACTGATGAAGGCAACCGCCGAAACGCGTCTGCCAGGGACAGAGAACTGTGTGAACAACGCGTTAACTGATGCTGTACTTGGAGGAATAAATCTTTGCAGGCAACCCCAGCATGTGTCGGACCCGTCCTTAACCAGGGCGGGACTGGAGGAGTATAGGAGCAAAGGCCGGCTAGGCTGTATCCGGCACGCCCCTCGGTCAGGAGCTCCACGTATGCCGGCAACTTTCTGGTGATAGTGCACAGACTGCACAATGTGGCGCCCCCCCGGCCTGGACTTTCGGTAAAGGAAACGGGGAGAGGGAGCAGATGGTCTGCTAACGGGGCTGCCTGACACAGATGGAAACCGCCAATCAGATCCCGCCAACAATGGAGCGCCGAGATTGAGAGCATTATTGTATGCCAGGGTGGGTCACTGTACCTCACCTTGAACTCTGGAGGCACTTTCCAGGAGGCGAGATCTGGCCACGGCATCCGGGGACTTCAGAAGGAAAGCGGCGAAATACACTCTTGAAACGGAACATTCCCAGTCCGCTTTCTGTGGCAATAATAATCAGCCAATAGGAGCCCTCGGCAGGACTTATGTAAAAGCCCCGCGAAAAAACAACTTTTTAAAGCGCACTCGAGATATCCCGGCACTGATGAAGGCAACCGCCGAAACGCGTCTGCCAGGGACAGAGAACTGTGTGAACAACGCGTTAACTGATGCTGTACTTGGAGGAATAAATCTTTGCAGGCAACCCCAGCATGTGTCGGACCCGTTCTTAACCAGGGCGGGACTGGAGGAGTATAGGAGCAAAGGCCGGCTAGGCTGTATCCGGCACGCCCCTCGGTCAGGAGCTCCACGTATGCCGGCAACTTTCTGGTGATAGTGCACAGACTGCACAACGTGGCGCCCCCCCGGCCTGGACTTTCGGTAAAGGAAACGGGGAGAGGGAGCAGATGGTCTGCTAACGGGGCTGCCTGACACAGATGGAAACCGCCAATCAGATCCCGCCAACAAAGGAGCGCCGAGAATGAGAGCAGTATTGTATGCCAGGGTGGGTCACTGTACCTCACCTTGAACTCTGGAGGCACTTTCCAGGAGGCGAGATCTGGCCACGGCATCCGGGGACTTCAGAAGGAAAGCGGCGAAATACACTCTTGAAACAGAACATTCCCAGTCCGCTTTCTGTGGCAATAATAATCAGCCAATAGGAGCCCTCGGCAGGACTTATGTAAAAGCCCCGCGAAAAAACAACTTTTTAAAGCGCACTCGAGATATCCCGGCACTGATGAAGGCAACCGCCGAAACGCGTCTGCCAGGGACAGAGAACTGTGTGAACAACGCGTTAACTGATGCTGTACTTGGAGGAATAAATCTTTGCAGGCAACCCCAGCATGTGTCGGACCCGTTCTTAACCAGGGCGGGACTGGAGGAATATATATATATATATATATATATATATTACCTACTGGCGTTCGCCAGTAGGTATATATAGTTAGGATAAATTCCCTATGGGACTTTTGAAAATTCTATGTCTAATAACTTTGGCGTTTGTGGATGGAATCGGCTGAAATTTTCAGGAAAATGGCACATTTTGTTTCTGAGCAGCTCCTGAAAATTTGGGGGGGTTTCGTCAAGGGGGGGCTGAGAAAAAAGGGGGGTCCCAAAACGCGTTTTTTGCATTGAGTTTTCCATAGGGCGGTTGGACTCACTTTTAGCTCGAACGGCTGAATGGATTTGCACGAAACTTGGCAAAATTGTAGGGACTGTTAGCCCGATGTGCCTTTGCTAGGTCTCAATATATGTGCTCCAGTAGTTTTTGAGAAATTAACGTTCAAACCAAGATATATATCTGTAACAGCGCTCTGGGCAGCGATCCGGTCCGCTTACTTTTCGCTTATCGGAACTTTGCGCGCAGAAAGCTGATTGGCTCTCCGGTGTCTGTCAACATTCTAAACAGTCCGGAGCGGACGCCATCTTGTCTCTCGGTAGGATCGAGAGAGAAGAAGAGGTGGAAAACGAAGGGGGAATTTAATGAAAGGGGGCAAGGTATCCCCCTCTTGACCTCCTAGGAATGTTGTTGGGGTTATTAAAGGGTCCCGTGGGGAAAATAAAAAAAAAATGATTTTTCACGGTAGAAGCGCGGCCGCGAACTGGTAGCGAAACGGGAATTCGCCATTTTGTGCTTCGTAAATTAAATTACTAGTTATAAGTGGGTACGGGAGACGTATCCTAATCCCCTATGTTTCCTGAGGGTGGGTGAGGAGGCTGATATATGTTGATACATCTCTTCCAGCGGCTGTGCGTGAGCTTTTTTTTTTTTTTTGCTGCGTGACAGTCCGGAGCGGCCGCCATCTTGTCTCTCGGTAGGATCGAGAGAGAAGAAAAGGTGAAAAACTAAGGGGGAATTTAATGAAAGGGGGCAAGGTATCCCCCTCTTGACCCCCTAGGAATGTTGTTGGGGTTATTAAAGGGTCCCGTGGGGAAAATAAAAAAAAAATGATTTTTCACGGTAGAAGCGCTTCACGGGCCGCGAACTGGGCCGCAAACTGGTAGCGAAACGGGAATTCGCCATTTTGTGCTTCGTTAATTAAAGTACTAGGTATAAGGGGGTGCGGGAGACATATCCTAATCCCCTATGTTTCCTGAGGGTGGCTGAGGAGGCTGATATATGTTGATATATCTCTTCCAGCGGCTGCGCCATCTTGCCTTTTTTCGAATGCCACAATTTTGTCGTGCACGGCAGCCATTTTAGATGCCAGGCTGGTCCCAGGCTATCACCTACCCCTGCGGATGTAGTTTATGGCCCCAGCTGTAGAGAATTCAGACATGCCAATTCTCCTGATTCAGGCGTGTAAGTACTGATTTCAGTGCTAGTCTCCCGCCTCCCGATTTCTGCCAGCAAAAACCCGGGGGCATATTACTAACAACTAGCGATAATTTTTGTCTATAACTTGTTTAGAGACAAAAATTATCGCCGCACATCGGCGATTTTTATCGCAGATAAACCTTGCTATTATCGCAGAAAAGTCAGCGATATTCATGTATTATCGACCTAATGCTCTTAGCCATGTTATCCACCTCCCATTGGATAACATGGCTAAGACCTGCTCAGGGCAGGTGTTAGCTTTTGGAGATATTCGCGCTTAGTGCGAATATCTCCAAAAGTTGGTAATAGAAGGTAGCGATGTTAGGGACTGTTTCCAGTCGCTAACATCTTGGCACGCCACTTTGCATGTCATTAGTGATAAGTATCACTGACATGCAAAGCCGGGCCCAAGATGGTCGCTATCTCCTTTTAGGTGTCACTAACTGGTGTTAGCGACAGCTTGATAATAGGGAAATAATTTTATCTCCGCTTTCATGGTTTTTAAAGCCAAAAAAGCGGAGATAAACCCCCTTGCTAATATGCCCCACGATTCCTTGGGGGTTTCAGCTGATAGGGCTTGGTATTGTGTTACATGGTAATTTTTCCATGAAACGTCAGAGGGTCGATGTAGGGGTTCTAGAAGAGGTGATAAACCATTTAAGCCTCATGAACAAGCGCATGGTCTTTTAAAGATTTCTGAAGTACTCGGGGCGGCGGTGTGTGTGTGCCCTCTTTCAGGAGCGGGCGGGGGGGCACTGCCAGCAACTTGCCAGGTCAGGTAGTGTTCAACACGTGCATCACCCTTTCTCTGCTTGCTATTGCGCTCCATGCTTCGGAAAGGTAAGAAAAAGAACGTGCATTTGAGTTTGAAATGTCCGATCCTGCAGCAGCACACTTCCAAAGCCCACACATGACAATAACCCGATTCAAGGCCCCATTCACCCGTTTTTCAAAAAATAGATAACAGTCCAACAAAGTAAGGTTATAAAACTTTATTAACTTTTAACGATAATGAACAGAACAAAAACTAAAAACATTTAAACATTTATTAACACAAAAAGCAACAATGGTTAGAAGCTGTCTTTTGTGCGAATAGTCCCAAGGCAGCACAACGTGCAGAGTTCTGGACGGCACCCAGGTGATGTCGCCTGGGTGCCGCACTGGTTTAGGGATCCTACAATGCTGCTCCGAAAATTGGCGTGGGGCGTCCCGGGTGGGGCGGGGGGAGGCCTCGTCAGTAGCGGTCTGCTGTGCGAATAGTCCCAAGGCAGCACAACGTGCAGAGTTCTGGACGGCACCCAGGTGATGTCGCCTGGGTGCCGCACTGGTTTAGGGATCCTACAATGCAGCACAGAAAAACAGCGTGGGGCGTCCCGGGTGGTGCGGGGGGAGGCCTCGTCAGTAGCGGTCTGTGTCCAGTGTCACATGGCTGACACAACATGTACGACAGGCACCCAGGTGATGTCCAGTAAACTGCCGCACTGGTTTTGGTATCCTACAATGCTGCTCCGAAAATTGGCGTGCGGCGGCCCGGGGGGGGGGGGGGGAGGCGGCGTGAACGGGCCTCCCCAGGTGGCGGCCATCTAGCTGAGTTGCGTCTCGCTCACCATGTTGTGGAGTTGCTCCCACTCTTGCAGTGCAGCGATAGGCGGCTGCCACATGGCTGTCAAAATGGCGGACGGCTCTTCGGTTTTGGGCCTGGTCCACTGAAATGGCCCTGGGACACCTTGGAAGTCGGACGCTTGCCTGCTAGGGCTTGGGCTCCATTCTCGAAAAGCGTCCCCTCAGCCGTGAAGATTGTATAAAAGTCTTGGGGGCCCCCGACTCCCGCAGGCTTCCGGTGGGGAGCGGCTGCCATGATTGCTCGCGGAATGACCACGACGGAGCCACGAGATGGTGGTGCTCTCATGCTGACGCCAGCTTCAGTCTGAATGATCCAGAAACAAGGTGGGGCTTTCATCGGTTGGGAAAAAAAATGTTCTAAACCAATGAAAAGTGTTATTTTTAGGTCATATGACCAAGCCTTCCATCTTTAGGAAACCAAAAGTAAAATGAACCAATGAAAAGTTTTATAAACAAGTCACATGACCTGTTCTGCGGCATAGGGCTACAAAAAGCGTAGAAAATCCGTTGGCACGTGAGGCGGCGTCAGTAGCGGACCGATGTGCGAATAGGCCGAAGGCAGCACAACGCGTCGAGATCCGGATGGCACCGAGGTGGTGTCCAGCAAATTGCCGCACTGGTGTGGCCATCCTACAATGCTGCGCCGAAAGACGGCGTGTCCAGCAGAATTGCGGTCACTGTTGCGGTACAGTGACTCGAACGCGCCGAGATCCGGATGGCGCCGAGGTGGTGTCCAGCAAATTGCCGTACTGGTGTGGCCATCCTACAATGCTGCGCCGAAAGACGGCGTGTTCAGCTGAGTTCCGGTTAGTCTTCCGGCACAGTGACTCGAACGCGCTGAGATCCGGATGGCACCGAGGTGGTGTCCAGCAAGTGGCTGCACTGGTGTGGCCATCCTACAATGCTGCGCCGAAAGATGGCGTGGGGTGCCCCGTTGGCTTATGAGGTGATGTCAGTAGTGGACTGATGTGTGAATAGGTCGGAACCAGCACAAGGCGCCAAGATCCGAATGGCAAGTCCTGGATGTTGAGTGCCTCAGTTGAGATTTCTGAGCAGTGCTTGTAGAACTGTCTGAAGCTTATTTGCACCTGCTGCAGCTTCACTAGGTCCGGCGGAACTTGTTGCCTTTTCCTTTGTGCTTCTTTTCCTACAATGCGTTTCTTCTGAAGACACGACCAGGTCCCTGAATGTGTGCAGGGGGACGCTATTGAATGAATGAACGCGCCGAGATCTGGATGGTCAAGTTTCATCTGGCAGTTTTTCTCCATCCCTCCTGGATCAAAGAAGGTGAATGCTAAATATGCCACCTGCCTCATCTGAACATATGAAGTTAACTTGTATACACTGTGGTGCTATGCTGTCCTATGGCAACATGAGCATCAACCTGATGAATACGGCATTCGAAAATCATAAATGCCCTAATGCACCCAAGAAGTAATTTTTTTTTTTCTCCAGTTGAGCCGTTTTCAATGTCTGTTTTTTGTTCTTTCCCCTCCATCAAAAACAAAACAAAAATACAAGGCGCTAAGATCCGAATGGCAAGTCCTGGATGTTGAGTGCCTCAGTTGAGAGTTCTGAGCAGTGCTTGTAAGACTGTCTGAAGCTTATTTGCACCTGCTGCAGCTTCACTAGGTCCGGCGGAACTTTTTTCCTTTTCCTTTCTGCTTCTTTTCCTACAATGCGTTTCATCTAAAGACACGACCAGGTCCCTGAATGTGTGCAGGGGGACGCTATTGATTGAATGAAAATGGCGGCTTGACACAAAGCTGACTCAAGCGTTACTGTTGGTGCTATACAGACAAAAATTGGTTTTCAGTTTGTACATTCTTCAGGTTTTTTTTTCCATCCAAGTCTGATTGAGAGTTTGTAGAAAAATGGCTTCAGATTTTCCACATACTACTCTTCAACATTCTTCCTAAATGTAACAATGTGAAATTCACTAGGAGAACGGCTGTTTCTGTTTCCTTTCAAAATGCTGCCACCAATATTTTCTGAATGGAAGACACCATCTTGTAGCATAAAGGGCCGAAAGGGGTTCTGGTCTGGCCGATGGTTGGTGGAGACATTTTGACTATATCTTGGACCTGCCCGGCCTCGCCCAAAATGGCGCCGGTATAAATGGGACTCGTAACTCTTTGCCCGCAAATGTATATCTAGAAAATGTTATTGTAAGTGGCCCTGTCGTATTTTAATTACAAAATGTACGTCCACCGATTCCGCAACTGTTAGACACCTTTGTTCTTGTCACCTAATGGCCCGCTCGTTACGTTCTTCTACAGTGTAAATGTCTCCTCATCATATACGATTTGAGTTTGCTCCGTGGCCGGCCCACGTGGTTATAGGCCCGTATTTGTATACTGACATTTTCACAATAAAGGTTTTTAAAACAAAACACGGTAGTAGTATTTTCATTTGTAAAGTTTTTACTTTTAGTGACTGTTTTCGAATCAGTAAAAGGCAAGTGAAATAAAGCAGTCCAATTACATGACGGATAAAAGGTATAATATGTAGGAACGCAGTAAAGATAAATGGTCACGGGCAGTTGTGTTTTTCATGTCTGCAACATAAAGTGATCGATAAGAATCTGATAATCAGGCGTATCGGCGACTAAGACAGCAGGCCGAATCTCTTTTACTCAACGGCTCCGTCATGGAAGGAAGAAACGCCCTTTTTCTCGAAAAAGGAATATATTTTACTTGCCAGACAGTTGTAAATTTTCCGGGAAAGTACATTAGCTTGGAATATTATAACATATGTTTGAAAAAAAAATATTGTTCGAAAATAATAAAAAGCGTAATTTTTAGGTCATATGACCAAGCTTTTCATCATTAAATTAACAAAAGTAAAATGAACCAATGAAAAGTTTTATTAACAAGTCACATGACCTGTTATGCTTACGTTACGCGCTGCGCGCCGCGCCTCGGATCACTTCCGGGTGCGCTAACGCGGCGTGTCATAAAACGCATTACGCGACAACGTAGGTCAAGAATATAGTCTAAATGTCTCCACCAACCAGCGTTCAGAACACAACCCCTTTCAGCAGTCCAAAAAGTTCTGTTAAATGACAACAGAGGGGACAGGCAACAAGAACCATCAGTCAAAGAGGGGAGGGCAAGTTCTTCTCTTCCGGGTCATGTTGGGGCGCTACCGGAACTGATCGAATTGGTAGTCTACAGTGTTTCTGGATGTTTCAGACTAAAGCTGGCGTCAGCATGAGACCACTACCATTTCGTAGCTCCGTCGTGGCCATTCCACGAGCAATCATGGCAGCCGCTCCCCACCAGAAGCCTGCGGGAGTCGGAGGCCCCCAAGACTTTTGTAGAATCTTCACGGCTGAGGGGACGCTTTTCGAGAATGGGACCCAAGCCCTAGCAGACAAGCGTCCGAGTTCCAAGGTGTCCCAGGGCCATTTTAGTGGACCAGGCCCAAAACCGAAGAGACGGCCGCCATTTTGAGAGTCCTGTGGCAGCCGCCTATCGCTGCACCGCAAGAGCGGGCGCATCTCAACTACATGGTGAGCGAGACGCTGTAGTCGCAAGAGCGGGCGGAAAACAGCTGAATGGCGGAAGAGGCACAGTGTAGCAAAAGCGGGCGGAATGGCAACTAAAACGATAAAGGGGCGCCCCACTACAGCTTGTCTTCAGGTCAAACGGATTGTGGGACAAGGTCCAGAATTGAAGAGTCATCAAAAGGCAAAAAGTACCGCCGGACCCCGGGAGCCGGCCGCCTATGTCCGGGGCGATCTCAGGCTACACCAGTGCTATAAGACTTGGGGAGGGTGTCGGAGCCAAGCGTCTTCTCCGAGTCCATGGCCATCACAGCGCCCCTCAGGGGCCTCCGTCAAGCTGTTTAGGAAGGTAACATATGACATTGTTTTCTAATGCAGTCAGGTCCACAAACGACACTCACTTACTTTGAGAATAGTGAAGCTGCAGTAGGTGGAAATAAGCTTCAGACAGTGTTACAAGCGCTGCTCAGAACTCTTAACTATGGCACCCAACATCTAGAACTTATGCTATTTGAGAATGGTAGTGACATCGAAGCATCTCGGGGACCAAAACCATTAACGTACTTTCACGTATGAAAATCTTACTTGGGGAGGGGGCAGGAGCGAAGCGCCCCCTCCCAGTCAGCGCCACCACATCGTATGTTGAAAATCTGAAGCCATCGTTCTACAAAGTCAACCAAACTTGGATTGAAAAATCTAGAAAAATGTACAAACTGAAAACCAGTTTTGGTCTGCATCAGTAGCAACGCTTGAGTCAGCTTTGTGTCAAGCCGCCATTTTGATTCAACAAAGCACAGGCATTGAAAAAGGCTGAAATTCAGAACTCTAAACTATGGCACCCAACATCCAGGAGCTTGCTCTCCGGATCTTGGAGCCTTGTGCTGTTTTCGATCTATTCACACATCGGTCCACTACTGACATCATCTTATAAACCAACGTTATGTAAATAGTTTTTTAATAAAATGTTTTACCCTGTTTCTTTGCTGGTGTGTTGTCTATATTTTTAATATTTGCATAGGGTTTGTCATTATTTTGTGCGGGATGGGTGATAGAGCCGAGCTGTCTTGCAGCCCTCATGGTGTGGAGCTCAGTTCATCTCACTATTTTCGTATTTCTCAAGAAGGGTTGTTCCTAATATTTCTATTTTAGCGAGGTCAAAAAGAGATCCAATTAGTGGCCTACTGATTTTGCTCGATTACTTTTATTTTTTTACACGATTTTTCACTATCTGCAAAGACTAAACAGAGGATTGCGACTTTGTGCTTGTTTGTAAATAGAGAATGATCCAAAGAGAACCAATTCTAAAACAGTAAATGCTTGGACAACAATCAATCAAATGGAGAGACAAGGAGGTACGACGGATTACAACGGGGGTAAAGGCCTGCGTTAACTACTCTTCTGTATCTGCAAAGAGAGAGTACTAACAAAGGCAAAAGAGGGGAGGGGGGGGGGGGGGCAGCGTTCAAAGCACATCAGCGTGCATAAATACGAAAATGTTTTTATCTATCACGTACTTGACATTTTAAAGCTTTTCATATTTGCTATTAAAAAACCAATGAAATTCACAGAAAAAACCATAGGTTATAGTGGATATATAGTTAGGAATTTGCATTTACAAAACCTTGAAAATTCAATGAAAAAACCATAGGTTATAGGCCATATATAGTTAGGAATTAGCATTTACAAAACCTTATTTTACTCGCATAAAACCATTGAAATTCCATATATAGTTAGCTAACTATAAGCGCTAACTATATATCGCGCACCCGCAATCCACTGCTGATGATGTCACATATTACATCATTCATGACATGGTCAGTGACATCACTGATGACATCACTGATGACATCTCAAATGACATCACTGATGACAACTCAAATGATATCAATGATGACATCTCAAATGACATCACTGATGACAACTCAAATGACATCACTGATGACATCTCATTTGTCATCACTGATCACATCACTCATGTGATAATACAATGAACCTCTTCAGACTCTAATATAACCTTACATACACTCAGTATAAACAGACACTCACAGACTGTCACTCATCCATGGAGTTACTCACACACCTAGTCAGTCATGCAAAGAATCAATCACACCTCTATTTCCTCAACTATACAGTTATTCACATCTTACTTATTCAAACATATAATAACACATATTTACTCTCTTATATAATCCCTGATACAAGCTCACAGTGATCGATACAGCCACTCACACATTCACTGGCTCTTATGTTCAGTTATTTATATATCTCAACTCTCACATGTATTGTGTTTTACATACGTACTTACTTGCACATGTAGCAATGAGAAATCCATTCACTCACCAACACACCCATGCACAGTCAACCGCTCATATAGCTGTTTCCACATGCACTCTTGAACTCATACTCCTAGTGAATCAACTGCTTACACATCTATGCACAGAGTCACGCACCTCCCAGCCACCCACACACACACTCAGCCACCCATTCAAATATTTGGGCAACCAATCAATAACCCATATGGCTACTCTTATAGCTACTGATCAACACAAGCAGCAGTTTACACAACAACAAACATACTGATGCACGAATTAAGACAGTTTAGTCACTAACCCATGCACTCAGTGAGACACATTTAATCACTCACTCATACAGTCAGTCATGCACCTACTAAATTCTTCATCCAGACACTTATACATCCACTCATTCTTCAATATGTGAAACATATTTTAACTTTACAGAAACATACAGTCACTGGATGTTGTAATCAGTGATGTCATCAGTGATGTCACTGACCATGTCATGAATGATGTAATATGTGACATCATCAGCAGTGGATTGCGGGTGCGCGATATATAGTTAGCGCTTATAGTTAGCTAACTATATATGGAATTTCAATGGTTTTATGCGAGTAAAATAAGGTTTTGTAAATGCTAATTCCTAACTATATATGGCCTATAACCTATGGTTTTTTCATTGAATATATATATATATATATATATATACAGCTGCTGAAACGCGTTGATATAAAAACCGATTGACCTAACCCGTCTGGGAGCGCTGGACGATTATTTCCTGAAAAGGAGGATATCTTATTCTGAATATATATGATGTGATCAAGGCTCCGCTGAGCCGAAACGTCGGTGACTCTTTCTGCTAAATAAAGATCTTTTATGCACCTCGAGGTCCGTGTCCGGAGTCTGCTTGCTGGCTGTGCAAGCGCGCAAGCTAGGAGACAAACGGAGTACAGGATATATATATATATATATATATATATATATATATATATATATATATATATATATATATATTTCCATGGCAGACATCTTAAATAGAATACAACAGAACTTATTATATTAGTACTTGTTTTGTGGTATTGTTTCTCAATCATGTTACACTTTAAGACTCCTGGAAGCATGATTCACCTCGCTTTCCCTAGAGATGCTTTTTCTCGCTCACATCACACTCTTAAACTTCAGGAAGCATGATTCATAATGTGTACATTACGTTTAACCTCCGAGAGAATTTGATTCTGTAAACAGTGAAAGGCATGTATTTATTTCACCAACAGTGCTAACATTTAGTCCCAACATGATACACCTCAGCTCCATTGACAATGACGCCTAAGTTTGACATTTGAGTTTCAGTGACGACCGGTGCAGGTAAGAGTGGTGGGGTGGGGGGAGTTGACAGACAATGAGGTAATATAAAATAAATAAAATAAAAATACTTAATGGGCACTCGCCGGTAAGTGGTTTTCTTTTTTAATTTTTTTTCTTCTCCTCGTCTGTTTACTACACCCCTACCGCTATGTCCTGTTAAGTTTATATACGTCTGCACACCTCGTTTCTTGATATTCACCGGTTTAGAAGTTTTAAACTTGTCTTCTTTGGTACACCACTTCTGATTCTTACTCATACCTTTTATTGATGTTATTTATTTCCATTCTCATATGGAAAAAACCTGATTTTGGATTCTCTTGGTTGGTACTCCATTTCTGAAAAGTTGTTGTTTATTCGTTGTTTTTCCGTTCCTCAGGATTATGTATCCCTTGATGAAGGGCAAGGCCTGAAATGCACTGGGATATAAAGGGCGTGCATGAGCATTCCATGACTATTTCATGGGATGACACAATATTGTACATCCTTGAATGAAGAGCCATGCATAATGATAAAGAAATAAAGAAATCGTACCAAGAATAGTGTGGGTGAAGATTGAATACTTGAGAATGGGGGCAATCAATTGGATTATGATTGACCAATCAGAAGAGTGCATGTAGCGGACACTGCTCCCAGCCAGGGAAAGTGCATTTGAATTACCTTATAAAGGAACTCAGCCTCCAGTCTTTATCCTCTAAATGGTTGTGGAAGTCTTCTGTGTCTTGTAATAACTGTTAATTTAACAGCATGAGGTTCTTTATCTCATATATCACTTTAAGGTATTATTGTCCCTGCTTTGCTAACAGTTTCAGCTAAACTGGAAAATCATTTTATATTTCCTGAAATTCATTATGTATATAGATCTTTTGTTTATAAAAAGATTTAAAAGAAAAAATAAATGACTAATATGTCAGACAGAAAAAATATGAGAATTGAAATAGTTATCCTAAGTGACAGATTTTAACATGTGAGAGATGCACCCACTTATATAGAGGAAGTCCCTACGTAGCTAGAAGCGGCGGATCCCTTACTGGGACTTCTTTCATAGAGACAAGTACATCTTTTGTCGTAGAAATAAGTTCATGTTTGGCAGTGGATTCATTCACTCTGCCTAAACCAACAGTTAGTTCTCACTACCCTTCAAAGTAGCAGACAGATTTCAAGATATGTCTGGAAACACAACTAGCAATAATTTAAAGGTCTCCCTTCAGTTGTACGTTCAAGAAAACTATATTGCACACCGAAGGAATAAAGAACTCCCATCCTTTGAGGACAAATGCTCTATGGCTGAATCATGGCCCTTCATATCCCTTAGAGATTGAGAAACACATTATAATGGTGACTAGGAACATTAGTGCTCGGGAGGTTACCACGATGGTAGCCACATCAATTTGGCCTTTTTTCTCTATTGTAGTCACATTTATTACTCATCTTATCTCTAACAAGAACCAAACATTGGATGTACTTGTTGGTTCTGACAACAAGGTTCACTCTTAGTTATGAACTGCTACTTGGACTTTATTTTTTTCTTTTGACAGGATGGCTTGTCATCTATTTTCGGAGTTTTGCTTTAATCTATATAGCCACCAATGTCTTGTATGGGAAGTTGCTGTCCTAAATAATCTCCCTAGAGAACTCCATCTCCACAAAATATTTAGCATTATCTATAATGCTAGATTTACCTTCATAAACCTGTGTGCATCAGTGTTTTCCTAATTTCAATACATTGTGCGCAGATTTTGCATAAATGGATACATAGCATCTGGGAGGCACTGGAGATGTAACACATAGATGTGCGATGTCATCGAATAACAATATTGGTTTAATGTTCTTCACAACGCAAGCATTTCTTGCACCTTCGATTTCTACGATGAATATTCCTACCCTATAAGCACACTAAACCTAGCCCCGCTGTGGTGTAACAAAACTTGAAGGGGCCCCCCAGCAATATTCATGGAGGGGCCACCCCACGATACCGGCCCAGTCAAGAGCTCTCAGGTCGGGTGTCGGCAGCCCATGCACTGGACATCGGGGCCACCCCGCACCGTGAGGGCTCCTGGAATTATTGTTACGCCACTGTGCCTGGGCATACTTTATTTACCTGGGCTGTCACTGTCCTCCCCTTTCACTGCCTCAAAGTCCCCTGTGAATGAAGCTGTGTTGCATGTATGTGATTTACATTAACAACAGATTATGCCCTAGAGCATCCTACCTCATGCATCTCCTCAATTGAGTTTCTGGTGAAGGCGTTGTACTCATTTATCATTGAATGCACGTGGCAGTTCGTTCTGACGGCCATGCTGTGAACCCTGTGCCACCGGTCCTTTTCAAGCTTGTCTACTATCCTTGTCAGCTCTGTACTGATGATCCACGCCCTTCTCAACAGGGTCTCCAGGTTATCGACGGCACTGTGCTGCGCAGACAAGATCAACTCGCTGGCAGTATCGTCGTCTATGCTGATAGGCTTCGATTGGAGGATGCACATGCATTCACATTCGGTCATTAGCTTCAGGTCCTCCATCCATCGTTGGACCGAATCCACTTCAATAATATGCAGGCTAAAGTATAAAAATAAAATAAAATACAATTATCATTGATGTAGCGGAAACTGCATTTTATTTGTAGGGGTGCATTATATTTGTACCCACATAAAATTCTTTGTTGTGATTAACATGGAGTGTTATAATTTTAAAATGTTATACAGTGAAATATGATGTGTTTAGGGCACTGAATAGTAACTAGAAGAATTAACATAGAAAGTAAATGTAACTAGCAGAAAACATTAATGTGAAGAACTCGTGTTGTGCAACTGACAATCCTTCTTTTATTGAATCTGTTTATTAAGGTGTCATTTTTTTATGTAGGTAGGAATACTAAGGGAACGTATCTTTATTTCTTATGGAATTCCATAAAGCTCATATGCCATTTCCTTATGTTAGCGGAATCTTGTAGATTTGAAATGCAATTTCCCTGGAAGCGCTCACATCAGAATTTCACCTGTGCAGTGGATTTCGTTCTTTCTCACATTTTGTGTTGCAGTTGGAAGAAGCACCCTTGTTAACTAGAATAATGTATTTGTTTTATTAGTCATGCAAGGAAAAGAGACACATTGTAATCTTAAGCCAATAAGTGAAATTGTTGTTTTCACACCAGATAGGACATGCAAATCAAGGTCAACATGTTACAGTTCAGGAATACCGATATCCTGTGGAAAGTTACCTATGAAGATAGTGTTCAGAGTGGATGGCGTGACCTGTAAGGACTCTTGGGAAAAATACCTGTGTTAATGTGATGCTGGAGTAGGGAAAGTACCCACTTCTTTTCTACCTTTGGAGAGAGAGCATCTTAGAACAAGCTCTGTCTCAATAACTATCCAACCTATCGATGGTGGAGAGACTTCTTAGGAAGACTCAACATGAGGACACCTTCAGAGGACTCGGAGAGGTTCTTTGAGTTAAATCTAGGAACCGCCCCAATCGAACTAGTTTGGGATGCTTATAAGGCTTATTTGAGGGGGTGATTCTGGCCATTCAATCCACGAGGCAAAAAAAATTCAGGGCTAAAGTATCTGAAATAGAAGCAAAAATAGCTAAGCTAGAAGCTGATCTCTTAGCTCATAACCATCATTCTGAATCGAGTATCCAACGAGAGCTAGCAATATGTAAATCCCAACCAGAAGAGGTGCTCAATGCTAGACTTAGGAAACGTTGGCAGGCTAGCTCTCTTGCTCAATTTGAATATGGGGAAGCCAGCGGGAAGCTTTTAGCCTGGAAAACAAAAAAAGAGCAATCTAGAAATAGGATCAAAGAAGTATTGTCTTACATAACGGGTGAGACCTCAGATAACGTTTCTGACATAGAGGAAGCTTTTTTTAATCATTTTGAGCAGGTTTATAATGAAGACCTATCTCCGCAGGATAGCTCAATTCAAACATGGTTAGAGCAATATGCAGACGTGAGAATTGAAGACGAGGCATCTAATAACTTAAATGGAAGCATAAGTCTGAAGAAAGTGGTCTGTGCAATCAACTCGGGCAAGAGAGGTAAAGCACCAGGCCCTGATGGGTTGCCAGCAGAGCTAAATAAAATTCTGGCACCAGTTGTTGCCCCAGTCCTCTGTAGGTTGTTCTCTTCCATCTTCGAGGAAGGAGGGAATATCCCCTCATCATGGAATGAAGCAACTGTGGTCCTTATTCTCAAACCAGCCAAGCCAGCGGTGCATTGTGATTCATACAGGTCAATCTCTCGGCTGAATCTTGACTATAAGATCCTTGCCAAGATTTTAGCAGAGAGATAGAATGGCGTCGCTGGTAATTTAATGCACTGTGATCAGAAGGGATTTGTGAGAGGTCGGTCCATCCAGAATTTGACTCAAGCACTAGTGGGAGCAATTGATATGGCATCTCTTTATAAGCTCCCTATGGCCATTATTACACTTGTAAATTGGGCTTATCTAACTAGAGTATTGGAGAGATGTAATCTGGGTAAAAAGGTCTGTAGAGCTATCTCGTGTGTAATCTTTCTGCACCCATAATTATCCAAAGAGGGACAAGACAGGGATGCCCCCTCTCGCCACTGCTTTTCAACTTATATATAGAGCCCTTGGCGGAGAAAATCAGGCAAGATATGAATATTGCGCCTTTCAAATTTAGAAATTGGGAAAAAAAAGTGTCACTCTATGGAGATGATATGCTCATATATACGTCCGACCCAATACAGGCAATCCCGTTAATCTATAGTGCTGCCTCCCAGTTTTGTCAGTTCTCTGGATATCAGATTAACCAGTCCAAATCAGAATGCATGGTGTGGAATTTAGAAGTACATCTTCCTATTTTAAAACACGAGATAAGATATCTAGGAATCCAAATTACCCAGGATATTGAGCAATTAACTGATAGAAATCTCGAGAAAGTAAACACGGAAATTGTAGATTCTTTAAAGGGCTGGTCTCTTCTTCTTCTTACATTAATTGGAAGAGTAAATATCATAAAAATGATACTTCTGCCCAAATAATTTTTTTTATTTCAGAATATCCCTCTAGTTTTTAAGGAAAACAAGCTTAGAAAAATCCAAGCCAAATTTAACTCTTTTGTATGGGCGTCAAAGGGTATCAGGATTTCATGGAGGAAACTGCGTAGGGAAAAAGCAAAGGCGGTTTGTGCGCCCCAGATTTGAAGCTCTATGCGTGGACTCTATTACTCAAAGCAGGGATTATGCTTTTCAATTGTCCAGATGGATCAGAAGCAGGCTTAATGTTCAAGGAAATGTTGACAGGAATCCAAGGGGGATTACATAGTTTCTTATATAAATATGGGGACCCGCGCTTCTTTAAAAAGGTCTGAATGAAGATGCAGAGCGATATGGCTCTTACTTGGGCTAGAGTAAGGAAATCTCTGAAATTAGCATACTATACAGCTATGGCTCCTTTTTGGGATTCTCCGGGCTCTCCAGAGTGGATTAAGGACATTCTCGCAAAACCTTTGCTGGATGCTGACATAAAGTACTGGTTCCAGCTAATGCCTGAGGGGATGCTCTTATCCTGGGATGAGATTTCTATCTTGACTGATAATAACCTATCTAAGCTTAAATACTTTCAAATAAAGAGCTGGAGTCAGGCTGTGGGATCGCAAGTGGGAATAACAAACGTTTTGGAGGACTTGCTTCAAGGGAAGAGCAAGAAGATAAAGACAGCTAGCTTGTATTGGGCCATTCTAGAAGCAGAAGACGGCGATTTCATCCTGCCAGCTCACATTCTGGACGCAGATCTGGAGCAGCTATTGCAAGTATCTTTTGACATACTACACACCACAGTATCTCCCGCCAATTTAAAATGCAACCATTTCTTCTCTCTCTACAGAGTTTATTGGTCCCCTGCTAAGCATTCTAAATTTTTGAAAGGCATTACCCCCTGTTGTCCAAAGTGTAGGCTGGAAAAAGCAGACGACCTTCATATATTTTTAACATGTCCGGTCTTGTATAATTTCTGGTGTGCGGTATCTGAAGGTATGGGAAAAATGTTTAATTTCAATATACAGGTTAGTATATCACTCATAATTTTAGGTATTTTTTTGGAATTATGAATCACTTTCTCGAGATGTTAACAAGTTGTTGCTGTACTTAATTATACTTGCTCGCAGAGAAATGTGTAAATCCTGGTTAAAAAATACCGCACCCACTTATCTAGACTGGATTAATGCAATTAAATATACATTGAACCTAGACAGGGGTAATTGGAAAAGGAAAAAGCATTTTTGGAGTCCGTGCATTCCTTGGTTGGATAAGCTTTAAAAACAAAGTCCAATGATTATGCCTTTTTGCAGAATAAAATACCCTAAGATCTGTCCCATGACTGGCTAGTTAGAACAACTGAATTGGCCTTTCTCTTATTAGGGTTTCTGCAAAAAGTGCTTCCAATAAGATCTTCGGAGCTCATAACACAGACCGGGGTACATCTGCTGCGTAGCGGATGGTAGTAATTGAATGTACTTCGAGAATATCTTTTGGCGTATGAAGAAGAAAAAAAACATGCTGATACCTTTTTATTCCTTTTCTTGAGAAAGCTTAAGTAGGGATGTCATGTTAGTGTGTGGATAGATTGATGCTTTATTTTCATCAATCCTCGATGCAGGGAAATTTGGAATCAAGCGTTTTGATCCCTTGCATTCTATTTCTTGAGCATGTTGCATGCCCCAACTTTATTAGCTGATTTGTCTTTATGCCAATTCCCATGTATTTTTAAACTCTAGTTTCGAGGTGTGTTTATTTTTGGCTTCCCACTAAATTACATAACCTTACGTAGTGGTCTGTGGTCACTGTGTTAAGAGAAATTCCTGTTGAATTGATAATGACTTCCTCTGCTCTACGCTTACACACTTCAGAAAAGAACCATCGGATTGTGATTCTAGAACAGGTACAAAACGTATGGTCCTGGCCCTACCAACATGATACTGGAGGGCATACATCTTTCAAAATAAAGCAATATTACTAGATACCATTGTAGTTTACTACAGTGCCTTTTTAGACACTCCCAATTAGCAACAAATGAATTATTGTTTAAGGCAACCTACAGACTTCGTAGATGTAGGCAGGACCTAGGGCCTTTGAGAACTGATGACGCAGCAAGGCTCTGGGAAAACATCACTTGTATATTTTGATGGCAGGAGCTACAAAGGAAATGTCAAAGGCCTGTTGGCAGCGAGTTAGCCATCTGTGCGTGGTTAACAGACCATCAAACAAATTAATTGACACTTAAATATCTTAAAAGAGGTGAATGATGCTGGAGCAGTATACATTTTCTGTGACGTTGCACTAAACAAGTGATTAAAAACCTTTGTTTTTTACAGCAGTAGCAGCTGGTCAGTGTTTACTACTACACATACACTACAACCAAACATATCAGAGTTCTTAGCATAGGGTGACCAGATTTTAAGAAGCTAATACCTGGACAGGTCTGACATAAAAATAGGACTATAGTCTTTCGCTTTACTTTTATGCCTGGCCTGTGTCAGTTTTTCCGTGGATATGTAAAAAAAACAAAAATTATATATATATGTGACCAAGAGCCCGTGAGCTCGAAACGCGTCGTTTGTTTATGCCCTAAATAAACAACTTTTCCGGTACCTGGTGGTGTGGCTCGTCTTCCTTTTCTTGATCGAGAGGAGTCCGTGGATATATATATATATGTACATATATATATTTACTAGCAGCCCGTCCCGACATTGTCCGGGAGCAAAAGGCTGCTTCAGGGCCCCCGCCCGCCCCGCAGAAGAGTTGTCTGTGCAAGTCCTGGCCCTGTTCAACTGATTTGGGCCACTTGTGTTATTTTATTAATTTGTATGTATTGTTTTCCGCGTTTTATGTTGTCCGCAAGATGTGAGGAAAGTGTTGTGTCACCTGTTCAATGTTTTTTTTTCTTTCGAAGGCTCTTTCCGTGTGTTCGTTTTTGTATTCCTTCAAAGAAGTTTCCCTTTCGTTTTGTCAATTGTGTGGTTAAGTCCTGGCAGTGCTCGAGTGATTATCGGCAGTTGTGTTATTTTCGTTATTCGTATGTCTTATTGTAAGCGTTTTATCTTGTCCGCAAGATGTGACGAAAGTCTTGTGAATGCGCAGTCAATTGCGTTTCTCCGTTAAGAAATGTCGGCTTTTTTTGTTCGTGTTTACCCCCCTGTGACGTCGTTGGTCAATGACCAATGGTAAAGACTTTTTTTTTGGTAATCCAAAGTCGTGTGTGTGTTTTCTTTAGTGCGTTGTGATTGGTGTACTATGCGATTAATCCTGCCCCCTGTGTGGCGTCATTTGACACTCCTCGTCGATGGAAGGCCCGCCCGGTTTTTAATGCGAAGGCGTCAATGTTGTCTGGGTAACTGCAACGAATGTGTGTATATTTCTTATAGCGCGCACCTCTGCTGTTTTTGTATATTGGTGTTATCGCGCTGTATGTGTGAATTTAAATTCATTGAAAGCGCATTTCCGCTGTATGTGTTGGGATTTGCAAATGTTTGTTAGGAATTCATTGAAAGCGCATTTCCGCCCTATGTCTGCATATTGTGCGTTCTAAATTCAGTGAAAGCGCATTTCCGCTCTATGTGTGCATATGTAAGTGTGTTGTGAAGTCGCTTGGCCTATGTTTATTTGCACTTGGCACGGCCTTGTAAACGCCCACATTTGTTGTTTGAGACACCCACAGCCACGGCCACGCCCCCAAGGGACTACTTTACCACTTTGGGCGTTTTTGCTTTTTTAATGTATATGGTGTACATATCTATAGCCTATGTCCTTCTGCCACATCTCCCCTTGCAAATGGTGTATTGGGTGTAGTGATTGGTGCATTACTTTTGTAGTTTACGTGGCTCAAAGGTTTGTGTTCTCTCTTTATAATAGTAGTATAGATATATATATATATATATATATATAGTTAGGACCTAGTTACCATAGGAAATCCCCAACATTCTATTAGGAATAATTTTGGCGCGGATTGAGGAATCTGCATGTAATTTTCCTTAAAATTGCTTCGCTACGCTCGGCTCCTTCCCTGAAAGTTTCGGAGGGATTCGTCAAGCGGGGGCCGAGAAAAAAGGGGGGTCCCAAAATGTGTTTTCCCCATGTTAATTTCCTTAGGGACCTTTAGACACGGCTACAGCCCGAACTTTCTGAATGGAATTACACCAAACTTGGCAAAATGGTAGGGCCTGGTATGCAGATGTGCCTTTGCTATGTTTGGTGAAAATCCCTCCAGTAGTTCTTGAAAAAATTTAATTTGATTAAATTATATATCTATATGGAATGGAATGGAATGGAATGAGGATTTGTAAAGCGCATTGGCTACCCAGGGGCGTCCCAGCGCTGTAAAAAAAGCTAGGGCTGAGCCGGAGAGGCTGGAGTAGGTGAGGCTGAGTGAGGTTTTAAACCGAAGTTTTGCTGAATATATATATGCTCACCGTACGCGCACTGTACGTGTGCAGTACGCGTACCGTACCTGAGCGAGTTTCTGATTGGCTGGCAGTCGACTGTCAACATTCTAAACTGTCCAAACCAGGAAGTGTTGGCCACCATCTTGTTTTCAGGAGTACTGAGGCACAAGAGAACCCAAAACAAGAATGGAAAACACGAAAAGGGGGCAGGGTAGAGAACCCCCAACCCTCTAGCCCTTCTCAGGAGGTCCCGAAAGGACCCCCAAGGTAAAAAAAAAAAATATCAAATCGCGGGGTACGCGCACTGTACGCGTAGGGTACGCGTACCGTCCGCATACCCCGCGATTTAAAAAAAATAGAATTAGTATTTACAAAACTTTTGACATTTAGTGAAAAAAATATAGGTTTCACGCCTGATATAGTTAGGAATTAGCATTTAAAAAACCTTGCAAATTCACTGAAAAAAACATAGGTTTCAAGCCTTATATAGTTAGGAATTAGCATTTAAAAAACCTTGCAAATTCACTGAAAAAACCATAGGTTTCAGGACTTATATAGTTAGGAATTAGCATTTAAAAAACTTTGCAAATTCACTTAAAAAACCATAGGTTTCAGGCCTTATATAGTTAGGAATTAGCATTTAAAAAACCATTGATGTCATCTGTGATGTCACTGACCATGTCATGAATGATGTAATATGTGACATCATCAGCAGTGGTTTGCGGGTGCGCGAAATATAGTTAGTACAACTAACTCTATAGGAGCAATTTCAATGGTTTTTTAAATGCTAATTCCTAACTATATAAGGCCTGAAACTTATAGTTTCAGGCCTTATATAGATTTCACTGCGTCACTTTTAGGACGCTGTTGCGTCAAAATCTTGCACTTGCCTCACAGCAGGCGTAAGACTGACACAAGCCCTTTCATATGGGGCTTTCCCCATGTGAAAGGACGCATTACTGGAGTTGCGTCACTTTGGTGACACACTCCAGCAATGCGTCACTTTTGCGCTTACAGGTACGTCAGAAATACTGACGTATCTGTAACTCCTTGCGACATGATTCGTCATACATTAAATATGACTCATCAGGAATGTCGTAAGGAGTGCGCACTGAAAAGTGACGCATCGCTGTTTTCACGCAGCAATGCGTCACTTTTCATAAATGAGGCCCCCAGTTTATTCACTGTGTTACCTTTACGACCCTTTCTTGCATCAATACGTCCCTTTTGCATACATTACACCTGACGTAGGAATAATGTGGCGCAGGGGCTTACAAAGTGACGCAACTACCTAGATGCGTCACTTTGTAAATATGACTTAATAAGGTGCATTTTTTACAGCACTGGTGCGTCACAAAAAGTGACGCTCTGGTGGTGTTAAAGTGACGCATGACCTCATAAATGAGTCCTTCAGTCTTCTACTCATGCATCATATTAAATTTATGACGTATTATGTTGGAAGTTCTTACAGATACGTCAGTATTTCAGACGTATCTGTAAGCGCAAAAGTGATGCAGTGCTTGAGTGTGTCACAAAAATTAAGCAACTCCAGCAATGCATCCTTTTCCCATGTGAAAGGGCCTGCACGCCTGCTGTGAAACAGGCGTAAGATTTGGACGCAACAGCGTCATAAAAGTGACGCAGTGATATGTCATAGATTTCACTGCGTCACCTCTACGACCCTTTCTTGCGTCAATACGTCCCTTTTGCATACATTACACCTGACGTAGGAATAATGTGGCGCAGGGGCTTACAAAGTGACGCATCTACCTAGATGCGCGCACTTTGTAAATATGACTGAATAAGGTGCATTTTTTACTGTACTGATGCGTCACAAAAAGTGACGCTCTGGTGGCGTTAAAGTGACGCATGGCTTCATAAATGAGGCCTTCAGTCTTCAACTCCAGCAATGCATCTTTTCTTACCCTTCCACACCCCCGTTCCTTTTCAACATTTTCATTGAATATCCACATTCCCCATATTCACTCTTCTTCTCCTTACTTTCCTTCCCAACACTCACCATCTTTCAGTCCCCCTACTTCACTTCCTTTCTCCTCTCATACCTTTCTGTTCTTTCCTACTCATTTTCCTTTCCATTATCAATGCACTCCATTTCACTTACTCTTTTTCATTTTTTTAAGAATATAGCTCTTTGATGAGAATTGGAGGTAGTTCTGAAAAGAACTTTTTTTTTTCTTCTTTTTTTTAAGAACAGAAACAAAAACAGGGAATGGAAACTGCTCAACAGGAGCAAAAAAAACAAAAAAATTAGGGATGGGAACGGCAGTGATGGTCCTCCAATGCTCGAACCATGAGCAGGACACTTTGCTCCCCATAGGTAAGGAGTTGATCGCAGTATCTGCATTTCAGGACAGCATTGTTGAAAGCAGGTTGAATATTTGGCACGAGCTCCTGCGATCGCCCCCTCCCAGAAGTAGTTGCTCCTCCGGTGGATGTAGAGGCCCCATCACTGAAAACCTCTTGTGCCAGAGCCCTGACACTTTCCCGGGCAAAATTCTGGGGGTGCTTCCTCTCCACATGCCGTATCATTGTAAAGTTCCCAAAAGAATATTTTTTTGGGGGGTCACCCTGTGACAGGACTTGTTTGCAGATCCTGCACTCCACTTTTGGAGCATTCATCTTTTTCTGGTTAGGTGGTATTTAAAAAAAATTCCAAATGAAATGCTCCTTCACCTTTGGCTGAGGAGGCTCTTCATCGATGAAATCACGCTCTTCATCACTGCTGGATTCTTTGGCAGCCATGGTAAACCAAGAAATATCTAGGAGCAAAAAACAGGTCTTTCAGTCACAAAAGTGAAAGAAGAAGTGAAGGAAATGGGTGGGGATGTCATTCTTTGTAAAAAAAACTGTTAGCAACCAATGAAAAGTGTTAATTTAAGGTCACATGACTTGACGCGCTGACGCTGCACGTACCAGAGCGCTACCGGGTGCGTATACGCGGCGCGAACGTAGGCACTTCCGGGGGCGCACACGCGGCGCGAACGTAGGCGCATACGCGGCGCGAATGTAGGCGCTTCCGGGGCACATACGCGGCGTGAACGTAGGCGCTTCCAGGGACGCTTACGCGGCGCGCTGAAGTGACGTTTTGATAGTTTCACGGAAATGCAAAATCATTTTCATTTCCTTTTAAAAAAAACTGCTTTTATATGTATGGTACTAAATGTTTTGCGTTATTATTTACTTTTCATTCATATTTGTTTTCACAAACGAAAGTAGCGCTCTGGGTGCGCTTTCCGAGAGCTTACCGGAGCGCGCACCCAGAGCGCCCCAGGAAAAAAATGATAAAAAAACATAATTAAAATTAAAAAAAAATAATTAATACTTACACAAAACAGCAAATAAAAAAAAATCATAGGTTAGAAACTCGATATATAGAAAGGAATTAGCATTTAAAAAACCTATGAAATTCACTGAAAAAAACATAGGTTTCACACCAGTTATAGTTAGGAATTAGCATTTAAAAAACCTATTAAATTCACTGAAAAAACCATAGGTTTCACACCAGTTATAGTTAGCTGGAAATTTTACTGACATAAAACTATTGAAATTCCCACGTTATAGTTAGTTGGACTCACTATAACTTGCGCGCCTGCAATGCACTGCTGATGATGTCACATATTACATCACTCCTGACATGGTCAGTGACATCACTCATGACATCACTGATGACACCATCCAGTGAATGTGTGTCAATGGTTTTATGTCAGTAAAATTTCCAGCTAACTATAACTGGTGTGAAACCTATGGTTTTTTCAGTGAATATATATATATATATATATATATATATATATATATATATATATATATATATATATATATATTATATTACCTACTGGCGTTCGCCAGTAGGTATATATAGTTAGAATTTTTTCCCTATGGGACTTTTGAAAATTCTATGTCTAATAACTTTGGCGTTTGTGGATGGAATCGGCTGAAATTTTCAGGAAAATGGCACATTTTGTTTCTGAGCAGCTCCTGAAAATTTGGTGGGGTTTCGTCAAGGGGGGGCTGAGAAAAAAGGGGGGTCCCAAAACGCGTTTTTTGCATTGAGTTTTCCATAGGGCGGTTGGACTCACTTTTATCTCGAACGGCTGAATGGATTTGCACGAAACTTGGCAAAATTGTAGGGACTGTTAGCCCGATGTGCCTTTGCTAGGTCTCAATATATGTGCTCCAGTAGTTTTTGAGAAATTAACGTTCAAACCAAGATATATATCTGTAACAGCGCTCTGGGCAGCGATCCGGTCCGCTTACTTTTCGCTTATCGGAACTTTGCGCGCAGAAAGCTGATTGGCTCTCCGGTGTCTGTCAACATTCTAAACAGTCCGGAGCGGACGCCATCTTGTCTCTCGGTAGGATCGAGAGAGAAGAAGAGGTGGAAAACGAAGGGGGAATTTAATGAAAGGGGGCAAGGTATCCCCCTCTTGACCTCCTAGGAATGTTGTTGGGGTTATTAAAGGGTCCCGTGGGGAAAATAAAAAAAAAATGATTTTTCACGGTAGAAGCGCGGCCGCGAACTGGTAGCGAAACGGGAATTCGCCATTTTGTGCTTCGTAAATTAAATTACTAGTTATAAGTGGGTACGGGAGACGTATCCTAATCCCCTATGTTTCCTGAGGGTGGGTGAGGAGGCTGATATATGTTGATACATCTCTTCCAGCGGCTGTGCGTGAGCTTTTTTTTTTTTTTTGCTGCGTGACAGTCCGGAGCGGCCGCCATCTTGTCTCTCGGTAGGATCGAGAGAGAAGAAAAGGTGAAAAACTAAGGGGGAATTTAATGAAAGGGGGCAAGGTATCCCCCTCTTGACCCCCTAGGAATGTTGTTGGGGTTATTAAAGGGTCCCGTGGGGAAAATAAAAAAAAAATGATTTTTCACGGTAGAAGCGCTTCACGGGCCGCGAACTGGGCTGCAAACTGGTAGCGAAACGGGAATTCGCCATTTTGTGCTTCGTTAATTAAAGTACTAGGTATAAGGGGGTGCGGGAGACATATCCTAATCCCCTATGTTTCCTGAGGGTGGCTGAGGAGGCTGATATATGTTGATATATCTCTTCCAGCGGCTGCGCCATCTTGCCTTTTTTCGAATGCCACAATTTTGTCGTGCACGGCAGCCATTTTAGATGCCAGGCTGGTCCCAGGCTATCACCTACCCCTGCGGATGTAGTTTATGGCCCCAGCTGTAGAGAATTCAGACATGCCAATTCTCCTGATTCAGGCGTGTGAGTACTGATTTCAGTGCTAGTCTCCCGCCTCCCGATTTCTGCAAGCAAAAACCCGGGGGCATATTACTAACAACTAGCGATAATTTTTGTCTATAACTTGTTTAGAGACAAAAATTATCGCCGCACATCGGCGATTTTTATCGCAGATAAACCTTGCTATTATCGCAGAAAAGTCAGCGATATTCATGTATTATCGACCTAATGCTCTTAGCCATGTTATCCACCTCCCATTGGATAACATGGCTAAGAACTGCTCAGGGCAGGTGTTAGCTTTTGGAGATATTCGCGCTTAGTGCGAATATCTCCAAAAGTTGGTAATAGAAGGTAGCGATGTTAGGGACTGTTTCCAGTCGCTAACATCTTGGCACGCCACTTTGCATGTCATTAGTGATAAGTATCACTGACATGCAAAGCCGGGCCCAAGATGGTCGCTATTTCCTTTTAGGTGTCACTAACTGGTGTTAGCGACAGCTTGATAATAGGGAAATAATTTTATCTCCGCTTTCATGGTTTTTAAAGCCAAAAAAGCGGAGATAAACCCCCTTGATAATATGCCCCACGATTCCTTGGGGGTTTCAGCTGATAGGGCTTGGTATTGTGTTACATGGTAATTTTTCCATGAAACGTCAGAGGGTCGATGTAGGGGTTCTAGAAGAGGTGATAAACCATTTAAGCCTCATGAACAAGCGCATGGTCTTTTAAAGATTTCTGAAGTACTCGGGGCGGCGGTGTGTGTGTGCCCTCTTTCAGGAGCGGGCGGGGGGGCACTGCCAGCAACTTGCCAGGTCAGGTAGTGTTCAACACGTGCATCACCCTTTCTCTGCCTGCTATTGCGCTCCATGCTTCGGAAAGGTAAGAAAAAGAACGTGCATTTGAGTTTGAAATGTCCGATCCTGCAGCAGCACACTTCCAAAGCCCACACATGACAATAACCCGATTCAAGGCCCCATTCACCCGTTTTTCAAAAAATAGATAACACTCCAACAAAGTAAGGTTATAAAACTTTATTAACTTTTAACGATAATGAACAGAACAAAAACTAAAAACATTTAAACATTTATTAACACAAAAAGCAACAATGGTTAGAAGCTGTCTTTTGTGCGAATAGTCCCAAGGCAGCACAACGTGCAGAGTTCTGGACGGCACCCAGGTGATGTCGCCTGGGTGCCGCACTGGTTTAGGGATCCTACAATGCTGCTCCGAAAATTGGCGTGGGGCGTCCCGGGTGGGGCGGGGGGAGGCCTCGTCAGTAGCGGTCTGTTGTGCGAATAGTCCCAAGGCAGCACAACGTGCAGAGTTCTGGACGGCACCCAGGTGATGTCGCCTGGGTGCCGCACTGGTTTAGGGATCCTACAATGCAGCACAGAAAAACAGCGTGGGGCGTCCCGGGTGGTGCGGGGGGAGGCCTCGTCAGTAGCGGTCTGTGTCCAGTGTCACATGGCTGACACAACATGTACGACAGGCACCCAGGTGATGTCCAGTAAACTGCCGCACTGGTTTTGGTATCCTACAATGCTGCTCCGAAAATTGGCGTGCGGCGGCCCGGGGGGGGGGGGGGGGAGGCGGCGTGAACGGGCCTCCCCAGGTGGCGGCCATTCAGCTGTTTACCGCCCGCTCTTGCGACTACAGCGTCTCGCTCACCATGTAGTTGAGTTGTTCCCACTCTTGCGGTGCAGCGATAGGCGGCTGCCACATGACTCTTAAAATGGCGGACGGCTCTTCGGTTTTGGGCCTGGTCCACTGAAATGGCCCTGGGACACCTTGGAAGTCGGATGCTTGCCTGCTAGGGCTTGGGCTCCATTCTCGAAAAGCGTCCCCTCAGCCGTGAAGATTGTATAAAAGTCTTGGGGGCTCCCGACTCCCGCAGGCTTTCGGTGGGGAGCGGCTGCCATGATTGCTCGCGGAATGACCACGACGGAGCCACGAGATGGTGGTGCTCTCATGCTGACGCCAGCTTCAGTCTGAATGATCCAGAAACAAGGTGGGGCTTTCATCGTTTGGGAAAAAAAAATGTTCTAAACCAATGAAAAGTGTTATTTTTAGGTCATATGACCAAGCCTTCCATCTTTAGGAAACCAAAAGTAAAATGAACCAATGAAAAGTTTTATAAACAAGTCACATGACCTGTTATGCGACATAGGGCTACAAAAAGCGTAGAAAATCCGTTGGCACGTGAGGCGGCGTCAGTAGCGGACCGATGTGCGAATAGGCCGAAGGCAGCACAACGCGCCGAGATCCGGATGGCACCGAGGTGGTGTCCAGCAAATTGCCGCACTGGTGTGGCCATCCTACAATGCTGCGCCGAAAGACGGCGTGTCCAGCTGAATTGCGGTCACTGTTGCGGTACAGTGACTCGAACGCGCCGAGATCCGGATGGCGCCGAGGTGGTGTCCAGCAAATTGCCGTACTGGTGTGGCCATCCTACAATGCTGCGCCGAAAGACGGCGTGTTCAGCTGAGTTCCGGTCACTCTTCCGGCACAGTGACTCGAACGCGCTGAGATCCGGATGGCACCGAGGTGGTGTCCAGCAAGTGGCTGCACTGGTGTGGCCATCCTACAATGCTGCGCCGGAAGTCGGCGTGGGGTGCCCCGTTGGCTTATGAGGTGATGTCAGTAGTGGACTGATGTGTGAATAGGTCGGAACCAGCACAAGGCGCCAAGATCCGAATGGCAAGTCCTGGATGTTGAGTGCCTCAGTTGAGATTTCTGAGCAGTGCTTGTAGAACTGTCTGAAGCTTATTTGCACCTGCTGCAGCTTCACTAGGTCCGGCGGAACTTGTTGCTTTTTCCTTTCTGCTTCTTTTCCTACAATGCGTTTCTTCTGAAGACACGACCAGGTCCCTGAATGTGTGCAGGGGGACGCTATTGAATGAATGAACGCGCCGAGATCTGGATGGCACCGAGGTGGTATCCATCAAATTGCCGCACTGGTGTGTCCATCCTACAATGCTGCGCCGAAAGTCGGCGTGGGGTGCCCCGTTGGTTTATGAGGTGATGTCAGTAGCGGACCGATGTGTGAATAGGTCGGAACCAGCACAAGGCGCCCTGCACTGTTGAGCCTTTTTCAATGTCTGTTTTTTGTTCTTTCCCTTCCATCAAAAACAAAACAAAAATACAAGGCGCCAAGATCCGAATGGCAAGTCCTGGATGTTGAGTGCCTCAGTTGAGAGTTCTGAGCAGTGCTTGTAAGACTGTCTGAAGCTTATTTGCACCTGCTGCAGCTTCACTAGGTCCGGCGGAACTTTTTTCCTTTTCCTTTCTGCTTCTTTTCCTACAATGCGTTTCATCTGAAGACACGACCAGGTCCCTGAATGTGTGCAGGGGGACGCTATTGATTGAATGAAAATGGCGGCTTGACACAAAGCTGACTCAAGCGTTACTGTTGGTGCTATACAGACAAAAATTGGTTTTCAGTTTGTACATTCTTCAGGTTTTTTTTTCCATCCAAGTCTGATTGAGAGTTTGTAGAAAAATGGCTTCAGATTTTCCACATACTACTCTTCAACATTCTTCCTAAATGTAACAATGTGAAACTCACTAGGAGAACGGCTGTTTCTGTTTCCTTTCAAAATGCTGCCACCAATATTTTCTGAATGGAAGACATCATCTTGTAACATAAAGGGCCGAAAGGGGTTCTGGTCTGGCCGATGGTTGGTGGAGACATTTTGACTATATCTTGGACCTGCCCGGCCTCGCCCAAAATGGCGCCGGTATAAATGGGACTCGTAACTCTTTGCCCGCAAATGTATATCTAGAAAATGTTATTGTAAGTGGCCCTGTCGTATTTTAATTACAAAATGTACGTCCACCGATACCGCAACTGTTAGACACCTTTGTTCTTGTCACCTAATGGCCCGCTCGTTACGTTTTTCTACAGTGTAAATGTCTCCTCATCATATACGATTTGAGTTTGCTCCGTGGCCGGCCCACGTGGTTATAGGCCCGTATTTGTATACTGACATTTTCACAATAAAGGTTTTTAAAACAAAACACGGTAGTAGTATTTTCATTTGTAAAGTTTTTACTTTTAGTGACTGTTTTCGAATCAGTAAAAGGCAAGTGAAATAAAGCAGTCCAATTACATGACGGATAAAAGGTATAATATGTAGGAACGCAGTAAAGATAAATGGTCAAGGGCAGTTGTGTTTTTCATGTCTGCAACATAAAGTGATCGATAAGAATCTGATAATCAGGCGTATCGGCGACTAAGACAGCAGGCCGAATCTCTTTTACTCAACGGCTCCGTCATGGAAGGAAGAAACGCCCTTTTTCTCGAAAAAGGAATATATTTTACTTGCCAGACAGTTGTAAATTTTCCGGGAAAGTACATTAGCCTGGAATATTATAACATATGTTTGAAAAAAAAATATTGTTCGAAAATAATAAAAAGCGTAATTTTTAGGTCATATGACCAAGCTTTTCATCATTAAATTAACAAAAGTAAAATGAACCAATGAAAAGTTTTATTAACAAGTCACATGACCTGTTATGCTTACGTTACGCGCTGCGCGCCGCGCCTCGGATCACTTCCGGGTGCGCTAACGCGGCGTGTCATAAAACGCATTACGCGACAACGTAGGTCAAGAATATAGTCTAAATGTCTCCACCAACCAGCGTTCAGAACACAACCCCTTTCAGCAGTCCAAAAAGTTCTGTTAAATGACAACAGAGGGGACAGGCAACAAGAACCATCAGTCAAAGAGGGGAGGGCAAGTTCTTCTCTTCCGGGTCATGTTGGGGCGCTACCGGAACTGATCGAATTGGTAGTCTACAGTGTTTCTGGATGTTTCAGACTAAAGCTGGCGTCAGCATGAGACCACTACCATCTCGTAGCTCCGTCGTGGCCATTCCACGAGCAATCATGGCAGCCGCTCCCCACCAGAAGCCTGCGGGAGTCGGAGGCCCCCAAGACTTTTGTAGAATCTTCACGGCTGAGGGGACGCTTTTCGAGAATGGGATCCAAGCCCTAGCAGACAAGCGTCCGACTTCCAAGGTGTCCCAGGGCCATTTCAGTGGACCAGGCCCAAAACCGAAGAGCCGGCCGCCATTTTGAGAGTCCTGTGGCAGCCGCCTATCGCTGCACCGCTAGAGCGGGCGCATCTCAACTACATGGTGAGCGAGACGCTGTAGTCGCAAGAGCGGGCGGAAAACAGCTGAATGGCGGAAGAGGCACAGTGTAGCAAAAGCGGGCGGAATGGCAACTAAAACGATAAAGGGGCGCCTCACTACAGCTTGTCTTCAGGTCAAACGGATTGTGGGACAAGGTCCAGAATTGAAGAGTCATCAAAAGGCAAAAAGTACCGCCGGACCCCGGGAGCCGGCCGCCTATGTCGGGGGCGATCTCAGGCTACACCAGTGCTATAAGACTTGGGGAGGGTGTCGGAGCCAAGCGTCTTCTCCGAGTCCATGGCCATCACAGCGCCCCTCAGGGGCCTCCGTCAAGCTGTTTAGGAAGGTAACATATCATATTGTTTTCTAATGCAGTCAGGTCCACAAACGACACTCACTTACTTTGAGAATAGTGAAGCTGCAGTAGGAGGAAATAAGCTTCAGACAGTGTTACAAGCGCTGCTCAGAACTCTTAACTATGGCACCCAACATCCAGAACTTATGCTATTTGAGAATGGTAGTGACATCGAAGCATCTCGGGGACCAAAACCATTAACGTACTTTCACGTATGAAAATCTTACTTGGGGAGGGGGCAGGAGCGAAGCGCCCCCTCCCAGTCAGCGCCACCACACCGTATGTTGAAAATCTGAAGCCATCGTTCTACAAAGTCAACCAAACTTGGATTGAAAAATCTAGAAAAATGTACAAACTGAAAACCAGTTTTGGTCTGCATAGCATCAGTAACAACGCTTGAGTCAGCTTTGTGTCAAGCCGCCATTTTGATTCAACAAAGCACAGGCATTGAAAAAGGCTGAAATTCAGAACTCTAAACTATGGCACCCAACATCCAGGAGCTTGCTATCCGGATCTTGGAGCCTTGTGCTGTTTTCGATCTATTCACACATCGGTCCACTACTGACATCTTATAAACCAACGTTATGTAAATAGTTTTTTAATAAAATGTTTTACCCTATTTCTTTGCTGGTGTGTTGTCTATATTTTTAATATTTGCATAGGGTTTGTCATTATTTTGTGCGGGATGGGTGATGGAGCCGAGCTGTCTTGCAGCCCTCATGGTGTGGAGCTCAGTTCATCTCACTATTTTCGTATTTCTCAAGAAGGGTTGTTCCTAATATTTCTATTTTAGCGAGGTCAAAAAGAGATCCAATTAGTGGCCTACTGATTTTGCTCGATTACTTTTATTTTTTTACACGATTTTTCACTATCTGCAAAGACTAAACAGAGTATTGCGACTTTGTGCTTGTTTGTAAATAGAGAATGATCCAAAGAGAACCAATTCTAAAACAGTAAATGCTTGGACAACAATCAATCAAATGGAGAGACAAGGAGGTACGACGGATTACAACGGGGGTAAAGGCCTGCGTTAACTACCCTTCTGTATCTGCAAAGAGAGAGTACTAACAAAGGCAAAAGAGGGGAGGGGGGGGGGCAGCGTTCAAAGCACATCAGCGTGCATAAATACGAAAATGTTTTTATCTATCACGTACTTGACATTTTAAAGCTTTTCATATTTGCTATTAAAAAACCAATGAAATTCACAGAAAAAACCATAGGTTATAGTGGATATATAGTTAGGAATTTGCATTTACAAAACCTTGAAAATTCAATGAAAAAACCATAGGTTATAGGCCATATATAGTTAGGAATTAGCATTTACAAAACCTTATTTTACTCGCATAAAACCATTGAAATTCCATATATAGTTAGCTAACTATAAGCGCTAACTATATATCGCGCACCCGCAATCCACTGCTGATGATGTCACATATTACATCATTCATGACATGGTCAGTGACATCACTGATGACATCACTGATGACATCTCAAATGACATCACTGATGACAACTCAAATGATATCAATGATGACATCTCAAATGACATCACTGATGACAACTCAAATGACATCACTGATGACATCTCATTTGTCATCACTGATCACATCACTCATGTGATAATACAATGAACCTCTTCAGACTCTAATATAACCTTACATACACTCAGTATAAACAGACACTCACAGACTGTCACTCATCCATGGACTTACTCACACACCTAGTCAGTCATGCAAAGAATCAATCACACCTCCATTTCCTCAACTATACAGTTATACACATCTTACTTATTCAAACATATAATAACACATATTTACTCTCTTATATAATCCCTGATACAAGCTCACAGTGATCGATACAGCCACTCACACATTCACTGGCTCTTATGTTCAGTTATTTATATATCTCAACTCTCACATGTATTGTGTTTTACATACGTACTTACTTGCACATGTAGCAATGAGAAATCCATTCACTCACCAACACACCCATGCACAGTCAACCGCTCATATAGCTGTTTCCACATGCACTCTTGAACTCATACTCCTAGTGAATCAACTGCTTACACATCTATGCACAGAGTCACGCACCTCCCAGCCACCCACACACACACTCAGCCTCCCATTCAAATATTTGGGCAACCAATCAATAACCCATATGGCTACTCTTATAGCTACTGATCAACACATGCAGCAGCTTACACAACAACAAACATACTGATGCACGAATTAAGACAGTTTAGTCACTAACCCATGTACTCAGTGAGACACATTTAATCACTCACTCATACAGTCAGTCATGCACCTACTAAATTCTTCATCCAGACACTTATACATCCACTCATTCTTCAATATGTGAAACATATTTTAACTTTACAGAAACATACAGTCACTGGATGTTGTAATCAGTGATGTCATCAGTGATGTCACTGACCATGTCATGAATGATGTAATATGTGACATCATCAGCAGTGGATTGCGGGTGCGCGATATATAGTTAGCGCTTATAGTTAGCTAACTATATATGGAATTTCAATGGTTTTATGCGAGTAAAATAAGGTTTTGTAAATGCTAATTCCTAACTATATATGGCCTATAACCTATGGTTTTTTCATTGAATATATATATATATATACATATATATATATATATATATATATATATTTATATATATATATATATATATATATATATATATATATATATATATATATATATATATATATATATATATATATATATATATATATATATATATATATATTCAAGCTCAGCAGTCCCCTCAAAGGTCAAAAAGAAGACTTAAGCACTCCGGGTAAGGCGACAGGATTTATTTAACGCCTACACGTTTCAGACAAAGTCCTTCCTCAGTGTCAGCAGCAAGCTGCTCGCGGCTCATTTTTGTAAACGCCCTCATAAAAACTGAGAGCGGACTCAATTTAGGTGCACACACATTCTGTTAGAAACACTGGTAAAACGTGGCAGCCATTGTATATATATATTATAGACCAACAGTTGTCCGTTAATCAATAAACAACTGGCTGAGGCCCATGGTGGTGGAGAAGTGTGGCTCAATGATTAGAGCGGCAGACCCTGATGCAGAGGTCTAGCCTGGACCAGGGTTCAATTCCCCGCCTCGGCGGGTCTTGGGCTCAAAATTCCACGGACCTGATAATTCTCGCCTCGCTGCCTATTCCAATCATGGAATCCCACTCTGCAACTCTGGGCAATAGCTTGCTTAATCTCCACAACGGCCCCCACAACGCTAAGGATGTCTGACCTCCACCTTGACGTTTGTGAAACTCGGTTAGTGTGCACGATGCCTGGCCGTAGTACTTTGTTTAGTTGCTTTAAAGGTTGTGGTGCGGATTCCCGATTGGAGGACTCATGTCCGATACCTCCAGTTGGAACTCCGATCTATGAGTTATATAGTCGACATGGAGTGGGTCCTATTGCATATAATGATTGCTGGGTTCGCTATACAAAAGATGACGGTGTCCTTAGTTGGCCACCTCATGGTAGTTTCGAAACAGCAATTTTGGATAATCCTGAAGCAAAATTGTTCAAAAAGAAGTCTAGGCCGGCCATGTTTGATTCCTTTCGGTTATGGCGCAAAGAGTCCAAGCAGAAAGAAATCAAACAGCTTAAGAAAAATAAGAGAGAAGGTATCGTTACGACGATGAGAAATGCAGAGCATTTTCAGCGAGACAAAGAAGAGAAGGAAAAGGAAGTTTTTGATAGACTACAACGTATGGCGGTGGATAAGTGTTATCCCGTTCTACCATCGAGTACTGATAAGAAGGGAGAGGAAGCAGTGGAGGACCCTTTGTTGTCCTACCTACTGAAGTCACCACCTCCATATGCACAGGATACTACAGCTCCTGTGGTTCCTCCTGTTTCCCAACCTGTTGTTCCGGCAGCTGCTGGTCAGCCTGTCGCTGGTCCTGTTCTTGCGAATCCTCTTGTCCCTATTCCTCTACCTGCTACTGTTCCTACTGCTCCACTGCCTATGTCTTCTCAACTTGTTGTCCCCGCTACTTCTGCCCTTGTGGCTACCCCTACTGCTCCTGCTGCTCCTGTGTTTAGTCCTCATGTTGTTGCCCCTGTACTTTTCTCCTCTTCTCCGTCTGTTCGAAGACGCATTCCTAATGCTGTTGCTAATCTTTACTCTCCTTTTGGACCGATTCTTGGGTCCGATGTTTCTGATGTTCCCCAACGACGAAGTCAGCTTCCTGGTGGTAGGGAACGTGACACGTTAATTAGGATGGCGCGTAATTGGATTAGGTATCCCCTTAAAAACACCCCGCGCATAATTTTTGAGACTTTCTCTCAATTCAATGAGCCCACACAGAGATTTGTGTTTGAGGAAATGTGCAAATGTTTACGTGAAGCGATAGCAAATGATGAGGTGAACGATGTACCGCTCGACGTAACTGAACTTCAGCTTCAGTTCTCGAGTGGTATGATTGTGGGTAGTAATGTTCGACGTGCTGTAGAACATCTTCTATCCTTTCGTCCCACTGTAATTCCTCGAGCATTGTTTAAAGATGATACTGAGGAATGGATGGCAACGCCTGGTCAGTATCCCATGCGAGAAGTTCCCCCAGTGTGGATGCCAGGTGATGCGACTGTTAATCCTGCTATTTTGCCACACTTCCAGAGAGTGTGGATACACCTCCCATGGAAGCGATCGGAAGTTTTGCAGGTGAAACAATCTTTGCCTGACCCCCGCAAAAAATCCTGCAGGATACTATAAAGAGTTGTCCCAATTAGTAGACACTACTATCATGAATCTTGCCGACATCGACATGTTGTTCGGCAATGTAGTACCTCAACCGGTTTGGGCGAAAATTCGCCAAGAAGATCATGCAGCTGAGTTAGGTGGTGATTGGGCTGCACTTACAGCGGCTGATGCATTACAGGTTGGTGGGGCTAAGCCTGAGCAGTTAATTACGGCTCTGCCTCAAAGAATTATTACACTTATGAAGACACTTATGCTAGCTATGAAAGTCAATTGGGATAAACTGTCTGCGTGTAAGCAAAAGAAGGACGAGAGTGTCTCCGATTTCTTTACGAGATTTGAGGAGGCATTCATCGATCACAGTGGTCAGGATATGAGCACTGATGAGGTCAGAGGTTGTTTGTAGATAAATTTGTATCGAACTTGTTGCCTGACCTCAGCAACAAATTGAAAAATTCAGAGAGCTCGTGGGCTGTTTCTAGCTCTGCCCAGATATTGGCCACGGCTCAATATTATGAAGATAGGAAAAAGGAGGAAAATGATCGTGCGGATAAGAAAACGAAGGATCTCAAAACGAAAGTTCTGTTACAGCAAGCGTATCCTCTGCGCTCAAATCAGAATGATTCTCAGCAGCGGAATAGATCGCAGTCACAATTTGCTAGGTCACAGTCGCGAAATGACTCTTCCACACAGAGATCTATGCTCGGGTATAATCAATGTGCGTACCGTAGGGGTGAGGGTCATGTGAAGTTTGATTGTCCGGCTTTGCGTGATCGAAATAGTGGTGGTTCAGCTAGAGGAGGTCGTAGTGGTCCTCAGCAGGCTTTGCGAGGTAGAGGTCGTGGTGTTACTCAAAATCAAAATGAGCGTTCTAATAATTCGTCTGATTCGTCTGATTCCAATAATTGCTTTGATCAGCGTGGTTCGTCGTCAGGTAGATCTGCACAGTATCATGTGGATGATTATTATATCGAGCATGATATTGACGACGGTAATTACTAGGACAGCCACAGACAGAGAGAGGGCCTTACGTCGCAGTTGCCACATCGGGCGTAGTTGAGCCTTTTCTGTTGGACACTGGTGCAGCGAAAAGTTCCATCATGCATTCGAAACTCCCTGGCGCACCTTTGTCTGGCTTAACGAATGTTTCCGTTGGATTCTCTGGCGCCCCCGTTAGCAATCCGGTCCCTAGCCCTTTGCCCATTACGATTGGGCCTCGTGAGCTGAAAGCTCCCTTGATTTTGACTACTGGTTGTGGTGAAAATCTTTTGGGCCTGGATTTGCTGAAACGGTTATATGCGACTTTGTACTGTTCTCCTGCGGGAGTGGAGCTTACTTTGGGTCAGAGAGTGATCTCTCCTATGTATTTGTCATCTGATAAGCTCCCACCGGAATTGAGTTCTCTTCCTGCATCTTTGTGGGCAACGGGTCCCAATGACGTGGGCCTGCTTGACATCTCTCCTTATGTTGTTCAGTTGAAATCGAATGTGCGATTGCCACGTATTCCCCAATATCGTATCTCCCTTGATGGAGAACGAGCGTTGTTGGCAATCATCTATGATTTGATCGAGAAAGATGTTATCGAGGAAACTCGGGGAAACGTGTGTAATAGTCCTGTGTTACCTATCTTGAAACGTACTGATCCATCCAAGCCTCCTGTTTACCGTTTCGTTATTGATTTACGGGAGGTGAAAAAAATTGTGATTCCACAATTTCCTGTGGTGCCTGACATTACGGCTTTACTGACTCTGATTCCAGCCTCCGCTTCTTGGTTCTCAGTGATCGATCTGAAGAATGCTTTCTTTAGCATTCCGATTGCTGAGGAAAGCAGAGATCTATTCGGCTTCTCATTAGGAGGTCGCAGCTTTAGGTTTAAACGCGCTCCTCAGGGCTACTGTGAGAGTCCATCAATATACAGTCAAGCCCTGAAAAGTCAACTCGATGCGTTTGTGTTACCGGCTGGTGCGGCCTTGATCCAATATGTTGATGACTTGTTGGTGGCTGCTGACACAAACAAGATCTGCAAAACTGCTACGGTATCGCTGTTACAGCATCTCTGTGACTTGCATCACAAGGTGTCACCTTCTAAACTGCAATATTGTTGTCAAGAAGTAACCTATCTAGGTCACTTATTGTCAAAGGAGGGAAGAAGGTTGACCCCAGAGAGAATTGCGGCGTTCGCTCGAATGACTGTGCCACAAACTCAGAGAGATGTGCGTGCCTTTCTAGGTATCACGTCATACTGCAGGCAATGGATTCCAAATTTTTCATTGCTAGCGAAACCATTGGTAGCCCTCACGTGCAAGGATGTTCCAACTCCTTTGCCATGGACTAAAGAGTGTCAGAAAAGTTTTTCTGAATTGCGTGATGCGTTGTGTTCGGCTCCTGTGTTAGGTACTCCTGACTACAGTAAGCCGTTTACACTATACGTTCACGAGAGAGAGGGTTGTGCGTTAAGTGTTTTGACGCAGCAATTTGGCGGTAAGCAGCGTCCATGTGCATATATTTCCTCGACCTTGGACCCAGTAGCTAGAGCGTTGCCGAGTTGTCTAAGAGTGACAGCGGCGGCTGCGGTGTCCATCCGACAATCTGCAGGATTGGTCATGGATAATATGCTTACGGTGATGGTTCCGCATGCAATTGACACTCTCTTGAATCGTACAAAAACTCAACACTTGACAAGCGCAAGGTTGTCCGGTTACGAGTTGACGCTTTTGGCAAGTCATATTCAAATAAAACGCTGTAATGTCCTAAACCCGGCAACGTTGTTGCCGACTAATATGGAGTCAGATGATGTACCACCACATGATTGTTATTTGCGAACTGAGGAAGAAACGAAGGGTCGTGTTGACCTAAAAAACACTCCATTGGCAGATCCCGATGGTACCTTGTACGTTGATGGTTCGTGTTTTAAGTTTCCGAATGGTGATGTGACGACTGCGTATGCTGTGGTAACTTTGAGTACGGTTGTGGAAACTGCGAGATTGAATCAGAATTCCGCGCAGGCGGCAGAGTTGATTGCGTTGACGAGAGCGTGTGTTTTGTCTAAAGGAAAGCGAGTGAATGTGCTTACCGATAGTCAATATGCTTTTGGCTTTGCACATAGCTTTGGTCGACTGTGGCGAGAGAGAGGCTTTATGACATCGCATGGCACAAAGATCCAACACGGACAGCTCGTGAACGATCTTTTAGACGCACTTACATTGCCTAAGCAGGTGGCGATTATTAAATGCAGCGCGCATCGAAAAGTGACGGATGATGTTGGTCGTGGTAATGCGTTTGCGGATGATATTGCTAAGGAAACAGCTAGAAATCTTGCAACCCGAATGTATGTTACGAGTTCAGTGAGGTGGCATGCAGAGACTGGTATGTGTGAGGACACTATTGAGAGCGTGAAAGCGATTCAGAATGAGGCCACCGAAACTGAAAAGACTAAGTGGAAAGAAAGCACAGGAAAGTTAGATGCGCATGGATGTTGGATTGATTTGTCGGAAAATCAGAGATGGATGTTGCCGGATGCATATGTGCTAGCCGTTGTGACTATGGCTCACGGCTTGTCACATATTAGCGCGAAAGGTATATGCAAGTTGCTGTCCCCTGTATGGAAGAATGATGGTATCGCTAAGTGTGCTGAGAGAGTGGTTAAGAATTGTATGGTATGTATGATGTACAATCCTGGCAAGGGCACTCCTACCCCACCTGGCCATTTTGCTCCTCCTACATGTCCCTTTGAGGTTATCCAACTGGACTTCATCCATATGGAGAGATGTAATAATCTGAAGTACGTTTTAGTTGTGGTTTGCGCATTCTCCAGATGGATTGAGGTCTACCCTCTGAAAGATAATACTGCCTTGTCCACAGCGAAAATCCTACTGAAGAAATACTTTCCTCGGTATGGAATGCCACGGATTGTATGGTCAGATAACGGAAGTGAGTTTGTGGGGAGTGTGATGCAGAGTGTGTGTAAGGGCCTTGGAATTCGACAAAAATTCCACAGCGCCAACCATCCCCAGTCAGCAGGTTTAGTTGAAGGGTACAATGGCACTCTGAAACTGAACCTTGCTAAGATTCAAGCTACGACTGGTTTATCATGGCCTGATGCCTTGCCTCTGGCTCTCTTGTCAACCAGGGCGACTGTAAACTCTCGAGTAGGGCTTAGCCCATATGAGATTGTGTTCGGCCGTCCTGCGAATGTTTGGGGGGTCCCTAGGCCTAAGTCCTTCGATAGTCTTGAGTACCCAATGCTAATTGATTATCTTCATGATCTGACTGCTAAACTGAGGTTAATTCATCAACAGGTCTTTGAAGCACTGCCGGCACAGACAGAGGGTCCTGGACATCGGCTTCAACCGGGTGACTGGGTTGTCACCCGTAATTTTGGACGGAAGCACAACTTGGAGCCGAGATTTGTGGGCCCTTACCAGGTCCTTCTCGCCACGAGAACTGCAGTTCGTTTGGAGGGTCGCAAAAACTGGGTACATGCCACCCATACAAAGAAGGTGCCTATACCTTTACCAGCAGACTCGTGGGTGAGAACAGGCATTGCCGCAACAGAAACAGAAATTCCGGTGAAATTTGTGCCGTTCAGTGATGCTCAGCTTGTAGGAGACACTTCAGTGCAATCAGATAACTTTGTTGAACCTCTGCCATTGGAAAACTCAAGACTTGAACTATCATCTGACCGAGAGGACTCTGTTCCGCAACCTGAACAATTATTCGAGGAGCAGACTCGTCCTGGAAGAAGCAGATATTTCCTTCGCTCTCATAACAAAGACTAATAAATATCTTTTGGTTTTTTTTCCCCTTTTTGAAATCCACGTTACCCCTTATTGTCACTTTGAACATTATGAACACTTGTAGCCTCTATTAATTTTTGAGTTCCTTTCCACGTGTGTTTTTCCACAGCTAGGAGATTTTGTATTACACTTGAATGTTTGATTTCAGAAAACCTTTCATCCGGGTTGACCGTAGGGCCGTGTGGGTACTTCCTTCTGTTTAGCAGGTTCCTGACACTAGGTCGGTACTTTTGTCGATTCCTAGGAACTCCTGGGGATTGATAATCGCTACTCAGAACGAAGTGCGTCAAGAACGTTGCGGACGGTTTTTAGAGGATGGAATTCTCAAAGTTGTCGGAAGTGGAGAAGACTTTAACGCAAAGATCATCACTACACAGGGTTGTACAAACTAAATGCTTTCTGTTTCAGGTGTTCCTGCTGTTTTTGACTGTTTCCATGCTATTGGTGGGTGGAGTATATTATGGAATACAATCGTTAATGCCTTCTGCTTTACCTACTTCTTCTTCTGAACCAAAATCTGTTCCCACTGTTTCTCCACATTCCTTTCATCCTCTGCCTCAACACGAACAGGTTAGACGTGCGGAATTCATAAATAACTCCTTCGTTCAGCTTCTTCATCAGCATCAGTTGGTGATGAATACTACCAACTGCTGGGTGTGTGGTTTAATGCCACATACCATGGATAGGGGAATTCCGTACTTGGTTCTTCCTTATAGTTCCCAGGGGTCAGATCAAGCATTCCAAACTATGTTTCGTAGTGCACTAGATTCCTACCCCCATCGAGAGCCACGCACTGCAGATCATGGTCCTGGCCCGTACCACAAGCCTTTGGCAAGAGCGATTGCCGATTTAGATAGAGATATTTTTGACGCATCGCTTATTCCAGAGGAAGAGGTGCGAGCATACAGGGATCTGAGTGAGGCTGAGTATGGCACGTCAGCGGGTGATAGGCAGCTTAAAAGCTTGTCTCCCATCTGGATCGTACCCCATCTTGGTGACTTCTGTTTGAAAGGTTTTGGCCGAAGTCCGCGAGCTCAGCTTGGGAGGAGTGCTTGTACTGAAACATATGTTTTACCGACAGCCTCTTCCCCTGTTCTTTTGACTTTGTATGTCACGACCGCGCATATACATGGTTGCCTCGTGATTTCTCGGGCACCTGTTATATTGCAAATCTGTTGCCGCCAACCTTTACAGTTGGGTCGGATTATCACAAGACCAGAGTTGTGAGAGGCGTGATTAGCGAAGAAGACACTACCGGTCAAGAAGCAGGAGACTTCTTTAAGGGTTTCTTGCCGTTTTGGGGACCTATGATCAATAGTAGGAACCTGAGACAGTTGACTCGAGTGGTGGAATCGACTGCTAATATCACTGCAAGTGCCCTTGGTAATCTGACAGCAGAGCTTCAGGCGGATAGGCTTATGACGTTACAAAATCGTATGGTTTTAGACGTTGTCCTTGCAGATAGAGGTGGTGTATGTAAGGTGACCCATTCGAGTTGCTGCATTTTCATCCCTGATAACGCTCCGACTGTTATCAAGCCATCTCGAAGTTGCATAAGATCTCCGAGTCCATACACGTGGACGTAGGTGATTGGACGCTACTAGGATGGTTTTGGGGCCTGATTTCGACGTGGGGTTGGAAGATTCTGATGATCATTGGGGTTGTTGTAGCATTTCTGTTCACGTGTTGTCTTTGTGTACAGTGTGGTCCTGCCTTATGTGGCCTCTGTGCTACGACGTGTATAAGACGGCCATCTGTTACCAAGGAAGCACTGATGGATAGAATAATGTTGCAGCAGCATCTGAATGATCTGATGAATATCGAGATTGATTCTGATATCGACTAGTGCTTGCCTACATGAGGGCAAAAGGAGCGTCTGAGGTTCCGTGACAATTATAAGTGGTGTTTTCGACTCGTTCGAATATGGACGAGTTTGGTATCTATGAACCGCAAATGACGAGTTTAGTGGGTGTACGCGTTTTCGCTACGCTTACCTGAACCGTTCATCTTATTTGTGGGTTTCCTCATCTGAACCCACGGGTTCCATTTTAGAAACCGCATCCATTTTGTTTCTTGCCCTCAAGTAGCCAGCGAACGGACACTGTCCGCTTCGTGACCCTGGGATTCCCAAACTCTTGCGGAAGACACGTGTTCCTTTGAGGGTGTCTTTATGACGAGGGGGATGACACTGCAAAGGCAGATGGCCCCGCTCAAGGCTCATTTTGCCGTGCCGGTCTATTGTTTCAGCCGTGCATGCATTAGGCATGTCTCCTTTGATCCTGCAATCGTGTTTCCGATATTGCCCCTACACCCTTTTTCTAGCTGTTTTCTGTCTTCCCTTGCACCTGTTTCTGACTCTTCCTTAATTCGTTTACAGCTGGAATGGAATGTATTAATGGTGGGATGATGTACTTTTACAGTTGGGAACCAGCGATGCTACTGTAATTATGTTCCGGACCCCTGAATACATGAAAACGACCCTTCGAAGTTTACTGTGGGAACTGAATTGTAACCTTTTGTTCACTATGTTGTGCAATGACCAAAAACTGTATAAAAGGAGCGATCCACTTTAGCAATCTGAAGCAGTCTCCTAGAACCTACACGTGTTGTACTTCTTGTGACTTCTGTGTTCCCTGCAGTAAATATACCTTGATCTTTGACGCCGAAGGAAGTGTCCCGTGTCTCTGTTATTTGTACGCCGGAACAGGTAACCCACGAAGGTTTCAGGTGTTGTCCCCTGGCACCGCTGGGCCTTAGAATAGCCCAGTCCTTCACACCGAGTCCGTGACTAAGATCGCAATGCCTAATATTTTGACTTCAGAATCGATCAATGATATTGGTCTGTAACACTGTAGATCCCCTCTCAGGCCCTTTTTAAAAATTGGTGTAATTTTCGACAGGGACCAAGATGCAGGAAACCCCTGAGCACCTGAGGCATTAAAGCCATTTGTTGATATCCTAGCCCAGAAATTAGGGTCACATTTATACAAATCTGCAGGGACACAATCAGGGCCAGGTGCTTTATTACTAGATATCTCTTTTATCGCCCTTTCAGAATCCTCCTCCTTAAAAGCCATTAGGGGTAAAACCCTATCATTTTCTAAGCTAGGAAGGGGTCCAGAGTCACATTATAGCCATAGATTGCCTCAAAATGAGAAAGCCACTGCGCCTCTGTAATATTACTTTCCAGAGCATCATTCTCTATACCTGAAAAAAAGGTGTATTAACAATAGTCCAGAATCTCAAGCTATCCTTTAGGACTTCAACAGATAAAAGTGCATTCCAGGCCTCTTCTTTAATCTCATTTTTCCGTATATGAACCGCAGACTTATACTGCTTCCTTAGAGTGGCTATCAGTTCCCTGTCTCGAGGAGTATTTTTCAGGGCTTGAACTAGATTTTGGTGGGCCCGTGAGCAGTTATCATACCACCTTTCACCCATTTTCAATCTGGGTTTGGTTATCACAGTCAAATCGGATGCTATTTGGCCCCAAATACCTTCAAAGGCTCGAATAACCTCAGCCCTTGGGGTTGTATAATCTACACATTTTGCGATGTTTTCTTTGGCCTTCTCGCAGAGATCCGCAAAAAAGAATTCAGAGATTACCTTGGACCATTTGAGCCTCCTCCCCTGATCACTTGTTACCACACAGTTAGCACCCACTTTCTTTTCCGCTGTACCCAGAAGACCACAATCTTTATCTAGCACTAAAATTACTCTAATCATCTAGTCACTGCCCTTGTAGTCATGCAATGACCCAGGCACTCACACATGCACTGCTACAATCCCCTGAGCACTGATGCAGTCCAGTCATCTCCTTGTCACTACCCATGCACTCCTCCAATCACCCAGCCAGTTCCATGTCCTTATCCAATCACTGCGCCAAAACACAAGCACTTATAAATTCACCATGCACTCTCCTTGAAGTACCCAAATCATCCAGTCAATACACATGTACTCATGCAATGACCCAGGCACTAACTCATGGCAAATACAGAGGAGGTCATGCTAATCACAGGGGCACCCCAAAGCATAATGTCCCCTAGTGTATGTGGGTGATTTAACTGTATTCTAAGTGTCTTTTAGCATAGCACTGGCTCTAGGCCTGGTTAGTCAGAGTCAGTTACCACCAGTACCCGTCAAAGAAAAGTTGGGGGCACAGGAGGACTTTCTGCTCCTCTGTTGTTTCTTTTTGCACATCTCTTGCTTCTTCATGCACTTTTCTTCGTCTCTCTGGACTTTAGTTGCCTCTTTCTGCATTTGTCTTGCTTCTTTCTGCGCTTTTCTTCCTCTTTCTTCACATGTCCTACCTTTGTAGGCATAGTTAGAAATTAGTATTTAAAAAAAAACCTTTGAAATTCACTTAAAAACTCATAGGTTTGAGGGTCGTTATAGTTAGATATTATCATTTGAAAACCTTAGAAATTCACTGAAAAAAACACAGGTTTCAGAGACGTTATAGTTAGTTGGGCATTTTACTTGTACAAAACCAGAGAAATTTGGCTGTTATAGTTAGTTCAGCTAACTATAACTCGCACCCCATAATGCACTGCTGATGACTTCACATATTACATCATTCATGACATGGTCAGTGACATCACTGATGACATCTCAAATGACATATGGTGATGATGTGTTATTATATGTTATGCTCCATACTATCTATAGCTAGGCTGCAGTTTCTGGATACTCCTTGCATAATAACAGGACAGAGTTTTTACCCCTTAAAGGCTCTTTGTATTCTGCAATGTTGGCAAATACTGAAATACTATGGTCTCCAAAAACACTCACATATCTAGGCATAACATTTACTGATTCGATAAAAAGTACAGTTGAAACTAATTGTTCTACATTACTAACCAATACTAAAGAGAAATTGGATAGATGGTCCGACCTTCATTTAAATTGATGGGGACGTATATTGAGGCACTTAACTATAACTATAACTCCACAAATTCTTTATTTGCTGTTCATGTAACCCCTTTTTTTTCCTTCCACTTTTTTTTGTTGACCTTTATAAAATATTTACTAAGTTTATCTGGAACAATAAGCATGCACAAATTAGTTTCGAAACATTGCAGATGCCCAAATGTGAGAGAGGGGTTGGTCTTCCATATTTTAAAAGATACCATGTATCATTTCTTGTGGCAGAATGTTTGTAATGGTGCCATAAAACATCTCCTTTTAAGTAACCTAAATGGCTTACTCTGGATAAAAATATACTGTCACCATATCCATTAACTGCATTCCTTACCATGGCCAATAGTTCAGTTGGCAAATGTTCACCAATTATTGCAGCTTTTAAGCCCACTTATCGTTTTTGCCATTGGTAAGCCTTAATGGCGGTCGGGCATGATGACCGCTGACTCCCCAGGATTTCAACTTTTGCTGTGTAATGCTGCTCTATCCTGGAGTATGCTGCTTTCTCCAATTTGCTGTAGGACTTGTTGAACTGGTTGTCTAAAAGCAAAATTAATTTAACACACTAGCGACTTATCTCTTTTCTCATTGGAACGCAAAACTACTTCTCTCCTCTGAAAACCAGCAACCTGATGCAAGCTATGGCGGCAAGAGGACCAAAGGCGCAGAAAGAACTTAAAGTAAAAGAGAAAGACAAAGATAAAGCGGTTGTAAGTGATTTTGGCATCCCGGGCCTCGCGTCTGCTCCTAATCTTAGGGCAGTGACACAAATACAGAGGCACATTGTTAAACATGTTGATGAGATACAAGAAGGGCTTAACAGCGAGAAAAAGGAAAAAAAGGACAAGGGGGCCGCTGCGAAAAAAGGCACCAAAACGTGTCAGATTGAAGAATCTTCAGTAATGGAAAACACCTTGCGGCAACCTACCTTATACGAGTCCTTCTCCCTAACAACAGTTCCTAACCCAGAGGTACCTCTCTCCGAGAACTCTACCGTAACACCTAGGATCCCTGGAAGGCAAGGAGAGTCGAGCGACGACGGCGTGGATCGTCAAAGAGAGGATCTGTCTGCGGATGCCGAGAGTAGGATGACTGTTGCGGCGGAGACCTCGCGGCTGACATCTCAACCCATGGAGCAGCTTATCTCTCAGACTGATCTACAGGCTGAGCCCGGGGCAGAACAACAGCCGTTGCAGGCAAAAAGGTACTCAGCTGTGAGAGTATGGGGCCGGATCGGCAACCGTGTATGCTTGCAGGAATCAATGCGGGCAGCGAGGCGCATATGAACATAAGCGGTGGGGGGCTCGTAGTTCAAGATATGTACATCCCTAGCACTGACCTGATTAGTAATACCAACATGGGGGCAGCTGGACAGTTTAACGAGGTCACTAAAGAAAGGGCTCTAGTTGCGACGCCAACCTAGCGGGTGATGCAGTGGATGAGCCCTCCGAAAATGGACAACAAATAGCTCTATCAAAAGAAATCTCAGTGTCAGCTAAACATAGGAATGCTCCCATAAAAAAATGACTCCCTCACAGAGAAATGACCCCATTAGGTCAATACCAGGCTCACCCAGCGATGACTGTTTCTTCTCGGTGAACGATGATGAGTCAGCTTCCTCACCATCACTAACCGAAGAGAGTAGCATAAAAGACTTAGATTTGGATTCTGACTCGTCGGCCCTAGAAAGTGCCTCAGTCCAGAGGGCCTTTGCTAACCAAAGGTCTAAGTACGCAAAAAACAGATCTCGTTCCAAATTAAAAATGGCAGGTAGCCCTTCACTGTCGAAGATGGTAAAAAAGTTGGATTGGGACTACTACGCTACTTCTCAGCTATATCAGGAGGGTGGAGGAAGCAATATAAATCACTCTCATTCCTCTAGTCCACCACAGACTGCCACCATGGATTTGTTATATACCACCTTGAAACAAATTCAAGGGGAGGCCAGAACGGACAGTCGAAGGGCCAAGCAAGCAAATAAAAAGATACATGGATCATTAAGAAAAATGAACAAACTTTATGCAAAGATTTCAGGCAGAGTCACCGAGGTGGAGGAGAGGACAGGGAGGACGAAGTTGCGAAATGGCAGGAATTCAAGGAAGATCAGGAGAAAACCTTGGTGGATGTCCAGTGGAAGCTCGAGGACTTTGAAAACCGTTAGAGACAGAATAACATTAGATTGCTTGGTGTTGCAGAGGTCAAGGAAGGGCAGGACATATGTGCATATGTCATTGCTTTGCTAAAGGGGGCCTTTCCAGACATAACGGCATGGAATTGGGAGAGTGAAATACAGCGAGCCCACCAGTTCCCTCTTGTCCAGAAGAAAGGATATGTAGCAGCTTGGAAAAATAAACCTAGGGCTATATTAGTCTATGTGTATTTACTTAGACAGGCGGTCATGGACAAAGCCAAACCTGAGCCAGACGCTCTTACAACGGCACAACATTTTTTGCTCGCCCAGACTTCTGTCACACCACAGTTGCGAGAAGGTGGCGAATGAGACAATTGATATCTCCCTTTCAAAAATTGGGGTACGAGGCCTTTCTCCTGTTTCTATCTCACCTTAAGGTGATGGTGAATGGCCAAGTCACAATGTTTTTCTCGGAAATAAAGGCCAGAGCATATCTAACAGAGCTAAAAGAGAAGAGGGAGCAAAGTGGCTCTGTTGTCGCTTTGAGACAACCAATACAAAAAGGTCACCAGTATTGGCAATGAGTTAGGATCTGTTAGGAGTTATCATGTTATTATGTTTATTGGATAAGAGCACCAGCACAGCACAAGGATAGTAGGGGTAGGATATATTGGGAGGTGGGGGGATGAGACTTCCTGGGGCTCCAGCTGTCACACATAGGGGATGGGATTGACCTATTTGCCTGTAAGGGGGAGGGGTTCTGAGGGTGGGGTGTGGGCGGGAAGTGGGGGGCCACGGGTACAGGGCAAGGCACATTTTTGTATTATTTGGCGTATGGAGCAGACATGAAGTGGAAAATGCACAAATAATTTAAAGTGGAATTAGATTTGACTGAAGCAGCAGAGGTTGAAGGAAATCTGAATATATTTTGGTTGGTTAACTGTTTGGGCAACCACCAGATGTTTCTTAAATGGGTATTCGAATACTTACATTGAACGTATGTGGCTTGAATGACCGCCTCAAAATACAACATGTAGCTACTCTCTTGAAAACTATGGATGTAGATTTTGTGTGTCTGCAGGAAACGCATATTGAAGGAGCGAAGGGGTTTTTATTAGAGCAGTTAGGATTTCACTTGCTCGGATATTCCAAACAGAGGGCGAAGACCAGAGGAGTGGCTATATTGTCAAAACGTAAGGATGTTACAATAAGGAAGAAGCTTGAAGATCAGTGGGGTAGATGTGTGTTGGTAGAATGTCTGATTGATTTTGATTGGGTTACTCTGGGGTCAATTTATGGCTCAACGGAGGATGACCCTGAGATTTTTGATTTCCTAGATTTAGAACTGGCTGCATGGGCCCCACATATTGTTCTTGCAGGGGATTTTAATATCAATGGGGCGGGGTGATTGGGTTTGGACTCTAATGGGAGATACCAGGACCAGAAGAAGAGAGTTTGCCGGGCAATCCACAGTCTCGCAAGGAATAATGCATTGGTTGATCTATGGGGAAGACTAAAACCTAATGATCATGGTTTTACTTGCAAGGGTGATAGGTACACTGGTAAGCATCAACCAACATGTTTACTGGTGAGCATCAACCAACAAGGTTTTATCCCAGGAAGAGGCACCACGCATCACATACGTAAGGTTATTACTTTATTCGATGCCATGAAAGTCCCGGGAGACCCAAAGGCAGTTTTGCTACTAGATGTCAAGAAAGCATTCGACCGGGTCTCCTGGGACTTTCTATGGTCAATTTTAGGGTATGCCGGCTTCAGGGAGGGCTTTATGAAAGCGATACAAGTATTATATATAGCCCCTACAGCTCTAATCCGAGTGAATGCAGGATATACAATGCCTTTGCAGATTAAGCCAGGTACGAGGCAGGGCTGACCGTGCTACCCACTTCTCTTCGCCATGTATATGGATCCCTTAATTCGTAAAATAGACAGGATTCCCCCACTAGAGACTCATCAAGGACATTGTAAAATCTTGGCATATGCTGATGACGTGGCTGTTGTTACCCCAGCACCCACACAGGCCATGAGACAGGTGGAGGTGGAAGCCTTGCGTTTTGGGCAGGTGTCAGGATATGCCTTGAACACCTCCAAGACACAAATCATTCAGAATGGGAATGTAGAATGCCCTGAACCCCGAGTGGTACAATCTGGAGTTAACTTAGGGGTAAACATCACCGCGGATTTAGACACGTTAGTGGAAATGAACATACTGCCAATAATCACTAAAGCCAAGAAGGATTTGGATAGGCTGCACAACCTTAATCTGTCCATAGTGGGGAGCACCAACATTGTCAAGATGATTTTCCTCCCAAAGTTTCTCTATCTCTTCAGGGCCATTCCGCTTATGTTTGAAACAAAGTGGTTCATCACTCTAGAGCAGATGATAAATAGGTTCATCTGGGCCCATGGCAAGACTAGAAGAGCATTGAGGTACATGTTGCTTCCTAGGGAGAGAGGAGGGTGGGCCCTACCCGACTTGAAGAGGTACTATTGGGCAGCTGTCCTACAATATATGACGGGGTGTTAGGGGGGGCGGAGAGGGAGGCGGGTGATGCGCTAGGAAATGTAGCTATATATACATTGGTGCTGGGTGCTGAGGCAGAGAATGCCTTCTTGAAATATACTGACTCTAGCTACTTCAAAAGAACTAAATTTAAAACTGTGATTGCAGCACATAATATTTAGAAGGCTTTTATGAAAAAATGTGGTTTGGGGAGGTTTAATGCGTATACTAGACTGATTGGTAATCCTGCCCTCCCTCTGGAAATATTTTCAGATGCTGTCTTTTTAGACTGGGGAGGCGGGGATTAATGAAATTGGAAGATATGATCGGGATTGAGGGAATGAGGCAATTCTCTGAGATACGGACATCATATGGCCTTGATTCAAGGATTTTTTTAAAATATTTACAAATTAGAAGTTTCTTTGCGGCTAAGAAAGGTGAACTGGCTGGGTTTGGAAAGAACTCAATTTTGGAAATCATTCAAGGTGGAGCCGACTGCACGATAAAAAGATTTTACGCCAAGTTGATGGAATGTAAGCAAGACGACCTGGAGAAATATGAACTTAAATGGGTAAACAAGCTAGGGGTAGGCCAGGAATGTTTTCGCTTGTCACTAGACCTAGGTCAGAAAGTTTTATGCTCAATGGCCCTTCAGGCTCAGCATTATAAAACACTCTACTTGTTGTATTATACACCTGCAAGGATCGCGCATTGAGGAGGAACAAATGGAATTAAGTGCCCTCGCTGTGACAGTTAAGAAGCTGATATAGTACATATATTTGGCACATGCCCGCACCTACAACCAATCCAGGATGCTATAGAATCATTTTTAAGAGGGTCACTTGCAATAGGAATCACATTAACGCCATCAACAATCTTGCTTGGGGTAAACAATGATATCAGGCAGGCTTAATTTGGCTACTTTCTATTTGTAGCTATGGCAGTTTTCCGCATGTGCATTGCCTCGGCATGGCTTCATCGACTTCCACCTACTTTTCACCAATGGCTGGCGAAACTCCTTACGGTTTATAACCTTGGGAAGGCGATTTATGCAAGGAGGGGTAAAAGGGGAAGAAAATTAGGGTTACAAATATGGGAACCCAAAAATAATTGGAAGGAAAGGCAGCCTTAGTTCACTGATTCATCATGTGATAAAAACTTGGAGTATATATGTTTAATTAATTAATGTTTAAAACCCCTTGTCTGCTTCAATTTGTGTAGAGTTATGTATATTCATATGTATTCTTGTATAAAAACAGATTTTGCTTTTATCCTATATTTACAGTGCCCTGTACATAAAAAGGGAGAACATATTTAAACCTTTCGCTGCGGCGGCAATTCCGCCGCAGCGCTAAGGGGGAGGGGCGGCCGCGCGGCGCTCCGACGCTTATGACGAAACCGCTCCGTCATGGCCCTCGGGTGGGCTGTGCTTGTGACGGAGCGGTTCCATCATGGCCCCGCCCGTTCTTTAGAACGTCAACGCATGCGCGAAATCAGCGCCGCGCAGGTGCGGCGAGCGGGCCATGACGTAACCGCTCCGTCACCAGCACACCCGAGGGACATGACGGAGCGGTTGCATCATAAGCATGGGAGGGGTTAATGAAAAAATTAAAAACAAATAAAAATAAGACTGCCCACTTATCATTTGATGAAAAATTCTCTATAGCTATTGTATCTACCAAGAGTGTTTCTCTTTGGTTCAATCCTAAACTCCAGTACCATAAACATATATCTTGTTGCTGATATATGTCAAGGAGATATGTTTTATTCATTTGATTATCTTAACACCAAATACAATTTACCTTTGTCTGAATTTCCTAAATATGTTTCTATGTAACACCATTCGTATTTATTTATTTTATTTATTTTATTTATTTATTTCCAAGGTTTTATATAGCGCTACTGGACCTGGGGGTATCAGAGCGCTTTACAAGATAGGTAAACAATTACAATAAAGTAGAACAATGCGCATTAAAACATGAGTTACATAAAATAGGGTAATAGAATATGCTGGGTGTTTAGGGGCGATGGAGATCAATAGGGGGAGGGAGTGTTGACGTTCAGAGGCAGAAGGGGTGAAGAAAAGGGAAGAGCCAGAATGAGAGGCGGGGAAGGGGTTGAGGAGGAGGCGAGAATCAGGGAGCAAGGAGTGTAGAGAGTCAGACATTAGTGAGGTTAGGTTCCCCAATATTTGTTGTGAAGGAGTATTTTCAGTCTTTTTTTGAAGAGAGGGTAGGAGGGGTTGCATCGAAGATCTTTGGGGAGAGAATTTCAAATCGTGGGGGCATTCCCAGAAAAAGCACGAGATTGGGTTTTTTGTGCTTAAGTCTGGGAGGGATTAGGACAAGGGAGTTGGTGCTCCTCAGGGACCTGGAGCATCCAGCTTTTTGCAGTTTCTCAGCCAGGTAGTAGGGGGTGTTTAGGTGAAGGGCTTTGTACGTGATACATGCAATCTTGTAGGTGGATCTACTTTGTATTGGGAGCCAATTGAGGTTTTTTAGGAACGGAGAGATGTGGTCGAATTTTTTACAATCGGAGATAAGTCCGGCGGCAAGGTTGAGGACAGATTTGAGCGGTGCTAGGTGGGCTTTAGGGGTGCCAGCGAGTGTGGTGTTACCATAGTCAATACGGGAAAGGACAAGCAATTTGACAACAGTTTTAAAGTCATCCGCTGGTATGAAAGGTTTGAGTTTTTGGAGGTGGTGGAGGGTGAAGAGGGCACCCTTGGCGGCATTTTTGATGTGTGGGATGAGATTCATGTTATGGTCAATGCTGATGCCTAGGGATTTGACAGTATTCGAGGGGGAGAGATGGCAATTGAGAGCTGTAATATCCTTGATCCAGAGGTGAATGGGGAGGGAGTTGTTTTTAGGAGTGAAAAGGATGATTTCAGTTTTTTTGGGGTTTAGTTTGAGATGATTAAAATGGAACCAGGCTTGGATTTTAATCAGGGTCTCGTTGAGATGAAGGATGTCTTTGTGAGATTTAATCGTGTAGTATAGTTGGGTGTCATCAGCATAGAGGTGGTAGCATATTTTAGCTTGTTTAAGGATGAGGGTGAGAGGTTCCATGAATAGGTTAAATAAGGAAGGGGAGAGGATGGAGCCTTGCGGAACACCAAGTGAGACAGGTTCGGGCTTGGAGAGGCAGTGGCTGAGCTTAATTTGTTGGGATCTATTTTAAAGGAATGAGGAGAACCATTTGAGTACGGTGCCCTCGAGACCAAAGCTAATTCCGAGGGTGTTAAGAAGGGTGGAATGATGGACAGTATCAAAGGCAGCCGAGAGGTCAAGAAGGATTAATAGTGAGGATTCGCCTTTGTCTAAGGAGTGATGGATGTCATCTGTAATATTGAGCATGGCCGTTTCAGTACTGCATCCTTTTCTGAAACCAGATAGGAATATGTCTAGGAGATTGAATGAGGTGATATGGTTATCAAGTTGGGCCAGGACACATTTTCCAGGGCTTTTGAGAGGAAAGGTAGGTTAGAGGTGGGACGTAGGTTGTTACGGTCGTTAGGGTCAGTGGAGGTGTTTTTGACGATGGGTGAGATTTGGCCTAGCTGAAGGGAAGCGGGAACACAGCCCGTGGAAAGAGAGGAATTGATGATGTTGGTCCAGACTGGAGCAATGACATGTTTAAGTTCTTGGACCAGGTGTGCAGGGAAAGGATATTTAGTGTGAGAGGAGGGTTTGAGCTTAGATATGATATTGGTGACCGCAGATTCGGAAACAGGGGTGAATTCGCTCCAGGAGGCATGGTTTTTAGCCTGGTGGTGCGTGACAGTGGAGACAAGTTGGGGGCGACCATTTAGGGAATTAGGACAATTTTGCGGCGGGAAGGAAGAGGATGAACTAGTGTTGGTGATGTTGTAAGGGGGAGTAAATTGAGGGGAGGTTGAGGAGGGAGAGGGATGGAGGTGAAGGAGAGTTCAATCAAGTTGACTTTATTAGAGAAAAAGCTGGCGATTTCTTCGCATAGTTCAACCGATGCTAGCATTTTGGGGAGGCCAGAGGATGTTTGTTTTTTAACAATGTTAAATAGTTCTCTGGGGTGGTTTCTGGCCTGGTCCAGTTGGGACCGGAGGTGGGAGACTTTTTCATTGAAGATGTGTTTTTTGTATAGGGTTCTGGCCTTTCTGAGGAGGGTCAGATTGTCAGAGGAGGGATGGTTCCTCCAGGTCCGTTCTGATTGTCTGAAGACACCCTCACAGCCGCCGAGCACCTTCACTTCCAGATACACACTGACCCCAAGACCACCCTCAGAGGCACCGTCATCTACAGACCCCCAGGACCACGCACACAATTCAGTGAAGCCATCGCAGACTTCGTCAGTCCGCACGCCCTCACCTCCTCAGACTACATCCTCATAGGAGACCTCAACTTCCACCTGGAGAACAACAATGACAGCAACACTGCCACCCTACTGGACAACCTCGCCAACCTCGGACTCAAGCAACTGGTGAACACCCCCACTCACTACGCCGGCAACACGCTTGACCCCGTCTTCTCATCCAGCAAGCACATTGCCTTCAGCCACTCCACCAGACTACATTGGACAGATCACAGCTGCGTCCACTTCAACTTCAGGAGAACCACAACCCACCACCACCTGCAACAGGTACCCCGCAGATGCTGAAGCAAGATCACCGCCGACCAGCTCACCACCGCCCTCAGCCAGAACCCCGCGCCAACACGACGGACCCCAACGAAGCGGCCCGCAACCTCACACAGTGGCTTACCAACTGTGCCGATAACCTTGCAGCACTGAAGAACCCCCCCAGCAGACCCGGCAGCAAGAAAGCCGCGTGGTTCACCAACGACCTCAAAAACTCCAAGAAAAACTGCTGCACGCTCGAGAAAGCCTGGCGCCACGGCCAGACATCAGAAAACATGACAGCCCTCAAGAACGCCACCCGCAAACACCACCAGCTGATCCGCACCACCAAAAGGACAACATTCAGAGAACGACTGGACAACAACACCCAAAATAGCAAGGAACTCTTCAGCATCGTTAAAGAGCTCTCCAACCCCAGAGCCTGCAACAACGACATCACACCCTCGCAAGACCTCTGCGACTCACTCGCCTCATTCTTCCACCGCAAGATCGCCGACATACACAACAGCTTCAGTGCACAGACCACGCACCCAACCACCGAACCAACGCCCCCCACCACGACCCTCCGCACCTGGACCCTGGTCAGCACTGAAGACACCACCCGCATGATGAACACCATCCACTCCGGCTCCCCAACCGACCCCTGTCCACACCACATCTTTAACAAAGCCGACTCCATCATCGCACCCCAACTCCGGGACATCATTAACAGCTCCTTCGCATCCGCCACCTTCCCGGAGAGCTGGAAACATGCCGAGCTGAGCGCCCTCCTGAAGAATCGCACCTCAGACCCCACGGACCTCAAGAACTTCCACCCATCTTGCTCCTCCCTTTTCCTGCCAAAGTCATCGAGAAGACCATCAACAAACAACTCTCCGCCTTCCTCAAAACAAACAGATCCCTCGACCCCTCGCAGTCCGGTTTCCGAGCCAAGCATAGCACCGAGACCGCACTCATCGCAGCTACAGATGACATCAGGTCCCTGCTCAACAACAGGGAAACAGCTGCCCTCATCCTCCTGGACCTCTCAGCAGCCTTCAACACTGTATGCCACCGCACCCTGATACAGCGCCTCAGCAACACCGGTATCTAAGGATCGGCCTTGGAATGGATCGTCTCTTTCCTCGCCGGACGAACCCAGGGAGTCCGCCTCCCTCCGTTTTGATCCGCAGCCACCGAAGTCATCTGCGGCATTTCCCTAGGATCCTCGCTCAGCCCCACCCTCTTCAACGTCTACATGAGCCCCCTCGCAGCCATCGCTTGCCAACACAACCTCAACATCATCTCCTACGCAGACGACACCCAGCTGATCCTCTCCCTCACCAACGACCCCACCACCGCCAGAACCAGTCTCCATGAAGGAATGAAAGACGTCGCGGAGTGGATGAAGCTCAGCCGTCTGAAACTGAACTCTGACAAGACGGAAGTCCTCATCCTGGGACCATCCCCCTCCGCCTGGGACAACTCCTGGTGGCCCCCGGCCCTGGGCACTGCCCCCAAGCCAACGGACCACACAGGCAACCTGAGCTTCATCCTGGACTCCTCCCTCACGATGACCAAGCAAGTCAATGCCGTCTCGTCATCCTGCTTCAACACCCTGCGCATGCTCCGAAAGATCTTCCGGTGGATCCCCACCGAAACCAGGCAGACGGTCACCCAGGCCCTCGTCACCAGCCGTCTGGACTACGGAAACACCCTCTACGCCGGAACCACAGCCAAACTCCAAAAAAGACTCCAGCGCATACAGAACGACTCGGCACGACTCATCTTGGACATCCCGCGTCACAGCCACATCTCTGCCCATCTGAGAGACCTGCACTGGCTCCCCGCCAGCAAGAGGATCACGTTCAGACTCCTCACCCACGCACACAAGGCTCTCCACGACATGGGCCCCAAATACCTCAACAACCGCCTAACATTCTACACACCTACCCGCCAGCTACGCTCGGCCAGCCTCGCCCTAGCCTCCGTCCCACGAATTCTCAGAACCAACGCCGGAAGAAGATCCTCCTCCTACCTGGCGGCCAAGACATGGAACTCCCTCCCCACCCACCTACGTCTGACCCAGGACCACCTCTCCTTCAGGAAACAACTCAAAACCTGGTTGTTCGATCAGTAGAGGCTGCCTCCTCCCTCCCAGCACCTTGAGACCCTAGCGGGTGAGTAGCACGCTTTACAAATTTGTATGATTGATTGATTTCGTTATTGAGGTCAGAATTGAACCATGATTTGGGTGGAAGTTTTTTTTGTTGCTTGATTTTGATTGGGGCAATTTGGTTCAGGGCTTCAGTAATAGAATTTATTATAATGGTCAGTTAGGTCATTAGTGTTAAGGGAGAGAGGGGCAAGGAGTAAGTGAGTTTTAATAGTGGATTCCAATTCGCCCGGCGGAGTAAGGTGAAGTTTACGAGTAGGTTTTAGAGGTAGATTGCCGATGGGAGTGGGGCGCGTAATGGAGCAATTCAGGGTGAAGAGGATGAGGTGGTGGTCGGACCAGTCAACGGGAAGGATGTTTGAGAGGGAGGCCAGATCCTTGCAGGTCAAAAGCGCATCAAGGGTGGCACCTTTGGCGTGTGTTGGGGATTTGCAGAGTTGAGTCAGGTCAGTGATGTCCATGATGCCGTTGAATAAGGAGACTGCGGGGTCGTCATTTTTATTCCAGTGGATGTTGTAGTCCCCAAGAAAGAGATTTTTAGAGTGGGAGAGCGATGCTTGGGTAATCAAATCAGACATCTCTTCAGTAAAGGCGATACAATTTCCAGGAGGGTGGTAGATAGTGTGAAACCTAATGGCGGGGGAGCTAGGAAAGTTGATCTCAGCGCATAGGTACTCGAACGTGGAAGGGTCTTGCAGATGGACTGTTGAGAGATTAAGATCTTCTTTAAAGATTAGGGCAAGGCCACCTCCTAATTTTTAGCTTCTATCTTTCTTAATGATGGAATATCCAGGTGGGATCAGCAGGTCGAGGATAGGAGTGGAGTGAGGGTTGAGCCAGGTTTCGGTAAGGAATGCTATATCAATGTTATCGTGGAGAATGGTTTCCGCAATCTCAGTCGCATGGCAGGAGGCAGATCGGCAGTTAATCAGCAAGCACGAGAGGGGGGAGGTGTTGGGCATTTGGGAAGGGGGACAGGGGGGACAGGTCTGAGTAGTCGGGGGGTCTAGGAGACACTCGAAGTAGGGGAAGTCTACTTGTACCAACGAGAACTGGGATAGTGGACTGAAGGTTAAGGGGAGTGGAGGGAAAGGAGGAAGATGGGCAGATGGGAGAGCTTGTAAGAGAGTCAACTTCTAGGGCTGTCATGCAGGTGTCAAGTTGTGAAGGTGGGGGCGTGATGGCATAGAAGGGAGGGATGATTTTGGTAATTTCAGCAGGTTCAGGTAGGGTAGAGCCGTTCAAGGGGAGGGGTGGGCAGGGGGAATGTCGGTATTGGTAGCAGCGTCAGGAGTGTTGGTGTTGGCAACAGTGTCGGTGTTGGTAGCAATGCCATGTGGGCAGTTAATAGGGGGGTTGAGGGGAGGGATGTTGGAGTAAATAGAAAAGTGTATAGAAGAGGGGATGGTGTATTGTGAGGGTATAGATGTGTGGGCATGAACCAAGGAGTGTGCTTTAGTGAGGAGAGAGACATCAGTTCTAAGGGAGGTGAGTTCAATGGCAAGGGATGATAGAAGTTCAACATTAAGAAGTTATTGGGTAAGAAGTGAGGAGTGAAGTGGTTCTATAGGGTTAATAAAGTTAGAGGGGTAGGAGTGGTCAAAGGGTCTGAGGTAGAAGGGAGGACGGGGGATAGCCTGGGGGAGGGTTGTGATGAGGGTGATGGTCATCGTTGGGACGAGCGGGGTCACAGGAGATAGACGGATATGAGGCATTTAGGTTGGGTGATGGGTTTGGAGAACAGGACAGGGAGATCGGGGTGGCATTTCTGGTGTTTTTTGTTTTGCATGGGAGAACAGGGGAGTGTGGGAGAGAGGAATCGAAGGGGGGACGTGGGAAGTAGAAAGGGGCTGAGGGGGAATGTTAAGTGGGGAGGGTGAGGATGAAATGAATCATAGGGGGGGTGAGGAGGAATTCAGAGGGAAATGGGGGTGTAGAAGAAACTGCATTATTAGTATGGGGAGGGGAGAGGCGGGGTAGGAGAGGAGGTTCAAGATTGGGTGTGTTTGTGAAGGAGAAAGTGGGGCTGGGGGGGATTGGGCGTTAGGGGTAGTGGGGGAGTTAGTGGCACTAGTGGACTGAAAAGGTTGGGAATCAAGAATACAGATAGGGGGTGCGGACGGTGAGATCGGGGGAAGGGGAGGGGGTGGGAGAGACCATGGATAGAGAGGAACCCTGGGGTTGGGGTGAGTTAGAGAGAGGAGACATGGGGGTAGCGGAAGAGGAGAGAGGTGAAGGGTCGCGGAGTGAATGGAGTGATAGGGGAGCGTTCGCGTGTTGTAAAAGGAGTTGAGAAAGTGCATGAAAGTTGAGTTCAAAGGTGTATAGGTGGAGATCGGAGGCTTGGATGAGAATGTTTCTAGACTTGAAGATGGAAATGTCTACTTCACCCATGAAGGCGGCAGATGGGGTGGTGGAGAGTTTCAGACCGTATGGGATCTTGCGGGAGGTGGTGATAGGGTGCTTTTGTAGAAATATGCTTTTCCATTTAGATGGGCGCTTGGAGAAGAAGATATAGTTGGTGGCGATGTAGGAGTTGAGGCTGTTGTGGTGGTCGGCAAATAGGATTGCGGGATGCTGAGAGAGAAGTTTGTGTTTAAAGTTTTTCTTCCCATGTTTAGAGAGGTGGGGAGGGTAGAGGATGGACCAAGAGTTGGGGCCGAGCTTTAGGATGGGTGGAGATGTGATAGTGGGGGGGCAGGTGAGGGGAGGCATGACTGGGAGAGAATGGAGCGGGGGTGTAAGCCAGGATCAGTTGGTTTATATTGGAGAGATTAGGTAAGGAGTAGCGGTCTGTAAAGGCAAGTGCAGTTTAGTTGCGGGAGGGCTAAGCAAAGGGAAATGAGATAAGTGGGGGTAGATTGCTGCGACCGAGTAAACAGTGTAATGTAGCTTATATGGTGGAGATGGGGCACAACTAGTCACATGGAGTAAAGTGCACAACACAAGCAATAGACAACGTGATACCTGCAAGGCGAAGGGCACATCACACTGCAATGTAAAAAGAGACGCCCAGACTGCAAAGCGCGGAGCTGTTGAAAAGGGGGGGGGGGGGTGGCTTATGAGTGGACGACAACAAGTGACCATGGAGCTAGAAGGGGGTGGAGTCAGCATGGGGGCAATAGGTAGATGGGGGTATGCTGATGTAACATAAACAATGAAAAGCAATATAGATGGTGAGGGTATAAGAATACATCAAATCACAAGGCGCATACAAGCAAAGCATAAGCAATAGAGAATAAAATACATAATGCAGTCATAAAGCACATAAACAACATTAACATAGCAAGTATGACAGCGTAATGCACATAAAAAGGGTAAAAGACATCGTATAGATGGTGAGGGTAAAATACATCATATCACAGGCGCATGCAGGCGAAGCAAAAGCATTGGAAGATAGAAAGCATAAAAAGCATGATGTTCACATAATGCACATAACCAGCATTAACATAGCAAGTATAGCGACATAATGCACATAGAAAGGATAGCACAGCAAGTAGGAGGGTGAGAGTGAGGAGGTAGTGGAAGAGATGTGATTACATATTATGGGGATTCACTGTCAATGTAAACAAAGTGAGTCAGCTAGGTTAAAAAGCTGAGTGGGAGGGATGAGAGTTCAGAGTAGTTGACGGTAGAGAGGTGTCTCACGGAGGAGAACGGGATGTCGCGTTGGTAGAGGTGTAAAGGTTTAGAGCTATGCAAAAGCCAACCTTATATAATTATGAGTGAGCGCTGCACCGTTCCTTCATATGAGTCAACAGGTGCCAGCATTGGAGTGATTGGTAGCGGTGTCTTGCCCCTCGTCGCTATCTCTTTAGACTTTCGAATATAACTCTGCCATCTTGGGAGCAGGCTAGTCGGAGGATTCCACCTCGTAGGCGCTCGCAGTCCCCCTGACCAACTGGCCATCTCATAGGGAGACTCAAAGGCCCTAAAACCATAATGTCAAGGTTGCTGCAAATGCAGCGAGTGTCATAACTCAATCAGAAATGTCCCCACGGATAAAGTGTCCTAAATTGTGCAGCTGGCACTACCTGCAGCACAGCTGTAAAAGGCCTAAATGGAGCAGCTGGCACTACTTGCTGCACAACTGTAAAAGACCTAAATGGTGCAGCTGGTGCTACTTGCTGCACAGCTGTAAAAGGCCTAAACGGTGCAGCTGGCACTACTTGTTGTGCAGCTGTAAAAGGCCTAAACGGTGCAGCTGGCACTACTTGTTGTGCAGCTGTAAAAGGCCTAAACGGTGCAGCTGGCACTACTTGCTGCGCAGTTGTAAATGGCCTAAATGGTGCAGCTGGTACTACTTGCTGCGCAGCTGTGAAAGGTCTAAACAATGCAGCTGGCACTACTTGTGCTTAGGGCAACATTTTGTCTCTGTAAATATAAGCCCTTTGTGGCTGAGCCTCGTAATTGCCCACACACTTTTAACAAAAGTTCAATGTCACAGTTCTTAGAAATGATTTGTTTTCTCCAGGATGGAGTGAAGTAGTGAAGGGAAGTACTGCTACCAAGTTAAAATTACATTTTTTTTTTCACTCAGACGCTGAGAGTAAGGATAGAGAGCCCTAAAGGGACTTGTCTCAGCACCTGCTTATTAGAACTGCTGGCAACTGAAGCATCCTCAAATCATCAAGAACATCTCATCTTGAGAGGTCATCAACTGCTCATCCCCTGATCATCAGTAACAATCACATTTTGTGGCGTCATCAGATACTCATTTTCAAGTCATCTTCAGGTCATCAGGCTCACTTTTCTAAGCTCTGCTGATGACCTCAGGGGCTTGATGATGTCTGATGATGTGAAAATGACTTCTAGAGTAGTTGAAGGATCATTCAATCACTCTAAAGTAATCCTGTTGGACCTGGGTAGGTCCACGTGCTCCACCAGAAGATTGTGTGCTGGTATTAAGTAAACAATGCACAACACCCAAATCACATTTAAAAACTCTCCACAATCCCACAGCAGAGCTCCAGTGGTAATGTAAATCAGTCAAGATCCACAGTACACGCACCAATCATCGACATCCCACACAAGGAATGCTTCAGCAGAGGGGGAGGCACTCTTCAGAAGATCTTATTCTCATCAGGTTGTGCAAGCAATGTGAAGCCCAGCAAGGGGGACAGCAGGCCATACCCCGCAAGAGTCCGGTCCCAGGTCACAGTAGCGTGCAGCAGCGTGATCATTGCCAGCAGCCCAGCCCCCACACAGCCCCAACGCGATGCTCCGTCAGCTCCCAGTGTACTTCCCATACCAGCGCACCTTCGAACCGCAGTGTGGGTCATCTGTTCCTCCCCTTCAGCAAATGCGCTCATGCGGCGATCATCTTCCCCCACAGCCCATCCGCCGTCTTCAGTGGATGCACAATGTTGCAGTGAAAAGGGCCGCTGAAATTAGTTCACACCAGACCACAGACCTCATTAAAGACGCTCCAGTATTGCCACCCAGTGTTTTAAACACGGAAGACCTCAAATGTTACTTACCTATGACCCAACTTTCTAGTATAGAGTTTTGTATTAATATGTTTAGTCATACAGGACACAGCCTCTAAAGTATATAAAAAACGTTCTACTCCTATTTCCTCCTTTATAACTTTACTCAGAAATGGTCACCATACATAAATATCCAGTTCTCAAGTGTGACATGGAAGGATATTTGGAAGTCCCACACTGCTAGTTATCTCCCAGCTACCATTATACAAACTAATATTTATTTACCGTACCAATGCTTCTGGTCTCCAGATAAACTATTTAAAACTAAACTTTGAGATACTCCAAAATGCTGGCATTGTAATACAATGACTGTAGATTTACAACATTTATTCTACAAATGTCCTGTTATTTCTCAGGTTTGGTCTGATGTATGGATTATTATAACTCAGATTCTTAATATCCAAATACCTTTGTCCTTCTTTAATTTACTCTTTATATTGATTCCCCTTAAACCTGTATAATCACCTATGGTTTGTAAACTTTTGGATTGCCTTATTTCTACTACACTGAAATCTATAACTTCTAATTGAAAAGACGGTAAATTGCTTTCAGTCAATGCTTGGTGGGAGTGGATTATAATTTTAAGACGTGGGCACTCCTCATTTTTCCATACTTGTGTTGAATCATCTTCTTCCAGTTCCAACATGTGGTCTAGTCTGGATTCATATATTAGTGCTTGTTTCTCAATTTAACATATGTATTACAGTTCTCATTCATTCATATACTTTCAATGTAGCTCTCTGTTTTATCCTTTGTTTTTCGGTATTTATCGATATAATATCATATTTGGATGCGAGTTGATGTTTTATATTTACTTGTAATTGCATTGTATGTCATTCATTATAATTCTGTTATTTTTTGTAATGTGTTTATTGTATGATCAAGTATATTTAATAACAATTTCTGAACACAAAAAAAAGAACTCTAGCCAAGCAGAATTCTGCAGACCGCGCTATAACGAGAAGCCTTCTGCCCATGATTGGTTCGTTGATTGAAATCAAGCAGTTGTTTGGACACTACCATTTGCAAGGGCGAGAACATACTTGGGGGCAGATTTACAATAACTGGCGCATCCCCAGGAATGCGCCAGTTATTGTGCGCCACAGCTCCGCCACCCATGGTGCGCCGCATTTACAATGCGGCGCACCATGGTGCAAGGAAGGGCAGATGCGTGACGCATCTTTTGGCTTACGGGCGGCGGATTGCTGGAGTCGCGTTGCAAGCGCGACGCAACTCCTGCAATGAACAGGGGCCACCCATACATTACATGGTGAAAGAATTGACGTAGCAGCTTTGGGGAAGTGACTCAGTGAAATCTTGTAGATTTCACTGAGTCACTTTCCAGGGACGTTCCTGCGACGGAACGCCCCCTCCTGCACCGGAACGCCTACATGAAACCTGACGCAGGTTTCATGTGGCGCAGGGCCTTACACCGTGACGCATCTCCATAGATGCATCACGTTGTAAATGCCTCGTAGGAATGCGCCACGTTTACGCCGCCTTGCGTGACGCAACAGTGGGGTAAACGTGGCGCAAGGGGCTCGTAAATCTGCCCTAATATATTTAAGTTCAAGTACCCGTACACCATTGTTACAATGTATTGGTCTACCTGGACAGAAGTAAATCAAAACGAACAAAGTGCACAAGCAAGCTTCTGCTCCACTGCCATGGCAGATGTTATTTACAAGTCTCCCCTGCCATGGGCACGCCCGACAACGACCGAGAGCAATCATAGGCTGGACGAGAATCTGCTATACCTGTCAGGTCAAGGGCTGAGGGCGAGCACCACCTGTAGCAGGAGGACTTCTTACAGCTCTGACCTCAGCAGTCTTTTTTTGTATTCAGCTGAGGTGAACAGTGCTTTGCTGCCTCAGGCTGCAGTCGCCCAAGGGCAGTTTTCTTTGCTCTGCAATCAGATACGTTTTAATGCAAGAGCAAAGTGGGCTCGGGCCCAGGGGCCCGTCCTTGCTGGGAGGCCCCTGATAGAGCCAGCTCTGTTCTGCAGAGTCTTGCCCTGATGACCTTGAATATGTCTTAAACGGATTGTTTTAGATAATGTTTCTTTTCTTTTTTCGATGTACGAGAGTTCAGTACAGCCATTTTGCACATAAATGTGTTTATGTTTCATGGAACATCCACAAAAAGTTTATTTTAGATCAAAACAGGATCTCACGTATGAGAAATGGAAGGGTGTCACAGAGACTATTTGTAATAGCATTTTGAGGTGCTGCTGTATTACAATATTGAAAATTATCCAGGCATATCAGATGTAAACACATTTAGAATTTGGGGTCAGTGACCTAGCTAAAGAGGGCATGAAAGAGCTGAAATTGTATCATAAATTCAAGGCTGTTCTGAACAGGGGCCCCCAAAATACGTTTGGCCCAGGGCCCACAAAATCCTTAAGATGTTCCTGTCTGCAATGCGCTGGAATGGTGGTGCTGCCACACTCTCTGTACCCCTAATTCCCATGCTCCTGGCAGTTACAATTTCCAAAGGTTTAGCTGTCCCTGGAAGGGCATCTTAGCAAATCAATTACCAATCCAGCTAGGGTACATGACCCGAAATGTGGTAAAATTCATGGATGCATCCCCTTGCTGTTAAAAGTGAGGATGATAGCATCTCTTCCATACCCCCGCCTATCTGCGATCCAAAAGGGCTGTAAAAGCTGGTTTGCAAGTCAGAGTTTTCCAACTTGCAAAGGTACTTTGTAAAAAGCTGTTTTGCAGTCATTACTTCAAATAACAAAATCACTGTATTTCCAACCGCATACACCTTTGCGAATTCGGCCCAAGTCATATGCTAGTGTAATCATGCATAAACCTTTGGCATGTATAGTTCGAAGTGTATCAAGGCCTAGTTAAGGTATTTCAATACCTGTTGAGCGATGTCTGCTCTATATAAATACCGCCCACAAATATCTTAAACTTGCTTTGTAAGAAGCATTTATAGTTTGGGTTTTCTCTACCTTCACCTAAGAAATGCACTGTTATGTGGTGTATTCCGTTCCAAATTTGTTTAATGACTCAATTACCTTCAACATCCAACGGTAAGCAGTCATACAGAATGTATAATTCACAAGTTGGGAATTACAACAGCCTTCATGAGCTCATTTTACCTGTGGGAAAAGCACAATAAAACCGATATGGTTAATCGTGAAATAGCTACAAATATTTGAGAAGTCCCTGATATCTGTAGCCAAGCTGGTAAATCCAGCAGAAATGTACAAGCTTACTAAGGTGACCTTGTTTGTTTTGTTTGAGTAATTATTACATGAATAACCAATGCACTCTGGTGCATTCTTGAATAGTCTGGACCCATGTTAAATGCGGACAGTGAACTGTTTGCCTTGTAGGTGTTTTGGACATCTGCCTGGAATCAGTAAGTAAACGCCTTCGGTGTTTAGAAAGAATAGTTGTCAGTCATGTGCAGCTCATCTCCCAAATGGGCCTCACTTCAACAATCAATGGCTTGCTTTTATGGGGCTTTGTGAAGTGACGGCTTCGGTGCAGGGAGGGCGTATGAAGGTTAACAGAAATGCAACCCTGACGTCAGGGTCTGCGCAAATCCGGATTTGAAAGGAGTACTACAAAGCCACTTACACTTTCAGCAGCATGTATTCTCATGCACACCGTATTCCCCAGAACCATATGGCTGAGATACCCGCCACCCCCTCTCAACACAATCCCCCAAGGATGGGAAGACGGAAACGGTTCTGAACTTGTGGAAGGCGGGAGGGAGTTACCCTCCCGGCCGTATTTATTAAAATATGAAACAAAATTAAAACGTTAAAATAACAATTTCATATCATGTACAATTTCATTTACACATTACGATGTTCTTGGCTGACCTTAACACATCTCTAATACAAAGGTTCTCCTAGCCGATACTAAACATCCTGCAAATGCATTACTCAAACTTTGAAATTGTACATCCTAACATTATGGGCCAACGGCAAAGTCGTAACCGGTGTCAGATCCCCAATACCAGAACTCCCCCCTCACTTGTGAGGGGCGGTCGCACAGAGGACTGTACCTCTGTGCCAACTTCCAATTTCCCTTGTCTTAGCGGGGGCCCCCTGTTAACTCGACGCCATCTTTAGTGGTCGTCCGAGGACTCGTTTGAGGTGTCTAGAAGGTAGCGTAGACCCCCCTCCCACCCCACACAACTTACCACATCTGCCATCGCAGATGTCCTGGCCCCGGGAAATTCCCAGGAGGGGCCCTAGCCCCTCCTCCCCAGGGAGGGGCCTATGGCCGCCTTCCCTTTCGGCGTCCCCATCGTTAGAGGGGACCGCCTCCCCGTTTGAGGGGCCAATGGCCGCCTCCCCCGGGCGCTCCCATCCATAATGGGTGACGCCCCACCTCTAGGGATCTTCTAATTCCTGCTCACCGATCATGACCTTACCGCCCGACCAAAATAAATACGACAATCTAAGCTAAAGTGGAGAAAAACAATTTATACTTAAGCAAATCAAAGTATAATCTCTACCGAGTATCCGGCGCAACTACTTTGCTGAATAAAACATGCTGAAAAGGAAAAATTATCAACTTTATTACACACCAAATTACCAACTTTATTCAAAACAACCTGTAAGAAAACAATATCACGACACTCGACTTTATTCCAACAAATCGCTGTCATCAGGGGCTGGTGGGTGGGTCAAAAATGGCTCTTCGTTCCGTCTCGAGCTCACATGCAACGGGGGAGGTGCAGCTTCAGAGCACAGGAACAAGAGGATGCTTCCTTGGCTTGTCGCTCCTTTTATCCTTCTTCGGGCGGGCGTGGACCCACCTCCAATCCGCCTCCAGGGCGTGGCTAGCGGTGTTGGTGTCTAGGACAACCCCCTCTTGGGCGGGAAAAGGCGCGCCCCGGCTACGCGGCTTCGGGCATACCAGCTGAGACTCGCCTCCTGCCCAAAATGGCTTCCCGGGGGGATCGGGGTACTCCACCATACGTTTGGGGGGACCGAGTGGTCGCCCCTTTCCATATGGCTGAGATACCCGCCACCCCCTCTCAACACAATCCCCCAAGGATGGGAAGACGGAAACGGTTCTGAACTTGTGGAAGGCGGGAGGGAGTTACCCTCCCGGCCGTATTTATTAAAATATGAAACAAAATTAAAACGTTAAAATAACAGTTTCATATCATGTACAATTTCATTTACACATTACGATGTTCTTGGCTGACCTTAACACATCTCTAATACAAAGGTTCTCCTAGCCGATACTAAACATCCTGCAAATGCATTACTCAAACTTTGAAATTGTACATCCTAACATTACGGGCCAACGGCAAGTTCGTAACCGGTGTCAGATCCCCAATACCAGAACTCCCCCCTCACTTGTGAGGGGCGGTCGCACAGAGGACTGTACCTCTGTGCCAACTTCCAATTTCCCTTGTCTTAGCGGGGGCCCCCTGTTAACTCGACGCTATCTTTAGTGGTCGTCCGAGGACTCGTGTGAGGTGTCTAGAAGGTAGCGTAGACCCCCCTCCCACCCCACACAACTTACCACATCTGCCGTCGCAGATGTCCTGGCCCCGGGAAATTCCCAGAAGGGGCCCTAGCCCCTCCTCCCCAGGGAGGGGCCTATGGCCGCCTTCCCTTTCGGCGTCCCCATCCTTAGAGGGGACCGCCTCCCAGTTTGAGGGGCCAATGGCCGCCTCCCCCCGGGCGCTCCCATCCATAATGGGTGACGCCCCACCTCTAGGGATCTTCTAATTCCTGCTCACCGATCATGACCTTACCGCCACAGGCCGGATAGTTGACCGGCTATCCGGACCCCCCACAAAAACTCCTACTTAAAGGTCATGGCTGCAAACTCTTTAACCAAGCTACGAAGTCTCCTATGAGTAAAGTATTCACCACCCGGGACAAATGAACTCCATCCTCTAGATACATCTGGTCCCCCCTGATACACCCATGCGGAATAGAATGCAATGTACTTGTACGGAACAATCTACCAAGTTTGTTATTCACCTTCTTCACTGAATGATTTACAGCAGCCACAGAATTAGCCCCCCGCCACACCTTCCGTGGAATCATATGGGACCATGCAATCGTGCAACCTGGAACCCTTCTCGCCAACCAACTCACTGTGGATAGTATCAACTCGAGAAGTACTCGTCTACCAGTGGTCACCAAATCATTGCCCCCAAGATGCACTATGATTACAGATGGCGGTGACCTTGCCCGCCCTAACAAACCCTCCATAAAACTTTGAAACTGGTCAATACAGAGCCCGCCCCTTCCGTAGAAGGTCACCCTGTACCCGTATTCCCCAGCCATGTGAATCATGTCACCTGCTTTGAATACGTCTGCGGCACGCCTCACGTATGAGTGGCCCACGACCCACACCACTCTTTCCTCAGCCGGTGATCTTTGACCGCTGGTTTCCAGGTGTCGGGTCGACTGCACATGCACAGTCCGCCCGCCTCGTAAGCTCGCGACACTGTAAACCAAACAAAAACAAGAAGCGTGAGTGCAAGACATAGGCTTCACAACATGTGCAACCGCACATACCTTTTATAACAATTCGAGGACCAACGCCCCAACTGTTTCACTTTTTCCACACTCAGACCCCTGGCTGTAGCCTCTGTAGCAGCCCCTATCCGGAAGGAATGGGTCCCAAACTCGCACGGGTTCAAGCCCGCCGCTGCGATTGCCATCGTTAGCACCCGCTGGAACTGAAACCTAGTCAGTGGGGTGGCGTCGGCGTGCCTCAGCAAGCTTCCCCCCCATGATGCCGCCCTCTGCGCCAAATATTCCTCAATGCATGCTACCGGGCACATGGGAGATCCCGGAATCCGCTGAACCACTACACTGTCCCCGATCGCTTTCTGATCGGTCTTGGACCTGGCAAATGAGACTACCATTGTCTCCCCCTTAATTTGAATGTGCTCACGGCACAGACCTCCCCCCGTATCCTGCTTGTTCCTCGCTACCAGCTCGCTTACCCGCATAGCCCCATGGAATGCTAAAGCAAAAGCGGCCCGGAATAGCACTGTCTCTGATTGAGATGAACATGTCGCAGGGAGTACGGACAGTAACAGGGCCAACCTTTCCAGACCTATCGGGTGTCTTTCATCCACTCTGCAACCCACACGGCGTTGCCACCCACGCAGCGCCTTCTGTACCAAGAAAGACGCCGTGGGATCCTGTATTCCATGGGCCCGTGCCATGAAAGAAATGGCGGCCCGGTGCCTATTGGCCGCAGCCACTGATTTGTCTGCCTGATGTAATGATAACAAAAAGTTCAAGACATACTCTTCTTGGCCCCAAAGCTCCCCCCTAGCTGAACCCAAAAAGGTCAAATAAGAACGGATCGCCCCTTCATAAGCCTTCCTTGTCCTGGGTGCTAGACTCTCTCCCACGAGGTCTTGTAGTCCGGGGCACCGAGAGACCAGAGAGCTTCGGGAAATGGTGCCGCCACCGGGTCCGCTGAGGGCAGAAAACCCCAGAAGGCCTGCATACGGGAACGAGAAAGCGCATCAGCTGCCTGATTTAACACCCCTGGCACATGTCTTGCCCTAAAGTGGACGTTTAGTCTCATACACAGCAGGACAATTTCCTTCAACAGTCTCAAGATCCATTTGCAGCGTGCTGCCTGACTATTGATACACTCAACCACGGTCATATTGTCAGACCAGAACACCACAGAGCGATCACGAAACTCCTCAGGCCATGTTTTTAAGGCCACCAGAATAGGGAACAGTTCGAGAAACCCAATGTTACCTGTCAGCCCACTCTCGTGCCACCATGTCGGCCAGGTTCGGCTGACCAATGATTACCCAAGATGGTGCCAAAGCCCACACTCCCTGTCGAGTCAGTCCACAACCCCAGCTCCACGGAGGAGACCGCTGGTTTGTTCCACACGACACGACCGTTGAAATCCGCCAGGAATGCCAACCATATGCGCATGTCCTGGCGGACCTCTGCCGAGAGCCTTGTGCGGTGGTGCCCTTCCTTAAGGCCGACCATGGCTTGAGCAATAGAGCGGGAAAAGGGGCGAGCCATCGGTATCACTCTAAGAGCAAAATTCAGCTGACCCACAGCCTGCTGCAACTGATGCAAATTTACCTTCGTCTCGCTAATACATGTTTCAAGCGATGCCTTAAACTTCGTTACCTTTTCCTTAGGCAAACGGAAGCACCCCTCTTCGGAGTCGAGCTCTATTCCCAGAAACTCGAGCGAAGTAGCCGGGCCCACTGTCTTACCTGGTGCCAATGGCACGCCAAAGCGAGTCATGAGATCACAAAATTCATTCAAAGCCTGTGCACATTCTATGTCCCCGGCTGCCCCCAGAAATAGAAAATCATCAAGATAATGCATAACATGTGTAAACCCTGTTGTTCTTGTGAACGTCCATTGCAAAAAACTACTGAATTTTTCAAAATACGCACAAGAGATGAAGCAACCCATTGGCATACATTTATCCATGTAGTAGCGTCCTTGAAACATGAAACCAAGGAGACGCTGATCATCTGGGTGTACCAGGAGCAACCGGAACGCCGACTCAATGTCCGATTTGGCCATCAGCGCTCCGGGCCCCAGGCGATTCAACATGGCGACAGCCTCATCAAAAGATGCGTTCCGCACCGAACAAACTCCCGGGTCAATCGCATCGTTCACCGAAAGACCCCTTGGAGCTGACAAATTATGTATCAACCTGAATTCCCCTGGGTCCTTTTTGCGGACAACAGGCGGCATGTCATATGGGCCGGCAACCCGACCTCGGGTCACCTCCTTCCCAATCTTTGCTTGTACCACCGCCGTATTCTGCAGAACCGACAGTTGGTTCCTACATTGCGCTTTACCCTGAAAATCCCCCGCCGGGATGCAGAAACCATACGAAAAACCATCTCGCAACACCCCAGCGGAGATATGATCCGGATATTCATTCAGCCAAGGAATCATTGCCATGATATCAATCGGGGTAGGGAGAGGCGCCCCTCGGACTATTTCAGACCTGTTTGGCGCCCCCCCTACCTGCCGTATCACCATTTTTGGCTCTGCACATGGTCTCGGGGTGCGAGGACTGCCCGCACCCAGCACATTCATGCCTAAACCTGCAAGATCCCTGCGGCCTAGTACATTTGCCTCTGTTAAAGCTCCAGCAGACCCCTTTTTTACCTGAGTTGCCATTATTCCTTGTGTGCTGATCATTGCTTGATCCTGCCCGAAAGGGCGCCCCAGACGAATGGCGGGAAAACTCGACCATATTCCCCCCTAAAGATGGCGACTTCGCCGTGCCTGACTTCTCCATTTTCTGCCAGGAAATGGAGTCGAAACAATCCCACGTCAGGGATGAGTCGTGCTCCTTGGACTTACGAAATATGCTATCGTAACAAAACCATTGATTGCCACCATATGTTCCATAAAATTTCATGATACGTGTCTGATACACGGCTAATTCCACCAATAATTCGGGCCTACGTTCCCCCATAATTGCAGTGAACATTCCAAACGCTCTGCCCCAATTGCCTATCGATTCATCAACTCTGAAACCGGCCATCTTGGCGCGCCATACACTAGGATGCAGAAACTCCTTTTGATTTTTTACATGCTCAATCTCATAGTGATCGGTCAACAAGGAAAACATGTTCACATATTTATCAGCCCATATCCTTTCTTTTACCTCCATCGGGATATGCTGAACAACTTTTTCCCTCCCTGAAGGTACCGATCCCTCCCCCGCAATCGGCAACGGCTGCTTACCTGAACCGGCCACTGTGACCATAGTTCCTGCCGAACCAACGCCCGATACTGGTTGTTCCACGGGAGCCTGCGGGGAAACAAAAGGAGACGGTGCCTTCGCAGCATCTTTCGATTGCCGCAACTGCTTCATTATTGCCCTGGCTTCCTCAGCCGTGGCCCCCTCGTTCTCTTTGCCTAACCATGCCGCCAACTGGGCAGCCAGCTCAGTAGGCATATCCTCCCCGTTCACAGGAGTGACTACCACAGGGATCGGTTGCCCCACGTCTGGGACCGGAGTCGGGGCCTCGATCGGGGTGACCGGGTGCGCAGGGGGTGCTTCGGGAACCGGGGCCTCCCCCCCGACGCTCCCTTCTTGGCCCTTCTACCTCTCCCGTTAGGGACCACTCCCGGCAATGCTGGTCCGATGACTCTCTTAGGCCCCCCCACACCATTCATTACCGCCATCTGCTTTTTCATATCTGCCATGTCCTTCATCAGCATACGAAGCATCTGATCGGTCCCGATCCTCTTTCCGACCTTCTTGCTAGGCATCGTCCGCGTATACTCCTCAAAGGTCCTAGGCCAGGAAGCTCCGAACTCACTGAAAGAAGAAACACACGTTTAATTCTCAAAAATGGCTCTTCGTTCCGTCTCGAGCTCACATGCAACGGGGAGGTGCAGCTTCAGAGCACAGGAACAAGAGGATGCTTCCTTGGCTTGTCGCTCCTTTTATCCTTCTTCGGGCGGGCGTGGACCCACCTCCAATCCGCCTCCAGGGCGTGGCTAGCGGTGTTGGTGTCTAGGACAACCCCCTCTTGGGCGGGAAAAGGCGCGCCCCGGCTACGCCGCTTCGGGCATACCAGCTGAGACTCGCCTCCCGCCCAAAATGGCTTCCCGGGGGGATCAGGGTACTCCACCATACGTTCGGGGGGACCGAGTGGTCACCTCTTTCCATTCGCAAATGTCTTTTTGCGATCGTATTTTCTTCAAAATGTTATTTTCTCCTTTTTGTCGGCATGCCTATAGAATGCCAGCATGTTTTACCTACAAGCAAAAATATGTTTTCTTCATAGTGTAACCACAATTATGTCAGGAGTAGCAAATATTAATGTACATTCATGAGTGTAGTTTCGGGAAGGGGAGGGGGGTGTTTAGTGTGTTTTATCCCTCTAATAAATGTATTTTGTGATACATATTTGGGTGCAGGGGCTTTCAGTCGGGTAAGGTGAGGTGGCTGTCAGATTTCACCAGGAATTATGACACACACAGGCAAAGACGCAGACACACACACTGTTCCTCTCTCTGTTCTGAAAGACTTTAAAAATTGTTATTTCACAAAATAATGTCCTTTCTCTTCATTGGTACAACAACCAATCCTCATCCCTCTGCTTTTCTACTGCCCCATAAGTCCGTCTCGTGCACTCTGCTTGTTAGTATAAAGTAGTTTAACATTACGGGCCCGATTCCGATCTGGGTCGGCAAGCTCTCCGACTGAGCCTGATCCGGATTGTTTTCCAACTGAGCCGGACTCCTGCAGTACGACCGCACGAGTACGATGAGGCCACATACTGCGGGACTCGGTTTGGTCAGACTCCCATTGAAGTCAATATCACATGCTACCGGACTTGGTTTGGTCAGACTCCCCTTGAAGTCAATAGGAGCCTGTCGGACGGTGCGTACATGGGCTCCCATTGACTGAATGGGTATGGTTCGCACAAAGTGGGTACGCTTCAGTGCCATCATCACCATACACGGCCGTGTTGGGGAGACCCTTAGGTCTCCCCCTGTATCTGAGTTGTAAGGCTGCGGGTGACAGGGGTCGGACGCGGACCACCCAAAGGCAACGTCCCGGATGTTTTGCGAGCTGAAAACTTCGGCTCGAACCGGCTGTCCGACGCGTGCATCGTACTGCCTCGAACATAAATTGCATCCATTGCACGGCACGGTTGGCTTACGGCTGAGACGTTCGAAGCGGTTCGGACCCGGAAACTACTCGGTCAGTGAATTTCACATAGCTCTCATCGTACTTGCTTGCTCGTACAGCTGTACGAGTCGGGCGGGAAACAGCCGTACGGCTCGTAGTTTTTCTAGCCGCATCGCGTTCGGTGTCCTTCCGAACCGGATCAGAATCGCCCCCTTAGTGCCAGTGTGATTGCTGGCAAATCTAAAGTTCATACCCCTCCCCCCACAATCTTACTGATCAAGCTGCACCCCTGTTTACATTGCACTGGTTACTCTAAGAATATGTTCCAGTGTGCTCTCCTTCCATCATAATTATGAGGACATCCTACTTTTTTATAAGTTTCAATCAATCAATCAATCAATGTACTGTATGTGTGAGGGTCTCAAGGTGCTAAGAGGAGACGGGGGTGCTGCTACTGCTCGAAGAGCCAGGTCTTGAGGAGTCTTCTGAAGACAAGTAGGTCTTGGGTCTGCCGTATGTGGGGAGGGAGTGTGTTCCAGGTCTTGGCGGCGAGGTAGGAGGAGGATCTGCCACCAGAGGTCATTCGTTGGATGCGGGGGACAGCGGCGAGGGCGAGGCTGGTGGAGCGGAGCTGGCGGGTGGGGGTGTGGAAGCTGAGTCTGCTGTTAAGGTAGGCTGGTCCGGCATTGTGGAGTGCTTTGTGTGCCTGGGTGAGGAGCTTGAAGGTGATCCTCTTGTTGATGGGGAGCCAGTGTAGGTCTCTCAGGTGGGGGGTGATGTGGCTGCGGCGGGGGATGTTGACGATCAGTCGGGCGGAGGCGTATTGATTGCGTTGTAATCGTCATAGGTGTTTGGCTGGGATTCTTGCATAGAGTGCGTTGCCATAGTCCAGTCTGCTGCTGACGAGGGCCTGTGTCACCGTTCTTCTTCTTTCGGTCGGGATCCACTTATAGATCCTGCGGAGCATGCGGAGGGTGTTGTAGCAGGAGGAGGAGACGGTGCTGACCTGCTTAGCCATGGAGAGGGAGGAGTCGAGGATGAATCCTAGTTTGCGTGCATGGTCGGTGGGTGTTGGTGCTGTTCCCAGTGTGGTCGGCCACCAGGAGCCATCCCAGGCTAAGGGGGTGGGTCCGAGGATGAGTACCTCCGTCTTGTCCGAGCTCAGCTACAGACGGCTGCTCCTCATCCAGTCGGCGATGGGCTTCATTCCCTCGTGGAGGTTGGCTTTGGCGGTGTGAGGCTGGCGAAGGGCGAGGATGAGCAGGGTGTCATCATCGTAGGAGATGATGTTGAGGTCGTGCTGCGGGCCACTTGTGGGAGGGGGGCCATGTAGATGTTGAACAGCGTTGGGATGAGGGATGAGCACTGGGGGATGCTGCAGATGATGTTGGTGGCTTTGATTCAGAAGGGTGGGAGGCGGACGCTCTGGGTTCTGCCGGAGAGGAAGGATGTGGTCCAGTCAAGGGCCTTCTCTTGGATTCCGGCTTCTAGGAGGCGTGTCTTTAGAGTGCGATGGCAGACCATGTCGAAGGCAGCCGACAGGTCCAGGAGGATGAGGGCTGATGTTGCGCTGTTGTGTAGTTGGTGCCTGATGTCGTCTGTGGCGGCGATGAGGGCAGTCTCGGTGCTGTAGTTTCGTCTAAATCCGGACTGGGACGGGTCCAGGCTGTTGTTGTTTTCCAGGTGGCGGGTCAATTGCCTGTTGATGATTTTCTTGATGACCTTTGCCTGGAACGGTAGCAGGGAGATGGGCCGGAAGTTCTTGAGGTCCTTGGGGTCCGCCTTGGGCTTCTTGAGGAGGGCGTTGATTTCAGCATGCTTCCAGCTTTCCGGGAATGTTGCAGTTTTGAAGGGGATGTTGATGACCTTCCTTAGTTGGGGTGCGATGGCTACGTCTGCTTTGTTGAATACGTGGTGTGGGCACGGGTCTGACGGAGATCCTGAGTGGATGGAGTTCATGACCGTACGTGTCTCGTCGTCGTTGACGTTGGACCAGGAGGTCAGGCGGATGGCGCTGATGGTATTCACTGGGGAGGAGGAGTCTGGCGTAGTCAGGGTGGTTGTGGTGTTGAAGCTGTCGTGGATGTCAGCGATCTTGCAGTGGAAGAAGATGGCTAGTGAGTCGCACAGTTCTTGTGAGGGCGGGATGTCGTTGGCGTTGGTGCTGGGGTTGGAGAGTCCTTTTACGATGCTGAAGAGCTCTTTGCTGTCGTGTGCATTGTTGTCCAAGCGGCCTTTGAAGGAGGGTTTCCTGGCTGATCTGATGAGGTGGTGATGTCTGCGGGTGGTGTCCTTGTGGGCTGCGTGGCTGTCTGGTGTGCATTTGTGGAGCCATATTTTCTCCAGTTTCCGGCATGCGTGTTTGGAGGTCTGGAGCTTGTCGGTGAACCAGGAGGCTCTCTTGCTGGTGTGGCTGTTGGAGGGTTTCTTGAGTGGGGGGAGGGTGTTGGCGCAGTCATCTATCCACTGTGAGGTTGCGGGCTGCGGCGTCTGGGTTGGTGGGGTCGGTGGGTGGGTTCTGGGCAAGGGTGGTGATCAGCCGGTCTTTGGCGACTTTGCTCCAGCAGCGGTGAGGCAGCTGTTGGGTGCAGTGGTGCGTGGTTTGTTTCTTGAAGGTGAAATGAATGCAGCGGTGGGCAGTCCAGTGGAGTTCGGTGGTGTGGTCAAAGACGACATGTGTGCCTGTGGAGAAGACAGGGTCCAGCGTGTGGCCGGCGGCGTAGGTGGGTGCGGTGACGAGTTGTTTGAGGCTGAGGTTGGTGAGGTTGTTGATCAGGGTGGCGGAGTTGGGGTTGTTGTTGTTCTCGAGGTGGAAGTTCAGGTCCCTGAGGAGGATGTAGACCGTCGAGGCGAGTGCGTGGGTGCTGGCAAGGTCGGCAATGGAGTCGCTGAACTGAGCCCGGGGTCCAGGGGGTCTGTAGATGAGTGTTCCTCTGAGGGTGGTGTTGGGGTTGGTGTGGATCCGGAAGTGCCGGTGTTCGGCAGTGTTGAGGGTGTCGTCTGAGTGGGTGGTGACTTTGAGGGTGGACTTGTGGACGATGGCTATTCCTCCTCCGGTTCCGTTGGCACAATCCCTGGGGGTGATCATGTAGCCGTCCGGGATGGCTATGGCAATGTCAGGTGCCGAGGAGTCGTTCCACCAGGTCTCGGTCAGTAAGGCCACGTCTGGGGCGGAGGTGTCGAGCAGGTCCCAGAGCTCGATGGCATGTTTGAGTGCGGAGTATGCAGCAGAGGTGGTTGGGTCCAGTCCTTGGAGGCTTGGTGGTTCTGTTGCAGGTAAAGCTGCAGGTGCGGCAGGAGAAGGTTCCTTGGGTGTGGTTTCGGCCGACATTGAGTTCGTGGAGGCTGCTGGCGTCGCAGTGGATTCTGGTGTTGTTGCGTTTGCAGGGTCCAGGTGTTCTGGCACTGGGCGCGGTCCAGGCGCGGAGGGGCGCAGACGGGCTTGCGTTAGGTGAGCCTTCGGCGCGCCAGCAGCACGTTGGCGGGGCAAACTGTGCTGGGACTGTGAGGCAGTGTACTCCCAACCCCCATTCTATTTAAAAGGCTCCCTTGACCCAGCAAGCTGACGAGCTTTGGAGATGCACCTGGGTGCCTGTGAGTAGTACTGTGACCTGAGAGGAACTTTGCAGCATTTCCAGCAACCCTAGATGATTTTTCTTTGCTCTCTAAAACTGCTGCTCTCTTCTGATGAAGGGCCCAACCCAGAAACACGTGTCTAGAGATATACAGCAATGTCTGCACCAAATTTGGTGAAAAAGTCCAGCTACTTTTGAAGTAAGATTGAACTGCGTACTGCATTTTCTAGGATGCGAAGGGTTGAACTGTGTTGGGACTGTGAGGCAGTGTGCTCCCAACCCCATTCTATTTAATAGGCTCCCTTGAGCCAGCAAGCTGACGAGCTTTGGAGATGCACCTGTGTGCCTTGGAGTGGGACTGTGACCTGAGAGGAATTTGGCAGCATTTCCAGCAACCCCAGATGATTTTTCTTTGCTCTCTAAAACTGCTGCTCTCTACTGATGAAGGGCTCAACCCAGAAACATGTGTCTAGAGATATACAGCAATGTCTGCACCAAATTAGGAGAAAAAGTCCAGCTACTTTTGAAGTAAGTTTGAACTGCGTACTGCATTTACAGGATGCAAAGGGTTGAACTGTGCTGGGACTGTGAGGCACAGTGCTCCCAACCCCCATTCTGTTTAAAAAGCTCCCTTCAGCCAGCAAGCTGACGAGCTTTGGAGATGCACCTGTGTGCCTGTGAGTGGTACTGTGACCTGAGAAGAATTTGGCAGCATTTCCAGCAACCCCAGATGATTTTTCTTTGCTCTCTAAAACTGCTGCTCTCTATTGATGAAGGGCTCAAACCAAAAACACATGTCTAGAGATATACAGCAATGTCTGCACCAACTTTGGTGAAAAACTCCAGCTATTTTTGAAATAAGTTTGAACTGTGTACTGCATTTACCAGGATGCAAAGGGGCGAACTGTGCTGGGACTGTGAGGCAGTATGCTCCCAACCCCCATTCTGTTTAAAAGGCTCCCTTCAGCCAGCAAGCTGACGAGCTTTGGAGATGCACCTGTGTGCCTTTGAGTGGTACTGTGACCTGGAAGGAATTTGGCAGCATTTCCAGCAACCCCAGATGGTTTTTCTTTGCTCTCTAAAACTGCTGCTCTCTACTGATGAAGGGCTCAACCCAGAAACACGTGTCTAGAGATATACAGCAATGTCTGCACCAACTTTGGTAAAAACCTCCAGCTACTTTTGAAGTAAGTTTGAACTGTGTATTGCATTTACCGGGATGCATAGGGGCGAACTGTGCTGGGACTGTGAGGCAGTGTGCTCCCAACCCCATTTCTGTTTAAAAGGCTCCCTTGAGCCAGCAAGCTGACGAGCTTTGGCAATACACCTGTGTGTCTTTGAGTGGTACTTTGACCTGAGAGGAATTTGGCAGCATTTCAAGCAACCCCAGATGATTTTTCTTTGCTCTCTAAAACTGCTGCTCTCTACTGACGAAGGGCTCAACCCAGAAACACGTTTCTAGAGATATACAGCAATGTCTGCACCAACTTTGTGGACAAACACCAGCTACTTTTGAAGTAAGTTTGAAATGTGTACTGCATTTACCAGGATGCAAAGGTGCGAACTGTGCTGGGACTGTGAGGCAGTGTGCTCCCAACCCCCATTCTGTTTAAAAGGATCCCTTCAGCCTGCAAGCTGACGAGCTTTGGAGATGCCCCTGTGTGCCTTTGGGTGGTACTGTGACCTGAGAGAAATTTGGCAGCATTTCCAGCAACCCCAGATGTTTTTTCTTTGCTCTCTAAAACTGCTTTTCTCTACTGATGAAGGGCTCAACCCAGAAACACGTGTCTAGAGATATATAGCAATGTCTGCACCAACTTTGCTGAAAATCTCCAGCTACTTTTGAAGTAAGTTTGAACTGTGTATTGCATTTACCGGGATGCATAGGGGCGAACTGTGCTGGGACTGTGAGGCAGTGTGCTCCCAACCCCATTTCTGTTTAATAGGCTCCCTTGAGCCAGCAAGCTAACGAGCTTTGGAGATGCACCTGTGTGCCTGTGAGTGGTACTGTGACCTGAGAGGAATTTGGCAGCATTTCCAGCAACCCCAGATGATTTTTCTTTGCTTTCTAAAACTGCTGCTGTCTACTGATGAAGGGCTCAACCCAGAAATACTTGTCTAGTGATATACAGCAATGTCTGAACCAACTGTGGTGAAAAAGTACAGCTACTTTTGAAGTAAGTTTGAACTGTGTACTGCATTTACCAGGATGCAAAGGGGCGAACTGTGCTGGGACTGTGAGGCAGTGTGCTCCCAACCCCATTCTGTTTAATAGGCTCCCTTGAGCCAGCAAGCTGACGAGCTTTGGAGATGCAGCTGTGTGCCTTGGAGTAGTACTGTGACCTGAGATGAATTTGGCAGCATTTCCAGCAACCCCAGATGATTTTTCTTTGCTCTCTACAACTGCTGCTGTCTACTGATAAAGGGCTCAACCCAGAAATACTTGTCTAGAGATATACAGCAATGTCTGCACCAACTGTGGTGAAAACGTCCAGCTACTTTCGAAGTAAGTTTGAACTGTGTACTGCATTTACCTGGATGCAAAGGGGCGAACTGTGCTGGGACTGTGAGGCAGTGTGCTCCCAACCCCCATTCTGTTTAAAGGGCTACCTTGAGCCAGCAAGCTGATGAGCTTTGAAGATGCACCTGTGTGTCTTTGAGTGGTCCTGTGACCTGGGAGGAATTTGGCAGCATTTTCAGCAACCCCAGATGTTTTTTCTTTGCCCTCTAAAACTGCTGCTCTCTACTGATGAAGGGCTCAACCCAGAAACACGTTTCTAGAGATATACAACAATGTCTGCACCAACTTTGGGGACAAACTCCAGCTACTTTTGAAGTAAGTTTGAACTGTGTACTGCATTTACCAGGATGCAAAGGGGCGAACTGTGCTGGGACTGTGAGGCAGTGTGGTCCCAACCCCCATTCTGTTTAATAGGTTCCCTTGAGCCAGCAAGCTAACGAGCTTTGGAGATGCACCTGTGTGCCTGTGAGTGGTACTGTGACCTGAGAGGAATTTGGCAGCATTTCCAGCAACCCCAGAAGATTTTTCTTTGCTCTCTAAAACTGCTGCTATCTACTGATGAAGGGCTCAACCCATAAATACTTGTCTGGAGATATACAGCAATGTCTGCACCAACTGTGGTGAAAAAGTCCAGCTACTTTTGAAGTAAGTTTGAACTGTGTACTGCATTTACCAGGATGCAAAGGGGCGAACTGTGCTGGGACTGTGAGGCAGTGTGCTCCCAACCCCCTTTCTGTTTAAAAGGCTCCCTTCAGCCAGCAAGCTGACGAGTTTGGAGATGCACCTGTGTGCCTGTGAGTGGTAATGTGACCTGAGAGGAATTTGGCACCATTTCCAGCAACCCCATATAATTTTTCTTTGCTCTCTAAAACTGCTGCTCTCTACTGATGAAGGGCTCATCCCAGAAACACGTGTCTAGAGATATACAGCAATGTCTGCAACAAATTTGGTGAAAAAGTCCAGAAACGTTTGAAGTAAGTTTGAACTGTGTACTGCATTTAGCAGGATGCAAAGGGTCGAACTGTGCTGGGACTGTGAGGCAGTGTGCTCCGAACCCCTTTCTGTTTAATAGGCTCCCTTGAGCCAGCAAGCTGACGAGCTTTGGAGATGCAGCTGTGTGCCTTGGAGTAGTACTGTGACCTGAGAGGAATTTGGCAGCATTTCCAGCAACCCCAGATGATTTTTCTTTGCTCTCTACAACTGCTGCTGTCTACTGATGAAGGGCTCAACCCAGAAATACTTGTCTAGAGATATACAGCAATGTCTGCACCAACTGTGGTGAAAAAGTCCAGCTACTTTTGAAGTAAGTTTGAACTGTGTACTGCATTTACCAGGATGCAAAGTGCCGAACTGTGCTGGGACTGTGAGGCAGTGTGCTCCCAACCCCCATTCTGTTTAAAAGGCTCCCTTGAGCCAGCAAGCTGACGAGCTTTGAAGATGCACCTGTGTGTCTTTGAGTGGAACTGTGACCTGAGAGGAATTTGGCAGCATTTCCAGCAACCCCAGATGATTTTTCTTTGCTCTCTACAACTGCTGCTGTCTACTGATGAAGGGCTCAACCCAGAAATACTTGTCTAGAGATATACAGCAATGTCTGCACCAACCGTGGTGAAAAAGTCCAGCTACTTTTGAAGTAAGTTTGAACTGTGTACTGCATTTACCAGGATGCAAAGGGGCGAACTGTGCTGGAACTGTGAGGCAGTGTGCTTCCAACCCCCATTCTGTTTAAAAGGATCCCTTCAGCCTGCAAGCTGACGAGCTTTGGAGATGCCCCTGTGTGCCTTTGGGTGGTACTGTGACCTGAGAGAAATTTGGCAGCATTTCCAGCAACCCCAGATGATTTTTCTTTGCTTTCTACAACTGCTGCTGTCTACTGATGAAGGGCTCAACCCAGAAATACTTGTCTAGAGATATACAACAATGTCGGCACCAACGTTGGGGACAAACTCCAGCTACTTTTGAAGTAAGTTTGAACTGTGTACTGCATTTAGCAGGATGCAAAGGGTCGAACTGTGCTGGGACTGTGAGGCAGTGTGCTCCGAACCCCATTCTGTTTAATAGGCTCCCTTGAGCCAGCAAGCTGACGAGCTTTGGAGATGCAGCTGTGTGCCTTGGAGTAGCACTGTGACCTGAGAGGAATTTGGCAGCATTTCCAGCAACCCCAGATGTTTTTTCTTTGCCCTCTAAAACTGCTGCTCTCTACTGATGAAGGGCTCAACCCAGAAACACGTTTCTAGAGATATACAACAATGTCTGCACCAACTTTGGGGACAAACTCTAGCTACTTTTGAAGTAAGTTTGAACTGTGTACTGCATTGAGCAGGATGCGAAGGGTCGAACTGTGCTGGGACTGTGAGGCAGTGTGCTCCGAACCCCATTCTGTTTAATAGGCTCCCTTGAGCCAGCAAGCTGACGAGCTTTGGAGATGCAGCTGTGTGCCTTGGAGTAGTACTGTGACCTGAGAGGAATTTGGCAGCATTTCCAGCAACCCCAGATGATTTTTCTTTGCTCTCAACAACTGCTGCTGTCTACTGATGAAGGGCTCAACCCAGAAATACTTGTCTAGAGATATACAGCAATGTCTGCACCAACTGTGGTGAAAAAGTCCAGCTACTTTTGAAGTAAGTTTGAACTGTGTACTGCATTTACCAGGATGCAAAGGGGCGAACTGTGCTGGAACTGTGAGGCAGTGTGCTCCCAACCCCCATTCTGTTTAAAAGGATCCCTTCAGCCTGCAAGCTGACGAGCTTTGGAGATGCCCCTGTGTGCCTTTGGGTGGTACTGTGACCTGAGAGAAATTTGGCAGCATTTCCAGCAACCCCAGATGATTTTTCTTTGCTCTCTAAAACTGCTGCTCTCTACTGGTGAAGGGCTCAACCCAGAAACACATGTCTAGAGATATACAGAAATGTCTGCAACAAATTTGGTGAAAAAGTCCAGCTACTTTTGAAGTAAGTTTGAACTGTGTACTGCATTTAGCAGGATGCGAAGGGTCGAACTGTGCTGGGACTGTGAGGCAGTGTTCTCCGAACCCCATTCTGTTTAATAGGCTCCCTTGAGCCAGCAAGCTGACGAGCTTTGGAGATGCAGCTGTGTGCCTTGGAGTAGTACTGTGACCTGAGAGGAATTTGGCAGCATTTCCAGCAACTCCAGATGATTTTTCTTTGCTCTCTACAACTGCTGCTGTCTACTGATGAAGGGCTCAACCCAGAAATACTTGTCTAGAGATATACAGCAATGTCTGCATCAACTGTGGTTAAAAAGTCCAGCTACTTTTGAAGTAAGTTTGAACTGTGTACTGCATTTACCAGGATGCAAAGGGGCGAACTGTGCTGGGACTGTGAGGCAGTGTGCTCCCAACCCCCATTCTGTTTAAAAGGCTCCCTTGAGCCAGCAAGCTGACGAGCTTTGAAGATGCACCTGTGTGCCTTTGAGTGGTTCTGTGACCTGAGAGGAATTTGGCAGCATTTTCAGCAACCCCAGATGTTTTTTCTTTGCCCTCTAAAACTGCTACTCTCTACTGATGAAGGGCTCATCCCAGAAACACGTTTCTAGAGATATACAGCAATGTCTGCACCAACTTTGGGGACAAACCCCAGCTACTTTTGATGTAAGTTTGAACTGTGTACTGCATTTACCAGGATGCAAAGGGGCGAACTGTGCTGGGACTGTGAGGCAGTGCGCTCCCAACCCCCATTCTGTTTAAAAGGCTCCCTTGAGCCAGCAAGCTGACGAGCTTTGAAGATGCACCTGTGTGCCTTTGAGAGGTACTGTGACCTGAGAGGAATTTGGCAGCATTTCTAGCAACCCCAGATGATTTTTCTTTGCTCTCTAAAACTGCTGCTCTCTACTGATGAAGGGCTCAACCCAGAAACACGTGTCCAGAGATATACAGCAATGTCTGCACCAACTTTGGTGAAAAACTCCAGCTACTTTTGAAGTAAGTTTGAACTGTGTACTGCATTTACCAGGATGCAAAGGGGTGAACTGTGCTGGGTCTCTGAGGCAGTGTGCTCCCAACCCCCATTCAACTTCAAAAGAGGGATTCTCTTTCTTGACAAGAAACTATAACAGCTAATAAGCTGCCAATACCCTTGGTGAAGTGAAACTCGTAAATTAGCGGTCTCATCATTAAAACGTCCTGTTCACGAGCCCCAATTAGCAGTGATTTTTGCTCCAAAGGTTTTCACTCTTCTATTAATATAAGACCAATTGGGATCCAGCACCTAAATGTGTTTTTCTTCCAAAATGTGAATTATGCTTCTAACAGTATTTGTACGCTCTTGCTGATGTGCCACTAAGGGGGATTCTGCACCCAAAACTGATGTTGCAGGGAACATGGTGGCTGGCTGAGTGGCTGATCAGGAGCTACCCAGACGGAAAGTCTGAATATATTTTAAACGTGATGCTCAACTTACTTGTCGGGTGTTGAGAGGGAAGTCCCCCCTCTTTTGTCCTGGACAGCAGCGGCATGGTACTGTTGAGTGGGAAGATGGTCGTGCAGGGATTGCTGCATTGTTGCATCGCTGTGGCACAGCTTGCTGTATGCGCATTCTCCTGCTGCGAGGCTGCGACGTCATTGATGGTGGCTTGGGAAGAGTTGGCACACAACAAGGAGATGGAGGTGAGGTGCTGAGCCTGGGGGAGCCTGGAGAGAGCGCTGCTGTTTCCTCTAGAATTAGCAGGATTAGCTGTATCCGTAGGCATGCCCTAATGGATACTGAGCCCACTGGGACTGAGGGTAGGTCTATTGCAGTAACTTGCCTGATAGTCATGTAGATAGAAAGTTGTGTCAGCAGAAAAAACATGGGGAACAGAAGCATTCAGTGTAGACAAGAGCAGGGGGCGTGGGGGAACAGCTGGAGGGTGCTACCAGATATACATTAAGGTCTCCTAACTCTTTGTGGGCAGTAAGTGAGGATAATTTGGAGACCAAAAAAAGGAGTTCCCTCCTACCAGTGAAGGCTTTAACTAAACATATAAAGCCTCAAAGCAGCACGTACATGACTGCAAATTCTGCCAGTAAATGCATATCAACTAGAGAAGAAAATATTGCTCTATTGAAGGAAAAGCAGGATCTTCTAGTCATCAAACTACAAACATTACCCCCTTGCTAAAATCCTACTTCAAGGTCAGATCAGACCTATGAAGAGAAGATTGTGAGGAGAGAAGCCGGAGTGACGTGGGGTTAGCTTGGCCCGAAGAATCATTTGAATAGGGTAGGATGTGGATGAGAGAGGGGTCAAGGTGAAGTTTTAGTACATCCGGCAGTCCCCACGAAAAATGTATTTTCCTGCTTAGTAGTAGAAGAGTTAAACGATGATATAGGAGGAGTTATGGTTGAACAGCGTGATAACTCAGGCAGCGCTACATTAACTGGTGACTCTGGTAGTGGTGATTTTAAGGGGATGGACTGAATGCTAGGTCAACTAGCACAGGAAATTAAAGAGCGTTTCTTGATTTCTGAGTCAAATGACACGGAGATCCAGGCAACCTGCTTCAATCTGGAGGCAAAGATTGAGAGCCTAGCTCAATATACAAGATTTAGAATGTGGGTTAGAAGGACTCTAGACAGCAGTCCAAGAAAACACTCTAGAAGTAGTACGTCTGGAACAAAGAGAGAAAATGTTGACTGACAAATTAGAAAAGTTGGAGAACAATGCCATAGGAACAATGTTAGAATCTTAGAGGTTCTGGAAGGTGCAGAAGGGACAGATATTACATCTTTTGTGATAAAACTGAAGAGAAGTGCCTTCCCACTGGAAGAGAGTCTTGTGTGCATAGAGAGCCCTTTAAATTGCACCCAGGGAGCAAAAGCCCCTGAAAGATGTTGGTGAATTTTCTATCTTATAATGTAAAAGAGAAACTGTTAAGCTTGACTCTGTAGGAAAAAGCACTGCAAGTATTGGGGGCCACCTTTGAGATAAGATCGGCAGTGGGAGTTGGGAAAGAGAATGAGAGCACTGAAAGGACTGGGGACCAATGTTCAACTAAGGTTTCCAGCCATCCTGAAGGTAATATGGCAGAATAAAAGGCCCAGTTTATCTGAGCCTGAAGATGTACATAATTTTAAAACACAGGCAAAGAAGATGGGAACTTTGGAAAAATAAATGAGCAAGGAAAATGAGATATCAACATTCCCTCAGGGATAAGCTCAAATAGGATAGACCTAGTTACAGGGTGGTGAGGATTCCGGGGACGGAGGGCATATGGGGTGGGGAGCACCAGAAAAAATTATAAAAAGTTTTAAGTCCTCAAATCCGCATAGCTGAACAGAACCAAACAGAAGCAGCCTTCCAGAAATAAGAAGTGAAATATAATGAGCACAGGGGTTGAGGGGACAGTGGTTCCTGAAATAATATGCTGGAAAGTAAATGAACTGAGGGTCAAAAAGAGGCAGTAAACAATCTTGTAGTATTTAAGGCAGCATAAATCACAAATAATTATGCTGCAAGAAACCCACCTTAGGAAACAGAAATGTAGAGATATTTTTTAAAAACCAAAGAGATCGGAAAATATATATAGTTGCTATTGATCAATTGCATATACTCTAAAGGTATAGCCATTATATTTAAAATAAAATCATGAGTGTAGTGAGTTCAGCATAGATTGGATGAGGGGGATTGTTGGATTATATTGGAGGTTAATATGTATCAGAGTCTATATACATTAGTGAGTTATTATGGCCCGAATATAGACGATGTTTCACATCTGGAGCATCTTTTTTTTGGTGGATTTTAATGCTCCCATTATTAAAGGTGGGGGTTTGATATCTTTTTATATAATAATCTGAACAGATCCTCTGATCGAATACAGATTAATTCCCCAAAGATGAGGGCATTTCTGGTGGATACGCTAGAAAATTACAACCTATGCGATGTTTTTTGCAGAATAAAGGGGGACTGTAGGGACTACACCTTCCACAGCAAAAAGAATAGTCACTACTGCAGACTAGATCATCTCTTTATGGACAGGAAAGAAGTGGAGAAAGTGGTGGGGATAGAGCATCTCCCTATCCACCTTTCAGATCACGCAGCTCTGCTCTTAATTTATATATAAACATAAACACATATACATCCACAAATTGAAAAAAACAAGAGTTACAGGGATGTTATAGTTAGGCTCAAATTTCACTCCCCGTAATGCACTACTTATGAACTCATATATTACATCACACATAAAATGGTGAGTGACATCATTGATGACATTTGAAACATGTCTAAGTTGGTCTGTGAGTGGGTGCAGGAGTGTCTGAATTAGTCTGTGAGTGGCAAAATCAAGCAACTATGTTCCAAAGGTAGGACCCCCGGTACATAGCAGTAGTTGACCCTGTAGGTTGGCTGTCCCAATGGCCATGTACAGCTCCAGGAGGGGAAGCCGCGCTGCCCCTTGCTTTGATTTTCAAGGGCCTCCCTCAGGGAGGTGGTGGTCCTCAGGGCTGAGAATGTCCCAGGATGGGGTACACATGGCCCGCTCCTAAAAAAAAGAGATAAATAGAAAGCCCTTGGGAGGTGTTGATTCCAAGGGCCAGGGGGTCCATGTGAGCCCCCTCTTTAATGTGTGTTTTAGCCCCTGGAAGTTGGTGGTCTCAGGGGGGTTCTGCATGGCCTCCTTTATTACTTTTTGTATATAGCCAAAGGGTGGTTGCATTTCCCGGGCATAAATAAGCCCCAGGAGGGGGGATCGTGTGCCCAGTCCTTATTAATTAAACACAGAATGCTCCTGGGACCTCACCCACCCAGGGAAAATTTTAAAAGCAAAAGTGGGTGACCACAAGTTTTTTTCTCAATTCAAGGGGTTATTTGTGAATTTCTCCATGAATTAAAAACAAATTCCTTTTTAGCCTTGCCTGGGTCCCTCTGGGAGCCTAGAACCAAGGCAGCAGGGTTAGAGTATCCGTACCTTATTCCCTTTTCTTTTTTAGCATTTTTTTGAGGCTCAACTGAAGCAGAGTACCAGGATGACTGCCCAAACTTCCTGGTTGAAGTGTTGGTACTGGGACCTCACCCACCCAGGGAAAATATTAAAAGCAAAAGTGAATGACCACGCTTTTTTTCTCAATTCAAGGGGCTATTTGTGATTTTCTTCATGCATTAAAAACAAATAGCTTTTTAGCCCTGCCTGGGTCCATCTGGGAGCCTAGAATCAAGGCAGCAGGGTTAGGGTATTCATATCTTGCCCCCTTTTCTTATTTTTGCATTTTCTTTAGACTCGACTGAAGCAAGATGTCTGCCCAAACTTCCTGGTTGAAGTGTTGGTAGCCAATCAAAATTCTTCAGATCTCTGCACAAGCTTGTTATTACTCATGTATGTTTCGCAACCTCAGATATCTAAATTTGAATTTCCTTTAATTTCTCGCACTCTACTGAATGGATTATACCAAACAACAAAGTGTAATCTGCGAACCAAAAGCAAACTTTCTGCCAAATTGGGTTTCATTCCATCCAGCACTTTGGGCTGCAGGCGTGCCTAAAGACTCAATGGGAATTGAAATGTGAAACACACTTTTTCTCAGCCCACTTGACGGATCACCTCAAACTTTCCAAGCACAACTAAAGTCAAAGGGGCACTTTTTTTTGGAAACTTTTGCAAAGGTTTATCAAACTGCATCAAAGATCTAGGCAAGTCACAAAATGCTTTTCCTATGGAAACATGTTCCTAACTATAACTGCTAAATGCTGACCACTAGTAGGTAATGTGTATATATATATATTCACTGAAAAAACCATAGGTTTCAGCAATGTTATAGTTAGGAATTAGCATTAAAAAACCTTAGAAATTCACAGAAAAAAGCATATGTTTCACATATGTTATAGTTAGCTGGACATTTCACTCATACAAAACCGTTGAAATTCCCCTGTTATAGTTAGTTCAGCTAACTATAACTCACGCACACGCAATGCACTGCTGATGACGTCACATATTACCTCACTCATGGCATGGTCAGTGACATCACTCATGACATCACTCATGACATCTCAAATTACATCACTGATGACATCATCCAGTGAATGTGTGTCTTTCTGAAAAATAAATATTTTTTATATATGTATATCTAAAGGTGAACGGAAGAATAAATGGGTAAATAAGTGTCTAAATAGATGGGGTTTTTTGTAAAATTGATTGGATAACTGACTTATTAATTGTATCTTAGTGAATACATGTATTAACGAGTAATATTGAAATATTTAAATATCTATATCAGTGTCTCACTTTGTGTATAAGTGGCTGCATGTGTTGGTGAGTAGCTACATGAGTGTGTATATGGGTTATTAGTTTGTTTTTTGAGTATCAATATGAGTGCCTGTATGGTTCGTTGGGGGATATTACTTAGCGTATAGATGCATGAATGAGTGCTCACTGTTTGTATGTTTTTTAAGACAGCATGTGTGCAGGTCTGTATGGGTGGTTGAGTGTGTGTATGGGTGTGTTAATGAGTGAATGACTGTCTCAATAGTGTCTTTATTAGTACGTACATATGTTTTAAACTAGTATATGTGAGTATTGATGTATATAAGTGAGAGTGAGAGTTTGGAAGAGTTCCTGTATAAATAAGTATGTGTTTCTATAAGTGATTGTTTAAGAGAGTAAGTATGTACGTTTCTGTAGAAGTAAGTGTAGGGGTGTGTGTATAGCTGTATATGCAAGTAAATTGATGTTTGATAGTTTATTTGCATGTGTGAGTATGTGTGTGAGTGAGTAACTCTATGGATGAGTATCGGTGTGTAACAGGATGGGTCTATGAGTACAAATGATGAGGGAGTACATGAGTGACTATATAGAACTGTTGGTGAATGAGTGGATGTGTATGTAGATGTTGGAATTACCTAATAGGTTGTTGTAACTGGTATTGGTATCTCTATTTAAAAAAAATATATAGTTTCTATTTTTGAATGTGTGTATCAAAGGTTATATTAGGGTGAGAGGAGGTCTTCCACTCTTTCACAAGGATGATGTCATCAGTGATGTCATTTGAGATGTCATGAGTGATGTCACTGACCATGTCATGAGTGATGCAATATGTGACGTCATCAGCAGTGAATTGCGGGCATGAAAGTTATAGTTAGCTGAACTAACTATAACAGGGGAATTTCAAAGGTTTTGTATGAGTGAAATGCCCAGCTAACTATAACATATGTGAAACCTATGTTTTTTTCATTGAATTTCTCAGGGTTTTTTTTAATGCTAATTCCTAACTATAATGTGCCTGAAATCTATGTTTTTTTCAGTGAATTTCAAATGTTTTTTGATGCTAATTCCTAACTATAACATGTGTGAAACCTATGTTTTTTTCAGTGAATTTCTAAGGTTTTTTAAATGTTAATTCTTAACTATAACGAGGCTAAAACCTATGCTTTTTTCAATGATTTTGCAAGGTTTTTAAATGCTAATTCCTAACTATAGGATACCTAAAACCTAAGTTTTTTTCAGTGAATATATATATATATATATATATATATATATATATATACAGCAAGGCGGCTCCCTTTTCCTCCGTTAGGCGCTGCTTGATTCTGGTCGCGTTACTCCTGCGGTCGAGCCAGACCGCTATAAATCCAACAGGTTTCCCCTGCGAGGGGAAGATGGAGTCGCAGAAAGAAACAGGCTATAGGCGTTCTTGAGTGCAATTTTTCATTTAATCCATTAATCCATCGGGGGTCATTAAACAATATAGAAACCAACGCGTTTCGACAGCGTCCGCTGTCTTGCTCACGGTCAGTGTACTGTGCATTGCTCAACAGTTTTAAAGAACCTACAAGCAACATGATTAAACACGCCCCCTTGTCACATGTTACATGACCCACATGCTTGGAATTCTGGGACTTGTAGTTTAGTCTTATATTAATGTGTAATACTTATACAGGTAACTACATGTGAGGGCTTAGTAATTTATCTAAGGTGCTCGGTGACTGGCAATTTGTTAGAGTGAGCTATTTGTTAATAGTCCTCTATTTGCCACTGTTGGTTCTGTAACCGGTTTTAGCTTGGGGAGTACTGCCCTCCAGTGGGCATGATTACCATTTGACATGTTAATTCATTACTAAACAACCAAGGTGTAGCCCTCCAGTGGGCATTTCCACATATGCATGTAGTTCATAATTCAACATTTTGGTTAATTAATAAACAATTAAAGTATAGCCCTCCAGTGGGCGTTTTTACGTGTCATAGTCCATGGTTAACCTTTAGGTACTTGCCCAAGTGAGCTTCAAACAAAGGTGAAAACTGGTGGGGGAGTGAAAAAGTAAAGCTGGGACAAATTTAAGTTAAAATTGTAGTTCATGGCAGGCGGAAGTTATTTCGGAAGTCAATTATGTTCATTTATAAGTGTATATAAAGCTCCTCCGATTGATTTAACCCTAATGGGGTCATGGTTCTGAAACCAAGGATGTGTTTCGATTCCTTGCGGCGTAGCATTTTTTCATTATGTCCTCCTCTGGGTGATGGGTTCAGTGTCTCAATACCCCAGAAACGCAATTGCTTCCAGTCCCCATTATGGTCTGACTCCATGTGTTTAGCAACTGCGTTGCTTCTGTCTGTATGCACAGTTGCACGGACATGTTCAAGAATCCGTTTTTTTAGTTCGCAAATTGTGCTTCCAATGTATCTTAATTTGCACGGGCATTCGATCATGTACACCGTGTATCTGCTGTTACATGTTATACATTCATTGATCTTCCAGATTTTTTTGTCCGGCATCGTTATTTCTTGGGTGGGTTTAGCAATTTCACAGGCTTTACAATGGTAGCACTTCACGAATCCCTTTGTTTGTAGCCAATTTTTTCTTTTCACTGGTGGCTGGAAATGGCTGTGAACCAATTGGTCCTGGAGATTTTTAGCCCTTTTGTAAGTCACTGTCGGGTGTTTACCCATCCTTTTTCCTATGATCGGGTCCAACTGTAGAATCTTCCAATTCTTCTTCAAGATTTGGTTTAGTTGTTTTGTTTCTCTGCTATATGTCGTGATCAACCTAATTGGCTCATCCTCTGTTTGAATGGGGGTTTCTTTTGGTTTTAGGCTGTCCGGTCTTGGGGTCTTATTTGCTCTTTCCCAGCAGTGTTTTATTGTATGTTGGTTGTATTGTCTCTTTTGGAAACGCATCGCAGAGTTTTGGCTTTGTTTTTGCCATTCATCTTCTTCGCTGCAGATTCTCCTGAGTCGAAGGAATTCCCCGTAGGGGATACTTGATATCAGTGACCGTTGGTGGAAACTGGTGGCTTCAAGTGTGGCATTTGTGGCTGTACTTTTCCGATGTAAAGTGGTCTCCATTTTGTTGTTTTTGATATATACTTCGGTGTCCAGGAAGATGGATTTCTTTGGACTGATGTTGTGAGTAAATGTTATGCCTGGTGTACTGGAATTCAGTATTTCAAAGTACTCAAGGAATTTTTCTTTTCCACCATTCCATATCAAAAACAGGTCATCAATAAATCTCTTCCAGATTATGATGTGTTGTGTAAATGGTTGTAATTTTGCGTCCCAGGCCACTGTTTCCTCCCACCATCCCATGGCAGTGCAGGCGTAATTTGGGCTAAAAGAGAAGCGCATGGCTGCTCCGTTTTTTTGCCTGTATACGGAGTCCCCAAACAAGAAGATGTTGTTATTCAGCAAGTATTGTGTCATATCCATCAGCATATTATTATGATTTGAGTAGTGTATATTGCGTTCCTTAAAGACATGTTTACAGGCGTTCAGACCCATCTCATTGTCAATGTTTGTATATAATGAAATCACATCCATTGTGATCATTATAAATTCCGGCTGCTAAGTGATGAGCTTCAGGTTTCACAGGAAATCAGTTGTGTCCCTGATGTAGGATTTGAGCTGTTTCACATGTGGATTTAGAAAAAAGTCTATGAAGTTAGACAGCGGTTCCAGCAAGGAACCATTTGACGACACTATAGGTCTCCCTGGTGGCTTCGTGGCATTTTTGTGGATCTTGGGTAGGAAATATATTGTCGCTGTTTTTGGGAAGTCTACCGTCAAGTATTTGGTCTCATCAGAGTCTAGCAGTGATGCATTTTCCCATTGTCTTATTTTTCCATCCAAAATCCTCTTTGTGTCATAGGTTGGGTTGCTGTCTAGTTTCTCATAATAGTATGAGTTGTTCAATTGGGTCATGGCTTCCTCAATGTATAGTTGGCGATCCCATAGGACGATATTCCCGCCCTTATCAGCCATTTTTATTTCAAAATTTGAGTTGGTTTTGAGTGATGCCAGAGCCCGCCTTTCATTTTTTGAGAGATTGTCATTGTTGGTGTTTTTTATTTTGATTGTTTATAGGTCGTGAATGACCGCCTCCTGGAATAAGTCGATTTTGTTCCCTGGTGTGAGTTGGGGGTAGAATTTGGATTTTGCTTTGAGGCCACTGGTTCCTGCTCCCAGCTGTGTTATTGCTGATTCTAGATTGATATCCATACCCTCTTCCGCATTCAAGTTTAGTACCGTTAGGTATGCTTCGGATTCTTTTGCCAATAGGGTAGATATTGGTTTGGGTTGAGTTTTCGGTATTTTGGGTTTGTTTTCCCTTTCCGTGAAGAATTTAGCCAGCTTGATTTTGCGGATATATAAGTATAGATCAATCCGTGTTTGAGCTATGTCTATATGTGCGGTGGGGCAAAAGTTTATTCCCTTCTTAAGTAAGGAGGTTTCCGCTTCTGAAATTTCCATTCTAGATAAATTGATTATCTGTAATTCCGCATTCACTTCCCCCTCTTTTGTTTCATCAGTCTGGTTTCTGTGCCAACTTTTTCGTTTGTAACTGTTCCGCCTGTGGCCCCTCCTGGTGTGGGTTTTGATAATCGTGGTTGCCATGTTCTCCCTCTTCCCCTGGCTCGGCCGCGTGTATTTCTTTGCGCCCCGTGGCTGTATTCCCATTGTCGTTGTGACAAGACTAGGCGCATGTCCCCTAAAAAAACCTTTTGTTGGGGATCCAGGTTGGCTTCTTCCTCACTGAGGTCAGCTGATGTTAGTGACGCCATGCTGGATGATGAGCTCGCTAGATTTGTTCTTGGCGGTCTGAAGGGGTCATATTTTCTGGCGTACGTGAATATGCGACCTTGTGCATAATCGTTAGCATCCCTTTCAAATTTGGTTTGCTTTCTGATTCTCACTTCCTCTTCATGTTTTTCTATTTGTTTATTTAGGTCCTCTTTAAATTTGGTCATTTCTGTATTGAGTTTTAAGCCATCAAGTTCTGTTTCCAGTGCTCTTAGTTCCTCTTTTACTTTTTCAAGTGCTATCTCAATATGTTTCACCAATATTTTTATCAGACCTAGTGACGAATTTATAGTGTGTTCCCCCCACTCCTGGAGTAGGTCATTAGTTACATCTTGTTGACTCGGCATTATCAGTATGCGTAAACCACGGGGCACCCTTTCAACTTCCAGGAATTTTTGTAAGGAGATCAGTTCCCATGATTTGTTTATCTCCTTTTTATTCCTTGCCAGACACCTCAGAGACTGCTACTGAATGTTAACGAAGGATTTATTGACATAACCTTTGGCGATAGCTACAAACAGGAAATACTTGAGCAGAAACAGACTCGTTCTTTTACAAAATCAAGCCGAATAATTGCATATCCACTACAGGGGGTTGTGAACAAAGGAGAAAGGAAACATGGACAGGCGGGAAGCTAAAAGGAAGGAACTAATCATTACCATGTTTGATAAAAGCAACATCAATAAACCTATCGAAAGCAGTAAGGACCAAGGAAAAAACGACACAAAGGAAAACTGCGCCTTTGGGAAAAATTCAATAAAAAGGAGATAAACAAATCATGGGAACTGATCTCCTTACAAAAATACCTGGAAGTTGAAAGGGTGCCCCGTGGTTTACGCATACTGATAATGCCGAGTCAACAAGATGTAACTAATGACCTACTCCAGGAGTGGGGGGAACACACTATAAATTCGTCACTAGGTCTGATAAAAATATTGGTGAAACATATTGAGATAGCACTTGAAAAAGTAAAAGAGGAACTAAGAGCACTGGAAACAGAACTTGATGGCTTAAAACTCAATACAGAAATGACCAAATTTAAAGAGGACCTAAATAAACAAATAGAAAAACATGAAGAGGAAGTGTGAATCAGAAAGCGAACCAAATTTGAAAGGGATGCTAACGATTATGCACAAGGTCGCATATTCACGTACGCCAGAAAATATGACCCCTTCAGACCGCCAAGAACAAATCTAGCGAGCTCATCATCCAGCATGGCGTCACTAACATCAGCTGACCTCAGTGAGGAAGAAGCCAACCTGGATCCCCAACAAAAGGTTTTTTTAGGGGACATGCGCCTAGTCTTGTCACAACGACAATGGGAATACAGCCACGGGGCGCAAAGAAATACACGCGGCCGAGCCAGGGGAAGAGGGAGAACATGGCAACCACGATTCTCAAAACCCACACCAGGAGGGGCCACAGGCGAAACAGTTACAAACGAAAAAGTTGGCACAGAAACCAGACTGATGAAACAAAAGAGGGGGAAGTGAATGCGGAATTACAGATAATCAATTTATCTGGAATGGAAATTTCAGAAGCGGAAACCTCCTTACTTAAGAAGGGAATAAACTTTTGCCCCACCGCACATATAGACATAGCTCAAACACGGATTGATCTATACTTATATATCCGCAAAATCAAGCTGGCTAAATTCTTCACGGAAAGGGAAAACAAACCCAAAATACCGAAAACTCAACCCAAACCAATATCTACCCTATTGGCAAAAGAATCCGAAGCATACCTAACGGTACTAAACTTGAATGCGGAAGAGGGTATGGATATCAATCTAGAATCAGCAATAACACAGCTGGGAGCAGGAACCAGTGGCCTCAAAGCAAAATCAAAATTCTACCCCCAACTCACACCAGGGAACAAAATCGACTTATTCCAGGAGGCGGTCATTCACGACCTATACACAATCAAAATAAAAAACACCAACAATGACAATCTCTCAAAAAATGAAAGGCGGGCTCTGGCATCACTCAAAAGCAACTCAAATTTTGAAATAAAAATGGCCGATAAGGGCGGGAATATCGTCCTATGGGATCGCCAACTATACATTGAGGAAGCCATGACCCAATTGAACAACTCATACTATTATGAGAAACTAGACAGCAACCCAACCTATGACACAAAGAGGATTTTGGATGGAAAAATAAGACAATGGGAAAATGCATCACTGCTAGACTCTGATGAGACCAAATACTTGACAGTAGACTTCCCAAAAACAGCGACAATATATTTCCTACCCAAGATCCACAAAAATGCCACGAAGCCACCAGGGAGACCTATAGTGTCGTCAAATGGTTCCTTGCTGGAACCGCTGTCTAACTTCATAGACTTTTTTCTAAATCCACATGTGAAACAGCTCAAATCCTACATCAGGGACACAACTGATTTCCTGTGCAACCTGAAGCTCATCACTTGGCAGCCGGAATTTATAATGATCACAATGGATGTGATTTCATTATATACAAACATTGACAATGAGATGGGTCTGAACGCCTGTAAACATGTCTTTAAGGAACGCAATATACACTACTCAAATCATAATAATATGCTGATGGATATGACACAATACTTGCTGAATAACAACATCTTCTTGTTTGGGGACTCCGTATACAGGCAAAAAAATGGAGCAGCCATGGGCTTCTCTTTTAGCCCAAATTACGCCTGCACTGCCATGGGATGGTGGGAGGAAACAGTGGCCTGGGACGCAAAATTACAACCATTTACACAACACATCATAATCTGGAAGAGATTTATTGATGACCTGTTTTTGATATGGAACGGTGGAAAAGAAAAATTCCTTGAGTACTTTGAAATACTGAATTCCAGTACACCAGGCATAACATTTACTCACAACATCAGTCCAAATAAAGCCATCTTCCTGGACACCGAAGTATATATCAAAAACAACAAAATGGAGACCACTTTACATTGGAAAAGTACAGCCACAAATGCCACACTTGAAGCCACCAGTTTCCACCAACGGTCACTGATATCAAGTATCCCCTACGGGGAATTCCTTCGACTCAGGAGAATCTGCAGCGAAGAAGATGAATGGCAAAAACAAAGCCAAAACTCTGCGATGCGTTTCCAAAAGAGACAATACAACCAACATACAATAAAACACTGCTGGGAAAGAGCAAATAAGACCCCAAGACCGGACAGCCTAAAACCAAAAGAAACCCCCATTCAAACAGAGGATGAGCCAATTAGGTTGATCACGACATATAGCAGAGAAACAAAACAACTAAACCAAATCTTGAAGAAGAATTGGAAGATTCTACAGTTGGACTCGATCATAGGAAAAAGGATGGGTAAACACCCGACAGTGACTTACAAAAGGGCTAAAAATCTCCAGGACCAATTGGTTCACAGCCATTTCCAGCCACCAGTGAAAAGAAAAAATTGGCTACAAACAAAGGGATTCGTGAAGTGCTACCATTGTAAAGCCTGTGAAATTGCTAAACCCACCCAAGAAATAACGATGCCGGACAAAAAAATCTGGAAGATCAATGAATGTATAACATGTAACAGCAGATACACGGTGTACATGATCGAATGCCCGTGCAAATTAAGATACATTGAAAGCACAATTTGCGAACTAAAAAAACGGATTCTTGAACATGTCCGTGCAACTGTGCATAAAGACAGAAGCAACGCAGTTGCTAAACACATGGAGTCAGACCATAATGGGGACTGGAAGCAATTGCGTTTCTGGGGTATTGAGACACTGAACCCATCACCCAGAGGAGGACATAATGAAAAAATGCTACGCCGCAAGGAATCGAAACACATCCTTGGTTTCAGAACCATGACCCCATTAGGGTTAAATCAATCGGAGGAGCTTTATATACACTTATAAATGAACATAATTGACTTCCGAAATAACTTCCGCCTGCCATGAACTACAATTTTAACTTAAATTTGTCCCAGCTTTACTTTTTCACTCCCCCACCAGTTTTCACCTTTGTTTGAAGCTCACTTGGGCAAGTACCTAAAGGTTAACCATGGACTATGACACGTAAAAACGCCCACTGGAGGGCTATACTTTAATTGTTTATTAATTAACCAAAATGTTGAATTATGAACTACATGCATATGTGGAAATGCCCACTGGAGGGCTACACCTTGGTTGTTTAGTAATGAATTAACATGTCAAATGGTAATCATGCCCACTGGAGGGCAGTACTCCCCAAGCTAAAACCGGTTACAGAACCAACAGTGGCAAATAGAGGACTATTAACAAATAGCTCACTCTAACAAATTGCCAGTCACCGAGCACCTTAGATAAATTACTAAGCCCTCACATGTAGTTACCTGTATAAGTATTACACATTAATATAAGACTAAACTACAAGTCCCAGAATTCCAAGCATGTGGGTCATGTAACATGTGACAAGGGGGCGTGTTTAATCATGTTGCTTGTAGGTTCTTTAAAACTGTTGAGCAATGCACAGTACACTGACCGTGAGCAAGACAGCGGACGCTGTCGAAACGCGTTGGTTTCTATATTGTTTAATGACCCCCGATGGATTAATGGATTAAATGAAAAATTGCACTCAAGAACGCCTATAGCCTGTTTCTTTCTGCGACTCCATCTTCCCCTCGCAGGGGAAACCTGTTGGATATATGTATATATATATATATATATTACCTACTGGCGGTCGCCAGTAGGTAGTTATAGTTAGGATTATTTTCCATAGGGAATCCGCAACATTCTATTGGGAATAACTTTGGCGCCGGTTGAGGAATCTTTCTGAAATTTTCCTCAAATTTGCCTCGCTGCGCTCCGCTCCTTCCCTGAAAGTTTGCGGGGATTCGTCAAGCGGGGGCCGAGAAAAAAGGGGGGTCCCAAAACGTGTTTTCCCCATGTTAATTTCCATAGGGCGGTTGGACTCACTTTTAGCCCGAACGGCTGAATGGATTTCCACCAAACTTGGCAAAATTATAGGGACTGGTGTATGTGCCTTTGCTATGTCTCAAGATATGTGCTCCAGTGGATTTTGAGTAATTTAGGTTCAAAAAAATATATATATCTATAAGCGCGCGTTCACGCATGGAAAGCTGCTTGGCTCTCGGGTGTCTGTCAACATTCCAAACAGTCCGGAGCAGCTGCCATCTTGTGTCTCGAGACACAAGAGGTGGCAAAAACAAAGGGGGAAAAGACCAAAAGGGGACAGGGTAGACCCCCCTGACCCCCTAGGTTTGATGTGGGGGCCATAGGAGGGCCCCGCGGGGCAAAATTTTTTTTTTTTTTAAAGATTTGCGCAGGGGGAGCGCCCGGTATGCACACCGGGGAGCGAACCGGGGAGTGTACCATGTGGAAAAAAGAATGACAGATTTTCTTAAAAATGTAGCATTTTTTTATAAATTGGAGGTAGTTCTAAAAAGAACTTTTTTTTATTCTTTTTGATGTTTTAAATTTTTTTTATTATTTTTTGGAACATTTTGTACTTTTTTGGGCTTTTATGAACAATTTTATATTTTTTTGTTATTTTTATGGGGACAAACAAAAAACAGGGAATTGTAAACGGCTCAACTGGAGCAAAAAAAAAATCAGGAAAAAAGTAAGTTTTTTTTGGGCAATTGTGGTTGTCACCAGTACGGTTGATGAGTTTAATGCTTTGCTCACCATAGGTAATTGTTTTTCCACAAAATATACAAACGATTTTGTATTGTCCAAACTGGGTTTGTATGTTTGGGACCATCTCCCTTGTCTCTGGACCCGATGGAGTGGGTTGCTTACTTTGGGAGGTGCTGGGAGAAGATTGGGGAGGGTTTCTGGTCATTTCTCGGACCTCCACCGCAGCATAGTTGTTAGGGTGCCGGTGTTGCTTGTGGCGAATCATGGTGTTATTGCCAAAAGAGTACTTTTTGTTAGGGTTCCCCCTGGAAAGTACAGTGCCACAGATTAGACAAGTAACCTTTGGCGCATTTACTTTCTTGAGGTCCTTTGGGATTGAAAAAAACTCCCAGATAATGTGCTCCTTTGGCTTATATGGGGTAGCATCTTCAGGCAGGAACCTCCTCCTCTCCTCCTCCTCCTCCGCCTCCTCCTCTTCTTCATCTCCACCACAGTGGTGTTGTGGTGGTCCTTGTGATGGTGGTGGTGGTGGTGGCTGAGATGCTCCTGCTGCTGCTGCTACTGTAGCCTTTTTTCAGTACAAATTGGTACTAATAGATTTCCAAACAGGTCTTCCTCAGTCAAAGGACAAAGTGAGAATAAGGAAAAAAGGTGGGGGCTTTTATCATTTGAAAAACAAAACTGTCCTGAACCAATGAAAAGTGTTATTTTCAGGTCACATGACTTATGCTTTAATCATTTGGAAACCAAAACTGTCTTGAAATAATGAAAAGTGTTATTTTTACGTCATATGACCCGACACGCTTACGTACACGCCCCAGGGCGCGCCCGACGTGCTTACGCTACGCGCCCCGGGGCGCGCCCCAGGGCGCTTACGTAGAGCGATCGTATGCGCTTGAGTGCTTCCGGGTGCGCTTACGCCGTGCGTATCATGCGGACGCGGCTACGGGATACGTCACAATGATGTTTTCGTTCGTGGCATTAGCGCTAATGGGACGCTCACCAGTATGCGCACCGGGGCGCGCCGCAAGACTGCGCTTTCCGGTGCGCTCACTGGTACGCGCACCGGGAGCGCTCCAGGGCAAAAAAAAAACAAAAAAAAAAAAAACCATGAACAATATACATAAAGAAAATAGTATTACATAAATATACAATACAGGATTCATTATAAAAAATATTACATTTCATAGTTATTGTAATTTGCTATTAAAAAACCTTTGGAATTCACTGAAAAAAACATAAGTTTGAGGCCCTATATATAGTTAGGAACTAGCATTTAAAAAACCTATGAAATTCACTGAAAAAAACATAGGTTTCACACCAGTTATAGTTAAGAATTAGCATTTAAAAAACCTTTGAAATTCACTGAAAAAACCATAGGTTTCACACCAGTTATAGTTAGGAATTAGCATTTAAAAAACCTTTGTAATTCAATGAAAAAACCATAGGTTTCACACCAGTTATAGTTAGGAATTAGCATTTAAAAAACCTATTAAATTCACTGAAAAAACCATAGGTTTCACACCAGTTATAGGTAGCTGGAAATTTTACTGACATAAAACCATTAAAATTCCCACGTTATAGTTACTTGGACTCACTATAACTTGCGCGCCTGCAATGCACTGCTGATGACGTCACATATTACATCGCTCATGACATGGTCAGTGACATCTTCCTCTCACGTGCACCCGGACTTGCTATGGACAGTTTCAGGGCCTGCATGCAAGATCTTGCAACCTGGATGTCCACCAACTGCCTTAAATTAAACGGCAACAAGACCGAGGTGCTCGTGGTGGGGGGGGAATCCATCTGTTTGGTCATCGGCGTGGTGGCCCCCATGCCTAGGTGAGGCTCCTATGCCCCGTCAGGAAGTCAAAAACCTTGGTGTTTGGCTCGATGCTGACCTGTCTTTTGGACCCTAAATAGACCGAGTGGCGGGTGTTTGTTTCAGCATTTTAAAAACCCTACGGAAGGTCCTTGTTCACCTTCCTATGTCCGCCCGGAGAACACTGGTACATGCCCTCGTGACATTGCGCCTAGACTATGGCAACCTACTGTACCTGGGAGCCACCTGCAAGGCAATAAAAAGCCTCCAGGTATTACAGAATGCGGCAGCCCGCCTCATCTTAAAAACCCCAAAAAGTTCGGATTCCAAAGCTGCCCTTCAGACCCTCCATTGGTTGCCAGTGAGAAGCAGAGAGGAATTTAAAGCCCTCTGTACCTGTCACCGTATTCTTGCTAGGAAAGCGCCAACACCACTTCAGAACCTAGTTACCAAGTATGTACCATCACGCACTCTGCACTCCTCACACGGAGGCCTACGTAAGGTCCCTAGGGTTAAAAGGGCCCGCATGGGTGGACATTCTTTTTGCCATCTGGTAGCGAAGAGCTGGAACGCCCTGCCTCTTAATCTCCGCCTAGACCCATCCGAATCCAGCTTCCGAAAGAACTTAAAAACACACCTATTTTCAAGATAATTGGGCTCACTCCTTACTACTGCTCTGAGTTTTTCAGTTGTAGCGCGGGGACATCTTCTTAGCATAACCAAGCGCTTTATAAGCTCCCCTTATTATTATTATTATTATTATTATGACATCACTGATGACACCATCCTTGTGACATAGTGACAGACCTCCTTTAAGTGTAATGTAACCCTTGAAACACATATTCAAAATTAGAAACTAACATTTTAAAAAAAATGGAGATACCCATACCAGTTACAACAACCAATTCAGTAATTCCACCATCTATATACACATCCACTCATTCACCAACAGTTCTATATAGTCACTCATACATATACTCACTCATCATATGTAGTGATACACCTATACATCCTGTTACACACCGACAGTCATCCAAAAATTACTCACACACATACTCACACATGCAAATAAACTATTGAACATCCATTTTTTGCATATACAACTAAACACACACTACCAGCTTACTTCTAAGGAAACTTACACATACTTACTCTCTTACACAATCACTTATAGAAACACATACTTATTTAAACAGGAACTCTTACAATCTCTCACTCTCACATATACTCACTTATATACATCAATACTCACATATACTAGATTAAAACATATGTTGTTACTAATAAAGACAATAGTGAGACAGTCATTCACTCACTAATACACACATATACACACTCATCCACCCATACAGTCCTGCACATATGCTGTCTTCAAAACACATACAAACAGTGAGTCAGTCACCAACCCATGCAGCCACTTATGCACAAAGTGAAACACTGATACATATATTTCAATATTTAAAAGTTACTCGCTAATATATGTATTCACTAAGATACACTTAATAAGCCAGTTAACCAATAAATTTAAAAAAAAATCCATTTAGACACTTATTTAAACATTTATTCTTCCATCGACCTTTGCATACATTAGCTGTGATTATCAACTATTCTTCTATTTCATATACCTTTTCAAAGTGCAGGCCTTTATCGAACATTTTTATTGTAACAAGTCCCCTCGCCGAAGACATTGTAAATTTGCACACTTGCTCCCTTCCTTGGCTGGGGTTATCAATTATTCTTCAATTTCATATTCTGATTCAAACTCAAGGTCCTTTATTGAGCCTTTTTGTTGTAACTACTGTTGCAGGAATTCTGCTCCTACACAGAACTGTGCATAAAGACTTAGGACCTCAATGAATTATGGTGTACCAAAACCCACCCTAGTACCCAAACCCCCTACCAGACTAGCAATCAGTGACTCATTGGTTCTTCGTCCTATAGCAAAAACACCAATGACTAGTCAACCCAGAACATGCGACTTAGATTACTTCAAGTAAGGTAGATAAAAAGAGCACTCTTTCGTTATAGTCTCACACCAGTCCAAAACAAGGAGTAAATAAAGACACGTGCAAGTTTGAAATGTTTATTTCTAACGCCGTAATCTCATGCACAGTACCTTAGATAATACAACCAATCATATTATCAGAAACAAAGTTGTCAGCATTGTTACTATTCCATAAAATACAAAGGGGCCCATTAGAATGTCGGCCGGATTGCCCCCGCCAGGCTGGCGGTAGCCACCGCCAACCTGGCGGGGGCAATCCGCCCGACATCCTCATCTGAATTCCCCCCGCCATATTAGAATGGCGGGCGAGACCGCGGCGGACGGAAAGACCGTCCGCCGCTTTTCCGCCCCGGTCGCCTTGCGGCCGGGGTTGAAAAGGATTAATATGGTGGCGGTGTCTTTCAGACACCGCCAACTATATTATAATGGGCTTCAGGTTATGCCTTTCCGCAGCAGCGATGCCGCCATGGAAAGGCATGCGGTCTTCACTCTGGTGGCCCCTTGTGGCGACACCAGAGGGCCACCAGTCGCCCTTATGGCGGGCGGTCCCAATCCCCTCTAGGATGACCCCCAAAGTGAGAAAGCATTTTATAATTCTAACAGGAAACAGGTTTAAAATATACCTACATTTCACCCTCCCTACCTACCAGGTTAGTTTATAACTACAGAAGGTCTCATAGGATTACATGGACGGTCCAATACCTCTGGTACTCAGCAGTAGTGGATCACATTGACTTCTGCACAAACTGTCAGGATACCAATGTTCTCCAACTGTGTCTAATTATACCTCCACAATACATTATTAAACGCGCCAGTATCAGACGTGGCCACACCTGCATATATGCTATAGGTCAAACGTGCGAGGATCATTCCGAATAACAGACACAGTATCCAAGATAACCTTGATATTCCATGCTCTCACTTTACACACTAAACTAGCGAGGCAGTCTAGAAATGTAGCATAACAAATTATTCTAATGTGAAAGCCTTCTCTAAACAATATCAAAATTGCGTGTCGTGTGCAAAGCAGAGCAGGAAAGCAAAAATGGCATTTAAGCTTCTAATGAACCCATGCTAACTTAATACAGTGTGAGTGCAAGGCTCATCCAACAACACCCTCCCTCGATAGAACCACGTGATATAAACGTGGGCGAACTAGGAACGCAGAGTCCAAGCCTGAAAAGCAGAGTCAAGTTCAAAATTTGCATAAAAAATGATTTGATGTTTGATAGAAAACAGTAACTAAATAATAAAGAATAGGTAGAAAAAATCAAAGAGTCTTAATCCAACAGCGTATAAGCGCAGTATGTAGCAACAGCCTCCAAGAGGAAGTCATTGTTCTCATCTGAAAACATTTCAGCCATCCAATTCAATAGTGGAAATGAACATCCATGTTCCTCAACGACCGGAGCCTCTATCACCATCGGAGGAAAACTCGGGTCATCTTCAATGTAACTGCGTGCCAAGAAGTCATGCGCCGCTGCAAAAACATTCCAACGTCCCATTATTCCATGTATCGCTGCTAAGGCCATTATCCTACCGCCAGAACAGAGCAAGTCATGAACCACTAAGGGGCTCATCAGCTCGTCATAATCCGCTTTGGGAGACACCGTACTGCAGAGACACAAATCAAGGCCCCAGTCGAAATCGCAGCTCAGGCATTGGAAGACAGGTTGAACACATGTGAAAAAGGAGAATCAAAATGATAATCCATAAACTGCACTCAATGTAGCCAGAGACAGCGCTCCATAATAACTAAGCATTCGGTTGCGGAGCAGCAACAGCCAAGAAATAGTGTTGTGTGCTGGAGGATGCGTATCCATATTTAAGTAAACAAATTATTAGAAGCACACCGGCAACGAATGCGACTATTAAGAGGAGTCCACCAAAGATGCTGAAACAAATCTAATGAAAAAATGCCGAAAAGACACCAGATTAGGCATGGGCGGAAAATCCGTTCCGCTCGCGGATTTTGCGGATTTTCGGGAAATCCGCAATCCGCGAGATTTGCGAATTTCCTGCAAAATCCGCAAATCCGCGAGCAGCGGATTTTGCTCGCACTGCTCGCACTGTTCGCGTGAGTTCGCGCCCCGCGAATAAGTGCGAAATTGCAGAAATATGATCTAAGCAAAACTGAAAGTAACTACTTACCAGGTTCAAAAGTTCAGGCACATCATTAGTAGCCATTTCCTGTAGTGCTTCCTGAGGGGCCCCTCCAGAGTTCAGTTGCCAGTTGAAACTATTATGTGACCCTGCTCTGAACCTCAGAATAGTTACACATATGCCACAAAGGTCATGAATTACAGCTAAGGGAGACAAGCAGGAGCCAGGCTGGAAGTTAAAATCCATTAATCAGCCCCTAATTCATTATTGTCAGTTGGGGCAGGGCAGGTGTTGTAACTAATTTTGCAACAATGAAAGCACTTAGCAAGTGCAAAAGATCACTAATCAGGGCGCACTAAGGAAGCAGGTGCCAGCTAAAAAAATATTCTGTGACACATTAATCAGCCCCAAATTAATTCAGGTCACTTGAGGCAGGGAAGGTGTGCTTTGCTTTGCCGAAAATAATGTACACTGGACAACCAGAGGGTGTGGTGATGAAACAGAGGGTGGCATGGGTGGGCCAGAGGGTGGCATGAGTAGTCAGAGAGTGGCAGTGGTGACAGAGAGTGGCAGTGATGAAGAAGAGTGTCCCAAACAGGTTGGACACGTAGAAACAACAAGTTCGCAAAACTTGCGACCCGACAGGTAAGTTCGCAAATTGCGAAATTGTAAAAACCCTCGCGAACTGGCAGAAACACGGGCGAACACAAAAAAAAAAAAAATCCGCAAATTCGCGGGAATTCGCGGATTTTGCGGATTGCGAGTTCGCAAATCCGCAAATTCGCGGATTGCCAATCCGCAAAATACGCTCATGCCTACACCAGATATAGTTTCAAAAGAACTCACAAGACCACTGCATCTAACTTAAAAAAAGTAAGGTAACCCCGTTATCAAGGACGCATTAAAGATACTCTGAATTAACTCCCCAAAATACAAAGGCACGTCTGTATTTAATAAATCATACACTTCTGTGCTGGTGTTTACTACATGAAGGACAAATGTTTCTCTAGCAGATGTAAGAGCCTCCTCTTTTTGAGACCATAGAGCTCTTATACGGCTCACTTGGTTGACTCTTCTTTCAAGGTCGGAAACGACCGCCAGTTGGAAACATCCAGCTTCGCATGCAGAGGAGTAAACACAACTTTCTTTTAGCAAACCACACGCTCAGTTACCGTAATCATGTAACCGATGCCTGGTAACATTGCACAACAATCTGCATTATTTCAAATTAAATAACTCACATTTCCAGTAAACTGAACAATGGTATGATAGCAGGTGTCACAGTGCCTTTCAAAACTCACACCAAATTAGACGCATCTTGATTACAAGAGCCATGCAATTGTATGTGTCTACAAATTAAGGAGTAATGTGGTACTATTGTGCAATCCTCACCATTCACATAGACTTCTTTTCCCTCCCTCACACACCTACATGTATATGATAATAACCAAGCTTAAAGGAGATAAGCGCTGCTTACACATCCATATCTGCCTATAGCATATTACATGCAAACCTCAAACAGGCTAAAAAGTAACATTATGATACCGTGGTAAGCCACACAGCTGAATCGGATTTCCAATGAGTGACCACTTCTAACCATTGTCATAGCGCTCCCTGTGCTCTGATTTGACAGTGAGAGAGTGATCGCACCATAGTTTTTACTGCTAATCATTCTCAGCAGACACTACGAATACGCTTTCACGTTACACGTTGCATCAAAGCTTCCGTGTGACGTCATGTTCGGCGCCCGGTTCACAAAGACGCAAATGTTTTTAATTGTTTAAAAACATATATTTATGTATTTATTGAACATACTAACAGAACACTTTATTTAGGATAATTATGAAAACATTTTTTTTAAAGTTCCAATAATCCTACATTACTTTTAAAATCAATTACACCAATTGCGATGAAAAGTCATGCGTACGCGCATCCTAAGAACACCCTAATAACAGCGTAATAGTACGCATAGCCATGTGACTTTAAAAGAAGATATTTCATTGGTTCATAACACTTCCTATTACAACTGTTGAAACGTCCGTCTCATTTTAAAAATTCTACTTTGACTTTCTAAAAAAAAACATCTCTTCTGAGAATCTTGTCAAATAGAACGAAGTTTACCATATTAACAGAGATGGCTGCCAACACTTCCTGGTTTGGAGTGTTGACAGACAGTTGACATCCAATCAGCATGCAGCTCGTGCTCGTAATTGTACGGATTTCCGTACGCGTGCTGTACTTCGTCTCTAGATATCGCTATGATTTTCTCAGGAACTACTGAACGGATTTACACCATTTAACAAAAAGCACAATCTACGAACCAAACTCTACCTCTCTGCACAATTTGGTGTAATTCGGTTCAGCCGTTCGGTCCGTAGCCCTGGCTAAATGTCCCTATGGAAAATTGCATGGGGAAAACACCTTTTGGGACCCCCCTTTTTTCTCGGCCCCTGCTTGACAAACCAGCCCCAAACTTTCAGGGAAAGAGCGGAGCAGGCCATTTTCTTGGAGAAATTTGCGAAGATTTGTCCACCGGCGCCAAAGTTATTCCAAATAGGATGTTGTGGATTTCCTATGGAAACTAGGTCAACTAGGTCTTAACTATAACTATCTACTACATATATATATATATATATATATATATATATATATATATATATATATATATATATATATATATATATATATATATATATATATATATATATATATATATATACATATATATATATATTTTGATATATATATATATAAATATACATATATATATATTTTTGTGGGTGTTTTAATGAACTTTATCAATGTCGCAGATGAAATGGAAACCCACACGGAGGTAAAACTTGCACCAGCATGCCTTTCACGAAGCACACCTGAGAGTAATCATTGGCGCATGCGTTTAAGTGCTTAGAGGCAGCATTTTCCAGACATTTGTGACTTTCCTCTGATAAAGAAGCTGCTAAGCTTTGAAACGCGTAAGGAAGGCTATTTGTAACTTTGGACTGTGCAAGCTGTTTTGAATAAATTCGTGGTGCAAACCACCCTGCAAGCTGGCTGGTTCCTGCCTCAGGGCATCTTTTGTTTGTATATAAATTGCGGCAGCCTGGCCGCAGGGAACTGGCCACCGCTGGTTGTGCGGAGCCATTCGACAGACATTTCCTGTGGATATAATTGGCGCAGCAGGGCAGAAAGATGTTACTAAACAGTAGTCACGGCCCGGAGGCCCACATGGGTGTTTTAATGAACTTTATCAATGTCGCAGATGAAATGGAAACCCACGGAGGTAAAACTTGCCTGTCATTTCACTACAAGCACCAGCATGCCTTTCACGGAGCACACCTGAGAGTAATCATTGGCGCATGCGTTTAAGTGCTTAGAGGCAGCATTTTCCAGACATTTGTGACTTTCCTCTGATAAAGAAGCTGCTAAGCTTTGAAACGCGTAAGGAAGGCTATTTGTAACTTTGGACTGTGCAAGCTGTTTTGAATAAATTCGTGGTGCAAACCACCCTGCAAGCTGGCTGGTTCCTGCCTCAGGGCATCTTTTGTTTGTATATAAATTGCGGCAGCCTGGCCGCAGGGAACTGGCCACCGCTGGTTGTGCGGAGCCATTCGACAGACATTTCCTGTGGATATAATTGGCGCAGCAGGGCAGAAAGATGTTACTAAACAGCAGTCACGGCCCGGAGGCCCACATGGGTGTTTTAATGAACTTTATCAATGTCGCAGATGAAATGGAAACCCACGGAGGTAAAACTTGCCTGTCATTTCACTACAAGCACCAGCATGCCTTTCACGGAGCACACCTGAGAGTAATCATTGGCGCATGCGTTTAAGTGCTTAGAGGCAGCATTTTCCAGACATTTGTGACTTTCCTCTGATAAAGAAGCTGCTAAGCTTTGAAACGCGTAAGGAAGGCTATTTGTAACTTTGGACTGTGCAAGCTGTTTTGAATAAATTCGTGGTGCAAACCACCCTGCAAGCTGGCTGGTTCCTGCCTCAGGGCATCTTTTGTTTGTATATAAATTGCGGCAGCCTGGCCGCAGGGAACTGGCCACCGCTGGTTGTGCGGAGCCATTCGACAGACATTTCCTGTGGATATAATTGGCGCAGCAGGGCAGAAAGATGTTACTAAACAGCAGTCAAGGCCCGGAGGCCCACATGGGTGTTTTAATGAACTTTATCAATGTCGCAGATGAAATGGAAACCCACGGAGGTAAAACTTGCCTGTCATTTCACTACAAGCACCAGCATGCCTTTCACGGAGCACACCTGAGAGTAATCATTGGCGCATGCGTTTAAGTGCTTAGAGGCAGCATTTTCCAGACATTTGTGACTTTCCTCTGATAAAGAAGCTGCTAAGCTTTGAAACGCGTAAGGAAGGCTATTTGTAACTTTGGACTGTGCAAGCTGTTTAGAATAAATTCGTGGTGCAAACCACCCTGCAAACTGGCTGGTTCCTGCCTCAGGGCATCTTTTGTTTGTATATATATATATATATATATATATATATATATATATATATATATATATATATATATATATACCACTGGCCACAGATGTATTTTACTGGCACAGGTTAACAGCAACAGCAATGAAGCGTTTCGGGCTTGTGGGCCCTTGATCACATGCAGAGTAGTTACATTTTTTACAGGTTTTTATGCAGTGAACCAAATACACGCCCACCTGATACCTCACTCCTCCCAGGTCACATGACCATAGACACAGTGAAGATACTGTCCATTGCAAAAATAGTGCAAATGGAGCTTGTTTTAAATATAAAGTACATGAATGCATTTTTAATAGATACCAATGTACAAAAAATAGGACGCTATTGTTGCTACGCAGCCACCATGTGAATAAATCCTTATACATAGGAATCACTCAAATATTTTCAAAACTATTACGGCATCAATGCCTGTAAATTATATATGTTCCCACTTCAAAATATTAAAGCAGTCTAGCAAATCTCAACGGGATTAAAACAATATATGACAAGATGAATCCTGCTACCCGAACATCATTTAGTACAAAATAGGCATCTTTACTGACTCCATCAGATAGCACGGACAGAGTATCAGGGGGATCTTAAAAAAGATAAAGTGCATGAACATTTTTTTCTAGCAAACATATTTTTTGTGAATTTTTCAATAACACCTCCACCTAATGTGTAAAAAAGCTGTGCAACGATAAAGTGCAAACTATACATCATAAAGTGCAACGTGTATGATGATCAGATAGTAACTAAATATGTTTACATTTGAATAACAATCAAAAGTCGGTCATTGCCTTAATTCATTGTTAAAAACACAAATATCATATTTCCTAAAACACCCTAATTCATCATATTTACAACTAGTGCGCACCTACTATGAGAATTTAAAAGAGAGAACAAGATTTCATAATATTTACATGAGGATGATGAAAAAATGAAGCATATATTTAGGCAACAGGGAACCTGACTACCCACAGAGATACTGTTGGTACAAAATGAAAATGAGCGACCTGTCAAGACAAGTCCTTACAATATTTATAAGGTAACAGGAAACCTGACTACCTGTACTATTAGGACTTGATGCCAAGTATGTGCGGGGCTAAGGATGCAAGGAAAAAATGGCAGGCAACCAACCCATTGTACTGGTGCGACCATCAAGACAGTCCTAGTGGAAGTTGTACATATCCTCAGAGTTATTAAGACCGTTTGGCCATTTGCTGTTGAATTCTAAAATCATGGTCGTCTCCAATTGCCTTAATTTTTGTTCTCTATTACCATCCCTGCGCGATTTATATATATATATATATATATATATATATATATATATATATATATATATATATATATATATATATATATATATGTATATATATATATATATGACCTACTGGCGGTCGCCAGTAGGTAGTTATAGTTAGGATTTTTTTCAATGTTAAATCTCAAAATTCTATTTGGAATATCTTTGGCGCCGGTTAACGAATCTGCCTGAAAAGTTCCTCAAAATGGCCTCGCGGTGCCCCGGTCGTTCCCTGAAAGTTTGGGGGGGATTTGTCAAGAGGGGGCCAAGATAAAAGGGGGGTCCCAAAACGTGTTTTCCCCATTTTAATTTCCATAGGGCGGTCTACCTCACTTTTAGCCCGAACGGCTGAATGGATTCACACCAAACTTGGCAAAATTGTAGGGACTGGTAGCCCGATGTGTCTTTGCTATGTCTCAAGATATGTGCTCCAGTGGATTTTGAGTAATTTAGGTTAAAAAAAATATATATATCTGTGACAGCGCCCCGGTACGTGCACCGGAGAGCGCACCGGGCGCGCCACGCGACTTGCGCACAGAAAGCTGATTGGTTCTCGGGTGTCTGTAAACATTCGAAACAGTCTGGAGCGGCCGCCATCTTGTGTCTCGGTAATTTTTTTTTTTTCGATGTGCGCGGGGGGAGCGCCTGGTACGCGCACCGGCGAGCGCACCGGGGAGCGTACCATGGGGAAAAAAGAATGACATTTTAAAAAAAAAATAGCATTTTTTTAGAAATTGGAGGTAGTTCTAAAAAGAACTGTTTTTTTTATTCTTTTTGTTGTTTTATATTTTTTTTATTGTTTTTTTTAAAATTTTTCTTTTTTTGGCTTTTCTGAACATTTTTAGTTTTTTTGTATTTTTTAAGGGGAGAAACAAAAAACAGGGAATTCTAAAGGGCTCAACAGGAGCAAAAAGAAAAAGCGGAACAAATTAATGTTTCCTTGGGCACTTGTGGTTATCCCAAGCACGATTAATAATTGTGATGCATTGCTCTCCATAGCATATTGTTTGTCCACAAAAAAAAAAACAATTTTAAAATTAGAAAATTTGGTTTGTATGGTGGAGCATATTTCCCTAACTTCTGGTCCCGATGGGGTGGAAACATTAGTTTGGGAGGTGCTGGCAGAAGATTGGACAGGGTTTCTGGCCAGTTCCCTGACTTCTGCCCTAGCATAGTTATTTGGATGCTTTCTAAGCATATGTCTGATCATCGTGTGGTTGCCGAAGGAGTATTTTTTGTTGGGATTCCCCCTTGACAGCTCCTGATGACAGATTAAGCAGGTTGCCTTAGGTGCATTGACTTTTTTTTGTCGTTGGGGATTGAAAAAAATTGCCAGATGATGTGCTCTTTTGGTTTGTAGGTAATATTGTCCTCTGGGACGAATCTCCTCTCCTCCTCCTCCTCATCCTCCTTCCTGTTCTTGATCTCCACCACTGTGAAGTTGTGGATGCCCTTGTGGTGGTGGTGATGGTGGTGGTGATGGTGGTCCAGAAGATCCAGCAGCTGCAGCTAATGTAGCCATTTTTGGCTGATATAAATGCAGGTCTACCTCTCTCAAAGCACAAAGGTAGAATAAGGAAAAAAGGTGGGGGCTTTCATCATTTGGAAAAAAAAAGATCCTGAACCAATGAAAAGTGTTATTTTCAGGTCACATGACCAGGGGTTTCAACATTATGAAACCAAAACTGTTATGAACCAATGAAAAGTGTTATTTTCAGGTCACATGACCCGACGCGCTTACGCTACGCGCCCCGGGGCGCGCCCAGGGGCGCGTCGCGTAAGCGCGTTGAATGCTTCCGAGTACGTTTACGCCGTGCTACGCGATATGTCACGATCATGTTTTCGTTCGCGATATTGGCGCTTACGGGACGCTCCCCGGTGCGCGCCCCGGGGCGCTTCATAAAACTACGCTTTCCGGGGCGCTCACCGGGGTGCACACAAGGCAAAAATGTTTTTTTTAAAAAATATATATATATACAAAAAAAATTGGGCAAAATTGTAGGGACTGGTAGCCTGATGTGCCTTTGCTATGTCTCAAGATATATGCTCAAGTGGTTTTTACGAAAATTAACTTTGAAAAAAATATATATTGTGCTACATTGGGCTATATATATGTTTGAGCCCAAATGTAGCCCAAATGTAGCCCAATGTAGCCCAAAGATGGCCACCAAAGACAAAAAAATAACAAATGTAGCCCAAATATCAGCCAGATGTAGCCCAAATATAGCCCAATGACAGAATGTCACAGAGTGTTCTAAAGAACAACTAGAGCGCTAACAGTCTTACTTATAAACTGAGACTTATAGTTAGGGATTAACATTTAAAAAACATTTGAAATTCACTGAAAAAAACATAGGTTTCACACCAGTTATAGTTAGGAATTAGCATTTAAAAAACCTATGAAATTCACTGAAAAAACCATAGGTTTCACACCAGTTATATTTAGGAAATAGCATTTAAAAAACCTATTAAATTCACTGAAAAAACCATAGGTTTAACACCAGTTATAGTTAGCTGGAAATTTTACTGACAGAAAAGCATTGAAATTCCACGTTATAGTTAGTTGGACTCTCTATAACTTGCGCGTGTAACGCACTGCTGATGACGTCACATATTACATCACTCATGACATGGTCAGTGACATCCCTCATGACATCACTGATGACACCATCCTTGTGACAGAGTGACAGACCTCCTTTCACTGTAACCCTTGAAACACATATTCAAAAATAGAAACTAAAATTTTCAAAAATAAAGGAGATACCCATACCAGTTACAACAACCAATTCAGTAATTCCACCATTTATATACACATCCACTAATTCACCAACAGTTCTATATAGTCACGCATACATATACTCACTCATCATATGTAGTGATACACCTATACATCCTGTTACACACCGACAGTCATCCAAAAGTTGCTCACACACATACTCACACATGCAAAGACACTATTGATCATCCATTTATTTGCATATACATCTATACACAAACTACTACCTTATTTCTAAGGAAGCTTACACATACTTACTTATTTAAACAGGAACTCTTACAATCTCTCACTCTCACATATACTCACTTATATACATCAATACTCACATATACTAGATTAAAACATATGTAGTTACTGATAAAGACACTAGTGAGACAGTCATTCACTCACTAACACACACATATACACACTCATCCATCCATACAGTCCTGCACATATGCCGTCTTCCAAACACATACAAACAGTGAGTCAGTCATTGATGCATCTATGTGCTAAGTAATACCCCCACCAAACCATACAGACACTCATACTGATACTTAAAAAAAACATCTAATGACCCATATACACACACATGTAGCTACTCATTAACCCATGCAACCACTTATACACAAAGTGAAACACTGATACAAACATTTAAATATTTAAACAATATTCGCTAATATATGTATTCACTAAAATACACTTAATAAGCCAGTTAACCAATCATTTTTTTTTTCAAAAAACATCCATTAAGACACTTATTTTAACATTTATTCTTCCATCGACCTTTACATATACATAACATATTTATTTTTCAGAAAGGCACACATTCACTGGATGGTGTCATCAGTGATGTCATGAGTGATGTCACTGACCATGTCATGAGTGATGTAATATGTGACGTCATCAGCAGTGCATTACACGCACAAGTTATAGTGAGTCCAACTAACTATAACGTGGAATTTCAATGGTTTTATGTCAATAAAATTTCCAGCTAACTATAACTGGTGTTAAACCTATGTTTTTTTCAGTGAATATATATATATATATATATATATATACATTTATGTATATTAGTTATAGTTATGATCTAGTTTTCCACAGGAAAAGCCTTTTTTGACTTAGCTATAACTTTGGCGTCGTTTGACTGATCAGCATTACATTTTCCCCAAACAGTGTCATGGTGGATACTATTGTTATGGAGTGTTTGGGGTGATCAGTTCAGTGGGGAGTGAGAATCTGGAGCAGGAAATAAGGTTTCATTTGTAATGTTCCCGAAGGATTCTTTAGCCACACTTACAGCCCGAACTGCTGAACGGACTTACACCAAATGTTGATTTGTAGATGTTGGTTCACGGAAGGTCCTTTTGCTTATTTGTTGTAAATCCGTTCTTTAGTTCTTTATAAATTTAGGTGTAAATTTATAGTGATATCTCTGGCCGTCGATTTTTCGCTGTGGTTCACGATGAATCGCGAATGTGTGTGGCAAAAGCAATGCTCTGATTGGCTGGACACAATCTGAATAGAAAGTTGTGGCTGCCATTTTATCTAACAGGAGTGGTTCCCGGGGCTGAAAATCTTTGGGAAAGCCCAGGGAAGGGTTCAGGGTGGAGATGCTCTGACCCCATGGTTTAGAAATGGGAGTATTAGTGACAAAAGTTATGTGTCCAAAATAGATTTTTTTAATCGTGTACCATCACAGGGACATTGCGACTATCAACGTTGTCACAAATATTGTTGTGAAACGAAAAAAATATATCAATCAATCATTAATACGAATTGGTCTAGAGATATTGATGAATGTTTTTATAGAAATATTTGTATAGTAAGTTATCTACTGTGATGTGCTAGAATTAATGATATAGGTATAATCTTTCACTGTGGTGGTGGCTTGTTCTTGCTTTCTGCTTTAGTTACATAACCACGAGGATCACGATTACCAAAGTCATCACGTTCTCCAGCCTCACCACAAAAATGGAAAATAGTCTTAAAGATTTTTTTTAGAGAAACTTAGTGTAAAAATATGAGTTTAAACATGCTGTGAAAGAAGTATGAATATAGTAATATGTGTAGGGCAATGTTCTGAATGGATTATATTTTTACATATTATTTTTGGATGTGTTGGTGGCCATTAAATGTCTAAGTTTTGTTTTCTGTTTTTGCGACGTGTCCATAGGGATCTCGACGTTGTCACAAAGATTGTCAAAAACTAAAGAAAAAAAAACCTTTAGAAAAAAACTTCACAATATTTTGGGTACCAGGGTGGCTCTGACAAGAGTTGTTGTGTTGGGTTGTGCGTATATGGCTGCTATACATAAGACTGAATGCAGAGTTTCACCTTACTTAGAAATGCCCTGTTGCCTTCATCTGTAAAGGGCACTCCATCATTTCTATAAATTCCATGCATATCAAAACCCAGATTGTTTTTATAAATGCAGCCCATGGGATGGCCTCTGAGGAATGCAGAAACAGTTCTATTAGCATTTTTGCAGGTTTTATCAATCTGTGGACAGAATTGCTTTGAACATTTCCATTTCTGTCTTTGGCATATATTAGAGTACACAAGACAGTGCTAGGGAAAAGAGACATCAGTTCTGCAAAGGTTTGTTTCATTAGATTTTCTAGCCCTACCCAAGTCAATGTGCATTTGTCATTGCCACCACAGTGCAAAAGCAGGCGGTGAGGAGCTTGTGAATCCACAATGGATTTAACCAATTCAGCAACTGATGAAACATAACCCTCTCTGCCCAAACCAAGTAATCTTTCCATTTGGCAAACTCAAGTCCCTCTCAATACCTCTCTTTTTTGCAGCCTCTTTAGCCCAATGGATATAACTGTAGCCCACAATCCCTACTCTAATCAGTTTGAAGTGAAGGACCAATAGAAGTAAGAAGAAAGCTGGAGCTGAATGAGATAGTTTTCCAAAGAAAAAGCAGTTAAAATGGAGGTGTTTAAAAAAGAAAATATATAGTTCATTAGATGATGTCAGCATGAAAGTGAATAACATGGTTTTAAATGATATAATGTTAACGATGTCCCACATGAGTCAAAAAATATTCTCCGGCCAAAATCTACCACCTGCTTACAATAAACATCTGGAAAAGAAGATTAAAGGAGTGGTGGGTGTATATTTCCTATTCGTTTTACTGAAAAACATATTATCCAACGATATTCCTTACTTTCCCATTCATGTGATGTTTCCTAGTTTCACTAGTTTTACAGCAGTTTTTAATTTCCTATGAGTTTGGGTAACAATGGGTAGTTTGATGGGTGTTTGGTAGTTATTTTCTATCTGTGATTTCAGATGTAGAGACATTTTTTTAAACTATTCTTTTTCATAAATGTGTTGTTAAAAGAAAGTTAAACCAAAGTGTTACTAAACAGCTAAACTCAAACGTTGTGTACCATATGTCTATATATCTGCTTTTCAGTTTGTTATTTGTATGTGTGACTGATATTATTGTGACCTCCGGTGTTGCTGTGAAGAAGGAAAATGCATTTTTGATTTAGTTATTTTGACAAATTAGTACAAAGGGCAAAGTTAAATTAATATCTGACTAAATAGCTACACTGAAACCCTATGCAAAATATGTCTATTTATATGTTTTACACTTAGTTAAACACACCTGGTATTCGCAGTTTGTCCTTGGCAATGGCACTCATAGAATCATACATGAACTACCTGTGCAATCATCAAGGAAATCTTTTCTCAATCACTCTGCAAACGCACCTCCTGGCTTAGTACTACTTGGCGGATGAAGTCCCCTTGCCTATTGGGGGTTTGCCTCTTGTTACCTCCAGCGTGTTCGACACAGTCAGTTTGCTAAGAGGCCATCAGAGGCTACACCCCCTTTCTACACTACTCTGCAAAAACATCTCCTGGCACATCACTGGTTGGGGAATAAAGTTGCCTTGAATGCTAAAGGACTTTGGGGCCAAGAGCTAGTCCGAGGCCTGCCCCCTTTCCACACCATTCTGCAAAGACCATTGCTACTTAAAAAAACATGGAAATTCAATAAATAAAGTTAGGAATTAGCATTTAAAAAACCTTTGAAATTCACTGAAAGAAATCAGAGTTTACAGGGATGTTATACTTAGGCTCAGATTTTACTCGTGCAAAACCAGTGACCTATAGTTAGCTGAGCTATCCATAACTTGCGCCCCCTACAATGCCCTGCTTATAACCTCACATATTACATCACTCATGACATGGTCAGTGACATCACTGATGACATCAGCCATGGAATCACTGACAAGCCCAATCACATCCCCAAAGACTCTTTCATACACTCACTCCCACTCTCATACAACCATGTTTTCTGCGAATTTCTAAGGTTTTTAAAAATGTTAATTCCTAACTATAACATCCCTGTAACCATTGGTTTTTTCAGTGAACATCTATGGATTTTTAAGTAGTAGTCACATTCCCATAGTGGCCGAGAAAAAGGGCTGGGCCTCTGATCAGCTCTCAGAAATATCGCTGTGTAGGACTTACAGGAGGTACCAGGAGGGTAGTTCATGCCCAAGGTCCCTCAAGAGCCAAGAGAACTTCATCCCCAAACTAGTAGTTCACCAGGGGGTGCATATGGAGAGTGGTAGAGAAAGGGGGCATGGCCACCGAAAACCTCTAAGCAATCCCACTGTGTGGGACTTACTGGAGGTAACAGGAGGGGTGGTTGGCTCCCAATGAACCTCAATGAACAATAGAGTTCATCCCCCAACTAGCAGTGCAGGTAACAGAAGGTGTTCCTAGACCCTAAGGACCCCAGCATTCAAGGGGGCTTAATACCCCAACCAGAAGTGTGCCAGGAGGCACATTTGCAGAATGGTGGTGATGGAGGCATGGACTTAGGCGACTCACCACAGTTATTTTTCTTTTATTAAGAGAACGGAGCTGCATGGCCACCCTTACCGGGGTCATTTTCCGCCCTGGGGATCCCATCTCCCCGGGCCAGGCCTTTTTTTCAGTGGGTGATGGAGGGAATGTGCCCCCCTCTCCCAGCTGATTTCAGCCCCGGGGACCCCATCCCCCAGTGCCTGGCCTTTTCTTTTTTTATATAATTTAGTGGGAGAGTGCATAGCGCTACCCCTCACCTGCTGATTTCAGTCCCGGAAATGCCATCCCCCGGGGCCTGGCCTTTATATTTATTTATTCAAATAAAGGGAGGGGGGCCTCATGGCCCTCCTCACAAGCTGATTTCGGCCTTGTGGACCCTCTGGGGTCTGCCCCCTTTTTTCTTTTTTTTAAAGGGAGGGGCCTGCGAGGGCCTGGTTTCAATATTTATTTCTTTTCAGAAAATAAATAATGGGAAGGGGATGCGCATACTCACAGGTCGATTCCGCCCGTAGGCACCCTATCCCCTAGGGCCTGCCTCCTTTTTTTGTCTATTTTTTTCACCACAGTAAGAAAGCTGCAGGTAGTACAATCTTATATTGTATGTGAATGGTTGCTCTTTGGAAACGTTTTGCATAGAGTGACTGTGCTTAGTAGAAAAGCACAGTCATGAAAATGTCACGGTCTGCAAACACTGTGATACAGAGAAAATTCTCTCCATAGAGTAAACAGTGCTAACAGTACCCACTTTTCTACTTGTATCCAATTAATTTCTCAATGTAGGTTCAGTGACTGGCAGGGGTATGATACAGGTAAAGTCTGTCCGCAGTATGGCATTATTTATGAAACAGGGCTTTTGAATCTGGAGGAACTTGGTTTTCCCTGAACAGTGTGTATGGATTGAACACTGTGTGCAGGATTTGTTATCCTATTATCTTTGGCTCATAGTAAACATGAACTCAGCTACCCATGAAGTGTATGGTACTGGGTCAATGCTGCACATAACATAAGCTTGCTTTACCTATGGGGGTTGTATGTATGATAGCCATAATGGTTCTTCATATTATTCTGAGCTGTTTCACACATACATACATAACTCTAATGCTATACCTTTTTATAGAGAAATGTGTACAAAAGAAGTTTGGATAATGTCATCAATGTCATTGATGATGTCATAGAACATGTCATGAGTGATGTAATATGTGAGGTCATAAGCAGTGCACGGAGGTGGCAGAAGCTATAGCTAGCTCTCCTAAATGTAAATGGTGAATTTCTGAGTGTTTTGTAGTTCACAACATTAATGTTGTCACTGACATATTTACCTAGCTATTAAGCTACTTGAACATTTATTTTACACTATTGGACTCCTTTTTCCTGAACAGAAACAGTTATCAATAATCTTTAATGCACCTATCACTCTCTCCTTTCCTAAGATTGTGCTGGGTCCATAAGCTGCAGTTGCCCCTTTACCTCTTAGTAATATAGATTTGGAGCTATTAGATTTGCTCTTATCGATCGCAGTCAATATTATACTCACAGAATGAAAATCCTTTCATCTCGTATCATGCCATACTAGGTGGGCCTGGATGTCCTATCTTTGAGGAGCTCATACTCTTATTGAAGGAAAACAATCTATGCCTCCAATCGCTAGCCATGTATGGCATTCTTTGGATAGTTGTATGGATTTGCCTGCTCAGGTTTGGTAGCTCTACATCCTTTTGGGTCCCTCTCTTTATTTTGACATTATATCGGTGACAGATGTCCCATTGCACCTCCCGACCACCAATATCCTTTCCTCCTACTCTCTTACTCTTTACCTTCTCATTTCAACACTCTTGCTGATATACTCTATTTACCAAGCGATACATGTTCTACCATACATGAGTTTACAGCAGTATATGACGGTCTTTCACCTGACCCCTCTTCCTTGGGATGATATTTACTATTTGATGACTTTGAAACACCTGATAACTTTCTAGCCTTATCATCCTATTTCAAGTACTATATGTCATGTAACTCTTTCTAACATTGCAACTTTTTACTTGTATGCATCAATTTTTGGTATTTATGTATCGCTGTTGCTTTGAAACTGTATTTTTTTTATCCAAATATAATAAAATATTTGTTCACAAAAAAAGAAATAAAGTAATTAAGTAAATCCAACCCCTGCTGCGCTGGGTATGCATGGGGGGGTAGGCCACAGGGCCTTATGTTCTTAATGGGGAAGGGCCAACCCTCCCGAGCCTTCCAAGGCCCTGGGGACCTCCTCCCCAGGTCCAAGTGGCATCAGTGCGGGCAGGGAAACAGATCAAAAAGGTGCTCCCACATAGGGGGATTATTTTCAAAGCTCCTGCCCACTGGGTTCAGACTGTGTTTGCACCCACTTGGCAATACATTCAAAATACTCTTGCCAAGCAGGAGCAAAAAGGCTTCCCTGCCTGTGCAAGTGTAGGCAGGGAACAGCTATGTCCTGGGGAGTGGACTCTGGGAGGGGGGCTGTGTGGCCCTCCTCTCTTTTAATGAACTTACCGGCCCGGGGGATGGGGGTGCCTGGGCCTTTAGAAGATCAGGGAGGGGGGCCGCATGGCTCTTCTCCCCATTTTGAATAATTCTGACCCTGAGGGTGATCTCCCAGGGGCCTTTCATAACTCTGGAAAGGTAATGTTGCAGTTCTGCTCCCCATGTTGATTCATTTTGGCCCAGAGGTGTGCTCCGCTGGGCCAGTGATAGCTTGGGGAGGGAGTGAGCATATCCCCCTCCCCAGACACAATAATTTCAACTCTGGGGTTGGGCTTCATGGGGCCTGTAACTGCTAGGCCCCTCTCATTAATAAAACAAAGTGTCACAGTAGCGATTTTGTTTTATTTTATACTGTCAAACAGGAGTCCCACGGGATTGAGGCAAAGTTTGCAGATTTTATTTTAGTTTTTGGCCTGAGGCAGTCCCTCTGGGTCCCCCTCCATGAGGCCTAAGAGATCTTGGTATCTCTTCCATGCTCCTTCATATATATTTTTTCTTTGTTTACATGATCAGGACAGGGGACTAAGGGCCCGATGTAGGTAATAGGGAAATACTGATTCCTAAATACCGAATTTTACTGATTCGGTATTTAGAAATCGGTATTTCAGATGTAGGTAAGAATTTGGTAAAAAATACTGAATTCTTAATATTCGTTATTACCGAATCGGTAATAACGAATACCTACCCATTCATTCCTATGGGCTTGGAAGACATTCGGTATTACCGATTTGGTATTACCGAATCGGTAATACCGGAGGCATTTCAAGGGTGCCAGGGTGTCCAAGACACCCTGTTGCACCCCTGAAATGTGCATGTGTGCACATGTGGCACACATGCATGACCTAAGGGCATAGATGTGTGCCACATGGCACATTAAAGAAAGCAAAAAAGTTATTTTTGAAAGGAAATCGCTACTTACCACCAACTTGAAATTGGTGGTAAATAGCAATTCCTTAAGGCTGAGGTGCACTGTTTTAAGTGCTACCTACATTGCATTTAAGGAATCGGTATTACCGATTCCTTAAATGCAAGGCCAATAAGGAATCAGTATTAAGGAATCGGTATTTACCGATTCCTTATTACCGATTCCTTCCCTACATCCCACATGGCTAAATACCGGTCGAAAACGGTGAAATGTAACTAATTTCACCGTTACCGACAGGTATTTGCCCACCTACATCTGACCCTAAGTCCGTGAGTCCTGTAAAGCTGCTAGCACTATTTTTCTCATGTTGCTCGCATCCAAACAGAGCACTCACTCCTACAGGAGTCTGACTCCCTAGCTTCTCGGCTAATTAGAATGCTCTATTTTTTAAATTAGGCTTAAACCCAAACATCCAGATATCTATATTTTTGTAGGTTTAACATCTCAAAATCAATTGAATGGATTTACACCAAACCACAAAAAGCACAATCTGCGCACCACAATTAAGTTCCTGACAAATTTGTTGTACTTCTTAAAGAAGCTAATGGAAAATGCTTGGAGATTTTGCATTTTTGGACCCCTCTTTTTTCTCAGCCCCTGCTTGACAGATCAGCCTGAATCTTTTCATGCCCAAACAAATAAAAATGCAGCACCTTTTTGGAAAGTTTCGTGGAGATTCAGCAAGCGGTGTCAAAATGATTAGCAATGCAGAAAGCTTTTCCTATGGAAAAGGTGACCTAACGAGAACTACCTAGTGGTGACCGCCACTGGATAATAAAGATATATATAGATATATTCGCTCAATAAAAACAAAGGTTACTGGGACGTTATATTTATGCTCAGATTTCACTTGTAGAAAACCAGTGTAATTCAGCAGTTAGTGTTACCTGAGCTAATTGTAACTTATTCCCCTGCAAAGCACTGCTTATGTCCTTACATATTACATCACTCATGACATGGTCAGTGACTAGGCCTGGGCATGAAATTCCACTCCATTCATGAAGGTTGAAGAGTTTTTCCGCTCCGAGTGTGGAGTTCTGAAAAACTTCACAGAGCTGAGTTTTTTCCTTGCATCGCATTCCCCAACATTAAGTGTGCGAGTGCGAGCAAGGAAAATTGTATTCCAGACCATCTCCTGATGAGATTTCTCAGCACAAGTTGTTGCTGATGGTCACTACTGCTCGCACTGAGAAACTATGTGTTCAAGTTGAGGAAGCTGCTGATTGAGTAAAACATCTACTCAAGAAGCAGAAAGAATAAGCACCCTCGAGCGCTCCTCGTTGTACTGTTCGTGCTGATTTTACAGCATGGGACAAACACTCAGTGCTGAAAATGAGTGCGAACAGAAGAACGTAATGCACTCTGCCACTAGCAGAACTCCGTATAATGCAGCAGAGTTTTTTGGTCACTGCTGAACTCCGCTAACACCTTCAGGCCTATCATTGACATCAATGATGACATCTCAAATTACAGTACTGATGACATCATCTACAGAATCACTCACACACAAAATTACAAAACCCACACAACTACTCACAGACACAAACAACCACTACCACACCCACATAACCCCTCACACACCCATGCAATCATTTACACACCCACTTACAGACGTAAACAACCACTCCCACTTACATACCCATAAAACTGCTCAAAGACCTGCAGAACCACTCATATACACATACAACCAAATCCCACTCACACATCCACACAGCTACTCAGACACCTACTCACACACCCTTACAACCACTCACACACCCAACCATACACCTGTACAGCCACTCACACACTCATGCAACCACTCACACAGCCATACAACCACTCACACAGCCAAACACACAGCCCGAAGACCACTCACAAACCCATACAGACACTTGCATATCCACTAACAGACTTAAAATCCAACTAACACACCCACTGGTAGATCCATACAGCCACTCCCACCCATACAGGAACTCAGACTGACACACTGATACAGTCACAAAGCCGCTCAAGTGACATGTTAGAAAGAGTATTATTCAGTAGTGTAGAAAGGCTAGTACTTTAACCCATGATGTAAAGATCTTTAAGTCTATGAAAGGTGTATGAAACTTTTACACTCTCTGGATGATGTCTTCAGTGATGTCATTTGAGATGACATGAGTGATGTCACTGACGATGTCATGAGTGATCTAATATATGAGGTCATAAGCAGTGCATTGTGGGGCGTAAGTTATAGTTGGCTCAGGTAACCATAACTGCTAAATTTCACTGGTTTTGTATGACTGAAATCTGAGCCTAACTATAATGTCCCTGTAACTTTTTTTTTTGTATACACAGGCTGGCCCTGGGGAGTTGGTGGTTCCAAGGGCCTTATATGTAAAGTATGGGTGCTCAGTGGCCCCCCTCCCAGAATTTTTTTTATTAGACCCCTAGGGAGGTGGTAGTCCCTGAACCCTCCAACATTTAAAATAAATAAATAATAAAGGCCCGAGTTGGTGGCCCCTGGGGCTCAAAAGAGCCTTAAGAGAGGGGCCGCGTGCACCTCCCTTCTTTTCTTTTCTATACCTCCGGCACCTGGCCAATCCGGGGGCTATACTGTAAACAAGCACTGGAGATCAGACTTTTGTTTTTCTATTTTTTCTGTGAATCCATCTCAATTTTCAATGCAATTTTATTTGTTTTTTATTGTTTTTTTGCCCTTGTGGGGTCCATGGGGATCCCAGCACCAAGGCTAGGGAGTCACGTTGTTGCTACTAACTTTGGTGTTATTTAATGAATCTCCATGAAACTTTTTATTTTTTGGCTAGTTTGTGTATGGAAAAGTTTGGGGTGATCCATAAAGCAGGAGCCAAGTAAAAAGGAGGGGGTGGGGTGTCTCAAAACACGTTTTCCATATTAATTTTCCTGTAGGAACTATAGACATAGCCACAGCATAATCTGCTGAACTGATTTACACCAAATTTGGAACAAAAGCTAGATCTTGGTCGAGAAAGAGTGCTTTTTATATTTTGGTGTAAATTCTTTCAGTAGTTTTTGAGCAATAATGTGCAAAAACTTTATATATATATACGAATGCTGAGCCTCCAAGGATCCCAACAGATTTCAAACTGAGATCTGATTGGCTGCCACCACCTCAACCAAGAAGTGGTGACAGCCATCTTAGGACTCAAGGCTCCGTCAGAGTCCTTATAAAAAAAAAAAAACATAAGGGGGCAGGGTAGAGCTATCCTGGCCCACCCCCTGCCCTGGGTGGGCCACCAGGGCACCCACATGTAAGTATGATGGCCCTGGGGATGGGATCTGAGTTATAGTTACATTATAGCATGAGTTATAGCTACTTGAGATAACTATACCTGGGAATATCTGTGTTTTTTAGAGTATAAAATGTTACATTGTTACCCAACATTTCACCCTACTAACGTTACTTTAACCTTCGGTTTTTCCAGTGAATATTTCTATAGATATATTCACTGAAATCCCCTCTATAGAGAGAGAGGGGGATGCTTTTGGTGGGTCAGACCTCATCATCCATTGTTCTGTTCAGCTGCCATTCACATTTTGCTTCCACCCATCACAACATGTGGCAGTGGGTCAGCCCACTTCAGTCATTGTTTCTCTTACATGGAAAAGCAGCCTTTAGCTGCTGATGCGAACATCTGTGTAGCATGAAATGCACTCCAGTGCCAAGGATGTTGGACAATACTTTACTTGGCTAATGTTTTTTTCTTTCCATTGCTTATCATTTTTTCCTGTGTTCTTTTGAATTTAAACTATGTCTTTCGGCTACAGCTTCAAAGTGCATATAATTCCACCAATTAAGAATCATATTTCAGTGTGATGTGCTCTAAAACGAAAAAGTGTATATATACCTCTGCTGCCTGTTATGAAGACCTCTACTGTTATTTTAAAATAATATATGAGGATTATTTTGTATTGCAAGCAGGAAGCCCTCTTTCCTTTTCTTCTTTCTGTGACTTATGCTTGTGTAAAAAAAAAAATGAAACAATCACATCAGCTTGCCAGGCCAGACTTACAGGCTTTGTTAACACTTGTTTATGTTCTGAGCAGCTATTTTTTCAAAATGTATGTACAATTTACCGTGATGCAAAGTTCCTATGCTACGTTTCCATTCTTTGTTTCATGTTTTCCTCTGCTTGGACTGGGTTTCCACTCCCAGGTGCACCTGTCCTGTTTCCTCTCAGCACTAGCGAAGTTCCAGGAATCGAGGGATGCGGAATAGGAATCTATTTGTAATGCATAGTGAAAATGTCTCCTCCCCAGAGGGCATTGTGGCAACAGAAGCAACGCTTGGAAAACTGGAGAGGCTCCAAACTGTACCAAACCAGTTATCTTTGCATTCTAACGGAATCGACCGGATATGACATACACATTGAGAAAGTATGGCCTCTCTGTCGTCAAGAGTTCGCCAGTGTCAGGCAGGGATCCAGGGTACTGCACAGAATCTCTTGCAGCAAGGTGCCAGAGTCTGGGGCAGGAGGCCATTCTGCAAGAACTGCAGACCAATTAATGATCTCATTACATTATCAGCAGTGAAATTGAGAACGTGAAATGCTTTACAGTAAGACCAGATTTAGAAGAGGCGGCCTGATTTCCAAAAGCAATCCTTCTCTCTTCTGGACTTCTGCAAGCACGAGGCCCGCGCAAGGTTATTTGGCTGCTGTGCTTTCCACATTAATGGGATTTCCAAAAAGCCTTTTGCTAAAAGGAGCCCATGAAAGACTGATATTCGGGTTCAAATTAGCTTTGGGGGCAGGGCATGTAGGTTTGCAGCAAATTGGCTTAGCATACAGTAAGCCAACAATGTAAGTAATTACGAAATAGATGAAAAAATGTGTAGGGTGCTGATCGGTGCTTGGTTCCTTTAACACTTTACAGTCTCGGCTATTAGCGGTTATTAAACAAGCGTTTGCAAAGCCAATAGGTCTCGGCAATGCAAGAGCATTTTTTTTTTGTTTGCAGATTTATATAGCACCAACTTGACCCGAAGGTATTGGAGAGCTTAACATGAGCAGCAGTTACATTACACTAGGACATATAATGACTTCTAAGTGTATAGCAATCAATGACGTGTAGAATTATCCTATCTGACATCTGAAACTCACAAACTATGACTTGTCACCTCCTCAAAAACTGTCAGACACAGTTTTATCCAATAGCCAAGCCATACCGTCTTAAATCCCTGACATCTAGTGAGGCTCAATGATGTGTAGTGATCAAAGAAAGTGGGAACTAGGAAGAACCTCTCATTTGCATGACATATGTGACCTGTCAGTCATATGCAAAGAGATGAACACTGTTATCACCTTAAGGATTGGCAACACTAGATAGGTTTTAAACTAAACATCCAACCTTACAGTTTAGACCCTCGAAATCCAGAAGGCGCTTAACTGTACAGATGGACCCTTGCCACCGAGTTGCGAATGTAGCACATAACAAAAGAACATGCCACACATATAATTAACTGTCAGGCTCAATATTTATAGTCAATGACAGGAAGATGTAGAAGTTTCCATAACCTATATTTATTTCAAAAGGTGAGTATGGTTTTCTCATCTTTATGCCAGTTAGTCCAGATTACAGAAATGTCGAACAAAATTAATTAGTGACAGCATAAATCATACAAAGAGATTTGTCACTAAATTAACTAAAGGCCCTAGCTTACCATATGTCAAGAAATCCATGAAGAGTTCTTTCTAGAAAAGAGCAAGATTTCGGAGCGTAGTTATAGAGTAGAACGTCCCATAAAGAGTTGTTCTGGAAACTTAGGCGAATTCCCCCACATTTGTAGTAGCAGTGGTAGTGAAATGATGGTTGCAGTAGCTTTGATCAAAGAGAATCAAGACAAAAGAAAGTAAAATTACTGCTAGCAGTGGCTTCCAACAACAATAGAGCGACTCTACGGTAGTAAAGTCATATGGGGTCTCCCAACTCTCTAACTAGGAACACTCAAATATAATATCAAATCATAAAATAATGTAATGAAAATGAGTAGGTGTACGTTGTGATGCTCCAATAAAACTGCTCATGTGATGGTGTCCTCAACATCTGTTGCTTCTTCTCCAGATTCTCAAGGTAAACAATCACCCTGGTACATGGCTAACAATTGTTGCGAGCGTTGATACATGGACGTAGGTTCTCCTGAGAACCTACTTACCTAAGCTAACAGCGGTGTTCAATGTTCCATTGTGAAAACAAAGGGCCAGTCAAAAGCAATGAAACAAACCTATCCACAATGTCCTCGTTAAGCATATATGAAATATATCTAAATTATTATTCATTCCAGCAGTCGATTATGAATCCAAAGCAAGGTTTATTGTTATACCAAGATGATCCAATATGGTGTGATGAAGCAAAGGAAAATAATCTTGAAGTCAGCACATACTTTAGGAAAAAGCTGGTGTTTGGCAACAATGTCTATTTAGCTATAAGCAAGAGTTGAAAGAAAAATAGCTTGGGCCTAATTACAGAAGTACATTAAGAATGATAGTCTAGTAAATTTCTTTCTTTACTTTATTTTTCCTTCATGTTTAAAGCAAGCACATTTCCCTACATGTGATTTATTTATGCATTCTTTAGCAGAGTAAAATGAACTCTAAAATTATTCTTTACACATTCTAAGCAGGCCCATTTTTCCTACATATTATTTCTATAAATGAAAACATTTCTGCAAAATTTAAACGCCTTCTAAGGTGCAGTTCTACTATGATGTGCAAGTTAAAATTTGATTTTAGTATTTATTTTCTACAATCTCGTACATAGCATTAATTCTGTTGATGTTTAATTTTCTGTTGACAGACAATTTATGGCCTTCAAAAACCCTATATAGGAGAACTCAGTAGACCTCACAAAATCCTATTCTTTGGACAAGCTACCCAATGACAAATTTGATAAATGAAGGTCATGGGAGTTTCTGTCATTGGTCAGAACATCTACTTTAAAGAGTCATAGAAGTTGCCAAAACTAGCTGATGGAACTTGGTAGCATAAATCAACTTGCTAGTTAATGTGTCTTCAATTTATAGGACTGATAATGATGATGAACTGCTTGTGGAACATGTCATTACCTGATTACCAGACAGTGTCTCACTTTCCTCTTCCAATGAATTTTTGCCTACAAAGTCTAGGGCATTTTTACTTGAATCCCTTGTTAGCAAGTTACATATCAAGGTATACAGACGGTTAATTTTAGAGCGAAAGCCACTGTATGTGGTTTCTTAAAATTTCTGGAGAGTAACGATCAGGGGGCTTTGTGCTAGTACAACAACATAAACACCCACTATATTAGGGATTTAAAGATCATCTTCAGCTTGTCATAAAGGTAGCATCTATATGCACTCTAGACTGCTCCTACGGTTTCTCTGGCATTGAATGTGATTATACTTGTGTGTGCGCTCAAACATTAGTGGTGGTTTCACTTTTTTTAAATTAAATAATCACGTGTGTTGGGTTTATTATAGCATTTTATTTTTTAAACAAGTATAAATCAGGTATCATTTTGCTACTGCTACTACTAGAAGCCTTATCAGTCATTATGGACAAGGATGGTCTGTGGAAATATATTTCATTTGGGTGGCTCACTATTATGAAGAAGACTCCACAGAATCAAGTAGAAAGAGGGATTTTTATTGGAGTACAGCGATGTTGTGTGATCCCTGGCAGGCACCACTTTCTAGTTTCTCAACCATCCCCCACGAATCCTGCTACTTCATCCTTGTACTATGAACCTTTTATGGTGAAAGGAAGTGGGTAGAACTGACAATACAGTACACCCCCCTTTAGACAACGAAAAAAAATCAAACATGTAGTAAATGAACACCCTAAAATACTGAGCACTAAAATGCCATAACTATCATGGTTCCCAAACAACATTATGAAACTCTATGTGTGCTAGAACCTGGCAAACCAGGCATGATTTTCTCCTAACATTTTGCTTTCTGTCCTCCTGTTTTTGCTGACTCCCACACTTTACCACTGCTAACCAGTGTTAAAGTGCTTGTGCTCCTTACCTACGACATGCTAGCATTAGCTTATACCCAATTGGCCTATTTAATTTACTTGTAAGTCTATAGTAAAGTGGCACTACATGTGCCCAGGTCTTGTAAATTAAATGCTACCAGTGGGCTTGCAGCACTGGCTGTGCCACTCAATTAAGTAGCATTTTAATCATGTCTCAGGCCTGCCATTGCACAACCTGTGTGTGCAGTTTTAAACTGCCATTTAGACTTGGCAAAGTAAACCATTTGCCAGGCCCAAACCTACCTTTTTAATACACATAAATCAGCCCTAGGATAGACCCTGGACAGACCAGAGGGCAGGGTGCAATGTATTTTAAAAGCAGGACATGTACTTTTAAGGTTTACATGTCTTGGTAGTGAAAAGCTCATAGAATAATTTGTCACTACTGCAAAGCCTATCTCTCACATAGTATAACATTGGAGTTGCATTATTATATTTTAAAAGAGTAATTTTTAGATGGGCCTAGATTAACCAGTTCATGTTTTGTGTCCATAGTACTGGAATTTATTATCCTAATTTATATTTTAAATTACAGTTTTGAAAATGCCCCTTTAGAAAGTTGCCATTTTTTTGCCTTAGCCATTTTGTACATGCAGCCTGTCTCAGGGTCACATGACTGGGTCAAGCTGACAGTTGAGCTTTGTTTATTCCTCCTAGACAGCCACAAACAGTTGGGAGCTTAAGTGTGGTTGTATGGGCCATCACTGGCAGGATGGGTGGGAGGAGGTGGGTCCAGCCCCACTTATATGTGAATAGGCTGTGTCTTATCTCCATGCAAAGTGATGCATATCCCCTGTAGTTATTCTGGACCCAGGGGCAGGAAAGCAAGGCATCTGTGCACTTCAATCGGATGCCTCTAGAAGCTTCTCCCCACTTCAAAGGCTGTGTATAAATACTAGACCTGAGACACCAACTCTTAAGTACAGTTCTTGACCTGTGGATACTCTTCCAGGAGGGCAGACTGCTCTGATGCAACAAGGACTGCTACTCTGCTGGACTGTGGTTCTAAAGGAACTGCTGCCCTGGGTGAACAAGAACAAAAACTGAACCTGCAACTTCATCTTGAACTCAGAACCACATGGGTGACTTCAACAGCTAATATGCTGGCCTCCTGATCTGAGCCTCTGGGATATAAAATGCTGCTCAACCAGGTCCTGGACCTAGTTGCTGTGGGTTCTCAACCTCCAAGAGGTGCCCTTCAGGTCCTGGACCCTTGGTGTGGGTCAGCAAAGTCAAATCAAGCTTTTGGGCTCTTCTTGACTGCAAACAGGCCCATTTGCATTGAGGCTGCACTGCACACACCAAAAACCAGCACATACCTCTGGCAGCCCATTCCGGCTTGATCTTTGCACCACAACAGCAGCTGCCTCTGATGCTCGCTTGCTCCTCGCAGCCCTCTCCAATGCAAATGGGACTCTTGGCATGAAACAGGAGTAGGTAAAACTTCAGCTGCACTAATTAGGGACTGTATGTGACCTGGCCTCCATCACGGTCCAAAGGAACTTTTTACTTTGTCCCAGCCCAACAAAAGCAGATAGCAGCGGTATGTGCTTTGTGCTTTTGGGAACTATTTTACACTTCCTACTCTGGGTATACTGATTGTATTTTTTTATTTATTTATTATATTTTGGTCTATTTTCTAACTTTTTGTGTGGTGTTTTCACTGTTTTACTCTTTGAAGTGTTGCACAAATACTTTACACATTGCCTTTAAGTTAAGCTTGACTGTTCTGTGCCAAGCAACAAGGGTGTTGCGCACAGGTTAATTTGGGGTTTCCTTGAGCCTTACCATGACAAGGATTGTGGTTGCTGATTCACCAGGGCTCATGTCCTAGTCAACCAGTAATCCAATTTCTTACAACGTGGAATTAAAAGGTAATAAAAAACACATGTCCTACTTAAGAACATGCATAGTCCTCCAACCTTTTAGGTTTTGATCTAAGCTGCTCACGACTTTAAACACAAGCCATCCTGCTTGTCCCAGCCTTAGATATGATGTGTCCTTGCTTCTCCAAACACTCCTCAGGTTCCACCACTTACCATTTAACAGGCGTGTCATGCTCTCAAGTAGTAGTATTTTTTCTTGGATATGGCACTTGGAAGTGTTTCCTGCATAACCTAACCCTCACATGGACCCAATCACTCACTCTTACTTGCTTATATTGCCTTACTAATCTATAATTGCATCTTTATTCATATTGATTTTGGTATATCTGCACCCTGACTTTTTAAATCTTGTATGTTCTGTCCAGGATGTACTGTCTTTTCCATCCATGCAGGAGCCACATTCATACATGTCAACTTTCCCTTTACGAAAAAAAAAAACAGGATTTCTCCCATTGGAAAATGTGGAATAGTACGCTAACAACATACCATGTTTTTCACTTTATTCTTCCAATTCAACCGTCCGCTATCTGAATATATAACCCAAGCACTTTTAAAACACTTCAATAAACTATTTTCATGGGGATGATAAATAGCCGTTCTATGATGCTTATGCCCTCTTTTTTAGGAAAGACTCAAATTCCACCACCACAAACTGTGGAGCATTGTCCTTAATAACCATCCCAGAACCTCCTTCTCATATGATAAGATCTTATAAAACTCATAACATGAGTGGGTATCATCTCTCTAAAAACGTTATTTCTGGCCCCTTAGAATTGTAATCTGTCATCACAATGGCAAACCTATTGTCCATACCCTAACAGTCAGATGGGCCACATGTGTCAATGGCCACCTTTTCCTACACCCTTTGTGGTAAAACCGCTAAAACTGTTGGTGCCATCAAGGACACATGAGATTTGTCTCTGCACACACAAACCACACATTTCCTGGCATGTGTCTCCACATCCTTATCTATGCCAAGCCACCCAAAATCTATTTGCGCCCTTCTTTTAATGGCCTTAATATATATTCCTCCATATCCAACATGCAACAATTTCAACAACCGCAGATGTAAACAAACACATGGGTACAACTAACCTTTCACCTACCCTCACAAGTCCATGAACCACAGACATCTTTCCACACATTCTTGAAATCACTCAAAAACTCATTTAACTTGGTCCCTCCTACACCTTTCAATTGTAATGAGTTTATCCACAACTGAAAAGTCTGATCACTCAACAACGAAGTTCTCCACTTATCTTGTGAAATTGCTCCTACTTAAGACACTCTATGTCACGTTAGTGCACATCGGTGCTTGCAGGCATTAACAATTTAATAGTCAGGATCACTGGCTTTGCCAATGCTGACTAAGATGGCTCAATCAATCAATCAATCAATCAATCATAGAATTTGTAGTGCACTCTACATACCTGTGAGAGTCTCTAGGCACTAGGGGGGGCAGCTGCTACTGCTCGAAGAGCCAGCTCTCCTGAAGGTCAGAATGTCTTAGGTCTGTCATAGGTGGGTGGGGAGGGTGTTCCATGCCTTGGCGGCAAGGTGGGAGAAAGATCTGCCGCCGGTGGTCACGCGGGGGACGGTGGTGAGGGCGACGGCGTGGTCTGCGGAGCGGAGCTGGATGGTGGGGGTGTAGGGGCAGAGTCAGCTGTTGAGGTAAGCTGGTCCGGATGTGGAGTTTTAAGGTTATTCTCTTATTGAAAGGGAGCCAGTGCAGATCTTTCAGGTGGGGTGTGATGTGGCTGCGGTGAGGGATGTCGAAGATCAGGCTTGCGGAGGCGTTCTGGAGTCGTTGGAGCCGTTTCAGGAGTTTGGCCGGAGCTCCTGCGTAGAGTGCATTTCCGTAGTCCAGTCTACTGCTGACGAGGGCCTGGGTGACCGTCTTTTTTGTTTCCGTGGGGATCCACTTGAAGATCCTGAAAAGCATGTGGAGGGTGTTAAAGCAGGACAAGGAGACGACATTGACATGCTTCGTCATGGAGAGGGTGGAGTCGAGGATGACCGCTAGGTTGCATGCGTGGTCGGTGGGTGTTGGGGGTAATCCTAGTGCAGTCAGCCACCAGGAGTCATCTCAGGCCGAGGATGAGGATCCCCGTCTTTTCCGAGTTCAGCTTCAGTTGGCTGTTCCTCATCCAGTCGGTGACAGCCTTCATTCCTTTGTGGAGGTTGGTTTTGGTGGTGTGGGGGTCTTTGGTGAGGGAGAGGATCAGCTGAGTGTCATCAGCGTAGGAGATGATGTTGAGATTGTGCCGTCGTGTGACATGGGCGAGCGGTGCCATATAGATGTTGAACAGTGTTGGGCTGAGGGATGAGCCCTGGGTACGCCGCAAATGATCTTGGTGGCTTTGGAGCGGAAGAGGGGGAGGCGGACGCTCTGTGTTCTGCCGGAGAGGAAGGAGGAGGTCCAGGCCACGGTCTCTTTTTTTTTGGATTACGGCATCGTAGAGGCGTGTACGTAGTGTGTGGTGGCAGACCGTGTCGAAGGCAGCTGACAGATCCAGGAGGATGAGGGCAGCGGTTTCTCTGTTGTCTAGCAGGGTCCTGTTGTCATCGGTTGCGGTGAGGAGGGCGGTTTCAGTGCTGTGGTTGCTGTGGAACCCAGACTGGGACCGGTCCAGGACACTGTTCTCTAAGTATGGGCGAAATTTGCAAATTCGCGGTCCGCGAATTCATGCGAAATGGCAAAAAAAAATCAGCGAGTTCGCGGGTTTTTGTGCCATTTGCACAAATATGTGACCACGTATGCCTGTAACTTTGCCAGCGCCCCAAAAGGCGCCGAGGTCCACTTGAGGGAGCTGGCCATTATAGTGGGGATGGGCGGGAAGACGTTTCATACCACTAGAGTGTGGTGGACGGGGCCAAATGGGCAGGGATTCTATGCGAGTTCGCATGCATCTTGTTTATAAAGGGTCAGAGACCGAGCAGAGCAGCAGATGAGGAGAAAGCAGCCTCCTGGCCACAGGAGCTACACAGGGATGGTGCTCGGGAAACTCATGGATGCAAAAATACGTTTGGCACAGGACCCAGAATCCTTCAGATATCCAAGATAGCTCTTCTGCGCGTGTTGGTACAAAGCCATTCTGATCCTGCTCAGTGGGTTCAGGCGCATGCAGCTGCTGCTGCTGGACAATGTCCCATCTCATACTAAACTGCCCCATACAGCCAAATGCTGGCGCTGGGCAGTAGGGTGCAGTGGCATGCGGGTGCTCTACGCCTGGTACATGTGCATACCGGTGCCAGGGGGGACACGTGTTTATTGGTGCTGTGTAGCAAGTTATGACTTTACATTTTGACTGCACCAGATGGTGGTACCACGTACACGGATCAGGAGCATCCAGGCACCAGACTTCATGGTGCAGGAGCATAATGGTGCTGTGCTGTACGGGTATATATGTACTGGGGGCAAGGGGGCACTTAGCACAATGTGTGCTCACACCCAGAGGGCTCCCAGGCAATTGAGCACAAATGATTTTCACACTGAGAGGGCTCCGGGGCAATTCAGTAGCACGGGGGCTCACACCCACTGGGCCCCAGGGCAGTTCAGTAGCGTGTGGGCTCAAAGCCCCTGGGCAGCTCAGCAGCGCGGGGGCTCCCATCCACAGGGCTCCCAGGCAGTTTAGCAGCGCCACCCTCTGGTTCATCACTGCCACCCTCTGGTTCATCACTGCCACCCTCTGGTTCAACACTGCCACCCTCTGGTTCATCACTGCCACACTCTGGTTCACCACTGCCACCCTCTGGTTCACCACTGTCACCCTCTGGTTCATCACTGTCACCCTCTGGTTCATCACTGCCACCCTGTGGTTCATTACAGCACCCTCTGGTTCACCACTGTCACCCTCTGGTTAATCACTGTCACCCTCTGGTTCATCACTGCCACCCTCTGGTTCATCACAGCACCCTCTGGTTCACCACTGCCACTCTCTGGTTCATCACTGCCACCCTCTGGTTCATCACTGTCACCCTCTTGTTCATCACTGCCACCCTATGGTTCACCACTGCCACCCTCTGGTTCAACACTGCCACCCTCTGGTTTACCACTGCCACCCTCTGGTTCATCACTGTCACCCTCTGGTTCATCACTGCCACCCTCTGGTTCACCACTGCCACCCTCTGGTTCACCACTGTCACCCTCTGGTTCATCACTGTCACCCTCTGGTTCATCACTGCCACCCTGTGGTTCATTACAGCACCCTCTGGTTCAACACTGTCACCCTCTGGTTAATCACTGTCACCCTCTGGTTCATCACTGCCACCCTCTGGTTCATCACAGCACCCTCTGGTTCACCACTGCCACTCTCTGGTTCATCACTGCCACCCTCTGGTTCATCACTGTCACCCTCTTGTTCATCACTGCCACCCTATGGTTCACCACTGCCACCCTCTGGTTCATCACTGTCACCCTCTGGTTCATCACTGCCACCCTGTGGTTCACCACTGCCACCCTCTAATTCATCCCTGTCACCCTCTGGTTCATCACTGTCACCCTCTGGTTCATCACTTCCACCCTCCGGTTCATCACAGCACCCTCTGGTTCACCACTGCCACCCTCTGGTTCATCACTGCCATCCTCTGATTCATCACTACCACCCTCTGGTTTGCCACTGCCACCCTCTGGATCAACACTGCCATCCTCTGGTTCATCACTACCACCCTCTAGTTCCCCACTGCCACCCTCTGGATCAACACTGCCATCCTCTGGTTCATCACTGCCACCCTCTGGGTCGCCACTGCCACCCTCTGGATCATCACTGTCACCCTTTGGTTCATCACTGCCACCCTCTGGTTCATCACTGTCACCCTCTTGTTCATCACTGCCACCCTATGGTTCACCACTGCTACCCGCTGGTTCATCACTGCCACCCTCTGGTTCACCACTGCCACCCTCTGGTTCATCACTGTCACCCTATGGTTCATCACTGCCACCCTCTGGTTCACCACTGCCACCCTCTAATTCATCACTGTCACCCTCTGGTTCATCACTGCCACCCCCTGGTTCATCACAGCACCCTCTGGTTCACCACTGCCACCCTTTGGTTCATCACTGCCACCCTCTGATTCATCACTACCACCCTCTGGATCACCACTGCCACCCTCTGGATCAACACTACCATCCTATGATTCATCACTGCCACCCTCTGGGTCGCCACTGCCACCCTCTGGATCATCGCTGTCACCCTCTGGTTCATCACTGCCACCCTCTGGTTCATCACAGCAACCTCTGGTTCACCAGTGCCACCCTCTGGTTCATCACTGCCACCCTCTGGTTCACCACTGCCACCCTCTGGATCATCACTGCCACCCTCTGGTTCACCACTGCCACCCTCTGGTTCATCAATTCCACCCTCTGGTTCCTCACAACACCCTCTGCTTCACCCCTGCCACCCTCTGGTTCACCACTGCCACCCTCTGGTTCACCCCTGCCACCCTCTGGATCATCACTGCCAACCTCTGGTTCATAGATGCCACCCTCTGGTTCACCACTGCTACCCTCTGGTTCACCACTGCCACCCTCTGGTTCACCACTGCCACCCTCTGGTTCACCCCTGCCACCATCTGGCTCATCACTGCCTCCTCCGGTTCATCACTGCCACCCTCTGGTTCACCACTGCCACCCTCTAGTTCATCACTGCCACCCTCTGGTTCACCACTGCCACCCTCTGGTTCATCACTGTCACCCTCTGGTTCACCTCTTCCACCCTCTGGTTCATCACTGCCACCCTCTGGTTCACCACTGCCACCCTCTGGTTCATCACTGTCACCCTCGCCTTCATCACTGCCACCCTCTGGTTCATCACAGCACCCTCTGGTTCACCACTGCCACCCTCTGGTTCACCACTGCCGCCCTCTGGTTGATCACTGTCACCCTCTGGTTCATCACTGCCAACCTCTAGTTAATCACTGCCACCCTCTGGTTCATCACAGCACCTCTGGTTCACCACTGCCACCCCCTGTTCACCACTGCCACCCTTTGGTTCATCACAGCACCCTCTGGTTCACCACTGCCACCCTCTGGTTCATCACAGCACCCTCTGGTTCACAACTGCACCTTCTGGTTCATCACAGCGCCCTCTGGTTCACCACTGTAAATTATGGGGAGAAAGCACACCTCCCCGGCCTCAACCGGGGGCTGGTTAATGTGTTACTGAATTTGAGCTTCAAGTCCGGCACCTGCTTCCTTATCTGTAAGTGCTTCCTGTTGTGGTTTAATTTTTGAGACAGCCTGGAGCATTGTGCCATACTTGTAACTATTCTCTGACCCTGCTTCGAGGGTCAGAGCAGGGTCAGAGAATAGTTGCAAGTAGGCCAGAACTCTGGAGGCGCCGCTGAGGAAGCACTTACAGGGTTACAGCAGGTGCCCAAGTTGAAGTTAATTTCTTTGTAACCATTTTGTAAATGGTTACAAAGAAATTAGCTTCAACTTGGGCACCTGCTGTAACCCTGTAAGTGCTTCATGTACTTCAGCTTTTGAAAATCCATCCCGCACGCGATTTCGCTGATTTTTATGCAATTTCGCGAGACTCGCAGACCGCGAAATTGCTGAAAATCCGCAAATTCCGCGAACGGAACGGATTTTACGCCCATACCTACTTGTTCTCCTCAAGGAAGCTGGTCAGTTGTTTGTTGACGGCCTTTTTGATGACCTTCGCTGAGAACGGGAGCAGGAAGATGGGTCGGAAATTCTTGAGGTCCTTGTGGTCTGCCTTGGGATTATTGAGTAAGGCGTTGATCTCTGTGTGCTTCCAGCTCTCAGGGAAGGTTGCTGTCTCGAAGGAGATGTTGATGGTTTTTCAGAGATGGGGTGCGATGGTTTTACTAGCTTTGTTGAAGATGTGGTGTGGGCAGGGGTCTTCCGGGGAACCAGAGTGGATGGTGTTCATGGTCTTGATGGTGTCGCCGTCATTGGTGTTGGTCCTGGAGAGTAGGCAGTTGGTGCAGGTGGTGAACGTAGGAGCGGGAGTCTCTGTGGTTTTGGGGGTGGTGACGGCGTTGAAGCTGTTTTGGATGTCTGTGATCTTGTGGTAGAAGAAGGTGGCCAGCGAGTCGCAGAGGTCTTGTGAAGGTGGGATGTCGTTGGTGTTGGAGCTGGGGTTAGGGAGTTCCTTCACGATATTCAAGAGCTCTTTGCTGTTGTGTGCATTGTTATCTAGGCGGTCTTTGAAGGAGGTCCTTTTGGTGGATCTGATCAGGAGGTGGTGACATCGGGTGGCGTTCTTGTGGGCTGTGTAGCTTTCAGGTGTTCGTTCACGGATCCAGTTTTTTGAGTTTTCAGCAGGTTCGCTTGGAGGCTTGGAGGTCCTCAGTGAACCAGCTGGCTTTCTTGCTGGTATGGATGTTGGAGAAATTCTTGAGCGGGGTGAGGGTGTTGGCGTAGTTGTTGATCCACTGTCTCAGGTTGCGGCTGCAGCATCAGGGTTGGTCGGGTCTGCAGGTGGGCTATGGGCGAGGGTGGCGGTTTGCTGGTCTTCGGTGACTCTGCTCCAGCGGCGGTGAGGCATATGCTGGGTGTGGTGGTGCGTGGCGTGTTTCCAGAAGGTGAAGTGGATGCATTGGTGGTTGGTCCAGTGGAGTTCGGTGGTGTGGTTGAAGACGTGGGTGCTTGCTGAGAAGATGGGGTTGAGTGTGTGGCCGGCGGCGTGGGTGAGTGTTGTGACGATTTGTCTGAGTCCGAGGTTGGCAAGGTTGTCAATCAGGGTGGAAGAGTTGACGTTGTTGTTGTTCTCGATGTGAAAGTGAGGTCCCCGAGGAGGATGTAGTCTGTGGAGGCGAGGGCATGTGTGCTGATGAAGTCGGCAGTGGAGTCGCTGAACTGTGGTCGGCGTCCGGGGGGGTCTGTAGACGAGGGTGCCTGTGAGTTGGTAAACCACCTTGTCAACAAAACTTTAATTCCGCATACCTTCACTCTGCATACCATCATCACAATAGTACCATTACTCCGCAATACTATAATAACGCATGCCATTACATCTTATATGCTTTTACCACTCATGCTTTTACAACGAAATTCGTTGTAAAAGCATAAATGGTAAAAGCATATGTTTTTAATATTTAAGTTTAAGGTAAGTATATGGTTTTACTTTTGGGGTGTAGGGATATAGATTTTGGGGTTCAGGGGTATTTTAAGGGTTGAGTGTGGGTTTGGTTTTGGGGTGCTTGGTTATTTTTAGGGTATAGGGGTTTTAGGTTTAGGGGTGCTGGAGGTATTTTTAGGGTTGAGGGTGTGTGGAAGGTTTTGGGGTTGCAGGAGGTTTTATTAAGGTTCAGTGTGGGTTTTGGGTTTCAGGGTGTTGTGATATTTAAAGGGTTAGGGTTTTTTTTAGGTTTTGGGATTCAGGGGTATTTTTAAGGTTTAGGGGTGCAGGACATATTTTTAGGGTTCAGGGACAGTATAGGTTTTGGGGTACAGGTGGTTTTTATAGGGTTCAGGGTGGGCTTGTGTTTTGGGGTAATGGGGTATTTTTAGGGTTTAAGGGGAATTTCGTTTTTGGGGTACCGGGGTATTTTTAGGGTTTAGAGCGGGTTTGGGTTTTGGGGCACAGGTGGTATTTTTAGGGTTAAGGGTGTGTGGAAGGTTTTGGGGTGCAGGGGGTATAAGGGTTCAGTATGGGCTTTGGTTTTTGGGGTGATGGGGTATTTTAGGGGTTAAGGGGGTTTTACATTTTGGGGTACTGGGGCATTTTTAGGGTTTAGGGTGGGTTTGGGTTTTGGGGTACAGGAGAAATATTTAGGGTTCAGGGATAGTATAGGTTTTGGGGTACAGGTGGTTTATTTAGGCTTGAGGGTGGGTTTGGGTTTTGGGGTACTGAGGTATTTTTAGGGTGTAAGGGGAATTTAGTTTTTGGGGTACCGGGTATTTTTATGGTTTAGGGTGGGTTTGGGTTTTTGGTGTGCAGGAGGTATTTTTAGGCTTAAGGGTGTGTGGAAGGTTTTGAGGTGCAGGGTGCATTTTTAGGGTTCAGGATGGGTTTGGGTTTTGGGGTGCAAGGTGTATTTTTAGGGGTCAGGATGGGTTTGGGTTTTGGGGTGCAGGGGCATTTTTAGGGGTTAGGGTGGGTTTGGGTTTTGGGGTAAATGAGGTGTAATAAAGGTTGTGGGCGGATTTAGGTTTTGGGGTACAGGGGCATTTTTAGGGTTCAGGATGGGTTTGGATTTTGAGGTGCTGATGTTTATTAAGGGTTTACAGGGGGTTTGCTAGGTCTCAAGATATGTGCTCCAGTGGATTTTGAGAAATTACCGTTCCAAAAAATATATATATCTGTGACAGCGTCCCGGTTAGCGCCCCGTTTCGCGTACCAGACGCGTAACGGAACTTTGTGAGGAGAAGCGGATTGGCTCTCCAGTGACTCTACACATTCTAAACAGTCCGGAGCGGCCGCCATCTTGTCTCTCGGTAGGATCGAGAGGCAAGAGGTGGAAATAAACGAAGGGGGAAATGAATGAAAGGGGGCAAGGTAGACCCCTCCTGACCCCCTAGGATTGATGTGGGGGCTATTAAAGGGCCTCGCGGGGCAAAAAAATAAAATAATTTATTTTTCGATTTTTGGCGGTGGAAGCGCTACCCGGTACACGAACCGGGTAGCTCACCGGTAGCGTAACGGGAGTCCGCCATCTTGTGTTTCGGACGAATTTAGTCACATGATGGAGGATAAACAATGTTGGGAATGGGTATAAGGGGGCACGGGAGACATATCCTGACCCCCTAGGTTTTCTGAGGGTGGCTGAGAAGGCCCATATATGTAAAAAAAAAAAAAAAAAAATTCAAATTTTCGCACGGTTAGCGCCCGGTCCGCGCACCGGGTAGCGTTCCGGAAAGCGTAACAAGGGGAAAACCAAGGGAAATAGTAAAATAATATTAGTGCTTTGAGGTAGGGTAGCTCTGAATAGACCTGTTGTGTTGTGTGGGTGATGTAAGCACCAATATGTAGGTACCAATGAAGAGTCTAAAATTCAATGTACACCGTCTCCTCTGTAGATATTTTGTATGTTCTAATATGGGTTATTTAAATGTAAATGTGTGGAAAAGCACTTCATGCTTTAAAGCAATTGTATTTTTGAACTGATTGTTCTTTCCTCTTAGTTCTCCTCTTTGTTTTTTTTTCCCCACACTCTTCTTCAGCATGATAGTTGATAAATTCGTTCCCTCAAAAAATGTATATACATAAAAAAATTATATTAAATACATATAAAATAAATTTTTCCTTTAAAAGAAGAATACATTTTACAGCTTTTGATATTTGCTATTAAAAAACCATTGAAATTCACTAAAAAACCATAGGTTATAGACCATATATAGTTAGGAATTAGCATTTACAAAACCTTGAAAATTCACTGAAAAAACCATAGGTTATAGACCATATATAGTTAAGAATTAGCATTTACAAAACCTTATTTTACTTACACAAAACCATTGAAATTCACATATATAGTTAGTTGCACTAACTATATATCGCGCACCCTCAATCCACTGCTGATCATGTCACATATTACATCATTCATGACATGGTCAGTGACATCACTGATTACATCACTGATGACATCTCAAATGACATCACTGATGACATCAATGATGACAACATCCAGTGACTGTATGTTTCTGTAAAGTTAAAATCTGTCTTACATATTGAAGAATGAGTGGATGTATAAGTGTCTGGATGAAGGATTTAGTAGGTGCATGACTGACTGTATGAGTGAGTGATTAAATGTGTCTCACTGAGTGCATGGGTTAGTGACTAAACTGTCTTAATTTGTGCATCATTATGTCTGTTGTTCTGTAAACTGCTGCATGTGTTGATCAGTAGCTATATGAGTAACTATATGGGTTATTGATTGGTTGCCCAAGTATTTGTATGGGAGACTGAGTGTGTTTGTGGGTGGCTGGGAGGTGTATGACTCTGTGCATAGATGTGTGAGCAGTTGATTCACTAGATGTATGGGTTCAAAAGTGCATGTGGAAACAGCTGTATGGGCGGTTGACTGTGTGCATGAGTGTATTGGTGAGTGAATGGATATCTCAGTGCTACATGTCAAAGTAAGTACATATGTAAAACACAGTACATGTGAGAGTTGACATATATAAATAACTGTGCATAAGAGCCAGTGAATGTGTGAGTGGCTGTATGGATCATTCTGAACTTGTATCAGGGATTGTATAAGAGAGTAAATATGTGTTAGTATATGTTTGAATAAGTAAGGTGTGTATAACTGTATAGTTGAGGAAATGGAGGTGTGATTGATTCTTTGCATGACTGACTAGGTGTGTGAGTAACTCCATGGATGAGTGACAGTCTGTGAGTGTCTGTTTACACTGAGTGTATCTAAGGTTATATTAGAGTCTGAAGAGGTTCATCGTATTATCACATGAATGATGTCATCAGTGATGTGATCAGTAATGTCAAATGAGATGTCATCAGTGATGTCATTAGTGATGTCATTTGAGATGTCATCAGTGATGTCATCAGTGAAGTCATTTGGGATGTCATCAGTGATGTCATCAGTGATGTCATTTGAGATGTCATCAGAGATGTCATCAGTGACGTCACTGACCATGTCATGAATGATGTAATATGTGACATGATCAGCAGTGGATTGCAGGTGCGTGATATATAGTTAGTGCAACTAACTATATATGCGAATTTCAATGGTTTTGTGTGAGTAAAATAAGGTTTTGTAAATGCTAATTCTTAACTATATATGGTCTATAACCTATGGTTTTTTCAGTGAATATATATATATATATATATATATATATATATATATATATATATATATATATATATATATATATATATATATATATATAGAGAGATATATATAGAGATATATATATATATATATATATATATATATATATATATATATATATATATATATATATATATAGAGAGAGAGAGAGAGATATATATATATATATAAATTTCTATGGCAAAATGAAACCCCTCATTTTGTTCCTTTTCAAATTACATGTATTAAGTGTTACCACTTTATTCCAATCAAGATGACTTCAGGTGTGCCATACTTTTGTCATAAGTAAGACTGTTAGCGTTCTAGTTGTTCTTTAGAACACTCTGGGACATTCTGTCATTGAGCTATAGTTGGGCTACATCTGGCTGACATTTGGGCTACATTTGGGCTCTTTTGTCTCTGGTGGCCATCTTGGGAGACTGCATATCAGAATTTTTTTAATGAAATATAAGAGGATTTGAGAAGTCACTCAAAATGTGCCCTAATTTTTCTTTCTTCAGCACTAATCATAACTTCTATGGCAAAATGAACCCCCTCATTTTGTTCCTTTGCAAATTAAATGTTTTAAGTGTTAACACTTTATTCCAATCAAGATGACTTCAGGTGTGCCATACTTTTGTCATAAGTAAGACTGTTAGCGTTCTAGTTGTTCTTTAGAACACTCTGGGACATTCTGTCATTGAGCTATAGTTGGGCTACATCTGGCTGATATTTGGGCTACATTTGGGCTCTTTTGTCTCTGGTGGCCATCTTTGGAGACTGCATATCAGAATTGTTTTAATGAAATATAAGAGGATTTGAGAAGTCACTTAAAATGTGCCCTAATTTTTCTTTCTTCAGCACTAATCATAATTTCGATGGCAAAATGAACCCCCTCATTTTGTTCCTTTGCAAATTAAATGTTTTAAGTGTTAACACTTTATTCCAATCAAGATGACTTCAGGTGTGCCATACGTTTGTCATAAGTAAGACTGTTAGCGCTCTAGTTGTTCTTTAGAACACTCTGGGACATTCTGTCATTGGGCTATAGTTGGGCTACATCTGGCTGATATTTGGGCTACATTTGTTTTTTTTGTCTCTGGTGGCCATCTTTGGGCTACATTAAGCTACATTGGGCTACATTTGGGCTCTAACATTTATATAGCCCAATGTAGCCCAAAATATATTTTTTCAAAGTTAATTTTCGTAAAAACCACTGGAGCACATATCTTGAGACATAGCAAAGGCACATCGGGCTACCAGTCCCTATAATTTTGCCAAGTTTGGTGGAAATCCATTCAGCCGTTCGGGCTAAAAGTGAGGTCGACCGGCCTATGGAAATTAACATGGGGAAAACATGTTTTGGGACCCCCCTTTTATCTCGGGCACCGCTTGCAGAATCCCCCCGAAACTTTCCGGGAAGGACCGGACCTCCGCGAGGCAAATTTGAGGAAATTTTCAGGCAGATTTGTCAACCGGCGCCAAAGTTATTCACAATAGAATTTTGAGATTTTATATTGAAAAAAATCCTAACTATAACTATCTACTGGCGACCGCCAGTAGGTAATATATATATATATATATATATATATATATATATATATATATATATATATATATATATATATATACACATACATATATATATGTTTCTCCTCCCATATATATATATATATATAGATAGAGAGATAGATAGATATAGATATAGATATAGGGAAAGTACTTTTACAAAGTATATGACTTCACCACACATGCATTTGTATTGAAATGGCATGCGTGATAAAGTCATTTGCGGGGTAAAAGTATGGGCAATGATGAGTTTGTAGAGTAAATTTACCCGCGTTGTAAAAAATGCGGCGTGATGGTATGCAGGATTTTAGTTTGCGGGATCACATCATATATTCGAGTGGGTATATTCCTCTGAGTGTGGTGTTGGGGTCGGTGTGGATTTGGAAGTGTAGGTGTTCAGCGGTGCTGAGGGAGTCGTTGGTGTATGTCGTGATTTTGAGAGTGTTCCTGTGGACGATGGCAATTCCTCCTCCTACTCCTTTGGTGCGGTCCTTGCGGGTGATCTTGTAGCCTTCTGGGATGGCTATGGCGATGTCGGGTGCCGAGGAGGGGTTCAGCCAGGTCTCTGTCAGGAAGGTGACGTCTGGGGTGTTGGGGACGAGTAGGCCCCAGAGTTCGATGGCGTGTTTGTGGGCAGAGCAGGTGTTGAGCTGGATGCATCTGAGGATGTTGGATTCTTCGGTGGGTGGGTTGGCGGCCGGATGCTGGTGAAGCTGCAGTTCCAGCCGGAGAAGGGACCTTGGGTGCGTTTCGGGGCGGCCAGGACGCAGGTGCGTGACCGTCCGGCGTTGACTGCATGGAGGGTGCTGGAGTCGTAGGGGAGTCTTGTGTCGTGGCAGCCACGGGGGCCAGGGGTTGTGGCGCTGGGCACAGAACCGCGGATGGGCGCAGACGGGCTTGCCTTAGGCGCACCTTCGGAGCGCCAGCGGTGTGCCCGCTGCATGCAGCCGCTGCGCGGCCTCTATCTATGGGTGGTAGGGTGGGAGGAGCAGCTGCTGGGAGGTGGGATCGTGGCCACGAATGGGCGCTGAGGGTGAGAGGCCGCAGGGGAGACAGCGGTGGGAAAAAGTTACGGGAGTGGGCACAGCGGGAAAAAAGGAGAGAGAAATACAATGCCAGAAAGCAAAGCAGGTTACAGCGGATAAAACAGGGGGAGCCCTAGGGCAAAGACAGCGGTGGCACAAGATGGGCAGCAGAAGCAGTGTGGGGAGCGGCCTACCCTGAACCGGGGTCAAGGGTGGCTGCTGGTCAAGGGTGGCTGCTGTTTCATTCTTGGTTGTAAACACATATTACCTATATGGGTATGTCTCTTTGAGAAATCTATTTCAAAGTCAACAGATATATAAATGCATGCTAGCTAGGCAAGCAAAGCATCATGGTATTGCACTGAGATCCTTAACTGAGAAAGCTGAGGAATGTCGCAATTGCAGGTGCTGCTTCACATATGCAGCAGCTGCCGGGAACCAGAGGAACGTAGTTGAAGAAAAAGCAGCAGTGTATAGCAGGAGAGGAATGGAGAGGTGTTAAAGATCCAGTTATAAAGAAAAATGTTCAGAGTCTCAGAGGGAGAACAGTGTGTTAAAGGGGAAATATAAGTAAGACTGCAACCAAAGCATCGACAAAGCATTGACAAAGCTGTGGGAGTGAGGAAAGCAAAGGACAAACAAGGAGACAAAGACAGCAAGCGAGGGAACAGCATGCAATAGAGGGGCAGTTGAAGTGAGCCAGAGATAACAGTATTGGTATTGATGGATGAAGTTAGTACCGTATGGGAGAAAATAATGCCTGAATACTGATGACTTTTCTCATTGACATCAGAAGGCCTAACCCCCAATAGAGCTACCTGAAAGCAGAATAAGGCAAGTCATGTTAGTGCCAGGCTCACACGTGAGCCGCCCCAAAACATTTTTTCTAAATGAAAACATCTGCTGCAGTAAATGGAAAAAAACAAAACATTTTTGCTTTCTGCTTTGAACATGTGGGGGATAAAGGATTGGATTTGACAGTGTGATGGAGTGTGTGGAGTGTGATAAAATATGAAATTGTCCCTTATGTATTGCAATCAGAGCCCATCCACATACCACAAACAGTCAAAACCATGAGGTGGTAGATGTTAATCCTCTGAAGCTCACTGTAAGTATATATTTTAGAAGAATAGTTAAAAAATGCTCTTGGAGCCAAATGTGCTGTGAAACCAGTTCTAAAAAGTAGGAATAAGTGATAAATTCCGCTCCATTGGCGGAGTTTTGGCCAATGAGTGTTACCCATGTAACACGGAGTTCCAGCTAAATTCCACCAAAAGCTGCATAGCGGAGGTTTTTCTTGGATGCAACTCGCCAATTGGTGAGCGAGGTCCCTTAGCACAATTTTCATGCTTGTGAAGGCACCCGGTAAGACTTTCGCAAGTTGGGCAGTCGCGACCATTTGCAGTAAGAAGGCTGCTGTTCGAGTAGAAAATCTACTCCATTGGATAGCAAGGAAGCAGTGCCCTCTGCAGTGTCATAAATAAACGTATGCCCCCCGCAAAGTACACAGTGGGGCGCCCCATGCTCCAGACCCAGTCAGGAGCTTTTTAGGCCAGGGGCCCACCATCCGTCCACAGTGCCGGAGGGGGCCTCTGGACATTTGGGCCCCCTGCATTGCTGGGGCTATTGTTCTGCCACTGCCCTCTGGTGTGCCATCATTCCCGTTGATTTTGCAGTGCAGAAGAAGGTCCCGTCCCTAAAAATCAGTACGATGTGCCGATTTGTGCTCATTCGTTGAACTCTGTGGAATCTCGATGAGTTTTCATGCAACTCCGCGGAATTCCGTGGAGTGAAACTCCATGCGTTCCGCCCACCCCTACTAAAAAGAGCCAAAGGGGAGGACCAATGAGGCCATTTCCTATAGGTATATAGAAAGATAGTCAATTTCCTAAATCTCCTTCTCTAGGTGGTAAAACATTTTCTGGTAGATTCCACTACAACCGGAAATGACACACACATTTAATGGATCAATAAAAACTGGATTTGTCATTGCATGTTGACATTTTATTTTGGGTTACAATTTTACTCTCTTCTGAACATTGTGCAATTGTTTTACATCTGCATAAGGAGTTCATTGTATACTATGGTTAGTTTATTTTTTCATGCTAATTAGAAGGTAAGTAGGCCAGTCTGGTTGACTAAATTAACGATATAATACATTTGACATTTTTATCTGCTTCAAATTAAAACAAATTCACCTAAAATGATAACCTAGTTTTAAATGATGAAGAAAACGTTTCTTGGAGGAACACATTTGCAAGCTACCTCAGGGAAACTGATATTTTAGAAAACACATAAATGGGCCACAAAAACTTGGTTGAATGGGAAATTAAGGGCCAAATGTATCAAAATCCTCATTTGCGATTCTCAAATAGCGTTTTTTTGTGAATCGCTATTTGAAAACCGCAAAATGGATGTGTGTAGGATTAGCAATAAATTTTGCGAATCCTACATATTCTTTAATTGCGAATCTCAAATTGCGATTCGCTTTTAAGGAATACCTCCTCACTCATTCCTATGGGCCTAGTGGCCCATAGGAATGTATGGGAAGACATTTTCAATTTGTGATTAGCAATTAGAGAATCGCAAATTGAGAATGCAATTTCAAGGGTGCAAGGGTGTCAAAAGGACACCCTGTTGCACCCCTGAAATAAGCATGGGTGCACATGTGGCGAACATACATGCCATAAGGGCATGTCTGTGCTTCACATTGCACTTTGAAAAATGCAAAAAAGTGAAATTTTCAAAGAAATCGCAAATTCCCACCAACTTGAAGTTGTTGGTAATTTGCGAATCCTTAAGGCCAAATTGCACTTTTTTGGTACTTCTTACATTGCATTTAAGGAATCGCAAAATTTGTGATTCCTTAAATGCAATTGAAAAATAAGGAATCGCAAATTTTGCGATTCCTTATTTTGCATGCAGATTTGCCTTCATACCTACAATTTTGCAAAATTGCATTCGCAAACGCCGAAATTCGCAACAAATTTGCTTGATACATATGATTTGAGTTGATTTTCGGAACCAGTCTTTCATTTTTGAAAAATGGAATACTTCATAAGGCCAACAGTGATGAAAATAAACGACTAATTGTCTGTTTCCATTCTTTGCTTTTTGAGACCTCATTTAAGTGAGACAGGAGGAAAAATGTTGGCACAAGGCTCTTGCCCATTCTGCCCTAGAATGCAGATGTGCCACAACTCAAGGTCTAGGAAACAAACAAACTTCAGGCTAGTCCTAAACTGGTAAAATGCCTTTGGATACAACATTACCAGCAGAAACAGGCCGAAACCTGCAGGTTACAAGTTCACACCTCAAGGTTAGAATCTCAGAAAAAATATGAAAATGTTAAACTCACGCATAGTGCACAAACTAATGCTCTTTTGCAATCACGTCATAAGAACTAAGTTAGTTTCAGGGCATGACAATATTTTCCAGGTAAAAGAGAGACTTTCCCTTGCCTCCTTATGCTTCTTGATGCCTCTGGTAAGAGTTTCGGCTTCTATAGCTCAGCTTCTGCCGGGGTAGGGTAAGGTTGGATAATTTCAAGATCCCAGTCAGGCTTCATTTAAGGAGCTAAAGGGTGATTAGCAGACAATGGTACCTAAATGTCCACGAAGTTATAAATACCAACAAAATTATACTAAAGTGTGTAAACAACCTTCACTACCCATACAACAGGCTCTGTGCAGTCTTATAGTAAGGGGAATGGATCCAAAACATCTCAGTTCATGACATAACTGCTGTAACCAAAAACTTTGAATTGGATCAAAATGAATGAAAGAATGTAGGAGTTGAGCAGCGTATGGTTACTAAGGAAGACGTTGCCCTGGCGCTAGCACTGAGGGGAGAGCATGGCTAGGCATTCGTATTCAAAGGAACCGGGACTGCAATAGATACTTTTCAAGGTTTTTACGGATTGTGTGCTAAGATGGAGGGCATTACATGCTTTGGTTGAAACAACTGACAAGAAGGGTCCTCCCCTGCGGGCTACCTGAAATTTCACAAATCTTACCAGGTAAGCTGAGCTGGAGCGAAGAGCCCTCAAATGTATGGGGAAGAGAGAAGGGAGATGGTTTCCAGAAGGTATACTGTGAGGGCCTTTTGAAAAACACAGAATGGAGTTCTGGGGTTAACACCTTTAATCACTTAGGGCCATATGTAGGAAGCTTAATACCGGTCAGTAACGGCTGAAAATCAGTAAATTTGCCGTTACCGACCAGTATTTATCTTTTTCTAATGTAGGTGGCTTGATTTTAGGATTCAGTGATTTACCGATTCGTAATTTAAGGATTCGGTAAATTACTGATTCCTTAAAATACCGAATCAGTAAATTACTGAATCCTAAAATCCTATGTAGGGAGCACTCAAGTGAGTGCATTTTTGATTTAAGGATTCGTTATTTTCCACCAACTACATGTTGATGGTAAATATCGAAAACCTTTAAAAAAGCAATTTTGTGCTTTTTTAAAAGTGCCTTGTGGCAGACATACATGCCCTTAGGGCATGTATGTGTGCCACATGTGCACACATGCATGATTCAGGGGTGCAACAGGGTGTCAATGTGATACCCTGCCACCCTTGAATATGTTCTCCCTATTACCGATTCGGTATTTACCGAATCGGTAATGGTGAATGGCTTCCCATTCATTCCTATGGGCCTTCAGGCCCATAGGAATGAATGGGAATTACCGAATCGGTAAATACTGATTCTTAAATACCGAATTTTACAGATTCTGTAAAATTTACCGAATTTTTACCTACATACTATTTACCGATTCTTAAATACCGAATCGGTAAAATTCGGTTTTTAAGAATCTATAAATAGAGATTACCTACATATGGCTCCTAGAGAGCAGGTGCTTTTTGACACCTCTGCCCTCTCACCTGCATTCTCAGCACTAAGGACGACAATTCACCTAAATGGTATGGTAGCACAAGCAACATTGTACACACTTTAACCCCAAATGGCATTGAATGTTTTTTCCTTTGGCATGCTCCAAGTCTACCAATAGCCTTCTATTGCTTCACGAGATGTCAGGGAAGTGCCAGAAGCAGAAAACCAACAAAGTAAACTGGTCTGTTAAAACCCTCTTTACTGTATGCTCTTCCTGCATCTTTTTTTGAGTCCTGAGATCAGGAGCAGCAAGATTAGTGCAAAGTGAATGCAAGGGGTGTACAGCCACCAAACGTAGCAGATTCTATGTTCTGCAGTGGTGCTGTTCCATTACATAGGTAAAGTAGACATTATTCATACTTATGTTGTATGTGTGATAGCAAAATATTTTTACATCAAAATCTGGCAATGTTGGCATCTAAAAAATATAACAAAATTAAACTACATCCTCAAGCTCCACCTTCGTTTGGAGTCTTGTTGCCTACAGTTCAAGAAATTTCTGAAACTTAAACTTGTAAAAAAAGCTTACAGTTAAACCTTACCTTAAAATGGGAGTGACCTATGTCAGATTTCGGTTTTCTTTCCCGTCCCTTTCATACTGAACTCTACCGGGTATCTTTTCACTTCGTTTACATTGACCATTTTGTTTCTACTCTTTTAGTGTGTTGAAGAGGGTTAGGGGACATACAGTGCTTTATAAAATTCTTAACAGAAGAAAGAAAGACAGAAAGAAAAAGAAATGAAGAAAGAACACAAGAGAAAAAGGTGAGAGAACGAAGAAAGAAAAAAGAGGAAGAAAGAAAACTGTAAAAAATATATTGGCCTTGCATGAATCTATTTTTGTGTACAATCTCAGCATTTTAATGTTAAGAGATAAGGTGATGCAATGCAATAGAACTTACACACCATATCCAAGCTTATATCACAAGTCATAGAAAGTGACATACAACAAAATCATAAGGGAAAATGCGTCCCCCTTAAGCTAGAAGGATGTTCATTGAGACCAGCTTGCCTGTCCAGGCCTCTAATCGCTTGACTTCGGATATTTATTAGCATCGTTGGTATTTTTAGTAATACACCCACCCTGCAATACGTAGGTCCAGATCCTTTTGCTAATCAGCATCTCCTCCCTCGTGTTCCACTGCGTAGACCCTTCTATGCGTAAGACGATAACATAGCAGCTTATCCACTGTAAGATGACAGAGGCATTGGCTTCAATGTGGGATAAGGTGTAGAGGTGGGTCGTAGCACCAAAAGGTCACAGGGGCACCACCTACAATGTCTGGTCATCATCCCAGTGCACTGGGTGCCCCTAAGCTCCCGTTGTATAGAGGTCTTATGGTGCACGAGTGGAGCCGCAGTTTCTCACAGCCATTACCTCATTGCAGTCTCTTCGGAAAATTCCCATTAAGGGCTCTGTAGGATGTCATCGGCCCTCAGGAACTGTGCCATGGGTCAAATCGCTTTCTGATGGCCTGTGGATGTGAGTGTCAAGGTAGCCCAGGGACGAGGAAACAACTTCACAGGTGCCAGGGTTCCGCCATTACTTCACCAGTAGCCAGCCATCTTGCTCATGGTCAGACTCCGCCCCCGCTTCCACAAACTTAATAATCAGAGCTCACCCCTTGCTTGCCACAACACAACTCCTACTGTTCAGGAGGGCACAGGTGAAAAAAAAATGTTGTGCCATTATTCTCCTTCCCACAGACAATTTACCATGGCAGTGGAGTTGCAGGTCTAAAGTAAAGCTATCAAGATCCATCCAGAACAGAAAATATGAACATACCACACCTTATGAATGTGAGGTAAGTGTTTTCAGGGAAACTGCCCCACTCTCTTTCCCAAATATAGGGGCAAAAGCCTGAATCACTTTCAGTCATCTTTTGGATCACTTCACAACAAATGATCATCAAAGTCCTAGTATTCTCTTCAGAGATGACTACAGGTTGTTATATTATGTTAAGTTGATTTTTAGAGCACAAACTATTACCCATGAGGATATCCAGGCACTGGAAAAGGAGTGTTGGCCGAGCAGAACTCCTAGTTGAACAGCCAGGGCTTCAGTTTCTTGATGAAGTCGAGTAGAGAGGGGGAGGTGTCCTGATATGTTGTGGAAGGTCATTCCAGGTCTTGAAGGAGATGTAGGAGAAGATTTAGCTTCCTTTTGTACTGGAATGTTAAATGTTTAGCAAATTACACACACCTCCCTGCCACCAAGCACCTCAAAAAGGAAGTAAATCGAACCAAAGCTAAGTCTAACCAACCAGTAACCATGAAAGTGAACCCCTTTCTCCTGCCAGATAGGAGAATTGGGGTTAAAACAATCACCTTCGTGCCACGTGTATAGCCTGGAATATGTTTGAACCGGTCTCAGAAAAGGACCCACCTCATTGGTACCTAACATGAAATCAACATTAATTGGAGGTAATGTGATTGTATTTCCACAAATTAAACAGTATTTAAATATTTACTTTACTGTGACAATGTGGTTCTTACCTACTTAAATTCACTTACATTTTATTTTTATTTTGGATTCCCTGGCTTTGGATCTCGGTTGCAAATTTAATTCACTACAAGATTCTGGTGTAACACCATCTTTCCGCAGCAATAAGTTCATTTGCCTGGAATCAGCCTTCTCCTGGCAGATTAACAAAGGAGGGGAGAAATCTGCTAATGCTGATTAACTGACACTCCACTGACGAGTTCTTTCCAGATGAACAATTTGGAAACAAACAGCTTGCACCTGTCACATCAGGAGCCATCTCCCTTTGAAGTCTTAGAGGAAAGGAACCAATTAAGGCTCAGGAAGAGGTCTTTCAGGTAACCACTTGATTTTGCCTTCCTTAAGGTTACCTAAAATCCTATGTAAAGATGTGGAGGGGTTACATGACATCCCAGAGAACTCTACACTCATCAGTCAAAGAATAGCCTAAATCAAGATCCACCAAGAAATTCCTAACATTTAGAGGCCAGGAGGCCCTGAAGGAGCCCTTATGGTTCCTGAGGTGTGCTACCAAGAGCATAAAAGCAAATCAGGCCAAAGGGGCCTGAGAAAGCAACTTTTTTTCAGCTCCTTCATAGGAGGGCTACCCAGTAAGATGTCAGGGCTGCTACGCTGAGGACATCCTTACTGACAGCACACTGAGGATATCACAGCAAAACAAGCTCATAATTAGACTTATCTCCTGGTGAGAATCAGTGCCCTGAACAAGGCGAAAGAGCAGGTGTCAATGAGTGCTGTCCTGCTCTATCATTTATTCCCCAATGGAAGGGCCAGTGCCCTAAAAGCACCAGTCGAGTGCCTCCTCCAACTCCCCATGCCTGTGTCTAGGTGGAGTGAGAAAAACCCAGCTATCGGTTCCTACCTGTGCTGGTGCGAGGTGGAGGTAAGAATTCTTCCCCACCAACACAGAAGTATGTGCTCAATTAACCCCTTCCGCGCTGATGACGAGCTCAGCTCATCATGAGGCTTACTGCCGTGCGCTCATGACGAGCTGAGCTCGTCATGTAACGCGGTATTTACAAAACCACTGTGCACAGCGGGAAAAGCCGCCGCAGCGATGCGATCAATTGGAGCCAGCCTGGCCACACAGGCATTGGGTTTCCCACACAATCTCACATGTGTGCCATGGGGTAATGGCACGTTCTCTTTAAATAAAGACCTTTGTGCCAGGAAAGGCAATATTTACTGTTTACATCAGCAACTGGTAAATAGCAAACACATGTGGGCCGAAGGAGAGTCCCATAAAGCCCCGGGGTCTCCTCTTAAAACTGCATATGTCTATGAGTGGTGCCACAGCAGGGGAAAGTAAATTTCCTACTCGAGTGGCAGCTTTTGCAATGCCTTCTGCAGCTTTCTCAATGTGAATGGCAACTTTCTCAATGTGGGTAGTAGTGACTTGTCGCGACCACCAGCGTTGAGAGACCTCTCTGAAAAGCAGTCTGGCACTTCTTTTTTCTCGCTCGCCAACTTACCATTGGTGAGCCACGCACATGAAAAACTCTGCCATTCAGTAGTTGGTGGAGTTTATGCCGAACCTTGCGCTTTGTGCGGAGTGGACAAAACTCAGTGAACTACGCCAATGAGGTTGGTTGGTCCTATAAAAATGTTAGGAGAATCTTTATCCAGAAATCAGTCCAAAAAGAATACAAAATGCAATATTTGAATATTACACACAAAAGGAAATGGAACGCAACAGAAGCGAGAGAAGATAAATGTATCTTAATGGTTCTCCCAACAGATAAAGGTTCTGGTCCAGAGGGTTTCAACTTAGAGATATGTAATCTAGGGCCATATGTATCAAGCTATTTAGCATTCGCAAAGGCCGAAATTCTGCGAATTGTGGCCTTTGCGAATGCTAAATACCTAAATGGCATGTATCAAACATTTTTGCATCAAAATAAGGAATCGCAAAATTTGCTATTCCTTATTTTGCGATTGCACTTAAGGAATCGCAAATATTACGATTCCTTAAATGCAATGTATCAAAGAAAAAAAATGCAAAAAATGCCATTAAGGAATCGCAAATTACCACCAACTTCTAGTTGGTGGTAAGTTGCGAATTCTTTTAATAATGCTTTTTTCAAACAAACCAAAGGTGCCATATGACGCCCATACATGCCCTTAGGGCATGTATGTGCGCCATATGCCCCCAAATGTCTTTTTCAGGGGTGCAGCAGGGTGTTCTTGAGACACCCCTGCACCCTTGAAAAAATTCCTAATTTGCGATTAGCTAATTGCTAATCGCAAATTGCCCCTTCATTCCTATGGGCCTCCTGGCCCATAGAAATTTTAGTTTTGTAATTTGCGATTAGCAATTTGCTAATCGCAAATTAGGAATGGTAAGGAATCGCTATATAAAAGCGATTTTGTTCATACATACCATTTTGCATTTCCAAAATAGCGATTCCTTAAAATTCGCTATTTTGGAAATGCAAATTGGTTTGATGATACATATGGCCCATAATCAAGACATATTGGTTGTTCCACCTAGGGAAATTCTTCAGCTTCATATCTTGGGATGGAGCCTGTCCCATGTTATTGATGGAAAAAATGATTAGCAGTTTACTAAAACCCTCAAAGAAAGAGGGGATTGTTCTGCCCCAACCCACTCCTGAAACCAGATTTAAAGATTTACATGAAGGTGCTGGTGTAGCGACCTGGTAAGGAACGTGATGGGAGTGCAGCACATCACCTTCACTATTAAGTAATAATTCTTTAATCAAGGCTTTATATATTTTTAAGGATACTAAGGCGTTGATCACTTCTCTAAGTGGCCAAGATGTATTTAGCATGGTCAACTGAACACTTCTCTGTTTGGTTCTGAATCATATTGGGGGTTCTTCTTAGTTTATCAGGTCAAGGGATAATATATGCCATGGTGCTTGATTGTGCAAATGGGTGCAGCATGGTAAAGTCAATAGAAAACGGGAAAAGGTTCCCTTTGCCAATTTATGGTTTGCTTTTTTTCTCAAAAGCATGATTACAAGCCCTGAATACCTCCAAACGTGCATTAGCTTGGTCCAAAAATGAAGCTGCATACCAACAATATTGTTGTATACTTTGAGGCCGATTCTACTTACCTGTAGGGTGCAGTGCGAGTTCATATCTGAGTTTTTTTATCAGTCTGGTTACAAGGCAAATTGATCTAAAAATGGGATCCGTGCTATTCTGGGCGTAGTGGAAAATACTTATGGGGATATGCAATCTAGATTACCTGACACTTCTAAGAGGCATTTGGGGATCTGGATCACGAATAATCTCTCGCAGTTATACATTCTAAGCTATATGCTATTGGTGAACAAAATCTAGAAACAGTTTAAGGCCTGGCTGTGCCTTCCTTTCATGACAGTAGTCCAAATTAACATGATTAAAATATTTATATTCCATCACTGCCTTTTCCTGTGTTATTTCTCACAATGCTCCTTAAGAAAATGTTTTTTTAAACTTTGAATTCTGAAAATACTTTTTTGTGTAAAACACCTGTGCAATTTGGAAGAAATGGTGCGGAGTCCATCTGGATGGGTGCTGGCTCTCACTGATTAGCAAGGATATTTTATAGCAACTGACATAGGGGTTTTATGGGCTTAATCAAAAAGGAATGATACAGGGGGAGGAGCCTAGCCTGCAACCATGATGGCCGCCTGACTCCTCGGCTCCGCCGACCCGCCCGCTTTCTTTCCGAAACACCGCTCATCCTGATGTCTATCCTGGTAAAGCGTCGGCGTTTCGGAACCGGGTGGCGATCCTGATTCCGATGGTGTGCTCCCCGCTGAATACTTTGCGGCAGAACTGGCGATACGTCCCTACCTGCGTTCCAGCGTGGCGCACTAGTGACCGGGTCTTTGTTCCTGGGGACGGCTGTTCCAGAACTCGACGACTGCGGATGCTTGCAGCGGAGAGTCAGGCGACTGGCGAGTTACTGTAGCAATTCCTTTCTGGCTACATTGTATCGCCCGGCCCTGCGCACCTCTACGCTTGCTGCCTCGCAATTGTGGCCGACGCTTTACTGTACTTCCCAATCGACCTGTGGCTGGCACTGGGAGCCTTATTGTTCCTCAGCGCTATGGTGGGTGCCATCTTCACCGAGCGCCCGATATTTGGGACTGCCGATCCCGGAGGACTGATCGGATAGCTCATCGAGGTGCATGCTACATTGTAGCCGGGTCTTGGTGGCCAGGGACAGATTCGCGGTTGTTAACCCCGCGGCTGCGGTGCTTCGTGGATCTACTACTGGCGCTTTGTTATGGCGATGGGCACCGGTGGACATTTACGAAGACGACAATATGGCGGCGCCATCTGGGTGCATGAAACTGCTGCAGAGGAGCCTCTTGGGATTGCTGTTGTTCTGGGCGCTCTGAATAACCTGCGAGCGTCTATGCGCCTACATGCCCAAGACCTAGAGGGCCGACTGGATACTATATTGCTCGGCGGTGCTGCTCATCATGCTCTGTGCGCCTTGCCCTATCCTGTGCCCGACGGTGGCTGCCAATCTACCCAGACGTATGTAACGGCACTGGACGCCCAGGAAATGGTGGCCGCCGCGCTACCCATTCAGGATGTGAAGAATTTGCGGACTCTAGACCCTATCCGTCGGCTGGAGGCTTCTTTTTGGACACCATGCTTAGGGTTTACTTTGTGGCCCCTCGGTAGATCCCTTTGTCTCATCATGGGGTTGCTACTATGGCCCTGGCCGGTCAACTTCCAGGTATTGCTGCTGTGTTTCCACCGTTACTGGGTAGTTCTGCTCAGTTTGGCTTCGCGTTGGACAGACCACTGTGGATGGTGTTTGGCTCGGTCATGGTCCTTACATTTGCGATTCCCGTCTAAGATGGCTGCTGCTCGACTGAACTTTATTGACTGGGCGGAACGACAGGGACAAGGCTGAAGATGTTTCTCTTTCTCTTCTTTGTTCTGCTGCGGACAATGCTGGTGATTACATTGGACAGCTGGGGAGGTGAACGTTGGTGCGGTGTCGGGTTGGGGTCTGAGGAGGGGCGGCCGAGGTGCGAATTCATTGATTGTTTATTTGTTTTCTCTGGCCCTCCTCTGGTCTTCCTTCTTCTCCGGGGGTTGTATTTCCCCCGTCTTTTCCCTTATGTGGGTACTCTTGGGGCGACAGGCACGTTAGTAGGGGGGGGTGGGCCATAGCCTCTTCGACGTGCAGTGTGGGGGGGATGGGGCTTTATTCCTTTCTCTTTTCGTTTCTATGGCCTTCTTCTTATCTTTCTTCTTATTTCTCTTCTTCTTCTTATATATCTTGGGTCAGGCGGGAGGTTGGGTTTGGTTCTTTATGGGACGCCCTTTTTTTCTTTGTGTTTCGCGTCTACGTCCTTGTCATATGGTTTATTGATCCTATGTTCTAGATATCGATTTTAATACATAGGCATTGAATGATTACAGACCTTGCTCTTACTTCCTTTTTTCCACTATCGTTTGAGGGCGCAGATCCTGTCACGAATTTTCTCATGTAACAAGTGCCCCTTTTATACGCCATTGTATCCTTTATTACTGCTATAGAATGATCCCTTCTATATCCTATCATGCCTTAGACAAGCTAGATGTAACTCCTGATGTATACATTGATTGGGCGGGCGCTAATTGGGGCGACATCTACCTCTGTGCTTATGTATCCTTATTGTGAATGATTCACGCCAGTATTTCGATAACGATGTATCACTTGTGGATATCCTTCATGTGGCTCGCCCGCTCAGCTACCCTGTCTGACCTTAGGACGATTCGTCAAAATTATAAAATGAAACCCTCTTTATCCTTTTCCTGTGGCTCCTTGCAAATCCATCGTGGTGTTTTTATTTTTATCTGCTGCTTCGCAAGGTACCTCGGAATGGTTGTATATTGTCATAGCGGCCGGCCTGCAGTGGTTGTAGGCAGACGCTGTGTACTATGTTTACGGAAAATAAAGGTTTTAAAAAAAAAAAAAAAAAAAAAAAAAGGAATGATACATACTTTTAGGAACCCTAAGTTGTAAACAAATTACGTTCTATGTTGTTGATTATTGATCTATGTTTTGTAGCCTATATATTGAAAATACCAAAACGGTTTGAACAGACCCCTATGTGGGGTAAATTGCATCTCCTTGGGTGATAATCTCCTTGCTAGATAATCTAGAGGTACAGCAAAATGAAAAACCTCCGGGACTGAGGTTAGTGGGCAGGTCCTTCTCTTATGAAAACCATTCATGAATTGAAATCAGATTACCCTCCAAGGGATTTCTTTTCAAATACAGCCAATAGATTAGGTATTGGCAAGCTAGATGGGAATAAGACCTCTAAAACGAAGTTTAGATAGATTAAGGGATTTTGCAAGGAAATAAAGACTCACACATTTATATAAGGCATTTAAATCTTGCTTCAAAGAAGTACATGATGAGTACATCAAAAGGACATCATTATACTCACGACTCTCACAACTCTCTCAGCTGTGCCTAAAATACAGGGCCTGATTCACAGAATGAATTTAAGACTAAATCCTAAACTTACTACTATTTGGTATTCACAGAATGCACTTACTACTTTCGGGATTCACAAAGTGAACTTACTACTTTCGGTATTCACAGAATAGATTTAAGACTACTAACTTTACGTCCCCCCTCGGGCCGGAAATTCTGGTCGGAGGCTGAGCTTCCGGCTTGGGGGCGGAGCTTGCGGCCCGGAGGCCCGGTGGTGGGATCAGGATACTCCGAGTCAGTTGTTCTATAAAAGGGTTGATAAATAAAGCAAACAAAAGAGGGGAACATGGGCACCCTTGGCGTGTGCCACGTGTAATATTCACAGAGTCAGAGAGTAGGCCCATAGAGGAGATCTTGGCCGTAGGTATTTGATATAAAGATTGAATAGCAACAATGTATTTTTGTCCAAACCCAATTTTATGCATCAGTCTCCACATATAATCCCATTGGACACGGTCAAACGCTTTTTTCGCGTCAAGTAGGATAAGCGCAAGATCGTTTTTTTCACAGCAGCAATGTCAAATAATGTAATAACCTTGTTAACATGATCTACCGTCCCTCTATTTGGTATGAAACCATGCTGTTGATGTGAGACTAAAGAAACCATACAGTCAGATAGCCGGTTAGCTAGTATTTTCGAATAAATGTTGTTGTCGGCATTTAGTAACGATATTGCCGATAAGATCCTACTAGGTCCGGCTGCTTACCCTTCTTGCAATAAACCGCTATAGTAGCATCTGACCATGACCTAGGAGGGACTCCCAGCTGGGCCTTCTGCATTACCAATAGCAGCTCATTTTTGATAATATTATAAAACTGTCTATAAACCTCACTGGGTATTCTATGAGGGCCTGCGGCTTTGTCAGTAAGAAGGCTCTTTACAGCTTTTTCCAACTCCTCCTCCGTAAATGGAGCTTCCAGACCGTGCGCCACTGTAGGATCTAGCTTTTTTAAACCCACTTCAAACATTTCCAGCCAATCCAGCCCATCACCATCAGTCCCTGCATATAATTCAGAATAAAACTGCTGAAAAATCCAAAGGATTTCTTGAGGATCAGAATGGGACACCCCCATATCATCCTTCATCGCCAAGATATTTCTAGCCGACTCCTTCATCCGAAGCTGTACCGCCAACCTTTTTCCAATTGTTTCACCATACTTATGCTTTTCCATCCTTGATGTTAAAAACTTCCTTGCATTCTCTACACTCCAGTAACCCAACACTTTCGCTCTATCTTTTGCTACTTTACCCTCTAACTTGCTTAAGTCATTCAGACCATTGGCTACCCCATTTGTTAATAAAGTTTCAGCCTGAACTAAATGCTGATATAGCATACCTAGCTCTTGTCTGGCTTTCTTCTGCTGCCGGAAAGTAAAGCTCATACATTCACCACGAAAACCAGCTTTAAAGGTGTCCCAAACTATACCTGGGGTGGCCGTCCCCTTATTTTCCTGGAAAAAAAGCTGAATCCACCTTCCCATATGAGCTTCGAATTCATTATTTAACCCCAGCTTCCTATCAAATGTGAAATTTAAAAATTTCGGTCTGGTTAAGCCCCCCTGTATCTCCAATACAATAGGTGCATGGTCTGATGTAATTCTAGGAAAAGCACTGACTGTTGCACCACCCAATAATGAGGCTGGGGTAAAAAAATAGCCCAGTCTGACCAGCTTCTTGTGAGGGTAAGAATAAAATGTATACCCACTATCTTGTGCCCTCAAGTTGCCCCAAACGTCCACCAGCCCATGGTCCTCCACCAAATTATGCAAAGCTTTATATACTTTTGGCATACGCCCCTTATATTTGGCAAACCCTTCCTGTAGTGCCCTATTAATCAGGTTGATATTGATATCTCCACAAACCACAACCGGCTGAGGCCAGGTGGCCAATTCGGAGTTTACTTCAATTAGGGCTTCCAGATCGTCTAAGTTAGCTCCATAGACAGTGCATAGCGTCAGAGTTTTTCCCTCAAAGCTGCATTCTGCTATCGCCCATCGTCCTTTCTTATCCATTAGTTTCCGCCCAGTTTTAACATAATTCCCTTTACTAAGAATGGCCTCTCCCCTTATCATACTAGATTGCCCTGTTGCAGCCACTAGCGAGAATCCAAGTTCTTTCAACACCTCCCTTTTCGACCATGGGATATGAGTTTCCTGTACACAAAGTAAATGTGGTGAAATATATCTAAGCTCAGCTGCAACCTTCTGTCTCTTTATGACATTATTCAAACCGGAAACATTCAGAGAACAAACCCTTAACCCTTTTTTTGCCATTTTTTACTTATGACCAAAGATGAAAATACAGAAACTTCTCCTGATATCATTTTTTTACTGAATCCCCCAAAAAAATTCTGATGGGTCTCAATTCCGTCTGATGATTACTGCTAAGTAACAGTTTTTGCGCACTTTGCTGTGAACAATTTTTCCCCTTTTTCCCTCACCCCCCTCGTGCACCCCCCAGACCCTACCCTCCCTACACCTTGCCCCCCCCTGCCCACCTACCACCTCCCCAACCCTGAATAGAGGCTTTAGGACTTATGGTCCTGTTGATGCGAGCCTACCCCCAACCTCCTGCCTTTCCCCACGGGGCATATTACTTCAAATCTAAGGAACAAGGAAAAAAAAGAAAATCCACTGCTACTCAAGAAGAAGCAGAGCATAGGCGAGAGAGTACCTAAATATATGAATTACAAATTTATGAGTCTAAACTAGTTACGTTTCACCCAAAAATTCCTTAGCGGCCAGAGCAGTCATAAAGTAATGGGTGCGTTCTCTAAAAATAACTTTCATTTTAGCCGGTAACAACAGAAACACCTGTGCACCCTTGGCTTGAAAGTCCGGTATAAATTGTGGAAGCTGCCATCGTGAATCGACTGACTGCTTGCAGAGATTGGGGCGCACAAAGAAATCACATTCGAGCCCATTTCTCTTTTTATCTATCAGAACTTTCATAAAAATTTCCTCACGGGCCAAAAAACTATTGAATGCTACTAGAATTGCTCTAGGTTGCTGATTCCGTTGGTTAGCTCTAATGTTGAACGGAAACCGGTGTGCCCGCTCCACCTCCCTGTCCCAGTCCCACCTAGTAGATTCTGAAAATGCCTTTTTTAACAGCTCAATTATAAATCCTCCAGGATCTGACTCCTCCTTGCCCTCCGGGTTCTGCAAAAACCTTAAGTTATTTCTACGTGACCGATTTTCTAGGTCAATCAGTTTCCAGTTAATATTTTAAGAGTAGGCATATTAACATATATAAAGTGGGTATGCAATATCTAAATGATATTGATAGAAATCAATGACCTTTACTCTAAATAAAAGCACTTTAACAAAGGTTAAATATTCAAAAAACATCAGTAAACACACATTTTTCTACTTGGCGAAGAACAATGCTGATCACCACGTAAAATGTTTTATGTGGAAAGGATGGACCTTATAACTTTTTTAAATTTGGCATTATCAAAATGTCACAATAGAATAATACTTAATCATTGCAAAACATATAAACAGCAATCACCAGTCATTAAAATAAACAGACATTCAATTCATACGCAGTGATAAATACAGGATCCAAATAAAATACTATCATATTTTTCAAATTACTCATCTTATTTATACTGACAAAATGTCATCCCATTATATTATACTACTTGATTTTTTTTGGCTTAAGTCAACTCCAAATATCTTACACATTGGAATTTTAACTGATAATGATTGAAAAGAGCTATCTCAGTTGTTGTGCAACATTGCAAAATAAATGATGGATCTACAGATGTAGCAAAAAAACAGTTTACATTCAGTCACTCAAAAAAGACAGTCATTGGTAACATCATTCTTGCTTATACCAAACAGAACTGTGAATGCATTCATTCATTTGTGAACCTAAAAACAAGTACAGCTGTATCCAGAAATTGTGAAGAGCGGGACAAATGGTGATGATAACATGGCACAAATTCCCCTACCCCTCAAGATGACATCTAAAGCTGCTTAGGAGTATAGTAGCGGTACAAAAGGGGGTGGTGATGGACCGGTCCCAGGATGCTTGTTTCCGGTCCATTGAAGACATGGCTTGGCAGTTCGGGCTGGACTGTTCCCATGAGGCACAGGGTTAGACTGATTTGCATATGGCCATGTCTGAACTGGGGTGGCTGAGTGAGCTAAAGAATGGTGATGGATTAAACCCAGATCAGTTGACTGGGGGTTAGTGTTTGATTTGCTCAAACGCTCCGTCCATCATCCCCTTTTGTATCGCTTTGTTCGCCATAAGGTGGCAGGGTATGCTCAGACATGAGTCCCTTGCTCACTTGGCTACTGGATTCAAGATAGCCTGGCTGATGAGGATTATGAATCCGAAACCGGTCCCATGATGCTTCTTTCGGGTCCATTGAAGACATGGCTTGGCAGTTCGGGCTGGACTGTTCCCATGAGGCACAGGGTCAGACTGATTTGTATATGGCCATGTCTGAACTGGGGTGGCTGAGGTGATGGATTAAACACAGATCAGTTGACTGGGGGTGAGTGTTTGATTTGCTCAAACACTCCGTCCATCATCCCCTTTTGTATCGCTTAGGAGTGTAGTACAGCAGCCAAGTAGAGCAGTCAATGAGCAAGAAGATCGACTTCCCTATCGTTATCATCCCTAAATAGCTTATAGCTAACTTGACTTAGTTCCTCCGATTTTTTAGGTGTAACCCTGTTTTTTTCTCTATTCTCTCAAGATGGTTTGTGAGAAGGGGGGCATTTGAAATACTCACATTAACCATAAACCAACTACCATTACCTCTAAGCTTAAATTTGAAGAGCTTTTTTAGGATGCCAGAGGCTCTTTCCTCTAAGAATGATGGATATAAATGAAGAATGGGTTTAATCTTCAAAAAACTGAACCAAAGCCCTTTTCCTGTACTCATATCTGAGATACCAAGCTGGTTCCAGGTTTTCCATGAAAGGTTTTATTTAATATCTACTATTGTATGGAACCCCACACTATTCTAAATGTGAAGTTCTTCCTCAGAGAGAAGCAGCCCAAAGCCTTACAGTCCCACAATAAGGGGAAATCATGGCACTCTGATATGCCGTATTCCCCAAATACGTTGCTATTATGGAAAAATAATTCTTTATAAAATATTTTTAGGGCAAATTAAATACCTTCATGAAAAAAGAAGTATGGAGTCCAGTCTCAGTCATTGCATACAATAAACAATTATCAAACCTCAGGATGGAGAGTACACAGTTTACCTAGTGTATTGTTTCTAAAAGAGCTCCCTGATAATATAATCGAAGAAGTGGTAAAGCAAACCCAATGAACTCATTGTCGAGTTGCAGATCAGAAAATTTCAATTGGGCATACTTTCTATTCTAAATATAATTGTGTTTCAATGAGTCAATTTGATAAAAACTATTTTTGGGGAACCTTAATTGCAACATTAGAAAATAAAAAAGAAATTGATATTTTACCCAAAGCAACTCTACCTATGCTCGAAAGAGGTAAATGTTTCTATTTAAGAAGTTTATGTACCTTGAATAAAGTGGTCACGGAATTTGGTTTGAATAGATGTTCATAATTTGGCATAACAAATTCCTAGGTACCTAATAAAAAATGGATTATACCCAAGACACAGGCTCTGAGGGAATAGAGGTACTGAATAAGAGGACCTTGTCTCTCCCTTGGTTGATTTTATAGTCCCCAATGGATGTAAATGTTTTATTCTTCCCTAGTATATTTTGAATATTTGATTTATCTTCTTCCACATGCACTACCCGATCACCTGCATACAGTTTTAATTTAGATGAACCAGGCGCAGGAGGACAGATTTTAATATACTTGTGGATCGCAATCACTAATGACTGAATAAATAGCACAAATAATATTGGGAATAGTGGGCACCTTTTGTGGAGTCCTACAAATGATCTTAATTCTCCATGACTCAGCTGAATTTATTCTTATTGAATCTGAGGAGTTAATACACAGCTTTTTAAGAATCAAAGTCAGCTGCTCAGGAAACCAAAAAGCTTCTAAGAAAAAGATCCTTCCAGTTCATCAAACAAAGCTTTTTCCGCATCAAACATTACGTTGGATACAGACCAATATTTTATACCACATCTTAACGTCACACAGAGTCACTTCTACACAATGAAAATACTCTGTTGCATGTTCCCACACTTTGGATACCAACAGAAACTTCAAGTCATCCTCATACTCAATCTCAAAGTTGGACCGTGACAATAGCCTATACCATGGCGCACCAGCATTCATCATACGCAAAATACAACTCATCCAAAATGCTGCTGCAAAATGTCTTCTCGGTCTTCACTCAATAGAACCCATAATCCAGTCTTGCAAACACTCCACTGGCTACCTATTGCTCTTCTAGCTATGTTCAAGTCACTTGGCAATGTCCATGGAGTTTCCTAAAGAAAAGGACCACTTACCTACAGGTCAAATTCTGGCAATAAAAACAACACTGGATACTGTGCTCCAGACTTGCACCATTTATCATACCACCTTACCATATGAACTCCATAGGAGACACTGCTTTCTCAGTAAAAGCCGTCAAGCCTTGGAACACAGTACCAGCCAGCATTCAAAGAATTTAGGAGCATATACACTTCAGAAGACATTTAAAAATGTGACTGCTTCCAATACAACTACACAATCCTACATCCCAACAACAGAATCCAGAAGACAGTCATACCCTCAGACTCAATCTTCAGTTTACAATCCATAGATTGGAAACAACCCAATCGAACCAGCTATTACTTTCAATAGGCATGTAATTTAAAGAGGGCTGACCTATGGTTTACCAGGGTATTATATAGTTAAGTAACTTCATATATACCATTTCTGGTACACACTAATATTAATACCTTAACACTCAGCAATCAGCAGCCATCTGTAATCTATTCCTCTTACATTCGCATAGATGTATCCTCTGCAAAGTGTGTCCATCACCAGCACTATGCTGCCAATAAACCAGACATCACCAAATAATAAGGCATGGAATAACTGAAAAGATCTGTCACACGCTGCTGCCAATTGGAGAACTTTAATCTAATTTAATACTGCGGGTCTGAAATATCTATACATAAGGTCACGGCAACTGTGATATTTGAAACATAATCCATTTCCTGCTGCAGAAACACCAGATTTTAACAACAAAAAGATTGTTAATAGTTCAAATACATCATAGCTTACCAAAATCACACTGACCCATTTTGCCACACAGCGGAAAGCACTATACAAAAGGTTGGCTGATCATCTTTGATGTGCATATTACTGTATTTGGATTTTAAACTGGTACTAATGAGGTGAAAACTATCCCTAAACATGAACAAATGAAAATGACAAAATTATGTAGTAGTAATACTATCACAAAATGTGCCATACTAAGTTGCATAATTTGCCATTTCTTGCTGCATACTTTAGCCAACCCTGGTGCCCAATGTGGTACTCTCCTGCCACAAACTTTCAGTGGTTACTCCCACTTCTTAACAAAAACTCTACGGTGGGGTAGGACCTAGGGGATATTTAAAGACCTGCTCTGGATATAGTCCGCAAGTTTCGAACAACTACCAAAAGTACCATAGGGTCTAGAAAAGGAAAGAGTTCAAAGGTAACAGACACCAGCCCAACAGTACAAAGCCCTTAAACTGACTAAACGGAAAGCGTGGTGTGCAAACATCTCAAGTGGATGAGGAAAAACCCATCAGTCACCACTCGGATCCGCCCTTCATCATTTGGGATTTGTCCGGACCATCCGTGTGAGTATGTTTCATTAAAGTCAAAAGAAGACCAGGTGGTTGAAAAGTCTTCTTTGCTGTGCCAACAACAGTATGGTCTACCACTCGATAACGACTAATGAGTGGAAAAAGTACCATGTGACTGGGGTGTGCAGTGCGAATAAATGTGAATGGAAAACAATAAACAAAGTGTGATAAAATTGGATAAGAGAGCACAGAACTAACTTTATTCAATGGGTGCTCACTAGACCAAGATTAAAATTGTTTTGTCTAAGACAGTCAGATTAGGTAGACTATCTAAGGTTGAGCCAGGTCGACATGTTTCAGCAATATAGGACTCCTTTGTCCTTGCTTTCATCAGGACCATATATACAAAACCAGTGCTACTGCACAATAGTGGAAAATGAAGAAGTGACAACAAAGAGAAAAGTGTAGGATAAGCAAGTGCAAAATGTTACCTGAAATTTCCAAGTACGATTACAGCTAGTGTTGTTCACATAGTCTGTAAGGTAGGACGACCTCACCCCACCTGGCAGAGGCTCAGGAGAAGAGTGAAGCACCTTCACAGACACCAGCCCAACAGTACAAAGCCCTTAAACTGACTAAACGGAAGCGTGGTGTGCAAACATCTCCAGTGGATGAGGAAAAACCCATCAGTCACCACTCGGATCCGCCCTTCATCATTTGGGATTTGTCCGGACCATCCGTGTGAGTATGTTTCATTAAAGTCAAAAGAAGAGCAGGTGGTTGAAAAGTCTTCTTTGCTGTGCCAACAACAGTATGGTCTACCACTCGATAACGACTAATGAGTGGAAAAAGTACCATGTGACTGGGGTGTGCAGTGCGAATAAATGTGAATGGAAAACAATAAACAAAGTTTGATAAAATTGGATAAGAGAGCACAGAACTAACTTTATTTAATGGGTGCTCACTAGACCAAGATTAAAATTGTTTTGTCTAAGACAGTCAGATTAGGTAGACTATCTAAGGTAGAGCCAGGTCGACATGTTTCAGCAATATAGGACTCCTTTGTCCTTGCTTTCATCAGGACCATATATACAAAACCAGTGCTACTGCACAATAGTGGAAAATGAAGAAGTGACAACAAAGAGAAAAGTGTAGGATAAGCAATTGCAAAATGTCACCTGAAATTTCCAAGTACGATTACAGCTAGTGTTGTTGACATAGTCTGTAAGGTAGGACGACCTCACCCCACCTGGCAGAGGCTCAGGAGAAGAGTGAAGCACCTTCACAGACACCAGCCCAACAGTACAAAGCCCTTAAACTGACTAAACGGAAGCGTGGTGTGCAAACATCTCAAGTGGATGAGGAAAAACCCATCAGTCACCACTCGGATCCGCCCTTCATCATTTGGGATTTGTCCGGACCATCCGTGTGAGTATGTTTCATTAAAGTCAAAAGAAGACCAGGTGGTTGAAAAGTCTTCTTTGCTGTGCCAACAACAGTATGGTCTACCACTCGATAACGACTAATGAGTGGAAAAAGTACCATGTGACTGGGGTGTGCAGTGCGAATAAATGTGAATGGAAAACAATAAACAAAGTGTGATAAAATTGGATAAGAGAGCACAGAACTAACTTTATTCAATGGGTGCTCACTAGACCAAGATTAAAATTGTTTTGTCTAAGACAGTCAGATTAGGTAGACTATCTAAGGTAGGGCCAGGTCGACATGTTTCAGCAATATAGGACTCCTTTGTCCTTGCTTTCATCAGGGCCATATATACAAAACGAGTGCTACTGCACAATAGTGGAAAATGAAGAAGTGACAACAAAGAGAAAAGTGTAGGATAAGCAAGTGCAAAATGTCACCTGAAATTTCCAAGTACGATTACAGCTAGTGTTGTTCACATAGTCTGTAAGGTAGGACGACCTCACCCCAGCTGGCAGAGGCTCAGGAGAAGAGTGAAGCACCTTCACTCTTCTCCTGAGCCTCTGCCAGGTGGGGTGAGGTCGTCCTACCTTACAGAGTGTAGGATAAGCAAGTGCAAAATGTCACCTGAAATTTCCAAGTACAATTGCAGCTAGTGTTGTTCACATAGTCTGTAAGGTAGGACGACCTCACCCCAGCTGGCAGAGGCTCAGGAGAAGAGTGAAGCACCTTCACTCTTCTCCTGAGCCTCTGCCAGGTGGGGTGAGGTCGTCCTACCTTACAGACTATGTGAACAACACTAGCTGTAATCGTACTTGGAAATTTCAGGTGACATTTTGCACTTGCTTATCCTACACTTTTCTCTTTGTTGTCACTTCTTCATTTTCCACTATTGTGCAGTAGCACTGGTTTTGTATATATGGTCCTGATGAAAGCAAGGACAAAGGAGTCCTATATTGCTGAAACATGTCGACCTGGCTCTACCTTGGATAGTCTACCTAATCTGACTGTCTTAGACAAAATAATTTTAATCTTGGTCTAGTGAGCACCCATTGAATAAAGTCAGTTCTGTGCTCTCTTATCCAATTTTATCACACTTTGTTTATTGTTTTCCATTCACATTTATTCGCACTGCACACCCCAGTCACATGGTACTTTTTCCACTCATTAGTCGTTATCGAGTGGTAGACCATACTGTTGTTGGCACAGCAAAGAAGACTTTTCAACCACCTGGTCTTCTTTTGACTTTAATGAAACATACTCACACGGATGGTCCGGACAAATCCCAAATGATGAAGGGCGGATCCGAGTGGTGACTGATGGGTTTTATCTCATCCACTTGAGATGTTTGCACACCACGCTTCCGTTTAGTCAGTTTAAGGGCTTTGTACTGTTGGGCTGGTGTCTGTTACCTTTGAACTCTTTTCCTTTTCTACTCCCACTTCTTTACATCTCACAATGATACTCATATATTGGATGATATTAGCAATTCTCATCCCAATAGATGTTTCCACTTCTCTCCCCCTCTAACCATGCAAGCTCAGGTCCTCAACTAAACTCAAATTACTGATTGAGTGTCCCAGTACAGTAATCAGCTAGGCAGGCTAGAAACATAATAAATACAATCAAGGGACCTGCAGAACTGTTCAAAGTTGTCAGAGTACTTGAGAAACACATTATGAGCATGTGTGTCTGTCATCCCTCATCATCCAGACACAATATCTGCACCTTGGTGGTCATCACACAAGCCATGGAAACACTTCCCTCATAGGATCACAAAGCAAAGACAACACCCTTCCAACCACGCACCCAACATGGTGTAGCATGCAGCCCAGGTATGTAAGCAATTCAATGCCCCACATAAGGTTAGTGAGCACTATACAAATGATGTAATATAGCACAATACAGTACAACATGGATCATATGTGTATCACCAAGATTTGTTTTGATCCTATTAAAATCTTTGTTTCCATCACACGCCAGAATTACAAAGCAAAATGTGCTTCATTTTTGCTTCCATAATTGCAGGAGTATTTTGAAATATGTGTACAGTTCATTAGCAGGTGTGCACATTTAGACATCTGTTGTAATCTGATGTAATGGAATTCTGTCCATTTCATAGAATGGAGTGATGCATTGCATGTCATGAGTCATCCATTGTAGGACTGGACATGTTGCTGAACGGTCAGAGCTGTTACGTTGGAATAAACCTCTACCACTAAACCGGTGTCAAGAAGATATATATTTACAAATAAGGATTTTAACACTGGCGACGAGCTTTTGCCTGATTGGGGACAGGAACCACCAGCACTGGCTCTCCTTTCTGCCTACTTAACACTGGAGACTGTGTTTGTCGCTGCCTAGGACTGCATTTCCGTGGGAAAGTGGCCGTAAGGTTATTTCATGCCACCAACGAAATTGTGAGTTTTTTCTTACATTTATAAGGATTACGAGGCTGTCACTAAACCAGCGTGAGGTAACCCTGGAGGCCTACCTGCTCAATGGTCACACCACAAGCCACTCCCTCGAGCCCCTTTCTCGTGCTGGCATCTTCTATTCTTCACTCAGGCTCACTGTGAAACACATACTGGAGTGACACAGAAGGTCTAATATTGCTGTGAGAATTGGCAGTTATATTTGAAATCACATTATTTTCACACAGACTATTTCAACAGTAAAAAAAGAAAAATAAATTAACTAAGTTGGCTTCTATGAAAAGAAGAGATTTTTAACTTTTGTGGCTTGGTGTACAACTGGATTTTTTTTCTCCTTGTTACACTTGTATTGGATCATTATTTAATTTTTTAACAATTCAACAGTTTGTGATATTACTTGTACCATTTTTATTGTCTCAAGGAATCCCACCATATCACTATTATGGCCACTACAGCTAGTATTTCACAAGCCCCTGCTTTCCTTTCTGAAAAAGGTGATTCAATTCTTCCTTAGAAGAGTTGGCGGAACCTTTTTGATTCTTACATAGTGGCTATTGGTGCTGAGAAGTTTTCAGCCTTCAGAAAGCAAGCCATACCCTTACATAATTTGGGCGTAGAAACATTTACGACAGTATGAATTTGATTCCAGTTGGTAAAGGTGATGGAGAACCAGCTCATGTCTACGAAATGTCAATGACTATGTCTACGAAATGTCAATGACTATGTTGGAGAAATATTTTGGTCCCCACATCAATGTACTCCTTGAACATCATAGGTTCTTTACCAGGGTTCAAGGTCCAGTTGAGCGGGTGGAAAGTTGTGTTGCTTCCCTGAAAACTTTAGCACAAACTTTCAAATTTCAAGAACTGTCTGACTCTCTGGTTAGAGACCAGTTGGTGAGGTGCACCAATAGTACCCATGTTCAAGAAAAACTCTTATCCAAGTATCCGTCCTTATCTGAAGCTACTGCTATCGTAGAATGGATAGAGAACACCTCCGCATGGGTGAAGGAGATAAGTAAAAACCTTAAATATAAGAAAGATGGTCAATGAGATGTACATGCTTTATTGAGTTCTAACTATTCCAAATCTTGCGATAATGTAGCTAAAGTTTCCTTTAACAACAAGAATACAATTGTAAGAAAGGACAAGGATACACGTATTATACGTGGTCCTGGCAAAGGAGTCTTGTCAAGGACAGAAGGTGACCCTTTTTCTCTCAGTGTAGACTGTGAATGAATGAATGAATTTTTATTTTTTTGTATAATTACTTCAGATTTTTGAACAATTGCAGTGCATTATCAAGAATTACAATAAAATACATATCTCACGACATTATAAAACATTTGTTTAAACATGTATAAAAATTTAAGACTACAGTTTGGTCAGCAGATCCAGGCCATATCTAAAATGTGGCTTTGTTCTTATATTCAATATTTGTTGCGTTTTCTTTTTTTAAAATATTAAATAGTAGGAAAGGTCCGTATTCCCTGGGATTTCGTACACATTTTTTTTAAAAAGTAGTTCCTTACGGGGCACATTTTCCGCCCACATTTATACTCGGTGTTATTTCCAATTAGGGCCATTCATGTCATGTTCATATATTTGCCAAATTTCGCCAGATCTGAAGACGCCATAATTGACTGAAGCAGTGCCACTCCATCGGCGCATCTTCTAATCCCATGTCTCAGGAGCATTGGTTTTAACAGAATACGTCGATGCTGTAATAATGCAGGGCTGCAGCATAGTAGATGTACCAATGATTCCTCCCTATAATTACACAGCCTGCAACTGACTATATTGTTCATTGATTTCCAAGCCTGATTCCGTTATTTTATTGGAACTGAATCCGGCTTGGAAATCATTGAACAATATAGTAGACTGTGATGTTAATGACAAGAATGTGGGTGATGCTCAGAAACCAAAGTGTTTTAGGTGTGGAAGCTTTTCACACTTTTCCAATTATCCCAATTGTTATGCCAGAGGGTCAGTGTGCAACAAATGTCGTATCAAGGGCCACTATGCACAAGTTTGCAGGTCCTCTGGAAAAGTTTCTTCACGAGAGAATGGGCCAGGAACTATGCGCACTGTTATGCTAAGTGAAAGATAATAATACCTGAATGCAATATTGTGGTAGACGGCCAAGATTACGTGGTGTTGGCTGACTCAGGTTCGCCTTTCACTATGATTGGGAACAAACAATGGGATGAGAGTATCGGACTAAACAGTATGACACTTTTGCCTCCTGACATAAATCCGGTCAGTTATGGAGGTGAAAAGATACATTTTCTTCGGTATGTTGTGGCTAAAATTCAGTTCAGGAACAGCCATACAGTTGATAAGGTATATGTAGCTGAAAGCAGTGACAATCTACTGGGATGGAGACACCAGCGTGATTTAGGTATATTAAACCCGAGTGCAAAAAACCCTAAAGATCAGGTCATGTTGGTGGATTGTGAGGATCAAGGTAATGAATAATTTGATAGTGTTCCTGAAGTTTTCACTGCTGCCTTAGGTTGTCTCAAGGGTTTTGAGCACACTATTTTTCTCAATAAGGACATACCCTGTATACATAAAGTCAGAAGGGTGCCCAATATGAGGATGGAACCTTTGAAAAATGAGCTTAAGAGACTATTAGACTTGGGGGTCATTGAAGAAATAGAGGCTCCAGGGTGGCTGGCCCGCATTGTTTTGGCCCCCTAGGATGGTGGTGCCGGTGTCAGGATGTGTGTGAACTTGAGAGGGTTAAATGAATGGATTTGTGTGGATTGTCAACCCGTACTAAACATATCAGAGTCCATCAGCATGCTCAAAGGTGGCCAGATTTTCAGTGCACTAGATCTGTCATCGGCGTACCACCAGATTGTCCTACATGAAGACTCCAGACATCTCACATCTTTCGTGACACCTCTGGGGGCTTACCATTTCTTGAGAATGCATTTCGGTTTGGCATCAGATGCTGCATGCTTTAAGAGGGTCATGGAAATTGTCCTGGAAGGAATATCCAACATCCTATTCTTCAAGGATAATATTTTGATTTATGGAAAGAATGAAACAGAGCAGAGCGAGACTCTGGTTTGTGTGTTGGAAAGATTGAAGGAAAAAGGGCTCATTGTGAAGAAACAAAAAGAGTTGCATTGATTTGAGGTCTATTATATATCTAGGGCATGTTATTTCAGGGGAAGGGATTCAACCCAAAATGGAATTAGCAGAAAGTGTTGTTAAGGCTCCCACTCCCAAAGAAAAGAAACTAGTTAGATCGTACTTAGGGCTCGCTGAGTTTTATTCCTCGTTTGTGAAGGGATTTGCACGTGTGGCTGAGCCCATCATGGTTTTACTTTAGAAAGGTGTGCATTTTGAATAGTCTGGTGAGTGCCAAGAAGCTTTTGACAAAATCAAGAATGAAATTGGAAAAATTACCACTTTGGGGCATTTTGATGTCAATCGCAAAACCATTCTGACCACTGATGCCAGTCTCAAGGGGTTGGGAGCGGTGCTTTTCCAAATGGTGGATGGTGAGGAAAGGGTGGTTGCTTCTGCCTCTAGGGCACTCAGGGATGCAGAAACAAATTATTCCTGTATTGAGAGGGAGGCTTTTAGCGTGTTTTGGGCTGTGCAGTGTTTTAAATTTTACCTCTGGGGAATTCCATTTCTAGTCAAGAATGATCATCGCCCCCGAGTACAAGTTTTCTTGTGTCGCCATGGTGAGCACATCAGACCTAGACTCAAATGCTGGAGTGAGGGGCTCCAGAAATACAATTTCCCTGTACAATACATTCCTGGTTCAAGTAACAAATCTGCTGATTACTTATCCTGGTTGCCTATAGAGCGTGATGGAAATGATGCTGAAAGTGGCGGAGTCAGTGCTGTCCTGTGAGGGGTGGTTGAACAGTGTGAGGATAGACAAAGTGCTTTCTTCCATCAAGGTGTGCATAACACAGGGGGGCCTAAGTACAAACCTTTGGATCAATAAATGAAATCGTATTGGTCTGTGAAACAGGATTTATGGTTTTATTGTGACAATCTCATGAGGGGCGAAAGTGATTCCTCCCATTGATTTCAGGAGCAAGATAATTAACCTTGCCCATGAAGGTCATTTAGGTCGAAGTCTCACAAGGGCTTACTTGAGGGAGAGATACTGGTGGTCGGGCGTGGATCATATGTCTGAAGAATTCGTCAAGGATTTTGTGTCTTGTGCATACAACGATAAGTCTCATGTCCCCAACCGTGTGCCTTTATCTCCTTTTGAGGTCCTGGGTGCTGTATGGTCAAAATTAGGTTTGGACAATATTGGTCCCTTTGAACTCCTGCCCTCCTAAGAAAGGTTTGTCCTCTTGTTGGTGGAGTATACCTCCAAGTGGGTGGTGACAAAATGTGTGTCTGCTGCTAACACTAAAGCTGTCATTTATTTTCTCTGAGATGTATTTAAAGGACAATGGGGTGCAATTTGTCTCACAGGAAATGTGTATCTTGACTTAAACGGCCCTGTATGCACCACAGGCAAATGGTTTAATGGAAAGAATGAATAGAGTGGTCAAGAGTTGTGCCCAACGTGCACTTGAGTCTAGGTTGTCTTTCAGCAGTGTTTTGAGAGATACATGGTGGGATCACCGTAATGCACCTAATGTGATCAAGCTGAGATCACCTTTTGAGGCCTTGAGGGGAAGGAAAGCTTTCTCTAAATTAAACCCATCATGGTTGCCTTCATGTAGTAAAGTGAATATTCCTCCTGAGGTGAGACGCTCCAGAATTTCTGATTACCAGCAGAAATACAATCAAGATATGACTCTAAGATGCATGTGAAAGGTAAAAAATGGTCCCTTGGTGATCGAGTTCCAATGAAGAATCCTATAATTCAAGATTAATTGGTCCTTATGCCATCATTGCGATCAGGAAAAATGTTGTGAAGTTTGACACTGGTTGCATGTGGAGCATGTCCAGGCTGGTCAGATATACTGGCAAACCTCTCAATGCTCCTACACCTTTCTATCCTGATGGGTATGATCTTTGTGAGAATACCCATGACAGAGAAGCAGGTAATTCTACCAGGAGGTGCAGAAAATTGCCTATCAAACTGAAAGATTACGTTTTATACTAATGCAATGTTTTCCTTTCCGTGAGATCTTCATTTCACTTTGATTAACGTGTTTCCTTTTCTTTTCCCTTTGTTCTTCTTTAACTAATTTAATTTGTCTATTTTACTGTAAAGGGGATGTGTTGTAATCTGATGTAATGAAATTCTGTCCATGTCATAGAATGGAGTGATGCATGCCATGTCATGAGTCATCCATTCTAGTACTGGACAGCTTGCTGAACGGTCGGTGTTGTTACGTTGGAATAAACCTTTACCACTAAACCTGTGTTAAGAAGATATATATTTACAAATAAGGATTTTAACAACATAATACAGTCCATTTCAATTCTCTGTATCCCAGTGAGAATATCACATAGTTCACTTTACAAAATGTTCTCACTTTGAAAATTAAACAACATCTCCATGTTAAGAGAATGTGCAGCAATATTTCTGAAGACATAGCCCACATTTGACGTCCATCCTTAAACACAAAGGAAATAATACAAGATAAAAACAAAATTAAAATACACTTTTATTGCTCAATCATCCTCTGAACTCCAGCATGGTTATTCTGCAAAAAATAGTCTTTTTACCCCGATTTGATTGAATGCATTCAAATGTGAATGCGGTTTATCTAGATAAGCTGTTCTTTTGATAACTTCTGTGCAAGCTGCCTGGGTCATTTGGGGGGGAGGGGCCAGGGACGGCTAGGGCAAATATTATTATGCAAATGCCACAGTGGCTACGGCCCTAAATTTAGGACTATTCTGTTTTAAATGTGTTTCCTGCAGAAACAGAATATCTGAACCTAGAAAATTTAACTGGCTCTTATCAGCTCAAAATGTGTACGTATTGTTTGTTTCATTAATGTTGCATGAAACAACCTTAACTGCTCTCATAGGGTACACTCCTTCTGCCAAATACCAATGGGATTGTTATTATGCATCATGAAGAGTAACCTTTAGAAAACTTCAATATTTCTTTTTATAACACCCTAGTGCTCCAACCACCAATCTCTCCGTCCCTTCTCTCCATTGCCCCCTCCTTTATCCTACTGCTCCTCACAGAGTAATGCTTACCCCCTCCACAGTGGTGTGAGAGCCCCTTTCTGTATTGTAGGGAGCTATGGAATTCAGCCACGGCCCGTGGAGGGAGTTACGGTGGGGCAAGTAGGCGGGGGGGAAGGGGCAGGGTGGGGGGTTCTGAAAACTGGAATATGGATAATTGGAGGTAAGTAAACAATTTAATTAATAAAATGAATTTCGTAGTGCGCACTGCATCGCATTTTGCGGTGCAGGGCGTGCTACGAAATTACTTACCTCCAATTATCTATATTCCGGTTTTTAGCACCCATCCGCCCCACCTTCCTGCCCCACCGTAACTCCCTCCAGGGGCCGTGGCTGATGGAATTTCACCAAAGTGTTTGCAAGTGAAAAAGGAGTAGACCATTGTTAGACTTGGGGGCCTCTAGTTGGCACAGGTAGGTACTTGTGACACATAGGGACCCTCTCCTCTAGTCAAGACAAAGGGATTGCACTCCTAAAATAACCCCTGCTTACCCTCTAGGTTGTGTGGCTTACTTCAGAGGCATTGCAAGTTAACCAGTTGTGACCACATACAGTAACCCAGTGATAACAATACAAATGGACACAAAACAGTTTTTTTTTCCCAAAAATACGTAGAATTTATATTGAGTTACCACAAGATCATAAACGACAAAAATACACAATAAGATTACTTTAAGATGGTAGAATTAAGCTTAGTTTAGTTCAGTTCTTAGATGCGACAGTTGCATTACACTTCCATGACAAGCAATGTCACAGCCATGGGAAATGCGGCAAAGTTCAGATACAAAGAAGACGTGAAGACCTTGCAGATGCGGCACGCTTCTCGGGGATGCGAGAAGCTCTCGGTTCGATGCGTGGACTGCAGCAGCGACACCCTCACGATGCGACAACAACAGCTCCAGCGGCGACGCTCTTCTCCCACGATGTATGAAGCTTCCGCACGATGCGACAACTACAGCGGCGACATACAAGATGCGACAGCAGCAGCTCCGATGGCGGCGTGCTTCTCGGGGATGCAAAGTGCTCTTGGTCAATGGGGTGCAATGCAACAGTTCCAGCGGCGACATCCTCCTTCGGATTTGCTACAGCAGGCACAGCGACACGCTCCGACCTCTTTGCGAGATTCTTCTCCTGATGCGGTGCAGTTCGACAGCTCCAGCGGCGACACCCTCCTTCTTTGGAGTTGCGATGGCAGCAGCAGCGACGGCAGCACGCTTCATCTTTGTTGCGGCACACTTCTCTCTGATGCGGTGCAGTGCGACAGTTCCAGTGGCGACACCCTCCTTCGGAGTTGCGATGACAGGCCCAGTGACGGCGACACCCTTCTTCTCGTTGAGTCGCACTTCCAGCTCCTTACGACAGGCAGTCCCTCAAAAGGCCAAAAACAGCAGCAGGCACTTCCAAAAGAACTCTGGGGAGCTGGGGGGTGAAGTGTGTTGTCCCTGAGACTTCAGCAGGAGGCAAGCTCTTTTCCAGGCCCATGGCGATCCTTCACAAGTTGAAAGCAAAGTACACAAAGTTCCTTTCTCCTTCCTTTGGCAGTAAGGCAACCACTGCAGGCCAATCCCCCAAGCAGCACTTCAGCTTGGGAATAGTCTTTCCTCAGTTTCTTCAGGTCCCTCTCCTAAGTAAAGGTTTCTTCTTGTAGTCCAAAGTGATCTAATGGCATGGGATCAGGGTCCCAATAGTTTTACCCCCAAATCCTTTGTTCTCCGAGGGGAGAGGGGCCTTTGCCCAGTCCAAACCAGTTCTGAAGCACTCTGTTTACCAGACTTCTCCTTTCCTTTCACAGTGCAGGGCAGGCACATCAGACGCCCCGTAGGAGGTGGAGCCAGCATTGTGGAAGGCAAGTAGAGTCCTGGAGCACTTTGTTTACAGGACTCCTTCTCTTCTTTCAGTGTGCAGGGCAGAGACATCAGCTGCTCCCCAGGGGGTGGAGCCAGCATTGTGGAAGGTAGGCACTGCCCTATTCAAAGTTCAGGTGCAACTCCTCCCTCCCATCTAGATGCAGATCTCTCTATTCACCACTGGGTGACTCAGTCTGTCTCTTGGAATTCCCCAGCCCTGTCACTCACAAAACCAGACATAGGAATACACAAACTAGCAGAGGCAGGTTTGAATGGTTAGACATGCAAATACCTACTTTCTAAAAGTGGTAGTTGCAAACACAGAATATTAAAATAAACTTTACTAAAATATGTATTTTATTATTCTGAGTTCAGGCATACTAAACTCGAATTTCTACCATGTTCTCTGAGACAGTTAGGATTATAAAATGTCATAACTCTAACAGCCCATTCTGTCCTATGGAGAAAAGGTAGCCTTGCAATAGTGAAAAACGAAAATGGCTGTAATTCACTATTAGAACATGCCACACACATCAGGGCTTGTCCTACCTTATACTTACAATGCAACCTGCCCCTGGGCCTACCATAGGGGTGACTGATATGAAGAAAAGAGAAGGCTTAGGGACTGGGAAGTGGGTGCACTTGCCCAGTCAGCATGACAGTACTAGACTGCACGCAGGTTCTGCAATAACGCCACACTCTGCCACTTCAGTTGTAAATATCCCCCCTTCATTCTAGCATGATTAAATTCAACACGTCCAGGTAGATCCGTGACCTGTTTAGTGGCACTAATATTAGGTGACTGCCTTTTTTCTGTGGAGAGTTATAAATTCTGCAGGGCTTCATTTTACTAAGATAACAGAATCCGGCACAGCTACCATCTAATATTTTCACTCTACCGGACTTTGACTGGACAGATGCCAAAATCGAGCACATGCAACCAAACATGCTGCATCTGAGGAGAGACTTCCCCTCACCATGCTAAGATGGCACTCTCTCTCCCTCTCAAAGCTCCTTGAGCCTGTGTAGAAATGGCACTCACCACTGTAATTCTTGGTTTGCTTTATTGTGTTGTGCCCCATTGTGCTTCAAAATTGTTAATGATCCGGCAGCCCCAGAGCATTACTCCACTGGAGACTATACCCTCCACCGAGCCTTTAATTGTTTAAATGTTCCTCACTCTCCTTGCACACTACCGCCATTGTTACACCCTGTCACGTTCCTTTGCTGAGAGACTCAAATGGCTTATTCAGCCATGCGAAGTACCACACATCAGGCAATAGACTAATGAATTTCAGTGTGGTGGTCCGCATCACTGCACTGAAATGTAAAATCATGAATGTTTTGCACCGCAGATGTGAAGCCAGATCGCTGTTAGGTGCACTGTCAGAAAGCCAGGTTGCAGTGCGCAGTTATGCTGCCTGCGCCAGGCTTGGGGCGAGGCTGGCTCAACTCACGAATGGGCTGGCTTAGACAGGCTGTGAGGCTTCAATGTAGCAAGATTTTACAGCTGCTGCAATGCATTCGCTGTAATGTGACATCATGTGATGGAGTGATTAAGTCTTGAAAATGGCCAATGGCTATTGCCAAGACAGACAGCCAGGAGAGGACAGACTCACTCTCTTCACACATTGGTGGGCTAGCCCACCACGAGCAGGCTGTGTGGAAGACTCAAGGTTATCAACATGAGAAGTACGCCCAACCGCAGCTACTCACATTGCGCTATTGCTGACTGACCCAGTCAGACAGTTCAGCAATGCAACAGATACTCAAGTTTGTTGACCCACAGTGGGCCCCGTCCCAGTCTGAAGTGCTGCTGAGTGGTGGTGCCTCACAGGCAGCCTACTAGTGCAGTTCTGAGCCAGACATGTGCAGAGGGATTTATCAAGGTGGGCCGGGCCAGCTCGATGTCAGACTAGTTGTCTGCTGTGAGCAGGACCGGCCTCAGCCTCTGGGACACGTGTGCTGGGCCCCCAGCAAGTGCTGAGCAGATTTTATCTCTGCCACCTTAATCATGGTACCAGCCCCTGGTAATCATAGTTTTTGCTAGCCCTACAGGTCTGTCATGTGGCTGGCGAGGGCCGAAGCATGTGTGCTCTTGACAGCTAAGGTGAGACAGAACTGGAATCTACTGGAGGGACACTCCTGTCCTCCAGACCTCACAGAACTTTGGCAGCTGCTTCAGGTGTAGGCGCTGTCACTGAAAGGTATCTGGTTAGTGCAGGCTGATTGGCAGCACAGTGTTTAATTTCAAATTGCTACCACACCATGAATTGCGTCTGGCAGAATTATTAATTAATTAACATCCATGGCCTCTTCAACAGTGCATCCCTCCCCAGGTTGCGGGGGTTTTCCGTTGCTGTGTCAGTCATGGTAAGAGCGAGCGCTTATGGTTATAGGCATACTGCATACCTCTGAAGACAGAGTGCCATGCCAAGACCTCTGACCCTGACGAAAATCTAAAGTTGCCGATGGGCCAGTGCAGTGCTAGAGGCACTCATGTGGTCTGACACCCTGTGATGAACTTTGACTACCATTATTCTAATGGACTTTAGTGTGTTATTTTAGCCTAGCCTGAATGTACGATGTCCTGCACATGCCTTGTTTCTCTTAAAAGTGTCTTTCTTGTAATCTTGCAGTCTTTCAGTGGGAGCTGTCAAAGAGTAGGACAGCCTTGCCAAGAACAGAACATTTGGGATGTGCATTTGAAAGCATGAGAGAGAGTGAGGTGTGGAATGTACTTTTTGGTCTCGAAGTGCAGTGTTGTGAGCAGTGATGAACAAATGTGCTCGGTATTGTACATTGAGAGATGAAATATGTGATGCTATAGGACATTGAGAGATGAAGTATGTGAATCTATAAGCAGTAGTGCACAAATGTGCATTGTGTTGTACATTGGTAGAACTATGAAGTTCTTAATATTGGTCTTGACATGGCCTCATGTCATCCTGTTTTCTGACTCTGCTTGGCTTCAGCATTTCTGCGTGCACAGCAGCGCTTGGAAGTTGTTTGGGTTAATCACATTCAAGGATTGTTTTGTGAGAGATTGTTTAATGTACCCATGAAGGCTTTCATGAGTCTCGTCAAGATTAAGGTTGGAACATGCGAGATTAGAGAAGGAACGTGGGAACTCCTTCCTGCCATTGAATGCTTGCTTGGAAGCTTGCCAGTTCTGGTAAGATTCCTCTGGCACGGGGGCAGGTTTCTCCTGAACCTTCTAGTGTGTTTTGAGATTATAAATCTGAGGGTTGTTGACTTAGAAACTGAGATTTTAGAATCCGAACGGGGACGGACGCGTCTACTTCGGCGGGACCGTGGTTGCTGAGGCTCTTAACCACAGCTGTTTAATCCCCCCGGTCAGGAGTGGGCTAAGATGCAGCGTTTGCACCAGGTGAAGTACTGAGTTTTGATTATTGCCATTGTGATGTTTGGCCAGTGGCTTTGATCATTTGAGGTGTTTTCTTTGTGATGTGTGACTGAGTGAGGTGCACATCCAAAGTAATTATTTGATGTATCTAGTGTGTATCTATCTTTCTGATCTCTTGCAGGATGTCCAGCATATTACATTTTCTTGAGTCTTATCTCATATTATTTGCTGCTTGTTTATTCATGGAATTATTCATCCATCTAACTGTTAGATTTACCAATATGTTAATATTGCTTGCATATAAGCATATATATCTCTTTGTGTATTTTAATGTTGTGCATTTGGCATCCAGGAAAGCCTTTCTGCTAGAGAGGATTGTGTAAAATAAACCCAAATCCTTATTCTAAAAAGAGAGTCCTTGCATTTTGTATAATAAAACCCTTTTCTAAAGGTGTTGTTTGTTTGTTGTTAATGTTTCCTGCTTCGTTGGGTTGAGCCACTGTGTGGCAGATACTGTATTATCTGAAAAGCAAAGCAAAACAGCCAGTCTTTTCTCCAGCACATCACAACATTGTCAGGGCACCTGACTACAGTGAATGACTGTACAGACTCCAGCTACAGTGACCAGGCCAACAGTAGGAATTATTTACCCGGCACTGTCAGTGACTCCATCAATAAGCGAAATATAACATGCTGATAAATTATGTTCCTGCTGGAGAGAGATCAAAGTTTTGTCTAGTGCAAGTTTTGACTCACCAGCAGCCACGGCCCGTGAAGGGATTTTCGGTGGGGCGGAGAGGCAGGGTGGGGGGTGCTAAAAACTGTAGTATGGATAATTGAAGGTAAGTAAACAATTTAATTCATAAAAACGAATTTCGTAGCGCACCCTGCATCGCAAAATGCGATGCAGGGTGATCTACGAAATTCGTTTTATGAATTAAATTGTTTACTTACCTTCAATTATCCATACTCCGGTTTTTAGCACACCCCACCCTGCCCCTCCCCTGCCCGCCTCACCACCCCACCGAAACTCCCTCCACGGGCCGTGGCTGCTCAGAAAGGGTATTCTGCATAGCACAGAACAGTATTTTATGTGTGTAGCTCAAGGAGTCGTGGTTTAGTCACAGAGATCGTTTTGTTTCTTGCAATTCATAAATTCAAATCCTAATCTACACTTTGACATAAAAACTGTTATCAAAGACATAAGCTGCTTGTAAAGTGCATTATAACGTGGTGATTAATCATGTTCCTACTGGAGAGGGATCAGAGTTTTATCTACTGCAAGTTTTGACTCACCAGTAGCACAGATGGTTAACATGCCTGCTGCAAAGAACGTGTATTCTGCATATCACAGAACAGTATTTTATTTGGGTAGCTCAGGGGGTTACTGCTTTTGTCACAGAGATCTCTTTGTTACTTGCAATTCATAAATTGCAATCCTAACCTATACAGTGACTCAAAAAATGTTATCAAAGAAATCAGCTGCATGTAAAATGCATAGTATGACCGGACCACGGCTGCTGCGAAAGTCGTCATGGTTGAGCTGGCACGTACCTTGGTGGCGCTCACTCTATCACTCACACTAATGCCAAAGTATTTATCTCTTAATTTAATTTTATTTAGTCAGAGCCTCGTCATCAATCTGACCCTGTAAGTTACAGCTCTGCTCACAGTTTTGTACTAGATGTGCTCAGGAGCCTAGAACTTTGGTTGTTCATTAGTTGGGGTCTGGGGTCTACAGCTGTGGGGCACTACTTCACAAGCTCTTTTACTTCAATAAACTGGTTAAATCTTACCAGCAATGTGGCTTTTATTTATCACTATGAGACCCTCCTGTGACCTTAGAGCCATTCCAGTTCTGATGCTTGCAGCAGTTAAAAGATCTTCTTTGAGTTTCTTGTTGCTCAAATGGGTGTAATTTCTGATATTTATAGGTTTTGCTCATCTTCGTTTCTTGATTTTGCTCTTGAGAAAGTGTCACTCATAGTCGTTGAATGTCACTCATAAGTAAACTGAAATTCTGAAAATGTCAAGGTCCGTCTTTCGAAACACGGCGACCGGGAATACACAGAGGTGGGATACCACAACTTTGTTCGCAATCCACAGAGGGATCGAACCACACCTACTTTCATGAAACCTTAATTGGATCCCCTCCCGGTACGGCTTGGTACACACACGTATCCAGTACGCCTTTGCTTTCTTCCACCATACTTGGTTTGGAGAACTTATAAACGGAGGAAAAACCGATTGCTCTAAACTCAGAGCTGAGAAATATTATTTACATTCCGATGTTCTTTAATCTCACATACTGAACTTTCCACCCGACATCAAAGTGTCCATTAAGTCTGACCTACTGACCAGTGGGTCATACCACTAGCCCTGAAGAGTCGTGTTGACTCAACTTTAAACACGACGAAACACGTGTCGGCTGAAATGTGGATCAAATAAACAACCTTCCTAAGGATAAAGACTCAAGGATCTGCTGTTGCTTATTACTTAACTGTCTATTACTTTGTTGAAAATGTTTTCTTTCCATGATCATACTGATTTGTGGTTGCGAGAGCTTTGCTTCTTTCTTAGAGCCATTCCAGTTCTGATGCTTGCAGCAGTTTAAAGATCTTCTTCGAGTTTCTTGTTGCTCAAATGGGTGTAATTTCTGATATTTATAGGTTTTGCTCATCTTCGTTTCTTGATTTTGCTCTTGAGAAAGTGTCACTCATAGTTGTTGAATGTCACTCATAAGTAAACTGAAATTCTGAAAATGTCATACATAGCAATCTGAAACCTTGGCAGCTATGCTGATCCCCTCACTATATTACATGGCATCTTCTCCGCACCACACAGCCATGCATGCTCTATTCTTTTCTCCTCGGCTCACAGCTGCCTGTGGACATAAGAATCGCTCCCACCCCACCAGTGGCTCAAACAAGCCGCACCCCATAACAGATGCCACAGAGTCCCCAGACCTATCTCATGTCAGTCTATTATCTCCTGTAGGGACCTTGTAGCTATTGATTACTGAAGAGGATAAAATAAGGTGTGCTCTAGAAAGGAGGTTAGACAACACTCTACTTTCGTAATGGACATAATAATAATGTTTTATTTTGTTTTAATTATATACCACGCACATCCATTTTTATATTTACATATTGCACGCTCTTGTGCTTGATGTTCATTGGAAATGGATGTAAATGTTTTCAATCTGAGAACTAAGCGGAGTATTAGTATTCTAAATGTAAAAAAAAATCACAATTGACAACCACAACTTTTATTTTAATAATACACAGAACCACTTAAGGAACGTCATGGCTTATAATTCTTGTTTTACTTACTGATTTCAGAATATATAAGGTACCTTAAAGTAAAGGTAAGGACATCTTCAGCCACTTTTAACATCTAAACATGCAAATTTAATTGCTTAATCCTGCTCTTCGAACCACCGAATATGTTATATAGTTGCAGTGCTGTTCCTGCCAAGGCTTTGAATTGAAAGTTGACATTTTATTAAAGAGAAAAAAGTTAAAAATAAAAGAAGAAAGGCTGATGAATTCAAAGGGTGGTGAGTTAGGTTTCCTAATTGTCATCGTGTTGCTATACCTATGGAAACTCATCTAGCTATTTTGAGCTTGACAAAAGGCATGGGGATGTATAATGGACTATGTAGAGTATCCTTCATCTCATAACATCTGGGTAGTGTTGAACTGTAAAAGGAAGTGCTATTTCTGAATTTGTACAATCTGAATGGAAATGATTGTGAATTACTACTTCCATTGCACAAGCCAGTGTCTTAGCATGCTTGTCTATGATCGATTTCATCATTGTGGATCTTAGCTTACAGCCACACGAGTAGTACGAGGACATTAACCATTACAATGACTTTCTGCACACCTCTCAGTCAAATGTGGCAGTTATGTAGACTCAGAGAAAGCGATAGCGATTACTATGACATTGTCTGAAGAGGACTCCGCTCAGGGCCAACCTATACTTGACAAGGCTGAGGTCTCTCTAACTGCAAATGAGAAGGGACTGGTAAAATATAAAGGAAGTGTAACATGGAAGTATCGAAAGCAAAAGAAAATTACATGGAACTTAATGAAAATAGATCAATGAACCAATTTAAAGATAACCAATCTAAGCATGTTGGAGAAATGACTTCCCTGTGTTGATAACAGGACAACAGCTCTAAAAGACACAAGATATAAAAAGTTTACATAAAAGATGTAAGCAGTAGCATAGCGCGAGCACTTTTTTGGGGGCGGCGGGTGAGGTGAGCAATTTTGGCGAGCGCAAGGTAAGTGGTTTTCTTTTTCCTTTGTCGTTGTCTGTCGACTCACCACTTGCCCAGCTCTTAACTGCACCAGCTGTCACTGGGTGGCAAACTCAGGGACCGCACTGGGCGGCCAAAGCTCTAGCTACGCCATTGGCTGTAAGACGTTCCAGTAAATTCACTATGTCAGTTGACTATTTCTGAAATCAACTGCCATTAGTTAATTATTTTTGCATTAATAAAGCTCGGTCGTTTGTAACCAGGAAATCTGGTATATTTGGTAACATTCCATCAATTACATTTTCAGAATGAAATGGGGTGTGCTGGTATCCTGCTTGAATTTACACATGGCCATGCACCTTGTATAAAAAGATATCCTGCAACATCCCAGCAGGAGACGAGAAGAAAGTATCTCTAGGCACAACATACCCGACATAAACTAGTTTCCAGCAGGTAACAATTGCACTGCATGATGCGAAATTTCAAGAAATTGTCTGAATTCCTGCTAAGGATACATTTATTAAATTCTGCCGGCGTAAGTACATTTTGCCCTAGTCTTCTTTTAACAATTTATGATACTTCGTTCAGGTTCCTGCAAGTGATTTCTGATGTATACCTGCCTCCTTTAGAGCAGCAACCTGTATTATAAGTTATTGTTATTTCCGTGAAATCACCTCATAGGTCAGTGTCTTAACGTAAGCGAGTCCAATTAAAACAAATTGGTTAAGCATATTTTGGACACCATTGTGCACATCCCTCCAAGCTTAGAATCAACGTTTTCAACCCTAATTGTATCACCAGTGAGTTCAGGTTAAGTTTCAGTCAAATTACCAGCGTGAATTTTACAGCATTAGGAATATTGTCAATAAAAATGTTTTGCAGAATCGCTCTGCTTATCTTAAGGATACACTTATCTTTCCCGTATTGCATTGTTCTGTCATTATACTTCATTTATCTTTCATGATGATCTACGGTAAAACGTGCACGTATGTCATGTCTCTTGCTGGTGCAGCTCATTACTGAATTCTTCTATTACAGAGCCCTGCCTTTGCAAGACACTGTAACAGAAATATATCCTCTTGAATGGGGACTCCAGGTTCCTATTGCATCAGTGTCACCGTGACCCCAGAGAGCTTAGACTTCTGAAAAAGCTTGGCTTCCCGAACTCATTTTCTTCATTATACAGTTTTAAAATCTCACAGAAATGCTTGATTGATTTTGAACGTCTTAAAAAGAAACCTTACTAGGCCTATTATTTTTTTATGTTATGCGCTGGCATTTACCTGCTTCATGGCACCAAATCTGCCTGAATTTATTGCTGTTTTGTTTGCTGGACGGTTTTATCAGATATTTCCATTGTTTTATGGATAGAGGATCTGCGTGCATTGTTGCTCTTCATATTATTAATTCAAGAGTTAGTTCCCCTAATTTCATATCAAAGCGCTGCGAATTTTAAAGGCAGGTCAAATGAATGCCCTAAAAAGTTGTTACATCTTGTCTATAAATTCACAACTCGGGCAGATTCAGGCAAACCGGTAACAAATGCTCCCTCAAGATGTTTTTGTCTGCCGCCACAGGAACACAGTATCAACATTTTATGCACAGAAAGAACTAAGGGGCAAAAAGAAAAATGTATTTTCAATAAATATATTGCCTAAGAACAAATTGGCCAACGTGTTTCACAATAAAAAGCACAGTAAATCACTCAATTCGTATTTTTAAAGTAGATTTCCCTAATAGCAGTATGTACTCACGTTTCAAATTAAAGGCAGTACTAGTTTAACAAGAAGAGTAACCGGCATAGTGCCATTCCACGATCAGTGTGCTTTGGCAATATCCCCTAACAATTCTTTCTGTGTGTGAATTAAATATTGTCTGTTTCAAAATATGTGGATTTGATTATTAGCACTCCAATCTCAGCCTTTGGAAAGCACAGAATATATGCAATGGTAGTGGACAGCCAAACAAATAGTTCAGATGTCTGTTGTTCAAAATGCTACACAGCCATTTACAATTCAATTCACTTTATAAATCTTTTTCGGCTACACAAGCAGCCATAAAAGTACACACATACAAATGAATAAATAATTAAAAACATACATATACTTTAAATCATTATCTTCCTAGGTAAAAAAATCTATAAATCTCCATATCATGTTAGAGATAAAACGATAAGGCAGTCATTGTCTGTCAAGCCCGTATGGCAATTTTCAAAAACAAGCCGAAATGAAAGATAATTTCCACATTTTTCTGCTGAAGCAGAGTGTCATAAGCTTCTCTGAAGTCAGTAATGTATAGCCTCTTGATTAGTGGTAATAAAACACTTTTGATATACAGTGAATACAAATCACAGACAAGTAGCAAATGTAATATTGATTAACCCGATCTCCCATTATATGGACCGGGGCGGGTGTCTAAATGTGCTTGGAAACCTAATTGGAAGCTTATCAGTTTTTTGATTGTGCCTTCCCTGAAACGGAACAGCCTCCCAATGCCCATTGGGCTAATCAGATATCTTTAGGGTAAAAGTGCCCTCCAGGAGTTATATCCAGATAAGCTATCACTCTTGATTTACCAGAGTCCTTCTTCAGTCTTTACGCATGCATAAGTTTAAACCAGGTGGTCTGCAACTGTTTTTTGTTGATGGTATGAGGACCGCCTAAATTCTCAAACAGTTGTTGATAACCTATCTTATGCATGCAGGATTCTATGTACGCTACTCCTTCCTAGGACGGGGTAAACTGAGTAATAAGCTGACGGATCTGGAAAATTTGCTCCCGCTTTAAGAGGTTTCCCGGATCCATTACCATTAAAACCATGCCAAGGTACGAGAAATTGTTTGTGCATTGTAAACTTGAATCACCAACTTTTAAGGATGCCATGTTGTGCTTTTTCGGGCCGCAGGACATGATAAAAGATTTATTAAGATGTGTGCATAGATGTAAAAGTGCTGTAAAATCTATTAAACCACTTATTGAGTGACAAAGTGCCTTTGGGGTGGGGGCCATCCACACGGCGCCATCAGCATATAAGAGTGCTGGTAGAAAAGAGCCTTTAATCTTAGGGTGACAAATGCAAAAACAACAGTTGATGGATAGAATGTAGAGCAATGTCATACATTCACCTCAGTACAGAGATCTGGGCCTAAATCCATCGTTTTTTTGCTCACCATGCCATTCCAGTTTGAACCCAGGCATATGCAAATCAATCTTGACCCTGTGCCCCATGGAAACAGCCTAGCCCGAACTGCCAAGCCAGGTCCTCCCTGGACTGGAAACAAGCATCCTAGGATCGGTTTTGGGCTTTCAGCCCTCATCAGCCAGGATAGCTTGAATCCAGTGGCATGTAGAGCACAGGACTCACATCTGAGTATACCCGTCCCTCTCAGGGTGACAAATGTAAAAACAACAGTTGATGGACAGAATACAGAACAATGTCATACATTCACCCCAGTACAGAGATCTGGGCCTAAATACATCCTTTTTTTGCTCACCGTGCCATTCCAGTTTGAATCCAGCCATATGCAAATCAGTCTTGACCCTGTGCCCCATGGGAACAGTCCAGCCCGAACTGCCAAGCCAGGTCCTCCCTGGACTGGAAATAAGCATCCTATGACCGGTTTCCGGCTTTCAGCCCTCATCAGCCAGGAGAGCTTGAATCCAGTGGCATGGAGAGCACGGGACTCACGTCTGAGCATACCCGTCCCACTCGGGCTGACAAATGCAAAAACAACAGTTGATGGACAGCATGCAGAACAATGTCATACATTCACCCCAGTACAGAGGTGTGGGCCTATATCCATCGTTTTTTTTCTAACCATGCCATTCCAGTTTGAACCCACCCATAAACAAATCAGTCTTGACCCTGTGCCCCATGGGAACAGTCCATCCCGAACTGCCAAACCAGGTCCTCCCTGGACTGGAAACAAATCGGTATTGCTTTGTTCACCCTAAGTTGGCAGGAAATGCCCAGACGTGGGTCCCTTGCTCACTTTGCCACTGGATTCAAGATAGCCTGGCTGATGAGGGCTATGAACCCGAAACCGGTCCCAGGATGCTTGTTTACGGTCCAGGGAAGACATGGCTTGGCAGTTCGGGCAGGACTGTTCCCATGAGGCACAGGGTCAGACTGATTTGCATATGGCCATGTCTGAAGTGGGGTGGTGGAGTGAGCTAAAGAAGATGATGGAATAAACCCAAATCAGTTGACTGGGGGGGAATGTTTGATTTGCTCAAGTGCTCCGTCCATCATCCCCTTTGGTGTTGCTTTAATCTTAGGGGCATCAGGAGTGGTAGTGAGTTAGAAAAGATGGAGGTAATTTATATACAAAATAAATAAAAGTGGAACTAAGACACATCTTTGTCTCACGCCTCTCAGGATGTCTACATCTTGAGATACTATCGCTTGAGTAATAATTCTTATTCATGCTTTCATGCCTCTATGCAATAATGCCACAAAGTGCACTAGTGCTTCATCCAGACCAAGAGATATTAAAATAGACCACAAATTTGAAAGGTCTATACTATCAAACGTAGTGGTCAATCTTTGGCTATAGTGTATTTCCCTATGATCAAATTAAGGTTAAGCACTGCTCCACCGTGCCCACCTTATATCAAATGTCTCGAGGTGTTTCATCAGGCAAGGGGCAAGAAAAAGGGGGGGGGAAAGTAAAATCCACACACATTGTCGATAGACTTCTTTAAATTAGGCTACAGAAAAAGCTGCTAAATGGAATTACAACAAATTAGGTAGGATGGCCGATCTTGGTCCACAGATTGTGCTATTTGTGATTTGATGTAAATCTGTTCAGTAGTTTTTGGGAAATTAAGAAACTCTTGTGGTAGAACCAATTTAAATAAACAGCGTGCCAATTGGCCCAGGGAGCTTTATATACCTTCTATCTCGCTCCTGTGGGATTCAGCCTCCTGCAGGAGTGAGTGCTCTGATTGGCTGTCAGCAAAATGAGAAAATGTACTTGAATTTCTTTGTAAATTAGACTTAAGTATTGCATTGTCCATGCAACTCAATGAGTGCCTGAATGGTACTGCAATACAATAATAAAGCCAGGCCTTAGTTAAATTTTGGGCCATGGTATACTGTGATAACTGTTCAGTATACTGTCGTACATGGCATTGACAAGCCAGTATATACTTGGGTAATGGCTGTTTTCAGAGAATTAAAAGTCAGTCATATTGTTTTACTACACTTTGGCTGTGTTGAGTGTTAGGGTCTTAAACATAGGTAAGTAGTAGGTCCTACGTATTACCACTTTATTCAAGTGATAATACGTATCAAATTTATTTATATTTTTTATATATTTTAAAAAGGTTTACGTCCATGTACTGCAGTAGTTTCACATAACTTTTTGAAATTCTGCGAAAGTAGAGCGGTGACAGGTATCACTAAGTTTAAATGCATTATAACTTACAAAATGACTTACCATACTTAAATGCAGTATCCAAAAAGCATTGTCACTGTACCATGAAATATAATCCTGCCAAATTTCATGTAAATACATTCAGCTGTTTTTGCGCTATGTCAAATACATTAGTCTCTACAGAAAATGCACTGGTGGAAAAAAGAATTTTGGGAGACCCCTTTTTATCTTTGCATCTCTAACAATTTACCACAAACAAATTACATAATCTCAAAATGTAGAAAACACTTTAAGTCTGGAAAGTTTTATGGTGATTCGTAAAACAGGTGGAAAGTTATTAGGAGGCTAATATCCAAGGAATTCCTACCTATGGAAATACTGACAATAACTACAGAGTGGCAATCACAGTTAATGTGATTTCTTTCCTTGTAGCTATTGTATTTGTTTATTGGTTTACATAATCAGTAATTTTCTAAGTTTACATATGAAGTCTACTTTATTTTTTGGGCTTCCTTGCTACTTTGGTAGGATTGTGCTACATAATCTTAAAGGCATGGTTTCCTCTTCTGCTTTTTCTAGGTAAACGTCCATGCATTGCACAAGTACCATTCCAATAGGAGTATAACAACAAGTATGTGTTTTTTCGTTATCGCTTTGTTAATGAGAAGTTGCAATTAAAATAAAAGTGTGTTATGTCATGTCCTGGGATGTAGGTAGACTCAGTAATAGGGGGTTAGGTTCAATGAGTGGCAGGCTTTTATATTCATGCTAGTTCTCCATGAGTTAGTTAAATCATTAAAGACAAGAATTCTCATTAGAAAGATCTTCCTGCGACCCTGCTGTAGCTTTAGTGCAGGTCTTTCATGAGTTTCCTCACTAGTGATTGATGGTGGGTTCCTCAGTGTGTTGGGATTGTTGCTCTTTACCATAGTCCATATCGCAGATGGGTTGGACTGCCCTTGTCTGCGCTACAGCTCACCTTTAACTGGGTCCGAGGGGCACGGACTGGGTCAGTGCATCCTGTTACAATGAAAGCAGGACAAAGTAATCAATAATGGCCACTCTCCACAAGGTTGTACCTCAAGGAGGATCCTCATGTTGAGTAGAAGATTCAAGTTTAGTAACCAGGTAGGGCACTCTGTTTGGCAGAACCCAGACTGCTGAGCATTCCAAGATTTAGAGCAGAGGTCAACCATGCTCCTTTAATGGACATAGTCATAGGAACCACAGAGCATTGCACTGTAACAAAAGCAATCCCAGCAAAAATATTTGAACCATCCTACTACTTTCAACTTCTGGCATCTCCCTCTCCTTCTTTCCTCTCTCTGTCCTGATTCCTGAAGCACTCACTGTGCCTGCTGTAATTAACCTGGGAGAGCTGAAGAAAGCAGCCGCAAATCCTGCCCTGCAGTCAGTGGCGTAACATAGGCCTCCGCAGCCCCTGCAGTGCGGGGGGGGGGGGCAAGCTCCAGGTGGCCCCCTCAGCACAACGCTCTGCTGGGGAGATCCTTATTGAGTCCAAAGGAGGCCCCTTCACGTACCATGCAGGGGATTCCCCGTCAAGTTTTGTTACGCCAGTTCCTCCAGTGGCTGCCGCCCACTAGGGCCCAATGGGATGGACTACAGTGTGACCTTGGAACCACCCTCCATGCTCTGCACTCACATGAAAAAGCCAGCCTTGGTTCTCGTGGGCTCTGGCTGGTAAAACTAAACAAATTAAGAAAAAATAAATGCAATTGACAGCAAAATCCTAACCTACACATTATGTGCACTGAACGGATTTATCCCTCCTTTAGCTCCTGTTCGATAACTTCGACTTTTACTTCCGTCATTGGACGTATATGGACAAGTTTCCCAGTCCATCCGGTCCAATTCGGAGTCATTGTGCACAACTGTTTATTTCCATCGGTCAAAGGCTTTTGCACAAACAAATCAACCCATTTAGTCACTGCAAGAAGTAAAAGGAGTGGGCCGCGAGGTGAAGGCAGAAGAAGACTGGATAAAAGATGTGCCTCTAGCACCACAATCATTCATAGACCCTCAAATCCATCTAACCTTTCACAGGGCTTTACTTATTTCACGAGACCTTTTTTTTTCAAAGCTAAAACGCAATGCAACTCGCAGGGGCTTCCATGTGATCAGCATATGCAGGTTCCACCTTTTCCTGGCAAGGTCTTGCAATTCCACGGGCGCGTGCAAGCGAGGATAGGGAAAAGGATCTTTAAGAATGAAGAATGTTTTTATTTCGGGATGTCGGGCTTCTGTGGAGGTTTATTGAGTAACATCTGATGGCTCCTCTTCTCATACCACAGAGTCGCAGGCATCCATCTTGTTGCACTTAATTAAAGGGAATGCGCCTGACAATGAACTACTGCTCCAGGCGAAAGGCTGGAGTCATGTGTATTTTCCGCTCATTACTGCAGGTGTAAGCACTATTTGCTCTCATCCTTCCCAAAGCACAGATGAGAGGAGTTCACCACGGATAACCTTTAGAATAGGATTCTTGAGACGTTCTGCGTGTCGCTCATTTCATGTCGGACGTCAGCAGGCTGCTGACTCCAGAACTCACGCCTTTGTCTGATGGCTTTTGACATGCTGCAGATGAAACTGACCCGAGCAGTCGCTGACGAAAGCTAATAAGTGGTGTGTTGTTTCTGGTCAGCTCAGCGCTTGGCACTACTGACTTTTGTAGGAATAGGATTATCTGATCAAATGATGCTATGGAGGGGTGACAGGTGAGTTGTTCTGCTAAAGCACTGAAGATAGCAGTGCATAGTTTCAATCAGGCCAAGTCGCTTGAAAGCTTGCAGGATAGGTTGGTTAGTCGACGGGGACATACAATATAGACTCATCTTAGTAGGGACATGCGCAGTATAACTCAGAGTCAGTAGCCCATTTGGGTTTAAAAACCGAGGGGCCTATTTACTACAGAAGTGGCAGAACGTGATGTTAGCCTCCTTGGCTTAACACCACACTCCACCACTTCTGAAACGCAGGGCTGCACCATATTTACAAGAATATGGTGCAGCCCTGCGTTTCTCCCTGCGCTGGCCTGAAATTTAGCAGCCTAGAGCCAACGCAGGCACCCTTGTACTATAATGCAAGAGTTCCTGTGCTGCAGCGAAGATTGTTTATGTTGTTTTCCTGCACATAAACAATCTTTAAATGACGTTTTGAAAATTCTATGTGCGCTGCTTAATGCAGCACACATAGAAGTTGCAAAACGTAATTTTTTTATTGATTGTTTATGTGCAGCTTCCTGCACATAAACACCTTCCTGCATATAAACAGTCAAAGGCTAATTGCTGTTTTTATGTGTGCTGCATAACGCGGCGCACATGGAAACAGCAAAAACGTGGAGAAATTAAACATTTCTTCTCGTCGCGCCTGTTTAAGACCAGTTTTACCCTGGTCTTAATTTTGTCACTGCACCATATTAACACCGTCCTTGTAAATATGGGGCAGCATCACAGTCAATAGGTGTTGGGGTGGAACGCCCACCGTTACACCAATTGCCCACTCCTTTCACGCAAATTATAGCGTGAAAGGGGGCCTTAATTACAAGGCAGCATTAAGCCACGTTAAGTGGCTTAACGCTGCCTTATTAATAAGGCGAAGCACATATCCCCACAGGAACATCACTAAAAGTGACGTTCCTGTGGTGATAGGGGCTTACAAATTTGCCCCCTAGTCTGTCAGATCAGTATTGTGGCAGCTGCTGGTGCCCAGACTGCAAAGTGTATCTAAAGATATTTCCTAAGCTTGAGCTCTAACTTATATGCCTCAATTTTGTTTATTTTTTTATGAGTTTATATAGCGCAAACGTGACCCGAAGGTTTCAGAGCGCTTTACGTGAGCACCAGTTGCGTTAAAGATGAACACTTTCATTATGTTAGGCACGGGGAGATTAGGTAATTTTTCCAGAATCACAGGATGCTGAGCGTCCCTGCCAAGACTGGAACCCAGTTCCCCAGCTTCGAGGTCCACTGCTCTAGCTCTTAGGCCACATCCTCTCAATTTATTAGCCTCTTGCTTTCCTGCTGATTGCTGCTTCTGACCAAAGCCAGAAATATGTTTTTCGGCGGGCCTGGCACTGAGTTATGACCAAAGATTTATGCTGTGCACTATAGGGGTATTTATTCCCCAATACTTGTATGGAAAAATGTACAGTATGCAAAGTTTTTAAGTTCACAATGATTGTGGTGCATTTTTATTATTGGTGACATTGGATTTACCACTAAATAATGGCCTCCCCCATTGCGCCAGGGACCAACACCTCCCTTGGGCTTATAATTTTATAAATTGGGGGTCTCTTGTACCCTCGCTCCAGGGACCGCTACCTCCCCAGAGCTTCACTAGAAAATAATATGAGGGGGCCAGGCGGACACCCCCGCAGCCCATGGGGACGCCAACTCCCTGGGGCTTTAATTATAATTGATGCCCAGGGGCCGTGGGGACCACCACTTCCTCGGTAGCCCTGGATGGTCCTGGGGACCGCCATCCTCCAGGGTGGGTTCCTGCAATGTCTTAAGATGCCCACCCCAGGACATTGCAGTTTGCTAAGGCTTGGCTGGAGCCAAAGCAAACTCTACTCTGCTTTGTACAAGTCAGAGCATCTAAAATGCTCTTGCTTGTATCAAGTGGAGCAAAATTGCCGAGGGAACTGCAGGTTCAGCAGGACATGGGGAGCAGGGACCACAGGGGCCTTCAGGGTCCCCTGCGGTCTCTAACGTAAGAAACTGGGTGCCCTGAATGATGTCATCAGTGATGTTGTCAGTGATGTCATTTGAGTTGTCATCTGTGATGTCATCAGTGATGTCACTGACCATGTCATGAATGATGTAATATGTGACATCATCAGCAGTGGATTGCGGGTGCGCGATATATAGTTAGTGCAACTAACTATATATGCGAATTTCAATGGTTTTGTGTGAGTAAAATAAGGTTTTGTAAATGCTAATCCCTAACTATATATGGTCTATAACCTATGGTTTTTTCAGTGAATATATATATATATATATATATTCACTGAAAAAACCATAGGTTTCACACCAGTTATAGTTAGCGGGAAATTTTACTGACATAAAACCAATGAAATTCCACGTTATAGTTAGTTGGACTCACTATAACTTGCGCGCCTGCAATGCACTGCTGATGACGTCACATATTACATCATTCATGACATGGTCAGTGACATCACTCATGACATCACTGATGACACCATCCAGTGAATGTGTGTCTTTCTAAAAAATAAATATGTTTTATATATGTATATGTAAAGGTCGATGGAAGAATAAATGGTTAAATAAGTGTGTAAATGGATGTTTGTTTTTAAAAGAATTGATTGGTTAACTGCCTTATTAAGTGTATCTTAGTGAATACATATATTAGCAAGTAACTTTTAAATATTGAAATGTATGTATCAGTGTTTCACTTTGTGTATAAGTGGCTGTATAGGTTGGTGGCTGACTCACTGTTTGTATGTGTTTTGAAGACAGTATATGTACAGGACTGTATGGATGGATGAGTGTGTATATGTGTGTATTAGTGAGTAAATGACTGTCTCACTATTGTCTTTTTCAGTAACGACATATGTTTTAATCTAGTATATGTGAGTATTGATATATATAAGTGAGTATATGTGAGAGTGAGAGATTGTAAGAGTTCCTGTTTAAATAAGTATGTGTTTCTATAAGTGATTGTTTAAGAGAGTAAGTATGTGTAAGTTTCCTTAGAAGTAAAGTGGTAGTGTGTGTATAGCTGTATATGCAAATAAATGGATGTTTAATAGTTTTTTTGCATGTATGAATATGTGTGTGAGTAACTTTTGGATGACTGTCGGTGTGTAACAGGATGTATAGGTCTATCACTACATATGATGAGTGAATATATATATGAATGACTATATAGAACTGTTGGTGAATGAGTGGATGTGTATGTAGATGTTGGAATTACCTAATAAGTTGTTGTAATTGGTGTTGGTTTCTCCTTTTTTAATAAAATGTTAGTTTCTATTTTTGAATGTGTGTGTCAAAGGTTATTTTATGCTGATAGGAGGTCTGCCACTTTGTCACAAGGATGGTGTCATCAGTGATGTCATGAGTGATGTCACTGACCATGTCATGAGTGATGTAATATGTGACGTCATCAGCAGTGCATTGCAGGCGCGCAAGTTATAGTGAGTCCAACTAACTATAACGTGGAATTTCATTGGTTTTATATCAGTAAAATTTCCCGCTAACTATAACTGGTGTGAAACCTATGGTTTTTACAGTGAATTTCAAAGGTTTTTTTAATGCTAATTCCTAACTAAAAGTCTCACTTTATAAGTAAGACTGTTAGCGCTCTAGTTGTTCTTTAGAACACTCTGGTACATACTATCATTGGGCTATAGTTGCGCTACATCTGGCTGATATTTGGGCTACATTTGTATTTTTTGTGTCTGGTAGCCATCTTTGGGCTACATTGGGCTACATTGGGCTACATTGGGCTACATTTGGGCTACATTTGAGCTCTAACATATATATAGCCCAATGTAAGCCAATATATACTTTTTAAAAGTTAATTTTCTTAAAAACAACTGGAGCATATATCTTGAGACATAGCAAACGCACATCGGGCTACCAGTCCTTACAATTTTTCAAATTTTCTTTTTGTATTTTTTTTGTTGTATTTTTTTCTTTTTTTTGCCCTGGAGTGCTCCCGGTGCGCGCCCCGGTGAGCGCCCCGGAAAGCGTAGTATTTTGAACCGCCCCGGTGCGTGAACTGGGAAGCGTCCCGTTAGCGCCAATGTCGCGATCGAAAACAACATCGTGACGCGTCGCGTAAGCGTGACGTATCGCGTAGCCGCGCGATGTGTCTTATGACGCGCTGCATAAACGCACCCGGAAGCGCTCCGCAGCGCGGCCCGGAGCGCGTAATGTAAGTGTGCCGGAGCGCGTAACGTAAGCGCATCGGGTCATGTGACTTGAAAATAACACTTTTCATTGGTTCTCATCATTTTTTTCTCCAAATAATGAAAGCCCCCTCCTTTTTTCCTCATTCTTACTTTTTCATTGAGAGAGCAAGAGCTATTTTTGAGCAAACAATGGCATCACTTGTTGCTGCAGCTGGTGCACCCCCACCACCACCCCCACCACCAAGAAAAGAAGGTCCACCACCACAGTTTCTTGGAGGACAAGAAGAAGAGGAGGAAGAAGAGGAGGAGGATCAACAACCAAGGCGCTTCCTCCCTGAAGAACCAAGACAAAGGCACGTTAAAGTGCACTTCATTTGGCAATTCTTCTCTTTTCCGGATGACCAAAAAAAGGTGAACGCCCCCAAAGTCACCTGTCTTATTTGTGACAAAGTTCTCTCCAGGAGCAATCCCACAAAGAAATATTCTTTTGGTAATTTTACCATGATCCGCCACATGGAGAGGTGGCATCCCAATAATTTAGCCCAGGCTGAAGTCCAGGAACTTCGAAACAACCCACCCCCTGTGGCCAGCACTTCCTCTACTGTACCCTCACTTTCTGGTCCTGAAGAACGCCAAATGGTGCCAAATATTCAGCAAAAATTTGGCAACCTCAAATTTGTTTGCATTTTCTGTGGCAAAACATTATGCTATGGTGAACTTAGTGTCACCTTAATAAATAATGCTGTAGACAACCACCAATGCAGCAAGAAAAGAAAACAGTAATTCTTTTCTTTTTTTTGCTCCTGTTGAGCCATTTCCAATTCCCTGTTTTTTGTTTGTTCCCTTAAAAAAAAACCCAAAAATATAAAATTGTTCAAAAATACAAAAAAATAAAAAAAGTTCATAAAAAAAATAAAATAAATATCAAACAAAAAGAATAAAAAAAAGTTCTTTTCAGAACTACCTCCCATTTATAAAATATTGCCAACAATTTTAAACTCTGGCATTCTTTTTTTCTCTTTTGTGCGCTTCCCGGTGCGCTCCCCGGTGCGCGTACCGGGCGCTCCCTCCGCGACAATCGAAAAAAAAAATATTTATTTTTTTTGCCCCGCGAGGCCCTTTTATAGCCCCCACATCAAACCTAGGGGATCAGGGTGGGTCTACCCTGCCCCCTTATGGTCATTTCCCCCTTTGTTTTAGCCACCTCTTGAGTCTCGATCCTACCGAGACACAAGATGGCGGCCGCTCCGGACTGTTTCGAATGTTTACAGACACCCAAGACCCAATCAGCTTTCTGCGCGCAAGTCGCGTGGCGCGCCCGGAGCGCTCCCCGGAGCGCGTACCGGGGCGCTGCCATAGATATATATATTTTTTTGAACCTAAATTACTCAAAATCCACTGAAGCATATATCTTGAGACATAGCAAAGGCACATCGGGCTACCAGTCCCTACAATTTTGCCAAATTTGGTGCAAATCCATTCAGCCATTCGGGCTAAAAGTGAGTTCGACCGCCCTATGGAAATTAACATGGGGAAAACATGTTTTGGGACCCCCCTTTTATCTCGGCCCCCGCTTGACGAATTCCCCCAAACTTTCAGGGAAGGAGGGAGGCGCCACAAGGCCATTTTGAGGAAATTTTCAGGCAGATTCGTCAACCGGCGCCAAAGTTATTCCAAATAGAATTTTGAGATTTAACATTGAAAAAAATCCTAACTATAACTACCTAGTGGCGACCGCCAGTAGGTAATATATATATATATACATATATATATATATATATATATATACACACACACACACACACACATAGATACATACAGGTTGGTTAACAGAGTCCTTGCTGGGATGGAGGATTTTAGTTCCACCTATCTGCATAACTTTGCAGTCTTCAGTTCCACCTGGGAGGACAACCTGTTTCACCTTCCGGAAGACTGGCAGGCCTGATTATGAAGGTTAGCAAGTGCCAGATAAGGCAGGTTTCTGTACTTTATCTGGGACACATAGTGGGCAGGGACAAGGTGGAACCCCTGCAAGCCAAGATAATGACTATTCTGGTTTGGAAACCTCCCTCTAAAAAAACTCAGACTGAAGTGAGGAACTTCCTACCCCTCACTGGATATTAGTGTAGGATTGTCAAGGGCTATGGCACCCATTGTTGCCCCCTGGACTGGGCTGACTTCTAAGAAGCCGCCCAAGAAGGTTATCTGGACAGAGACCTCCAAGAAAGCCTTAGACACCCTGAAGGAGGACATGAGTACCACACTTGTGCTCAAGACTCCTGACTTCTCTAAAGAACTTATTGTGCAGACAGATGCCTCATGACATAGGGGCTGTGTTCTCAGAGCTAAATGAAGAGACCCTAAACCAACATGTAGCCTTGTTCAGTATGAGGTTAAATCCCAGGGAACAGATATGGAGTGCAATTCAGAAGGAGGTCTTTGCTGTGTCTGGCACTGAAAAGCTAACACCATAGCTGTTTGGACCCTGGATCCCTCCGATGGCTTATGCAGATGAGGGGTGAGAACTGTTGAGGTGGTCCATCTCCCTACAGGCAATGAACTTTGTGGTGAAACACCATCCTGGGTCTGATCACTTCAATGCTGATGGTCATCCCAAGTTCTTCTACCTTAGTGATCAAATTACCATGAGAGTGGATAGTTTTCCCTACTTTCAGCTGTGGGGGACACATGTTCCTACTATAGGGTCCTACTTGTTCCCAGATCCCGTAAATTAAATGATACTATTGTTCCAGCAGCACTCATTGTGCCACCAAATTAAGTAGCCCCTTAAAACGTGTTTCAAGCCTGCAATTACATTCTGTGGTTCAGTTTAGAAACTGCCAATTTGACCTGGCAAAAATAATCTTTTGCAGGCCTAAATCTTTCTTTCTAAAATATATGTTACTCCCAAGATAGGCCCTAAACGGCCCACAGGGCAACATGCATTAAAGTAGGGCATGTGTTGCTAAGTTTTACATGTCCTGGTAGTGAAAAAAGTCCTACATTGATTTCTCACTACAGCAAAGCCTATCTCGCCCATTGGATAATATTAGGTTACCTTATTACATTTAATAGTTGCTAACCTTTAATTGGTGACAGCTATGAATTTCATGTTTGGACTCAAATAATTTGTCATTTAAAATCTTCTTTAATGGTGAAGCCGAATTTTTTGTCACAATTCTGGAAATGCCACTTTTTAAATTGTCTTTTTCCTAATTGTTCTAAGTAAGAAATCCAAGTTGTAGACCAGGTGGTGAGTTCCAAGTAGTTCTTTTATTAAGTTTCAATTGTAGATGTAGAAATATGAAGGTAAGATGGAAATAAGATTGAAGTAAGATAGAAGTATAGCCCCACCAGGAGCAGTCTCCCTCTGCTCAGCCTCTCGTCCTCCAACTGACGCTCTCCACCAGTCCACACACCAACATTCCATTACATCATACAGCATTCTCCAGCCATGCAGGCTGAACAGAAAAGAGAGCATTGATGTAAAGAAAGAAGAGAGGAATTAACCTTACAACATAAATCATTTGGTGCCTGCTGCCTGTTCTCTGCGACACATGAATGTGGATAGCTTGGCAGTTGGCTTTTGTGTATTCCTCTAGGACTGTAAGACAAAGAAGGACTAAAAGTTGGCACGATGGGCAAAACTGCTGGAAAGGTGGAGTGTAACTGTTCCCTGACCCACTTACATTTCAAAGGACTGCCTCCAGCACACACATACAGTTGCCTGACACCAGTCTTTTGTCACCCAAGACTACTTGGAGCCTGAGCAAGGGAAGGGAAGAACTTTCTAGCACCAAATATGGGGGTAGCCAAGATGTCACCCCCACTTCAAAGGTTGGCACCAGGTATACATTTTGGACCTCCTGAACCACCTTTACAGTATTCTTGTGGACCCTCCAGAAGAAGGACTGCCTTGTTCCTTAGAGGCCTGGCCTGCTGCTTGAGGCCTGTCTTGTTCCCCAATGGACTGTCCTGCTACTAATAGAGGACTTCCCTGCTCTCTACGAAGGAGAACTGGAGCTGATCCCTTCATCCCATGCTGAAGGACTCCAAAGCTGACTGATCCCCTGTTCTGAGCTACAGGGACACTACAATCTCTTGAGGCCTCCTTTCAAGTGCCAAGCTCATCTGCTGCAACTGGGCCTGCCTGATACCTACTAGTCTCTACTAGAGTGAGTCCCTCGCCACGCCACGCCACGCCACGCCATAGGTGCCTTAGCACCTATGGCGTTAGATTTCACTCCACGTGAGAGTTCACTCCTCCGTGGAGCAAGGAGAAATCCTTACATTTTGGGCTCTTCACAGCCTCAAACACAGTCATTTGTGCTGAGACTTTTCTGCCTGTGACGACCACCAATGTAAAGCTATGGTTATCCCACCTCTGCATGCTACGGTGACTGCCAGCAATGATTGGTAACACAAGATCTGCAGTTTGTGCTACAGCAATGACACCCAGTATGAAGCTCCAGCAAGGATGTCTGCGGCGCCTGGACTGATCTCTGCAAATGGAAGGCAGGGCTTTGAAAAGGTAGCAATTTCAATGGGACATTTCTGGTCCCTGTATCTGCCCTAGACTCTACTGTGGTGGGCCTGAACTTTTTATTTATTTATTTATTTATTTGCTTATATAGCACAGGAATTCGACCCCCGAAAGGGTATCTCCCCGCTTGTGTTCTTACCAGAAGCCATAAATAAATAGGAGATGTTCGAGTCAGGATCAATTCAGAGATTATATTGTCAGAAACAGATGAGTCTTTAGAAATTTCCTAAAGTCTCCAAGATTGGAATTTTGCCTTAGAGAAAGGGGTAAAGTATTCCAGATGGTGGGGCCCCTATAGGAGAGAGCTCGATTGCCCTGTCTTTCCCTTTTGATCTGCGGCACCTGAAGCAGTGATTGATTCTTGGATCGTAGAGAGCGACATGGCTCATAGGGTTTGAATTTTTCTGACAGATATTTTGGACCAATGCCAAACAGGCATTTATGGATGACGGAGCATATTTTGAACCTAACCCGCTGGCGGATGGGTAGCCAATGGAGTTTGTTCAAGAGGGGGCGGGAAGGGGATCTGGCTGGAACATTCAGGATCAGTCTGGCTGCCGTATTCTGGGCTACATGTAACCTGTCGAGTTGCTCTTCATTGGCAGAAAGGAGCAACCCTTTACAGTAATCTAGTCTGCTGATTACAAGCGCTTGGACCGTGGTTTTTCTATAAGTGTCCGCTAGATACGAGAATACCCGCCTCAGGAGCCCAATACCCTAAGACAGGTTCCTGCTACCTGGCTTACATGATCTTTTAGTAGCAGGGACTGATCTAGCCTTACCCCCAAATTTTTTACTACCTGTTTGGGATGTGGAACAGGTCCTAGGTCAGAAGGCCACCACTCAGGAGACCAAAGGAGCTGGGCTTCTCCGAAGAGCATGACCTCCATCTTGCCCACATTACATTGCAGGCAGTTGGATGTCATCCAATCGGATACAGCTCTCATGCCTGCAGCGAAGGTGTTTTTAACTGCTGGCATCAGGGTCTGGAAAGGAAACAAAAGCTGGGTGTCATCAGCATACGATATTGGTGTGAACCCATATTCTCTCACAATGTCAGCCAGGGGGCCACATACACATTAACCACATGGCTGCTGGGCGTTTTCCCCCCCTGTGCTGGAAAATGCCATTTTAGTGGCACCATGACGAGCTCAGCTCGTCATCAGCACACGACACCCGTGGGTGATGACGAGCTGAGCTCGTCATCAGCATCGAAGTGTAGGGCTTAGGCATGAGCCCTGTGGTACCCCCTTGGTGAGCTCCCTAAAGATGGAAAAATGGGAGCCCAGACGGACTCTTTGTGAGCGGCCAGTGATGAAACTCTCCAACCATGACAGAACAGTTCCGCCTATCCCTACCCTTTTCAGACGACCCATAAGAATGTCATGTGACACCGTGTCGAAGGCAGCGGACAAATCCAACAGCACCAGAATCATAGAGCCTCTTCTATCCTGTGCCATCCTGATGGTATCGGTCACGGAGAAGAGGGCTGATTCGGTGCTGTGTTTAGGTCTGAACCCAGATTGTGAATGGTCCAGACCGCCCGTTGCCTCGATGAAGTTGGACACATGTGTATTGACATATCTCTCGGTCATCTTACTAAGATGTGGTAGGAGGGAGATTGGGAGGAGATTGGAAAGGTCTGACCATGGTAGCGCAGCATTTTTCCGAATAGGGTTCACTATCGCCTTTTTCCAGTCACTGGGTACTAGCCCTTCTCTAAGGGAAAGATTGATTACTGTTCGGAAACCTGAGGAGAGCAGACTTCCTAATGGGGCTACCATTTTGGCTGGCAAGAGATCAGTTGGAGACCCTGTCTTAATTTGACTATACAAGGTGACAACCTCAGATATGCTAACTGTAAAGATGAGTCCAAGAAAATATTAAAATTGTAGTCTTTATTGAAGAGTAGGTACAGGAACCTCCAGCTCATCCACAGCCTGCTTCACAGCTCAGTTTCATCTCTCAAGAGATAACTTTCTAAGCTGCTAGGCAACCATTAACATTCCACATTAGTCATCTCTACACACCTTCCCCCTTATATATCCCACAACAAAAACTTGAAGGAAACTATTATACAGAACAGAAAGATGAGTGAAAATCAATTTAACTACAAGGAGAAAAACACTTAGATACATTTCCAAACTCCAAGTAGTCCCATCACACAGAATCACCACATTCTTCTTCACTTCCTTCACCTGAACAGGTTTAGAGAATTTGCTATCACCCTTGACAATAAAACCTCCACGTCTCACTACAACCCAATCACCAGATTTTATGTTAGGAAATTTGACACCTTTTAAGTGAACATAATGTTTGGCAGCAATGATTTGTTTGTTAAGCACTTGATCTCCAACCTCATCACGATTCACCCATACACATTCCCTGTCTTTCAACCACCCTGGTACTTCTTTCAAACCTGGTTCCCTTCCTTTAAGAGAAATGAAAGGTGACACTCCAGTCATGGAATGTGGTGTTACCCTATAAGACCACATCAGCTTCTTCAATTCTTCAGACCAGGACAAACCATTGCACAAAGAAAGTTGTATATTGTCCAAGATCAGGCGATTAATCCTCTCAACTAAGTCATTGGCTTATGGCCTAAATAAAGCAACTCTCTCATGTTTAATCCCTTTCCCACACAGGAACTCCATCATTTTCCTAGAAATTAATTGCGGACCATTGTCTGACACCAAGACCTTTGGAATCCCCTCATTCAAGAAAACCTTCTCAAGAAACTTAATTACTTTTTCAGTTGTAATACTCTCAGATGTCTCAACCACAAACCACTTGGAGTGGTAATCCACCAAAACCATTAGGAATTTGCAATTTGTTCCCAACTTGGAAATAGGACCAATGAAATCTAAAGCCAACCTTTCCCAAGGAGGCTCAGGAAACTTCACAGAAGAAATAGGAGGTTGACGTAAAACTTTGGTCTTGTCACTAGCAGCACAAGCATAACAATCTTTGACAACTGCTTCAACCTCATTATCTAAACTAGGCCACCAGAATGACTGACGTACACGTCGCTTAGTCATATTTCTCCCCAAATGACCTTCGTGTGCCATGATGAGAATTTTAGATCTAAGATTCTTTGGTGGTACTAATTTGTCTCTCCTCCACAGTTTCCCTTCTCTTACACTTAACTCTTCTGCAACATTAATGAAACCTTTAAACCGTAAATCATTGCACAATTGCGCATCCCATCCATTAGAAATAGAAAACATAACTCTTTCCAATACTTCATCTTCCAACATTGCAGCATCCCATTGCTCCAACCCAAAAGCTTGTTCTTCAGTATATCTCACCTCCTCAACATCAACTTCAGACTCAATATCACTCACAACAACAGGTATTCTCGACAAGCAATCCGCTACTATATTCTTCAATCCCTTCGTGTATTCCACTTCAAAATTGTACTCTAAAACTGATAAAATCCACCTTGATATCCTCGGAGTAACACTCCCTTCTAAACCTTTGCCCCCCTTAAACAAATGAACTAAAGGTTTGTGATCAGTACGAAGTCTAAATGGTAAACCCCATACAAAGTATTTGAAATGTTTAATGCCCCAACAACATCCCAAGGCTTCTTTTTCTATCACTGAATATGACCTCTCAGCACCCTGTAGTCTTCTAGATGCAAACCCAATAATTCTTTCTTCTCCATTACATACTTGCGTTAAAACTGCACCAATACCTATAGCGCTCGCATCAGTGGTGATAAAAGTTTTTGCTCTAACATCAAAGTGTCCAAGGCTGGGTGCAGACAATATTCCATCTTTAACATCTTGGAATGCTTTTCCACAAGCATCACTCCATACAAACTCAACACCACTTTTCATTAATATCCGCAATGGTTCCACAATATTAGTAAAATTTCTCACAAACTTGGAGCAATACTCCGCTAAACCGAGAAAACTCCTCAACTGATCTTTAGTAGAAGGAACAGGAGCATCTCTAATGGCAGAGACAATACTTTTCTTTGGTCTGATTCCTTCCTTGGAAATTTCGTGGCCAAGGTAATTAACTACATCCTTCCTTAACTGACATTTCTCCTTCTGAATAGTCAACCCATGTTCTCTCATTCTGCACAAGACACTTTCCATCACTTGATCATGATGATCAAAATCTTTGCCCACAATTAACACATCATCTTGGAAGCAAAGTACATCATTTATACCATGAAAAACTTTTCCCATGACCCTTTGGAACACCGCTGAGGCAGAAGCTAGACCAAATGGCATCCTACGGTAACGAAAAGCACCCAGCGGTGTTACAAATGATGTCAAATGTCTAGATTCTTCATCAAGATCAATCTGGTGATATGCTGACGACATATCAATGACGCTAAAAACACCCCCCCGCCCATTGCCGTCAACATCTCTGAAATGTTTGGTAGAGGTTGGCGATCAACCCAAATGTTCTTGTTTAGATCGCGAAGATCAATACATAAACGAATCTTCTTTCCCCCATCCTTGGGCGCGACGACAATGGGCGCAAGCCACTCAGAAGCCTCAATAGGCTAAATTATCCCCAAATTCAGTAACCTATCAAGTTCAACTTGTAAAGGACCTTTCATGAGATGGGGAACAGATCTAACTTTGTGAACTACGGGAGTAGCATTACTTTTGAGAATAATTTTATGAGAAAAATTTTTCAACTTTCCCAATTCATCACAAAAGACATCAGAGTACTTTCCCATAATTAAGGAATCATAACCCTCACTATTTACTAAGCATATAGACTGAACTGGAACAGTGGCATTAGGATTTAAAACTATACCTAAATCTCTCTGGTGACGCCATCCCAATAAATTTGAATCTTGTTCAGTTAGGTACACTCTACCATAGAGTTTCTTGTTATCAAATTCAATTACCATCCATTTTAAACCCAAAATGTCAATGTTCTTTCCCCCATAGCCTACAGCTCTGATATCTGATGGATCCCAGTTATTTATATTAGCAGATACTCCCCATGACTTAATGTACATTTCCTTTGACATCAAGGTATATAAACTTCCAGAATCAATTAACATGTTTACCCCCACAGTATCAAACTTGATAACATAATGAGGCTTATCCAGCTTGTCAGTGCTCTCCCTAGGAATACCTGACAAATCAATATTGTTAATTTCAACCTCAGCACCAACATTAAGTTGAAAACCCTTGACATTATCAATAGAGGGGATAAATTCACAAACATCTTCACAAGAATCATCAATTTGATGAACAGAAGGAATTTTAGTTCTACAAACCTTAGCAAGATGGCCTCTCATACCACATGTCCTACATATTGCGTTCCTGGCCATACACTTCACACTGGAAGCAATATGACCGGGTGCACCACAACGGTAACATTTGATAGGTCGCACATTAATAAAACCACTGTTTTGGCGAAATTCCCTATTCTTATCAAAAACTTTAGTACTGGGTTTTTCATGAATTTTAGCCAAAGGTTTGGTTATTTTGGTTTCATCAATATTTGCATGAATTTCAGAATCTTTAGAACTAGAAACTTTCAATGCACCCTCCGTATTTACAATAGAATTTGTACATTTATCCATTTCTTTAATCCAAATGTCACTATGCTCCAAGCCCTTTGCTATTTGAATAGCTTCTTCTAGACCAGAATCTTTAATCAATAACTTTTCACGTACTCTCTTATTATTAGTACATCTAACTATCTGATCACGAATAAGTGAGTCTGTTAAAGTGCCTAATTGACAAGTCAGTGACAACCCTCTCAAAGCACCAACATATGACGCTATATCTTCATCAACTTTTTGCACTCTACAGAAAAACTTGTATCTTTCAATAACTAAATTTACTTTTGTGGTAAACCTTATTTCAAGCATTTGTAAACTCATTTCATAAACATTTGCAGCTTGTCCATCTCCACTACCAAGGGAAACTTCTGGTAGATTTTCATATAATCTACGACCTTCCACCCCCAAATTGTGTAGTAAAATAGCTTGCCTACGCACTGGACCATATTTATCAGCACCAGTGGCAAGAATGTAGGTAAAAAACAACTTTTTCCATTCTTTCCAAGGAATTATTGGTTCTCCAGGAGTTGGCAAAAAGGCAGGTGGAGTGGACAAAGCTTGATCAGACATTTTAAACAAATTGCACCTGTAAAAAAAGGAAAAGTTAGTTTAAAATAAAGAAACTAACATAACAAATTAAAATAAAAACCTTCAATTCTTGACAAAGTTAAGTCCAGAGTCACCAGATTGTCAAGATCGAAATCTTCGTTTTCTCTCTTTTCTTTAAAAAAAATGATGACTCCAAGATACGAAGTTTGAACTGCAGATTTCCTCCTTCAAAGCAGTAAGAGAAAGTTTTCCTTTCATGCAGGGTCGCGATTTGAAATCGGATAAAGTACAGCGGGTGAAACACAGAAGTGAAGGGAACTTTTCCCAAGTAGAGATGTGCACGAAGAACCATTCTCAGCGCTGTCTACTTGCATCAGCTAGCATTTCACAAGCGCTATTAAACATTTTCATAGCAGAAGGCTTGTAAATATCGGCAGCAATTCACACGAACTTCCAGATATTCAGATATTATTTTAAAAATATCTAAAATAGTCAATCTGAATGCAAATTAGTTCGAAGTTGAGTTCAGAATTCAATCAGTTGAGTGCAGAATTTAATCAATTACTCACAAATCGGTGGATGATGTATTTAAACTGTTCCAAAATCCAAGGGTGGAGGTACCCAGCACCTGCCCCTTGCGCAGAAAGGTTTCCCTCGTCGCCAATGTAAAGATGAGTCCAAGAAAATATTAAAATTGTAGTCTTTATTGAAGAGTAGGTACAGGAACCTCCAGCTCATCCACAGCCTGCTTCACAGCTCAGTTTCATCTCTCAAGAGATAACATTCTAAGCTGCTAGGCAACCATTAACATTCCACATTAGTCATCTCTACACTAACTTCGGGGAACGTGATGAGAGGACTGTTTCCGCACTTAGGTGTCCAGGAAAGAGAGGAGTCAACATTGCTCCTGAAATTAGAAGCTTTTGTGATCCTCTCATATATAGACTCTATTTTATTCTCAAAAAATGCTGAGATGTCATCACATAAAATTTGAGTAAAGTCGTCTGGACTTTCACAAGCTACAGGTTTTATGAATGATTGAAGGATTTTATACAATTCTCTAGAGGAATTTCCTGCTTCATCCAGCTGAGAAGCGAGACTATTTTTCCTGGCCAGTTTTATGTTTTTGTGGTAGGTGGTCAGAGCCTCTGAATACAATTTCCTACTATCAGGTGTATGCAACTTCCTCCAGGTTTTCTCAAGTTTTCTACACCCCTGCTTCTCCACTCTCAACTGCTCTGTACACCATACTTCCTGTTTCGATCTAAAACATTGTTTATGAAGTTTTAGAGGCGCAAGTGAGTCCACTGCTTCCAGAAGGGCTTTATTAAATTTAGAGAGGCCAGTGTCAGCGTCATCATTCTCACAAATGTGAAGTTCCTTCCATACCTTCTGAAGCCCATCAAGAGTTACTTTATGCCACTGTCTTCGCCAGACTGCAGACAAAGGCTTACGGTATGGCGCATGTTGACCTAGTAAGGTGAATTCGACCATAGAGTGGTCGGACCAACTAACAGGAGTTGGAGGATGACATTTTATTTTAGGGCCGTTGGCTATAATTAGATCCAGAGTGTGTTCATCAACGTGTGTTGGACCGCTGTTCTGAATCTCTAATCCCAATATAGAGCGATCAGAAAGCAAAGATATTGTATCTGGGTGATTAGGGAGGTCTATATGAATATTGCAATCTCCAAGAAGAATAAAGTCTTCCTTGGCTTTTGACTTGCCCTCGTCCAACACAACAAGATGACCGTGAGAAGAGCGTTGTGCTTTTAGACACTATCTCTACCTAAAACTTTGACATTGCATATGTCCAGTTTTACTGCTTGGATTTTCGTTCTTCTGGTATTATTTTATTTATTATTTATAAGAGTTTACTCAAATTTTCTGAATTGGTATGGGATTTTTCGTGTGCTGCTTTCACTTAATCACCGTTTTTAATACTTACATATAAATACTTTACACTTTAACTTTAAGTTAAGCCAGAGTGCTTTTCTACTAAGTTACTAGAGGGTTAAGCAGCGGTTAATTGGGAAAAGCCTTCAGTCCATCTCACTCTAACAGTCACTGGCACCCCTCCTTTAATGAAGCCTAACTTCTCATTCATGATGGATGCATTTTCAGAAGAAAATGTATTATTGATGACTTGTATGCCACAAGCATTAGAAAATCAAGGAGAGCTTTTTCGTGTAGAAGCATAAATCTGTGATGATATTTTCTATTGCGAGCAATAATTTTCAAATCCATGTCAGGAAATAGATATTGAAAGCTGCTATTAAAAGTTCAGAATCGGTGCTGGGAGAGTCGCGACCAGTAGCCAAGTTCGGTCTTTACTAAGGTTGATGCTTAAACTTTCACACAGTGGTATAGATTACTAATACCTGCATGAAAAGATATAACATTGATGAGCCCAGCCTTCAATTCATACGTGGTGTTTCATCAATCTTTATGATTTGCCAAAAATATAATTTTTATCTTAGAAAATCTATAAAACATTTCATCCATCTGCCTGTGTGTCACTGTAAAGTACCTTCAGACATTTGGTGTGATAGGATCATTCATTATCATCACAACCTATTGAATATTGAATGTTAGCAGCTCCCCAGATCTTGCAAAGTACCCATGTTAAGGAGGATGACGTCTAACATATTAAGAAACCCCGTTTTGGGTTTTAGTTGGAATAAACTGTGCTTATTCAAAACTGTCTGTTTAGGTGGTATAGATTATGCAACAGCAGGCATGTTTGGCTCGGGCACATAGCATCCAATAGCTCTATCGAGGTAGGTAGAAATATTAACAATGTGTTAAAACGCAATGAAGTGCCTGGTGGACGAGTAGTGTTTATCACGGTGGTTCAGGCGATCTAACATCAACGGTTCTGCAGACCACAGGAGCTTGATGTTGTTGTTCATCTTGACTGTTGATATCTCTGCAGATCTGCAAAGTAAATCATGCAAAATCTGCTGCTGCAGTGAGCATAACTGGAAAGCCACAAAGAATGCTTAATAACATCAGTTAGTTCTCTTTTTCCCATGTGCAGTTCAGCCCTCGAGGAGTCTTGGTACTTGCGGACAAACAAACGGTAGTCAACGTAAGGGTACTATTAGACGTCATTGCAATAATGTAGTGATTGCATGCCAAGAATGGTTGTGCTTGTTGCATTTAAGGAGTTACACCAGTTATTGCTATTTGTGGTGCTTCTCATAATCACACAAAATGGAGTCAGAGTTGTAATTGGGCCTTTTAGAGGTGTGAATCAAAAAGTTCATTCAGACTGTCGGTGTTTAGATATGCCGGCAGGGGCGGGACTGAAGTCAATTCCTAACATTCTGTAAGGAAATTCAGTGATTATGGACTTTCCACAGTGCACACATTTCAGGACCTGAAAAAGTCTGGGTACTAGTTGGCTGTCTCCGGTGAAGCGCATGTGTATTTGCTGATTTTTTTTTTAATTAGCAGGACTTGGGATGTAGTTAAAAGCAAAACACTGGCACAGTTAATTACCCAAGCTGTGCCCTTTTTCGCAAACCTTTAAAATAACGTGAAACATACTTTTGATGTGTAAGTCAGGAGGTTTAATATGCACGTGGCATGCCTCACATTGCAGTTGGGCGTAGCAATTATTGGAGGGGTGTCCGGATTCCATTAGAGTTTCTGAACAAGGGGATGTTAAATCAGTTATTTGTGCAAACATGTAGGAAACCTTTTGTCATTTCTGTGGTGTAGCATTCGAGTTGTTAGCCGCGTCACAGCTAGAGGATGCCGGGATCGCGGTGGCCATATTAGCGCTACGGTGTAAAAGGCAAGTAGTCCCCGGTGCTCTCCCGACGTATTCTGAATAAAGGTGCCACATAAGTACTCCCAGGCCCCCTGTGTCATTATTGGGGGCCAGAGATATACACCAAAAATTGGCGACGAGGACGGCAGAAGGGCCGAACCTGCTGTTTACCCCCACGCTCCCAGCGCGTCCTAGCAGGCCCTAGAAGAGCGCAGCAGCGGGATTACGGGGACACATCAGGTGCCTCCCCCAGCAACAGAGTGCACAGGCTTGGAGCCCAGACCCAGCAAATAAATCTCCAGGAGCTGCCCATGTGGAGGAGGGCCTCCCAGTCGTCTGGGAAGGCCAGCACAAGTGATAAGACTCACCTCCTGTGTCCGAGGATTAAAGTGAGCTGCCCAACAAGGAGGGGAGCCATACAGTTCCCGTGGGGTGATCAGAACAGTCAATAAAAGCCTCCCCTGGACACCAAGGACCAGGGTGCTGCCCAGCTGAGTGAAGAGCTTTGAAGTCCCCTGGAGAGACGCATGCAGGAGGCCACAGACCCAGTCATCAGCCCTCACAGCCTTGACAGCCAGCACCCCACAGTAAGTGCATGCAGTGTTTGCACGCTTGCTGCAGCAGGATCCTTCCTTAGAGTCAATCGGCTAACGCTGCCACTCCATGCACCCGCCTCCAGCTGTACCTGCAGCCCCGGTCCTGAGTGCCAAACTGCCCGAGCCGCCACTGGGATCGCCCAGAAGTGCACCCCATCTGGGTTTCACGTCAAGTTCATCATTGTACATTGACAACACAACCTCAGCCATGCACTCTGGTTCCAGACAGATTCAAACGGCCACTGTGCGCTCTGCTTTTCAGCAGCTCATCCATCCAGCTCACCACGGCCCAGCATTACTTGGTCTACACCAGTCAGTCCCCGGTCCTTTAACCTGCCAACATGTGCGCACAAACCATTTCCCTCACTAACCCTTTTCCCTTCCTGCCGAAGCCAGGGGAACCAGCCATGAAGTGCGAGGACTGGAAAGGGTATTTCCTGAATTACTTATCTGCACTAGAGGATGAATGGGGAAGAAGAATTTTCAAGCGAACAGAGGAAGAAAATCCTCTTTAATAACTTGGGTCCAGAGGGTTTACGTGTATATGAACACGCTAACAAAGACTAGGCTCCCCACCGACACGGGCGTCTTTCAACATGCGCTGGAAGACTTGGACAGTCACTACCAACCAGTGGTCTGCATGGCTATTGACCGCTTTAACTTCTTTCAAAGGAAACAGAAAGACACTGAGTCAGTCGAAGACTATGTAGCGGCGCTGAAACGATTGGCAGTCACCTGCAAGTTTGGGCATCTCCTTGACGAGCTCGTACGTGACCAGATAATCATGCACACCGTCAATACCAACATAAAAGAAAAGCTGTGGGTCAGTGGGGACGCACTGCTCAATAAGATCATAGCTATGGTAAAGAAGGCAGAATTGTCCAAAAGGTGCGCTGTTGCAGCAAAAAAAGATAGTGACAATAATACCACAGTATTCAAGGTGACAGAAGCCAAATCGCAAAAAAGGAAACCCCCCACCCTATGCAGGAGCTAAGTACGGTAGGAAGCCCACACCTAAACCAAGACCCCAGACAGCCTCCAGCAAAGACAAGAACAGTTGCTACAGATGCGGCAGCCTTACGCATGTCGCTAATGACAAGACGCTGTCCTGCATTCCGAGTCAAGTGCACCTTTTGCGGGGTGGTGGGTCATTTTGCTTAAGTGTGTCGGCGCAAGCCTATCCATGCTGCTTTTAAATGTGTCCTACAGGAATCCGACATGGATTGGGGTGAGGGGGAGAATGAGGATGATTGCATATTGTGTATTAATGATCAAATCCTAGGTACTGACTGCAACAGCAACAAAAAACCTTCTTGTATGGTTTCCATAGGAGGAGTACAAGTGTCCATGGTGGCCGACTCTGGATCCCCGTACACCATCATTCAGTGCCACACATGGGCCAGGGACTTCTCACGCATCTTGGGCACTCATCTCCGTCCCACGGACAAAAATCCGGTCACCTTCACGGGGGAAAAAATCCCCATGGTGGGCTTTTGCACCCTACAGTGTGAGTTTAAGGGAAGGACATCAGAGTTCAAATTGTATGTAGTCAAAACAGGTCCCTCAGTGTTAGGGTGGGCTGACCAAGGAGCCCTGGGGATTTCAATGAACCCAGGTGGTACCACACAAGTACTAATGACCGACGCCATGCACGCCAGAGACAGCACAACGTTGAAGGAAGAGTTTCCCGCCGTTTTGGCGGCTCCTTAGGGCGACTCACGAAATTCACACACAAGATCTGTCTCAAAGATGGAGCCGTTCCGGTATGCCACAAAGTAAGGAACATTCTCTTCAACTGCAGGGAGGCAGTACAAGCTGAACTACAGCACTTGGAAGACAACGGGGTGATTGAGCCGATTGAGAGCATGGAGTGGTTGGCGCCTTTGGTCGTCGCGCGCAATGGTAAGGTGCGCCTGTGTATCGACCTTAGAGAACTCAACAAGAACATCATAGTGGATAAATTCCCCTTGCCCAAGATTAATGAGATGTTAGCCCAAACAAAAGGAATCAAATGGTTCTCGACAATCGATCTCACAGCGGCGTACCACCAAATCGTGCTACACCCCTCAAGCAGAAAACTCACATCATTCATTACGCCATTCGGGTGCTACCGGGTCCGACGCATGCCCTTTGGCCTAGCATCCGCGGCAGCCGTCTTTCAGAAACTGATGCATAAACTGTTTAAAGACATTGAAGGCGTGCAATACTTCCAAGACGACATCCGCATAATGGGGAAATCTCGACAAGATCATGACGAGAAACCCTCAACTGTGTTACATATTCTGTCACACAATGGCCACACAGCAGAGTGGGATAGTTGCAAGTTCGGCCTAAATACCGTCACCTACTTGGGACACGAAATCAGCGACCAAGGCATCTCACCCAAGCGAGCCAATGTACAGGCCATTATGTCAGCACCCACACCCCGGAACAAAGAAGAGGTGTGTTCCTTTCTTGGCCTAGCTGAGTTCTATAGCAAATTTGTACAACACTTTGCCACTAAGACACACCATTTACGCCAGATACTGAAAGAAAAAAATGCATTCCAGTGGACGGACGACGCCAACGAGGAGTTTCCCCAAATCAAAATTAACATTTGTGACGCAGTGCCCCTACACGGATTTGACCATAAAGCCCTCTCCATGCTCCTATTATCCCCAAATTTTACACTGTCCGGTGCCCTTTTATATCGCCCGCCCGGCGCGGCAGGCGCATGGGCCGCTGCTCTTCCGGAACTTATTGCCCCCCTCTTGCTGGAATCTAATAATTTTCTGTTATTAGGTGATTTAAATATACATTTTAACGACACCCTATGTCCTACCAGCACTCATCTTATACAGGACTTGGCCTCCCTCAATTTAAGTCTCTTAAACTCTGGTCCTACGCATAAAGGCGGCAACTTACTAGACCCAATCTTTGCTAATCTAGATAATGTTACCTGCCTCCCCTCTAAACCGATTATTTGGTCGGATCATTTCATTGTAGAGTTTCACATCAAGACAACGGCTGCACCTGGCCCCCTTGGCAGCCCACATTCCCTTGGAACAAGTAGAAACTGGCAAAGACTTAATCTGGAGCAACTTAATCATTCCTTAAAAGAAACCCTTCCTCCTTCTGCTAATATTACCACGGATGATGTGGGTAAGATCAGCACCTGGCTTACTTCTGCTATTGAGTCCTGCCTTCCGGCACGTAAATGTAAACAAAAGTTCCTGCACCCTCCTGCCCCTTGGTTCAATGAAGAACTTAAAATGGAAAAGTCACGCTGCAAAAGACTGGAGCGCATTTGGAGATCCAACTACTTTTCGGCAGACAAAGAGAACTACAAACTTGCATTACATAAATACCACACTCTATGTAACACTGCCAGGGCTAATCATGTTAACAACACGATACTGAAAGCCCAGAATCGTCCCAAAGCCCTCTTTAAGGCAGTTCAGGAACTATCTGGTATGTCATGTGCCCCCAAAGCCCCCTGCCTGGATAGCAATCAATGTAATTCTTTGGCAGACTTCTTTACATCAAAAATTGACAACATCTATGCGGGTTTTGGTGATTTACCTTCTGTCTCACCCAGGTCATCCTTCCAGCAACATGACCAACTCTCCATACAGGATGATCCTGAACGACTCTCTCCTCCTCGATTAGATAAATGGGAATGTATCTCCATGCCCGTCTTCCAGAAATTGTTGGCAGAGATTAAATCCGGCTCTCCCTTGGATCCCATGCCCCCCCATATTCTCGGTACTTTAGACACTGTCCCTCTGGACTGCATCTTGGCTCTTTTGAATGCATCTCTCACCGAGGCAGTGGTTCCTAACATCTGGAAGCATGCGATGGTGGTTCCACTGCTGAAGAAAGCTAATGCGGATTTTAACAACCCAGCCAATTTCCGGCCCATTTCCCTGCTTCCCTGCCTCTCAAAGGTGTTGGAGAAACATGTTAATCGTCACCTCACTACCTATATTGAATCAGCGAACGTCCTCCACCCTTCTCAGTCTGGTTTCCGGGCGGGCTTCTCTACGGAGTCCACCCTTTTGGGAGTCTCGGAGACAGTCAGGCGCCAGGTAGACAAAGGGGAGACAGTGGCACTCATCCTTTTGGATTTGAGTGCCGCTTTTGACACCGTCTCCCATAACATCCTTCTGTCTGCCTTGAAGTCTGTTGGTATCTGCGGACCAGCTCTTGCTTGGATCTCTGATTTTCTTTCTCATCGCACTTTTCAGGTCTTTTCCCCCTCTTCTGTGTCCACTGTTCACAATTCTCCGTATGGTGTTCCCCAAGGTTCTATTCTCAGTCCTTTATTTTTCAACCTTTATGTTAGACCTCTTGCTTTTCTTGCTGAACAGGCTGGACTTTCTATTTTTTCCTATGCTGATGACACTCAAATTATTTTCTCTCTTTCTTCTAATCAACACTCCCCTTCCTCTTCTCTCTGTTCTGGACTCACTGACATCGCCAACTGGATGTTGACTAACAAACTAAAGCTGAACGGCGATAAAACAGAGCTTCTCCTGTTTGGAACGGATTCCGCTCTCTGGGGCCCGCAACATTGGCCTCAGCAAATGGGACCTTTACCGGCCCCAGCAACTTCAGCACGCAATCTGGGGGTCCTCTTTGACAATCAGTTATCCATGAGACAGCATGTGGTCAAGGTCTCGGCCACCTGTACCACCATCATCAGGTGGCTGAGGAAGATCACATGGATGTTGCCTCCAGACACCCAGAAGTCAGTGGTCCAGGCCCTAGTGACATCGCGGCTGGACTACGGTAACGTGCTTCTTCTGGGTGCCTGTAAGGAGGTCACCCGGAAATTCCAAGTAGTTCAGAACATGGCTGCCCGTCTACTTTGTAATTTGCCTAGAACAACCTCAGTCTCTTCTTCCCTGCGTAGCCTACACTGGCTGCGCATAGAATCTAGGACTAACATTAAATCATTATGCTTTATGCACCGTATCGAAGCTGGAAAAGCCCCCCACTATTTATCCACCTTAGTCCAGCAATACTGTCCCTCCCGCACCCTTAGGTCCTCTACTCACTGTAGATTCTCTGTTCCCCGTTTCAAGCGTGCCAGAGTCGATGGACGCTCGTTCTCCTACCTGGCACCCGCACTCTGGAACTCGCTCCCCATCCCTTTGCGGTCTGAAACATATTATCTCAAGTTCCGCAAAGGTGTGAAAACCTGGCTGTTTTCTCTGTAACCGGTTCCTTACACTTCCGTTGCCCTCTTTTACTTCTGTTCTCTTAGCGCCGGGAAACCCACGGGTAGCTGAGCGCTCTACAAAATCAGATATAATAATAATAATAATGCTCACCACAGATGCGAGCAGCAAGGGATTAGGAGCCATTTCATCACAGGAAGCTGAAGACGGCGCTGTCACCACCATTAGCTTCGCGTGCCGCTCACTTGCTCCCAACGAGGAAAAGTTCAGTGTTATTGAAAAGGAAATGCTGACAGCCGTCTGGGCGATGGAGAAGTTCAGTCAATTCCTCCGGGGCTCCAAGTTCTTGCTCCGGACAGATCACAAGCCTCTGGTTAAAGTGCTTACCTCTAGCGGACTACCAACGTCACTCCGCGCATTGCTAAACTGACTCTCAAGCTACTGGACTTTGTCTATGAAGTGTAATATATCCCGGGCAACAAGAACAGAGTAGCGGACTACCTTAGCAGAGCAGCAGCAATGTAAATAAACTGAATGGGATTGCCATTGCCATTGCCATTGCCTTCACTCATGACCAGGAAGAAGTAATAAGTGCGCATGAATGGAAGGCAGCATATGAAGCTGATCCCTACATTGAAACTGTAAAAAAGTATGTCATACAAGGAAGGCCGGAGAAGAAACATTTGGACGCAGACCTCCGGAAATTCTGTGAAGTGAGAGAAGAACTCTCCATTGGCGAGAACACAATATTCCTCTTAGGGGGAGACAAAGTGATACCACCGCACCAGCTAGTAGACCGCCTCCTCATGATACTTCTCCAAGGCCACCTGGGCATCTTGAAAACCAAGAGCCGCGTACAAAACTCGTATTGGTGGCCCGCGGTGGACAGACAAGTGGAGAAGCATGTGAGAGCGTGTACACAGTGCAGCAATGCAGACAAGTCACTAACCACGCTACGACCACCCTTGGGTTCACCAACCCATGGGAGGAACTGACGGTTGACATTTTGGGGCCCATTCTGGATTCGCAGGGTGTGCCCAAGTATGCCAGAGTGCTGATGGACCCATACTCCAAATGGAAAGAAGTCGAACTCTGTGAATCGGCTGACGCAGAGAAAGTGGTATCGTTCCTCTCTGCTACATTCTTGAAGGAAGGCATTCCAAAGTTCTTCATGTGTGACAATGGCCCCCAATTCACAAAGGGGAAGTGGACTGCATTCACGAACCGAAATGGCATCACGACCAAACATACCCCGGTATACCATCCAGTTGCCAACAACCTTGTGGAACGGTTCAACTGTGTCCTTATGGGTTCTATACAAGCAGCAATCAGCATGGGGGAAAACTGGGAGTCGGAGATCAAACACACAGTATGGGCTTATCGTATTACGCCCACATCAATGGGATACAGCCCATTCAAGATCCTGAGAAGCTGCTACCCGTTTACCCGAGACAATACTGTATGGTTGAACCTTACGTTCCAAAGCAAATGGTCCCCAGCAGTTGTTTGCAGTAATTTGGAGAAAGCCCAGAAAATATACACAGAATGCTACAATAAGAAACATGGTGTACGTAATGTTGCCTTGGAAAGAGGGGAATGGGTCAGAGTAAAGCTGGCACAGTTGAGGCGAAAAGGAGACATTAAATTCAGTCAACCACTACAAGTAAGAGAAACCTATGCCCGCTCTGCCCTACTAAGCAATGGAAAAGTATGGTTCCACAACGGAATGGCCAAGTGCAACAAAGTAATAGGATAGGAGGAACAAACTAGAGATGGCATTGAGCACCAGAAACACCGCATGGGAGTCGGACAATGAAGAGCAAGAACGAGAGACAAACACACACAGACACATAGCCACAGGAGACAACAGCGATGGAAGTGAAGACACACTAGAACTGAGGAGTCAGGAAGATCCACAACCACTCAGACCACAAGGAGATCATAATAGACAAGATAGGGACACCAGACCCAAAACCTCCACAACTCTCGACACAGATCAGCAAGGGAGCATAAGAGAAGCCAGAGCAAGCACAAGCGGGACACACACCCAACAAATGTCAACTACACGCACTCATACTGGTAGAGCAGTAGTGTTACCCAAAAGATACAAAGACTTTGATATGTAGCTTGTAGTCCAGCTAACTGTTCCCCCTTGTTCCTTCCCCCTGTTGTTCGCTGTACTCTGAATGCACCCCAGACTTCTGTGGGCACTTGTGGGGAACTAAGTGTTTATTGTTAATGTGTTGCTAAAGGGGGGGAGATATGTAGTGTAGCATTTGAGTTGTTAGCCAAATCACGGCTAGAGGATGCCGGGATCACGGCGGCCATATTAGCGCTATGGTGTAAGCAGCAAGTAGTTCCCGGCACTCTCCCGATGTATCCTGAATAAAGGTGCCACATAAGTACTCCCCGGCTCCCTGTGTCATTATTGGGGGCCAGAGATATACACCACAATTTCCGCATCCTGTTTTCTCCCAGCGCTACTAGCACCCAAAGAGGTCCGGAGTATCATCCTACCTAACAAAGTTCTTCAATGCCTGTAAGCGCAACATCAATGCAATAACAATTTGTGAGCCAGGACGCTTCATAGACCAGTGTTCCGGAGTTACGGCATATAGGGCCACATGTAACAACATTAGGAATAGCAGTTACCTAATTGCGATTTTCTGGGAATCGCAATTGGGTAATCTCTAGTCCTAATGTATGAAACTCCAAGGGTTTCATTTAATGAATAGTAGGTGGGTTAAAAATAGACCTTACTCATTAATATTAATAGTGTAGGTCGCAATTTGTAACCCCCTAGGAATCACTGGGATGGTGTCCTGCTAGGGTCAGCAGACCATCATTTTTGTGATTGCTTTTAAATAAAGCAATCATTCTTTTTTAAATGCAGCCCATTTTACATTGTGGAAAACAGGTTGCATTTAAAAGAAAAAAATGCAATTTTTTTCTCATTATTTAGGAGCACTGTCTGCTCTAGAAAAACGTTTTCACCACCATTCCCAAAGGGGAATGAGTCCATTGGGGACACCTTTCCATTTGCGAATCGATTACCGCCAACTTGAAGTTGGTGGTAAAATGCAAATGTTTAGTGACCTCATTCATCGTCACAAAACATTCATACATACCGCTGTGATTCGGGATTTGGAAGGGAAGCCCTTAACATGCCCTTTCCAAATACAGAATCGCAAACCCATTTTGCAATTCGGCAACAGGTTACTGAATTACAAAATAGGGTTTGTCACATAGCAGAAGCCTTTTTTTTGCATCCGCAAACGGCCCGATTCTATAAATGGGCCTGTTTGCAAACACAACATAGGTTTATACATGTGACCCATAGTGTAGTAACCAACGATTTACTGAAAAGTGGGCATAAGTATTACTTGTGGTATATTTTCATCAAGAAAGGCTTATAGGGGACAGAGGCTAGTTGTAAGATTAAATCATTTCTATCAATACCCAGGTGTTTGCATTTAAATATATTATGCCTCATTCAAGTGGGTTCTAAGCACATGACACATAAAGTTGCACCTAACTTCTCAACTGATAATTATTGGATGCTTGAGCTGAAGAGATTCTGTACTGCAACTCGTCATTGCTCACACACATGGAGCATGTAAAACATTGTATGGTTTATTATTGCAATCATGATTCAAGAACTCTTATTGTATATTCGTATGATAGCAGTGATGTTGTTTCACCCTCATCAATGGGGGTAGATTAAGTGACATCATATGCCATGTAACCTCAATTCACCTCACATTCAGCAACCTTTGATGGGAGACCATCTTATTTTAAGCTGCATTCAATGGAGCTGAGGATAGAGCAAGTTAGTCTACTGTGATTAAAAAGATGCACTAACCTACAAGAGCAAAACCTAATGGTACACACTTAATGTTAAAAGAAAATTAGACCTAATTGAACCTCACAAATGCAAAACAGTCCACGGTGGTTGCAAGAAGCAGTGCAGGGGGAAATATTTTTACTCTTGAGTACATTAAATGAAAAGGAAACAGTCATAGTACTAGTTTTATTAATAGAACAGCGAGGAAAAAATGTCTCACATGGAAGTAGATTTTGTGAAACTCAAAGGGGCATATTCACAAGGAGCTATCGCGGAATTAACTGCACTTTATCGCAAATTAAATTTACCACCCCATTCACAAGCTGGTGCTAACAGCCCACAGCACCAGTTTACCCGCGATAGCAGCCGCTAAAAAAACATCACCACTGAGGACCCCTGCAACTATTGCTAATGAGATGCAGAGTAGGTGTTCCTGGGACAAAGGCTGTGACAACACCACACCTTGACGTTCACAACGACCAGACAGATCAGCGATAAGAACACAAAACATGCGATAAGGCGCATTAGCAGAAGGAATTTAACACCTGCTCTGACCTGGTCTAAATACGGACGGCAGCCTGCACCACAATAGGGAGCCCAGCCCAGCCCAGAGCCTCACCAGAAGAACAACAGATGCCATGGAGCTACTGATAATGCCCACTAGACACCCAAGAGGGCCACAACACCCACCAACACCACACCCAGGACCCCCCGACCCCCCAGGCAAAGTCATGCTACTCCAGCTACACCTAAACATGTACCAAATAATCCGCCTGAAGTCGAACAATCACAACTGGTGACATGCATGTTTCGGCACAGAAATGACCATAATACATTCAATATTGAAGCAAACAATTCAACTTTATTGAAACAACAAAGAAATCACATTAAGACACATGGCGGCTCCCCTTGACACATACCGTAGGCCACAGCCTGCAAGACAAAAAACATAATGAGAAGGAGTGTTCTGCGCACATCAAAGGACAGAGAGAGAGCGAAGGAGAGAGAGAGAGAAGAAGAGAGGGGGAGGGAGAGAGAGAGAAGATAGAGAGAGAGAGGGAAAGTGAGAGAGAGAGAGAGAGAGAGAGAGAGAGAGAGAGAGAGAGAGAGAGCGAGAGAGAGAGAGAGAGAGAGAAGAAGAAGAGAGAGAGAGAGAGAGAGAGAGAGAGAGACAACCCTGCGCACCCAGGCCACACCGCTCACTTGCTGCCACAGGTGTGTCTCCAACCACCAAGCCGGTTCATAGTGCTGCACACCAGGTCCTACATCTGAGACAGGGCCGTCATCTGAAACAGAGTCCAGAGACATGACTGGCACAGTACACACAATTGCATAAGAAAACATCACTCGCGCCCCCATGCACACCCAGCCAGAGGCATCCCAGAACCTCCTGCTGACCATCAGAGCATGCCCGATCATGCACATAGGGGCCTCACTGCTCACCTTCCGCCATCGGCGTGTAGACTGCAGGTCCCACCATGTGCCGCTGCAAGCCACAAGGCCAGGGCCTGCAGACATGGCACCCTCCGCACCATGCATCCACGCTGTGCTGGCCACCAGGTAACACGTCTGGTCAAGTCAAGTCAAGTCAAGATTTATATAGCGCGCTACATACCCATAGGGTCTCAACGTGCTTGAGGAAAGGGGGGGGGAATTACTTGTCGAATATCCAAGTTTTAAGTTGCTTTCTGAATGCTAGGTGGTTCTGAGTAAGGCGAAGGTGAGTGGGAAGAGAGTTCCAGGTTTTAGCTGCCAGGTAGGAGAAGGATCTACCTCCCATGGTGGCTTTGTTGATGCGAGGTACAGTGGCAAGGGCTTGGTTGGAGGATCGTAGCTGACGGGAGGGGGTGTAGAAGGACAGTCGTGTGTTGAGGCATTAGGGTCCAAGTTCGTAAAGTGCTTTGTGTGCGTGGGTTAAGAGGCGGAAAGTAATCCTCTTATTTACGGGGAGCCAGTGGAGGTTTTTCAGGTGACCAGAGATGTGTTCTTTACGCGGGATGTCTAGTATGAGCCTGGCTGAAGCGTTCTGGATGCGTTGGAGTTTTTTCTGGAGTTTTGTGGTGGTACCGGCGTATAGGGTGTTTCCGTAGTCCAGGCGGCTCGTGACCAGTGCATGAGTGACCGTTTTTCTAGTTTCGGTGGGGATCCAGCTAAATGTTTTTTTGAGCATGCAAAGAATGTTGAAGCAAGATGATGAGACGGCGTTGACTTGTCTGGTCATCGAGAGTGAGGAGTCCAGGATGACGCCCAGGTTCCGTGCGTGGTCCGTCGGGATGGGTGCTTTTCCAAGGGCCTCTGGCCACCAAGAGTCATCCCAGGCGTAGGGGGAGGTGCCTAAGATGAGGACTTCTGTTTTGTCTGAGTTCAGTTTCAGACGGCTGTGCTTCATCCACTCGGCTACTTCTTTCATTCCTTCGTGTAAGTTGTTTTTGGCGGTGTTAGGGTCTTTGGTGAGTGAGAGGATCAGTTGGGTGTCGTCAGCGTAGGAGATGATGTTGAGATTGTGTTGGCGAGCGATGGCCGCAAGGGGGCTCATGTACACGTTGAAGAGGGTGGGGCTGAGTGACGATCCTTGCGGCACGCCGCAGATGACTTCAGAGGCCTCTGACTTGAATGGAGGGAGCCGGACTCTCTGAGTTCTTCCGGTGAGGAACGAGGTGATCCATTCCAGTGCTTTTCCTTGGATTCCGATGTTTCTGAGGCGCTGTAGAAGGGTGCTATGGCAGACTGTGTCGAAGGCTGCGGAGAGGTCGAGGAGGATGAGGGCGACTGTGTCTCCATTGTCCAGTAGAGTTCGAATGTCGTCTGTTGCTGCGATGAGTGCGGTCTCAGTGCTGTGTTTGGCTCAGAATCCGGACTGTGAGGAGTCGAGGCATTTGTTGCTTTCGAGGAAGGTGGCGAGCTGGTTGTTGACAGCTTTCTCGATGACTTTGGCCGGGAAAGGAAGAAGCGAGATGGGGCGGTAGTTTTTGAGTTCGGTGGGGTCAGCTGTGGGTTTTTTCAGAAGGGCGCTGAGTTCTGCGTGTTTCCAGATTTCCGGGAAGGTGGCGGAGTTGAGGGAGCAGTTGATGATGTCTCGGAGGTGTGGTGCTATGATGGAGTCTGCTTTGTTGAAGATGTGGTGAGGGCATGGGTCAGTTGGGGATCCTGAGTGGATGGAGTTCATCAGGCGGATGGTGTCCTCAGTGGAGATTGGGTTCCAGTCGTTAAGGATGTTCAAGGGGGGTGAAGGTCCTGCAGAAGGTTGAGTGGGTTGGTCTCCGGGTCGGTTGTCGAAGCTGTTGTGGATGTCTGCGATTTTGTTGTGGAAGAAGGAAGCTAGCGAGTCGCAGAGGGCTTGGGAGGGGGTGATGTCGTTGGAGTTGGCTGATGGGTTGGTAAATTCTTTGACGATGTTGAATAATTCCTTGCTGTTGTGGGCGTTGTTATCTAGTCGGTCTTTGAATGCGGCTTTCTTGGCAGACCGAATTAGTTGGTGGTGTATGCGGGTGGCGTTTTTGAAGGCGTCCTTGGTGCTGGTGTTTGGGTCTTTTTTCCAGGCCTTCTCGAGGGAGCGACAGAGTTTCTTCGATTTCTTAAGATCATCGTTGAACCAGGAGGCGTTTTTGCTGCCTGGTTTGATTTGACGTTTTTTCAACGGTGCTAGGACGTCGGCGCTGTTGGATAGCCATTGGGTGAGGTTAATGGCTGCTTGGTCGGGGTTTGAGGAGTGGACAGGGGGGTTTTGAAGGAGCGATGAGGAGATCTGGTCGATGGTGAGTTTGTTCCAATTTCTACGCAGAGTGGGTTGAGGATGTTTGTGGATTGTGGTCTTATTGTAGATAAAGTGAACGCAGCTGTGGTCCGTCCAATGAAGAGCTGTGGTGTGGCTGAATGAGACATGTTTGCTGGAGGTGAAGATAGGGTCGAGTGTGTGACCTGCAATGTGGGTGGGGGTAGTGACAAGTTGTTTGAGTCCGAGGTTGGCGAGGTTGTCCAGAAGGGTGGTGGCGCTGTTGTCATTGCTCTTTTCCAGGTGAAAATTGAGGTCTCCCAATAGGATGTAGTCCTCGGAGGGGAGGGCGTGTGGGGTGATAAAGTCAGCGATGTCGTCATTGAATTGTGCACGGGGTCCCGGGGGCCGGTAGAGGAGGGTGCCTCTGAGTGTGGTCTTGGGGTCAGTGTGGATCTGGAAGTGAAGGTGCTCGGCGCTGGCAAGGTTGACGTCTGAGCTGGTTGAGATGCGGATGGAGTTCTTATGGACGATAGCGATGCCTCCTCCTGTTTGCTTGACGCGGTCCTTACGGATGGGACCATATTACACCATGGCATGGTATGAACCAGGGCACCCGGCAACTTTGCAGCCAGCACAGCTGCTTAGCCACTCAGTGACCCCGGAAGTGGGGCCACATTGCGGTAGGCCCTCGAATGATGCTGGTGGTCCAGCAAGGCACACATATCCTGAGCAGTCCAGACCGCCAGGATGGGCCATCATCGCAGGCTGCACACCCTCTCAGCAGCTCAAGGTACCAATAACTCGGTGCACCCTAAGTCACCGTCCGGTGGCGGGGTGCCTGTGCTGGCCGCAATGCAGCATCTGCCACAAACCCTGTTCAACCCCAGTCAGCATTCTGTGGCAGGGTGCCAGTTCCGGCCGCAATGCAGCATCTGTCACAAACCCTGTCCAACCCCAGTCAGCGTCCTGGGGCGGGGCGCCTGTGCTGGCCGCAATGCAGCGACTGTCACAAACCATATGCAAACCCAATCAGCGCCACCTGGTGGTAGGCCCGTGACAGCCTCAAGACCCCGGGTCCGTCATACAGTCACCAGCGGTAGAGGGGTATGTAACATCATTGGCCCCTTATATTTGCGGGGTCACATGGCCTGGAAGACAAGTACTGCGGAAGAAGGGTGCAGTCCGCAGTCTGGTCGCCGTGTCATTGGTCATCAAACTGGATGTAGCTGTCCATTTGGCTGTCCAAGGTGAGTATATCTGAGTCAATGGGGGGTCAGTGGAAGGTCATGTGGCCACGTGAGGGACCAATCAGGAGCAGGCCAGGTGGCGAAAATGTATGCTACCGAACCCTTCTGATCACAAGTCCATCCACGTCCTCGTTTCCAGATATGAGCCATGCTCCACCTGGGGGGGTTGCTGTACCAGCTGCAGCACTGTGTGACACTGACACCTCAGGTGCCGGAGGTGGTATTTCTGCCACACTGTATGGCACAGACACCTCAGGTACCGGAGATGGATTGTCTGTCACACTGTGTGGCACAGACACCTCAGATGCTGGAGTTGTTAGCCCTGTCACACAAGGAGGCATAGCCACACCAGGGGGCAGAGATGTAGATGCTGTGCGGACGCTGCATTCAACATCGCCATGCCCTGTGGCAGCAATGCCATGATGAGTGTCTGCAGGGCATGGTGGCTCCCTTCTATGTTCCGCTGATGTGCAGCGGTGGCTGCCATCCTTTCCGCCTCCATCCGCACCCTGTCCACCATGAGCCTCCGCATGTGTACCAGCTCACGACTGGTATCGCTGGAGCCACTGTGAGCGGACATGTGTTCTTCTCCCCGCGTCATGACTACACACCCAAGCCTAGCATCAAGTTTGGCTGCCATGTTGCCGAAGCCCAACCGCACCTGCTCTGTGGTGTGCCTCTGGCACTCCAGCACACGGCATTGGAAGGCCATGTGTTGTTCCTGGGAGTCTTGGGGGGTGCCAGGGCTGTAGGTGCCTCCTGCTGGGTGGGTTGGGTAGTGAGTGGGGTCTCCTCGATGCAGATGGCATGCCCTGATCCTGGAGGTGAGTTGCCGAGGAGGTCCATGATGTCTTGGAAGGATGTTGTGTCTATGCTGGTGTTGTCCTCCTTGTCATCAGTGAAGAGTGGCTGGGACTGCTCTGCAGGAGGTGTGATGGTGCCCCTGCAAATTGAAGGAGAGAAGGTGTATTACGAAGTGTCCACTTGTATGTAGTTGCATGGTACATGTTGACATTCAGACAGCATGGCATTGTACAATGTGACAGCCTGTAGACCAGGGCCATGACTTAGAGTCATTTTGGGTGTGCACTGTGCTGTGCTTGATTGTGCATGTGTACCATTGTGCCCATCTCTTCCTGTCTCTCCAGTACTTGGTGGCCACTCACCCTGTTGCGGTTGTGTTGTGTCCTGTCAGGCAGTGTCTGATCCCCAGACTCCGGCCACAGTCTCCACACTGATGACTGTCGACACCAGCTCCTCCATGTCATCCAGCTCAAGCTGTGGCGCTAGGCCCCCACCTCCAGTCTGCGTTGCTGCCTTCCAGTTGGCGAAGAGTTTCTCCTTGGTCCGCAGCTTGATGTCATTCCATCGCCTCTTGACCTCGTCCATTGTCCTCTTGTGCTCCCCGGCGGCATTCACCTTGTCCACTATGTCCCACCATATTCCATTTTTGGTGCCCAATGACACGTTGGAGGAGATGAACAGTTGTTGATGGTGTTGCATCACCTCTGTGACTATGATCCGGTTCGCCTGTGGGCTGAACTTCGTCTTCCTCTTCTTGTCCTTGCCCTTCCCTGTCTCCGAGGTCCCGGGCTGGTTGTCTGGGGTACTTGGGGGTTGGTGCTAGTCCTCTGCGCCTGCTCCGGCAGCCTCCTTGGTGCTAGGGTGTTGATTACTTTGTGTTTGTGTGTTTTTTTCTACTTTTATGGTGATTTTTTCCCGCCTGCCAGGTGTGTGTTGCAGGCCTGGTGCTGCTTATCGCTGGTTTCCTCATTGCGCTTGGGCCCATCACAGGTTTTTTGGTGTTGTGGTTTGTGTTATTGTCTCCATCGCTGTGGTTGTATCGCGGACATTGTCCGCGGTTTTGGCAGACTATTGCATGCTACCGCTGTGTTGTGAATTCCACGCTGTCACTGGGTTATTTTCCCGCGATGGACTGCAATGTTGAAAGTTGCGTTCCGCTACTCTTGCGGTAGTTATCACACGTTCTTGTGAATATACCTCAAAATGTTTATATGTGCACATGCCACCTAGGCAACAAAGCTTCACTGAAAACAAAATCCACAAAACAATCATGATTTTATGGATTAAAAATATTAATTATGCCTTTACATTGAATATTTTCTTTCAGGGGAGCTACAGCACGTTTTATAGCACTATAAGGGCATATGTATGAACGGAATTTTTAGTCGCAAATGCTGCGAATCGCAAAAAAGCAGCTTTTCCGACTACAAATTCAGAAAACGGGATGTGTTAGGAAAATAAATCGCGTTGCAAAATTAAGGAATCGCAACATTTGCAATTCCTTAATTTTGCGTAAGCATTTAAGGAATCGCAAATTGCGATTTCTTAAATGCTATGCAACAAGCACTCAAGTTTTGCGATTTCTCCTTCGCAAATTTCCACGAATTTCAAGTTGGTGGTAAATTGCGATTTCTTTCACAAAAGCACTTTTTTGCATTTGTGAAGGTGCAATGTGGCGCACATACATGCCCTTAGGGCATGTATGTGCGCCATATGCTCACACATGTTCATTTCAGGGGTGCATCAGGGTGTCCTTATGACACCCTTGCACCCTTGAAATTATTCTCAATTTGCAATTCTCAAATTGCGAATCGCAAATTGAGAATGACTTCCAATTCATTCCTATGGGCTTTCTGGCCCATAGAAATTATTAGGAAAGTATTCCTTAATTGCGATTTCGCAATTTGCTAATCGCAATTCAGGAATACTAAGAAATCGCAAAAAAATTGATTTTTTAAATACATCCTGTTTTGCAATTCTCAAATAGCGATTCTCAAAAAATCGCTATTTGAGAATCACAAACAGGGATTTTCATACATATGCCCCCTAGTTACTCTGCCCATTGTTCGCATTTCTAAATCAACCCAACCAGATAACGTTGTGAGAACAAATTATATCTAAGGCTCCCTGTTTTCTGTTTTTACTGATTTACTGATAAATACAGACAGAAAACATTTATTTTCTTGTCTCTATTTATTTTTAAAAGTGGAGAAAAACAGGGGATTAAAAAATGAAGGGATTTTAGTAAAGATGCTTTAACACCAGTAGATATGCACAAGGTTGATACTCTAATGTGCATATTTTCATATAAGTGCATTGATTTATCCTCTGCGGGTGTTCGCAGCATTGCAACCTGGCAGACATTCAAACATGAGGGCATATTTATCAGTTAAATAAAAATGTGGAAATAGACTCATTTACCGTAATTTCCCCACAAAACCCTAAATAAATATGGATAAATACAGACGGAAATGTCCCAAAAATAAATACCATAAAACCGGGAACCCTATTATCATACCAAGTTGCATTCAAACGCTCATTTTGAACATTTGGACAAAGAACAGTTTTGTACATCAAAAAAACTTCAGACTTGTCAATTGGACATTCTGGAAATATGGGGGTGGAAAATGTCAGCCAATTCATCTGCTCACTCTGAGCATACAATAAAAAGGCTCTCGGCATGTCCAGTCTATCATTAATCCTTTTGATGTATTGAACGCCTCTCCATATTTTTTAAATACGTTTGACATTGTCTTTAGAGGTCGTTCAGTAAAGAAAGTGACCACATACAGGATTCAAGAGCAGCATCAACATTGGCGACGGCCATTAGAGATTTAAGTATGATAACTTGGGGCTGACACACTGGCATCCACTCCCAGAACTGCTAGGTGTGACCTGGCTAGTCCCACTTCAATCCTTTGGGTTATTTTCTTGAATACCTACGGACAGAGAATCCATATAACTGTGTGCTGATTTCCACAGGAGTAGCCATATCAAGCCGTAGGGATGTCAGGCCTATTAGACCTGTTGTCCTATCGAACTTCATTACCAGCGCACTTACTCTTACATTCTCTTTTTTCTCATTAATGGGTTACGGGGTAGGTATTAGTTATGCAGGGGTATGCTGTCACAAGTAATTCCTTCTCATTTGCGTGTGTTTATTTTCCGTGGACTGCACGAAGGTAAGAAACTTGTAGGGTTTAACATTTGGTGTGGACATGCTGGGTGCCTGTAGACAAAGTTCCATGCACTGTTTCCCCGTCCGCCCTCAGATCATTGTTCGAAACTTCGAGCCGAGGTAAACACCATGGACCCCCCACATGGTTCCTCTGATTCAATTGCATGTCCAGGTCATTGACCAAAAAGGGGGCATTCCAGAAGCATGCTTAGCCAGGCACGGTGTATGAATTAAATTCGTATTGTAAAGTTTATCACGTCAATAATTCATTCATTGTAAGACAAAGTTACACAATGTCCATTTTCCGCTGTATGCCACATGACATTTCTATGTTCTTTCTTTAAGTATTTGCTTCAAGAGCCCTGGTTAAATTTAAATCATTAACATTTTCCATCTATCACTTCTGGATGGAAACCTTGTTCTTTGCTTAATGCCAAAAAATAATTTTGCTCAACTCTGGAAAACATTCCACTTCCAATCTTTTGGACTATTGACTCATGATGTTGGCAGTGGTGTGGATTCATGGCCCATCTACAGGGCCTGATGGTCTACAAATCATAACGGAGTAGTAATTTTACACCTGATCTATTTCATTTGTAGTACTGAGCCCTGGAGCCAGTGGGTTTTGAGGATTTGTGAAAACCAATGAAGGCTATGATAATTCTGGGTCAGGGTGAGCTCAGTGTTTTGCCCCCAGTGTTGTCGCCTATATGGCTAAGTTCCTATGGATATCCTAAATGTAGGTTTTTTTGCTTGGTGCAGGCCTTCTTGGTGGATTGAGTGTGGAGCCCGACGCATTTAGGACTGAGAAAGTTTCAGATTTTCCAAAACAATGGCAGAGGTTCATTCAGAGCGTAGTGTATTACTTTTTGACAATGAAGAAGGTGCACATGTTACATGCACTGTGCCACTTTCAGAGTAGAGCTGACTTGCTTTGGTTCATCAAAATCATGTTGCACCTCAAAAGAGATATCACAAGTTCTTTGTCCTGAAATGTTGTGCTTCATGGCTTTTAGGCAAACCGTTTCAGATATCTGCAGTACATCTGCAATCGTCCACAATGAGTCCTCTGAAACGTATCCTCCAGTTTACAAAAACAGGTTGTGCTTACTTGCAACAGGAAACTTGAAAGTGATTTAGCCTGGGTTTCTTCTGTTTGCCTAAACAATCTGAAATGAATTACACTACCCCGTTTGACTTATGCCAACTAGGCTTATTTCAGTTCCTTTATTTTTAGGAGTGAAGATGTCACTTATCTCAAGATAGTATTAATCCTTGATATATATAAATAAATCGGTGAAGCATCCTTAAACTCAGAATTTTTAAATGGCGGTAGCGCAGGAAGTAGGATTAGAGTATGGATTGGCAAAGTATTTATATCACCTACAACTTTTGTACTTGTACAGCTTAGCTCTGACTCTTTAGGCTAAGCTTGCACTATAAAAATACCACTAACATCAATTTTGTCCAAAGCAAAGTTTCCAGCGAAGAGGCCTAAAAGCACAGATGAGTTTCTGCTGTAGAATGTCCTGAGGGCACTACATCTACGGGAAGGAATCATACTGTCTACTTGTAACCCTATCCTGATATGAGGTGCCTGGGAAGGAGATAAAGCTTGGTGCAAGGGCAGAGAGTGATGCAGGTTAGTTCAAATTTAAGTGGGGTTACTCATTTGGACCACATTAAAGAAAGCAACAGTTAAGGGTGCTGGGGCTTAGTAATCGAGACAGTCGCTCATAGAATGGGACAAGGGATGGCGCAAAAGGAGCACCAGTACACATGCTGCAAAGTTCGCAAAGTGGAAAAAATATATATTAAACTTTGCAACAAATGAGAAAGGTTAGATTCACTGTGTCTTCAGAAGGATTGGTGTGTATTTCGAACTGCAAAGTTAAAAAAAAGTAAGTAAGATTTAGTGCTCTAAAATTTCCAAGATCTCAAAGCATTCAAAAGGCTTACCCCAATAATGAGGCTGTGCTCTTTTTACGATTGTGTTGTCACTATTCACATACGAATATTTCAAAACAAACTTAAATGAACCATGGATATAAAAAATGCATCTTAACAGAGGGTTTTGTAGTCTTTATCAGGTGGTCTCCACATCCTCTAAAAATTATTTTAATGAAAAACAACCTGACGCGTGTCCTTGACGTTGTGTTACACATGAACTTGTAATGTTATGCTATGTTATCAGTATTCATTAGCCGCTCGAATCACACCCACCGCCCCTCCCCCCCCTCCCCCCCACCCCAAATGGACTCTCGGCGCTCCAGCAAAAGGCATGGATTCTGTTAAATGCAATTTACAAAATAAATAGCCAGGTTTTCAGTAGTTTTTTAAATACCGATAGATTGACACAGACACAAAGAAAACTACTTTTTTTTACAGTAGTTTTGATAAATAAGAAAGAAAGGTTTGTGCTCCAAAAAGATTGAGTCTGTGGATAACAAAGAAGCTTTCTTTAATAAATGTTTACCAACTACTTCCTTCCATTATTTAGGTATTAAACCTGTTTAAAGGGAGCAGTTAAAAATTGCCAAGATCTACTTATCCATGAATATATGCATATATTTAGCAGCTCTTAAGTCTGGCAGAGAGCAGACTGGCTTAACTTCGAGAAAAATTGTAGAGCGTTTCCAAATACCAAAACAGTAAAAGCACAGCGCAATAAATGTCGATTCCAGCTTATAACCATAGAGCACAGCTTTCCAAACTGTGTGGCGCAACACGTTACTGTGTCGCACCCCATGCGTAGGTGTGTCGCGCGATGATTGCGCGATGACGTCAGGGGCCGGCTGATATACGGGAGTGCGCCTCGAGGCTCGCTCAGTGTTTTTGTGCAAGGCGGTACTGTAGCAGCGGAGCAGCAACGCCTCGTGGAACCTCGTGGAGCCTTGTGGCCAGGAGCTCTCAGCGGCAGTCTCAGGCACTCGCTCTGTAAGTCTAACTCTACTCGGGAAAAGTCTGGACTGCCACTGGAATTTGTTCCGAGATATAAGAAGACCACCCCTAAAGATGATTTGAAATGGGCCCGTCACCCCCATGCAGAGCGGCACCATCGGGAGCTGTGTGCAGGGAGTGTCTGGCGTGCAGGATCAGTCCATGGGGGCGGGGGGAGGGTTTTTAATGGTGCACAGCTGACCAAAACTCGCAAAGATCATTGTTTTTTCACGTTTGGATCGTCGCCACAAAGTCACTTCAGGTCAAGGCTGATTTGCATATGGCCATGTCTGAACTGGGGTGGTGTGCAGTGCAATAAAATTATGGATTTAGGCCCAGATCTCTGTACTGGGGTGAATGTATGACATTGTTCTGCATTCTGTCCCTCAACTGTTGTTTTTGCATCTGTCACCCCGAGTGGATAGGTATGCTCAGACGTGAGTCCCATGCTCTCCACACCACTGGAGTCAAGCTATCCTGGCTGAAGACGGCTGATAGCCAGAAACCGGTCCTAGGATGCTTGATTCCGGTCCAGGAAAGACATGTCTTGGCAGTTTGGGCTGGACTGTTCCCATGGGACACAGGGTCAAGGCTGATTTGCATATGGCCATGGTGTGGAGTGCAAACAAATGATGGATTTATGCCCAGATCTCTGTACTGGGGTGAATGTATGACATTGTTCTGCATTCTGTCCATCAACTGTTGTTTTTACACAGCATAAATAGCAGTGGAAAGATAATAATGGCGAGTCTGCACACTATACAGTTACAATAGCAGTGCCACGAGATTTACTTTAATGGGCAACATGAGTACCACAACTTCACTACACAGCTCACTCAAGGATGAAGTCACACCTTATGCTTCCAATGTTACAGAGCAGCCTAACTAATGTATGTACTAAAGCAATTCTAGTAAGCTCCAACTGACTATGAATGCGGCATCCAATTATAACTTGTCAAAATGCAAACATTTTAAAACAACTAATAAAAACTGATTAAAAATGATAATAATAATTGTCTAATGACAGCTGTCCTGTCAAGCCAGACCATAAAAAGTATTTGTGCTGAAATCAGGCTAACAAAATATACGTTATCAGGTCCTCCAAGCTGCCTCAAAATGCTTCCGTTTCGTTCCCCATGTCAGTTAGTGTGGCATGTAAGATTCCTGTAATCTCTAAGAGGTTCTTCCCACAGTAACTAGATGGGAGCAATGCGTAGATACTGTCCCGTTAGATGATTGCTGTCTTTTGGTCTTTCTTTTTATTTAGCCCCTACTTTTATCAGTGCCTCTACAGAAAGGACAAACCATTGTGTGCCATGCTCAATTCTCTGGAATTCAAAGCGAACCAATTTTCTTCTGATATAAAATATGGAACCTACTTTGTATTACCCCATCTTGAGACAATTCTTTAGGTGAATTGTTTAACTGTAAATACAAAATCACACTCATTGACTAACATACACACTCTCTCTCTTCCCAACACAAACGTTGTAGCTAGCTCCTTAAAGTCTAGAGAGTACTATCACTTTTGACAATATTGATGTACTAAAATAGTACAGATTTAAAATCCATACAATCGTTCATATTATCATTCTTTTTATGGTTTTAAAATTCAGAATGAGTGTGTTGGTAGCAAGACTTGAAGTACTAATAGCTACAGGAAGACTACGATGACAAACTGAGTTATAAAGTGCCAGTCAACACAAAATTAACGGAGAAATTGATTTCTGTACACATTCTTTGTTGCCTGAATGCCTGCATGAATATCTTTAATACTGTACACAGTTAACAAAATATGGTTGAGTGCTAAAGCATAGCTCCATCACCCTATCCTTTACGGAGATAAAAACCTACCATTTTCCCCAAAAATTGATACATACATTGGTACATGCTCATTCATCAAGCAAGCCCTGTAGTTCAGCAACAGGGCTCATTTTATCGGAAATATATAGCTGAGGGATCTACTGCATAAAGCAGAAAAAAAGTAACCTATGAGTCTACTGGGGTATTGTAAAATACACTGTTAGCACAGCTCATTAATACCACCAGATTCCACCTACTATAAACTGTCCAACTAGTGAAGAATGAAAGCAACTAGGAGAACTTATCATAACAATTGTGGTGGGGAAAAAAGTGCACTATTACATAACTTACCGCTTGGTAGACATACTCATGCATATTTTGCCTGATTTTTGACTGATTTTTGCACTATTCCTTTTTATGGTCTAACTTGAAAGCACAGCTGACACCAGAAAATGATGTGGTCATCACTAGAGAGGGGCTTGGACTCCGCCCACATGTTGGGAGCCAGGAGTACATATTTTGATTGGGCAGAAGATGTATGCTTCCACAGGGAAAGTGCTTTTTAATCCAATTTGGGGCATCTTTCTCAACCTTGTAAAGTATACGATTGAGGTGTGTTTTACGGGGCAGGAGAGTTGCTGGGTGATTTTAGAGCACTTTTGCACTTCGTGGATCTATCTGCTGATAGTCCACACTTTTTAATTTGGCCTGCAGTCAAAACGCGGGACCACCGCCATCTTGGGGGAATTGCCGGTCAGCGGTCTAGCTTTCGAGACCCTGTCGGTATTTAATCAGATGCAGTCGGGGACACGCAGCGGACGCGCGCAGCGGGTGCGCCGCTGGGATGTCCGTCTGCGCCCGTCCACGCTAGCTCTGCACTCAGCGCCAGTCCCCCTGCCAAGTTTTCATCAGTTAGGACCAACACGCTGACCTACTCAACCGCTGACCTTATTGCCCTAAAGGGGTCCAAAGAGGTCCAAGACGGCCCAAAACTGCCACAAATTTCTCCTTGATGGCAAACCCCATCAAACCTGCATGCTTTGACCTGCTGCAATGTTTCTCTACCTAATATATTCAGTCAACCGGTGGCAGCGTATAGGGAAAAACGGAATAGGAGCGGAAAAAACTCCCTTAATTCTGCCTGGAATTGCACCCTCATTAATGCAAGATCCCTGGATAAGCACAGCATAGAATGAGCCTCCTTTCTTGAAGACGAGGGGATAATGATTGCCTTCATTACAGAGACCTGGACTGATGATGCTTCAGGCCCAGACATAGTGAAAGCGACACCTTCTGACTACCTCTGCTTTTTGCTTAACAGACCTCTCAAACGAGGGGGAGGGCTTGCAGTGATACACCATAACTCCATCACTTCATCTTTTCAGCCAATAAAAAATGAAGAATGCGAAGCATTAGACTTTTGTTTTTACCTCTCTCACCACAATTCTTTCAGAGGTTCTCTGGTCTACAGACCCCCTGGGCAGAGAACTCACTTCATTGAACAAGCCGGCACCATACTAGAGATAGGACTAAACTCCTCAGCCTATACCATTCTAGGTGACTTCAATTTTCACTTAGAATCAACCTCAGACATAGATACTGCCAGCTTGCTAGACCTTATGTCATCTGGGAATTTAAAACAGCTAGTCACTGGACCCACGCACCAAGCAGGGCATACCCTGGACGGCATCTTCTCTAACCATCCTTATATATGTTTTACTGGCCTTCGCCCCCTTTGTTGGTCCGACCACTCAACTGGTCTTTTCGAACTCACCTCTTCAAGCCTCTCAACCCACAAACCCCCCAAAAGATACTGCGAACCTAGGGCATGGAAAACATCAGGAAAGGTGCTGAAGGAAGGACTATAGTAAGAAAAGATAAATGTTTATAAACAGGGGCTTGCCCAGTACAAACAGCTACTTCACAGTACTAAACAAAAATATTTCACAACAAAAATTCAGGAGGCGAAAAACCAGCCTAAAACCCTATTTAAAATTGTTAAATCCTTAGCTCATCCGGTCACTGCACCCACCTCCACTAGTCAAGACCTGTGCAACAACATAGCTAAATTCTTTTTTGATAAAGTTAATGTAATTTTCTCAGCTTTCTCAAACTTGTCAAATAGTAACTCATCTTCCACAGCGTCCAATTATACAAAAGACCCTAAAAATAACACAGTTTTTATTTCTTTTAACCCCCTTACGAATGAAGACCCCTTTAAAATCCTCATCCAGGCAAAGTCAGGCTCTCCTTTCGATCCTTGCCCTATTGAAACTGTAAAACTCGCGGCAATGACAGTAGCAAGTAAAGTCACATTGATTTTTAACACTATGTACAAGGAAGGATACTTCCCAAACGACAGGAAACAGGCATCCATTCTCCCCCTTTTAAAAAAACCTAACTTAGAAGCCAAGGATCCAAACAATTTCAGACCCATATCTAGACTGCCCCTTCCAGCGAAGATTATTGAAAAAAACATGAACGCCCAGCTTAACCAATTCCTTATTCGTTCCAAGACACTAGACCCCACCCAATATGGGCTTAGAGAAGGGCACAGTATGAAAACGGCACTCATCATATCCACGCAAGAGATTAGAACCATTCTCGATCAGGGAGGAAGTGCCGCCCTGAGCATGTTGGACCGCTCGGTGGCATTTGACTCGGTCCAACACACCCTGCTGGTGGACCGCTTGGAAGAAATAGGCGTCAAACATACAGCACAAGCTCTCCTCAAATCGTTTCTTTCTAAGAAAACTCAAATGGTTAAACTAGATAAATTTGACGCAGAAGCTTTCACCCTACCTTGCGGAGTTCCCCAGGGATCCTCTCTAAGCCCCACACTTTTTAACATTTATGTTTCCGCACTGGCCCCGCTTTTTGAGACTTTTGGGTTTAATCTGACATCATACGCGGACAATACCCAAATTGTGGTCAATATCCAACCCAATAAACAATGTGGCACTGCTTCAAGCCTGCAGAACTGTATGCATACAGTAAGCAAGTGGATGACACAGAACTGCTTAAAGCTCAACTCCAGCAAAACAGAGGTGGTTCTTTTTGGTAACAACCCCTCCTTTTGGTCTCCAAACTGCTGGCCACCTGTACTTGGCCCTTTGCCACCCCCCACCAAAAAGGTGAAGAATTTGGGAATCCACTCCACTCCAGATCTCCTACCGACCCCTGCCCCCACCACGTCTTCATCAAGGCCAACTCCATCATCGGACCCCAACTACGGGACATCATCAACGCCTCCTTCAACACCGCCACCTTTCCGGAGAGCTGGAAGCACGCCGAGCTCAGCGCCCTACTGAAGAAACCAACAGCAGACCCCACCGACCTCAAGAACATTCGCCCCATCTCGCTCCTTCCCTTCCCTGCCAAAGTCATCGAGAAGACCGTCAACAGACAGCTTGCAGCCTTCATCGAGACGAACGGATCCCTCGACCCCTCGCAGTCTGGTTTTTGAGCCAACCACAGCACCGAGACCGCCCTCATCGCAGCCACCGACGACATCAGAACCCTGCTTGACAACGGGGAAACAGCTGCCCTCATCCTCCTGGACCTCTCTGCAGCGTTCGACACCGTCTGCCACCGCACCCTAGTTCAACGCCTCAGCAACATCGGTATCCAAGAGAAGGCACTGGAGTGGATCATCTCATTCCTCACCGGAAGAACACAGAGAGTCCGCCTCCCCCGTTTCGATCCGAGGCCACCGAGGTCATCTGCGGCGTCCCGCAAGGATCATCACTCAGCCCCACCCTCTTCAACATCTACATGAGACCTCTTGCAGCCATCGCACCCCAGCACAACCTCAACATCATCTCCTACGCCGACGACACCCAACTGATCCTCTCCCTCACCAGAGACCCCCACCACCGCCAGAATGAACCTACACGAAGGGATGAAAGACGTCGCCGTATGGATGAAGAACAGTCGCCTGAAACTGAACTCAGACAAGACGGAAGTCCTCGTCCTGGGACCATCGCCCTCCGCCTGGGACAACTCCTGGTGGCCCCCCGCCCTGGGCGCCACCCCCAAGCCAACAGACCACGTATGCAACCTGGGCTTCATCCTGGACTCCTCCCTCTCGATGACCAGACAAGTCAACGCCGTCTCCTCATCATGCTTCAACACCCTACGCATGCTCCGCAAGATCTTCCGATGGATCCCGACCGAAACCAGGAAGACGGTCACCAAGCACTTGTCACCAGCTGGATTACGTCAATGCCCTCTACGCCGGAACCACAGTCAAGCTACAGAAAAGACTCCAACGCATCCAGAACGCCTCCCCCGACTCATCCTGAACATCCCCCAATGCAGCCACATCTCCGGCCACCTGAAGGACCTGCACTGGCTCCCCGTCAGCAAGAGGATCACGTTCAGGCTCCTCACCCACGCACACAAATCTCTCCACGACCTGGGCCCCAAGTACCTCAACGACCGCCTGACCTTCTACACGCCCACCCGCCAGCTACGATCAACAAGCCTCGCCCTCGCCGCCGTACCACGCATCCGAAGAGCCACCGCTGGTGGCAGATCCTTCACCTACCTGGCGCCCAAGACATGGAACTCTCTCCCCATCCATCTTCGGCTGACCCAGGACCATCTCGCCTTCAGGAGACAACTCAAGACCTGGCTGTTCAAGCAATAGCAGTCCCCTTCCCCCAAGCGCCTTGAGACCCTGCCGGGTGAGTAGCGCGCTATACAAGTGTTATGATTGATTGATTGATTGGGAATCTTCTTTAAAGACCAGATCAACGCAATGACCTCAACCACCTCACTCATTCTCAGAACCTGTAGGAAAATAATCTCCCTACTTCTGAAAGCTGCACAACAAATAGTAGTTTCAGCCCTGATTTCGTCCAGGCTGGACTATTGTATTGATCTATAGCTTAGGTTGCAAGAAGGCTCATGCATAAATTGCAAATGGCGCAGAATGCTGCGGCGAGACTCCTCACAGGTATCCCAAAGTATGCATCTATTTCCCCATCTATTAAAAAACCTCCACTGGCTTCCAGTCAAAAAACGCACCCAATTTAGGGCACTCTGCCTGGTGTTCAAGGCACTGCAAGGATCTAGTTCTGACTTTTTAAAGCAACAATTCCGCTGGTATATACCATAAAGAACACTCCGTTCATCCGAGTCCAAGCTTGTAACAACACCATGGATAAAAAAAGCAAAATGGGGGGGCAGAAGTTTCATCACCAATGCAGTAATGGCCTGGAACAAGCTTCCCCTATATCTTAGAATTATGACCAATTTATTGGCCTTCAGGAAGTCCCTAAAAATGTGGCTCTTTAACAACTATCCTGCTACTCCCACTTTGACATTCCACAGGTCGGACCTCACCATAGCTCCAGGACACCTTAGGGTAGCAGCTGGGCTCTACAAATCCAGTTAACATTAACATTAACATAATTTTATTTATCCCACTGCCTTTGCTTGAACTTCCAGGGGCACACACATGACATCTTAATGCTAATAAAGTGTCTCAGATAACTAGATAATTTATGTTGTTTTTCTCTGGCTATAACACAGATGGGAGGAGGGCAGTCATTCACCTACGTGGATTTTGAGGTCTGGCTTTTCAGTGCAACTCTTACCTGACCTTTTAACCTACACCAACAGTATTCTACAGTTCTTTGCTTCCACAGAAATACTTATCTGTTCCCATGCTATTTACTTGTAATGCTTGACATTACAATGCAACATTCCTTTAAAACCAATCCTACTGGCATTGCCAATGCTTGTTTGAATCAACGGTTGTATCAAACAGTTTGACTGCCAATTAAACCTTTCCAACCAACTGTACAATGCACGCCCCATGGGAACATCCCAAGGAGCCCCAATATTCACAAAGTACTACCCCAAGCGTAGAAGAAAGTTTGCATCATTGTGCATCTTATCCTTTTTCTTTGTAAACAGTTTAATTGTGCGCTTGTCAAAGTAAAACATCTTCAAAGCTTTCCTTTGATGGTTTAAAATGACTTCTCGTAATATGTTGTCTCGGAAATAGCTAGTAAATGTATTTGTCATTTAATTTTTGATATTCAGTAACATAGTTTAGCGTTTCTAGTAGAAATTCATCAAATGTGCTGTAATGCCGTCATTCCGCCTTTCAGTGCACTTCATTTTTTTTGTATACTAATAATGTAAGTGCCCAAGTGAGCACTTCAAATATGCATTGATGGTCCAGTGTATTAGAGGCAGAGGAATTACTTCCTTACCAAAGTTGCTCTGTCAGCCGTACTGCATGACAAGATAGCCTATCATTCGCAGAATCTAGCAGTAAGTAATGCAGCGTTCAATGCAAAAGGAGTGACTTATAGTGCTGCTCATGGTAAGGCATGCATATTTTTCCTATAAAGTTATGCAGCTATTACTTTGGGAATTATACTAAAAAAGAAATCTCTCATTAAGAGTGACAGATTAAGTTCACTGTATTACACGGGTAATGTGTGGTAGGTGGAGCTTGTTGTGTTTCCAAACTATGCTTATAACCCTTTTGTACAGCTTCACCAAACACGTTTAAAAACCAAAACAGCAAATTCCTGAAGTTTTATTAAATTAATCTTAATTTCAAATTTATTATTGATGCTAAATATAATCTTTAAAACAAATCATTAAAGAAAGCGGTGTCCATGTGGGAGGTATTCCTGTTGCTACAATAAAACTACACCGCGGTCATGAATTTATGCTCCTATTATTGCATGGGGAATTGATTTACAATGTGGAAAACTGCCTTGTGTTTTATAAAGCAGTGAACAGTTTCATTTCGGTTTCTGGCACCTTAGCTAAGAAATGGTTGAGCCAGGAGATCAGAGTGATTGACCACGAATGCTGCTTGGTACCAAATCTTTTTTCAAACTTCTGAAGAAATGGAAACTCAGGAATCCAGTTTGAAGAGAAGGGTACTTCGACATGGTGAAGCAAAGCGAAGAGGCAAACCAGGCACACAGACATTTCTTGAAGTGGTTTACCACTTGCCAAGACAGAATGGTGAAAAAAGGCCTTCAGATTTGTTAGACTTGGCATTTTTTATGCTGGTTTTCCTCCAAACGTTTTGCCTCAAGACCTTCTGTTTTGCTAGCTTTAGGACTATACACACTTTACCTCGGCAAACCAGTGCTAAAGAGCATGCCCTCTCTCCTTACAATATGGTATAATTGGCTAATACCAAATTGGCATATATAATTTACTTGAAAGTGCCTAGTAAACTGGCACTACCTGTGCCCATGGTCTGTAAATGAAATGCTACTACTAAGCTTGCAGCACTGATTGTGCGACCCACTTAAGTAGCACTTTAGACATGTCTCAGGTCTGCCATTGCACCTGCAAAATTTTGACAGGCCCACACCTTCCTTTTTAATACATATCAGGCACACCTAGGGTAGGTACTTGGCAGATCACAAGACAGGGCACGGTGTATTCAAAACGTTGAGCATGTATCTTTTAGTTTTATATGTACTGGTAGTAAAAAAACGTGTACATTTGTTTTTCACTACTGCAAGGACTACGTCTACCATAGGATAACATTTAAGTTACCTTATTACAGCAATTATTAATAAGTGCACATTTCCAAATGGGAGCAAGAAACCAGCTCATGTGTAGTCTCTTTGATATTGCATTGAAAAATACTCTCTCATGGTGAAGTTGGATTTTAAATTCCTATTTTAGAAAGAAGACATTTTTCTGCCTTAGACATCTAGTGCCTGCAGCCTGTCTCTGGATAACATGACTGGGTGAAGCTAATATTTGTGCTTTTTGTATTCCTCCAAGACAGCCACACAAAATAGAGAGCTTAGGTGTGCCTGGATGGGCCATCACTGGCACTGGCAGGATGTGAGGTTGGAGTTGGGCACACCCCTACTTGTGCTTGAATGGCTGTGGCCTGTCTCCTCACAAAGGGCTGCATACACCCTGTAGTTAGTCTGGGGTCAGGACGGGCAAGGCATGATACATGTGGACTTCAAAGGGAAGCCGCTAGAAGTGTCTCCTATTTCAAAGGAATTGCCAGATATATATATTGGACCCCAGGCACAAACTCTTCAGTACACTACCGGGCCTGTGAATACTCTGCCTGGAAGAAGGAATACTGTGCTGCTGAAAGGAGTGCCTCTCTGCTGGACTGCTGCTTTGAAGGACTGCTGCCCTGCTGACCTCTTGACTGGGTGAGAAGGACTGAACCTGCAACTGTTGAACCCAGGACCCCAAAGTGACTGCAAGAGCTAGCTGACTGGCCTCCTGACAAGAGCCTCAGGAACAGATGCTCCAACTTCTTTGAACTCAGCACCTGGACTCTGCCATTTGCACCCCAATCCTGGAGCCTTGGATGTGGGTCTAAAGGTCCTCTGCCAGCCCGACTGTGGATCCAGTAGAACTGACACATTACCTCTGCTGCAAGGATTATGCCAACATATGAACTCTGCATCAACCTCACACCCTGCATCAAAAGCGCACTGCACGATGCCTTACCGACACAAGCCCTACCATTTCAAATCTCTCATCGGCCACAGCCTCGACAAGGTTCTCACATCATACACTTGCAGCTCTTTAGTACAGACTCATCACCTCAACTACATGATGCATTGCAAGCCTTTGTCAACGGGATCCTCAATGATGACAAAGAACTTCTCATCGAAGCTTCGCAGCTTCGCAGCTCCTCGGAACCAACACATTGCTTTGGCTTTGTGGCGCATCGTCAACATGCTACCCCGCGATGTTCCTCAACCAGGATTTAAGGTACTGTAGTTCAGTGGGCCTAACAGTGTCTCAGTAACAGGAGCACACTCCATCGCTGTCGAGCTGAACTTGTGACTTTGTTCTAACAGAGCGTCCAGACATCCATTGCTATATTTTCCGAAATCTTTAAAATGTGCTCATGATGGGCATCCACACTCTTTGACAGCCACGATTGTGACTACTTACTCTTTCAAGGCTAAATGAAGCCAAAGTGAGATAAAACGCTGTAAATCATATCTTGACATTGCATTCAAATCTGCTGTATTTATACATCAAGACTTGAAAAGGGGACAAGAAAATGGCACCTGGAAACAAGAAACAACAAGCATTTGCAATGCAATAGTTATCGCGTTTACACAAGTTTAAGCTATTGGCATTGTAAATGGGCACATATGGCACAGAACGGCAGGGTACACATGGCACAGAACGGCAGGGTACACATGGCACAGAATGTCAGGGTACACATGACACAGAACAGCAGGGTACACACAGCACGGAATGGCAGGACACACACATGACAGAATGGCAGGGCACACATGGCACAGAGGGAAGAGTACACATGGCACAAAGCAGCAAGGTACACATGGCACTGAGTGGGAGGGTACACATGGCACAGAATGGCAGGGTACACATGCACACAGCGGAAGGGCACAATGGGGTTGCGGCTCCCGGTAATGGGGGTGCGGCTGCTGTAACTGGCAACTCTGATGTGGCTGCAGCTGCTGGAAATATGAACCAGCGGGCGCAATCTAGAAAGCGGTGCCAATTTCAAATCCAACTTAACAAAAACAACAGACTGCACTTACACATCACCATAACTCAGCATGAGTGAGTTTGGCGTAATGCACTTTGCTGAACCATTAGTGGGACGTCCTGCCTTCTAAGGCAGTAGCAAGTCCACCCTGCTCCGAATATCAATCTCTGCATCAATGAGAAATGGATCCCAGGATAATGCCGGTGAGTGCTGGCTTCTGTTTAGGGCTTCTTTTTGTTGTTGAGGGTTTTCTGTTCAATATGTCCCTACCTTAAGCTGTGCACTGCAGTCATGTTTATAGGGACAGGACTATGCGTTCCAGTATTTTGGGCTCTTACGATGCTTCTACTGTGAGGGACGAGCAAATCCCAACCGATTGCAGGGCAAAGCCTGAGACCAGCTGTATGATTCACCCATGAAACATAGCGGCGAGGACAGGGGGGCACTGAGGTAGCATTGCGGAGGCAGCAGTGCCTTTCCATGCTAATTATGTATGATTAATAGTGCAGCGCTCGCGAGGCGCTCCATGCTGATTATGTATGCAAATGCATGTGTCATGCTGAAAGTCAGCATGCTGGAAACTGAAAGTTCCTCTCGAAGACACATGAACCATGAGAGCGGACGAAAACTGTAGTTAGGCGGTGCGGCTTCCAGAATAAACGGAAATGACATATCGCATCCACAGCCAACAATAAGCCCGCTAAGAAAAGCAATGTCACAGTTAACCAATGGCAAGCGGCAGGTGAAATTACCCTCGATATTGTATTGCGCGTGCGCTGCCTAGGCTTGACCTAAAAATGGAAAGCATGTAGGCACGGATAGGGGAGACATTGCATATATAGGTACAGGAAGTGTAGAAAACAGAGGTAAAGGAAAAATATTGAGGGGCAAGAGAGTACTACCCGGTGTAAGAAGACAAGTGAAAATATAAGCTCAGGAAAGGGGTCAAGGGTGCGTGGCCACCTCCACAACACAAGACTAAGAGAAGACAGACAGACAAAGGAAGAAGTGGATACCCTATTAAAGGAGAAAGAAAACAAGGGAGACACTGGGCCTATGTGAACCTGGAATAAAAGGGCAGCAGGGGCCTTATTATAGGACCAAGACTGCGGGATGGCTTTCAGATCTGGGAATGGCATTCATTTGACAAATTGTACTAAACAATTTTGTGTTGAAAGATTCTCTTGAACAGTTTGTCATATGCATGTTTTCACCAGAACATCAAATAACTGAGCTCCACAATTTGTTGTCCATGTCCATTCTTAGCCTAAGATGCCCTCCAAACTTGGCGTCTGGTTGTGTGTGCTGCTTGCGTTCTGTCTCTCACAGTGTAGAGATACTGGTGAATGGCACGATACAGTTTACTGGCGAGTAGAGATATGTTTCTCTCTGTCACTGAGGGAATGGTGATTGAGAAAGTGAGGGGTATAGCTTGTTTGAGGATGGTGGTGGGCGTAGAGATAGAGCTGAGTGGGAAAGGTTCACCTTCCGAGGTCCTCTGAGACCACCAGTGCTCTAAGGTTTGCCCTTGCCCCAGCCTATGCCCTTCCTCCATTCCCACCACTATGAGGTTCCCTTTCCCCCTCGCCCTCGTAACCCTCTTGTTCCTTCTTATGCTCCTCCCTGACACAATTACTATGCTCTATACCCCGAATTTATTAGCTAACATCACCGGGACAAGAATGAGATAAAAAGAGTGGGAAAGTGGACGTCGAATCAGAAATTATTGAATCATTGGCCAACAGCAGTAATTAGCAGTTATTACATCGCAAGCTTTTTAAAATTATGCAAAGCCAATGTATCTTTTTTGTAACCGTGGCATGATCATAGGATAGGAACAAAAACAAACAAACACAGTTTTAACATGGCCACAATAAAGATTCAGACTCTCTCACAATTCTACTTCACTGCTGATCACGATAAGTTTCTTTGCTCCGAGGGACTGAATGTACGGCTTCGACACTATTGAATGGGAACTGGCAGCAAATTAAAGACATTCAATTGTGTGAAAAGATCATGAATGAATAAAAAACAGCGTTTTGTGTAGAACATGTGGCATCTCAGTCTTTTCTAATCGAGATTTTTGTGAGGCGGAGACTAGTCAGAGGGGCAAAGGGGAGCGAAGGGCTGGGTCTGTGACTTGGGGAGGAGAAGAGGGCAAACGACACAACAGTGTCTCCTTGCAAAATACGTTATTTGTGACAGTGCTTAACACAACAGCTAAACTATGTGAACTTTAACTTTTAAATGACAAGGCTAAAAAAGTGAGCCATTCCGAATCAGATCAAATCCGATATTTACCATCATCTGTGGAGAATTTGGAAAGTTCGCAATAAAAACCAGACGAAGTCATTAAAGTTACTTCAATCAAAAAGAAGTAGCTCAGAGCCAATCCAATGATTATCCGCCTCTACTCTTAAACTCCTACTCTAAGCCATATATTCAAATAATTGAATGCAGAGTACACACAAGTTTGAACTCCTACGCATTAAAAACATAAAAATGTACTAAACTATTAAAAACAACATTCTGATTAATATGAATGATTGAATCAAAGTCGACAGACTCAATACACGAATATTGATACATGAAGTACCTATTTAATAAAAGCATACATATATCATCCAGCCATGGGGGCTCTGCATGACAAACGACAATTATAAACAAGCATTGAGAATGCCAATAAGTCTTGGCTTTCAAAGGTGTCAGACGACCTTTAGTCTTTGCCCGTGCTTGTTGCCTAATGCGCTGAACAACATTGGCAAAAGAAAAAAAAATGCTGATTAAACAAAAATTCTCAATGTCCACTGGTGTCATGAAACGTGTCCTGTATCGCGCAGTTGGCCGACCGAGGCTGCCGGCGGAACCCCATTGAAAGAAAATGACTGACTTCTTGACGGAAATCGAGTGAGCGGCATTCCGTCTGGATCCTAACTATGTCGGTGGAATCCTAACTTAAAAGCCCGGCTTTGTTTATATCAAGAAATATCTTATCCAATTATTCTGATTCAGCCCGCGGCACTGAAGGCAAAGTATTAGAACGTGCAGGACAGCCTACTAATACCAAAACCGTCATAGACAGCCATCGGGTTGAGCAAGTTGCATTTTATATTCTACTGGAGGAACCACGAGTTGAGACCTTAGAGCCTGGTAACTACTGGAATTCATTCCCTCCTGAATTGGTGAAGGTGGTCCTTAGATCACATGCGTTCCTAATAAAGCAAACAGAATTTTATGCCTGTTCCCTGCCCAGCATACTACCCAGGCCCTGACGAAGGTGTGGCCACATTGGCCTCTCACCGAAACGCGCGTCGGCACGTTTTCCCAGGAATACGGCAATCTGTCCTAACTACACCAGGACCCGTATTAATACCATCTTCCTGGATGAATTCCCCGATTTAGGCAACCGATTAAAGATCTATTGTTGTCTACGCCAGGACTATATGAATGGATGAATGAAAGTTGAATGTTTCTACCATAGTTAGAAAACCCTGGTATGAATGAGTGTGGTAGTGTGTTTGAAGTGTGGTCAGTACTGGGCGGATCTTAATCCCGAAAAGAATCTTAGCTATGTGCTTTGCAAAATTATCACTGACTATCTAATGTATACATATTTGTCTTTTGAAAGTTTCGAATAATATATTTAAAAAGAGAAAAATAAAAAATATATATTTTTTCAACATATTTTTGAGTCTGTTTGGATTGACCTGGTTTTTGTCCTGTGCAGCCTCAGCCTCTGGGCTATTCACCCCCCCTCTTCTATCACGATTGGATCCTCTAGCTGGGACCTCTATAAATATCAGGCAGGGTACCTTCTTTTTCTTTATACAGTCATGAAACGTGTTTGTCTAGATCACCCCACATGCACACATGTCATGATATGGCGACCATGTTGGTTTTCTTTTAATTTACTACAGCAAGAACGTGCATTATAAAGAAAAAAGTAGCAAATTGCATCTGCTTTGGTGCCTGAAAAAATAAAAAAATTAAATATAAAAAATCGTATGGGGAGTTCCTAGACGGCAAATGCAGGAGCATAAGAGCAACTAAACGATGCTGAGCAGCTGAGAACAAGACAGAAGCAACCAGGGAGGGGCAGGGGTGCATGGAGGAGCGGATGCGTGGAGTTAAAATAATAAAAAAATAAATCAAAAAAACAGATTGGTATGATGTGGGAGATACAAAAGACAAGCTGGTGGGGGAGTTGGGGTGTGAGAGGGAAGCAGCATAAAAAGGAGCTCAAAAGACACATGCACTGCCCTGAAGTGCTGAAAGAAAATGAAAAGAGTAGTTTCCTGAATGTCAATGGAAGGATAGAAGTCATTCAAAAGATAAAAAGGTATCCCCTATTGATTACTTTATGAGGTCTGGAAGAAAGGGGGAAAAAATGAAATATATATATGCAAAAACCTCCCACTCGACCTACATCAATTTAACAATGGCTAAGCTTAGGTCAATGGGCTTATCCCTTTTAATACGTTAGTCAGTGGATTCGACAACAATACATATTATTTGTATCTTTATTATTTTTTTAATACAGTATAAAATATTTTTAGGGGAATTTTGTCATTAAAACACACATATAATTTTGGTGTACATATATACAGTGCAATTCATAAATATTTCCACATGTGGTAAGTCTTTTATACAGTTAGAAAGACATAATTATACATATCCCCATATAGTGATGCACACTAACGTCATATCTCATCACACCTCACAGTCCATCACGTATTCATATACCATACAAACACATACACACATCAGGTACATTGCTATTCCAGCTTAAATTGACATGCCATCAAACTCATGGTAAGAACCCTTCACTAATGTCAATGGTTATGCTGTCAGCTGGAAAGCCAACAGGCCGACACACGTTTCAGTGGACCAGGGGCATTTAAATCCACCTTCTTCAGGACCGCTTACTTGCATTAATTTATGTAGCGGAGGTAGGATGGGGAATCTAAAAGCAAAGGGATTACAGTCATTTATGATGCCCTCAAAAAGTTTATTCTGATACTATTAATGGAAACTCCTGCTCCATATCACTTGTTAAACGAAAAAAGGGTTTATAGCGTGAGAAATGTGATTAGAGGTAGAGTGAAAGACCTTCACCACTTCTCCCAGTGAAAAAATAAGTTGGCGGGGAAAAATTCCCCAGAAAATGATGACATAGAATCATGTGACAAAGACATAGAATGACATGAAGCTTATCATTTACTTGGTGTGCAGAAGGATAGAAATCCCATATAGATATAATGTCTTGTACCTTATATCCCTTCTCCTCATTTGCACATATCAGGAAATGATATAGGCATTTGGTTACTAACCAATGATACAAGTTGGCTTTATATACATCGGTAAAATCATTTGTACCGGGATGTTAGTCACAGATGGGGCCTACTCTGTTGGCCGTACTGACACTCTCAATTGTGCCACTGGCTTGTCTAAGTACTGTAACAACAAAGAAAACAACTATTGTGTCCATTCTGCCTTCTTTTATATTATTGAATGGAACTATTGTGTTTATGCATAATGTATATAGCTGTTACCTTGCACATTTATTTAGGCAGCAGAGAGCAGCTTCCCAAATGGATGCTCAGTGGTTTATATTTCTAATCGAGCTGCAACACTGGGCATTTCCCGCACAATGTCCCAAGAAATTGATCTATATGCCTAATCGTTAGAATCTTGAGAGATAAAGAGAGAAGCCAAAATATAGTTTTACTGATGTCCTCATTCAGTCAGTTTAGCATTACATTAACGCAAGGCTATAGTGCGCGCAGTCCGCCTACTTACTAATATCAATGCCACTACACACTCTGAGCATATGATTACTTCACCCTCCCTTTGTTTCAGCTATTCTAAGGCATGTCCAACAGGCACGAGTATCCGCAAAGTTAGGGCATGTCCCGAAGATATTAGGATCCCACTGCTGCATCCTGCTGCCGGTCTTTTAAAAGCCTAAGCTACCGCTTTTCCGGTCATGTCACCTCTGCGCTCACCGTTTAAATACCTGAAGGGCACAGCTTTCCAAACTTTTCATGTTGGTGACACGCCATTCTGATCCCAAAAATTTCGAGACACGATAAAACGCGCGAGCGCCTCCGAACCCCCCAAGGGGGGTTCGGACGGGTTCTCCCCCCGAGAAATTTTTGAAAAAGTTGTGGGCAAATGGTCCAAGCAAATTTGAAAAAGCAGGAAGGTTAATAAAGCAATTATTATTCTGTTCTAACAAAGACAGTGACTGGCAAAACTGAGTGTAATCAAGGTTAGGTTTGTGCATGAAACAAGAATATAATCATGCACACATTGACACATGCCCCAGTGATTTATGGCACAAAAACAGCGGGTGCACGCACTGCCAACCCTTTTAACCACGCACAAAGTAAACCTGCTGCCTTGCTGAATATGAGTTATACAAAAATCTGTTCCAAAATATGATGTCCTTTATGAGTAACAATATGTAAATATGTGCAAGAATGAAAAACTTTGAAAAAAAACAGCACATACTATTTTATTGAGATGAATGAGGTGGATAAGATGAACACAGCTGGTCAATATTTGGAGGAATATTAGATAAAGACAATGATGCATTCATAGTCTTGGATTTCAGCATTTGGAAAGTAATGATGAAGGTGGTGTCTGAGCAATGTTAAATGGTCAGCAATCAGCGGGCTGATATCACTCAGCAGTTTTGGAAAACATTTCCAAATTTCCTTCGTTCGCTTTGCTTTTCCAAATTGCTCTGTTGTCTCTCATAGCACAAGAATGACAAAATGTGAATAAAAATAACAGCACTTGAGTGTCTTTAAATTTGTCATTGTTGAAAAGGATACTTCACAAATGTATGTAGTAGAAAACTGTAAGAGAATTTTTAACGCTTTTTTACCTAGGTTTGGATGCATTTTTGTAACACGAACCCAAAAGCTGTCTAAATCACCCTCTGCATGCATCATGAACATACTTCGATCATTTTTTATTTCAGCTAATTCTTCTTCTTCAGTAAGAGAGAAGTTCCCAGGTGCAGTTGAAATAAATGGATTTCTGATCCAATCATAGTCTTGGATTGCAACATTTGGAAAGTAATGAGAAACTTTCTCTACGAGCAATGTTAAATGGTCAACAATCAGCGGGCTGACATCACATTTCATCTGACACTCATCTGTTTTGGAAAACATTTCAAAACTGCCTTCTTCCACTTTCCTTTCCCAAATTGTTATTTTGTCTGTCAAAGCACACATTTTATCTACTGCTGTTAAGATATTTTCTCCTTTTCCTTGCATACTGGTGTTAATTTTATTCAAATGTTCAAATATGTCAGAAAAATATGCCAATTTTGTGCACCAAAGTTTGTTTTGAATTAGACCGCAGAATTTGTGCTGCTTATTGTCCTCAAAAAGTTTAAGCATCATTCGTACACACGACAAAGCACACAACCTCTTGAGAGCCAACGAACGTTTGTGTGCAGTTGGAGCTTTTTAAACCTTGCCCGCATTTGTTCACAAATATGAGCATATTCAGCTTTTAATGTAGTTCACCATTTGAATCACTTTGTCCATAACTTCCCTTAATTCATTCCCAATGGTTTGCGCGACTAGTGCCTCGCGATGTAAAAAGCAATGAGTAAATATGATAGTTTCATTCTCTTTCTCATTCTTTAGCTCACTTTGCCACCTCAGTTCAGCCCCAGCTATTTGACAATGAATGTACACTAGAAGAGTAAGCAGTAAACAAAGCTGGAATCACAACCAGTTTCGAAAGCCATAAATATTAACAAAGCATTTCCTCAAGAGAAAAAAAACGTGTGCTTGAAACGTGACTTTTGGAATGTACAAACAACCAGAGTGCAACACTATCATAATGGCAAACTGAACAACTCTAGTTTTACAGTTATATTTGCAGAGCTCTTGTGTCCACTAAGAGGTGTGTCCAGGGAAAAGGGCAGCCCACTCCTCTGTGCCCACCCCAAACAAGTGCAGCGGGGTAGCTTAACTCCCCACAGGTTTTTGCATCAACCTGACTAGTGTGGGCGTTGGTGCAATTTCCTTCCCTTTTTCAGGTTAGCAGCATGTATTTTTTTGTTGCAAATATTGCATTATTAAAATATCATACTTGTTAAACACTGGAAGCAACTCAAGCAAAGCACCTCTGTGCACCTCATGACAGTGGGAGTGAGTGTGAGCGCATTGGAAGCAATGCGAGCAATGCACCTTTGTGCACCACATGACTGTGGGAGTGAGCGTGAGAGAACGTGAAAGGTTGGAAACAGTGGCCTTGCTGAGACTAGCAGAGCACGTCTGTGCACCATGTGACCTTGGGAGTTAGTGTGAGTGAGCCTAAAACATTGGAAACAGTGGCCTTTTTGAGACTAGTAAAGCATTGAGAGGGAGTGTGAGCGATTGTGAAACACTGCAAGCAACGCTAGCAAAGCACCTCTGTGCACCTCATGATAGTGGGAGTGAGTGTGATTAAAGGTGAAACACTGAAGCAGCGCAAGCAAAGCACCTCTGGGCACCACGTGACAAGCTGACCCCTGATTCTTTGAGGAGCTCATTATAACCAATGCCCCCTTTTCCACCATCCGAAGCGTGTAAATACACACACATAAATCAAAAGGAGAGGTTAAAATGTTTGAATAATTTTATAAAACTATGCTTTTACACTTTCAGGGTGGATGCAAGCAGAGTTCACTTGTTCATTTCTGAAGTTTCGCTAGAGACAACTCCAGCTGTCTCTTTGGATGTAGGCTATGCTCCACAGAGCTAGTCCTTGCTCAAGACTACATGGCTTTTCTGTCCATCTCAGTTGCCTTGGTCCTATTTGTTGCTTTCCTTACTTCATGTATTTGACACACCCACAGGAGCTTTTTGTTCATCAGTAGAGTTATTGCTATCCCACTCTCTCTTAAATACCCCCTTGCCTGCTGTAACTAACCTCCAAGAGCTGGGGAAAGTGACAGATGCCCCATTTCAGCAGACAATCCAAATAAGTGCAGCAGACTTTGAATCAGCTATATCATACCAGGCCCCATTCATTTTGGTTGAACGGCACCCAAACCGCATTGGTCATTACAGTCTTGTAGAGGTAACGAGCAGGTCATGTTTTTGCAAACTCACAGAAATTAATTTCATGTGTATGTCAATTTTGGTGAAATATAATGCACATGGTGTTTAGAAGCATGTACATAACATTTTCTTCGAAAAAAACCCATGTTAAAATAATGCTTAAAAATGACTTTAATAAACATGTTTCAAAACATGATATATATTTTTTTCCGGTGTTGTATATAGCGCGAACTTGACCTGAAGGTATCAAAGTGCTTTACACGAGCACCAGTTGCATGGCACAGGGAGATTAATTGATTTGCCCAGAATCACAGGATGTTGAGCATGATTGCCAATACTTGAACCCAGTGATCCCGATTTGAGATCGACCACCCTAGCCGTTAGGCCACATCATCCCCAAGATGATGTAACTCAGAGTATGAAATCCTTGATAAGTATTGACAAAACTTGACATGTGCAGGCACTTGTGGATTTCAAGAGCCTATTAGTAAACTTTTGCCAAAAGCTATTGCCCAAAAAATACATTATCAGTTCCATACTGAAAATTAACAGAATTGTAAGTATGCTGGCCCTATGTCACTACCATGATATCTATATGTCTATTTATAAATCAGGAATAAATGGCAGTTCGGGACTGTGCTACTTTGGCGCCTCTGTGGGCTCTAGCAATAGCAGCTATGAGGCTGAGTGGTTTATTAATGTCATCAGAATTCTGTGCCATTTTACTGGTTACAGATTATTTGTGGTCCTTTGTGAGCCGAGCCATTAAAAGATTCCCCATGTAAATGACACAGCAAACGCCGAGATCTCACTATTGACATTACTGTTCCCACCTAGGGTGCCCTGACAACCCGGTCATGAGTAAATCTAGGGTTGTCAAATTTTAATGGCCAATATTTACACACATTATATGTGGATCAACATTATTGTCTATTGAACTTTACATAAATTAGGTTTTAATATAGCCTTTACCTTGAGCTGAATTTCAACAAGTTTGCCTCAGATTTGGCTCCTCAGTGAAATGAGACGCAGTAAAGTAAAGTTATTTGTGTAGGATCACACGATTTGGTCAAATGGGAAGCCACGATTTTACCCCAAATTTCCTAGTTCCACGTTGTGGTATTCGGCCGCTGCTTGGGTAACCTCTTCTCTTTCTTGTTTTATTATCCAAAGGGCAATGCTTTGTGTTTCTTTCAGCGGCTAAATTAGTACAAAGTGTTAAATAAACACCGCCTTTACATATTAAATGCAGCAGACACAAGAAGTCTTACTAGAAAATAAAGTACAAAGTTAAGTGAAAGGAGTACTTTCTATTTTTTGTTTTGCTGTCACTGGCTTCCCCTTCACCCTGACACCACGAGCAGAGGCACACCTCAGTAAGGCTATTATAAATCTCAGGTCTCCTTGGTGGATTCAAAGGTCATCTCTTGGACACAGGTGAAGTGCACACAGATAAACAGCCCAGGTGGGCTGATCCTCTGCTGGGGTCAGAGCGGCTGCTGATAGGCTGACCATGAAGAGGCCGCAGAGTGCAGCCTGTTCACAGCACCCCATGACATCTTCTGGACCAGCCCATCTCAGTCCCACAGGGCGCAATAAAAGTAGAGAAAGACTTCGGGGGCCATGCTACTGGTCATTGCCTCAATTGCTGATTAGCTGGGTTGACGACTCGGCTGGGTTTGGGCCTGAGAACCCAGGGGAAGCTCGAGCTGAGACTGCGTGCCCCTCCACTACTATATTCAGAATCACTGAGAATCACCAAGTCACACAGGGCTCTGAAACCGCTGCTGAAGTGACTTTGTGGTGACAATCCAAACGTGAAAAAACAATGATCTTTGCGAGTTGTGGTCAGCTGTGCACCATAAATAACCGCCCCCTCCCGCTCCCATGGACTGATCCTGCACGCCAGACACTTCCTGCACACAGCTCCCGATGGTGCCGTTCTGCATGGGGGTAACGGGCCCATTTCAAATCATCTTTAGGGGTGGTCTTCTTATATCTCGGAACAAATTCCAGTGGCAGTCCAGACTTCACCCGACTAGAGGTAGACTTACCGAGTGAGTGCCTGAGACTGCGGCTGAGAGCTCCTGACCACAAGGCTCCGCGAGGTTCCACGAGGCGTTGCTGCTCCGCTGCTACAGTACCGCCTTGCACAAAAACACTGAGCGAGCCTCGAGTCGTGCCACACAGTTTGGACAGCTGTGGACTAAAGGGATATCACGATGGGTATAATAGGTGAATTAATGATTTGCCTTAAGTGCATTAATGTCACATGGTTTGTCAATTTTGAGAAATTAGTCAAAGTGGCCTGGATACCTCATAAACCCATGTTGTCTTACATTTTACCAGACTTCTACCAAAGTTATAAACAAAGTAGACACCTCCAATTTTATCAATCATGACACCCTAGAACATTACAGCTCATTTGCTCTAAAGGACGTCAACTCCTGTTCAAGAATCACATTTGCTCACATCAGGGTACTTTAAAACCATGTAATAAATGATTAAAGGTCTCGCATCACAAAAACTAAAAAGATTGAAAACTAAACGTTCATCTCTAATTATCCTTCAAAGAACTCAATGAGCAAAAGGGATTCCTGAGAGCTGCAGGACATATTTAGCTTGAAAATTAATTCCCAGGGAATCCGGAAGTTATACGAAATAAATAAAAACAAATGCAAAAACATATTTTTGAAGCAAAATATATTTTTGTTAGACTACCGTGCAAATAGCAATCCAACCCCTTTAATATGATTTTAATGAGCAATTCCAAGGGGTGGTGCAAGTAATTATGATTCTGAAGATCCACCTAGCTATAAAAAAAGTACAAAAAACACAACTTTGTTAACCTTTCAAGAAGTCACGCACAATAAAACCCTGACTACCAGTGCTAAAACGAAAACTTCATCTTCATTTCGTCAAACCCATTAAAATGACTATCCAAAAAGGCATCTGCTTCTCTGTAATAGACTACTGTATAACTTGATCAATGCCTCCTTAGAAACAAAGAAGGTACGAACATGCATGGAATTTAAGAAAATTCACATTCTGCTTATCCTTTTCAGATTAGTTTACTCTTACTTTATTGTGGTTTCCAGAAGACCTTAACTATCATCTCTAGGAAATTGCTAACTAGTTACCAGTACAACACCTCTCTTCCCTAAAAACTGTGAAAGATTGGCTGGCCCCATTTGTCATATTCAACTTTTAAGTAAGGCCATAGTGAGATGGTGAAGGTAGTACATAAGAGTTAAATGTTACAGACAGACCGCAAAGTAGATTTGCACCATCCACTTGCGTGACTTTAAACATATGACTTCAGACCTACTAGTATAGCTCTAAACTACTTGTTGGAAATGGCCCTTTCTGCAGGCTCACTCCCAACATTTTTGCCTTCTTCCTACCCTTCTTGCTGAATTAGTTGTTGCTGGCTTTAGGACTCTGTGCACTTTACAACTGCTAACCAGTGTTAGAGTGCTTGTGCTCTCTCCTTGAAACATCGGAGTATGCGCAATTGGCATATTTAACCCCTTCCCTGCGGGGGGTTTTCACCTCCTGTGCGGGGGGTTAGGGGGCTGCACACGGCGCTGCCGTGAGGCGCCGCCGTGCTGGTGAAGAGCTCATCTCGTCATGAGGCACAGCGGAGCTGCACTCATGACGAGCTGAGCTCGTCATGGCCACACCCGTTTTTCGAACGTTCAGCACAGAGGGGAAATTATCCCCGCGTGCGAACGTTCCCACGGCTGTGACGAGCTCAGCTCGTCATAAGTGCAGCTCAACCATGCCTCATGACGAGCTGAGCTCGTCATTAGCACGCAATGGGTTAATGTACTCGTAGGTCCCTAGTACTGTTTACTACATGTGCCCAGGGCCTGTCAATTAAATGATACCAGTGCGCCTGCAACACTGATTGTGCCACCTACTTATAAAGCCCTTTAACCAAAGTGTCAGACCTGCCATGGCAAAGCATGTGTGTTAAGTTTAAATTGCCATGTCGACCTGGCAAAATAAATCTTTTTCCAGGCCCAAACCTTCCTTTTTAATACACATAATTCACCCCAAAGGTGGGTATATGATAGCCCAGAAGGCAGTATTTAATGATTTTAAAAAGCAGGACTTTTCAGTTTTAAATGTCCTGATAGTGAAACTCGTTTTTTATTATTGCAAGGCCTATAGCGCCCATAGGATAACATTGGGATTACCTTATTAGATTTGGGAAGATATGACTGGAACAAGTTTGGAGTCTCTGGAATTCTAATTCAAAATCTTAACCGAAGGTGAAGTAGGATTTTAGATTACAATTCTGAAAATGCAAGTTTTAGAAAGTGGGCATTTTCGTACTTTGGCCATTTGGTGCTGCAGACTGTCTCAGATCTCATACCTGGGTGTAGTTGACAGTTGGGTTTTGCGAGTTTCGATGGGACTCAAGGAGCCATTCTACAGGGTGGTAGGGAGAAGCTGGGGACAGCCTCAGTTACAACTGAATAGGCTGTGTCCTGTACACACTCAAAAGGCTGCATACCCTCCTGTAGTGAGTTTGGATCCAAACCGGCCCCTTTTGCGGCTCGCCCCTTGCTGGCTGCCACTCCTCAAAGAGCCAGGAGGCACCTACAAAACCCCTCAAGAGCTTCCGCAGCACGGGAAGCTCAAAAGGCCACTTTTGCTGTTCACCCCTTGCCGGGGCCAGGAACAAGCCTGCTGGAGATCGGAAGCCGGGAGGAGGACTATACCTCCCAGAGCCCCATGCGGCACCGCGAGCTGGCCGCCAACGCTGCCACTCCACCAAGTGCCAGGATGCACCTACAAAACCCCTCAAGAACTCCTGCAGTGCGGGAAGCTCAAACAGGCCACTTTTGCTGTTTGCCCCTTGCCGGGCCCAAGCCTGCTGGAGATCAGGAGCCGGGAGGAGGACTATACCTCCCAGTGCCCCCTGCAGCACTGTGAGATTTCCCCCAACGCTGCCACTTCACTAAGCACCAGGAGGCACCTACAAAACCCCTCAGGAGTTCCTGCAGCATGCGAAGTGCGAGGGCGTGCCAGGGCGTGGGCCCGTCTGCGCCCTTCCGAGACCGGTCGAGGCTGGGCTGGGCCACCCCTCTTTGAAGCAGTATCTGGAATCAGTGATAACACCGGTGAGTGCCCCATCGTCTAATAATATATTTTACTGGGATCACCCTGCATTTACACAAACGTAGCCCCCCCCCCCCACGAACAGCCATTATGCGAAAATGTATCATGCTACCACCAGCACGCCCGTTAACCCCTAGTATCACCAGCATGCTTGAGAGGGCTGTCGGTATTGTCTCATGCGGAATAGAACTCACAGAGCGGCACATGTCCCTGGATATTGAGGTGCGGTGGCCATTTCAAATTTTAACGGTACTTTATCAGACTGTACTCATGACCCACCTTTGCCCCAGCCCTGGACGATTGAAACTGACAAATCGCCTACTGCTAGTGGGAACACAAGTGGGCCGGACATAATTGAATCAGCCGAGTTACAGACGGTCATTAATATTGCCATACCTGTAGGAATCCTTGCTGCCAAACGGAAGAGGAAGGCTGGGAAATCTACCTGCACTAAAAGGAAGCAGCACACCTGCACCATCCCGCACAAACCTGTCTCTCTGCCTGGATACAGCCATCTCTAATTAATGATAATCCTGAAATTTCTGACTCTCCTGAGACAACACTGAACACGAACTTGAGCTGCTTAACCAGTACAAAGACTGAGGCAACACCTTGTCTTGAGAGTTGTGGGGACACTGTGGCCAACGTTGTTCCCACAGTAGTGAATAAACAATTTAATGAACTCTTGGAGAAGAAACTTGCCCCACTTAAGGTTTGCATAGATAACTTGGCTTTACTTATACGGGGGCCGGATACTCAGCCGGGAATGTACAAATGTCCACCACTACAAAGGGAAGAGGTGAGGGTAGTAAGGGTGTAATAACGAGCATACCAAATCATGTAATACATGGAATCCAACCCCCTACCATTAGAGCTATCACTTTTGCAAGACCAAACTCTGCCCCACCCCCAATCGAACCCTGGCAGGCATGGTATTGCATCTACTGGTAATTACACTACCACCCCACACACTCATTTCATTCAGGAGAATGCAAATGGTCCAAGCAGACCTAATGGAGTAGATCAGAACCCATTGATCGGTAGCTCGAGTATTAACGCTTCAACCACCCTAAACTGTAAATTCCCTGGTAGCTAACCAAGACGTCTTGAGTCTGCCACCTGCTGCTTGTCCCTATGTGCTGGTTATGGCAGGAGTACTAATATTAAAAAAGGATCAGCACAAGCCATGGTCTCAATTACGTAATAAATGTGCAGATTGGTTATCGAGGTATAGGAGGTTCCATGTATCTGATTTGAAGGACATTATTATGGTACGTAGAGTTGGGTGGGTTGGCGCATCTACAAAGAACATCGAAGGGGACTGCATTGTAATTCATTTTCGCAGGTCAGCCTTGGTGAGATACTTATTAAAGAGCTGTGAGTCTGTAACATCTAAGAGCACCACAATATATGTTCACTACCCTTTGATTATTTTTACAAACCAAACCACGCGCCCTGTCCTAACAAGACCCCTCCAACTCGGTTTCATGTACTTTCTGGATTGAACACCCAAGATTGACTACCTCCTCTTGCGGCAGCACCTGTCCCAGCAGATAGCTTTCTCCATTCTACCCTTGTGGTAGCGCCTGTCTCTGCTGACGGTCCCTCCCATCCAATTGCACCTTGCCTTCCAATTCAATTACTGCAGGTTACCTCAGCAGATTTTTGTTCCATTCGAACTATTACTGACAATGCTATGATAAAGGTACTTTCTTGGAACATAGCTGGCCACAGGCCTAAGGTCAAAATATGGTGACATCTCCTGGGAACATTTCCTTGCCTTACACCACATCATTGCTCTACAAGAAACACAGGAGTCAACTGACCATTTCTTCTTGGGTGGTTTTAAATCATTTTGTAAATTTGATACTCTGTCAAACATAGAGCCAGGGGGGTCTTCTTTTAATGTTAAGTCTTAAATGTTCTTATAGTGCCAAGCTGATTGATCCCAGTTCTCCCCATGTGCTAGCTGTGAAATTGTCAGGGAAGAATTTACCAACTTTGCTAGTGGTAAATTTTTATACTTCCTTCACTCGAATCCACGAAACCAAGCATCTTTTGGCACTAGAGTTTTTTGGGGAGGTTATGGGGAAGGAACTGAAGCCCACTATGACATATTAATTTTGAGGGATTTTAATATTCATACTTGGCCCCTTAATTGTTTAACAATGCTGGAGGAGGAAGACGGCCTGCAGGAGCAAAATCACTTTGAACATACTCCATCTGGCACCTTCTTAGAAGGCCTTCTATCAGCCTATAACTTGAACTGCTTACAACAATCAGATAGGTCAGCATTGGTATCTACCTATGTTGGCCATGGTAGTCAAAGTATAATTGATCATATTCTGCTATCCTCTCCGATAACATCAGCCGTAAAGAACCTTAGTGTCACCTGGAATTGCTTTAGCGACCATAATCCTTTAATATTGGATCTTCACCTCCAGGCTGCCCTCAAGGGAAGGGTCATGAGTCAAGCCACTAATATAAACATTAGTCTCAAAGACCAAGCATGCAGATTGAGGTGGGATAGGATCACCCAGAGAACTTTATTGATAACCTGTATACTACGAATCTCATACCAGAGCCATTTTAGATGCCTTTGAATTAATTACTAAACAGGTTGCCTTTAATTTATCTACTACAACAAGAGTAAGGTGCCCAAATTGAAAAGGTGGTTTTACGATTCCTGTGTGGCCACCCATAAGGAGCTCACGCAGGCCCTCAAGCAAAAAACCGAGGGACGAGGTTGCAAATTTGTTCAAGTGAGGCCGGCTGTGATTTATCTACAAATGTTAACCTCACCTACAGTCTGTGTCAGGGTTACACATTTCTTAATTTAGGCCATCAGACATAGGAATAGGCTGCAGTCGAGCTAGCCATTCTGGATACTGTGGCAGTGTAATCATGTTCTTCTGATTCATGCAATATAATTTTAACAAGATAATATGTCTGTTCCTAGCATACTATTTTATAATTATTATTTGCCATTTATGTTCACCAATAACTGCTGATTAATACAAGGAGCAGTCTTGATATTTACAGCTTAGTAAGTTGTGAATATAGGGCTTCTCTGCCATGTAATGTTGTAGTCTTTATCACTACTAGGATGAAATGTGTTGTAATAGGATTTTTTTTTATTCAAGTATATCCTTTTTATGAATTTTGTGATGACATCTTTTTAGACTGAGTGGTTTTGCCAGGATGAATTGTGTTTTAACAGGAGGTCATTTTAATGAAGTGTATCCTTTATGAATTTCATGATGACATGGGTTTTAGATTGATTGTCCCCTTGTGCCCTGGAGAAACTATTTAATGAACTTTTCTATATGCTTACAAAAAACCGCCCCAAAAGGCTGAGGACTGTTCTCTTGCTTAAATGTGTTATGGTTCTTAAGATTACTTCAACATGATCTATGTATAGGTTTTAATGCTGTGATATAGAATGTTTTGTGTACTTTTATGGTTTTAATCAACCGAATAAAGTGGATATGCCTGACTGACTGACTGATTGTGCCACCTTCCTAAAGAGCCCTTTAACCAAAGTGTCAGACCTGCCATTGCAAAGCCTGCATGTTAAGTTTAAACTGCCATGTCGACCTGGCAAAATAAAACTTTTGCCAGGCCCAAACCTTTGTTTTTAGTACACATAAGTCACCCCAAAGGTTGGTCCAGGATAGCCCAGAAGGCAGTGTTTAATGATTTTAAAAAGAAGGACTTTTAAGTTTTACATGTCCTGATAGTGAAACACTCTTAAATTCGTTTTTTATTATTGCAAGGCCTAAAGCTCCCTTGGAATAACATTGTGACTACCTTATACAATGTTAGAAGCCTAAGTCCCAAATGGAAAGATATGACTGGAACAAGTTTGGTGTCTCTGGAATTCTAAATCAAAATCTTAACCTAAGGTGAAGTAGGATTTTAGATTACATTTCTGAAAATGCAAGTTTTAGAAAGTGGGCATTTTCTTGCTTTGGCCACTTGGTGCCTGCAGCCTGTCTCTGATCACATGTCTGGGTGTAGTTGACAGTTGGGGTTTGCAAGCTTCAATGTGACTTGATGGCCCATTTTCACAGGATGGGAGGGAGGAGCTTAGCACAGCCTCACTTTCACCTGAATAGGTTGTGTCCTGTTCACACTCAAAGGGCTGCATACCCCCCCCCCCCACCCCCCCGTAGTGAGTTTGGATCCAGGGCAGAAATCTCTTCGAAGTATCCCCCACTTCAAAGGCACCACTGAAGTACACTTTAGGAACTGTGGATACTCTGCCAGGGAGAAGGGCTGCTATGCTACTGAAAGGACTGCCACCCAGCTGGACTGCTACTCTGCTAGACTCCCGCTTTGCTGTGCTGACCGGCTGCCCTCTTGCGTGGTGAGGAGTACTGGTTCTACACACTTGAACGCAGAACCCAGAGTTACTCTAATCCTCAGGGACATGACAGGCTTTCAACAACCTTGCATCTGCACCTGGAAACTGCCATCTGTGAGGCCACTCTACCAAGTGGTGCCACCCCAGTCCTGCACCCTTGGAAGTGGGCCTAAGGTGACTACTAGTGCAACCAATCCATCTTCTTTGCTGAGCGGCGCTTCTTAGAGTCGTACCAACACGTCTCCTCGGTTGAGTGGCACAAACTCGAGCAGAACCAACGCATCATCACTGCTGTGTGGATTAGAACTGGCACATAATTTCTAGATCGTTCTCGCATTCTTTGGAACCGACATTGTTGAAGTGCGGAACATATCTGACCTGGTCCCCACATCCTACATAGATGGCAGCTCAATAGCGACAGTCTCCGTATCGCAGGCCCGCAGCTCTTTGGAACTGAAGCCTTGCCAGCCGCATGCCACATCCTCAATGCCCAGACTTTGCATCGCAAACACCGTCAATGGGATACTAGATCACAAAACACAAGACCTCTCACTGCAGCCTTGTCACATTATAAAACCAATGCATCAGTTCGTCTGTGCGCCACTGTGAGAAGCGCATGTGGCAGAATTGCCAACAAGCATTTGCACTTCCAAAAGTACGCAGTGCACAGGGGTTCGGGTATTGCAGCCCCCACAAGGGATTCTGGCTTTAAACTGGGTGAGACTGCTGCTCTGGCCTCAAGGGAAGTAGAAACCCACCTCCTGTGTTGGTATTCCTTTGGAGTCCGCAGGAGCTCGGGATCTGCAGACTGGTCAGCAGTGTTGCTGTGCCTGCGAATGCATGAAAGTGATTCCAACACTCCAAGGGAGATTATTTTCAGATGTCTTGGATGCGCCACAGGCCCTACGCGGATCCTGTATGGTGCACCAGCACAGACGAGGCAGCAGACTGAAAGGGAGACAATGTCAGGCCCAAATGAAGTCCAGCAAAGTCCAGAGTTCCCAGACGGTAGAAGTGCAGTTGTTTTAGTTCTGAATCTTCTGCACCACAAATCTAGGGACCTACACCCAGGTAAGCTCTTAAGTACTCTAAAGAAAGGGTTGGGATGATTCAGGGACCCTCCCAGGGAGGGGTCCGGGCAGGGGGCAGGTTACTCCCATGTCCTTTTTCCAGTTTCGCGCCAGAGCGAAACAGGACTATGCACAGGGACAGGTACTATGCACAGGGACACCAAATGTGCCCCTCCTGCAAATATTTCAGGTGCTGGTAAATACACCCAGCCAGCCCTAATACACTAAATCCTGTCTGTAAGGTGGTCTCACCTCCCTGGTACAGGATGCCTATTTTCCTACCTTCCACTGCTCAACATTGGCTCAGTAGCAGGAGGGCAGAAATGCGTCTCTGGTCGGCAGCAACAATTTTGTGCTGTCCAGGACTAGAAGACTGATACCGGGAACACTGAGAGACTAACAGAGGGATCTCCTGGTGGGTTGAATCATAGCTCCCACACCGGTAATGGTGTGGGGGTATGATTCCAACATATTTAATGCCAAACACAATAGGGTTCCTTGCAGTCATTTTCGAGATGGTCATCACTCGGTCACGTAACGCCCCTCTATATTAGTATAATGGCTGCTTCACTGACAACCTAGAAGAATGGACTCCAAAGGCTGCAGTGGTTTCCTGCTCATGCAGGGGCACCCTCTCACTTAGATCCAAGCACCCTGCCCTCAGGATTGTAAAGGCCTGCTCGAGAGGTGACATAGGTTTTAAATGCAGTGACCCTTAGATGTAGTAAACCTATTTCTTTCATATGTGGTGCATGCACCAACTTACACAGGCTGCATTGGCAGGCCTGTAGTTCCTTTTTGAATGGTCTCTCATAGGTGGCATAATACATGCTGCAGCCCATGGGAGACCTCTACGGTACCTATACCCACGGTACATGGGTACCATATACTAGGGACTGACAAGGGTACCCCAGTATCCAATCTGGGGTGTAACTAAGTGCATAAACAACAGTTTTAGGAGAAAGCAGATAGACTGGGGTCCTGATTATCAGGTTCTCAGTCAGACTAGAGAAAAACAGTATCAAATCAAGCAAAACAACATGGGGGTAACCATAGGAAGCAGATCCTACTTTCCTACAGCCGCTTTCTGACCTAAGATACACACAATGTATTGCAACTAGGTCAGTGTGGAAAGGATGTAGCCTAGGGGCTAGGGCTGTCGATCTCTAATCTGGGGAACCGGGTTCGAGTCTCGGCAATGACTATGTGTGATTTTGGGCAAACCATGTAATCACCCCATGCCTACAAAAAAATGAATGTGTCCTTGTGTAAGGAACTGGTGCTCATGTAAAACAGTCTTATACCTGATACCTTTGGGTTAAGTTTGCGCAATATACAGATAAGGGCAAAAAAACAAAAAAACAAGATTTAAGGTACTTTGTTCAGAGGGCCTAACGTGCTCCCTTTATCCGGCCTGCACTCCATCGCAGTCAGGCTGCATTTGTGACTTAGTCCCCGTCTGCCCCGACCAGCTATCCCTTGTTGGCGCTTTGTGCTTTTTGATGTTATTTTACCCTAAAACTTCAATATCTCTGGTTTTCCAGTTTGGATTGTTGTTGTATTGGTCTTGCTTAAATTTAAAAAAATATATTATTTAATTATGCAAAGATGATTTTATTAAAACTTGTTCTTTGTGCTTGAAATCATGACCTGTAATGAATTCCTGCCTGACACCCTCTTCCTTCTTCTGGAATTCCCAAGGTAAAGGAGGAGGCTGGGAATAATCTTAAGTCAGAGGTAACAATGATTATCTGAACTACTTCAGAGTGTGATCCTTCTGAAGAGATGTATTTGATGGCTGATCGCCTAACCTTTGTCTGAGTTCACATAGTGCCACTCTATGCCTACAAATCTGAGGGCTGTGCCTGAATTATCATTTTCCAAATGGCAATTTCTGGAAATGAGAAATGCCTAGCAGAAGATAGAGAAAATAAGTAGTTTGACATTGTTTTAGAATTTTAATTTTCAGATGTAATTAAAAAAAACATGGGACACCACATCCTTTATTTATATTTGTAATTAAAAAATACATTGGAAGAGAACTTTCCAAGTCATCTATAAGATGGAGAGTGGAAGTAGGCTGGTTTTGAGTAAATTCAAACATTATGGAGAGAGAGAAAGTGTTATTTTTTTTACTTCAAGTGTAGATTCAGCAATTATTGATACTTTAAATGATACCTGTATTTCATAATATGATATGAACATTGAACTGAGATTCACAAAGATTTTATACGAGGACAATTCAGATGTGGCATATCAGTCAGCATGCATTAGCATGGATGGATTTTGTGGAGGGCTAAAGGCAGTGAGTAGCTGCAGTACATTAACTAACCCTACTGAAGTAAATTCCTTGCTATGCATTAATATCACATAAAATAACAGGGATATTTTTAGAGCACCCGTTCACTCTTTAGGAGTCTCACAGTACTAGCAACAGATAGTGCAGGTTTATTTTTACCTGCTCTAATAGTGATGTTATATTATGTTAGTGGGTATTTATTAAGCTCGCGTACACCCAAAGGTTTCATGATTACTGAAGTCAGGAGCGATCAGGATACTAGGCGTACGCTTGCTCAAATAGCCATGTCTTCAAAGATTTCCTGAAGCTGAGGAGATCGTTACAACTTCTCAAAGCCAGAGGAAGGGAGTTCCAAAGTCTTGGGGCGAGATGAGAGAAGCTGCAGCCTCCCTGACGTTTCAGTCTGAAAGACGGGGTGTTGAGCAGAAGTTGATGGGCTGAACAGAGGCTATGCCACGGGATATATTTGGTAAGCATGCGCTGTTTCCGTGAAGGGCCTTAAAGGCTAAGCAACCCGACTTGAAAGTTACTCGGTGAGCTATCGGGAGCCAGTGAAGTTGTGCAAGGTAAGGTCTGGCTGACGACCACTTAGGTTGTTTATATATCAATCTGGCTGCCTGGTTCTGAACCATTTGAAGCCTTTTTTGCAAACCAAGTGGAAGGCCGAGATAGATCGAAATTGGAGAAATCGAGCCGTGAAAGAATAAGTGCTATCACCACCTGGATTAGAAGTGTGCTATTTTCCTTATTTTCCGCAATTGATGAACACTAGAGGAGATCACAGAGCCAACCTGTCAGCGAAGCGAGAGGTCAGCATTGATAGTGACCCCCAGGCTTTTCACGGAGGGGGAAGGGTGGGGGGGGCTGAGTTCAGGCGGCCAAAATTGCGTGCTCACACTGTTCTTGCTGTTCCCAGGCAAGACCAACTCTGTCTTGCCTGGGTTGAGTTTCAGATGGTTCACATCCATCCAAAGCTGGATGTGAAGCATGGTGGATTGAAACTCGCTCACAGCGTTGGGGGAGCTATGAGAGAAGATAATCTGGAGATCATCAGCATAGTTGAATACAGTAATATTTCTATTTTTTTAGTGAATGGATCAAAGGTCTTATGTAGAGATTGAAGAGCAGCGGGGACAAAGAGGAGCCCTGTGGGACTCCGCATGTGGAAGAGAGTTTGGGGGAAGAAAACCCTCCCAGCCTGACCACCTGAGTGCGAGGAAGGATTTAATCCAGTCCAGTGCGGGCCCCGCAGGCTGGCTTGCTCGACGGGGTTCAGCAAGATGGTGTGGTCGACCATGTCGAACGCAGCTAACAAATCCAGGAGTACCAAAGCTTGATGGCCACCCCTGTCAGCATTAGCTCTGAGGGTGTCCAGTACCGCCAGGTATCACAGCCTCCGTGGAATGTGCCGGACGGAAGCCGGCTTGGTTAGGTTCGAGGTACTCAGAACGTTCGATGAAATTGGACAGGCAGCTAGCTACATGGGCCTTCAGAATTTTAGCAAGAAAGGGAAGGAGGGAAATAGGACTGTAGTTCACAGGGCTGCTGGGATCTGCCCGTGGCTTTTTTATAAGAGAAACTACTGTGGCATGCTTGAAGGCAGTGGGAACCTTACCTTGGTACAGTGACTCATTTAAAAGAGGAAGCACGCTCTGAGGTAAGGTGGTAAACATCTCTTTAGAGACGCGCGGGGGACAGCAGTCGTCAGGAGAACCCGACTTGACATGGGTCATGAGCGCTGATAAGGTTTTGGGCATATGGGTTGAAGTGTGTTTAAGACCCTTTGGTTCTTGGTGATGTCTTCCAGTGGTTCCCAGTTGAGGGTGTTGGGGAGACTGATTTTAATGACTGTGATTTTGTCAAGAAAGAAGTGATTTAAAGAATTGCAAAGTTCTTGAGTGGGGGTCTGTGTCGGGGAGGTTCTGGTGTCATTACATAAATCATTAACAATTCTAAAAATGTCTTTAGATTTTTTGTTGGTGTTGAGTAGTTTAGTGAAAAAGTGGTTGAGATGGCTATTTTGTAGTCTTTACGGGCATTTGCAAAATGTTTTCTATCTTCAGTTGAATAATTTGATCTCCATTTCCTCTCACCTTTACCCAACTCAAGTTTTTGTAGTTTAAGGTCAGTGGAGAACCATTTGTGTGCCTCAAAATGGCATGCATAAGAGAATTTACCAATGGGGGCGTGGATGTTGCTGGCTGATAATAGCCATTCTGTAACTTTTCCCACCATAGTGTTGACATCATGGCAGAGGGTAGGTGCCGAGTTCTCCATGGTTTCAATAAACTCTGATTTGTTTAAAGAGTTCCACTTCCTAAGTTGGCCCCCTGCTAAGGGGGGGTGTTTTTTCCGGACGTTAAGTGGGACAGTGAATTTTATCAGGTGATGATATGACCAAATGCATGGCGTGATAACTGTGGTGGATAGAGAAATGTTGTGTGTCCAAATGTGATCCAAGATGTGTCCCTTTTTATGGGTGGGATTGTGTACATGTTGGAGTAAGTTTAAGTTAGATAGGAGTTTGGATAACTTAACAGTCTGTGGACCGCCCGAGGTGTCATTAAACCAATAGTTAAGGTCCCCAGCCAGGAGCACCTTATCGTGGTTGATCACCATCGTGGCCACATGGTCTCAACAAACGGATTGAATTTTCATGCTGCCTGTAACTGTTCTATTACACTGACTGTCTGCTCAACTTTGTGAGCATTATGGTTCTGAACTTACTCCTTTTTGTGATTAACTATTTTGTGTATTTAGAACCATTATTGTGGGCATTTTTGTTGGAACGTTATTTATTGTTTGTTTAATTCATCTGTATTTTTTCACACTATAAGTTTAGGTTTTGAATGCACAGTTACACTAACAGGGTTGCACTCGTTTCTTTACGCTTTTTCTAGTCCTCTTTCTATTTTCATACCCCCACAACCACATGACCCATAACATTTCCCGGCTTCCGTGTTTGAAGTCCGTGTTAAGCTTCCGGCTAAACATCCGCAAGCTATTGATCTCCGTCGACACTGCTCAACCATTTCTGATCCCTGCTTCACATTGTAAGTACCCGCTACACTCGAGCACCGCAACATTATGTACCGTCACAATAGTTCGTATAACGTATACCACGTATCACGCGGTAATATGCATGGCTTTGACCTTTTCATGAACTATCTCTTGGTTCTTTTTGATCTTCTAATTTCGCAGCACGTTACTTTCACCTGGTTTTACGTCGTCATCATTACTGTTAGAATCACGATGCACCTTCGGTTTTTATTTTTGAACACTTGTTACTTACTGTTCTTTTACCCGTTTAGTCACAATGATCTCATTTAATTACGTTGGATCTCACTCTGGTGTAACCATTGGGTTAAGGTACCCTTCTTGTTTTTTACATTTGTTTACCCATTATGATGGTTAAAACCTATGTGGTCTTTGCTTTAGATGCTCCCCGATGAAGGGCGGATGCCCGAAATGCATTGGAGCCGGATGTAATAATATATACTTATGCAGTTGGATTTGACTTTGTTGAATTGAAAACTTTATTGATATTGGATATGAAGCAAATATCTTACAGAATTGAAAATACATTTTTGAAACGCATTGAGGCTTATTTGTGAATAACTCAGGAGGAGTTCACCAGATTGAGTGCCTTAAGGGATGTCATCAATGTCCCATTGATCACACTTATCAGATTCTTATAAACACCATTCCCAGAACTGGCCTTCGGGTCTGTAACAGCACCACCTCTGTCAAAATGGCATGTCGCCAGAATTTGTACTTTTTAAGCCTTAACTGTCGTTCTCTGGCCAAAAATATGCAGCATATTTTTGACCTTCTTAGTACTGAACATCCAGATGCACTCTTTCTGACCGAAACATGGCTTCATCCGAGTTCGGGCCCCGACATTGCCACTGCCCTTCCTCCTGGATATGTCATTGCCATGAAAGATCGAGACACAGGCAAAGGCGGGGGGATTGCTATAATTTATAAATCTACTCATTTCTGTAAATTTGAAGCTATTTCCATCACAGAGTGTGAAGCGGCTTTATTTAAACTCTCTGTATCCCCTCAGCTGACCTTGTCTGGCATTTTAATTTATCACCCTCCGAGGAAGCCCAGGCCCTGGGTCTCCACTTTCCCTGACCTTATCGCTCCCTTTATTTTAAAAGTAGCAAATTTTAAAATTCTAGGTGACCTGAACCTTCACCGAGAAGATAATCAGAACAACATCTGCCACACTTTTTTAATCTGATTTGGAGGCTCTAAGCTTACGGTTATGCAATCAGGGCCCTACTCATAAGGGAGGACACCTTCTGGATCCAATTTTGTCAATCTTTGCTCTGTCTGTAGTACTCCTGCGCTTCAGTTAGACTGACCTGACCATTTTATAATTCCATTCAACCTGCAGCCTTCCACATCTAGGGTAGTGGCCCCTCCGACTAGCTCAGGAAGTCTCAGATCTTGGGGCAAGTTGAATATGGAGTCTTTTAATACTATTCTGTCTACTAGCATACCTGATGTCACTTTACCTTTGCTTTCATTAAATACTGCTGTCTCGGACTGGCTAACCAATGCCATTGACATCTGTCTGCCCCCTGTACCCAAAGGCAGCTTTACTCATCACCCCCCTGCCCCATGGTTTACAAACGATCTTAAAGTTATTAAGTCTAAAGCACTTGAAGGAAGATGGAGGAGATCGTACTCTTTAACTTGTAAAGATGCTTACAAAGCTTCTCTTAAAAGTTATCATTCAGCGTGTAAAGAGGCACGCATTTTATACGTTGCTAACACAATAACTAAGGCATCTAATCTTCCTCAGGCTCTATTTTTGGTAGTGAAGAAGTTAGCTGGCTCTGATACCATCCCTCCTCCTCCTGTCCTTGATGAAAATCAATGTAACAACATTGCTGACTTTTTTATTCAGAAGGTTGAACTTATTTACAAGTCACTCTCTGCTCCTTCCCCTTACTTGTGTAGACCCTACATATCACAGTAATTGTGACCAGATAGCCAAGATTTCTTCCTGGCACTCATTTGAAGGGGCGTCTTTCCCAAATTGTTTAAACAGTATTAAATCTGGGTCTACTCTTGTTTCTTTGCCTATTAACATCCTTTGTCAGCTCTATGCCACATCTAAAGGCGTCCTTATCGATCTTCTTAATGCCTCTATGCGGGAGGCCTTGGTACCCCATGAGTGGAAGAGAGCCATGGTCATCCCTTTGTTGAAAAAGGCTGAAGCAGATCCTTCTGTACTATCTAACTTTAGACCTATATCTCTGCTTCCAACGTTCTCCGAAATTTTGGAGAAACATATCAATACTCAACTGACACAACACATAGATAAAGTTGACTTTCTTCATTATTCACAATCCGGGTTCATAGCCAACTTTTCAACTGAAACCGCTCTGCATGGGGTTACTGAGAAACTGCACCAGCATTTAGATCAAGGGGAAACTGCGGCACGCATTCTATTAGATTTGAGTGCCGCATTCGACACTGTGTCGCATAACATCTTGCTTAACGCCCTTAGGTCTCTTGGGCTGGACGGCACCCTTTCCTGGTTTGCTTCATTCCTTGAGGGTTGCACTTTTCAAGTCTTTTCTGCTAAGGCATCATCTAAGATTTGCGTATTAGCACATGGAGTCCCACAGGGATCCATTTTAAGCCCCTTGCTCTTCAACATCTATGTCAGACCTCTGGCAGAGATTGTGGAAGAGGCGGGTCTTTCCCTATATTCGTATGCAGATGATACACAGATTGTCTTTCCACCACTAAAGACGCTACGACATCTGCCCTTTAGTGCAGTCTATAGCAAGTGACAGAGTGGATGCGCCTTAACTTTTTGAAGTTAAATGTGGATAAGACTGAGGTCCTTATCCTGGGCAAGCATAAGGACCTATAGGGGCCTCACCATTGGCCTCAGGAAATCGGTTCCTTTCCCCTACCTGTCACCCATGTCCGTAATCTAGGCATCATTATTGATGATAGTCTCTCTATGAGACAACAGGTGGGGAGTGTTGCTGCCATCTGTTTCATGAGCTTGAGATGGCTTCGTAAGATCATTTGGATGCTTCCTGCCTCAACCCAACGCATGGTAGTCCATGCACTCATCACCTCTCGCCTCGATTATGGCAATGCTCTCTATCTTGGTAGCTGCCAAACGGTACTGAGAAAGCTACATGTAGTTCAGAACTCTGCAGTACGCCTTCTTTGTCAAGTTCCTAGACAGGCCTCCATCTCACTGTATTTACGTGACCTTCACTGGCTTCGAATTGATCAAAGAATTAAATTTAAAACCCTGTGTTACATTTTCAAAATCAAACAAGGTGTGGCAGCAGCATATCTGCAAGAGCTCATTCATCCTTACATTCCTTCTCCTCGTCCCCTGCGGTCTACAGCCCACAGAAACTTTATGATTCCCAGATTTAAACTTGCAAGAATGGGAGGCCGTTCCTTTTCTTATCTTGGCCCCAAAATCTGGAATTCTCTTCCGGTGTCCTTGAAGAATGACCCGTCCTATCTCAGCTTTCGAAGAAATCTTTAAACTTGGCCCTTTAAGTAGCAAATGGTTCTTGACTGCTCCTTTTCTAGCAATTTGTGTGCTAGGCGCCGGGAAACCCTTTTTGGATAGCTGCGCGCATTACAAAACAAAATTAATAATAATAATAATACATCCCTGTTTTCCCCAGCAGCCAGTGCTTAGCGCCGGGACACCCCAGGGTAACCGTGGGCTCTACAAGTGTGATTAACATAACATAACACATAACATTATTGCTGCTAACAAACTATTGAACTGTCATATGATGCCTGACCTCATTTGTGCCGAACAAACTGTATGCTGGGTACACTATGCACAGCGGTATTTCTCCCTTGCATATGACCCAATTGTAACGTGGTGCATTGCATTATTTCTTCAGTGCACAGTATCTGGGTATTACGTTGCACAGTGTATTATTTCTTCATTGCACTGTACAGGATTGTAGCGTGACGCATTGCTTTGTTTCTTCCTGGTACAGGGCATGCTGGTGGTGATACGCATTGCAATATTTCTTCAATTGCAAAGTACATGACTGTGGCGCCACGTATGGCACTTTTTCTCTGTTGCACAGTATAAGAGAATATTGTTACACATTGCAATTTTGTTTCCTTTTGCAACATGTGTGATTCTAGCAATATGACTTGCCTAACCTTTTGGGAAACAGATAAAAGTGAGCTTAACTGTTGGTTAGAAGCGGTGGTTGGGATTAGAACCAACCAACCTAGTAGAAAGAATACTACCCATTCTTATATGTTGATTTTGTATTGTGTGATCATATCGTATATTTGCTTAAATATAAAGATTATACTCATTTTATCAATACCCGTGTGGAGTCTATTTGTGATTACATCATGTGGTTATTGTGAGAGTGGTTTAACATACTGAACACTCGTGCCTAGGAGATAAGCCTGGCTGCTCGTGCCAAGCTACTAAGGGGGTGAGCAGGGCTATCTCAGACTGTGTCCTTACTTAGGCTAATGTTGAAGCGAGGGGTCGGGAATGCACGCCTCCACCATTTGGTGGCAGCGGTAAGCGCCAGGGACTTCCACTTTCAACACCGGGCAACTACTGTTAAAACTTCTTGCAGAGCAAAGTGCGAGAGAGTTTCAATGTTGAAACAGTGAGGCCAAAGATACAATTTGAAAGCCTTGCAGTTAACTGTACAAAAATCTGCTGCTCACCAGCATGGCAGCATTGCTTTATTTCTCACTTTAATGCCAACGTGTGTCCTCTAAGTATGTGTCACTCTGCTGTTGCGTCAACTGTGCCTGTCTATGTTTTAAAATTCCTATTACGTCCTGCTTCACTGGTCCTTGAAGATCCCGCTAATCGCCATTCTTTGTTATAAAGGACGCTGAAGCATTTAACATTGGAATAACTTTATTCCATGAATAAACAGGCAGGTACAGTAGTGCAGCACAAACAGTTTGTCAGAAAGGTCCTCTCAGCTGCAACTGACTCTCAACACACACAGACTTCACGTTCCATATTCCATGGATCTCAACGTCTACACAGTATTCGATATGGCAGCATAAGAGTACATAGACATAACACCCATTCCACCCTAAGGCTAAGGTAGAACTGTAAGATATGGGAGATTCGGAGGGAGGGGAGAAGTTCACATTTTGCAGCAGGTTCTATCATTTTATCTTAAGCCACTGGCTGGATAGAGTGCCAGAGCTAAGTCAACGAGTAAATGGCTGTGCCCTCAGGGTCTACACTCAAGGGGAGGGAAGGAATCTGGCGCTACAGTGGGGCAGGCCCCTCCAGCCTCTGTACCAGTTGCCCACTGAACGGTCTGCACCTGTTATAGATAAACCCCTGGTAGTTGTTGTCACTTACCCTTCCTGCAAAGGTAGTTGAGTATGTCCAATTATCAGTTTCTGTAGGTTAGCGCAGTCATTTTTAGCTGATTATGGGATAAGTTGGTGCATTGTCCTTTGTGGTAGAGTACATGTGTGAATCAAGGGGATTGCACTGGGTTCACCAGCTAAGGGCAGGAGTAACATTTGCGTCATTGCCTGACACCACAAAGCCCTGCTTTTGCTTTCTGATATCACTTTCCTCTCAATTTTAGGTTTACCCCAAGGCAAGAGCTAAATAATTACATTTATTTACAGGAACTTTCAGCCAGCCCTGTTCTATTGCTCTGTTATTGCATCATTCCCATGTTTCTTCTGTTCTCTAGGTCATATATTTTAGGGAAAATTGTGAGCCCAATTTAGCCATAGCCTAACTTAACTGTGAATAATAGCATTCTGTTCTTTCACACGGAACGCATCCGCACATAAAGTAGTTCCCTACAGTGCTAAGGACTATCAATCCAATGTGTGGTTTGTGATACTAAAAACATATTTTCGCTTTTAGCAATTTTTTTTTAACATAATGTCGAGGGTGCAGCATCCAACCCAACAATAGAGTTTTACAAAAACCATATCACAACAACTGTTGACAAAGCCGAAAAGGCTAACAGGCCAGGGTTATTGGCTTTGCCAGAGCCTGTTAAAGAATGCTTCATAATCAGTCGTAAAGCAGCACCAAAATCGGAGGTGAATAGATCATTGCCTTTAAATGTGTCCCAAATGCTTCGTCGAATTATTAGTTCTATGATCGCATGAGGCTAGCATCTGGCCACATGTGAAAATAATGCCCTGAAACACACATTAGTAAAACAGGCCATATGAACGCGATATTTCTTTCTTTCATTATTTTAAGGGATGTGCTTACTAAAGTGCCAATTCATTCTAAACAGAGGAATGATAGTCCAGTGATGGTGAATATACGGTCACTTTGGGACAGAAATAAGCCAACAATTTATGACAAAATTCTTACTGCTTCCCCAAAAGCTACATCTTTTACACACAATATGAAGGTGGGGAATATCTTACAGTGGTGCAAGTGTAAATCACTTTACAAGCTCTTGGGCTTCAAATAGACGCAAAAACAAGTGCATTGCAGCAAACTGACGGGTACACCAAAAGCAGCAGACTGCTGCATTTTAAATGTACTGTATTAGCTTGAAAATATCCGCAGCAACATGTCTGGTTGCAAAACTGCATGGATTTCGAGTGCAACGCCCATTAACCAGAATTCACTGAAACGAGAGTCCAGAATTAGACTTTGGCTTTGGTACAGTAGCACTGTAATCTCAAAACTAGGTACAGCACTGCTGGGATGTTGTCTCTTCGATTCTGGGAGAACGTGTCTCAGCTGCTGCCGCTGTTCTTGGGCGATCTGTTAACTTTAAAGCCGATCTCTGTCTCTTTGTTCCGTCAACTGAATTATTTAGAAAGAAGGCCGAGTGCTTCTGAACTGTTTTCTTTCCCCGTGCTCTGGCCTTCGCAGCTTCAATTACTTTGTTGCGTGCTTTCCATTTCCTCTTGCCAGCAGACATTTTAGATTTTGTAGGGCTACAAAAACAGCCGTAATTTCCTCTTAAGAAACATAATATTTTCCTGAGAGATTTGCTGAAAATGAGTGCTCTGTTCCAGAGAGGCGTGGCACAATAGGCATAGCTGGGGCACGAGGCCATGTACCTCATTAAACCTTGCTGAGAGAATAAAAAACAGTCTCTTTCATAGCACCAAAGACCATGCATGATTGCAGATATAACCCCATCTATCATAGCGCTATATATGCCTGTCAAAAGTTAATTGAAGTATGCAGGATTTCGTTAACAATTAAGCCTGAAAAGAAAGTCTCTTTATGGTTTGACAAATCGTGGACAGTGTCATGGCGCTCCCATAACATTGTAAATATTCAGGCCGTGCTAGTATTTTTCAGATGCAACAAATTCAGTATAATGCAAATCTAATGCTAGAGAACCTTCAGCTTTATTTTGAACATTCCCTGATCAGCAGGCACATTAATTCCAATACATCAGAAAGGAATGTTATGAATATTAAAACAGCGTGTTGCATAAGTCAAAATGGCGCCCGTGCCAATGAGTATGTGGTGAGGAGTCAATGATATTCCAGCAACCTGAAATCTGATGTACCAACTGCACATATAAATAGCAGAGCTTACTCACATCAAAACGAGAGAAGAATTTGCACAAAGCAGGTCTACGCCTAGGTAGTGACGCACCTACTCCACTACAGGGCTAGCAGAGGTCCTGCAAAGTGACAGTTTTCTGTAGCAAATCTCAGTCGAGAATATTAAGCAGGAAGGGGTTCTGGGCCCCAACTGTGATAAAAACTGAGGTTTTTTACCAGTGGTGTCGAGAGGACCCCATATGGTGAACTCTCCTGCTGGGAGTACCCCTTTTAGCACTTGATTCTTAGGGTGGAAAGGCAGAACAGTCCAAGGCTTACTCAGGGCAGATGCTGTGATCTGGTAACTCAGAGCTAAGCTGAGCAACAAACGTCACCTAATAATCTGCTGTCCTGCCAGTGCTTGTTCTTTCAAAAAGAAAACAGTACTTTATTGCAGACACTACTAAATACTATCCCCAAACTAACATCTTTATGCAGATGCCAGGTGGAGATTCCAATGGTGACACCCCCTAAAGGGCCTCACAGCCAACAGAGGGTGAATACTACTGAATGGCCACCCAGGTCTAGTATTTTCTTAAATATATCCTGGACCTCCTGTACTAGAGGCACCTCTAATAGTCCGCTCACCAGCATGTCAAAAACCATAAAACCACAATGCTTCCCATATGCCTATAAAACATGAGTGGTGCATTTAATAAAAGTTGGGCTTACTTACCATGTCACAATGTCACCACATTAATTAAAGGTAAAATATAGAGACAACAACAATATAAATCAATATTAAAACACTACAGAATGATACCATCTCTCAATTACATTAAACAAGGGTTAGAAATTGGGTCTCTAGTTGTCACAGGTATGCACCATGTCCAAGGAGGGACCACAATACTACTCAGGGTAAACTAGATACAAACTAAAAGACAACCTGTTCTCACCCTCTGGTAGCTTGGCTCAGAGAAGTCAGGCTTATCTAAAGGTTCTATGTCTAAAGTATTTTTGCAAACGACCCACACACAGCAACACTATGAAACCACCACAGAAAGTCTCCCCACAGGTTTAGAAAAATAGAGAATATTTATCTGAGTAAAGCAAATCTTAAATGACAAAAATCCAATATGTAGAACTAAATTAAAGAAAAAACAAAAAATAGTGGTTAGAAGTCAATAGCATGGAACCGGGCTAAATCCAAAGTTCAGGCCAGCCGCGATGGAGGGCAGGTCAACTACGAGGCGTGCGCAGGCCCTGCTGAAAAAGTAGCTTAGATGGAATTAATTGTAGATGCTGAGTGCACAATACCTCAATCTTTCCCACATGAAAGTCGGGTCACTGTGTTGTCATCGAGCTCCTTTGAAATGCAGGCAATGAGTTGTGATTGAACCACACAGAGGGTAGTTGTTGGGCTGTCCATGCTGTGGAACCATTGTCATTGTCATTGAACAGCCTCTGCGTTGAAGGGCAATGCGTTGGTTCCGATCAGCACAAAGGCAATGGTAAGTTGGTTATGTAGCAAAACAGCGGCAGAACGCAATTCTGAATCCTAGTACTGTAGGGGACTCCTCAGGCAAGGATAGGACTCACAGATTTGTAAAATATTAATGTTAAGTCCAACTTTACCACTAAAGATGATTTATCATTACCATTCCAAAGATATGAAACATGATTTAGCTACTCCTTTCTCATCAAGAATTAGAGCTTAAAATTATTTTAAGGAATTCCCAATGCTAGCCTACGAGAGAAGTAGACCTCACAACAGTGACAAACTAAAGTAGCTGTTTGTCTTTACCAGGACATGTCAAACGTAATTACCTGTCCTACCTTTTACTTATACCGCACCCTGCCCTTAGGGTTACCCAGGGCCTACCCTAGTAGTTACCAATGACTATATAAAAGGGGAGTTTAAGTTCTTTAAGTTTTTTAATGTGACATCGAAGTGACAATAAACTGCCACACAGGCAGGCCTGAGATAGGTTTGTAAGGCTAATGGTGGGGGTGGCACAATCAGTCTCTAGACCCACTAGTAGCATTTAGATTTCATGTCCTGAGTATAGGGTATACCACTTTACCAGAAACTTATAAGTTAACTAAATATGCCAATCAGGAATATACCAATATCATCATCTTTAGGGGAGAAGCATTTGCACTTTAGCACTTGTTAGCAGTGGTAAAGTGCTCACAGTCCTAAGGCCAACAAAAATATATAGCAAAACGCGGAGGTAAGCAGGCAAAAAGTTGGAGGAAGACCGCCATAGGTATAAAAGATCTGATAACAATATATGCAACAATTTACCATCTACAATGTACATGTCAAACAGTTTCAATGTTCAAAATATTAAAGTGTACAAGTCTGCACTGATTTCTCTTAAAGGTCTGGGTACCTCAAAGACTTTAAATTAAAGACACACCTTCAAAATTTCCCCAAGGTCTCATGATCCCAGGAGATGTATGTTTACACCAAAGTAATTAAAGTGTGGGATTCTTGTTGTGTTTAGGTGCCTATTGCTGCCCTTGGGTGCCCCCCATGGTCATTCATTTACTGCTGTTCATATGCTAATTAGGCAGCCCCATTATTTTGGGCTGGTGCATCTTTAAACTGAGGGATTTTCCGATCATATCGACTAAGTACCAATGAATATTTCCTTATAGATTAGCAAGAATGTAGGTGAATGGGTTGAGTACTAAACCCTTGACTCCCATTGATAGACCTAAATTCCAATAGATAACCAGACCTACACCTACCTCTGAAGTCAAGGATCAAGAACTTTACAGGCTTAGTATTCTCTAGCTCCAATTTCGGCACCTGGAGGGAAACCGGGACACAGAAGTCCTAGGTTGATGACAGCAAATAGTCAGGCTCTTTGAGAGGATAGGCTTAGGGCTGCATTAGCTTTGTTACGTTTATCACAGTACAGACACATAAAAAGGGCTCCCCTTTATGAAGGATCTAGAGTAGGGTCTTCTGAAGGTAGATTGCGAGCTATCAGTAGCTTCCCGCCTGCATCAGAGTGGCTCTCATATATCAAGAAGCTGGAGAATAGGCAGCTACAGCCATTTAAAACGCTGTGCCCAAGCCCGGTTCTGCAAGGTCTGGGGAGTAGAAAGAGTAGAACCACGGAGCCCTATCTCTTCAGAAATAGTATTTTTCTTCACTTTGTTTAATTCTTGGCTTCGTTCTTTCTCCTTTTTTCTTTCCCTCCCTCTGCTCAGACTTCTTTCTTCTATTTTAATTTATTGGAAGTACTAGCCATATTACTAGGACTGGGTAAAATCTAAATTATGCCATGGATGGTAATTCATGTAATTTATGGAATTTAAGATTATGTTTGTTAAGCAAAGTGTCCAAATTATGCCTTAGCAGTGCTTTGAGTGATTACACATCATTCAATCAAACCAATCAATCAATCAGGCATTTGTTAAGCGCGACTACTCACCTGTAAGGTTCTCATGGCACTGGGGGGGCTGCAGGTTCCAGTCCATCAAGGAGGAGGTCTGTCAAAGAGCCATGTTTTGAGGTTTCTTGCAAAGATGGGGAGCGATGTTGTCTGTCTGAGGTGGAGCGGAAGGGCGTTCCAGGCTCTGGTCGCAAGGAAGAAGGAGCGGCCTCCCAATCTGGTCTTCCTGGTGCGGGGGACCACAGCGTAGGAGAGCTGGGATGATCGTAGGGTCCTTTCGGGTGCATGGAATTTGAGTAGGCTGTTCAGGTATGCTGGTCCGGTGTCGTGGAGGGCCATGTGTGTGTGGGTGAGCATGTTGAAAGTGACTCAAGCATCGATGGGAAGCCAGTGGAGTGTGCACAGGTGCTGGTAGATGAGGCAGTGTCTTGGCAGGTTGAGGACCAGTCTTGCAGTGGCGTTTTGGATGTTCTGTAGCTTGCGGGTGAGGTTTTTGTTTATTCCGGCGTTGAGTGCGTTGCCGTAGTCGAGTCTTCTGTTGATGGGGGTGTGAGTGACAGTCTTTCTGTGTTTGAGGTGGATCCATTTGAAGGTCTTACGTAAGAGGCAGAGGGTGTGGAAGCAGGAGGAAGAAACAGAGTTGATCTGGCAGTCCATTTTGAGATCGGATCCAGGATGATTCCCTGGTTGCATGTGTGGTCTGTGGGGGTGTGCGGGCTTCTGAGGGAGGGGGACCACCAGGTGTCATTCCAGGCGTTGGGGTTTGAGCCCATGATGAGTACTTCTGTTTTTTTGGTGTTTAGTTGTATGCAGCGGTTTTCCATCCATTTGGCTACGACTTCGATGCCTTCTCAAAAGTTGTGTCTGGCGGTGTTCGATTAGTTGGAAAGTGAGAAGATGAGTTGGGTGTTGTCTGCATATGACACAATGTTGAGTCTGTAGGTTCTGACAATGGGAGCAAGCAGAGCAATGTAGACTATAAAGAGCGTAGGGCTGAGGGAAGACCCCGGGGGGACTCCGCAGGTGGTTGGTGTAGGGTCTGGGAGGAAAGGGGGGAGTCTGACCCTCTGCCGGAGAGGAAGGAGTGGATCCAATCGAGGTCCTTGTCCCAGATCCCTGCGTTATGGAGTCTGTGTATTAGGGTGAGATGAGAGACTGTGTCGAACGCCGTTGAAAGGTCGATGAGGATGCGGGCTACTGTTTCTCATTTGTCCTGTAGGGTGCAGATGTGGCGGCCGGGAGGGCGGTTTCCATACTGTAATTTTTTCTGAAGCCGGATTGGGGGAAGTGGATGATGTTGTGTTCTTCGATGAATGTAGCGAGTTGGCTGTTGATGGCTTTCTCGATTACTTTTGCTGGGAACGGGAGCTGGGAGATGGGTCTGCAGTTTTTGAGGTCGGTGGGGTTCGCTCAGGGTTTCTTCAGGAGGAGGTTGACCTCATTCAGCATAAAAAGTTACTGTGACCTCACAGGAACAGAACCGTAGCATAAGCTGTCTGTGGTGCTCTGTTAAAATGTTTCCTCTCACCAAAAATTGATGTGAGGATGCACTACCCACCACAATGTAGCCCAAAACAGCTGATTTGTTTTTCAAAACAATTACACATAATTTTGCCGTAACTTTGCATAATGACTGGAAAACAAATTACATGAATTTCGCACACAATTACAATTACTGGTTCTTGATGAGCTAAGGAGATTTTGTATTGATATCATACCCTTTGATGAAAAGGACATTGCAAGTGGAGTTCATAACAATTTACAAATTGAAAACAAAATTAAAGTGAAGATGATTTTAATGAATCTATAATATATCACACAATTATAATTGCTATATCAGGATCAGAAAAGTTTATTAAAATTGAAAAAAAAACTGAAAAAACATCATTATAGCAGGTCTCATCAATTTATTACCAGTGTCAATAAACATGTGGACTGAACGAATATGTTGTAATCATCCAAAATCCTAATTTTAAAGATTACAGGGTTAAAATATTTTGGGATTAGAAAAGGAAGCAAACAATACAAAAGAGTCATTCTTTTTATTGTGTACATTCCTCTAGGCAGTCAGATAACATGATAAAATCTCTTGTAATTGTTGAAGGACATTATCTGTTTTATCTGATGATTTTAATAGGAAAATTAATTTTAATGCTCAAACTCCTCTGATATATAATAAAATGTGTATACTAAAAGTTATGAAAACTCAAGTTGCATTCCAGCACAAATTTAAATGAAGATGAGAGATAACAAAGGAGATAAAGAATTAGAAATTTATGAAGATGTTCGAATTTCATTGTCATAAGTGGAAGAAGTGAATCGGAATAACCTGAACTTCTGTTATTTTATGATGGAACAAGTGTCTCCCTGATTTATTATACTGTAACGACAGTAGAATTTTACTACGCAGTAGAGGTGTTTTTGATAGCTGAAGGTTAGAGGAGTGATCATAGGCTATTTCTGATATAAATGGATCGAGAAGTTAACCAAAGAGATTTTGGGAAAATTGGGAAATTTGTGAATAAAAATAGAATCTCTTGGTCATGCCAAAATTAAAGTGTCTGCCTTGAGGAGACACTGGCTTTTTGTGAGAAAATAAAGAAAAGGACTCCAGGACATATTTTGAAACATTATAACATCTTTATTAAAAAGTTAAGTTGTTGTCCCTCAAAATATGTTGTCCACTGAAAAAGAAACTCTGAAAATAAAGCAGAAAGTGCTGCAGAAGAAAACCCTAAAAGTCTTGAACAAACCAATTAAGGTCTCTTAAGTTGACTAAAGACTCCAAGAATTCCCTATCAAATCAGCATCATATGAAGAATCAAGTATGTGCAAAAATAGCATTCTTGATCAAATTGATGTCAAAAGGAGAAAGGAAAAAGGATATTAGCTATTCCTGTTCAGGAAAAGTCATGGCCAGAGACCTGCTCTCTCCTCTCCATCTGCAGCTCTGCTGCTGTGCTGTGCCACTGCCTTTTGCAGGGCCTATTGCAGGTAGGGGTTCGAGCCGCTGTCCAGACTGTGTTGTGCCATACCAGTGACATTCTGTTGCCTTACTGTGCCCCTTAAGTTTTGACTGTTGCATCTCTGTCTTTGTCTCATTTGCCTTATTGTGCCATTTTTGTTGTCTTTGCCTTATTTGCCTTATTGTGCCATTCTTGTTGTTTTCGCGTTCTCCTCCCATTTTTCCCCGCTTCCCTCTACTGCCGCTGCTGCCCCCACAGACCCTCCCCCTGCCTCCCAACTGTGCCTCGCTTCCTCCTCCCCTATTCAAATGGCGGCCGCACCGCTGGTGTGCCGAAGGTGCGCCTATCTGCCCTGTCCAGACCTGACCGCGACCAGCTCCAGGGACCCTAGCTTGCCGACTATCCACCCTACAACTCAGCTGCCCTCCTCGCACTCAACCCTGGAAGGAACAACAGCTGCTCCACACCAAGAATCAGCCATGGACAGTCCTCCTGACTCCTGTGCCGCCAGACTTTCAGCACCGTTCGCACCCCCAATACCACCACCGCTGCACACAACGCCAACACTGCCAATGCCCTGAGGTGCATCCTCTTTAACGTATGCTCTCTACACAGACATGCCGTAAAGATCTGGGACCTCCACAACACCCTCTCACCAGATGTCACCTTCTTTACAAAAACATGGACCAACGCCTCCTCCGCCCCAACATTGCCACTGCCATCACTGACGGATACGAGAGCCAGAGGAAGAACAGCCACAACCACCCTGGAGGAGGATGCGCCATTGCACACAAGAGCTCCCTCCGACTCTCCACCTCTACCACAAGCAACACCTTTTCCACCACTGAACACCTTCACTTCCAGGTCCAGACCAGCCCTAGAATCACACTTTGCTGCACCCTCACCTACAGACCCCCAGGCCCTGTGCCCATTCGCCACCACCATCACAGAGTTCATTGCAACCCAAGCCATCGCCTCCATGGACTACATACTCATTGGAGACCTGAACTTCCACCTCGACAACACCAGTGACCCTAACTCCCCCACCCTCCTGGAGAAACTCGCCAACATCGGACAGAAACAGCTCGTCACCTCGCCTACCCACAAGGCAGGACATCTTCACAGGAGGAAACAACATCCAATTCAGTCACACCACGCAACCCCCATGGACGGACCACCACTGCGTATACTTCCAAGTCGACAAACCCAAGCTGCCCCAACCTGCACTGCGCCCTCCGCGAAGGAACTGGAGGATAGCCACTGAGGAGCAACTTAACTTCACCCTTAACTGCGACACCCCCACCACCGCAACCAACGCCACCCTCGCAGCCAAAGAACTACACAAATCGATCTCCAACTGCGCAGACAAGCTTGCCCCCCTAGCACCACAACAGACATTGCCCAGGAAGGCCACCTAGTTCACCACCGCCCTCCAAGAAGCCAGACGCACCTGCAGACATCTGGAAAATATTGATACTAAAGGTGTGTTTTTAAAGAAACCCACAGAGTGCTCCATTTCCTTTGGGAAGTTGGTGATAAATTTACAACGTGCAAGCTACTCACACGGCACGGAGGTACCGGTCTATGAAGTTCAGCAATTTGAGTGGCATTTGGTGGAACATTGATTTATTATTGCCAGAACCGCTACACTTACGGGGAGCATGTGCACCGTAAAGGGGATGTTACTAAATGTCAAGGTGATAGCCACCAAGACTGGCCCCTTTGCATGTATTTCTTGAAAATGATGATTGCAGCAACAAGAAATGCAAACACTGATACACATGGAAAAGAAAACCTCGCTCCCACAATGTAAACAATTAAAGATACACAGCCAGCTTGTAATACTACAATGAGCCATGTGGCGTGGTTCCGCTATGGTTAAAAAAACTACTTATTTTGTACAAGAACCAAATGACTCTACCTTGGGAAACTGTACTGTAACACATTCCAAGATGGCTGCACTCTGATCGAAAACGATTAATTAAGACAGGGCATCGTGTTGCAATGGAAATGAAATGGGGGCCCAATGGGAGTGGAAGCAAGTGTATTTCAAAATCAATCATGTGATTTCACATACGAAACTAGTATTGAAAAAGGCAGATTGCTGAAACGTGTCTACTCTAATATTTATATTAAATAGGTCTGTAGATGTCCTAGAAACAAGTTCTCAGCAGAGATAAAAACTACTGGAGCGCACTGGAGGCTGTAAAATCATGGTTTGCTGTGAGGGCCTCGCACTCCGCTGCAGGAGAACCACACAGAGCCCTTTTGCTGTCTATTGTGGTCCTGTCTGACTCCAAGGGCCACACCTCTTTATTTGCGTCTAGCCGGCGCAATACGTCATGTGCGGGGTGAACCAACTGCACAACGCAATCGGGTGACTCACTTAGTCACCCCTGTCATTGCATACCACATCGAAAGTTACAGAGGCTCGCATACTCAGCTTCCCCAGTTCCACCTCGCATACATCAACCTAAGTGGAGAATAATGTATTTGTGTAATTATTTTCTGCTCAGTCAATACCCCACAGTAGAAGAAAGATTCTGACCACCTATGCTTGAGATACTGTCCCCATCATTAGGCTTCAGAACTCTAAGATGTGATTCCATCTAGCAATAGAACTAATGCGCAGGCTAGGGGAAGTCACCTGCTCCTTGCCAATAATTCTGGTCCCATGGCCTCCCTTGTCACTGGCTTGGATACTCCATTTCCCTTTTAGCAGTTTGGATGGATTTCAGTTTATAGTCAGATCAATCTAATATGGAGTCACATGGCTTCACTCTGCTTGTTTGAGCAGGAGACGCAAGGTGAAACACGCTCAAATGCTAAGAAAACTATGGAATTGTACTACTTCCTGGTGTACGAGGAATTCTATATTTATTTCCATTAGTGACTGATTTTGCCTGGTGGCCGAAGCACAAAAAGAATGAAAAGGGGGGGCTCTTGGCCCCCCCGCCCGCATGGCGGCGCGGCGATCGCCCCCTCCCTTCGTGCCCCTCGGTGGTGGGGCGTGCCCTCCTGGGCGCGTCCCACCACCGATTGGTTGGTGCCCTCCCTGACCCGGATACCATGGTAGGATGTCCGGGTCAGGGGCGGGCGTGCCGGGAGAGGCTGGGTGGGGGGCGTAGCCACCCCCACCCAGTCCCTTTGTGAATAAAGAAGCGGGGAGCGCCCAGGAGACCCTCTTCTCCCTGGACGCTCCTCCACAGGGTGTTGTGCCCCGCGCTCGGGGCTTCTTGTTTCTTTTAATTCTGTTGTTTTATTTTTCAGGTTCATCTGTGCAGCGGCGGTTGCCCGTGCCCGGTGTAGGCAGCGTTTGTGGTATTCAGCTGCGGATTGATTTTAGGCGGATTGCTATTGATTTTGTCCTTTTCATTTTAGAATTCCAGGTTGATCGGCTAGGCAGCGTGCAGCGGCGGTCGGCCGAACTTGGTGGAATCTTAGCGGCATCGCGAGTGAGTCCATCGGAGGAATCGTGCGGGAGCCCAGGTCACCGGTATACGGAGCAGCGGTGGAGCGGGTCACAGGTTACTTGAGGCAGTCGGCGGAGCCTGAGGTATTTTGCGAGGGTGGGCGCCGCATCGAGGATCTGCCGGCCGGTGCATTTTAATGAGCCGGCATGCAGTAAGTGTTTTTCGCGCCAGCGGTGCAACAGTCTTTCTGATCGGGGCACAATAAGATTATTTACCGCCACAAGAGTTAGCGCGGGAAGGTTTCTTCATACTGTCTTCAGAGTGTCTCATTAACTCTTTGTTTTTTGCGTGCCCAGCACCGCAACCTGTATAGCTAAACGGGCTAAATTTAGTTCAGTTTTTCACGGAGAGGAAGCGAAGCAGGGTCGACCAGGGCAGGGCCTGGAGGGGAGACCCTAGGGGAATTTGTGCAATTTTGTCATTTGCGTCAACTGTTTTGGTTGCAAAGCAGGGTCGTTTAGGGCAGGACCTGGATGGGAGACCAGGGGAAAGATTGCCTTTAAATACATGTGGATGATTCTAATTTAATTATTGCAACTTTGGGGGTCGTTTTTAAATAGTAAACAAGGGTTCTTGCAACCAGAGTGAGTGTTTGCCTCTAATTTATTGCAACTTTGCAACCAGAGTGAGTGTTCAATTGGGCCCCCTTCTAATTTATTGCAACCAATTGGGCCCCCTTTGTAAAAGGAAATCTGGGGTGTACTTTCAAATTGTTAAGACATAAAACTACTTCTGCCTCATACTCCCAGGTATTGATATATTTTCTATTACAGGCGCTTAAGGAGAACATAGCTGCAATTCAGTTGATCAGCTCTAAGCGGTGGACGCAGGACGCGGGTGCGGACACAATACCGGCGGGGAGTACGCAGGATTGGTCGGTAAGAGGAGAACGGGGGGCTAGCATTTCATTGCTCCTGGTTGCCGCAGGGTGGGTCTACACTAGGTTTACTCTCCCCTGACATAGCTGGATAAGCCGGTGGTGTTGCGGTCGCCGTTGCATGGTGCTTGCAGCCCCCTGGACATCCTCCATCTGGTGAAGGTACAGAGCGCAAATACGCTCACATTGTATCGCTAGGAGTGTAGGCAGTTGTTGGTGGATTTGAACATGCCAGGGCCAAGGGGTGGTAAAGGTGGGTCCAGGATGGAGGTTATGATGCAGACCATGATGCTTGAAATGAGCAACATTAACAAGCGATTGGGGAAAATTGATGAATTAGAGGCCCGCTTTAATGAGAGGTTTGATGAGGCTCCTGGCCCATCGGGTAGGCCTATTCACCAGAGGGCGGCCCCCTTGCCAAGGGGGGATTTTGTTACCCCACCTAAGAGGTCCAAAGCAAAGAAGCCCAGGTACACTGCCCCCCACCCCCGGAGCCGTTGGTTCCTGTACCTATTATACCTGTCCCTGCGGTTCTGGCTCCTCTGGCACCTACGCCAATAGTTCCTGTTCCTGCAGCGCCGGCCCCTGTCATTCCGCCGGCGCTCCCACCAGCCGTGCCTGCCCCTTAGCCCGTTGTGCCAACCCCAATCACGGGTTTGCCGCCACCGGCTGCGCCCTTGCCTCCTACACCTCTGCCACTGGGTATGCCCCCAGTGGCGCCGGCAGTCCCGGAAGGTAACTTAGACTCAATCCCTCCTGAACTGGTATCTCAGATAACGGCCTTGATGCCGTGGCTGCAGAAGGGGGGGGGTGTTACCGGCTTCGTCAGATCATGCGGCAGAAGCAGCAAAATTGGTGGAAAAGATTAAATCGGCAGCGGTGGCCGACAGTGCTGCAGTGCCCTCATCTTCTTCCCTCGCAGGTTCCAGCCCCGCACAACCAAACGGAGATGGTGGGCAGCCGGCCCAGGTGCCCGGAAATGGTAAGGAGGTGGCGCTGCCTCTCTTGGGAGATGGTTCTATACCCTCCAGGAGTGAGAATTTAGCACAACATGTGTCACAGACCGTGAAGGAGAGGATTTGGGCTGATAAATATGTGTACATTTATTCATTATTGCTTGATAATAGGGAAAGGGAACATGCTAAGATGCTTAAGGAGTGGATGCATCCAAGTGAATGGAGGGCACAGTGTTCAAGATTTAGAGTGGAGGAAACTCTACTTAACTGGATCAGGGCTTTTGCAGTATTCACGGCTATCAAAGCCGAACGACCCCCTAATGTGCAGGCGCCATTGGCATGCTACCAGAGCAGGATTGTGGGGTGGAGTGAACAGTACTCTGGGGATGCGTGGAAAGGGTATGATGTCAATTTCAGGGAAAGCCTTGGAATTTAATCCATCACTGGTATGGGACAAGGTTGACTCTATGTCATGGCATCAGCAATTCTCAGAGAGCTCGCCCCCCCATCAGTCCACCAGTGCAGTCAAGGTTTTTTCCGCCAGACCTCAACAGCCCTTTTGGCCACCCCAAGCGGGTGAGGTCCCGGGTAAGAATAGGGGCGGCGGGTCAGAAAAGAAAGGGGTGTGCTGGGATTTTAATAAGCGCACCTGCACAAGGGCCCCGGGCACCTGTAGATTTAAACATGCATGCGGGAACTGTGGGCACCCCTCACACCCAGAATCATCTTGCAGGTCCAAGCAGGGCAACCACGGTCAGAGGGGAAGAGGAAAGCCAGTGTAGTACAAACAGGTTGGGTACCCCCCACGCCTGTAGATGTTTTGGCAATGATACCATGGTTAAATAGATATCCGGACCACACAGCAGCCACACTACTTCAGGAAGGTTTCTCTCAAGGCTTTAGGATCCCGGCAGGGGGGTACACAGGTAGCGCCCATTGCAAGAATCAATTGTCAGTAAAACACAACCCTACAGTGGTGGCCGCAAAAATTAGCAAAGAACTGTCTCTGGGCAGGATATCTGGCCCTTTCTTCAGGGTGCCTGTCCCCAATTTTGTGTGTTCACCGCTAGGAGTAGTTCCCAAAAAAGAGAAGGGCCAGTTCAGACTGGAAAGGGGCGACCACTCGGTCCCCCCGAACGTATGGCGGAGTACCACGATCCCCCCGGGAAGCCATCTTGGGCGGGAGGCGAGTCTCGGCTGGTATGCCCGAAGCGGCGTAGCCGGGGCGCGCCTTTTCCCGCCCTAGAGTGGGTTGGCCTAGACACTGACGCGGCTGGCCACGCCCTTGGGGCAGGCAGGGGCGGGTTTACGCCCGCCCTGAAGACGGATAAAAGGAGAAGCAAGATCAGAAGGCATCCTCTTGTTCCTGTGCTCTGAAGCTGCACCTCCTCGCTGCACGTGAGCTCGAGACGGAACGAAGAGCCAATTTTGAGCGTTGTAATCGTTCTTGTTTGTTTTTCAGATACTCTGTTGGAGAATGCCGAAGAAGGCAGGAAAGCGCATGACTACTGACCAGATGCTGCGCGTTCTCATGAAAGAGGTGACCGAACTAAAGAGGCGAATGGATAAAGACGAGGAAGGGGGACCGAAACGTCCTTTGGCGGGAGCAGCCCCGGGAGGGAAAAACAAGAGGCCCAGGAGGGGAGCAGCTGGGGAAGACAACCCGGGTCCCAGTACCCCGCTTGAGGCACCCACTCCCGTGCCGGAGGAAGGGAATCCGATTCCCGTTGTGGTCACCCCCGTGTCCAGGGAAGATATGCCGCCCGAGCTGGCAGCACAATTAGCAGCGTGGTTGGGAAAAAGTAGCGAGGGCGCCACGGCTGTCGACGCACAGGTGCTGATGAAGCAACTGCGTGAGTCACGGGAAGCAGCGAAGGTGTCCACGCCGGCTGCCGCAGTAGAGAAGCCACAGGGGACGGGTTCAGTAGCAGAGGCGGCGTCCGGTTCAGGTAAGCGGCCATTGCCGATTGCGAGGGATGAGTCAGCACCCTCTCGTAGGGAAAAGTTGGGTCAGCATGTTCCTTTGGCTATTAAAGAGAAGATATGGGCAGGGGAGTACGTAAACATCTTCTCGTTGCTTACTGATCACTATGAGATGGAGCATGTTAAGGGCCAGAAGGATCTCATGCATCCGAGTGTTTGGCGCGCAAAAATGGCCGCCTTTAAGGTAAATGAAAACATTGGCAATTGGGGCAAAGCATGGGGGGTTTTTACATCGATCTTGGGGGAACGAAGGCCCGATCTGTTACCCGAATTGCCGATTTATCAGTCACGAATCATGGGGTACTCGGTATCACACGAGGGTAATCATTGGTTCTGCTATGATAACCTGTTTAGAAAGGCTAAAGAACATGATAAAAACTTAACGTGGGATTGTTATGATTCTGTGTCATGGTCCAAAATGGAGGATACTGGTATGTTAAAATTGCCATTAGTAGGGAGTAACGTTGGCGAATCCTCCCGCCAGTATGCGGGGACGCCCTTTCGATCAGGTGCGGGTACCGACAATTACTCGAGGCCTGCCGGCAATACAGGAAAAAGGGGGGTTTGTTGGAACTTCAACAGGGGTAAATGTATTAGGCCCCAGGGATCGTGCAAATTTAGACACGAATGTAGTGGGTGTGGGCAATCATCCCATCCTGAGTCCACGTGCAGAGCCAAAACGGGTGATAACGGGGGTAGAGGAGGCGCCAAACAGGTCTAACATAGTCCGAGGGGCGCCTTTACCTACCCCGATTGATACCTTGGCAATGATTCCCTGGCTCAGTGAATACCCGGATCGTACTTCTGCTGGGGTGTTGCGGAACGGGTTTTCTTATGGTTTCCGCATCCCAGTGGGGGACTTTCAAGGTGTAGAGAAATGTAAACATCAGCTATCGGTCTTCCAGCATACGACCGTGGTACAGGATAAGATCAGGAAGGAGGTTACTCGAGGTCGAGTCGCCGGTCCGTTTAGTGTACCACCGGTTCTTAACTTTGTTTGTTCCCCTTTAGGTGTGGTCCCAAAGAAGGACCCGGGTGAGTTTCGGCTGATACTATTTCAACTATCCGGCCTGTGGCGGTAAGGTCATGATCGGTGAGCACTAATTGGAAGATCCCTATGAGTGGGCGTCACCCAGCACGGATGGGAGCGCTCGGGGGAGGTGGCCATTGGCCCCTCAACGGGGAGGCGGTCCCTTCTAAGGATGGGTCGCCGGAAGAAAAGGAAAGGCGGTCAAGGCCCCTTCCTGGGTAGGAGGGGTTACAGCCCCCTCCTGGGGAATTTCCCGGGGCCAGGACGTCTGCGACGGCAGATGTGGTAAGTTGTGTGGGGTTTGGGGGGGGGGTCTACGCTACCTTCTAGATACCTCACACGAGTCCTCGTACGACCTCTAAGTGGCGTCGAGTTTTATTGGGGCCCCCGTCAAGTCAAGGGAAATTGGTAATTGCACTTGAGGTACGCCTCTGGGCCGCCCCTCACAAGTGAGGGCGATATTTCTGGGTTAGGGATCTTGACACCGGTTACGACCTTGCCGTTGGCCCTTAAACGTTAGGATGTACAATTTCAAAATTTCAAGTAAATGTTTTGTAGGATGTTAGTTCGGCTAGGAGAACCTTTGTATTAGAGAATCTGTTAAGGTTAGCCAAACATCGCAATGTGGTAATGAAATTGTACATAATATGAAACTGTTTATTTAATGTTTTAATTTTGTTTCATATTTTAATAAATACGGCCGGGAGGGTCACTCCCTCCCGTCTTCCAAAAACTTCAGAACTGTTTCCGGTTTCCCATCCTTGGGGATTGTGTTGAGAGGGGGTGGCGGGTATCTCAGCCATATGGAAAGGGGCGACCACTCGGTCCCCCCGAACGTATGGCGGAGTACCACGATCCCCCCGGGAAGCCATCTTGGGCGGGAGGCGAGTCTCGGCTGGTATGCCCGAAGCGGCGTAGCCGGGGCGCGCCTTTTCCCGCCCTAGAGTGGGTTGGCCTAGACACTGACGCGGCTGGCCACGCCCTTGGGGCAGGCAGGGGCGGGTTTACGCCCGCCCTGAAGACGGATAAAAGGAGAAGCAAGATCAGAAGGCATCCTCTTGTTCCTGTGCTCTGAAGCTGCACCTCCTCGCTGCACGTGAGCTCGAGACGGAACGAAGAGCCAATTTTGACCCACCCACCAGCCCCTGAGGACAGCAAGTGGTTTTTTGAATAAAGTTGATGGATAACTCTGATTTTCGTTTACAGGTTGTGGTATTATCGTGATGATTTTGAGTATGTAATAAAGAATGGTCGATTTGTGTTACGTTTCGCAAATAAAGAAATTCTGCTTTAGTGTTCATTGGTAAGCATGCTTTTAATAAAATTGTAGTTGCTACTGTCTTTTTTAGTTTAGTCATTTAGTTAGCATTGTCGTATTTATTTTGGTCGGGCGGTAAGGTCATGATCGGTGAGCACTAATTGGAAGATCCCTATGAGTGGGCGTCACCCAGCACGGATGGGAGCGCTCGGGGGAGGTGGCCATTGGCCCCTCAACGGGGAGGCGGTCCCTTCTAAGGATGGGTCGCCGAAAGAAAAGGAAAGGCGGTCAAGGCCCCTTCCTGGGTAGGAGGGGTTACAGCCCCCTCCTGGGGAATTTCCCGGGGCCAGGACGTCTGCGACGGCAGATGTGGTAAGTTGTGTGGGGTTTGGGGGGGGGTCTACGCTACCTTCTAGATACCTCACACGAGTCCTCGTACGACCTCTAAGTGGCGTCGAGTTTTATTGGGGCCCCCGTCAAGTCAAGGGAAATTGGTAATTGCACTTGAGGTACGCCTCTGGGCCGCCCCTCACAAGTGAGGGCGATATTTCTGGGTTAGGGATCTTGACACCGGTTACGACCTTGCCGTTGGCCCTTAAACGTTAGGATGTACAATTTCAAAATTTCAAGTAAATGTTTTGTAGGATGTTAGTTCAGCTAGGAGAACCTTTGTATTAGAGAATCTGTTAAGGTTAGCCAAACATCGCAATGTGGTAATGAAATTGTACATAATATGAAACTGTTTATTTAATGTTTTAATTTTGTTTCATATTTTAATAAATACGGCCGGGAGGGTCACTCCCTCCCGTCTTCCAAAAACTTCAGAACTGTTTCCGGTTTCCCATCCTTGGGGATTGTGTTGAGAGGGGGTGGCGGGTATCTCAGCCATATGATCCACAACCTGTCGGGACCTGACACCGGTTAGCGACCTTGCCATATGGCCAGAAATGTAGTATACAAAAATCAAGATGAGGATGTTAGATTCGGTTAGGAAACAATCTGTATTAGAGTTTCTGTTAAGGTTAGCCTCTCAAACTTGTTGACAATATTGTATCTAATGTCCTGCTGATTTTTGTATAAATTGTTGACCATGCAATTAAAAAAAACCTTTTTTAATTTCATATCTTAATAAATACGGCCGGGGGGTCTTGCGACCTCCCGCCTTCCAAAGATAACCAGGTCTCATGTTCATGTGTCAGGTGTTGGTGTGGTCAGATGGGGGGGGGGCGGCAGCCAGTCACTGACCATGCCAACGCTTGCGTTCTGTGCCTCCATTTTGAATTCCATGCAGTGCCTAGCGTCATTGGTGTTTTTTTCTTACCATTTGCTCACAGACTGTATATCCAGACATTTTGAGGATTCTTCTATTGGTGACACAAGCTTATTTTGGGAAAAGGTTTAGAGCCTCAACAGGTGTTGTAAATGCAAGCGACATCACTTTCTTGTGCGTTGATGTGCGTTGCCCTCACAATGCTCGGATTTGTTTTTACATTCGTCAGAGACTGCAAGGAGATTGGTTGATTGAAACCGTGCGTGCAGTTTGGAAAACAAATGACGTAACCGCAGACAGCGCACTTTATTTCCTTACACATTGCATAATGCATCCATCATATTTGTTCGGAAAATGTACTTCAAAGCAGCACAACTTGTCGCCAGAAGGACATTGCATAATCCTTTTTAGTAGATTACTTTTTGGTGAGAGCCATAAGAGAAACACACTAATGTAATCAGAAATCACAAAGAAAAGTACGCCACTTGCCAAGAGGGGCACCTCAGGATATTTTCCAATTGTGCTTATGAGCTGAGTAAGAAGTCAAGGTGTCAAAGTAATGTTTTTAATAATTAATAAACCATATCGAATAAAACACGCCAAGCGTGAAATTATGTCTGGGCTTTGCTAAGCATGTGTGTGCGCGCCTAGAATCACACACCAACAGTCATCAGACGTCATCAATGCCGTGGACTTAAATGCACTCTGACGTTCAACACCCCTCGTCCTGCCGGGAAGCAGCCTGGCTATAAATAGCTCTGCTTTCTTCAATAAGGGGATGCCCTTAAGGTATAGCCGTGCAAACCTGCCGCAAAGAGGATTCTGGCGGTTCATACCAGGTTGATTTTTATTTATAGCTATTAAATTGTATTTGTAATACTTTGCACCACCTGCTACCTTTACTTTACTGAAAGTACAGGAAATTGAACAACTTTCTTTAATGTTGTTCCCCGGGAGGAAGTTTAGGTCCTGTAAATCACCATCTCAGAATGTACGAAACTTTGGAACCTTTTATTTACAAAAATTATTAAGGCTGTAAAACTAACTCAAGTATTGCTATTACTACATTTGCACGACTCCACTACTCTTTCAAACTCCATTGTAAGAAGGCTGAGACCCTGGACTGGAGGAAAACAATGGCGCTTTCATTGGTTTTGCCAAGTGGCTCAACTGTCAACATGAACAGAATGAGGCACAAAGGTTGGGTTTCCTGTGGAAGAAATCTGACAACATCAAATCATGTCATTGGAAGTCACAATCAAATTTGCTTTCTGTGACTTCGGCTGCTTTCTTGACCTCTGGCTTCCTTAATAAGCCATTAACTTTACATGGAAAAGATCAAATGTAATCCTGCTTAAGAGGTTTGGCCGTCTCTCGAGCCAGTGCCTACTTACAGCCTGTCCTCCGTGTTTTCAAAGGAATGCTCATTGTAGTATGGGGACTATTGATTGGATCATAGCTTGTAATCGAAATAGTGTTAACTTTGTCAATTCTATTGCACTAAAGGCGATGTTCAAGCTTTCTCAGTGGTCATTATGATACAGTGCTCTACTTCGTTTGCACGTGGAGAATTTAGGCATGTTGCTTCCTGTGCACCCTCTGCTATCCAATCCGCTTGAGAACAATGCCATGAGCTAAGGGTTCACCCTAAATGTATCTTTTACGGTGTGAATGGAGATGCCATTCTGCTAGGCCCTTCGAGTAAAACACGTTTTAAGAGCCCATTACTTTTTTTAGTTGCCACTTCATCATTCCCTTTTCCTAGTCCCTTAGCAAGAATTAGAGTATGTCTAGTACCTAAGAGGACAGGTGGTCAAACGTGTTATCAACAGGGATCAAAGGATGCATGATGTTACTTCTGTGCTGCTAACCTTTTAGCAAATCAATGTACATGTAATTGAGTGGCTAAAAATAATACAAGAGGTTAGAAAGGAAAGGGTAGCTGTTGGGGTGAAAAAAACACTTGTCATATCCCTTCATGGTGCTTTGCAGTAATAGTCAGTTAAAGCTGTTGAGTGATGTGGAGAGTAAATTCTAGAGAAAGGTTGGCAAAAACAATTTTTTCCCAACAGTGGACTGTGTATCAGCAAGAGTGGCAGTACGCCTTCCATTATCATGCTGTTTATAGACGTATTTGTGCCATTGTTGGACCTTGGCTCTCTTTGCAGGGTTATCCCCAAACTTTTGCCTTCCTTCGCCTATTTTTCTGACTTTCATTTTGTTGCCTTTAGGACTCTGGGCACTTTACCACTGCTAATCAGTGCTAAAGCACATGTGGTCTCTATGGTTTGATTGGTTTACACCTGTTTGTCATATTTGATTTACATGTAAGTCCCTTGTAAAGTGGTATCCAATATACCCAGGGGCTGTAAATTAAATGCTACTAGTGGGCCTGCGGCACTCGTTGTGCAATCCACAGACATATCCTTTTAAACCTGACTGAGGCCTGCTACTACAGGACATACATGCACAGTTTACTACCAATTTGACTTACATTTCAAACTACTTGCTAAACCTTAGACTTCCCTTTTATTATGCATATGTCACCCCTAAGGTAGGCCCTAAGTCAACCTATGGGCAGGGTGCTGTGTAATTAAAAGGTAGGACACATGCTTTTTTTGTGGTATGTTCTGGTAGTGACAAACAGCCAATTTAGTTTCTCACTGCTGCTCAATCTTAAATTGTGAATAGTCAAACATTTGCAAGGTGTTTGTCCTAGGTTTGCTAGATTTCTAATGCACTTTGACTTGATGTGCCCTGGGACCCTGCCAATCAGGTTCCCAGGGCCTGTGTTCTGTCACAAATCTGTACCTTTGTACCCCTAATTGGCACCTCTCTGGCCACATGTAAGTCCTGTGTAAGAGGTACAATGGGTACCAAGGGCACTGTAACCAGGGAAGGCATCTAAGAGCTGCAGCACATACTGTGTCACCCTTAGAGGTCCTGTACCTTAACAACACACACTGCCATTGCAGGCTGCGTGTTTTGGTGTAGAGAAAAGTGAAGAGTCAACATGGCACACATTCCTGTATGCCATGCCTGCCACCCACTGCCTATGTTATAGGCAAGACACCCATCTAGCTGGGTAAAGACTGGTAAAGGTTCAGTTGCATGAGCACTGTACCCCTACAATGTCTATGTCCATTTTTAGACATTGTATGTGCCATAAAGAGTATATGGTCTGGCAGTTTGTCATTACAAACTTGACACAACCATAGTGGCATTACTGATTTCTTGGAAGTTTGGTAGCAAACTTCTCTGCATACTAAACCCACACTGATGCCAGTGTGGGATGTCTTATACAATGCATTCAGAGGGCATCTTAGAGATGCCCCATGACAAATGACCAGCCTCTGGTAGGTTACCTGACTGGTACACACCAGCCTGCCACCATGAGACATGTTTCTGCACCCCTGAGGTGGGAGCCTTCGCTCCCTGAGCCCAGAAACAAAGACATTCCTGGGTGGAGGTGGTCACACCTCCCTCAGGGCAGGAAGAGCCATCTGTGGCAGGGGAGCTTCAAAGGCTTTGCTGCCTTTGTAACGCAACCCACAGCCTCTCCTGCTATCAGAAGCAGGCCCCCTTCCAGTCTCCCCTTCTTTTCGGGGGGGTAGACAGGCGAGAAAAATTAGCACAGCCCAGAAGGTGTGCCCTCCTCTGCCAAGCCCACCCCTCTGGTGGGAGAGGCGAGGTAAAGTACACTGTTCAGTGCTCACTATCTTGCAGATGACAGGCACTCTCCAATCAGGATTAGGGAAGATTCTCCAAGGGTCTGTGTTTGTGCTGGCCTCCTGTTCTGAAGACTCAGGGACAAAAAGACTTCACCTGCAGCTACCCTGAACTCTATTACTGAGAGTTCTGACCTGCCAGGAGGTGCATGTTCCAGTTTTGGGCCTCTGAAGGTTGTTTCTGCATTTGGGGGCTGGAAGAAACCTAAGAGAAGCAAGAAAAGTAATCTCTTGATGCAGTCAGCGCCACCGCCATGTTGCTGCGACCTGCATCGAAGCCAGGTGCACCGCTCGTGAAGTTCACGGCGCACCACCCGGCCTGCACTGCAATTCAGATGGCTTTCGACCACTGCAGTTATCAGCATTCCTGACAACAGCCCTTGCACCGACCCCATCATCGCTCGGGCCTGCATCCTGTTATCACAGCACCCATAACTGCCAATGGTGAATCCACAAACTCCCCGACTTCGCATCGGCTCACCGCTGACGCAACTGACTTCCCCTGTCCTGGATTCAACAAGCTGCCTCCTCATGGACGCAAATCTTTGCCTCCTCTGTGGCAACCAGGGAGCCGGCCTCGACCTCGGCACCAGCGCCTCACCTCCTCGACACCGTGCATCGTCATAGACTACGTTATCCAAAATTACTGTTTGTTTGGGGGTCCGTGTGACTCCGTATCCGACATCGCGCACCTCCCGGTCGGCACCGTACTTTGGATTTATTGCTGTTACAATGTCATCATGGCCCCAGGCGGGGCAAATTGTTTTCTAACAGCTTTATTTTGGAAATAACTGTTTTTAATTGCTATTTTACCACAAGTATGTTGGATTTTTTTAGTTTTGATCTTGTTGAATTTAGATAAAGATACTTTATTTTTCTAAACTGTTGTGGTGTCCATTTGTGGTGTTATCACTCTATTGCTGTGTGTTTCGACAAATACTTTACACATTGCCTTTGGGATAAGCCTGTCTACTAGTTCCAAAATACCAAGGGGGTAAGCAGGGGTTATCTAAAGTGTATATCCTCTTTACCCTGACTAGAAGCAATGGTCCCTATTTGGACAAAGGTACATGCTCCTGCCAAATAGGGATCCCCCAGTTCTAATAGGCTATATGCTTTACACAGATTTATATCCCATGTTACGCAACTAACTCACTATCAAAGGTCTCTCTATGATTTACATGATAAGGTACCTCCCGCAGTATATTTTATGGATATTGCATGTCATCACGGAGTTCTGTGGCCAGCTACAGGAATTAGTCCAAAGTCATGGAACTTCAAGGTGACTTGCAATAGCCTCATAATGTACAGCAGAGGGCACTGTATTCCTTATCATATATGGTCACACCATAAGACTGTCCACAAAACATTTAAATAATTGGTGAGTTGCTCTTTCATATGAGAGAGATAGAATGTTTACATCCATGACAAAAAACAGTAAAATATGTAGTGCAAAATGAAACATCCCAAAACAGTACTTGGTATTGGCTGAAAAATATTATAGAATCAGTTTAATAAAGTTGATTAAAAAGAAAACTGCAGCTCAAAATGTGTAGAACCGTGCAGAGAGATTCTACCTTCCCTATAATTATTTGAAGTATGAAAAAATAAAAAAACTTGCCACAAATATCTAATTTCTACAGATCACTCTTCATCTGAACAAACAAAAGCAAAAGCAGGTAAAGCCAGGTCCTGTTTTTGCTCCATATTTAATTATGCTCCTTGTCTTGCATTTCCCAGTGCTTCTAGCAGCAGACATTAGGATATCAGAACTCTGCTATAAAAAGCTATTACAGATGAGCAATTACTTCACATACATTGCATGGAATATGAGGGATAAAGTACCCCCTGCTGTACATTATAAGTATATTGCAAGTCACTGAGGCGTTCCATAACCACAAAGAGGAACAAATCCTTTTAAGAGGTTATGCAACTCCAAGGTGACTTACAATATCCTGATAATGCACGGCAGGTGATACTTTATCCCATATAATACATGGCCACATCATCACCTTTCCACACAAACCACTTAACATCTTGGTGTGTAGCTCTTTCATATGAAAGAGAGAGCATGTTAGTCTGGTGCAAAACTAAACGCATAAAAAACATACTAGATGTTTGTTGCAAAGATATTAGAAACAGTTCAATACAAGTCAGTTTTTAAAAAGGAAACAGCTGTATTAGCTTGGAGTAGAAACATGCAGAAAGATTCAAATTTTATATAATTTTCTCCGAAGTGCAAAAAATAAACTTGTTCTTCTGCTTGTCTCTGCAAGCTAGAAAAATAGAGCAGAAGAAAGAACAGCAACATTTCGTTTTCCTTGCTTTAAACAACTGCTTTAATTATGATCCATGACCTGACCGGCCTTTCACCTTGTACGCTGGCTTTGGCAGCAGGCATTGTGACGTCAGAACTCAACCGTAATAACCTATTACAGTGGAGTGCTGACATCTTTGTTTTATAATTGGCGACTGAGTACAGCACAAATTGCTAAATATAAAGAAATTAGAGATTGGTATTTATACAGGGATTGCAGAATACCATGTATAATAAAATAATTAGGAGCAGGCTTTTATACAAGGATTTGAAGCACCCAGGCACTCTAACTGATTTATGAAAGACAAAAACAAGCACCACATAAAACATGCTATTGTCAACATTACAACTCATAGTAATATAAATTGAAAAAAATCTTCCTGTATGTAATAGCACTATATAACTGATGAAATATATCCTGGTTGTCCATAAAGATATAACAGTACATGTATATTTATAAAGCAAACTTTCAACCAAGTGGCGTCTTGGCTATGAATAACTGATGTTTATTGTTGTTCAAGTTAATGGTACTCAGTCTATTAACCTTAGGAGAATGTATCCCTCGGGATGCGAACCTATGACCATGAGTTCCACACAGATCTCTTGGATGGGTAGATAGCATACTGAGCCACCAGATGCATTGAATAGTTGTTGATAGTAGTGCAACAAGAAACTTTTAATATGGCTTCGAAAACAGAACCACTGCATTCAAACGGCCCTCTAAGGTGTTGCAAACGTAAAGGTGCTGGCTACAAACAGAAATGTCTTGATCTCTCTCCTGACCCAATACATTAGTATTGAGTGGCGGCTCCTCCGTAAGGCAGAGGAGCATTGCCCCAATGCTTTAAAGCAGTGTAACTAAAGGAAATATAAAATTATGATAACTTAATGTTATTATCGTTTTATTTGTTCCTACTGCTTTGCAGCTGTGCTGGCGGGCTGCTGTGCTCTCAGAGCAGGGCAAGAGTGGATTGGTTTGCCCACTCCAAATACGCATGACTGTCTGACTAGCCCTCTCAGGTTGGCCAACCAATCATGCGTACTTTACATGTTCTCCACGCAGGCTACATTACAGCCTGGGTGGAGAAAATGCCCAGGCCCCCAGTCCCATTAGAGCGCCGAACCACGGTGCTCAGAGCAAGGACAACACTGCATTGCAGAGTTGTGATTGGTTAGGGGAGCCTGAGTGCTTTCTGGGTGCTTCCTGCTTCCTGTCCTGGCACAAGTCCGACGCGGAGGTGAGACGGGGAGATGCAGCGATATAGTAAGTTTTTTTCTTTTCTTTTTTTACACTACCCCCTTGTCCACCAACAATCTGTGCCGGCTGCCACTGTAAGCAAAATCCATAATCTGCATTATAAGCAACATTGAACAATTAGGGTGAATATTAAAACTTCATCCCTATAACCTGTATGTGGCAGACTTACCTAAGGTTTTAAACGAAGGAAAAATACATCCACTTAAAATCAGCAGAGGAAAAAGGACACTGGCATCCAGACACTGCCACATGCAGAAACAATTTTCTTGAATTACACCCTATTGGACTTCAGTCAGTGCTTAATTTGAGCCGGTGGTTGCCCTGGGAGGCCACCAGCACTTATTTTTCCTCATGAGACATTTACTGAGAGTAGGAAAGTGGAAAAAACAAATCGGACAGACGGAGGAAGAGAAAGATGGAAAAACCGGTACAAAAGGAGATAGCAGGAACCTGCAAGAGTTAGATAAATGGATAACGATGTCTAGTAGTGGATTAAAAAAAGAGGTGTGTTTAAGATTGTTATTCTTGGTATTCGGCGTGCGGATGTTTAATTGCACCGGCTGCAGGTCTCAGAGCAGAGTGTCCAGTGCAAACAGTCTTTCTTTTACTAACTAAGCACTGACTTGAGCAGTCACTGTACATTCTATGAAAGTACTTTAAAATGATCTACAGTGAGATAAACCAGAAAAGATCTAAAATAATTTTGGGCCGGAACACCTATAACTTGGTATGGAAAGTGAAAGATTGCTCTTTAAGCAAAGAAGACCAGGTCAAATATTTAGGCATCATTTTTGACAATCTCTTAATGGTCCACCAATAAGCCAGAGTGATGCATGCCCACGTGGTAATGGCAGGGGTGAACAAATTCACTGCAGAGCACAAGTGTGCTCTCAATCACACCGCTACTTCAAGTTTATGAGGCTGAAGAGAAACTGCAGTTAGGTGTGCTGGGAGGCAAAGCTTGATTGACCGATTAACTTGTGGCTTATGGAAGTTGGCCCATTCATCAGAACTAAGTACCAAAAATGACAGTTTCGGAAATCGCCCTTTATTTTTTAGGGCGAGCCAAGCGGCAGTGCGAATGCTTTGCTCGCTCTGCGAGGCATGCTGTATTGGAGTATGCACTGGAAGCCCCACCCACTGTCCGCCCATATTTGTCATTGGCTTGTGTCATTGTCCTTCGAAAATGCTGGAGTCTGATTTGCAAACAGGCTTATTAGTCCTTCCTTGGTACTGCCTTGTTTGCATTTGTTACCTCCCATAACAACTGGACCTTTTACTTGACTTGTTACACGGTCTGCATTATAAATTGGTGAGAACTATTTTGTTTATTTACACTAATGGGGACAATGGCGGCTGCTTTTTCTATTTGCAGCGCGCCCACACAGGAAAATTGTGGCCACTCTAACTTGCATGCTGAGTGCAGCGCCCGCTTTAGGGACACCATGCTCAATTTAAGTTTTGTTTTCAAACTTTCATGTTGAGTGCGGCACACGCTTCATGAACACCGCACTCTGTTTCTTTCTGTTTTTTTAGCTTTAATAGTGAGCACAACACCTGCTTTAGGGACACTGAGCTCTGCAATACAATAGGTATCGCTTTTGCCACAGTTTGAAGTATTGGTATTGCAAATGACAATGCCTTTTAATTTTATAAAAGGCAGTGCCATTTACCATGCCAATAGCTCAAAATCTAGCAATCGCAAGACGTATTGCATTCTAAATGCTTGTTTTATTTTGCCTCTGGTGCTTTAATAGATAATGATTACCAGTGCTCCTTCTGACCCGGTGAGGTGATCTTAAAACCCTTATAAGAATATGGAAAAACAAGACTGTCTCTCCCAACACTTTTAATTACTAGATGTCCCCAAGGTATGCTTAAATGGGCATAATAGAGATTCAGGAATGAACAGATGGATGAAGGAATTTTGAAAGGGGATTACAAGACTTTATGAAAATCTGGTTTCTATACTGTGACCTCCCATCTACAAAGGAACAATAGGTATTGACGAGAAGTGTGACCCATCATTTCCAAAGGATAAGTAATCTAATCCTTATTATATATATTTTTCCACGCTGCTTTACCTAGTAAGAAACTGAGCGGATCCTGTATGTAGTTAGGATTTGGGCAGATGCATGCATGCAGGAGCCCTGCTGTGAAGTTCACTGTGATATGAGTAGATGGTGCTATGAAACAAGGGAGTCCAGAAAACAAATGGACTACACTACAGTTGGCCAGCCGTCACATATCCGTCCTATCTTTACTGAATGCATGCCTTCTAATAGGGCAGATGTGTTTGTCCCATCAATGGTGGGTTTGTGGAATATATTTGTATGTGGAATCAAACTTAGAGATCAAATTTCTATCAGCTCTTAGAGTATTAAAATGTTACTTAATTGTTAACATTTGTTCAATTAGTTTTCAATGGATATGGTACTAAATGCTCTATTTTTGTACATAACTGTTAATATTTAGATGCAGCTTTTTGTATCAATGTTAATAAACTACATCATAGATTCTAAAAAGTCAAATAAAAGGTCTCTGTTTTCTGTGATTATTTTTCGGTTTTAGATTTCTTATGTGCTGTGCTGCATGTCAAATACAACTTACTTTTTTTGTTAATTTGAGGAGATGGTGACTACTAACCAGTTCTCAAAATTAGCAGCCAAATCCTGAGACTGATTTGCAATTACAAGGTGCCACATCCTAGTATAAAAAGCAGGAGTTCATGCTCCGTACAGAACACAAAGAGGGATATTTGTTCCCTCCAGGTACCATGAGAACTGTGTTTTTTTTTAACTATCTGTAATAGGGTTTGTCAGAATATGGGGTCAGAGATGTGAAAAAGAAATTCGAGGATCTTCAGAAGTTAACGAGGAACAAAATGCCACTGGTGTGAATGTCACACACCTTGCGCTAATAGCGTACTTCAGCTGCATACAGACGAGAGACGTTCAGCGCATCAAATGTAATGACAAGTACAAGGCAGTCACATCAGAGAGTGGCGGTGACCCTCAAAGAGCCTCCGTAGTCCAGTCAAGGTACCTAGGCCAGTGTGATTAAAAACAGCAGCCTTACTGCTCCCTTCGGACGGTGGCTTCGGCAGGAGGAGGCCTCATGGGTTCACGCCATGCAAAGCCACCAATACTATCCTATTACACCTTTTCTTTATTTTGATGTGTTTCAAGAAAACATCACCCAAATCCGTGTTCATAACCTTATATTTTCTGTGAAACTCTCATACCTTTAATCTGCTTCGTTAATAATAAAAAATAAAAAATCTGGATATTAAATCTTACTGTCAATTTACTACAAGGGGAGCTTGCGGGGGCAGCCGACCGCAGGGAGGTCCCCCCCGGGCGATTTGGGAGGGCTGTGGGGGTGGGGGGGGGTTAGAGGCAGGAGCAGCGTCCATTTTAGGTTTTGGGCTTTCTTTAGTAGATAGCCCAAAAGGAGCCCAAGCATAAATGCGTATTTAGTGAGGTTTAGTTTTGGAAGGCTTTTTGCCGAGGCTTATTTAATATGTGATGCGCACCTGTTCCAATAAAAGCGGCATTTTCCACATATTCCTTGTCTTGGTCTGCTGCTCCCCCCCCCCCCCCTCACCCCTCTCTCCCAAAATGGCGCAGTAAGGATATGTGACACTAATAGTGTCATTAACGAGGCGTTCGCTGTTATGCCTTCATGGTAGGAGTACTTGGTATAAATGGAAAGTTTTATAACGTTTGCCCAAGGTGGAAAACAAGATGGCTTTTCCCAAGTATGTAAATAACTTGATTCTTTTCAGGAGGGCTGACTTTAAGAGAGTGAGCACGAGGTTCCACTGTGTTTAAAAATAACTTATATCCTTAAAAGCTCCTGATGCAGAGTTCCTTGTGTCACCAGAAGTTTTCATGCAAATAAAAATGTTAAGAGAGATGGTGATTAATGTTTCTGCTGGAAAGAGATTAGAGTTTTGTCTACTCGCAGGGGTGGGTCCTCATTAGAGCGTCGCATCACACAGGACGGGGGCGGGTCGCTGCTGAGTGACAGCAGCATGTCACTCAGCAGGTAGGAGGGTGGGCTGGCTGTTCACTGTTTGAAGTGCAAATGTCTTTTTGTCCGTCTTGAGACAGCCAGTCACACATGCGCACATTAACCCACTCAACCCAGCTGTCTTAAAGAGGTTTGCAGACAGTACATGTCTTCATGGCGCCGTGGAGCGCCGAGGAAGGCCGCTTCCACCAATCCTGGCGCTGCTCACATGCTGCATGTGAGCAGCACCAGGATTGGTCAAGCGAGTTCCAGCATCCGGTTGCAGTGACGGCAGTGCTTAATTTGTAAAATAGTAAGTGCTAGGGCTAAAATAAGATCTCAAAACTAGCGCTGCCGAACGAGGGTTTACATTTAAGTCAGCTACCAGCAAAAGCTCCCTGTTCCTTAATTTTACATTTACAGGTTCTGTTTCATCCCTGCTTTCTCCTCTTGTCTCTGTTTTCCAGTCTTTCGCTTCCTCCTACTTTACACCTTTTTTGTCTTTCTCTCTCATTCTGTCCTAGTCCCCAAAAATTAGTGCTGGTGTCCACCACCTGCAACTACCGTTTCAAATTAAGCACTGGAATTGGGAGTCCTGGTGACAGTTTGGGCTTTACTTTGGCTCTTCCTGCCTGCTGCTTTTTCAAAAACAAACATCCCTTAGTATGACTACAAGCAGCAATTATGCACTGAAAACACCCACATATTGTTCATTTGGCGCTAGAGGAAAACTGGGGATTACTTAGAGAAAAACAGTGCTGCTTAAATCATGACTAGGTGTTATTTTTGGTTATAGCTGTTAGTGCCAATATTATGGAATCAGTGCATTTTTTTTCATATTGACCTCATCACTTAAAGAATGTGGGTGGCAAAACTAAGCCACCGCTTCTAGCAGCAAATAACTGGCAAAAACTTTATTGTGGTACCTCCAGGTGAAAAGAGCATAAAATCAGGCAATATGTTAATAGGGCAAATAGAGTGTAGCGTTCTTGTATTCTGTCATGCTCAGGTGCCTCAGTGAAGCAGAACTGTATCAATTTGTTCCACTTTGTTAGCTCAAGTCCCCCGAAGTTACAAGTGTAGACCACCATAGACTTTATTATGGTTACTGTTGCAGTCCAGACGGTTACTTAGCAAGTAGGTGCAGATCTCCAGTAACTGGTAAGGAGAAAGAATGGAGGACAGGACACATGGAAAGATATGTATTATCTGTATACTGTTAGGGTAACTAAGCGTGTCTCATTTTATCCGACAGGACAAACATCATGGGGATTGTAGTTTCACTTTTGCCATTTTACTTATAGGTCTACAAGACACAGTATAATTAGAGATCAGTGATAAACTGTTACTGGCTGAAATCCATCTTCATGACATCATGCTAGTAATGCGACTCTTACATTGAACTGAGGTATGGAATGCATCGAAAGTCAGAAGGAAGTGTATTTTCCAGGAATGTGCATGGCATGACAACATTATAGATGGAGTGGAGAATTGCAAACGCCTATAAGAAGGGAGAGCCACAGGATTCTAAGGAAATTGGGAAAGCATTTCAAGGACCTAAAACGAGGAAGAAAGTGATACAAGAGACTGAAATATTGGAGAGAATACAGGAGGAGCATGGTAGAAGTGAATGCTGATGCATGTGCCCAGACAGAGGGATCACACAGGAATCTGAAAGGAGAGAGTGCTGCCAGTGCGCAAAAGAATGGTGCAAGAATTCAAAGAGAGAGAAAGTTTTGAAGATCCCTTTATTTACGTAAATAACAATGAGAGGTGTGAATGTGCTTGCATCAAGAGAGTTGAAGTAGTGAGCTCTCTATTTCTAAGGAGGGGTGGAAGTGATGTTACTAAATAAAAAACATAGTGTTTTAGGTGCCTAGGGACAAGGATAATAACAGAATTAGAGTGAACGGATGGCTTGTTGTCACAGTGATGCTACTTTTCCATTCTTGGGTTTTGCTTTGACATATCATTGCATACTGAGCGTTGTAGTCTGTGTTGATTTTAACAGAGCCAATTAAACAAACACCCGTAAACACAAAGTGTGTGAATGGAAAAGTGCTCTCCTGGTAGCATTGAACCTGGTCATCTTACACAGGATCTTAAAGATAGGGGGGAGCTCAACTGGTATGTTTTAGAAGTTTGTATAGCTGCAGAAGCCTTTAGGAGCTTTAAGTCCTGTTGCTGAGCTTGGAAAGAGGAAGCCTGCAGGTAAGAAACAGAGTAAGAGCAGCAAGAATTTGGAGACAGTGAATTAGGGTACATAACTTGCACAACAAAGCTGCATTTTAGTGTTTTTACACAATGCTGAGCTAAGGTGTAGGCCTCAGTCTTGCAGAGGTCAGATTAACAACCCAAATGCATATGCTTCTGATTGAGCATCTCTAATCCATGGACATCAATTCTCCAAAATGTTAGGGGTTGTGGAAGTGATGTCATCTGGCCTATGACCCACCCACAATGATATGACAAGAAATTACATTACAGAACATCAGGCCTGGTGCACGACAGGAATTGATGTCATATATCCTTTTACTCTGATGACATCCAGAAAGTAACACAATTGAAGAAAATAAAAAGCTACAAAAACTGCTAACTTAACTGTGATTAGCCTAAAATTGCTAAACTAAACATGCCTATTTCAATCACCAAGCATGTACTAATTAGGTTGCTGCCATTGTACGTCAGAGATGCATCAGTCACAGATCCAAGGGTGGATATCAACCATGTGGCAGTCATGCTAAGTCCAATAACAGCTTCAAATGCCAGCCACATGCCCAAGCCCAAATACAATTGGAAGAGTCCTCAGGCACACATTAGTAACAATATAGGCGGCCTCATTGTGCTCCTTTCAGAGACACGAGTAGAGCATAGTAATAGCAGCAGCAATGAAAGCTTCCCTCACCACACAAAACACCTATGCTTTTGAAAAGGACTGTCTTGCTGTATACCTGCAGTATATAATGCTTCATCCCGCAAGTTCCTGCCATCGACCTATAGGTCTAGACATAATAGCAATAACGTGCTTCAAATGTATACTTTCAGTAATTCTCGGATTACAAAAAGTGTGTAAGCTTTTCGTTCATGTTGCCCTTGTGAATCTGTGTAGCTGGAAGATGAAAGGGATTAGTCTGCTTGCAGGGTCTTTTGAAATGTGGTTGGGTAAGACTAAAAATTAAACGTATAAGTCCACCAGCATAAGAAACGTTGTTCCACAGACACTGTGAAGACAAAATTCAGTCGTGGTGCACGTGCAATAAAGAAAACCCCGTCAGGACGCCCTTCTCGTGCAGAGAAAAGGGCACCCGTGTGTTTTATCTACCTACACATATGACCCATGGTTTTGCCATTCACACTTTCTTGTGCTTTTCCTTAGCAAAATATCCAGCTCTTGCATTATTTGGTGTGCAGAAAATCTGGAGAATGCTGAAAGAATTCTTCCTGCCCTCCCTTATACAGGTTCCAGCGCACTCTATCGCAAAAGTCTTATTTTTTGGAGCCCGCAGAAGGCTCCCTTTTTTTATAATGAAGCGTTTTTCAGTTTAATCATGCACTTTGTCTACTGCACGGCCCAGGGCATTTAAATCCAGTTTCCCAGCCTTACTGACGACTCTTGAGTAATATAGGTACATGATATATTCACCCTGCTCACTCTATGCCTCAGCTTATGTCGCGCGGTGAGCTCGTGCTTCCTGATTCTGTGACATGTCCAGTGTTCGGTCCAACGGCGGTTTGTTGCCCGTTTGGTCCCGATCTTGATGGTTGGGTTTTCTACGTCCATGCTCAATTAAAGACCCTAACCTACACGACGCTGGTGTGCCGCTTTTCTTCTTTTATAACATTTTGGCGACAGTCGAAGGCAGAGGGTAACGTGAGAAGGCAAAGGCAGAGTTTAACGAAGAGACGACGCATGAAAGAAAACCCGACCAAGAGAAACATCCGCAGACCCGTGAAGGACGATCGCTAAATTAAAACAAGTAACGTAAGCCTCAAGAGAAGGTATGTTGTGAAATCACTCACCGAGAAGGGAACTGTCTTCGTTTGAAGCGTGACGGAACCATAACTGTTGATCCTCAGCCCGTCAACGCAGGCAACAGCGCCCCCACGGTGTCATTGCTCTTAAAGGGGAAATTAATGTAAAACGGAAAGGCAGCACCAGTGAGCCCCACCACTGGGGGGGAACAATTTAAAAGGGAAACGCACTCGAGGAAGGGAAGTGCATTTAAAACAAACACGAGCGTCATTCAGGCTACAGTGACACACTCACTTTAAAGCAACTTCGTCACAGTGTGTCACGCAATCACAAGGGAACTACATTTTAAACAAACACGAGCGTCATTAAAAACGGCCGCTTTTGGAGATAAACTCAGGCTACAGTGACACACTCACTTTAAAGTTAATTTCGTCACTGTGTGTCACGCAATCACAACGTAAACGACAGTGACACACACACTTTAAATTGGGGTATTATGAACCTTGTCAACCTACAACAGTGATTCACTCACTTGCCAAGAAGTTTTCGCTCTGATTTATGTTTTCAGTGAATTGTGTTGAGTAAGCTATTCACATTGCTCTAAGTGTTAATCTAGGGTATTCACTATGAATGTGAGTAATACCATCCAAGCCCCTGTCCCTTTCCTAAGTGCCCCGGGTGAACCATCCATGGAATGGGATGATTGGTGTGAGGCATTTGAGAATTACTTCATAGCCTTGGATGGTACAAAGTTTTCTGCTATCAGGAAGAAGGCTTTGTTACTGGGTGCTTTGGGGAAGGAGGGACAAAGAATATTTAAATATTTGCCGAATCCGCCTTTAGACATTGATGATGTTTATAAAGATGCTCTATTTAGATTGTATACAAGGTTTGCTAAGCAGGAAAATGTAGTAATGCGCAGACATAAATTCTACACTGCCCCTCAAAGGGAAAATGAAACAATAGATGAATTTGTCTCTAGGCTAAGAGAACTTTCCGTGAAATGTCAATTTGGGAACATACAGGATGAGATGATTCGGGATCAATTAATTGTGCAATGTTTTAGCAAAAAAAACACAAGAAAAGTTGTGGGCAGCCAAAAACCCCACTCTCACTGAGGCTATTACTATTGCTAAAGTTGCTGAAGAAAGCGATAGGTGCATGAAAGAGCTTAAGAGAATACAACAGGGACACACAAGTAGTCAGGAAGTTGCAAGTTTGCAGGCAGATGCTTCAGAAAGCATAGGTTTAATACAAGGGAGACAAACTGTAGTGTAGTTCCTAGTTTCCCACTAGGCCCTGCGCATTGGAATAACATAAACAGTAGTATCGACGTGGAACTGCTTATATTCCAGGCCTCCACTGACTATGCTAAACTTAATTGGGTTGTGTTACCAACTAGCTCAGAGGTCACTGGAAACTTTCTTCTCTGCATAGGAAGTGATCAGCTTCCTTGGCACAGACAAGAAGGGATTCAGCTTTCCAACAACCGTGCAACATGACAACTTTGCTCCTCAGATCAAGAGTCAATCTCTAGGGTCGTGTGAAACAATAGACATAGATTTCACTCAGTCAGTCTAGTGCAGTTTACTTTCACGAGATGTAGAGAATAGAGAGACGGGCGTGTATCAATAAAGGGTTAACATTTATTGAACAGTCTTTCTTCTCGTACAAGAGAAATGTATTGCCACAATTGCAATAATTGTTATTATAAAAAGTACGTACAGTAAGATAAGTATTGCGAAATAGAACTGTAAAAGCATTGATATGGTTTCTTAGCCATACAATGGTTTAAAAGTAATAAAACATATATACAGTCATATATACATTAGGCTAACATACTCAACTGGTGCTTCTAACTAAGCCTACCCCAGTGTGCCTGACCTAAGCCTAACACGTGAAAGGGGAGTAAGTAAGTAGCTTTAAGTTAAGTTGGTTTTGCCAAGGTTTGTTTCAAGAATTCTCGTCTAAGGGCTTAGTCAACACCATACCTCTGAATAGAATGATGGAGGATTGGTATCTCCTTCAGGGGTCTCTCTCGATATCCCAGTCACCCGCGAGGGTAAACCGGAAGCGCCGGGACTGGATTTCTCTGCACGAGAAAGGCAGCGGCTTCTCTTCAGCGCGTCGAGGAAGGAGGGGGGACAGCGTCCGCGGGCAGCTGGAATCTGCTGGATGTCTTCGCAGAGGACGACTGTTCAGCTCCTTAAGCGTACTGCACCATAGTTCGCGCTGTAGCGGCGATAATGGTAATCAGCAGCTTCACCACCACAGGATAGCAGGCTGCAGCGACAGAGTGCTAGATTTACCAACACAGGGTCATGCAGGCAGCTGGCATCAGCAACAGGCAACGAACATTGCTTAAGGCAACGTTGGTAATATTTATACCTGACAGGTGCCGGGTTTGACGCAAGTTTGCTGGACATAAGACGTCAATTAAAGATGTCACTAGGAAGTGATAGTTATCAGTTGCTCATTAGAGTTCCATTACTAATCAAAACATAGCAAGCGGGGATTTCCAGGTTTGCTAAGTTTTTATCTTGTTGAAGAACTCGGAGTGTTATCTAGGAATATCAGATAGGGACTGCTGCACTGTCATTGCACTAATTGGTCGCAAAGGAAGTAGCAGAGAGTCATGCTGGAATGTGGCTCTGTTCGTGTGAGGCCAGAGATGACTTTTCAGAAAATCGCACTTGAAAGGTTATGCCATTATAGGGAATAAATGGATTTATAGCCGAATAGGGGCATAAGGTCACAGTATCGATCAGGAACCTAGATAAACACGCAACAAAACAAATAGAAGGGGGAAACCCACAACCTCTTTTAATAGAAGTGGGACAACAAGCAAGTTTAAACAGACCACACGGTCCTGTAACAGATGTGGTAGCCCTTCACTTAGCTGATTCTAAGAATTGTACGGCTTTGTCTAGGGATTGCTTAAAATGTGGGAAGAAAGGGCATTATGCACGCATGTGTAGAACAAATAGCGCAAAAAAGGTTGCTATGGTTGATAGTGAAACTACGGATGATGAAGCGGAAGTAATGATGATTACATCTGCTGGCAGCCAAGAGTTAACAGAGGGTGTTGTCCTATCTCGGCCTAAAGCAGATTTTGAGCTGAATGGGAGTGTTGTGAACTTAATGGTGGATACTGGGTCGCTTTATACAATCATCCCAAAGAAATTGTATAATTCATCTTGCACCGAGTCTGTTCTAATAAAATCTGACATCACTCTAAGAGGTTATCAAGGGGTGAGCATTGGTGTCCTTGGATTCTTTGAGGCCAATATTAAGTTTAAGGGGAGAACTACTCAGGGAAAGGTTTATGTATCCCCACATGGTCCTGCAATATTGGGATGGTTACACCAATATGAGCTAAATATAAGAGTGAACCCGCGAGCTGATCCACCTGTAATGTATGTGGATGGGGAAAACGTATGCAATATAGTTCATGAGAACTTAGAAGCAATTCTTAAAAAACATGAAAACATCTTCAATGAGAAATTGGGGGAGGCTGTTGGTTACCAGCATGTTATTAAAACCAAGAAGAGTGTAGCACCTGTGAAACACACCGCGAGGAAGATACCTCTATCCGCTAGAGATGAGGTCAGAAAGATTATCAAACAGTGATTGGAAGATAACATAATTGAACCTGTGGAGGCCACACAGTGGTTGAGTCCAGTAGTTATCACACAGAAACCGGACAAATCTTTGCGCTTCTGTGTGGACATGCGAAGTCTTAATAAAGCTGTGATAATGGATAACTTTCCACTTCCAAACATAAACGAAATTGTCCTGAGTTTGGGTGGAGGAAAGATCTTTTCAAAATTGGACCTCCGCAGCGCATACCACCAGGTAAAGCTTCATCCGGACTCGAAGCAATTTACATCATTCATCACTCCGGAAGGTACATACCAATTCAAAAGACTTCCCTTTGGCCTCTGCTCGGCAGCAAGTGCATTCCAAAGAATCATCACAGATGTCCTCAAAGACATTGAAAGAGTAGTATTTTTCCAGGACGACATCCTGATTCATGGTTTGAACATTGATGACCATAATGTTATTTTAGATAAAGTTCTCACTGCTCTTTCAAGGGCTGGTTTGACATTGCGAAGGGAAAAATGTGTATTTGCTGTTGAGGAAGTAGATTACTTGGGGTACCACGTGTCTGACCTTGGGATACAACCCAAAAAAGACCTTGTAAGCGCAATTTGTAACGTGTCTGAACCTGATGACAAAGACAAGCTAAGGTCTTTTATGGGCATGGTTGAGTACTATGCGAAGTTCGTTAAAAACTTTGTGGAAAAGGTTGAACCCTTGCGAATCATGATGAGGAAAGGGAAAGGTTTTACTTGGGGTGCAGATCAGAGAAATGCCTTTTTATTGATCAAACAAAACATCTTAGATGGTAATATTCTTTCAAGTTTTGTACAGTCGTATCACACCATCCTCACGGTTGACGCCAGCTCTGTTGGGATTGGAGCGGTTCTAACACAAAAAGGGGGTGGTAAACAAAACACTGTTGCGTTTGCTTCGCGTTCTCTGACTGAGAACGAAAGGAATTACTCGGTCATAGAGCGTGAAGCATTGGCGGCTGCATGGGCAACCCTGTATTTCCGAGTGTATTTATGGGGAATCACATTCACACTCAGAACGGACCACAAGCCTCTGTTAAAGGTTCGAGCCCCTGGGGAAATAAGAAATTGCTCAGGGAGGTTAGCGAGACTTGCTGTTAGTGTCCAAGAGTTCACATGCAATGTGGAATACTTACCTGGTTGGTGCAACAGTGTTGCGGACTGTTTATCTAGATTGCCCGACACTAAAGAGCTGCCTAAAGAGATGGTGACAGAGAATGTGGTCGCGTTTTTAGATGACTTAGAAAGTGATTTACCTAGTTCTATATCTAGGAGGGAATGGATGGAGAAAATGAGAAAAGATCTTGTCATGGATGGTTTAATTAAGATGTGCAAGGAAGGGGTGTCAAGGCAAAGTACGGTCTCACCTGCTCTTAGGCCTTATGTTCAGTTACAGGATGAGATTTCTTTACAGGGCGAGTATATTCTTGTGCGGGGCGAAAAATATATACCTCCGGTATCCCTTAGACCCCGAATCATTGCCTTGGCGCATGAGGGCCATCTAGGCCAAACCCTTACTGGCAAGCGCATCAAAGCTGACTTCTGGTGGCCGGGAGTAGATGCACAGGTAAAGAGTTGGGTTGAACAATGCCAGTTATGCAAGGAGTCTGAAAAGAGGTTACAGGTTCGTGCAAGTAAGGATGGCATGGGAAAGATTGTTTCTGACGATGGTGTGTGGCAGAAGGTCTGTATTGACTTCATAGGTCCTTTTCATGACCTATTGGATTCTGAGAAATTCGCTTTGGTGTTGGTGGATTCGGCTTCCAGGTGGGTGGAGGTTGCCTTTATGAAGAGTATCACTGCTGAGTCCACTGTCAAGGTACTTGATGAGATCTTTAGACGTGAAGGGATCCCCGCCATGGTTTTGACAGATAATGGCACACAGCTTACCTCTGCCATTATGGAGGATTATTTTGTATTTCTGGGCTTGAAGCATTTGCGTACTTCGCTTTACAACCCACAAGGGAATGGACTTTGTGAGAGGGTAAATAGACTTGTTAAGGGCACTATGCGACTTGCTCTAGCCTCAGGCCGCTCGGTACAGAAGGAAATTAAAGAAATGCTGTGGGCATACCGCACAACAGTTCATAGCAACATGTCCGTGACACCCTTTGAGCTCATGAGGGGGAGGCCGGCGGGTACGAAACTAATTCCTACCTGGCTACATGAGAGAGTAAACAAGGTGGGATGCAACATCCCGGGAAAATGTGCCTCTACTAAAATAGCTGAAGGGGACCTGGTAAAAGTGAAACCTGGCGGTAATCAGAGGATGTTCAACAAATTTAAAGGGCCCTACCAAGTGAAGTCGGTAGTTGGCAACTACATTAAGTTGCAGAATGGACAAACTTGGAACCTCCGCAGGGTGGCACTATACCAGAAAAAGGTTAAGCCTGCTCCTTCAGTGCCAGTCACAGGAATGTTGTTGCTGAAGGGGTTTGCAGACATCTTCGCCGTAGGGTTGCTCCTGCCTATTCAAAAGACTTCGTTTAATTTTGTTTGTTTATGGGGGGTTACATGGCCTGTGTTACCTGGCCCTGCATTCTCAAGAGAAAGAAGTGTATTCAATGCAGATTTGTTTTTCTTTGTGTATCACCTGTTCCCTTGCAATAGGTTGCTGTAAGTCCTTGTATAATTTGTTCTGTTGCATTTTCTTCATTCTTTGTTTAAGGAAAAGAGATGTGTTACATTCACCCTGCTCACTCTGTGCCTCAGCTTATGTCGCGCGCTGAGCTTGTGCTTCCTGATTCTGTGACATGTCCAGTGTTCGGTTCAACGGTGGTTTGTTGCCCGTTTGGACCCGATCTTGATGGTTGGGTTTTCTACGTCTCTGCTCAATTAAAGACCCTAACCTACACGACGCTGGTGTGCCGCCTTTCTTCTTTTATAACAGTACATCTCCTAAAGTATCCCTAAAAGTACGTACAGTGCAGGGTTTCAATGCTGACTCAATGCAAATCTGGTTTCACTCAAGCGGGCGCACAGATTCCCGCCCACTCTCAAGAAGAGAAGGGATGGTAACCAGGATAACCTACCCAGGGCAATGCTAGTCTTTCTAGGAAACTTTCTGGCAAGACAGGAGATAATGCACAAAGCCAGACCAGATGCTAAGAAAACGGTTGAGGGGGTCACTTTTTTCTCAAGGCCAGATTTTTGCCACGTAATGGTGGAGAGGAGGTGGAGGCTCAGGCAACTAATTGCACCCTTCCAAGCTCAAGGCTCAGAGGCAATTCTTTTGTTTCCGGCAAGACTAAAAGTTATAACTAGAGGGCAGGCCAAGATGTTTCAGTCGGAAATAAAAGCCAGCCAATTCTTAGCGGAGCTTACAGAATGTCGAACGGGGCAGGGTAACAGAGGGAAAGGGCGACCTACAGCAATGTAGGGAGGATGCAGCACAATAATTGATAAAAGATGAAGGTACCTTGTATATTGGCAAAGGGAAGGAGAGGGAGGCGACACTACAATCTACAGCAGTTACATATAGGTCATGTATAACCTATTTGCCTGTAGCAGGGGAAGGAAGGGGGGGAGGGCTTCTTACAGGGAGGGGAGTCAGGGGTGGAGGGGGGGCTGGTGGTGGGGATGGTGGTTTTGTTAGGCTTGTTACAGCACAAATATGGAGGACACATTTGTTTGGTGATTAATGCACTTTGTATGTTCAGAGGGAAGCTGGTAGTAAGAAAGGAAATGCTTAGCAAGCAAATATGTCGCTGAGGATTGCCTCTATAAATATCTGCAGACTGAATGACCGAGGTAAAAGGCTAAAGGTAGCTGCCATGCTAAGAATGTTAAAATTACATGTGATATGCCTACAGGAGACCCATGTTGAGGGGAATAACAAATATATGCTGGATCAGGTAAGCTTCGATGTATTGGCTCACACAAGACAGTGCACAAAGACAAGAGGGGTTGCCATATTAGCTAAGAAAGGAGGGGTTAGGGTCACAAGAAAAAAAGTGGATGAATGGGGAAGGTGGGTTATTGTGGAAGGAGAAACGGACGCGGGGAGGTGTACAATAGTCTCAGTGTATGGTTCTACAGACGACAAACCTGAAATTTTTGATTTTTTAGATGCAGAATTGTCACTGTGGCCAGAACCAATAATCTGTTGTGGGGATTTCAACATCAATGGTATGGCTAGGTACATCGGGGGGGGGCATACAGGGGAAGAAAGAAGAAGACCTGCCAGGCGATTGGGAACTTATCGTGAAATAATGCACTAGTGGATTTATGGGCTCAGAATAAACCACCTGGTACAGAGAGCACGTATTACTCGGCACCCCATAGGATGGTGGCTAGGCTAGATTTTTTTTATTTCAAGCTCCCTGGTAAGCTGTAGTCAGCTGGTAAGGATACCAAGAATATTGTCAGACCACAACCCACTCATCCTAACGATAGCCCTCAGCAATAAAACAAGGAAGGAACAAATGTGGACTTTCGAGAGAGGGCTTCTTAGGGATGAAGGCTATGTCGAGTACATGCAGGATTGGATTACATTCTCTGTACAGAGGAACAGCCTCTGCAGGTACAACCTGGGACGCGTTCAAGGCTGCAGTAAGGGGGGAGACGCTGAGCTACACTCTGCATAGAGACAGGTTGGAAAGGGAAAAGATGGACAAAAGGATCAAAAAAGTGGCAGAGTTGGAAGAACTACTTATTGAGGCTATAGTCAAGCAGCATCCATTAGAGGATATCTTATTAAAGATCGAGATATCTAAGGCAGAAGAAAGTGAAAGTATTGCAAGGAAGGCTGCAGGAAATTACCTCTCTAAGAAAGAAAAGTGCTATGCATATAGAGAGAGGATTGGACATTTGCTAGCAATTAGAGCAAGGCAAAGCTCGGCATTGGGAGAAATGAAAGAAATAAGGTGGGGTCGTAAACAAGGTGGAGGAGGTTAGAGAGGTCTTCAGGATCTTCTATGCAAAATTATATGACCAGGGCCCCTCTGCCAACTATGCAGAGACTTTGGAATATCTATCCGAACTGCCACACCCAGGACTCTCAGGGGAGGGAAAAGAGGAGTTAGATCACCAGCTAACTATGCAAGAAATTCAAGATGCTTTGAAGAAACTTCCCTCTGGGAAAGCCTCCGGCCCGGACCAAATCCCAGTAGAATTTTATAGAACTTTCTGGAACGTGTTGAGGAAGGATATGCATGAGACCCTTAGGCAGGCACAGGAACGGTTGTCTGTCCCACACTCCTGGGCAGGGGCAGATATTATAGTAATTCTTAAAAAAGATAAGCCACCACTGGACCCTGGATCTTATAGGCCTATTACGCTCATGAACGCGGATGCCAAAATGTATTCTAAATCACTGGCACAAAGATTAAGTAGGATCATAGAGAGCCTGGTCACTAGTACACAGCATGGGTTTATCCCAGGGAAGGGGACCACTCAACACACAAGACAAATGATTACTATATTGGACGCCACGGTTGCAGGAGACCCTGTCGCGGCTATTTTTCTCGATGCGGAGAAGGCCTTCGACAGGGTATCCTGGAACTACCTCTAGAGGGTGATGGCCTGGTTCGGGATTGGACAGGGATTTATCAAAGCTATACAGGCCCTATACATTACCCAACGGCTAGGGTTAGGATCAACAAAGGCTACACCGAAGTAGTACGAATAAGGTGCGGGACGCGACAGGGCTGCCCAGCCTCTCCGCTTCTCTTTGCCCTTAATCTGGATCCTCTATTATGTAGGCTGGCAGGAAACAATAATATCCTCCCTGTTAAGCTGCACAATATGGAATTTAAGGTATTCGCCTACGCAGATGATGTGGCCATTATTACACCAGACCCAGGGAGGGCTATCATGGAAATTGAGCAGGAGGCAATACACTTCGGGGCAATTTCAGGATATTCAATTAATAAGGGGAAGACACAGATAGTGCAGAATAACATCACAGTACATCAGGACGTTAGGGTGGTTCCCGAGGCAACCTATTTAGGGATAAAGGTGACTGCGGATCTAGAAAGGCTGGTGGAAATAAATATGGAGCCTCTAATAGCCAAGGTGAAGAAAAACATAGGGAGAATTCATAATCTGCATTTAACTTTAATGAGCCGTATTAATTTTATTAAAATGGTCACTTTTCCCAAATTTCTTTATATTTTCAGAGCTATCCCCCTTTTCTTTGGTCATTCATGGTTCTCCAAAATAGAGTTAATCCTTAACAGACTTATATGGGCAGAAGGGAAAACAAGGAGAGCATACCGGCACATCACACTTCCAAGAAGGAAAGGGGGATGGGGTGCTCCAGACTTTAGACTTTACTACTGGGCGGTGGCCCTACAGTATTTTCAGAGGATGATCGGGGAGGAGGGGTAGAGCACGGGGGTAATGGACCTATCTTCATAAATGTATATAGCGCACTACTAGGGGAAGATGCTGCAAATGGCTTGTTAAACACAATTGATTTCAGCTACTTCAAGCACACTTGGTTTAAGACATTGAGGGTGACGTATAATGTGTGGATGGCAGTCTCAAAAAAACTAGGGCTGGGAAGGTACAACAGATATACACGTTTATATACTAATCAGTCACTCCCTGGGGATATTTTTAGGGATTCAGTTATGAGAGAATGGGAGGAAAAGGGGATTAAGAAAATAGGAGACCTGTATGATCAGGAAGGTATCCTCCAGTTTCAGGAGTTACAGACAAAGTATAAGCTATCTGGTAGGAGCTTTATTAAGTATTTACAGCTGAGAAGCTACTTTATGAATAAACAGGGAGGTATACTCGGGTTTGGGCAATGCCAGATAATGGAATATATAGAGTGTAGTCATCACTGTACGATTTGGCACTTGTATGCAGAACTACATTCACTTAAGAAAGACGATAGGGAAAATTTGCTATGAAATGGGGAGAGAAAATAGGCTCCTCTAATGAGATCTTTCAAGATTCCCTAGATCTAGGATGTACTGTGCTATGTTCTGCAACGCTACAAGCACAGCATTATAAGAGGCTGTTTTCGCTATATTATACTCCTGCTAGAATAGCACAATGGGGAGGCACCTCGGGAATTATGTGTCTGCGCTGTGATTCAATCAATGCCGATATAGTACATATGTTTGCGGAATGTCCTCAATTTTACTCATTAATAATGGCAATTAAGGCCTTTATACAAGGATCACTAGGGATTGAAGTAGCAATAACACCGGAACTAATACTGCTTGGGCTGTCAGGGGAGGGAGAGAGCCAATTCATAGAGTTTTTATTTGTTGCTATGGCAGTGTAACGAATATGTATTGCAAAGGCTTGGCTTGATAAAACTCCCCCAACGTTTCAAACCTGGATTGCTAGGCTACTTTCTATGTACAATCTGGAGAAAGCAATATATGACAAGAAAGGGCGGAGAGCTAGAGCTCTGGGGGAGAAGATATGGCACCCTATAGAGCGATGGAAAAGGGGATTGGCGCACTGATATAGTGAAGGTCCTAAGAGGTACATAGTGCTTAGAGACTATGGATAGCGATGATGTAGTAAGAAGCCTAAATGCTTATGAATTTGTTTATGTTTATAACTAGAATTACGGATTGATAATCCTAAAGATCATAAGGAATAGAAAGTGCACGTATAAAGATTTGAATACAGAATGTCTTATGTAGGAATAAGATGTGCTATGTTTTAAACCATATATTGTGCTGTAACACTTGGTGATATATGTTGGTAACTATAAAAAAACTTTTAATAAAAATATTTACACAAAAAAAAAGCAAATCTGGTTTTCACTTAAAATTGACACGCTCGGGGCTTTAGATGTGAAGCATGTTTCATTTGTATAATTTGCCTCTGTCTGCATCCGATGACGTGCAAAAGAGCAAATACAAACATTCTCCCCGTCAGTCCCCTAGGCCTTTTGTAACCAATAGGGAGCTGCTGAAAGGCCTTTGTGATACGTAACGGACCTGAGTTTTGCCAGCCTTGATTCTATTTCTTATTCCTGTAAAGGCCAGAGGGAGGTGGAAGGCGCATTAACTGTAGAAATAAAGGTAGTTCTTGACGAGCCTGTTTGCAATTTTTTTTTTTAGAAAAGTTTGAAATCCAGTCACTGGTGTGCCATCTAGGGACGCATGCCATGATGAATGAGTAAGCATGAGAGCAGCACACATGACGTGCGGAAAGTACAGCTGAGCTGCCTAGGCTTGTGCATGCATTTTTCAAAATGGTGTTCACTGCTGCTGCGTGAAACAAAATGTATAGCACCTGCCCTGTCAAAAAAGTTCCAGTGCTGAGCACCGGAAAGCACCTACACATATTAAGCTCTGAGTGACGGAGATATCTGGAGCGAGGATGTCGTCAGGTAAGTTTTTTATGTTTTTAAAAATATATATATTTCCCCCATGTGCCTGCTCCCACCCCGCCATCCCCATCCCGGTAGATGACACCTGCCACTGGTTTACTGGCAGTTTTGACCCTTCATAAAGTAGCACAAAGGGTACCATACCTGCTGCAAAGAACGTGTACCATGCAGATCACAGAGTTGTATTTTATGTGGATAGCTCGGTGGGTCACTGCTATTGTCACATAAATCCTTCTGGTACCTGTAGTTCATATGCCACAATCCTAATGTAGCACAGCAACCTATGCTCTGTCATCAAAGAGTTGCATGGAAACTGCACAGTATAAGTTAGGACGTTGTGTTGTTTCCCCTGTGTTTCATTATCCTAACGTCGTTGAAAAGAGTTTGATTGGGTAGAGATGCATTTTTATTAGTAAAGCCAACCTCAACCACTGTGGTACCTTTTTAATCCAGAGTTTGTGCTTCTCCAGACCAAATACTATTAAAGTATAGTATGGATGACATGTGATTCCTACACTTTATAATCCTCATTATTTAATGTAATATTTGCTATAGAATATTTTACACACATAAGAATCACTGTCTCTGTACAATGTGTGTGTGATGTAAAGTGATTTGACACCCCCACACTGGTCTGAGTAGCGCTATAAAACAAATGAAATCTATGTGACAGAGGGACTATAGAAGGATGAGGGATGGTGTTTGAGGGCAGTAGTGGGGGAATCCATGGAGAAGGGGGCTTTGGGGTTGAGGGAAGGGGGATGATTGGCGCACTGGGCACCACCAGTGCTACAGTCAGCTTTCTTGTTTACACAATGAGGAAATGGCAAATTATAATTTGCAAAATAGTTACAATATTCCATTTCCATTAGTATCAATTGTAAGAGGCCCTGTATTTCAGTTTTGCATAATTTCCTTGTATTATTCTTATTCTTTTACCTTATCATTGGCCCCTTCTATATTATGTTGTGTTTGATGAATCCCCCCGCTGTTGGTGGGATGGATTCAGGCTTATTGTGTTGCTTTTATTTTTATAGGATCACATCATCCTTCTAAGCCCCTCTTCCACCCAGATTTGTTCTGAATCTGATTCTAGTAAGCTGTTTTCTTGCTGCTTTGCCCTTCTCAGTCTTGCAAATTTCTATTGCCCCATATAGCACAAACTGGTAATTATGTTTACATTGTTCGTCCTTAGTTTTACTTATGAGGTGAACCACACCTCCATGAGACCAGAAACTCCAGGTAACGCAAAAAATTATAGCCCCACCCACCTTCACTGGGTGCCATAAGAGGCTCACATTCCCAGCAGCCTCCAGTTTTATCCTGTCTCGTACCGAGACAAGGACTTCAGGATTATCAGAGGTCCCTGCTGGGCTTGTCACTCGACTCCTGCATACAAGGCTCTTTTCTCGTTTGGCTTGAGGGTAGAAGAGCCTGCTACATGGGATAAACTGCAAAGGGGAATACAATGAAATGATCCACCGGCAAGTGCAATTTTGGTAAGCATAAATGGTATATTATATTTTCAGCTGTTGCTCAGAAAATCTCCTATTGTATATGTATTTCTTCCAGTCAGTGCTAGGGAGATTATCAGCAGTGGCAGTGTTATGGATGAACAGTGGAGCGGCACTTACCTGGCATGTGTGAGGTTTTGCTTTGAGTCCAGGAAAGAGTGGAGGTCATTACATTTAAAGGCTTCAGTATGATGAAGGTATGTGCTGTAAATACTTGCTAGTGGAGTATTTGCCTGCTTTTCATTTAGTCTGCATATTCATTTCCAGCATGGGGAAACGTGACTACAAAAAGTGGCATGTCTGTCGTTTCTGCTCTTTCAACTTTCAATCCAGGTCTCCATCTCCTTCCAGGAAGAGGAGAGGATCAATTTCTAAAGATGCAAAGGATGAAAGACTACAAAGCGTTATGCGAAAATCCTTAGCTGAATTTAAGGAAAGCTCAATTATGATTGTTCTGGACCAGGCAAGCATGTCTGAAACCATTCTAATTCTGAATCTTCTGAAGCTGAACGTGGAGAAGTCGAATCATCAGTACATTGAGAAATACTTGGTTCCTGGGATGCTGAGACACATTAAAGAAAATATGTGAATTCTGGTATAAGGCAGTGACTTATTAATTGGGGTGCATGGTAGTCCACCACAAGTAGTAAAGCCACTAACTTGTTAGGTTTTTTTGCGGTGTCAACAATGTAAACCAGAGCTCAACCATTAGTACCTAAGTGGCTGGGTTAAGTTCTGCACACAACCATAAAGTAAGTAAGGTTCCCTAAATTCCTCTAAATGCTCCAAAGGATAAAGTGGAAACAGCCACCCACGTTCCAAAGAATTCTATGGACTAAGAAGTCCCAAAATAATAAGTTACAATCAGTTTTTATCTTGAGCAAACACAATAATGTCCAAGAGTTCGAAAGTGTATGGTGGTTGAGACCTTCTTCTTTAATTCATGTATTCATCCCATATCTCATGATTGTCACACCCAGCAATACAATTGTTACAGTTTAGTTGGTACAATGGTTAACAGTCACAGCCAGGTGATAGATCAATCACCTGGCTGTGACTGTATCAACTACTGTACCAACTAAACTGTAACTGTATTATTGTTTTTGCTCAGGATAAATACTGATTGTTACTCAACTACTATTAGTTATGGCACAGAGCAGACAGGCTTTACTTAAAGAAAATGTTTAATGTATTTAGAAATAACAAAACAATTTAAACATCAAAAACATAACATTTCAAACCCTGCTCTAACTTATTTTAGACTGAAGCTGAATAAACAAAATGGTACCAAAACATAAAAAAATACAACAAGGGTAACCAGAGATATATATTATTTTAAAGATTCAAGAGAAAAAGCACCAAGTAAAAATAAAGCACCAATCAGTAATCACTGTTTGCAAGTGACTGGGACCTAGGCACAATTTTAGGCTTAGCAGAGTTCAGATATACCAAGCATGCTCAGCCCACTCAAAGATTTTACCTTAGGACTTCCTCTCTACAATGGAAGTCTAAATTCTCCAATGGGGCAAAGTAGCAGACAGTATCTGAGGAAGTTTTCCCGAAGCTGGATAGCCATTGGCAGGATATATTTGAAGTTGTCGGTTTTGTTGGAACAAGTTAAAAATTGGTGCCAAGAGAGGTAAACTCTTCAACAGGATACATTTCACACCTTTGTCCAGTCCATGCATGTTTGCATGGACTGGTAGCTGGAGGTCTAAAAAGTGGTTTTCGTCCGGACTTTCCACCTATTATAAGAGAAGCTCATTTAGAGACAGCCAAGAGTCCCATAGTCTCAGGGATCGCACCTAGGGGTCAGGACTCACTCGAGCAGAGGTAAGTCGAGGTCCAGATGCAGCTAATCAGGTGGACATCTGCGAAAACAAGGCCTTTCACAGCTTGCTGTGTCAGAAGGTCAGCCAACTGACCCTTAGAGTGCAATTCTTTGTCCTGGGTACAAAATGGAGCATGTCCAGGCCTTCAGTTTTCACATGTCTCATACAGCGGGTACAGTCTTCCTTCTGTCCACTGATGAGGGTGCCTTTGGGTGAACACATTAACACCTTAGGAGCGTTGAACGCTCAGCGCCCAGTGCTGAACGTTCGAATAACGGGTGCGGCCCCGTCGGCCAACGGTCGTGCGCAGCACTGGCAAGGTAGTGCTCGCGACGACCGTTGGCCGACGGCAGCACTTAAAGGGTTAATGGCTGGCATTAGCTAAATCGGTGAGGGTGACTCTGCTCCTCCCTAACCAAACATGTAAATGTTCCTGGGGCAACTCTACCCACTATTTTTAGCAGTTTCTGTTTAACTTACTCCAACAATTTCACAGTGCATCTTACTCCAAATTCCAAGATGGGGATACCCATTTCCCCTTGGGAAGAGTCTATGTGCACTCCCAGAGCCCCCTACTTTGTCCCTCAAAACTGCTTCTGGAGGTAGGTTTCCTCCCATAGGGTTTAGAAACAATCTGGCTGAGGTCACTAATCTTCGCCTTCCCCAGAATTCACCTTACATTTACTTGTGAAATGGCAGGCCCATTACCAGTTAATGAAGTTCCTGGGTCCACCCCAAGTGGTATTTCTGCAAGTGGAAGAAAAGCATCTCCCCTCACCCAGGCAATTTTAGCAGTTTCCACACCTATTAGGGTCAAGCAGCTTTAATAAATACTAAAATAGTGGTTGAATCATTTTTTACTCTGACCCCAAACCCAAGATAGCAGTATTATTAATTTAATCTGTACTCCAGATTTCTCATAGTAAAGCCTGAGCCTTCAACTGTAAAATAGCTTTGGGAGGTATGTCACTACACAGAAATGTTAGCATTAAACTTCAACATGCTTCAATCTTTTAAATATATTGTACCCTATCTTGTAGGCTGCAGGGCATACTTATCGATGACATATTTATATTTAAAAAAAAGGGTTTTCACCTGCCAAAAGATTATTTTGACAGGTCAGACTGCATATCTAAACTGTAGCAGTCAGGCTACATTGGTTAGCCTGGAAGCCATGAGCTCCTGTTCACACTAGTAGATGGTACAGTAAATGATGAAGTTCACAAGTGACATTTAATTTTATATGTCATGGGCCTTATAGGAAATATAAATATCTTAATACGCCATTTTCTACATGTTTAAAAGCCGTATACTAGGCCCTGATTATCAGTGCCCCATGTAGAGAGTCTAAAAACTAGCAAGAAAAATTAGCAAGAAAACTTTGGTGTCCACAGAAAAGGGGTATTGTTCTCACACCCTACATTAAAGGAGCTAGGTACTGAGTAAGACAGTGCTTTACCGAGTTCAGTGCACTCCAAAGTGGGGTCTTCTGATTTATCCATATGTCTTCGATGTTGTGTTGAATAAGTGGAAGAACTCAGATAAAATCAGCCTCCCTAGGTTTATGCAATGCTAATAACCCCTAGATGACATGAATTCTAAACTTCAAGATGCAGTTCTGGTGAACTATATGGTGGCCATCAACAGCTAAAAAAGCAATAATCAAAGATGAATCAGACAGAAACATTTTCCAAATCCCATTTACTCGTAAGAGCAGGCATTTAAGATACATACCATACCAAGACATTAATCTCCGACTGCACTAAACTGTTTGAAGGAGTAGGGGGAGGAATGTTCAGCAATTTTGGAGAGAATCAAAAGGCAAATTGATTACCTATGGGACATATCATTTGATGTGGTGAGATAATTAGCACTGACAGCATGGATCTCTATAGACGTCAGAAGGAAACTGCGCCATAAATACTGGAAATGAATGATTCTCAAAAATCATCCATGGTATCAATATTTTTATGGCTAGGAACTGAAAGGAAGGATGCATAAACTGTTTAATGAAATAAAAGAAGCATGCCACATTTAGGCAGCCTTCAAGACATCAAAAACAGCCATCTGGGTGGCTTGAACGCCGTACAAGATGGCGGACTGACCTCGGAGCTCCGTCAGCCGTCCACCGGAACCGGCGATTTTCTCCGCTCTTTCCAAACAAATGCGAGCGCTGTCACCAGAATCCGCCGCCGGAACATGAGGTGAGCAGGGGGAACTAATCTGCTCTCCTCGGAACCGGCGGTGTCAGATTATATCATCTATGACGCGCTTCGCTCTTCAGCGGCCGCCATTTTCGCCAGTCTTGCTGCGCAACGTTCCCTTCCTCAAAACGCCGCTTTTCTAATGCAACATACGCAATGCGGTTGTTACAAGTACCGAACTCTTGCTTTTCCTATCTCTTCTTCACCACTTTACCGCCTCATTTGTAAAGTGTATCTACTGGCTCTGTGACAGGAAGCAACGAGGTATTTTCTTATCTCCTAACTGAACGATAGTTCCTCATGTATGTTATCATACTTTCTACAACATTCTGTCACATTGCTCCACATTAACTCTTATGTTACGACAGCGCTTCAATCTGTTTTTCTTCCAGACATGAGGTGATATTCTCCTCACACAACCTTCCTGATTTCTCTGAGGAGACAGTATAAATTTTGTGGACGATCATTGTGCTCATTCTCTGCACTCCTTCACAGGTTGTAGTGTCACTACACTTCTTTTTCCCGTTATTTATGGGGAAGCTTCGTCAACTCAAGCTTACAGCTTCCAAAGCTAATCCACAGCTTTCCTCAGACTCTGACTCTGCGCCTCCCGTCATGGATGACTCTGTTCCTGCCAAACCGACCACAGCTCAAGGCGCAATTCCTAAATCTACTACACCTAGTAAGCTTTTTCAACCTGCCTCAATAAAACGTCTGAAAAAAGACCCTCCATCTCCAGATTCCTCAGCGCATTCTGCGTCAATGGATCTTATTCTGGAGGAACTTCGTGCACTCAAACCCTTCATGGCTGAAACGACTAAAACTTTACAATTCCTTCACGACAAATGGTCTACTCTGGAATCGAGAGTTTTATTGGTGGAACAATCTACAGAAACTCTTCAAACTTCCTGCGCAAAAATTACACTCTTGGAAAAGGATATTTCTCTTTTGAAGCGACAGTCGGAAGAGTTGGAAAATCGTAACAGAAGGAATAACCTTCGCCTTTATAATCTTCCGGAACTTACAGAAGGATCCAACCCGACAGCTTTCTTCCAAACATTTTTGCCAAAAATTTTGGATCTTCCTTCTTCCACCTCTCTTAATATTCAACGTGCGCACCGTCTTGGTCCTAAAGTCTCCACCAAGCCCAGAGGAGTCATCATGCTGTTCCTCCAATATACTGATCTTCTTCAAGTGTTATCAGCAGCAAAGACTAAAAAACAAATTATGTGGGAAGGTCGAAGGCTATACCTTTCTCAGGACGTTGCTAAAGTCACAGCTGATCGTCGAAAGCAGTTCCTTGATTTACGACCACGTTTGAGAGATCTTGGCGCTCGTTATGGACTGCTACATCCATGCCTCTTCAAGGTGACCTACAAGGACAGAACAACCACCTTTGAAGACCCACTCGTCCTGGAAGAATTCCTTCGTCGTCATGAAACTGTTAACATGGACACTGCCAGACCTGTTTAATCATCTTTGTTTTATCTTGCTTTCTCGATTTGTCTCCCTCAGTGTCCCTTGTCGTCCCTTGTTTATAATGCTTGTATTTCACTGAATACCTCCTATATTTCTATATCCTACCCCCGTTGTTCAATTTCTCTGGTACTCTCTTCTTCTCTTATTCTTCGTATGTATTTCTAATGTTCTTTCCAATTTTTATCTCTCCACAGATCCCATCCTTGTGTCTCTCCATCCCGGTGTATCCATACCTCCATCCATTTGTTCCTTCGCTGGTTCCTAAGGTGTTCGACGATGTGAGTCTCCTTTGTTGATGTCGTCCTCTTCTGGCGTCGTCATCCCTCCACTCTCTTGATTTATTCGTCGTTAGTTATGATGTTACTTCTCTCTGTCCTCATCGCTCTATCCTTTCTATTCCTTCTCTCTTCTCTTTCCTTACTCAATTCTTTCTCTTCTATTCCTTTACTTTACTATTTCTATTCTCTCTTGCTCTTTTTCTCTTACATTTCATGTTATTCGCATTTTTATTGCACTTCTCTTCAAATTCTCGCTTATCTCTTACTATATCTTACCTCATATCATTTTAATAATCTTACAAATTCCGAGTAATTACTTGGAATGTTAAAGGGTTAAATAACCCCATTAAGCGTCAGCGCGTCCTAACTCACTTGGCACGGCTCAAGGCCGATGTAGCTCTAATACAAGAATCCCATCTTTCAGACGCAGAAGCTACTAAACTCAAGCGTTGCTGGGTAGGACATGTTTTTCATTCTCCTGCTTTAGGTAAGAAAAATGGTACTGTAATTTTATGTCATAAGAAGTTAAATGTTTCTGTTGTAACTCAAGAACATGATGATAATGGCCGTTGGGTTATTACTAAGCTCCTTATTGATAAGATACCTATTGTTATCTTTAATATTTATGCTCCTACAGGTGTTGATAAGTTGTTCTGGCCTGCTGTTTCTGACAAATTAGTTACTCTTAATGAACAATATGTTGTTTTTGGTGGTGATTGCAACCAAGTTCTGGACCCTTTTCTTGATAGAAATTCCACAGTTAAATTTATCCCTTCCAAGATGCATTCCCAATTTGTTACCTCAGTTCAAAACTACGCTCTTGTTGACATTTGGAGACTATGTAACCCTGACCTTAAAGAATACACGATTTATTCCCCCATCCATCATTCTCAATCACGTATTGATTATCTATTTCTCAGTAAATCCCTAGCACAACTAGTCACCCATTCAGAAATAGGTTCCATTCTAATCTCGGACCATGCCCCCGTTTTTGTCGATATTGATCTTATCCCCTTCTCCCCTCATTCGGGACGTTGGAGATTTAATAATTCTCTACTCCTGGATCCCATTTTCACCACTAAATTTATAGAGTTTGCCTCTGAATTTTTTATACTAAACCACCTCCCTGAATCTTCCTTTGTCACTGTTTGGGACTCTTTTAAAGCAGCTGCTAGAGGATTCATCATTAATTTTGTTTCTCAAAAGAAAAAACAGTCAATTATCAAGTCAACTCAAATTTTAGACAAAATTAAGAAACTAGAATATGAATATTATAAATCTACCTCAGAATCTTCACTCCGTGAACTTATTTCTGCCAAAATTGAATTTAATAAGTATACTACTAACGCAGCTTCCAACTCTCTTCTTAAATGTAACTCCCGTTATTATGGAGGCCAAAATAAAATGGGCAAACTTTTAGCTAATTACCTAAAAATACGCAAAGAAAAAACAAAGATTGAGTCCTTACTAGATTCTGACGGTATTTCTCTGTTCAAAGACAAAGATATATTAGCTCAATTTGTCTCCTTTTACCAAACTTTATACACTCCTGAGTCTAACCCTGATCCAGATGACCTTTTATCATATTTCCAAGATATCCCTTCCCCTCAATCTTCTCATGTAGATTTTCAATCCTTGGATTTGGACATTTCCCCCTCTGAAATTTCACATGCCGTTTCAATCCTCCGTAGAGGCAAAGCCCCAGGACCGGACGGTTTTACTATTGAGTTTTATAATCACTTCTCCTCCCTTCTCCTTCCTAAGCTTTTATTATTATTTCAGTCCTTTGTTCAATCTGGATCTTCTCAGGGATCTTTTCAAGAGGCACTGATCTGTCTCATACCCAAACCAGATAAAGATCATACATTATGTAAAAATTATCGCCCAATCTCCCTGGTGAATACTGATTATAAAATTTTCGCCAAAATTATAGCCCTTAGATTAGACCCTCTGCTACCAGAACTTATAGGCCCGGAACAATCCGGATTCGTTAAAGGTCGCTTGTCATCCGATAACTCTCGTGTTTTCTTTAACATTTTAAGTAAAGCTGCCTCTCTCTCCTCTCCTCTGGCTGCCATTTCTCTCGACGCCGAAAAGGCCTTTGATAGAATAGGATGGGATTTTATGTTTCAAGCTCTTCGTTGGTTTGGTTTTCCACCTAAATTCATTTCTCTTATTTCTTTACTTTATTCCAGTCCCCATGCCTCCATTTTTGCTAACGGTATCACTTCTGATTATTTTCCTCTTCGAAGAGGAGTCCGTCAAGGATGTCCTTTATCCCCTCTTCTATTTATCCTAGCTTTAGAGCCCTTCTTAACTAAAATTAGACAAGTCGAGAACATTTCTGGTTTTCAATTTGGCCCCCAACAACAAGTCAAGTTATCGGTCTACGCGGATGATATTTTATTTTACTGCTCCAACCCTCTAACAACTTTACCTTCCTTCCTTAATCAAGTATCTGCTTTCTCTATCGTATCTGGTTATAAACTTAATACGGACAAATGTGAAATACTCCCCCTGAACCCGTTATGCCACAAACATCTCTTTGACACCTCTGGTTTCTCCTGGCAACCCTCTAAGATTAAATATCTGGGTGTCTGGTTCGCCCCCCGCCTTTCTGATACCCTCAAATTTAATTTTGAATCTCTCTCTACTAAGATCACTACTTCTACCACACGTTGGAATCCTCTCTTTCTTTCTTGGTGGGGGCGATTGGACTCCATAAAAATGATGCTAGCGCCTTTGGTCCTTTACACCGTCTCTATGATTCCTATTCACATCCCTAATCATTACTTCAAGTTAATAGATTCCATTCTGCTGAAATTTTTGTGGAAAGGTAAAAAATCTCGAATAGCTCTTTCTGTTTTAAAAAGGGATAAATCTTTGGGCGGGGTCAAATTTCCCAACTTTAAAGCGTATCATAATGCCTTTTCTTTAAAACAAGCATTACGTTGGCTCTCTTTGGATCTTCCGTATTATCCTCCACTTTGGCTTACACTAGAATCATCCCTCCTTCACCCCTATGACTTCAATGAAGTTCTTTCCTTTTCCTCTAATGTCTCTTCTCTTCGATCTCCTATAATTTCTCGCACTCGTTCCCTTCTTCAGCCTTACTTATTGTCCTCTTATCCTTCTGCTTCTTCTATCCACACTCAGCCTATTTGGCATAATAAACACCTTCAAATTCGCAATCGCTCTCTCTATTGGAAATCTTGGCACTCTCGTGGCTTAAAATGGATTTCCCAACTTATTTCTGATTCTAATCCTCTCCCTTTTCACCTTCTTCAAGAACAATTTTCACTTCCTTCCTCTTCTCGTAAACAATATTTATCGCTTATCCCATCCCTTCTCCAATATCTTTCCACCCTTCCCAATACCACTTCTAATCCTCTATCTCACCTTTCCATCTCTAATGCCCTTGACCAATCCCCCTCAGCCTCTTTTTTATATAAAAATTTACAATCATCGACTGAACGCTCTAAATCTAGGGTTGAGTTGGCTTGGGAAGATGACCTGTCTCAAAATTGGCTCCCTATCTTTTGGGATAAAATTTGGTCTAAAATTCACAATACTTCTAGAGCTGCCAATACTACCCAAACCTTATTTTTTATTTATAATCGCACATTATATACTCCCTCGATTTTATCTTCTTTCTCAGTAGACACTCCTTCCACCTGTTGGTCCTGTTCTTGTCCTATAGCTGATTTGAAACACATGCTCTTTGAATGTCCCCCCATTCTCCGTTTCTGGCATTTAGTTTGGTCCCAAATCCAAAAACTTTTCAACATTTCTCATCCCTTTTCCGTTCTTCATATTTTTCTAGGTTCCCTTTCCCCTGATCTTTCTGGACCCCATCTCAAACTCAAATTACTTGATCTCCTGATTGCCATAGCCTTTCACCATATTACATCACATTGGAAACAGGCTAATGATGTTTCCTTCACTGCATGGTGGAACGCAGTGTGTTTTAACCATCGTCTAGATACAAATTTTGTATCCCCTATTTCCCTAGCAATTAAACGTGACCTACTATGGATCCCCCTTACCGAATATCTATCCCAGATTTCTAGACCACCTCCCATTTCTCCATTACGTAATGTCGAAGTTCAAAAACCACCATGAATGTTTTGTCTTAATACATATCAGTTTATTGTTACACATTATACCTGCTTATTGTTATTTATAAGATTTATACGTTTACTGATTTTCCCTTATCCTCAATATTCTCGCATTTCTTAAATACATAGTGCTCTTTTTACGTTATTTTTCATGAACAATTCCACTGTAATGAAAGAGAGATGTTGTATTTTTTATAACTTGTGATTGTTTCTTCCTGTACTGCTTTTCTTCTTCATTCTTTAATAAACTTCAAACTTAAAAAAAGGTTTTCCGAAGAAATACCCTTTAGAACAGAACACATGTGGGTATCTTATGATTTCCTGACTATTCCAAGATTTTCCGAAAATTTCCACTGGGAGGTATCTACTTTCAATTCTTGGGTCCTTCAGAAAAAGTTAGCAAAACAAGTTAACCACTTTCCCTTAAGAATCTAGGGTCAAGGAGACTCCATGGCCTCTAGACTCAGCAAAAAGGAAATTAGTCTGATATTTAGTATAGGATCTACAGCCAAAAATAGCAATGATACTTGTTCTCTACAGAAGAAAGAGAGAGTTATATACGCGATCATCTTGCCTGTGTTCAAAATGTAGGGAGATTACAATATGATGATTAATCTTAAGAAAGAAAACCTGTTGGTGAAAGCAATCCATTTCAAGATGAAAAATGTATCTTGGAATAATCTCTAAAATTTCTCTAGAGGAATTTATTTTAACCTGACCATTCAGGGGTGGTAACGCTATTGGCCTCAAACTCTTGATCCAATAGTGTATTTGCATTTGAAATCAATCATTAATCACTGTATTTATTTATCTTTCCACGGCTTTCATCAAAGTATGTTGCCCGATGCTGTAAAGAAAATTAGCACAAAGAAGGATTTTCAAATATTCATCCTGCAATGCTAGAGTTATAAGCAGGACACATGATTAATCACTTAAAGGTAATAATAACTGACTAACACGCATTTACTGAATATGGACAAACAAGGCTGTGGCTTAGCCCCTTTTTAAGTCTAGGCTAGATAGCACAAGCGTTGTCTCGAAGAGACGAAGAGACATGTTTTGTTTAATCTGTGGGCTTCGGCCCACCCTCAGGCTTCCCATTTGCTCGCTCCATTGTCTGTCTCATTTTCTTTGTCACCATTTGTCCATGGCATGCATGGTCATGCCTCTTCTTATCTCTAGGCCCCCACCCAGAGCATGGGACAAGTACTTTATACTTTTAAATAATCACTGATATTGTTTTAGGACAATTTTAGGACCTACTTGTTCCTTTGTTTTTCAGCTCTCTTCACAGTGCTTGTGGTTATACTAGCTTCATCTCTTCTCACCCGCCCGCATGCCCCATTCATAGATAACCCCCTCCCTCATCACTGCTTTTCACATCGTTGCTGCTAATTGAAGCAACCTGCAGAACAACATCTTCAGTGCCACACACACACACTGCTGTTGAACTTTGTTATATTTGAAAATACCTACTTTACAGCTTGTCAAATGGCTCACTGAAAAGCGCTCATTACAGACATCATGGGTGGTATATGGGCCATTAGTGATATACGGGTTATTAATGTGAAACCCAGCAACGCCAATTCGACTTTTCAAGTTTTCAAGGTCAAAAACATCCTGTATCAATATATTAGAGGATTACCGCTTGGTATTTATAGTGCTTAGAAATGGCTCTATAGTATTTAGGTGCTACATAAACATAGCTGATTATAAGTCCTCAAAAAAGAATTTTATGAAAAAGTACATTTGCTTTTTCGGAATGTTGTGGTTCACCCTGTTACTTGTATATTGCACTTTGCACTTTGCTGTCTTACATGACTGTTTTATTCTCCTTGACTTGACATGGCATCCGAAAATCGGGCTGGACTGTTCCCATAGGGAGCAGGGTCAAGACTGATTTGCATATGGCTTTGTTCAAACTGGAATGGCATGGGAAGCAAAAAAACAATGGATTTAGGTCCAGATCTCTGTACTGGGGTGAATGCACGACATTGCTTTGCATTCTGTCCATTAATTGTTCTTTTTGCATTTGTCACCCGAGTGGGACGAGTATGCCCAGAAGTAGGTCCTGTGCTCTCCATGCCACTGGAGTCAAGTTAGCATGGCTGATCAAGGGTGCAACTCTGAAACGTGTTTGCAGTCCAGGGAGGGACTGGCCTGGCAGTTTGGGCTGGACTGTTCCCATTGGAAGAAGGGTCAAGGCTGATTTTCATATGGCGGGCTCAAACTGGAATGGCATGGGGAGCAAAAAAACGATGGATTTAGGCCAGGATCTCTGTAAAGGGGTGAATGTATGACATTGTTCTGCATTCTATCCATCAATTGTTCTTTTTGTAAGTGTGTTTGGAAACTGCAAATATGTTTTACTTTTCTCCCCAGACTCCAAATGTATCAGAGCATTGTAATGAACCAGCTGCATTACACATGGACACATATATTTTTAAGCACAAAGAAAAGAGAATGAGTCATTTGCCCAGAACCACAAGATGTTGAGCCTCAACGCTCTTCCCATCTCACTGAGTTTTACATCCTCCCAATCGGCATTGTTCTTTTAAAACCTACACCGCCCTTCTGTCGCTCTCCGTGTTTTTTTTTTTTTAAACCCTGTCCTACCTTCCATTATTTTTAATCTGGCTCCCTGTGTTGTTTTTGATCCTCTTCACCGCCACCTTTGTTTCTCACACCATCCCTCTTGTATAGCGCAAACACATCCCGAAGGTATTTGACTGCTTTGCATGTGCTCCAGTTACATCACACGTTAATTTTTTTGTTTTTTGGGGCATTAAGTGATTTGCTGAGAATCACTGGATGTAAAGCTGAGGCCAGTTTCACAGGTGGCCTTTTGCCAATGCCTGTGTTGTCCTACTTTAAGCGAGTGTAATGGCAGTCTGCTGTTTCAGCCACACATGACTGTGTCTAGGTGTGCAATGGTTTCCTCCCCTATTATTTTAGGTTCGCCTGAAAAATCTCTTGTTTTTTGATTGCTATCGATATTTTGGTGTCCAGTCAGAAATTCTTGAGATTACTAATCTCTTAACTACAGAATGTGACGCTTTTTGCGTCAAATGTTTATGCACAGATCTTTCGGGAATTATTCAACTCAGCTTAGACACTCACCTTTCATAGGCAAATAATACAGCATTCGTTATCAAGATAATATTTAAATGCAATCAATATACAGTATTTGTATGTATTTACACATTCACATACCATTCGTCCATTATACGTTGTATGCCAATAGATTTGTATGCACAGATGAGTTATGTCTCACATCAAGTAGCACAACTATGTGGCAGAAGACTGCAGAATATCACCCGGATGTTACTGTAAGGTGAAGACAGGGGGGAGGTGCTAATCACAGCCAATATCGGTGGCTAGAGTTTAACTCATGTTGTCTCATTGCCGGCAAACCCCACGTAAAGCAGAGTATAACTAGCTCGACTGCGCCACCCGATTTTGCGATGCAGGGCACGCTACGAAATGTGTTTTATTAATTAAATTGTTTACTTACCACCAATTATCCATATGCCGGTTCTTAACACCCCCCACTCTGCCCCTCCCCCGCCCCATTCTCTGCCACTCCGCAACTCCCTCCGACGGCCGTGGCCGAAAATCTATAGCCTGTTTTTAAAGTGAATCTCTTGCAAATCTTGCTAGGTACAGCAAGTGTGAAAGGAAAAGATGTAGGATATTTTCTTTTTCTGCACAACAGCATTTAAATACACGTAGATAAATTGTATAATCATTTCAAAACAAATCAGCAGTTAGGAAAGCACAAATGAGGCGCATTGTTTTTTAAATTCTGAAATGTGAAGGAAAAAAGATCAAGACCCTACTTGGTGATATGCAACTGATGTTTACTGAAAACTTGAATTCTACACTATATCATTTGTGCACAATGCAATAAAGTTTTATCAGACAAAATGAATGTCAGTGCGAATTTTGTATGCAGTCTGTAAATGACAGTGAGCTACCACGTAATGCTTTAGTAATATATTTGTGACTGCGTGATCCAAAATGTACCACCAGCTACATACTACACCCTTACCACTCTCCTCCTGTATGTAGCTGGCTCATTTGCTGCACTTGTTCTTTGTGTGATGCTTGGATTTTTGATAACCCCTATGAATTATGTTGTTTAACATTGATGGCAGCTCCTACACTGTGATAATTGCTCCAGACCACTGCTGTTGTCCACTCATCTTGTGTCATACCTCCACTGGCCTCTCCACAGTTAATCCTCCAGAAGAGTGTATAGCTGTAGTTTCCGTTTGCAATTTGATGCCTAAGTAATGTTTACATGCCACTATGGCTTGAAGGCAGGCAGCACATAAGTATAGCCCCTCAATGTTTTCAAGTCTCGCCTGCAATAGCGTGTGCGCCGATGCTTCAAGACATTTTTTTTTTACAGTGGGCCTACAACCTGCCCACAACACACCATTAGTTATTGTCATTGTCACACTCATTTGATAGCTTTCTATTGCTTTGTTGTGTTTCTCCTTCCTGGGGCATGAACCAAGTACATATGCTCTTCCACACATGCAATATTTTATTAAATACTCTGTGGTCAGGTATTCCTGTAAGGAACCTTTATTTCTTTTACAGGGATCCTTGTTTCTTCACAATCCGCTGTACTCTGTTTGGTGTCTATTTTGATTGCCGGGGGTGTGTGGAGACTCTCATATTTCCTTGAGCTACTTTGAGCTACAGTTGCAGTATTGTTGGGCTAAATCTTTATCTGGTGTGTCATCCAGTGATGTTGCGTCCTCTGTAGGAGTGGATGCATCTACTGATGGGATTTGTAGTTCTTCTAGCTTCAGCTTGTTAAACAGACTGATAGGCAATCTTCAATGTGTTATTGTCACTTTACGATGTTTAGCAAGCATTGGCATAGCCAAAACGTCATGTTGCTTAGCAGCGCAGCTTAAAGTTTTCAAAATAATGCTTTTAAACAAAAACTTTCACCCGTGCTGCTGTACACATGGCCTAGGACATATTGACAAAGCCAAAAGATCTTGCATAGGCGAGACCTATTAGCTTTGCCTATGCTTGTTTATTTTTATTTCATCTGTTTCTGACATACCTCCCTTGACACTCAGATGATGTCTCTTCTTTTCCTCCATCTCTTTGCCCAAAGCTAATGTGGCTCGTGATGTTTGTGGAAGAATTGATCTCGGCAGGACAAAACCCAGCTGGGTTGCAAAGAATCTTTACACAACTGGAACCAAATTAGAAGAAGAATTGACTAAATATAATGTATATTGCGTACAAGCATGCAGGCAAACAATATCCATGCACGCATTGATATAGATGACACATACATGCAAATATGCTGAGCAACATACCCACAAGCATCCATGCACACACTGACCAACAGTCACCTAGGGCCACAGACAAGCGGACAACCAGGAAGTCATCCTCTCCCAATCATGTGCACCTGTGCACTATGAATATCTGATATGCAGTCATCTATAAGCACAAACCAAGGGACGAGTTATGTTATGTTAGCTGCATGTGTAGTGCAAAAATTATGCTGCTGCAAGACTATATCACAGCACTATATGTCGCAGCAGTGTGTAAAGGAACAAACAAGAGAGTAAGGAGTCTTACAAACAAGAGAGTAAGGAGTCTTCTGAATGAAATGATTTACTCCCAATTTGGAGCCTAATTCAGCCTTATGCATCAGGCTGCCACTGAGAAAGGAGGACAGAAAAACAGAAAAATAGGCAGACATGGAACGATATGAGGAGTATAAAAAGTATATCTCGAAGGGACATTAGACGGTAAGGAATCAAGCTTAACCGGGTTAGAAATGGGAGACTGCAAAGGCATGCCACTGTGACAACTGTACGCATGTCCACAAACCAACAAACAGAGGTTAACACAGACAGACAGCAAACCTTCAAGCATGCATATAGTTCCACATACCATATGACCAGACATCACTCAAGCACGCCCACAGAAAGACAGGGTGACCAATGGACAGCAGGGATGAATGTCTGGATACTGCTTTCATGTCCACATTATTTTTAGACACTTTGATAGCAAAGTTAAATTTGAGGAGGAGTTAAAGTTGGTGTCAATACCTAATCCATGTTGGTCTTTTCTCAGGAAAATCACATACACTGGGTGGTGGAATGTGTCAAACAATGATTATCTTCTTTGGGATGATCACTTTTCAGTAAAAGTGCACTGCTCTATTCAGTTATTGCCCTCCTTTCATTATAACTTAAGTATGACACATTACACTTTCTAAATCACTTTGCCTCCAGTGACAATTGTGCAGCCAATCCAAAGCTTCCTTTTACAAAGCATTATCACCCGCATTTAGTAACTGAAGCAAATGAGCATTGAACATCTCAAACTGCCGGACTGTTAAGTTAATGCTCAGAACAAGAATAAAGTGCCTAGTCTACACGGAGCAAGCTTGCAAAAACTGGCTTTTCGGTACTCTGGCTTCAATCTTTATATTTCACAAAAAGAAAATACAAGAAAACGCTAACCAATAGAGTTATTTTAATGTAGTTAACAAGTATTCAGCATTTGTACTGTATTATTTAGTTGCTATTGAGTTACCTGGAGATATAATTGCCCTTTGTAACTGTTCGTCAGTTCTTTTTAATTCTTTTATCATTTGCAGCTATCCGTTTTTTATACTTGCTGTTGATTGCATCCAATATGTAAATAAAAAACTACGACAGGATGAAAGACCTCCTCTTAAAAAGTAGACACATTGATATCAGGCATAAAGTCATGCCAAGGGTCCCCTTTGGATAAATGCACTGTGGTTTTTACCAATCAATAGACCGCAAATAAAAATAACAGTTAAGAAACAGCATGAAAAGAAGTAAACTCCATTCCGGAGACAGGACACCTGCATGCCTCTTTCTTAGTGAGTCACAAAGCAAGTCAACAGACCGGCCTTCAGATCACCCCTGTTTTATGCAATATTTCAAGTCTATGCATAATCCCATCAATAGTATTATCCACTTTCAAAGAAAAATCAAAATCATAGATTTTGTTTATTGAAACAAACGAATGTATGACGTTACAACGCATACATTCACAACGCATACCATCACAACGCAGCTTTTACAACACAAGATCCATTACAACGCATGCTACTACAACGCATTCCGTTACAACGCAGATGCTAATACAACGCATACCATGACAACATAAATTTAGGTAAGTATTTAATTTTATAATTATTAATTTAATTTTAATATAATTACAAAAACGTCTATCTTTTTAAATATATTTTAATTTACTATTCTAACTCCTGGGGAGTGTAAAAGTAGGGTAAGTGTTGGATAGTGTAGGGGTTAAAATTACTATTCTAACTCTAGGGGGGTGTAATAGTAGGGTAAGTGTTGGATAGAGTAGGGGTAAACATTACTATTCTAACTCCAGGGGGGGGTGTAATAGTAGGGTAAGTGTTGGATAGTGTAGGGGTTAAAATTACTATTCTAACTCCAGGGGGGTGTAATAGTAGGGTAAGTCTTGGATAGTGTAGGGGTTAAAAATACTATTCTAACTCCAGGGGGGTGTAATAGTAGGGTAAGCGTTGGATAGAATAGGGGTTAAAATTACTATTCTAACTCCAGGGGGTTTAATTAAAATAAATTACATTTAAACTACATTTAATTAAAATATTAAAATGTATTTATGTAAATTAAATTAAAATTTTAAAAATATTAAATTTAATTAAAATATTATTACTATTTTATGCAAATTAAATTAAAATTAAAATTACATTTAATTAAAATAGTAACATTAATTTAAGTAAATTAATTAATATTTAAAATAAATAAACTTAAATAAAAATGATAAATAATTGAAGTAATTACATTAATTTTTGAAAATTAAAATAAATTAAATTAATAATATTTAAATTAAATACTTGCCCATACTTACGTTGTAATGGCATGCGGTGTAGTAGCATCTGCGTTGTAATGGCATGCGTTGTAATGACATGCGTTATAATGGATCTTGCGTTGTAAAAGTTTTGTTGTAATGGTAGTGCGCTGTGAAAGTTGCGTTGTGATGGTTGTTTCCCCGAAACAAACAGTATAAACTACAGAAGGTTCAGGAATTTACTATTCATGTTTGCTTAAGCAATGTGATGAAAGGAATGCTCAGCGGTGTTTGGTGGTAATTTAGACTTTACAGAAGGTCCACATGTGTTTTCTAGGACTGGATGTTTACACACAAGATATTTAGATCCATTAGAAAAAAATAGTGCTCGTCAAAATATAACTAGTAATCCCGATTTAAATAATGTGCTTAGAGTTGCGTTTCAAGGGATTGACAAACCTTAGTTAAACATGCAGCAGTTACGTTTAATGTAAAAAAAAAAATAATCTGTTAACAGTTTAGTTTTATTTTGAATTTGCTGCATTATAAAAAAGAATCTCAGGCTGTTTCATCTAACTACGTACAGTTTTTATTCCAAACCAATTTGAACAACAAACGTTTGTTGACTTCTTTTTAACTTTAAAACAGAAGAGCAGACAATTAAATTGATCTGTGTGTTTTAGCCATGCAACATCTAAGTCACGTTATAGTGACCACTTCTAGGTGAAAAAAAAAATATTTTAAAAAGTTATTGATATGCAAATAAGGAAAACTGGCGCTAACCAAACAATAGGACACATATTTGTGTTCAGCATATAATGCTAATGGTTGACTTTTGCCACTTCAAAGTTTTCTTTGGTCATAATACATTGATTTATGGCTGGGATTTTGGGATCACTGCATCAAGATCTGTATGCCATCTCTGTGATCCCGGTGTAAACATTCTTAGGCTTCACCTTTGCAAATTGTTGTTCACCCCAGAGACACTCAACTGTAGTGTGTGCTGAATACTCATTGGGTCACATAATCGAAGGTTCTGGGTGATTTGTAGACTCACTAATTTGGCATATCCTGTCTGTGATGTGTTGAATTAGAATCCCAACTAACTCACTAGAGATGTTGCCAAAACTCTGCACTAACTACAAAACAACTATCCATTGAAACTGTGAACCTGCTGCTTCAGATTTAGGTCAATACCTCTCAAAATTAAAATCCAAATGCCTTGACTTAACAATCACATGCTGTTTCTGTAGCAGAGCCTACACTCAGCTGCGGTCGGTAATGGGTGTACCTGCAGGGCGGTGACCTGGGGAGGGGGAGGGGCAGGGTTGGGGGTAGTAATGTATGGATTACGGAGCTTTACCGGTAAGTAAACATATAAATAAACATAACAAATTTCTTTACATGTACTGCATCCCCAAATGCGATGCAGTGCGCACAAAGAAATTTGTTTTATTTATTTATATGTTTACTTACCTGTAAAGCTCCGTAATCCATACATTACTACCCCCACCCTGCCCCTCCCCACGTCACCGCCCTGCAGGTACACCCACTACCGACCACGGCTGCCTACACTGCTGCAGATCTAACTACCACTTACAATTCAAACACCAGAACTTTAAAGTAATCTGCATCGAATAAAGTCTCACTGCCAACATAGTTAAACACTACTCCTGGATACAAATATCTGGAATCGTCTAATAACAAAGAACTAAATGCTCCACAGTGAAGTACTATTCTGCCACCGCAGCACCACCAGACTGAATTAATGTTTCCCCGCTTAAACCAAAACCTCCATTGGACATCCACCTATGAAATAACCAATAGGCCTGTTAGCTAAGCACCCACAGCTTTAGTCAAATTATAAGAAATAAAGATTTGTAAAAATATGAAACCTACAAGTGACTAAACATAACCAAGTACCCAAGGGGCTATGCTAGACAAAATTGCCCTGAATCAGAGGTAAACACCACACTTTACAATAAATACCTGAAACAGATGCACAACACAAATTTAAAGTGCTTCAGAGTTAGGGCCCAAGCTATTATCCCAGTTGGTTTAAAGGCTTGTCCTGCCCTCCTCGTGTCCAAAAAGTCCCCAGCCAAGGTTCTGCTGGAAACCTCTAGATAAATAACCACAAACAACACTGCTGGTCCTCGAAGCTCAACTCCAGAGCACATTTCACACCATGGCAAGTCATTTCGAAATGAACACCACTTTGAAATATCCTTATGGTTGTATACAGTGCTCTGTACAATATCCCCCCCAAAAAAAACAATCATGGCTCTATCATAACCACAAATCACAACATTCTTGATTACTATGCTGCTCCAATGAGATATTTGTTCTACTTACTTTATTGTTTCCAGGGGCGGCCTGAGGCATGTGCAAGCCTTGGACCTGCACAGGGCCGCCAAACCCCAGGGGCCGCCACGCCAATATATATCTTTAATATAATAATCCTCTGAGGATGGATACATATTTGCGTGGCGGCCCCTGGCAGGGATTTGGCGGCCTCCGGCTCTGTTGCACTTTCAAACACCCTTCACCCCCCTCCCCTCTTCACTTGCCTCCGCGCCTGCGTTCCTCCTGGTTCCTGATTGGCTTCTGTTTTTTACCTACCCACTACTGGCCCACTGGTACAGTTGTATATAATATTGCAAGCAAAATGAAGAGAATTCGAGTACACAAATCTGATTATTTGAAACAAAAGAGAAAGGCAGCTCAGCAGGCTTTCGTAACATCACAGGAAGGAGCAATGTGGCTCTTCCTCCTGAATTATATCGTTCTGAGACGAATTCGGAAGGGTAGGAGCAGCTGCAGGTACTGGTCATCTAACGCCTTTTCTGGACATTTCATTAAAACACCTTCCTGAGCTCCGGGGGGCTACGCCCTGCCCGGACCCCCTCTTCTGGGGCCCCCTACCTACGCTCCCTGCCCAGGGCCGCCATGAGCCTAGAGCCGCCCCTGTGGCTTCTCTCCCTCCATCTCCTATCTCTCCTGCTCTCTCTGCTCTATCTCACCATACCTCTCCTGGTACTTATTCATGCTACATTTAATTCAATAGTCTCCCTCTTTTCCTTCTCTTCCCTCATTCTAATCTTCCTTTCGCCCTATAATCTCTATCCATCCCCCCTTTTCTTAAATGCCGACTGCCTGCTTGTAGACTCCTTGCTATTGAATACTCCACCTGTCACCACCTTCTAACCTTCAACCTCCTCCTTCCTCAATGCTACCTCTTTACCCCATGGGCATCAATCCTCTAAATTGACCGGGGAAGCAGAAATGACATTGTCAGACCTGTCATCCTTAGGGTGGTTTTTCCTCAGACTTTTTGCCTTTTACCTCCTGTTGTTCTGATTCTTTTGTTGGCCTTAGAACTCTGAGCACTGTACCATTGCTGACCAGTGCTAAAGAGCATGTGCTTCCGCCCTAAACATGGTGACATTTGTGTATACCTGATTCGCTATTTGATTTAATAGTAAGTACCTTGCAAAGTGGTATACCATATACCAAAGCCTGTAAATCAAATTCTACTGGTGGGCCTGCAGCACTGATTGTGCCACCCACATGAGTGGCCTTTCAAACGTGTGTTGGCCTACTGCCATTGCAGTGCCCGAGTGTGCAGTTTACTGCCACTTCGACCTCAAAATACCCTTTTATTATATATGTCACCCCTATGGTATGCTTAATTAACCCAAAGGGCGTGGTGCCATGTAAGTAAAAGGTAAGACAAGTGTGTTTAATCTTTACATGTCCTGGTAGTGACAAACACCCAAATTCAGTTTTCACTACTGTGATGCCTACCCCCTCATAAGCTAACATTGGGAATTCCGTAAGGCGCTTATAAGCTGCAAATCCTGGTCAGAGAGGAGTAGCTTTTTCATTTTTCGTATCTTTGAAATGGCAACGATAAATCCTCCTCACTGGTGAAATGCACCTCACTGGTGAAATTGGATTTAACGTCATTGTTTTAGAAATGCTACTTTTAAAAAGCAGAGATTTCTCTGCACTTATTTAGTGGAGAAGTGTGACTCAATGATTAGAGCGGCAGACCCTGATGCAGAGGTCTAGCCCGGGACCAGGGTTCAATTCCCTGCCTCGGTGGCTCTTGGACTCAAAATTCCACGGACCTGATAATTCTCGCCTCGGTGCCTATTCCAATCATGGTGTCCCACTCTGCAACTCTGGGCAATAGCTTGCTTAATCTCCACAAGGGCCCCCACAACGCTAAGGATGCCTGGCCTCCACCTTGGGGGTGCCCAGGAGTGGACGCATCACAGGGAAAGCCAGGATGGGTTCCACAGCGGTATTCGTACAAGCGCCTTGAGACCCTTGCGGGTGAGTAGTGCGCTATACAAGTATCAATTTACATTTTCATTACTGCTCTGTGTGCCTGACTGCCCGTCTCTAATATATTTCTGAAGTGGGTGACAGCTACACTTTGTGCATTCCTTTTCCACACAGGAAGGATAGGTGTGTCTGAGTGCCCATTTACATACATCTGCATTCTGATGGCCTTGCCTGGTCAGGGTGGAAGGGAGAGTCCATCACTTTACTTGAATAGGCAGTGTCCTACCCTCACACAATGGACAGATAACCCCCACAGAGGGCAAGCAGGGCTGGGTCGAAAGTGATACTTGTACACTTCAGAGAGCAGCTTTAAAGTCACCCCACATCAAAGGCACTTTTGAGTATAAGTACTGGGACTATGCGCCCCTAAAAGGAGACACTACTTGACTTGTAACTGATGTTCTGTCAGAATAAATGCTGTCCTGCTTAAAGGGCTCAACTGGGTTGCTGATATGGAAGGCCTGCTTTTCTGTCAGCTCCCCTGCTGCCTGCCACTCTCTGACTCTGCTGAAGGAGAGCTGGACTATACATGTGAAGGGGTTTTGTAGAGCGCGGCTGCTGCCTGAAGGCGTCCAAGCGCTAAAGAAGGAAAAGAATAGATTCTGAGGGTAGGAGGTAGCAGGGGAATTAGCTTCTAAATAGGAGTGTTTTGAGTTCTTTGCGGAAGTGTAGAAGGGTAGGCTTGGCTCTGAGTGAGACGGGGAGCGAGTTCCAGAGTCTGGCAGCGTTCAGAGAGAAGGACCTGCCTCCTGCTCTAGCTTTTTTGATTCTGGGGACTACGGCAAAAAGTGCATTCGTGGAGCGCAGGATTTTTCCAGGACAGTAGGGGGAGAGAAGTGAGTGGTTAATTTCTGGGCTTGCTCTGTGGAATGCTTGATATGATATACAGAGCGCCTTGAATTTTATTCTCTCTCTGACTGGGAGCCAGTGGAGAGCTCTGATTCCTGCCTTGACTGACTCTCTGCGAGGAATCTGTAAGAGAGTGCGGGCGACACAGTTCTGTGTTCTTTGCAGTTTTTCTAACACATACTCTGGTGCTCCTAGGTATAGAGCATTATTGAAGTCCAGCCTAGATTGTACGAGGCCCTGAAGGACCACTCGCCTAGCTTCGAATGGTAATAGTGGAAGAATTTTTTTCAACATTCGAATAATTCCGAAGCAGGTTGCAGCTGTTTTGGTTGCTTGAGTGTTTAATGTGAGTTTGCTATCTAGCCAAACTCCTAGGCTTTTAATGTTTTCCTTGGGAGTTGGCATAGGTCCCAGGCTAGAGGGCCATAGCTGGTGATAGGTGAGGGGGGGGGGGGGAGGGACCGAGGATCATAATCTCGGTCTTATCACCGTTGAGTTTTAAGGATGACATTGTCATCCATCTTTTAACTTCCTCCATACATGCTGCCAAATTGGGTTGGGGGGACACGCTTCCTTTCTGTGTCAGGGAGACCACCAGCTGGGTGTCGTCCGCGTACGATATGATTTAATACCGTATTTTTGGACGACACCTGCCAATGGACATGTACTCCAAGTGATCTCCAAGAGCTTCTTGTCGTGCCTCCTGTTGCTTTAGACTCAGTAATACCAAAGTCTCTGCCCCTGCATCTGTGCCTGGCTCACTAAAAGTGGCCCAGATTCTTTCAACATGGATTTCAATGAATCTCCTGTCTGTGTGTAGCAGACTGGCACATCAACCTGATTGCTGGATTAAAATCGGCACATCGCCTCAGAACCAGCACTTTGCCTCCAGAGATCGACTCATCAGATAGTGTATCACCACCGCTGCAGCTTGGTGTGATCGAGGCAGTCCCTCGACTGCTTAGCAGAATCATGCACATTGTACAACGCCTCTCGACTCAGCCACCCGCCTTTGGTACTGACAAAAAGATAGATGCATCCTGCACCTGGGTGCCTCAACATCGACTCAGAGTCTTTTTGTGGTATATTAATTGTGTTACTGTGTGCACTTTTTCACAAATACTTTACACAATGCCCCACTTTCAGGAAGGCCAAATCCCTAAAAGATACACTCAGTACCTGCTTAATTAAAGAAAAGAAGAAGAGTAATGAGATTCAGGGCTTCTCGATCTGTAACAAGTGTAAAGCCTGCAAGCACAGTGAGAAGTGTAAGAATCTCAAAATATCAGCAGAAAAAGCCCTGCATAAGATAATGAAACATGTTGGGTGCAACAATGAGTACGCAATATACGCCTTGAAATGCCCATGCTAAATTTTTCATATAGGCAGCACGGTGCACAAGGCCAAAATAAGAGTGCTCGAACACTTAAGAGCCATCAAGAATTTAGATCGCTAATATCCCATTGCACTCCATTTTGCTGCAACACATATCAAGAACCCAAATCTCTTTAAGTTCTATGTGCTTGATTGTATCCCAGCTAAGGAAAGGGGAGGTAGCAGAATCTTGGAGTTAAGGAGACTTGAATCCAAACTTATCATTAAGTATAATACGATGCACCCTGAAGGTCTGAACCTTGATGAGAAGCTTTCAGTTCATCTGTAAGCCACTTTGTAGAAATGTATTTGTGCTGTCTCACCTGATGAAAATTTGAATTCTAAGTTTTTAATGGTTTTAAATGTAAATAGCACCAGTATTTTGGTCACTAAAAAGTTGCATTTTCTATTTTTTTAGATGTGAAGATTGAAAGACGTAGATATTCTGGAACATTTACGCCCACTGGGGCAGAACTGGGTTAGCTGTGCAGTTCACAAGTATTTTTAAAGATCATGAAGTGAATATAAAATGTCTATATTACATTGTTCTTGATGGCAGGCCCACTTGGGCAGAATTGTTTGAATCACAAAGTCGATCAAAATTGACAAGTGAACACAAGATGCAGCATTGCATTGTTTCTGAGGTCAGGCCCAAATGGGCAGAATTGCTTGAATTATAAAGTTGATCTGTTCAAAAATGAACAAACTGAGAGGTGGTTACCACTTGTTTAATATATATTGTTTGCAATATTGCCATTTTAATGTAAGAATGCTGACAATATTTTCGTTTACTGCATTTTATCAAATGAACAGAATGTACATAAATCTTTATTGAAACTGATTGACAACCAGTCAGTGCAACAAAGTATCTCTTCTATGATGATTAATCATGTGCCCGATAATGAAATGCTTTGTACCTTTAAAAAAGAATGGCTACATTGTAACCTCACCTGTGAGAAAGAAGTGAGAAAACTTCGAAACGCGTTGGGTGTTTCGCGTTGCCAATTAAAAAAACACGCTGAGCACAGATTGTGGCCATGGCTCTGATTTTTTCTCCGAGAAAGACGACTGTGTACCAGGATGTGTGTGTGTATATATATATATATATATAACAAACCCAGGAGGATTGTCCTAATACACTTGACCCCTTTGATACCGCACATGGGATACGAACACCACACCTCACAGATAGGGATACAGGGGCCCCGGCTGGAACTACCTTTAGACGAAAATCTAAATTTGTGCCAATTACACCGAGAGACAACATAGATGTTTTCAGTGATCTAGTCAAAGGGGACTTGGACAAACTACTAGGAAGTTGAACAGTTTGTAAAAATATCAGTAAAGACCAATGGAATGCTATTAGGAACCTTCAGGAGAACACTGATATCATAATTAAACCCTCTGATAAGAGTGGAAATATTGTTCTAATGCCCAGAGACTTGTATATAGAAGAGGCAAAAAGACAATTGTTGGATGAGACATGTTATTGAAGAGTAGACAAACGATATCTAGTCAACTTACAGGAGACATATTACAAACAATTGGAGCAATGGCGAGATAAAGGGTTTCTAACATGGGATGAAGAGAGATATCTCCACAAAGAAAATCCCAAAACACCAACTTTTTACTTGTTGCCGAAAGTACACAAGAACATATCCAAACCACCAGGGAGGCCCATAATTTCATCCATATACAGCCTCTTCGAACATACAAGCATTTACATAGTCCATTTTCTCTTTGCTTATGTAAAGGAATTATCTTCCTATGTAAGAGACACAACTGATTTCATTCACAAAATCTCTGAAATCGAACTGGATGAGCACTGTTGGCTGGTATGCCTGAACGTCGAGTCCCTTCATACAAGCATTAGGCATCAAGGCATGCCATTTTTTTCTGAAGCAACGGAAATTGGAACATTTGGAACATACCTGTATGTTATTAGAAATGATCTGGCTGTGTTTAAACGAAAATGTTTTTCTATTTGACAAGGCACATTACAGACAACAACAGGGGACTTCCATGGGCACCTGCTTCGCCCCAAGCTATGCCAAACTTTTCGTTGGCTCGTGGGAGAAGCAGGTGCTCTGGAACGACCTCACGGAGAAATGGGCATTGAATGTAGTAAAATGGATCAGATACATAGATGACGTCTTTTTTATCTGGCGAGGGTCTGAGAACAATTTGAATTGTTTTATGATTGTTTGAATATCAACAATGTCAATCTGAAATTTACAAGACACTACAGCAGACACTCTGTAGATTTCTTAGACGTCAGGGTTACCAAAGTGAACAACCAACTGACCACCTCACTTTTTTGCAAAGAGACAGCGGGGAACTCGTTGCTCCACTCCTCCAGTGTTTACCCTCCAAGTTTTCGATGGGGAATCCCTTTCAGTGAGTTCCTAAGAGCTAAACGCAATTGCTCTACTGAATCTCATTTTCAAAGAACTAAGTAGGTGATGAAAGAGAGATTTAAAGTTAGGGGATACTCCACTAAATCACTTAGTGAGGCAGAATCCAGAGTTGATATGATATCAAGAGAGGAGTCCCTAACCCCTAAAACTAACACTCTGACGACCAATCCTGAACCCCCTAAAGTAAAGTTTATAACGAAGTATTGCAGCCAGTCTAACCAAATACGACAAATATTAAAAAACAGATGGGATATACAGAGGCAAGATCCCATCTTGAGAAATGTCGTCGGTACCACTCCGGGCATTTCATATCAACGAGGTTAAATCTCTAAAAGATTGTCTGGTACGAAGCCATTTATCCCCGAAAGAACTGACTGGTTAAAAACTACGAAAGGGTTCAGGAAATGTGGAAATTGCGAGGCCAATTACACCGAGAGACAACATAGATGTTTTCAGTGATCTAGTCAAAGGGGACTTGGACAAACTACTAGGAAGTTGAACAGTTTGTAAAAATATCAGTAAAGACCAATGGAATGCTATTAGGAACCTTCAGGAGAACACTGATATCATAATTAAACCCTCTGATAAGGGTGGAAATATTGTTCTAATGCCCAGAGACTTGTATATAGAAGAGGCAAAAAGACAATTGTTGGATGAGACAGGTTATTGAAGAGTAGACAAACGATATCTAGTCAACTTACAGGAGACAGATTACAAACAATTGGAGCAATGGCGAGATAAAGGGTTTCTAACATGGGATGAAGAGAGATATCTCCACAAAGAAAATCCCAAAACACCAACTTTTTACTTGTTGCCGAAAGTACACAAGAACATATCCAAACCACCAGGGAGGCCCATAACTTCATCCATAGACAGCCTCTTCGAACATACAAGCATTTACATAGTCCATTTTCTCTTTGCTTACGTAAAGGAATTATCTTCCTATGTAAGAGACACAACTGATTTCATTCACAAAATCTCTGAAATCGAACTGGATGAGCACTGTTGGCTGGTATGCCTGAACGTCGAGTCCCTTCATACAAGCATTAGGCATCAAGGCATGCCATTTTTTTCTGAAGCAACGGAAATTGGAACATTTGGAACATACCTGTATGTTATTAGAAATGATACGGCTGTGTTTAAACAAAAATGTTTTTCTATTTGACAAGGCACATTACAGACAACAACAGGGGACTTCCATGGGCACCTGCTTCGCCCCAAGCTATGCCAAACTTTTCGTTGGCTCGTGGAAGAAGCAGGTGCTCTGGAACGACCTCACGGAGAAATGGGCATTGAATGTAGTAAAATGGATCAGATACATAGATGACGTCTTTTTTATCTGGCGAGGGTCTGAGAACAATTTGAATTGTTTTATGATTGTTTGAATATCAACAATGTCAATCTGAAATTTACAAGACACTACAGCAGACACTCTGTAGATTTCTTAGACGTCAGGGTTACCAAAGTGAACAACCAACTGACCACCTCACTTTTTTGGAAAGAGACAGCGGGGAACTCGTTGCTCCACTCCTCCAGTGTTTACCCTCCAAGTTTTCGATGGGGAATCCCTTTCAGTGAGTTCCTAAGAGCTAAACGCAATTGCTCTACTGAATCTCATTTTCAAAGAACTAAGGAGGAGATGAAAGAGAGATTTAAAGTTAGGGGATACTCCACTAAATCACTTAGTGAGGCAGAATCCAGAGTTGATATGATATCAAGAGAGGAGTCCCTAACCCCTAAAACTAACACTCTGACGACCAATCCTGAACCCCCTAAAGTAAAGTTTATAACGAAGTATTGCAGCCAGTCTAACCAAATACGACAAATATTAAAAAACAGATGGGATATACAGAGGCAAGATCCCATCTTGAGAAATGTCGTCGGTACCACTCCGGGCATTTCATATCAACGAGGTTAAATCTCTAAAAGATTGTCTGGTACAAAGCCATTTATCCCCGAAAGAACTGACTGGTTAAAAACTACGAAAGGGTTCAGGAAATGTGGAAATTGCGAGGCCAATTACACCGAGAGACAACATAGATGTTTTCAGTGATCTAGTCAAAGGGGACTTGGACAAACTACTAGGAAGTTGAACAGTTTGTAAAAATATCAGTAAAGACCAATGGAATGCTATTAGGAACCTTCAGGAGAACACTGATATCATAATTAAACCCTCTGATAAGGGTGGAAATATTGTTCTAATGCCCAGAGACTTGTATATAGAAGAGGCAAAAAGACAATTGTTGGATGAGACATGTTATTTTAGAGTAGACAAACGATATCTAGTCAACTTACAGGAGACAGATTACAAACAATTGGAGCAATGGCGAGATAAAGGGTTTCTAACATGGGATGAAGAGAGATATCTCCACAAAGAAAATCCCAAACACCAACTTTTTACTTGTTGCCGAAAGTACACAAGAACATATCCAAACCACCAGGGAGGCCCATAACTTCATCCATAGACAGCCTCTTCGAACATACAAGCATTTACATAGTCCATTTTCTCTTTGCTTATGTAAAGGAATTATCTTCCTATGTAAGAGACACAACTGATTTCATTCACAAAATCTCTGAAATCGAACTGGATGAGCACTGTTGGCTGGTATGCCTGAACGTCGAGTCCCTTCATACAAGCATTAGGCATCAAGGCATGCCATTTTTTTCTGAAGCAACGGAAATTGGAACATTTGGAACATACCTGTATGTTATTAGAAATGATCCGGCTGTGTTTAAACGAAAATGTTTTTCTATTTGACAAGGCACATTACAGACAACAACAGGGGACTTCCATGGGCACCTGCTTCGCCCCAAGCTATGCCAAACTTTTCGTTGGCTCGTGGGAGAAGCAGGTGCTCTGGAACGACCTCACGGAGAAATGGGCATTGAATGTAGTAAAATGGATCAGATACATAGATGACGTCTTTTTTATCTGGCGAGGGTCTGAGAACAATTTGAATTGTTTTATGATTGTTTGAATATCAACAATGTCAATCTGAAATTTACAAGACACTACAGCAGACACTCTGTAGATTTCTTAGACGTCAGGGTTACCAAAGTGAACAACCAACTGACCACTTCACTTTTTTGCAAAGAGACAGCGGGGAACTCGTTGCTCCACTCCTCCAGTGTTTACCCTCCAAGTTTTCGATGGGGAATCCCTTTCAGTGAGTTCCTAAGAGCTAAACGCAATTGCTCTACTGAATCTCATTTTCAAAGAACTAAGGAGGAGATGAAAGAGAGATTTAAAGTTAGGGGATACTCCACTAAATCACTTAGTGAGGCAGAATCCAGAGTTGATATGATATCAAGAGAGGAGTCCCTAACCCCTAAAACTAACACTCTGACGACCAATCCTGAAACCCCTAAAGTAAAGTTTATAACGAAGTATTGCAGCCAGTCTAACCAAATACGACAAATATTAAAAAACAGATGGGATATACAGAGGCAAGATCCCATCTTGAGAAATGTCGTCGGTACCACTCCGGGCATTTCATATCAACGAGGTTAAATCTCTTAAAGATTGTCTGGTACAAAGCCATTTATCCCCGAAAGAAACTGACTGGTTAAAAACTACGAAAGGGTTCAGGAAATGTGGAAACTGCGAGGCGTGCAAGTACAGTCAGAATTGTAATGAAATCCTCCTACCAAAAACTAAAATGAAATGGAAGATTAACACTCCTATTACATGTACTACGGAGTATGTGGTGTACCTAATCTGTTGCCCCTGCAACTTATGGTACATTGGATCAACCACAGCATCCATAAAAAAACGAATTCTAGAGCATTGGCGCACAATAACTAATCAAGACTTTTCATACAGCACTGGCAGGCACTTTAGTCGATTCCACCAATCTCATGCATCAAAAGCAAGCTATATAGGGATTGCAATGATTAAAAACAGTATCAGAGGGGAGATAGACTGGGGGCATTACGCAAATTAGAGTCAAGCTTGATTCTACTGGCAGGTACCCCCTTCCCTGACGGTTTGAATATGGATGAGGAGTTACATTCCCATCTCTAAAAATGTATAATTGAAGTGGACAGTGGTTTTTGATAGTAGAAGAGCTGTATTCTCATCATAAATATATAACTTTTAAACTTCCCCTCCCACACACCCTCACACTTTAACTTCTAAACCAGCTTGATCAAATAATAGATAATACTATGTAAAGATTTTACTACACTCTGTTGGTCCTTGAAGTGTTAATATGGATTTTTTAAGACTAATCTATTGCCAATAGCAAACCAATATATATTTTTTCCTTTTCTTTCTTTTTCTTAGTTTCGAAATAGGAGACAACCAAATCAACCCTTGTCTGTACTTCTTAAATATGCATTTTCTTTCTGTATGAAATCAATATTTACCTATTTTGAAAGATATACATGTATACAAATTGGGTTGGTCAGATAGAACATATGGTACTATACCATAATTTGCTTTTTGACTTGGACAGTTTATTTAAAAATATCGCATTTACTAAACCTGAATCTTGGACCACCTAACTAATTTTGTTACACTTGATTTGCATTAGAAAAATGAGCTCGTTCATTCACTTTGCACCTAAGGAAAAATGTATTCTCACACTAAATCACTATTATAAGTATTATTTATACTATTGAATGTCAGTGACAGTAACTGATACTGAAATTCATATGTATCAAGCATTATTGAACATGTAAGGAAGGATGTTTTCTGTTTCTATTTTCTTTGTGTGACTACACCTTTAAAAAGCAGTATGTGGTGAACGCGGGTCATGTGATCAAGAACTTGTTGTTCGAAACGCGTTATCCCTCGACTCCTTGATTGCCGAATAAAGACCTTTTGGATGAACTACGGGCTCGTATGAATTCTTGTACCTGAATTCTGCTTTCATATATATATCTACAGGCGGCGCAAACGCGAACAAGCCGCCCAAGAAAGCCACGAGAGGCAGGTGGAATCGAAAGTAAATCCTGGGTACACTGCAAATACGGTAATCAATCTCTCTGATGTCGCACTGAATAAGGCCGAATGTCAAATATTGTCTCTTGGCCTTTCTTTTAGCCCTGAGAGCAATTTCAATTATTCTGAAATCCGGATGGACGTTTTCAGATTTATCCGCAAATTAAAATTGCAGAAGTATCACAAAACAAAGGCTATGAAAGAGAAAACTAACATTCCTCAATAGCCAACTAGTCCACCGTTACTCTCCGCAGGGGATGTGGATTTGTTCTTTGATTTACAACAACTACAGGGAGATCAAAATGAACCTATTGGTGCACTGGGATTAGAAGGTATGGATTTTGGCAGTACTATAAAGACGCCATTCAAACTAAAATCAATTTTCCTGCCCATAATGATGCATGACAACTTGGATCGATTTCATGAACTTGTTGCCTCTGATTTAAAAGACCTATATAGAGTCACTAATCATGGTGGCACCAAAATGAACTGTAAACAACGGTGCTACATTGAACTGATGAAGAAATTACAGGCCAATGAGGAACTTGTCATCAAACAATCAGACAAGGGGGGCAATATTGTCCTGTGGCCGCGACTCATGTACATGGAGGAGGCATACAGCCAATTGAATGATGTATCTTGCTATAAACGTAGTAATTTACAAATGGTGAAGGCATCTTGGTTGGATTATTATGGGAAATTGTTAGCTTGGAAAAGCAGTGGGTTGATTAGCAATGATGAATACCTATTCTTGCATAATGATTACCCTGCTGTACCTTCCATATTAACCAGAATCACTCCTGAGGCGGAAGCCGGGAGCTAGGCTCTAGCATTTCTGTAAAATCATTGCCAATTGCCAATTTTGCACATTGCTTTTTGCACCACGCTCTTATGCTCAACAAATCGATTTTAAAAAACGATCCTATTTTAAAACTGTCACTTTCATTCTAAATTCGCTCTCTGTATTTTATTGTACCTGCTCATTGTAGGGGGGTGCAAGACAGCGCGTGTCAAGTTCACCGAGGGCCGAGCCAAGGCTCCACTCGGACTGACACAGCCTACCTGGAGGGCGACGAGTGTGGCCGCCATCTTTGGGGTAGGGTACGGTTGGCGCTCTAGCGGTCGGGCGAATTAAGGCCCGATCGCTATAAAATGAAGTCCTTCTTCCGTCCGCGCAGCGGGCGGGCGCAGCGGGCGCGCCGAAGGCGCGCCGGAGGCGCGCCAGAGGCAAGCCCGTCTGGGCCCGTCCGGGCCCGACCAGGCCCAGGGCCCGATATTATGCCAGTGGATCCCCCGGTACCCTCGGCCTACTCTAGTGAGCAACTCTGTGCGCTACGATACTCCCTGAATCAGTGCGATCATCTTCCGGGGGTGATTGAACCCCTACTCACTTGTTGTTACCTCTGCCCCGATCCTCCACCCAAAGCCACCAATGGCAATAAGGCGGGTAAAATCTTGAAGATGGCACTGCTAAATTGCAGATCCTTGCCTAAACATGCGCTTGAGATCAATATGCTGATTGAAGAAAGTTGCTCTTCCTCACAGAGACATGGTTATCCCCCCACTCAGAGTTTGACATCATCTCTGCCCTTCCCACAGGCTTTCTTGCTCAAAACCTGAATAGAAGCGAAGGAATAGGAGGAGGTCTCGCCATAATCTATAGAGATTCATTGACATGCACACTAGAGAATGGCGGCATCTCAGACGCAGAGAGCGCCTGCTTCAGTATTCAACTAACCCCCGCACAATCCCTCTCTGGAATCCTGATCTACCGCCCCCCGGGCAGTATTAAGCACTTTGTTGACTCCCTACTAGAAGTCACCCTGGCTGCGGCTGCCCGGGCCTCTAACTTTCTGGTACTCGGAGACCTTAACCTTCATTTCGATGACCCTAACGACAAAGTAGCTGCAGAGCTTAGGTCAAATCTCAAATCATTCGAACTTAATCTTCTTAATGAGGAAGCTACCCATAACAAAGGACATTTGTTAGACCCTGTTTTCTCTAACAATACTCAGTTCCTAGTTACTTCACCTTTGCCCATACCTTGGTCTGATCACTTTGTAGTTCCCTTTTCTTGGGAACTGCGATTGGAAGTGACCGGCGCCCCTCCCCCACGTATTCTCCAAAGAGCCTGGCCGAAACTCTCAGTGGAAAAATTGAAATCAGCCCTGGAGCAATCTGCTCCTGAACCAGAATCTGATGTTCTGCTCGCAGATCAGAATTTTCAGAATTGGCTCATTAACTCCCTGAACATGGTTCTGCCCCAAACTATGGTGACAAAAAAGAGTAGTACTTTTAAATCCCCTTGGTATACCACAGCACTGAGAGATCTTAAAAAAGCCTGTAAAAAGGCAGAACGTATCTGGAGGAGGGACTGGGCCCTTAGTAGCAAAACCTCCTACCAGGCTGCCCTGAGACTCTACAAAGACGCACTACAAACGACCAAGGCCTCCTTCTTTGAAGAGAAAATTAAACAGGCAGCCAACTCCTCAAGGGAAACCTTCAAAATACTCGCTCAACTGACCAAAATTCCATCGCCAATCACTTCACAAAATGATTCCACATCTAGATGTGACCTGTTAGCAAAGTTTTTTGACCAAAAAATACAGAAAATACTAGACAGTCTTCCTTCAACGGGCACTCCCCTGGCTTCTGACCCCCCCCTCCTTCCACCTCAGGCCCTTTACTCAAGACATTCTCGTGCATCTCCAGGGAAGACTTCTGCACGACACTTTCCAATATCAAAAGCGGCTCGCCCTCTGATCCAGCTCCCATGCACGTTCTTAAGCAAATTATGAGTACCATCGCCCCTCTTGCTACGGATCTCCTGAATACCTCTTTCACTACCGGCATTGTCCCCCCGAGCTGGAAACAGGCAAAAATCAAAGCCCTCCTTAAAAAACCAGGACTTGATCCCGCCGACCTGGTAAATTTCCGCCCTATTTCATTGTTACCTGGATTGGGCAAAATCGCCGAAAAGTGGGTGAATCGGCAGCTCTCCGGATTCTTGGAGAGTAATCACTTGCTGGGTAATTCCCAAACGGGATTTCGCCCTGGGCAGGGCACAGACACTGCCCTTATAGTGGTTGCTTAAGAGGCTAGGTGCATCTTAGATTCAGGGGGATCAGCAGCTCTGATCCTCCTGGATCTGAGCGCTGCGTTCGATACCGTAGACCAATCAATCAATCAATCAGTGACACTTATATAGCGCGCTACCTACCCGTAGGGTCTCAAGGCGCTGGGGGGGGAGGGGGGGGGGGTGCCGCTACTGCTCGAACAGCCAGGTCTTCAGCTTCTTCCTGAAGGAGAGGTGGTCTTGGGTCAGGCGCAGGTCGGTTGGGAGGGAGTTCCAGGTCTTGGCGGCCAGGTAGGAGAAGGACCCTCCTCTCGTAGTCGCTCTTCGGATGCGGGGGACGGCGGCGAGGGCGTGGTTGGCTGATCGGAGGTGGCGTTTGGGAGCGTAGAAGTTGATTCGGCTGTTGAGGTAGCTCGGGCCCTGGTCGTGTAGGGCTTTGTGTGCGTGGGTGAGGAGGCGGAAGGTGATTCTTTTGTTGACGGGGAGCCAGTGAAGGTCTCTCAGATGTCCGGTGATGTGGCTGGTTCGTGGGATGTCGAGGATTAGTCTGGCTGAGGCGTTCTGGATCCGCTGGAGTCTCTTCTGGAGCTTGGCGGTGGTACCGGCGTAGAGGGCGTTGCCGTAGTCCAGTCGGCTGGTGACGAGGGCCTGGGTGACGGTCTTCCTGGTCTCGGTGGGGATCCACCAGAAGATCTTCCGTAGCATGCGTAGGATGTTGAAGCACGCCGAGGAGACGTTGTTGACTTGCCTGGTCATGGAGAGGGAGGAGTCCAGGATGAAGCCCAGGTTGCGTGCATGGTCTGTCGGTTTGGGTGCGGTGCCCAGGGCGGGGGGCCACCAGGAGTCGTCCCAGGCGGAGGGTGAAGAGCCCAGGATGATGACCTCCGTCTTGTCAGAGTTCAGTTTCAGGCGGCTGGTCGTCATCCACTCGGCTACCTCTTTCATCCCTTCGTGCAGGTTGGCTCTGGCGGAGGCGGGGTCGTTGGTCAGGGAGAGGATCAGCTGGGTGTCGTCGGCGTAGGAGATTATGCTGAGGTTGTGTTTGCGTACGATGGCCGCGAGGGGGCTCATGTAGACGTTGAAGAGGGTGGGGCTCAGAGATGACCCTTGAGGGACGCCGCAGATGACTTCGGAGGCCTCTGACTTGTACGGTGGTAGGCGGACTCTCTGTGTTCTTCCGTCGAGGAAGGAGATGATCCATTCCAGCGCCTTGTCCTGGATTCCAACGTTGCTGAGGCGCTGTACTAGGGTGCGGTGGCAGACAGTGTCGAATGCCGCGGAGAGGTCTAGGAGGATGAGGGCCGCTGTTTCTCCATTGTCCATCAGGGCTCGGATGTCATCGGTGGCGGCGATGAGGGCGGTCTCGGTGCTGTGATTGGCTCGGAAGCCGGACTGTGAGGGGTCGAGGGATCCGTTCGTCTCGAGGAAGGCGGCCATCTGCTTGTTGACGGTCTTCTCGATGACTTTGGCTGGAAACGGGAGGAGCGAGATGGGGCGGTAGTTCTTGAGTTCGGTGGGGTCCGCTGTTGGTTTCTTGAGGAGAGCGCTGAGTTCGGCGTGTTTCCAGCTCTCAGGGAAGGTGGCGGTGTCGAAGGAGGTGTTGATGATGTCCCGCAGGTGGGGTGCGATGACAGCGTCGGCCTTGTTGAAGACGTGGTGAGGGCAGGGGTCGGTCGGTGATCAGGAGTGGATGGAGTTCATTGTGCGGATGGTGTCTTCGGTGCTGATCGGGGTCCAGGCGTGGAGGGTGGTGGTGGGGGGTGGTTGTTCGGTCATGGTGTGCGTTGGTTGGTTGTTGAAGCTGTTGTGTATGTCCGCGATCTTGTTGTGGAAGTATGAAGCGAGGGAGTTGCAGAGGTCTTGCGATGGAGTGATGTCGTTGTTTCCTGCGCTGGGGTTGGAGAGCTCTTTCACGATGTTGAAGAGCTCTTTGCAGTTGTGTGCGTTGTTGTCCAGCCGGTCCTTGAATGCTGTTTTCTTGGCGGCGCGGATCAGCTGGTGGTGCTTCCGGGTGGCAAGCTTGAGGGAGGTCCTGTTGTCCGGTGTGGGTTCCCTTCTCCAGACTTTCTCGAGGGCTCAGCAGTTCTTCTTGGAGCTCTTGAGTTCGTCGGTGAACCACGGGGCTTTCTTGCTGCCGGGTCTGCTGGGCGGGGTCCTCAGCGGGGCGAGCTCGTCCGCGCAGTTGCTGATCCACTTCGTGAGGTTGTCGGCGGCCTGGCTGGGGTTCGCTGAGCTGGCAGGAGGGTGCTGGCTCAGGGAGGTGGCGAGCTGGTCTGCTGTGATCTTGTTCCAGCTTCTGCGGGCGGCCTGTTGCTGGTGGTGGTGGGTCGTCGTTCTCTTGAAGGTAAAGTGGACGCAGCTGTGGTCCGTCCATTGAAGCTCTGTGGCGTGGCTGAAGTCGATGTCTGGGCTGGAGGAGAAGACTGCGTCCAGTGTGTGTCCGGCGAGGTGGGTGGGGGTGGACACCAGTTGCTTGAGTCCAAGATTGGCGAGGCTGTCGAGCAGGGTGCTGGTGTTGCGGTCGTTGTTGTTCTCCAGATGGAACACTACCCTTTTCCACCGTCTCTCCAAACTAGGCATTGTAGGGTCTGCCCTCAAGTGGCTGAAATCATTTCTCGACAATCGGTCCTTCAGGATCTGGGAGAACGGTACCACGTCGAAGCCCTTTCCTCTTCAATGTGGGGTTCCTCAGGGATCTTCCCTGAGCCCCACATTGTTCAATGTTTACATGGCTCCGCTGGAGGACTTAGTAGCCCCATTTGGGATTAAATCCATCAGCTATGCTGACGACACACAACTTGTCGTCTCTCTGACTCAACAAGGGGGATGCTCGGACAATCTCTCGAGCTGCCTCTCGGCAATCTTCTCCTGGATGACAGACTCCAAGCTGAAACTTAATGGAGCCAAAACGGAGATTATGCTCCTAGGCCACCATTTTACATCTCTGCCTTCCGAGCTTTGGCCCCCCTGCATGGGTGATCTGCCACCAGCAAAGGAGAAAATCAAAAGCCTCGGGGTCTGGTTTGAACCCCAATTAACATTCAAGACCCACGCCCAGAAAGTCGCAGGTAGCTGTTTCGGCCTGTTGCGGTCAGTGCGGAAAGTGCTCCCCCTTCTGCCTTTCCAATCTAGGAAGCTCCTAATCCAAGGTCTTATACTATCAAGACTGGATTATGGTAATGCTCTCCTCCTAGCCGCACCCAAAAAGACAATTAACTCCTTGCAGCGGGTTCAGAACGCTGCAGCAAAAATGCTCATGGGGGCACCTAGAAGGGCCTCGGCCAAACCACTTTTGAGATCCCTGCACTGGCTCCCCATCAGGAACGAATTGTATTTAAGACTCTGTGCATTACTCACAGGACATTGCAAGGCAAAGGCCCTCCTGCCCTAAGAAAGCTTATTAGCCCTTATAAATCTTCAAGGACCCTCCGCTCTGATGGGGAGAACCTGGTCTCCATCCCTAGAGTGAGAAAAGCTCGGACTGGAGGACGCCGGTTCTCCCTGAATGCAGCAAAACATTGGAACACCCTCCCTAGGGAAATCCGGATGGAATCCTCCTATCCCAAATTCAGAAAATCCCTCAAAACCTTTCTTTTTCCTAAAGCAGAATAATCCAAGTCCCCTCCTTCCCTCTCTAGGGCCTTTCTGTTTTTCAGTTAAGTTAGCGATGGGACGCTCAAGGGCATCCATGCGCTTTATAAATCTAATTTCATTCATTCATTCATTCATTCATTCATTCATTCATTCATTCATTCATATACTTTCTTCCTAAGGTGCACAAAAACATCCACAAACCCCCCGGTCGCCCCATAATTTCAGCTATTGGCAGCCTGACTGAAAACACATCCAAATACGTAGACTATTTTCTACAGGAATGGGTGCTTACATTGCCATCTTATGTCAGGGACACTTCGGACTGGTCTGATGACTTGATTTTAATTACCATGGATGTCGCGTCCCTCTACACCTCTATTGGTCATCGGGATGGGATCAAGGCGGTTGAAAATTATCTAAATCGCAGACCTGCATGTTTTATGCTTCATAACAAAATGTTGATTGATATGATCAAAATGTGTTTGGAATATAACTATTTCACATTTGATAACACTGTTTTTCAACAAATCAGGGGGGTTGCCATGGGGGCCTGGTTCTCCCCTAGCTACGCCTGTCTACATATGGGCTGGTGGGAGGAGCAGGTCCTGAAACAAGAGCATGAGGCAACCTTGAAGGCACATGTCCCTCTCTGGCTGAGGTATATTGATGACCTCTTTCTTTTGTGGAGGGGGTCAGAGGACCTAGCCAGAGACTTTATCAACAGGTTAAACATCAATCAACTGAACTTAGAGTTCACCGCTCAAATGAGCAAGGTGTCTGTAGTTTTCCTCGATGTGGAGGTGTACATATGTAACAACAGTATATGTACCAGACTACATCGCAAACCGACCGCTGGGAACTCAGTATTACATGCATCCAGTCACCATACCCAACATTTCATTAACAGCATCCCGTATGGGGAGATGCTGAGGATCAAACGTATATGTAGTAGTGTGGAGGAATGCAAACTGGCCCAAAACAGTTGTAAAGAAAGGTTTCTTTCAAGGGGTTATAGTCTCTCTATTATAGAGAAGGCTATCTGCAAGACCGAGTCTTTGACCCGTGACAGTGCACTGGCCCCTAAAATCCCTATTGCAGCTAATGGTGCTATTGATAAGGTGAGAGTCATTGTCACCTACGGTAAACAACAAGCGGCCATAAGAAAAATACTTAGGAGGCATTGGCATTTGCTGTTAAAAGATCCAGTCATTGGTGGGGATTTGATCAAGAGTAACCATACCCCACAAATTACATTTCGCAAAGCCAGGTCCATGGGTAACTGTCTTGACAAGTGTAATCCTGAAATCAGGCCACCCTCAAATTGGCTCTCTAAACAAAAAGGTTTCTTCAAATGCTTTACAAAAACGTTAAGGAATATAACACCCCCTTCTTGCCCCAACCAGTAAAAATCAAACGACGTATCACATGTAAAACGGAATACGTTGTTTATGTGTTGGAGTGCCCTTGTGCACTCCGCTACATTGGCAGTACCAAACTACCCGTGCACATAGGGTTCTACAACACCTCCGGGCTATCAATAGCAAGGATCAAACATACCCCGTTGCACGGCATTTTGAGGCCAAACATGGCAGTGATAATACTCTTCTTTGGTACTATGCCATCGACTGCATACCGCCGTCACGCAAGGGTGGGAATAGAGACAGTGCCTTACGGGTATTAGAGACTAAATATATTCTGGAGTTAAATTCCAAATCTCCTACGGGCTTAAACACCACGGAGGATTTATATACTTGCATATAAATCATCATACCTTGCACTGTGTGGAGCTGGTCTCCTTTTATTCTTGATGAAACCTAGGTTATGGGGAGTATAGACCAACAAGGTGTTGGAATTCCAATGCCACAAGGGAATTTTGAATGATTAGTTGAAGTCCAACTCATTAGATTTATATCAGTTTAATTCCATTCATACGTCTAATTATGATCCAAATGTATACATCTGCGCCTTTTGTATTGAAACCATGTATTTGTTTTTAATGACACTCATCACTTATTACTTATTCTTTTTACACATTGGTGTTTATATGTTTGGATCAGCAGTGATCTAATTTGGGTTCATTTTTCACTTTTTAATGCATATATCACGTTAGTTTTTGCCTTTGACATTCAGGCAGTTGATATAATCGATCAGAAAGTTTTGGATTTGGTTGCCTATCTAAAGTGCCTGCCCACTTGGGCTTTATTATCTTAGCAGCAATTTACAGACTGTACTCAGGTACTCAAATTGTGTGGCTACTGAAGACTTTTCAATATATATACGGTTAAAACTTCTTGGATAAATCTAAGGAGTTTTTTATAACTTTATTTATAATATATATTTATAATATTTATATTATTGTATATTTAGGTTTGTACATTAATGAAATTTGTATATGGGGATTTTAACTTTGTACATTCCACTGTAGCCACTTTACAACTATATGCAGTCTGTTTTACCAATGGTGCAATACATAGTCTGTCTTCCAGTTTTATACATGTGATGACACAGCTGCTTGCTATTTTGTGAACTTTGCACTTTAAATTTGGCGCCTGTCCATGAGTAACGCGTCATGTGATCAAGGTCCAGGTCGGACCGAAACGCGTCATGGCGGCATGGGATGCAGGGCAGAAAATTGAATAAATGAAAAACGCACTAAGAAATTGGGTCCGCGTGTCTATCTGAGTCCGTGTTGTTCCATTGGATTCCTGGTGGATAGAGTACTGCAATATCTATATATATATATATATATATACTAGCAGCCCGTCCCGTCGTTGTCCGGGGATTCGGCCATCCCGACGTTGTAGATAAAAGAATGTCAGCCTCTGCACCTGATAATGACGGCGACAAACTTAAATCCATGTCACGATTGATACCAAAATAAATACAAACCATACCAGAATAAATACAAACAATACCTACAATGAACTGAACTTAACTGAAATGAACTGATTACTAAACCTCTGCTTCAGAGGGGCAACAGGCAGAGAGATGGACATGCAGCACTTGTATTTTGCTGGCACACGAGCACAAAGTTTTGCAAACTTTCACACTGATTCTCCATCAGTGCGCACATCTGCACAGGGCGTGTGTCTGACCCCGGCCGAGCTGAGACCCATGTTGTAGGTGCCGGGCAGCGAGGACATGCTGCAGGTGCTGTTATAGCCGGGCCCGGCACCCCCACCGCTGTAGCTCCCTGTCATGGTGTTGTAGGCGCTGCTCACTATGCAGCCCAGGCCGTAGTCCGAGTCCTGCAGGCGGGAGCCCGAGATCATGCAGCTGCCGTGGTCTGGGGAGTTCAGGATGTGGTCGATGCCGAAGCTGATGGGCTCGGGGTGTCACTATAGCATGTGGTGGGCGCCCATGAGATCCATGCCTGTCGGCGCCCCACCCGCGAGCCCCGAGCCCGCACTGTGCCACAGGTACCAGCCTCAGCCTGCCCCCGATGCCCGCGGCGTGGAGGCAGAGACGGGATACGCACAGCACCGCCTCCACCTGCGGCCCCTTTCGCTGTGCTCCGGGTACAGACGGCCGCAAAAGACCTCGGAGCGCGGCTCCACCACAGGCCGGGCCATGTCCCTCTGCGTTCGGATCCGGCCGGTTCTACCAGCGGAACATCAATCCTGGTGCCGGAGAGGCCCGGGCGAGGTGTAGCCCCTGCCCCCGGACCCTGCCTCTCTATTGGCTGGAGGAGGGAAGAGGCTCACTGAATGAGCGTACTGAAGGGGCAGAGGAGGTAGTGCGGCTGAGAGCCGGGGCGAGCGAGAGGGGCCGAGGACACGCGCCGCCAACTTTACTTACCAGCATCGCGCACCCCGGACACGGGCACTCCGCACCGCCTAAGGTTGTGTGTCTTGCATTTGTTGGGCATGTGTGACTTGGCAGGGTGTTGGTTCCGAGCTCCTGGCCGTTTGTTGGGCATGTCGGATTCCGCAGGGTGTCGGTTCCGGGCTCCTGGCCGGCCAGACCTGTTTACTTTACTAAAATGGCCAGCCCGTGATGTCAGCACGTCTACTGCATTGAACGTCGTTAACGCACACGCCCACCTCCGAGATGGCGCAACTTTCAAGGGACTACTTTGGCAAAGAACGTACTTTGCCCTTCTAACGTATATTTTTTGCTGATATATAGCCTATGTCCATCTGCTTACCCTGCCCTTTCCAACGCTGTATTGGGTGTTTTGATTGGCGCTGTGGTTCCTGAGTTTACCCGCCTCAAAGGTTCCCAGTTCTCTCTTTATTATAGTAGTATATATATATATATATATTGGCATACAGGATTAATAAACAACTCTGAAGCACTAACTTGGGTCTGTGTCCAGTTTGCGGCGAGGGGCGCTCAGCATCTAACAGCGCGAGTCGTACTTTTGGATTTAAATTATATATATATTTATATATATATCTGTGGCATTTTGCTTCACGCACTTTAGCCCCTGCCCACTGTTCTGCCTGTGCGGGGGTGAGGCGGTACGAGGGGACTCAAGGAGAGACTTTATTGACACAGGACTTTCCGTTAAGGGTCATGGTATCCTGCTTTATTTTTGACCCGCTGCTGTTATTTTAACCAGTGCACTCCCCATACTTCACCGACCCGAGTTGCTTTGAACATTGAGCATTTTGGGAGTTGTAGTCCAGACATTGTGGAACGCCCTGCAACATCTGAGCAGGATTGCTAGGGGGAGGAGCGGATCAGCGTCATCCACTTAAAAGGCAGCAAGGCTACTACTCACCGTGACTTTCTTTTCAGGTGTTGGGCGCTGAAGAAGGCGTAATGCCGAAATGCATCCGCCGCCACTAGAACTGTTCGGAGGAAATAAAGGCCTTTCCAACCAGTTCTCCTCAGGGCTTCTGCTTCTTTTTCGGAGGGAGATTGTTGCTGATATTGTCTGCGCCTGCCAGTTGCGCAGTTCAGAAGCCCCGCCTCGCTATTGGGTCCGGACCGAATCTGGCATGCTTCACGGCACTTCGTTACCTCCAGGGATGGATAATGTCTGGTACCCGCCTCTCCAACAGGGTGATTGGAGTAGTTGAGGTATTTTACCTCTATCTGTGGCATTTTGCTTCGCGCACTTTAGCCCCTGCCCACTGTTCTTCCTGTGCGGGGGGCTGAGGCGGTACGAGGGGGCTCAAGGAGAGACTTTATTGACACAGGATTTTCCCTTAAGGGTCATGGTATCCTGCTTTATTTTTGACCCGCTGCTGTTATTTTAACCACGGCACTCGCCATACTTCACCGACCCGAATTGCTTTGAACATTGAGCATTTTGGGAGTTGCAGTCCGGACATTGTGGAACGTCCTGCAACAGGTGAGTAGAATTGCTAGGGGGAGGAGCGGATCAGCGTCATCCACTTAAGAGGCATCAAGGCTAATACTCACCGTGACTTTCTTTTCTGGTGTTGGGCGCTGAAGAAGGCGAAATGCCGAAATGCATCCGCCGCCACTAGAACTGTTCTGAGGAAATAAAAGCCTTTCCAGCCAGTTCTCCTCAGGGCTTCTGCTTCTTTTTCGGAGGGAGATCGTTGCTGATATATATATATACATATATATGAAACAGTTATTGGTGTTTTGAATTTAATTTAAAGATGTATTTATTTTCCTTTTTGCATTGGATTCTTTGCTAGCCAAAACCAAGAAACGTGCATTTCATCTCTAACAGAGGCCAATTCAACTTTTTGCTATCACTACTAGATAGTAAGTCTTGCTTGCGGTTATTTAATGGTCCACCCTGCCTCAAAATTAATTTGCAAAGCGGGCTGCTTGTTATACATATCATCAACCATTCTTCAATGTTGGCGTCTGCTCTCTTTCCGCACAATCGCTTCAATCCCCTTTGCCACACAAGCATGATACCCAAAACCTGCTCCTATGTCAAGGCCTCTCTCATCTTAAGTGCTTCTTTAAAACCCATCCCTTCTGATGAACTTTGAAATCTAATAATGTTTCCAGCCACCGTTCTAGCACATAATCAGCCTTTATTAACATCATAACCCCCTGCCTGCCAACTTTCCAAAGCAGGCCGTATCTACTTGTAAAAATATTAATTTTGTTAAGCACTTCAATATTATACACTGTCCACTTATGACTGGAAGCCATGCAATATCTAATGTGTTCGAGGTGCTTCCTTGAAATCTCATTTGCATCCCATTATGCTCCGGTGATATTTTGTAATTATTAGTAGCACAACAGTGTATATAAACAGAACTAACAATTTTTAGAAGCAGAATTTTGTCAAATTGTTACTTTAAGTGCTGGGTACCTTGAGTTACAGAGGCTATTTCAGAGCCCTAGGTGCAACACGAGTTGTCCTCTCTAACCCTGTCCTCCTCCTCCCACTATGGAGACTTTTATTAAAAGTTTGCATGTTTATAATCAACCCTCAAAACTTTTTTCAATCATAAAAATGTATCATACGATATTCTGAGTTTCTGATTTGTTTTTATTCCTTTAATACTCAGTCATTTAAACCGCAGTGAATTTCATTCAACTTTGTGAATAAAATATATGAATCCCTCTTTTTAAAATGACATTAACAAAATTAATGAAATTAACAACAGTTTGCATTTCTTAAACTGGTAATCTGGGATTTATGGAAACAAATGGAGTTGACAGACTTTATTTTATCATTACATCATCAATTTTAAACGAATGGTTAATTTTCTTTATGATTGGTACATGCTTGCATTATTTTGAGTAAAGGGAAGGAACAAAAAGTATCACCTAGAAAGAAATACAATTCTCAGGACATCTTACTTCAATAAGGACAATCATTTTTTGATTTTCACATAATGTTCTACACATACCAAAAAAAAATACTTTAAGTAGAAGATGCGACATTTTTACTAAAGTAAAATATACTATCAATATCTATCATTTAAAATATCAAACCTGTACTTTTCCTGACCTTTCATAACAAGGGCAGGCAATTTGCATACTATATCTGTTATGCAATCATTATTCAGTGCCTCTGTTGTGTCTATGTACCTGTGTGAATGTCCTTTTGACCTACTAATGGTAGAACATGCAGTGTCATGGAATTGGAACAATCTGGCAGAAAAAGGACAGTGGTGTGACCTGCACAAAATATTTGTTAAGTGAGCTGCACAATGTAAAAACTTGTTAACAAAACAAATAAGGGTTACGTTTTTTGGACATCCAGTGGAGTTGTCCAGGTTGAAATCTACAGAAGTATGCAATAGAATATGGAGAGCACAGCATACAGGGAATTACTGTACTGTTGGACTTGGACTTTTCTGCTAGAGTACGGTTCACCCCCCTCGAATAGCAATTCAATTTCTTTTATGTACCCTGAAGGAAATGAAGACACTATGCTCTATCTCAATATTGCATAGGACACAGAGCGCCTTCTATAGTGCCTTTATGTCTCTTCTAATTTCAGTGCCAGCATTCTCCAATTTCAGGCCGAACCATCAGCAGACAATAACCCTGGTAGTGTGAAACCTATGTGTAGGTGATTAGGTTACTTGGTTGAGGGCGGGTGAAACCCTACATAAGCAGCAACCACAATTCTTGTCAGGGTGAAATACAACCACACCCCAAATTAACCTGTGCTTAACCCCGTCGTGGCTTGGCAGGAAAAAGTCAGGCTTATCTTGGAATAGTATTTATGCAGCATTTCAAATAGCAATGAAGCGAACAATAAAGTGAAAACATAACACAAGAAAAATCCCACCCTGATTTAGAAAAACAAAGTAAAATGTAATACATCTTAGACTACAACAACACAAATCTAATCAGTAGAACTTGAGATATTAAATTTTAAATATTTAAGTGAAAATAGTGCTTACAGGCACAAAACTCCAACTGTGGGTATCTGGTTGCATCAGTGACGGTCAAAGCCACAAGTTCAGGCCGACCGCTATGTAGCATGTCCTGGGTGCAGGAATTAAGTTAAGCCCACTGAACAAAGTGTGTTAGATCCTGGTTGCAGAGTGTTGCAAGATCCTGCGGCGAGGATGCGTTCAGCAGCAGTGGTTCTGAGGGGCTGCAGCAGCATTGCAAGGTACTGCGTCGATGATGCATTGCATAGCAGCAGGTCTGAGTAGGGCATCAATGGCATTTGCGATGCATGGTCCTACATTATTATTGAGGATGCCATCAAAAGAAAGCTTGGGATACAACATACTGCATAGGCGAAGCATCGGGCAGCCGCAGTTCCAATGCTGTGCTGCGAGGAGATTCATTGTGCTGCGTTGGTTCAGTCCTGTTAGACTTGGATTTTTGAGCAGGTTCCCAAACCCCCCGATTTTTTGCTTTTTGGCCTCCTGTTTTTGTTGGTTTTAGGCATCCAGGCTTTTTACCACTGCTATACAGTACTAAAGTACATATGCTCTCCATGTAAAGTGTGTTTATGGATTGGTGTTTCCATGATTGGCTTATTTGATTCACCTTTAGGTCCCTTGTATAGTGCACTGTGTGCCCAGGGCATGTAAATCAAATGCTGCTAGTAGGCCTGCAGCACTGGTTGTGCCACCCACACAAGCAGCCCTTCAAAGGCCCCTCAGACCTGCCATTGCAGTGTCTGTACGCAGTTTGTAACTGCCATGTCGACCTGGCAAGTGCACCCACTTGCCAGGCCCTAAACCTTCTCCTTTATTACGTGAGTCACCCCTAAGGTAGGCCCAAGGTACCCCTGTGGGCAGGGTGCAGTGTATTTGAAAGGTAAGACAAGTCCTGGTGTATGTAACATGTCCTGTTGGTGAACTAGAGTGTAATTCATGTTTCAATGTTTAAAGGGTATCTGTCCCATAGGATAGAATGGGGAATACCCTGTAACATTTTATGAGTATATCTTCCCATTGGGACAAAATGGAGAAACAGAGTTTACTATGTCTGAACTCAGAATGTAAAAATGAATCTTTCAGTTAAGATTATTTTTATGTTATAAGTTTGAAAATACCACTTTTAGAAAGTAGGTACCTTCTTGCTTAGCCGCCCTGTGTGCCTCTCCTGGGTTTGTGGATTGGCAGTCTGGTTTTGGAGTAACAGGGGCTGGGGACGTGCATTCTCTTCAGCCAGCCACTGGGGGGTGGGGGGGTCGAAGTGTGTCCTGGCTTTCCTGGATGAGTCAGGGCTGAGTAGGACCAGGGAGGAAACAACTGGTTTGGGCTGAGAACAGACACTCTCAGCCCAAAATCACAAAGAGAAACTAAGTATTAATATTGGGGCCCAGACCCCAGAACTTTAGATTTCTGCTGAACTATAGAATGTGCCAGCAAGAAGAGCTGGAAAAGCTGTTAGGAGAAACTACCACTTGGCTGGGTGATCTGCTGTGTTGGCTGTCTGCTTGATGCTTCTGTCTTGGGCAGGGAAAGGACTGGATTGTACTTTCATCATCCTGCTGTTAGAGTTTTCTCCGAGGGCTTGAAGTCGAATTTGCCTCCTGTTGGAGGTCTCAGGGAGATAAAATACTTCAGAGAACAAGCTGGAATCAAGGAACCTTACAAGAAGAAGAATTGGAAGAACTGCCAGGAGGAGTACTGCCCCCTTGCTATGCTATTGCTTTGTTGGGTTGGCCACAGTGGATGCTTCTGCCTTGGGCAGTAAAAGGACTGAACTGAACTTTCATAAACTTGTGTTGAGTATCCCCAAGGGCTTAAAATCAAACTTGCCTCCTCTTCATGAAATCTCAGGGATAACAAAGACTTCACTTACCTCTTGGTACCGCCTCTGGAACCACGGTTTCAGTTACAACAGAGGGGGAAAGCAGGCAACACTGTCACCGACATCACTGTAGACTCTGTGTCCTGAAGGCACCGCAGTGAGCATCGCCGCATGGTTTTACTGGCGACAATGACCGCTGCTGCCACCGAGCCGCTGCTTGTACTGCGACTTGTGGGTACCACATTCCGCACAGCCTCACTTTACTCTGCTGCCCTGGTCTTACCGCTGATGTCGCTGTCTGCTGACCACAACATCTGTGACTGTACTGTGGTTTTAGGGAACCGCTCATAAGTCACACAAGCCACTGCCCCGTCCCACACTGCTGTATGGGCCAACCGTCGTCATCTCCCACTGTCTCTTGCACCGTGACCTGTCAACACCACAATGAGCACTGCCTCACTTTGTACCACAGCCCTGGTCTCATCAATGCCACTGGACGACCCTCACCGAGCCGCTGCCTGTACGTGACTTAAAGACCGCACTCCACACGCTACACTTCACATTGCAACCGAACGGTTGCACAACCGACCTGCACCAACGTGATCGGCCACAATGGAAAGGTACTAATCACGAGTCTGCCGACACCACGATCAACATGGTCAGATGGAACTGTTGGATTCTGTTGTTTTCAGCACTGGGCAGAGCTACCGTCTTCAAGGAACTGCATTTTAAGGTTATTCTTGTAAAGCGAATATTTCTAAGTACTGTAAGTTAGATTCCTATAGTTTCAGTCTTCTTTTGAATATATAAAGTATTGGATATTTTTCTAAACAGGTGTGTTGTGTCCTTTTGTAGTGTTTTCACTATATTACTGTTGGTTATGTGCAAATGCTTTACACACTGGCTCTGAGATAAGCATGACTGCTCGTACCAAGCTACCAAGGGTGTGAGGAGGTGCTATTTCAGTAGTGTACCCCCTTATCCTGACTAAAAGGAAGGGTCCCTACTTGGACAAAGGTTCAAACCATTGCCAACTAGAGATCCACATTTCTAACACGCCCAATTCACCACAGCTGAGCGTGGAAAGCACCTTCAGACTCACTTCTGAGAGTCCATTACTGGGGTGGTACCACTCTACTTGAGGGGGTCTAGACTAGGCCAGGGCGGCAAATTCCGTTCCGTTTGCGAAATTTGGGTAATTTTGTGTTCCGCGGAGAACGCAAAATTGCCCAAAATTCTGCTTTCCGTGACTTCGCAAAATTGCTTGTTCGCGTTCTCAAATGCGCGTTCGTGAGATATTTCCCCCAGAGCACGCAAATAGCAAATGCGAACAGTAAAAAAGCATTGCGAACAAGCAATTCCGGATGTTCGCGGAGATTTTTTACCGTTTTAAGGAGATTTGTGTACTCGATTCCGCAAATTACACCCACCCCTAGTCTAGACTCACAGGGGCCATAGTCCAGATGCTGGGTTCAAGGTGGCTGGAGTCTTTTCTGTATCTGAAGCCCTAATCAGGGCCAACTAGCCATTGGAGTCATTCTGGTGGCCTTAAGTTCACGATACCTGTCCAATCCTTTGTATTCAGGCAACATGGCAGCAGGGTAGCAGTCCTTCTTGCACAGCAGCACAACAGTCCTTTGTAGTAGGAGAAAGTCCTGGAGTTTTCCACCCCCAGCGATGGCTGGAATTTCCTGCATTTCTGCCCTAGCCCCAGCTTGTCTGGGGGCACAAAAGACCAGTGTCAAATACTGTGTTAGTGTGTTCAGCACAGCCTTTGTGATGCACAAGGGTGGTAGGTGACAGATCCTCCCCCTCACCAAGTCAGAGTTGGCCCATCCTATCAACACCTATTCACTCTTTGTCTCACTATCTGGGAGCCATACACAAAGTTCAACTGCCATTTCCATCTAGTCCTGTGACTCAGGATACAGGCTGCAGGCACCAAATGTTTGTGACAAGAAAATGGCAAATTTTCAGACGTGACTTAAAATATACCATTAACAAGGGTTTTATCTTACAATTCTTAAGAAACCAAATTTGAAATTCATACCTGCACCTAATTGAAAGTTATCACTTATAAAATATAATAAGGTAACCCAATGTTATCCTATGGGAGATGTCAGCCTTGCAGTAGTGAAAAACAAATGTAAGAGTGTTGAAAGTGGGTTATTGGTAGGGGCAAATGTAGGTATGTCATTGGCAATATGGCCACTAACACATGGTAGGACCCAGCATAGGTCTTGGAAAATTATTCCTATGCTCAACCCTTGGTAACGTGGCTGAGAGCAGACAGGCTTACCTTCAAAGACAGGTATGTAAAGCATTTAAAAACACAATTATAGTAAATAATTAAGACACAACACAAAATAAAAATCCAACACCAACTTAAAAAAATAGGTAATAGTTTTATCTTTCAAATGACACCAAAACGAAATAAATCCACTGTAGGGAACTAGAGATATGAATTTTTAAAGATTAGTCACTTTCTAGTGCTCAGAAACCAACAGTGCCCCTTTTAGACATTTCTTTTTCTCTGACAGGGATACCTTTAGAAATTGTTCTGGAGAATCTCACCAAATGTGTTGTGCGCCTTCTCCAGCAGGCGGGGTCCAGTTAGAACTCCTTCCTAAAGTTCTCCTTGCGGGTCCCAAAGTATCCAACACACAATCCAAGGTTCTGTAATCTCCAAGAGGGTCCTTCAAAGTGTGAAACTTCAACTCCGCAAACCACTTAAACAAAACCCTTACAAATCCACTGGTACTCCAGGCTGGGAATTCTTTTTGGGGATGTCCAGGTGAGCTCTATTCACCATTAGCTTGCAGGGAGTCCACTCTTTAGTCCTTTTGCAGCAAGGTAATCCACGGGGCTGCAGTTTCAGTTGGTGCAGTCTATAGAGGTCAGGCCTTAGAAATCTTTGAACAGCAACCCTTCTCAGCAGGGCACTTCTTGCTTCAGTAAGTTTCAATCAGCAGATCTGGAGGGCTCTGCCCCTCTCAAATACTTATTCAAAATTCTCTGGGTCAAGCAGCAGGTCATCCTGACCAATGAGAGCAGGGTAACTCCTCAAGGCAATGACCACATCCTGCATTCCAGCCTGGATGGAGAAGAGCAGAGTAAGCATGACTGGTTTGGGCGGCCTCAGGAGTGGGCAGGCACACCATTCTTCCTCTAACCTGCTCGCAGAGCAGCCCTGCCCACCCGCCTGCAACCAAACATAAAACGGTAATAATTGGAAGTTATTATCATTTTATGTTTCTGCTTCTCGCACTGCGAGAAAGCCGTGGGACAACGCTCATTCACTCTAGTGAAGGAGCCGCTATGCTTCTAATGTGACTCAGATAACTAGATAATCCATTACTCCATGTTGTTTGGTTTTCTTTGGCAGCAGCATGGATGAGAGGAGCACAGTCATGGGGCATGAATCAAAGGACCAGCACCCTCACTTTCCATTTAGACTTCAGAGTACATATTTGTTTTTTACTAGCAGTGTGGAATGCCCCAGTGCTATAATCCACATGGATTTTTAGGTCTAGCTTAACAGTGCAACAGTACCCAGATGTTATGTGATTGAAATAAGTAGTGTTCAGTTTACTGCTGAGAGAGGGGATTCTCTCTATGCACATGTTGGTTTCCATGAGTACACAATGTCACTGATTATAGTAGCATGCAATGGTTTTGGTGTTGTTACCTAGTGTGACAAACCTGATATAGAAGGTTTGCTCTGTGAGAATCTTTGCTATGCTCTAAGAAAAATAGTATTTTGCTTAGCCAACTATAATTTTATATACCTTTCTAATTTTAGGATTTTGTGTTTGATGGTTGCTTTGTTTAAAAGCTTATGCTTAAAACTGTAGGTTATAAATGGTTATAGTGACAAGCTATAGGCTTGTTTGGTGCACTTGGAAATGCTGGGCCCGATTCACAAAGGTAAAGTTAGACGAAAGTCTAACTTTACTTTTTCCGGTATTCATAAATGGCATTTACTCCTCGCAAATGCCCTTTGTGGATACTGAAAAAAGTAAAGTTCAACTTTTGGTATCCAAATTGGGCATTTACAAGTAGTAAATGCGCTGAGTGAATACAGAAAGTCGTAAAGTTAGACTTTCGGCTAACTTTACCTTTGTGAATCGGGTCCCCGATGTCTGATGCCATAAGTCTTGTCTGATTATTATTTATCATTTAATAAAGTCTAGCTGGTTAATTGAGAATGACATTTGTTAAAGTCATACAACCTATATCAGTTGGTTGTTATCACATTGCTTCACAAACTACGGACAGGTATTTTGTTACATATAATCTCACAGATTACCATAGTAGGCAAGGGCTTTGACTTTTTCCACCTCTTCTGGCAAATCCTGGGGTTTCCACTATGATGGTTCTCGTTAAGCCCAATTGAGAAGGGTTGTATATTGTTTTGTAAACTGCATTTTTTTTTACATATTTGTAATTCTATAACTATTTGTATGATGGTTTCCGGTTTATGTGCACTAAAATAGGTTGGTGTTGCGTAAGGTGTGAAGCCAATGGTGAAGGCCTTTTTGGTTCATTAGGAAAAGCCATGCCAGATTTCATAAATTCAATCTGTAGGCCTGACCTACCTACTGTGAAACTAAAGTGTTAAAAAGGCTTTTAAGGATGGATTGTTATTAGACTGTGCTAAAGCCTCTAGGCAGGTATTTAGTTACATGGAATTTCACAGATTACTATGGTAGGCAAGGGTTTCAGTATTGGTGATCAAATGGTGATGATAGAATATATTCAGTACATTAGTACTTGTTAGGTTGTTTTAAGAGAGATAGTATTCCACTTTATCTCCAGTGATTTTGTATACATTTGTGCTTTTATGGCTACATGCCAGATGGTTGCCATATGGAAAGCTTACACTCAGTATCGTAGATCTTTGTTGGTTATGATGACATGCTACTGATAAAGGCTGTAGACCTAGTTGTTTTTTTTATGAAAATATATGATAAAGGAGGTATGCCAAGCATATTGATTGTGAAAAGCATATGTTAAAGTTCATAGGCATTTATGGGTGGATTGGTATTACTTAAATTAAAGCCTATAGAAAGCTTTTTTGTTACATGGTGTTTCCCAGATTACCTTAGTAAGAAGGGGTTTGGTGTTAGTTACCTCCCTCCTCTGACAAACCATTGACATAGAAGTTTTGCACTGTGAAAACTCTTCTTAAGCCCTATTGGGAGCGAGCATTTTTCTTTGCCAACAGTGATTTTGTATACATTTGCAATTTGTGGACTGAATTCCTAATACTTGCCTTGTGGGAAAGCTTCCATTCAGTAGAGTAGGCCTGAGTAGGCCAATGGTAATGGCTGCAGGATTGATTGCTGTGCAGGGAAATGTTATGCCAATTGTCATAGGTCTGTCTGTTTATTATGAAAAATTATCACAAATGCAGTATTCTGGGTTTATTCATTCTGAAAAGCATATAATAAAGCCAATATGCATCCAACTGAGCATTGTTATTACACTATGTTACTTATAGGCCATAGAAAGGGAATTGGTTACTTGTAATCTCACAGAGTACTAAAGTAGGTAAGAGTGTTGGTGTTGGTAAACCACTCTGACAGACTCTGGGAGTACAATGTCACTGTTATGATTGAGAATAGGTCCTATTGAGAATAGATCTACATTGTTTTGCCAACTGTAATTGTGCACATATTTGTAAATGTATAAAGGTTTGCCTTATGGGTGCAGTTTATGCACCTCTGGTAGGCCTGTAGTGAATGTAGAGAGAAGCCACTGGTAAAGGCAAGGGGCCTTATCTGTTCGCTGGGAAAATGTATGTCAAAGTCCTTAGGTCTGATTTGTTTATGATCAAAAGCTAAGAAAAAGCAGCCAGCCTTTTCCTTTTGAGATAATAATGTGTTACATTTAATAGGGTTTTAAGGGTGGATTGTAATTATGATGTGCTAAAACCTGTAGATAAGTATTTTGATACATGAAATCTCACAATTACCATAGTAGGAAAGAGTTTTGGTGTTGGTGACCCACCCGAACAAACCATAGTGATAGACGTAGGTATTCTATATAGTTCTGACAACTACATTTTGTACAACTACATTTGTGCACATATATCTAATTTAATATGTTATACCTGATTATGTAAAGTCTTATGGCTAATACAGTCTGAATTGGTTAGGATGACAAGCTAATGATAAAAGTTATAGGTCTGACTGTTTATAATGTAAGTATGATAAGGCAATAGGCTGGACATAATGATTGTGAAAAGGAATAGGTATTTAAGGAAAGATTGTTATTACTTTGGATTGAAGCCTACAGATAGACATTTTGTTTCATGACATCCCTCAGATTACCATACCAGGCAAGAGATTTGGTATTGGTTATGTCCTCTGACAAGCTGTGGGTATAAAAGGCTTGCACTGTCAGAATCCTTGTTAGGCCCTCCTATGTGATGTGCTATTATGCTTTCCCAACTGTAATCTTTTATATTTTGTAAGTTTATGTCTGTATGCCTGTTGTCTGCCTTGAGGGAAAGTTTAAGCTCGGGATGCCTCAATTGTCTATTTTGTTGCATGAAATGTCACAGATTATCTTCGCATTGAAGGTTTCTGGTGTTATTTGCCACTTCTCATAAATCCTGTGGGGGAAGATTTGCACTGTATTAATTATTCCTAGAATGTCTTCCTAGCTGTCTGTCACGCTCCTCCAATAAAAAATGAAACTTTAAATAGTATATCCATTCATGTACATACATATACATCTATATTGATACATAGGGGGGCCTTTGCGTCAGCTCTGTTTTACCATTGGTCTGTGTGTTATTCACATCTTGCTCCATATCAAGACAGTGTACTGTATTTGGTAATGGTTCAAACTACACCAGTATTTGTCTCTCTTATTATTATTATTAATATTATTGGGTTTTGTAGAGCGGGTAGTCACCCGTAAGTATCCCAGCGCTAAGATCCTCACAGACAAGAGGGTAACAGGGGAAGTGACAGGAAAGAGGAGGGATAGGGCTCTTGTGTTGTGCATACCAGCATTTCTTAATCACAGAAAATTAGTGTACTTCAATGTCAGGGCTGGCTGGCCAGACCTTTAGTTTTCAGTTTTCTCCTTTTATAATTACTGTTGCATTTCTTTGCTTCTCCTCTTTTTATTTCAAAGTTCCCTAAGAGGATATTATAGCTCTCCAGGGAGTGCTAATGGGCTGCTTGCTTGCCGCTCATTTTGTATACAGTGCACCACATCCCACGTGGCCACTCCCTCTAAAGCAGAAAATAATTATGGAATGCTACTGTCCATAATGTATCATTGTTTTAGCCTTCCAAGAAGGCCAACATATTTTTTTTTAGATGTGGCAGTGAAGCTGGACCTTTAAAATAATAATACGCTATTGGCACTACCTCTGCAAGATGGACATCAGCTGCTTTGCTTAGTTTCATAATTGCAAGCACATCTTCACTGTGTTCAGACAGCAGCATGTTTTCTTTTTTCTTGCATGTTTTGTTCAGTTTGTGTGTGTTTTATTGCAGCTGTGCCAGAAGATGAACCCAAGAATGAGTTAGTGGTTGGATGAATAGTTGCATGAGTGCAAATATGAATGACAGGGCACATGTATGATGACTTACTGAAAGCCTAGACCTCATCAATGTCTCAAAAATCACTTTATTTCATAAGCCAGACCTATTGTCCTTGGCAATGCTTGTTTATAAGTGGGTATCTGTTACCATCAACCCCATGACCGCCACAGAAGTTGTTGAGGGAAACAATGTGAATTGTAGAACTAGAAAAGTCACTCATCCTCTTAGGCTAACTCAACTCTATAGACATAGGCCTTCACAAAAAGCCAACCAGGATGGGAGGAGACTATAGAATATGAACTTGTGGAGCCTACATCATAGAACAAGACTGTTTAGACATTCCAATAGTACCTGCTTGGTAGTTTCATGACTTTCTTGCCGTCCCTATAAAGGGTACAGGCCCATTCCCTGCATAACTTTAATTTCTGACCAGACAGTAGCCATTAGGAACCCTTGCATAATTTCCACAACAATGCCTGAGGCACAGCTACAGCATGGTCTGCAATGCCTCGCCCAGGACAAGATGCAACACCCCCTATGAAATATGATTGATGGAGAAAGTAGACTAAAGATGCCATAAGGTTTCAAACCACGAACAAAAAACGTGCATAACAACTGAAGACATATTTAACAAATGTCCTACAAGTGTAATCCCGACTTTGTTTCGAGTGGGAGTTCCACTAACCTCTTAGCTTAACTATTGAAAATTCCATGAATAGCACGCCTCTACTATTATACTTCACTAATATTTTTTTGCTTCGACATAATTCAAGTGATCAATGCGCATACAAATCAGGTCATTATTAAGTGAAAACGCAGAATACTAAGTATTTTGATGATCACCCATTTTTCCAAACTCCACCTGGAATCTCATCAATTATTGCTTGCACAGGGGACCTCTGCCAAGTATTTAAGTGCAGGGATTCCTCTGCCAAGGGTGTGGAGAGTGTGGGCGGAGGAAGTTGATTTAAAGAAAGGAAATGAGAAAAGCAGCAGTTGCTGTGTTCATTTAACGAGATTGAAGTTACTGAAACTAAAAAAATAACCTTTGAAATAAATATGCAGCATTTTCAGGCGGGAATATTTTCAGTGTTTCCATTCAGCCAGGCTCTGTGTAATTTACAAGCAAGAAGACTTGAAGCTTTTAGTGTGTATGACTTAATTCAGCATGTGCTATCGATGCTCTCATTTAGCTGATTCCATTTCAGACTCTCTAACGCATTAAGGCCAGAGCTTACTCACATCCATTTGGCTAATGATCCCCAACTGCTCTGAAAGTAAATGATAGCTATTTACAGTAAATTATTTAATTAAATATAGGGAAGTGCAGTATTCATGTTCTATTGTTTGACATAGCAAAAAAGAGAGTGAGCAACAAGGCAGGGTGGTGAAGAGGCATCGAGAAAATGAAGGGCTATGAGAATCAAAATTACAATGCAAATTATGCTAGGAGAGTTTCACTACAAAGCCTAGAGCTTCTTTGTGTTAAGGCCACGGGGTTCTAATAGGGATTGTGGAAATCAGCTATTCTTATGATTTCTGACCCAAAAATACACAACTGAAATAAATGGTCATCGAATTATCGAAATAATAATAATTCTTATAATCCAGCTCTTCAAATGTTATATTGTCACAAACACACCTTTGCATTAAACCGAGAAAACTTTAAATTCTGCTTGACATATGTCTGCTTTTTAGGCACTCAATTCGATTCAATTTAATACAACTTTATTCTGAGGCATTATAGCATCCATAAAAGCATCTCACAGTGCAAACAAGCACACAATTATACAATTCATAACATGCATGAATAAATATGTGTATAAAACCTAGTATAATATAATCAAAATAACAATAATAGCAGCAATGAATTTCAGGAAGCATTGGTCTACGTGTTCCTACGACGGTTTTTAAAAAGGATCCAATGTGCAAAACAGCTTCCTCAATATTTAATAATAAGAATCTAAACAGTATATATTTTTTTAAAGGGATTACAAAGAGTCTGGTGTACCTTGTATACAATTTACAGAAAAAAAAACATAAAATGGAGTATATATTGTCCAGATACATCATCACAGTGACAGGGCTTGGCTTCAAGGTTAGAACAAAGCCCGAGGAGAAGCAGATCAAATACTTCATGGTGTCTGATCTAAAACAAAAAAGAAAAGAACTTGCGGGCTCACCAAATATAGTCGGCGACACAGTCAGATTCGCTTAAGTTAAGATATGTAATCACATTGGGCTTTCTCTTCAAATCCCTTAGCCACCTTGATTCCTCAAAGTTATAATAATCATAGGCCACAGTCTTCCTATGTACACAGGTATGGTATAATGGATCCATAAATATTGATTGCATCCTAATTTTGGAATATTCCGTCTTCACATAGCCAATCCATGGAATTAGTAACCATCGATCTAGAGAGAGACAATCCATTATGATGTCTCTAGATAGGACAGCCTCAGTGTTTCTCCAAATTGTGAGTCACAGCAAAAGTGGCCACACCTTAATCAAATCTACTATATAAGGGAACCAAAGATCATCATGATAAATAAAATGTGAAGCTGATATGGGGCCAAATAGGAGCTTCCTACAGAATCTGTTCTCTTCATGCTGGATGACCGAACAGTTAGAGATCCCCCACGCCTCATCCCCATACATGTCATTGGTAAACATTGTGACATACATTTGTAGCAATAGGGCGAGCAGACCACCCCCCCACCGGTTGAGAAAGGCAACATAACGAAACAATATCCATTGAGAATTTATTTGAAGGGTGCAAGATGTTGGGAGACCATGAACCATGGCCCGAAAAAACAATACCTAGATATGAAAAGGCATTATTTTACTCAAGCTAAGCGTACCATTTGTCATATTCGAAAGGGGTCTGCACTTAGGGTCACAGGACATAATGTCAGACTTAGCCAAATTAGTCTGTAGATCTAAAGAAATAAAATCGACAAAGGCATGGACTTAGTGATTGCCCTGGGGTTACGTGCCATGAGCACTGAATCATTTGCAATAAGAAGTGTGGGGAGCGGCTTGACTTTGACAATTGGTACATCTAGAGTGGCAGGAAGAATGAAGATCACTGAGATCGAGAATAAATAACAGGGGAGGGGGGCACACATCCCTGCCTCACTCCACGGTGGATTCATGGGTCTCCTGACACCTCCACCAGCATGCTAATGCGAACTCTAGCCCCTATGTCCTTATGCAAATAGACAAGGAAATTAACTAATACTGTATTCAAGCCCCGAGCAAAGCAAACACCACAGTTTTGGCTGATTCACAAAATCAAAAGCTGATGATTGGTCCATGAATGCTAAATAAAGAAGGCATTGTTTAGCAACTGCGTATTTTCCAAGGACCACATTTCAATTGAGGCACTGCTTGATTATTCTCACTTTCTGCCTAAACCCATATTGGTGTTACAAAGATTCATCTCACACCCCATCCGTAATCCAGTAGTATCAATTAATGAGATTGGCCGGTAGCAGCCTTGCAGTGAACAATCCCATTTTTTTAAAGATAGGGACTACAATAGATGTACCCAATTTACTGGGCAAGGAAGAGTAGGCAAGGTTGTGAAAAACGTTTGTGAGAAGGGGAGCCCAAAAGATGACATTGCTTTTTATTAAATCAATGGGAATCCTATCCAGTCCTGGCACCTTAACAACAATCCTAGGATTAATGGCGTCCTCAACATCCATTAGGGGCATCAGAAAACATGATACAATGCAACAATCTATGATGAAAGTGTTGGAGGATAATGGTGCTGCATATGGTTTGCCGAAATGCTCTTTCTAGGTATTACTAACAATATGACAGGAGCTAGAGCTGGAAGGCCTAATATTATGCTTCAGCTCAGATACAGTGGTCCAAAACGATTTACTGTTGCCCTGCTGTAGAGCCTGGGCTAGTGTTTCCCATTGTGTTACAACTATCTCCTCCCACCGCTTAGTGATGATACTTTTGTGTTGCTTACGTCGGAGGGCTAATAATGCTAAGTCTCTGAGTTTAGATACTAGGGCTACACAAAGTGCCCTATTTGCTGCTGAGCATTCGGAGTTAAACCATCTTGGGGATGTCTAATGTAGGCTGTGAGGGTTTCAGGAGAGCCTGCCTGATCCCACAACAGAGAGCAGTAAAGGACTCCACCACCTGACAACCATGGTACACCTCAGTCAAACACAGATTTACCAACTCCAAATTAGCCCCTATTATTACATCAAAAACATTGTACAGGGTCATGCAATCTGCATAGCAGCCTCATGTTATCAGTAGCAGGTTGTAAATTACTGGTCCCAATATCCTGCCTAAACCTGCCCTTAGGACGGAGTAATAGCATAACTTCAATGGGATTATGGTTACCATAACTAGATGGAACAACCATACCATATAAGAGTAAGTAGTCTAGGTCGCGATTAATAAAAACATAGTCTATTCTTCCGGGGCTACCCCTGCCACTCAAAGCAGGTACCTCAAAACTGGACAAATCCATAATTACTAATGCATTTGCCAAATCACATGGGGTGAAAAATTATATTAGTTCCACACTGCGTAAGTCAGCGTTAGTAACAGGTAGGGGGCTAAACAGGTAGGGGGCTAGATTATAGTCCCCAGAATTAATTGGGAGCCGCACATTGAAGTCTCCAGCCAAATAAATATACATTGCATGTCATGATAGTGCCAAATCATCCGCTATATTGGAGATACATTTGAATAATGGTGGGAATTTGGTTTTGGTGTGCCACTAAAATCATTGTTTTAAAAATTCTGAATATGCATACTCAAAGCAGTCTTAACTACTATCATTTGAAAGCTGCTATCATGAGTTTTCATGGTTTCAACAAGCCCCACCATAGCAGTACTCAACCAAGTAGTCAACCCCTTCTCCCCCAAAGCACGCCCACTACATGATGCTGTAGCAGGGACACTAAAGTATTATTACCCATCTGCAAATATGGGCAATGTGTCCCATGTTTCGTGAAATAGTACAATATCATAGCCCTCAATAAAGTTGAGCCATTCTGGTAAATTGATCCTTGATCTAAGGCCAGCCACATTCCAACTTGATATTTTGAGCAACATATTTCACCTACCCCCAGCAGTTCTCCAATCCCCAACCCAGGGGTTGGCAATGGTTGGATCCCTTATTAGACCCTCATTACCAATAATTAGTTGATGTGGTTCTGGGGTCCTGCAGTGGTGGAGTACCGATATGGATAACTGCCTGCTCAGTCATTAAAGAGCCCCCATGGAGTCATTCCACATTCTCTTGGTCACTAAGTAATGACACCATCTTCGTACAGGGGACTCTTAAAGGAATACTCAGGATCTGGGCGTCGATACCTAGGGTGGGAGCTGGGGCCTGTAAAATACCCTGGAAGGAGGGTGACAATGTTTGTTTCAGTTAAGCTATTACATTTCTTTGTACTCAATATGTTCTGTGTACAAACAGATCTATGAAAATGTATAGCAATACAGTCCCCCTGATGTTTTTCTTTGAATGACCAAGCCAACCCACCCTTCTCGCCATTATGATCTGGTTGAGACCCCATGCATCGAAATATTTATACTTGAACAACAAATGTGCAGCTTTATTCTGGAGTTGGTCCCATTACTCTTGAAGCCCAGACTTTAAGGGAGAGACCCCTGCCAGGATTAAAACATATGGGCAGGCTGCAGGGGCAAGGGACAACAACAGGGCTGCCAGCAACCTGAGGAGTTGAGTCAATAGTTGTCACAGCTTGGCGAACAATGGTAGGCGGGTTACAGGCGTTAGAGTTATCTGTGTTCAGACCCCCAGTCATGATGTTTAAAATGGGCCATGGATACCCAAAGAGGGTGCAAAGCGGTTCCTGGTTGTGCCCTGCTGATCCATATTAGTGGAGTTATTCCAGGATGGTTGGTCACATGCAGGTGGGCCAGTTCTTTTATTCCTTCTGTGCTCAGTGGGCATGTGCTTAAGATTGCTAAACAGAAGTCCCTCAACCTGTTCCAGATGATCTGTCAATGACTTCAATTTACCTTCAATGATATTACCAAATTTCACACATAGTGCTTCTATCTGATGACAGTAGGTAAAGTAGTGGAGAATCACATATCTGGCTGGCAAAAGACTGTGTCAGGACTTGGGGTGCCAACGTAGACGGCATACAGGAGAGTAGCTAATTCTTATTGCTTTGGGTAGAGGAGGTTGCTTCCCCTTTGCAACTTCATTCGTCACCGGTTGTATTTTACGCTTCATCTCTATGACAGGGGCAAACTGCAACACAGGATTATTGCCTAGTTCAAATGTGACCTCAGCAGTATCAATTACATCAGTACTGTTTTTGTGGCAAGCAAGAATTGCCGGTTCGCATGTCCCAATCCATGGTAAGGCACTTTTATCAGCAACATCAGCATCAAAATTCAGGACCTGCAGCATCCCATGGTCCAAAAAGAGTCTGAACTCAGTCAGTTGGATTTTGTTCACAACAATCCCAACACCTTTCTGACGCATGCTATTAATTGACACAAAGGGGCATGTGGCAGCGGCACCCCCAGCAACTTTGAGATTCCCCATAATGTTAAGCATTGAGAATCCCTCAAACAGAACTATGCATGCACCACAGGTCAAAAAGGGTCCAGCTTAGCATCATGTGGCCATAGGCAGACTCAGCCGGGCACCCCCTTGGCCTGGGCTTCGCCTGGCGTGGCCCGTACGCATCTGGCACTGCTTGACTCGTGGACACTAAGTAGCACAACATCTCCTGGCCCTGTACAGCAACAGTATGTAGTCTGGGGGACAAAATCCCACCACAGACAATGGCCAGCAGAGTACGGATGGCAGATAACCGCTTTAGGAACCCGCGCTGCGGGGCTCATGGACACTCTAAGTAGCACTGAGTCTCATGGCACCACCCAGCAACAGTAAGGAGTCTGGGGGACAAAGTTGCACACAGATAATGGCCAGCAAAAAGAGTACGGGTGAGCAGGGAAAGCACTTTTTGGCTCTCGATCATAAAACAATGGACAGATTACCAAAGCTTTTGGGCATCAAGTATAATCTATGCATGTAAAGAAATTATTTACAATTCGAGAGTCAACATGAATGAAATTCCACAGACCCAGAAATCGTTGAAAGTCCTGTTTTGGCAATTGAAAATTTGATTTGTGTGGATTATTTTTTGCCATAGAAAATGTACTAATGGTGAAAGGAGGAGGAGTTACTGAAGGGTGTACAGAATGGAGTCAACACAAGTTGCAAGTAATTTCCTATTTGGCTGGAGCATCATTTAAAACCACTACTTTTGATAGCAGGGTAAACGAGGGGATGGTAATACCTTATACCATATATTTCACTCTTGTGCATGTAGGAGGAGGCTCTTCTGTGCACAAATTGTTATGGGTATAAAAAACTATACAATTAAATCAGCATCATCTACTCAAGCAGATTTTCAATATACTGGACCATTTTGTTGCTCGTATTCGTACTGTATGCACTGTGACAATGCTATCCAGTTCCAAAGTGCATGTACTCTGGCACTAAATGGTATTTATATAGTTGGTTGCACACAGTGGATATATGTATCTTTCATGAAAGACCATGATAGATGATGTAGAAAATGCACCAATGCCAAAGGAGTTAAATGTCATGTGTGAAATGTAGGGTGTTTTTACATCAACCTCACATATGACAATATAGGGCCTGTAGATGAAAGGTCCTACAGTAACACATGGCTAAGAAAACTGGTTTGGCATGTAGGAAGAAGTAAGTCCAAGTGAAAGAATGAAAGTTAAATGTTTGAAAATGCTTCTTAGTTCCACTTTAGAAAGGGACTTTTTTTCCACTTTTTGAAGAAAAGAACTGAGAATTCTTCAAATTCACTTCACATAATGGGACTTTGTATTTTTTTGGGAAGAATAATCCTCCTCACATATGATGCTGCTGAAATTGCAGTCACCACCTTAAAATCGAAGGCTGTATAACAGAAGCAGGTTAAACAAGCTGTGCTAGATACACGGATTGGACATGCCATTTCTGATGTCACACATGTTCCACCCTTACCTATTATGCATCCTATCTTGTGGGCAGCAAGGTGTGTCTAGGGGTGACATTTAATATAAATATAAACAAAATAGAGCTGATCTATGACAAATATAAACAAAATAGGATATACAAAGGCTTATATTGTCTGAAACAAAAATGTCTTCAGTAACTTGAGAGGTAATTTGTTCCACAGACTGGGGCCCAAGAACGAAAGTGCTCGGCCTCCCAGTCGTGCTTTTCTGATTAGTGGAACCTGAAGCAAAAATTGGTCACTGGAGAGAAGAGTACGTCCTGGTTTGTAAGGGATAAACTTTTCAGCCAGATACAAAGGACCTGAATCAAAAATGCTTTTATGGATAGTACAGCAGGTTTTGAACTTAATCCGTTGCAGGATAGGAAGCCAGTGAAGTTTATCCAAGAGTGGCCGGGATGGAGTTCTAGGCGGGGCATTAAGGACCAGCCTAGCTGCGGTGTTTTGAGTCACTTGCAGAGCAAATCCTATTAGGGTTTGTCCCCCATTGCACAGCGTAAATGGACCCTTGGTAGGGTATATATTGAAAGTACACCAATGCGATTGTCAATTCATTAAGTTCTTTACTTCATTGAGTTTTTGATGTCCAAATTATCAATCATTTGTACAATCTGATTCAGTTCTTCATCTTATCAATCTGAGTTTCCCAAAACATTTCAACATAGATCCCTATGCATTTTGTGCCTATCAAAGCACTTCATCAGGGGAAACCTCTGTAACAGAAATTAATTGGTCTGATTATAGTGGTCAGTCCTCTGTAGTCTATTTCAACCAACATGTATCTACGTTACACCATATTAACAAATCATTAACAATAATGATAAATAAGAATAAAAATAATGATAATGAGTGATACTGCATCTTATGGCAACATTGACATTGTTGAGGCAGCAATTCTTTCAAAACATACTCTATCAAACGATGTCCCTGTGTATAAAAACAGTTGATTACACATGTTTACTGCTATAACGACATCCTCCTTATCATTGAAATGTGAAAGTAGTGTTATTGTATGATAACGCGTTCGAGTCATCTTAATGTGTATTGTACTTTCCGTTAACAGTTTACGCTCAAAAACAAATGTAATTCAATTACAGTCGGACAATGTTTCAAGCTGCTAAACATTTCTGTGTGGTCTGAATGTCATTTGGAAGTGCGTAAAAAACAATCTCAAGTTTCATGATATAGAGTCCCGTTTCGGCTAACAATAGAATATCTCGTAAACGCCCCAAGGATCAACATTGGGAAAATATACTTACTCAGAGTAGTATCAGTCAACCTGCATCATCACTCGATGTGGTTACCGAGAGGTTGTGTGTAGCTTTGTTAAATAAAGTTGAAAATCCACGTTCAACAGCGGAATATTAAACATAGCTAGCTGCGGTGTTTTGAGCCACTTGCAGCCTACTCAGCAGGCTGTCATTTGCAGCTAGAAGAAGACCGTTGCAATAGTCCAAACGGCTAATTACAAGGGCTTGGACGAGGGTCTTTCTAAAAATGTCTGGCAGGAAGGGAAACACGCGTCTCAAGAGTCCAATTACCCAAAAGCAGGACCCAGTCGTTTGATTCACGTGTTCCCTTAAAGACAGACCTTGATACAGCCGCACGCCAAGATTTTTCACTGTCTGTTTGAGACTAGGGACAGGCCCCAAGTCTAAAGGCCACCAGTCAGGTGACCACAAAAGTGAGGCCTCCCCAAATAGCATGACCTCGGTTTTCCCTACATTGCATTGAAGGAAATTGGAGGCCACCCAGCAGGACACTGCTTTCAAACCCTCCGCAAAAGAATGTTTAATTGCAGGAGTAAGAGTCTGAAATGGGAATAAAAGCTGGGTGTCATCGGCGTACGACACCGGAATAAATCCATGCGCTCTCACAAGGTCAGCTAGGGGGGCCACATACACATTAAAAAGTGTAGGGCTCAGGCACGAGCCTTGTGGGACCCCCTTTGTAAGATCGTGGGAGAAGAACGAAAGGAACCCAAGCTGACACTTTGTGAGCGGCCTGAAAGAAAACTCTCAAACCATTGCAGAGCCAGACCTCCAAACCCAACCTCCTGCAGACGACTGAGCAATATTTCATGCCATACGGTGTCGAAGGCTGCGGACAGATCCAACAGAACTAGAATCATAGAGCCTCCTTTATCTTGCGACATCTTGATGGAATCTGTCACAGAGAGGAGCGCTGATTCTGTCCTCTAGTTGGGTCTGAATCCCGATTGGGAGTGATCTAGACCTCCCGACACTTTGATGAAATTTGACAAGTGGGTGTTAACATGCCTCTCAGTCATCTTGCTTAGATGAGGCAGAAGGGAAATGGGGCGGAGGTTGGATAGATCTGTCCACGGAAGAGCAGAGTTCTTGCGAATGGGATTTACAAGGGCCCTCTTCCATTCTTGAGGTGCACGACCCTCCCCGAAGGAAAGATTCATCAGCTTCTGAATCATAGGGCAGAGCAAGTTGCCCAGTGACATAGCTATTTTAGCAGGCAAGAGATCTAGTGGGGATCCTGTTTTAACTTTGCCCATCAGAGAATGGACCTCACTCTGACTGACTGCAGGAAAGGCGGTAAGCGTGCCAGTATCACGAGTGATGGAATGCGAGGGGGTGATAACGGAGCTACCCTTAAGGTTGGTGACCTTAACAATTTTGTCGTAGATCAGCTCCTTACTTCATGCTGTTCTACTGCTGCAGTCCACAAATAGCAGTTAACTTTCTGCTACAGGGGTGTATTTATGCACCCTGTACTATACTTATATAGAAAATGTAATGGCGCCCAATGAGGTTTAGGTCGATTTTGGCATTTTTAAAGCGATGGCACTTCATTCTTGGTTGCCGGTTGTAGAGTACACAGAATTATATCTGCAAAATAGATAGGGCAAAAATTGGGGACAAATCATACAAATAGATGGTCATTTCCAACAGGCCCATTATATATTTATCTGGTTTGCTCTCAGGGTGACTGAGGCCTTAAAAGCCATTTTCACTGCGGCGGTTCAGCTACAGTTTCCATAACAATATTTGTTTTCTATCTTTGCCTAGGAAAATGCTAGAACATAAAGTTCTTTAGCAATACATTTTTTTAATATGATTTAATGGTGAAAATCAGATTTTTGATAACTTTAGGGTTAAATCTTTTTATTGGTTTAACAACAAACAAGATGCAGTGATATATAACACCCAAATCCTGGGTCGCAGAGCATCAAAATAAAACTGAAATTAACCTTCCGCTCCCGTCTCCCCCCATTCAAGCTGTTTGGACATAAAAGTGGAGGTTGGGCTCAGCACATTATTGCTCAGTGTGGTGATATTTGGGACACGACCTGGTTCAGAGTGGGAAGGCGCAGTAGCTGCAAGTATTTAGAGCAGGATAGTTCAGAGCATAGCAAAGTGACAAAGGGTCGCCACGCATCAGCGAAGGAAGCGCCATCCCCTTGAAGCGCGAGAACGAAATGTGCTCCATACAGGTGTAGTAATTCGCCAACTGCCTCGCAACCCCTCCAGCAGGTGGAGGAAAGGTCGGTCACATTTGTGGAGTTGAGAGGGTGTGAAATACCAGTACATCATAATTTCCATGGCGGTGTGTTATATGTTCTTACCTGTCTCCTTAATATTGCATTCCGTACATTCTTGTTGCATTCCATGTCTGTATCTTCCGAATGTCAGGCGGACGGAACTCAACAGTTGGCAGTTGCACTGGACTGTTGAGGTGGTCAGATGCCAGGTTGTGCATTACGATTAAACTTACCTTAATTCAACTTGCTTCAAGACTGATTTCTCCACGAGGGCTCACAACAATTTTGGCAACGATCTTGTGCCGTGCTGTGTCTTTCCTGGTCTTGTCGTCACAACCTGGTGATCGGCGTTCCCCTCTCTATTTGCTGCGTTCATCCCAATCGTTTCCTGGACATTTCTATTGACTTTACAGTGTTTCTTTATTTGGCCGCTGTGTGTTTCCATCTTCAGGTACTGTTTTTATTTTCTTGAGATTTTGTGCTTTTGCGCCTGTGTCGGGTCGCGAGCTCTTCCACGAGCCACCAGACAGTTGAGCTGAAGCGATCATCACTGGAACGCACAGCACATCATTGGAGGGCATACTGCACGTCTCTACTTACGTACGTAGCGCACCTCGTCATAGACGTGTAGCGCACCTTTTCATAGACGTGTAGCGCACAGTGTCATAGACGTGCCGCCATCTTGGATTTCATTGTGAACAGCGTCTCCTCAAAGCTGCTTCCTCTGCATTTTCCGGATGATTTATTTACAGACGAAGATTTCTCTTGACATTACTTTGTCAGCGCTCCGGCAAATCGATTTACGGTGATTTGCACACCTTGTTTTTCAGTAGTCTCTCCACTATAATTTATTATTTACGTTTGTGCAAATTTCTTCACGGTGATTTGCACACCTCTGGACACCTTGTTCATTCACGGTAATTTTTACCCTACTTTGGTGCAAGTTTCTTCACGGTGATTTGCACACCTTTGCACACATTTTTGATCTTATTTACCTGCATATGTATTAACCTTTCAGCATATTTTTAGCCTATATGTTCTTTTAGATTGTGCCTCATTTTAACCATGTTGAGTATTGTTATTAATAATCATTATCATTATTTTCACAGCACGTCTTCACTTCCATTATGAATTCAAATGTAGTTACACCTCCTATGTTTCTTCCCCTTCCTGGCACTCCTGTAATAGATTGGGAAGACTGGGTGGAAATGTTAGATAACTATATTGTGGCTTTGGATGGTAAAAATGTCCATCCTGAAAGGAAAAAAGAACTTTTACTCAGCACTGTCGGTAGTGAAGGTCAGAGAATTTTTTTAAATGTACCTGTAGCAATGGGTCCAAACAGCCAACCCATGGACGATGTATATAAAGAGGCTCTCGAGAGACTGGAAACAAGGTTTGCTAAAGTAGTTAATTTAGTCATGGCCAGGTATAAATTTTATACTCAACCACAAGCGGAGAATGAGAGTAAATAAGAAAAATAAGGGACATCCTGTGCATATGTTTTGTATTGCTTTTACTTTATTACTGTAGTGTAAATATTTATATGTACCGGATGTCTAAATAAATATAAAAAAAAAAAGTTTGACTTCTCCACGAGGACTCACAACACTGTCTCTATGCTAGAAGTGTTTCGTGATGAGTGTCAGGCTCTGTAATGAATATCTGCCCATTCTTTGGGGGTCAGTGTCCATCCAATCTCAGCCTCCCATCGTCGTTGGCCCGCTGACTTGGCCACCTGTTCTGGGGGACGTGAGATATGATATAGTTCTATAATGAATTGCTTTGTGGATTTTTTCAAGAGCAAGCAGCACTTATACTGAGTGAGAAGCCTCTCTGCTCTCGGACGAACCTGGGGCTGCATGACCCAATGTTGTATTTGCAAATAGTGATAACGCTCAGGTTCCGGCATGTCGAAGTCAGATTTCAAATCCTCGAAGGATGGAGGGCCCTCTGTGTCAAAGAAATGCCAGAGAGACCAGTGCCCTGCTTTGTCCCAGTGACTTAATGCCTCCCAGTCAAGGCCCGGGGAGAAGTTCGGGTTTTCGGTAATGGGATTGAGGGGCGATGGAAAAGTTGTTACACTGTTGCATATGGCTGTGGCATCCCAAGCTTTCAATGTAGCTTGTGCTACAGGTAAGCCATACAGGCCAGGGGGTCTGGCGGCTTTGTAAAGGAAGTGGACCTTCCAGAGAGACTTTCCTGCTAACGCGTACTTTATAAAGAGCCAGTTCTTCTCGGATGGGTCCATTCTAGTAGGATTCGTAGCTGTGTCGCTTTGTAATAGCGGTTGAGTTTGGGAATACCCAGTCCCTCTTCTTCATGGGTCTGAAGCTCAGATCCCTCTTTATTCACAGTCGCTTATCTGCCCAGACGAAAGCGATAAACACCCGAGGGCGGTTCTACCAGAAGGGTTTGAAACAGAAATAAGACTTTGGGGAGCATGCTCATTTTGGGAGTTGCCACCCGTCACAGCCACGACAGGTTGAACGGCCTCCATCTTTTTAGCTTTTGTCTGGTCTGTCATAGTAACCGAGTATAGTTCAGGGATAGTTTCTCGGTGGTGGAGACTAACAGCAGTATTCCCAGATATGGATGACCTTCTGATCCTGGTGAATGGGGCATGCCAGAGCCAAGGTAGCGGCAGTTGTTTGTTGCAAGGAGAAGCCCTCTGCTTGGGACTTAGTCACATTGACTTTAAATCTGGAGGCTGCCGAGAATTCCTCTAGCTCGGCCAAAAAAGCCGGAACTGTGGTCTGGGGGGACTGAAGCGTTGCGATGACATCAGCAGAAAGGCTGATGGTATAACGCTCTCCCCCAAAGAGGATACCTTTGATCCGCTGATTTTCCCGAACTCTTTGGGCTAATAGTGCCATGTTGAGAGCAAACAGGAGGGGACCCCTGGTGATATGGAAGGGGGCAGAGGTGAAGCTATTCACCCAAACAGTGGCTGAGGGGTGACTATAGCCGCTGAACACCCATTGGCGAAATCGTGCCCAATCCCAGAATCCTCCAGGACGGCATTTTCAGCGTCTATCGATAGGAAGTCATGCTCCTCGGACTGACGATGGGACTTAGCCTTCTGGAATTGTCGCTACACTGCCTAGTCGCAACAAAACCGGCCTGGTCCGGTTCAATCAATCCAGGCATCATAGGTCCCAACCTGGACGCTAGGAACCCCATGAATATCTTAAAATACCATGTTCAATAGGGATTTCGGCCTGTAGGAGGCATAATATCTGTTGTCCTGTCCAGGTTTGGGCGATACTGCAACCGACGCCAGGAGCATCGTGGGCGACAGCTCCAAGGTGCCGTCGATAAAATTAAAAAGCTGAGTTAGTATTGGGGCTAGAATGGAACAAAAGGTTTTTTTGAAAAATGGCAGTGAATCCATCTTTTTGATAACTTTGAAGGGAAAGTAACTTAATAAAAATGTATTTTGGGATGCCAGAGCCAGAATTGGCTTCTACCTGGTTCTGCTACTTATAAAACCTCCAGAACTGAATTATACTTCTTTGAATTGGAGAGTTAATCACCCCCCAGATGTCCTGCTTCTGAGCCCAGGAAGAATAGAGTGGAGTTTACTGCTAACCACAAATTAGCTGTCTGGATGTGGACAGAATCAGCTGGCATGACAAAAGGACAGACTTCGCACTACCTGTTTCAACTTGAAGATGCCAAGGAGGGCTTCTCCTATTGATTCCCAGAACTCTCCTCAATAGCCAGGCTCCAATTACAGGGGGCGGCAGAGAACCAGTGTAGATCCTTTCAAGTGGGAGGAGAGCTCACCTGAATGATCCAGGGAGCTAGCAATAGGCCTGCTTTGGAGCAGAGGGGTTTGCTTTATGGGAATAGGGGGACTTGTGCAATTTTACAGTAAGACAAAGAGTGGTGATGCAGTAGTTGGTGTGGGGTGCTATTAGAAAATGGTTGAAATTGGGTGGCAGAAGCTCTCCAATCACTAGTGCACAGGATACATCAGAAACCTCAAACAATTCAGTGACTCTTAAATGCACTCAATGCCCGGAACTGTGCTCCAAGATTTAAGTGGTTGCACTGCTGTGTGCTTGCCTCAGAGAAATGAAAGTAAGATGACTCCCAAATGTAGGAGAACCCAGCTGACCAACCATAGAGGACAGGACCCTGCAGGCCTACTGTTTAGGGGGAGATCTGGTGCTTAATAACCTGCCATGAGGAAGTAGGGGCTGCAGAACTGATCAAGCAGGTGGTGAAAAGTAGGTTTTACTGAAAATGTGTTCAATGTGACCCTGTGGTAAACATATCCTACTTTGGAGAGCCATGCCCATTTACAATAGCTTTTCTTGCCTCACTGGAGGATTCCAACTTCTCAAAAAGTAAATTCAAAAGAAAAAGCTGGGACCAAATGTAAATCTAACAGACTAGCAAAGCATCTTCAAAAAGTCATGAAATCCAGCTTTCTCCCACTTGAAGCTTTTGGTGCCAAAAGCAACAGCTTTAGCAGTAGCTCGACTATGAACTAGACTCTGAGGGATCTTTACCGGTAACAACCTTTATGCTTTGCCCTACTGGAAGATTTTTACTTCAAAAGTCCAAAGGTGAAAACTTTGCCGGGATGACCCTGCTTGGTTTACCTGATCTTCACTCCATCGCTTACAAACTGAAGTAGTGCATACAACCCAGTCAACCATTAACTGTTTTACTTTTCCTAGCACCTTTTGCTTTAAAAATCTAAAATGTATGTCTCTGCCCCCCTTGTCCTGTTTTAATGATCTTGATGTCTTTATTTCCATTTAAGTTGTGTCTGTTCCCTAAATTCTATAGTAGTGTGTTCTTTACTTAAAAAATGTGGGTTCTATTTAGAATTAACATGAACCTCTATGAGGATTGCTTTCTGCTAGTGCAGTAGCTAGTAGCGGTATGAGCACAGATTCTTCTCCTAGTTTTGTTTTACTCTAAACAGATTGTGTGTATTGAATGGGTAGGGGTCACCCCTCACAAATTAAAAACCCAATTTCTGACACTGAGACAAGGCAATATTCGTCAACATTTTTAAACCTTAATTCCTTCAGTGAAGGAGCAAAAGTGTCTGGTGGAGAATTGTGTTTGGCCAGCATAAAAATAATTTATTTTGTGTTGTGAAGTGGTTTGAGTTGCTCAAGATACAATTTGCAGTCTCTGATAAAAATTGAAGCATCATCTAGCTAGGAGTACTGCTTCTTCCAACCGTCTTCCCTCAAGACCACCATCATGATATGCATGAAAGTTCCAGGAGCAGGTTTCTTTTCAAGTTCCAGGATAATGTGTTTATGGCTTTAGTGGGCATGTGAAAGTCAACCTTCCAGGACATGGTTGGTTGTCTGAACTTTCCAAGCACATCATCCTGTAAAGTCAAGTTAATGAAGAGTGTTGAGGGAACCCAGCTTGATGAGTGTCACGTTTTGAGCAAACATAGCTTTGGGTGACCATACTACCAGTTGAGGCTCCTTTATAACAAGTACACAAGCACATTGAGATATATGGAGCTCTCCGCATCACAACTATAAATATGTGTAACATGCATGCTACCATTTACCTCAAAAGTATCTGCTTGTTTGAAGTGTGCTGCTGGCCTCCTTTTTGCCCCAAAAGTATACTTCAACATCAGTTGTGAAGCACTGAAAATGGCAGAACACCACCACAAAAGGTATTTTGTCAAAAGCATAAGGGAACGCCGGGGACGAAGAACGCACACATAGGTTACAGACCTACCTGCACAATCCAGGTTTTGAAAGCTTCTAAATTAAGTGGAGAAAAATAGCAACATATTATATAGTGGACGAACCAGGATTTCATATAGGCTCTATAAAATAATGAATGGGCATTTACAGGTGAGAGGTTCAGTTGATGCGGCAAAGTGTTAAACCAGAGCACATGAAAACCTAGCATTTATAAAGCACAAATGAAGTTTTCAGACACTCAGAATTTTTAATACTCGAGTTTCTGAAAATTACAGCATAAAGTAAGAGGTTTATGTCATTAATCTCCTGCAAACTTTGTTCAATAGATTTGTTCAAAAGAAAAGGCATCTTTAAAGGTAGCAGAGACTGTTAAATGCCAACAGGAGTCACGTTCTATTTGCTTGACCACATTTATGTAACCAGTTGAGTCAGAGAGGTCAGGTCACAGAATGGATTTAATTAACAGCTCTGAACCTTTATTAAGAGACCACCAAAGCTTGCATTTTTCAGTAAGTCTGATACCAGAAAAGTAAAGTTTACAAACATCTCATCAAAGTATAATCTTAAACTGTGAGTAATTCATTCCATTTTGCACAGTTTCTTGAGGCGAAAGAACTCTCTCGACGAACATGTTGATTAAAAGTGAGATTCCAGTTGCATGGTACAGGGTAAAGTTAATTATTGATTTCATAGGAACAATGTTAGGGTGAGGGGCGTCTTCTATGTTGATAGACGAGCATATGGGAATACAGAGATATTGAGTCTAAAGAAAGATTTATCTTTTCAACACTTGGGGGTTGCATTGGGAGTGGTCTGGTGACATGATTTGGCAATAAACCCTGGGAACTAAAAGTACTGCTGGGTTTAGTTTTCCTTGGAAGCATTATTTCCACATAATTAGGATTTCTGGGGAATAGTACTACATTTGTCGCCTGTTCCAAGGTGCAAATCTGAAAATATTTGGGCAGATTTACAAGCCCCTTGCGCTGCCAGTACGTCACTTTTTGCACGAAAATAATCTCCCCATGACGCAGGCATCCTTCCACCATGGTGTAAGGATGCCTGCGCAAGCTCTCGGCAGCTGTTTGTGCGCCAGCACTGAGGAGGGCACAGGAATGCAACATATCATTGTAAATGTGTTGCATTCCTGTGCTCTGAAAGTGACTCAGTGAGGCGCAGCCAAATGGCTTGCGGAATGCACTGAGTCGCGTTCTTGTAAATCTCCCCTATAGTATTTTTTCCTCACCAATTTTGCCACGCTTTACCTGAATACAGCTGAGCAGGGAAACTTTTAATACCATGCCTTGTTAGTGCACAAGTTAAAAACTTGATTTGGGTGCAAACTCCTGTTTGTGCCCTGACCAGGATTGCTACTGGCCAAAGAATGAGTGCCCTACTGGTGGCTTAGTATAATGATCAACCATTTGGAGAAGGCCCTCTGGCAGTATGTATGCAATGATTACAGCCCATTGGAGGACCTTAAGCAGTTTGAATTCAGCTTCCCACTCGCAGTATCCACATCGTGCCACTATGATTTCAAACCCATGTCTACTGTGAGTGTATGACTATTTTAAAGACACTATTGAATCTTTGTTAAAAGGGGAGAAAATGTGGAATAGGTCACAGAAAGTGGGGTTAAATAGTCCTACTTGAGAGCAGGGACATTTTACGGATTTTAGAGGCTCTGGTGCAAATATGGGCTGATTACGATGGCGGCAGATCGCCATCTCAACCTGATTTACCCACCCTCAGATTACAATAGCGGTGAGTAACACAGCAGACAGAAAGTCCGTCCGCTGCTTTTTGGCCGGTCGGCAATCGTTTCAATTGCCAGCCGGAGAGACTTGGGCCACTAATATGCTGGTGGTGCCTAGCAGGCACCGCCATCCATATTAGGATGTGTACGGTGTGAGGCCTTTCCATGGCGGCGATGCTCGTGGGGCTCGTGGTCAGAGCCCACTTTGCCCATGCATTAAAAAGTCCCTGCTAGAGGAAGGCAGAGAGGAGTGTTTTCTGATACCTTTGATGTATTATAAATAAGAGTTCATTATTTGTGTTCTTGATTTTGTAGGAGTATTTACAATTTTATCATGTACTATAGAATATAGTTGCACTTACTAAAGGTCCTGGGATAAAATCAAAGCCTACTTAGTATTAATGTGTTAGTAGAAACTAAAAAAATATTTATAAGTAACTAACAAAAATTGGTATATTTCTCATCGAAACATTCCGAGTGACCAGGAGAAAGCTTGAGTACTGTATAATATGACTCTGAACCCAGGGAATGTTCAGGAAAATGAAATACCAGAAGAAGCAGTGGCATCTTTCATTTAGTGTTTAGCTAAATATATGTTGTGGATTGCAGGTTTGCTACAAGACTGAAATTGTGATTTGCTGTCTTCAATTTGGATAATGAGCCAAGAGAGGTGTAAGCTTCCCAGGGACACCCCAGTTGGAGCTGGTTGATTAGAGAATCTGTGTGGCACCAAGTGCAAAACACCATTCATGGGCTGCTTCAGCAGAAGTCAGGCTTTAAGAGACCTGACCTGAAAAGCTGGTGTTTCTAAAGGCTTTGATAGCTGCCCTTTTAAACACATAGGGGGAAAGCCAATGGAAGTCTACGAGCAAGGTTCTTTTCCTCAGAATCTAAAAGCAAAGGAGCCTCAAATTCAGACACACTTCTTAAAGCTGTATCTGAGACTGGGCCATAAAGCCAAGTACACCTGTTTTGTGGTAGTGCTTTATCCTCGAACTTCACAGTCAAAACCTCAAAGCGACGAAATTGCTAAATTGTTATACCTAGTTTGCTTGTTTTTACAGGGAGGCTTGTCACCTTTTTCTGGTCCTCCAGAGATGGATTTTCTCTAAGTCTTAACTTTCCGGCAAGGTCTACAAGGTGCCCTCCTCCTTTACTTTGCATGGGCTGACCCCGCGAAGGTGCTGGTCATGGCTCGTGATGGGGGCCGCATGGTCCCCCTCCTAGTTTTTTTAAAATTTTATTTGGTCCCAGGAAGGTGGTGATCCCCAGGGTCTGGGGGGTTTGTGTGGCCCCCTACAAATATTTTAATTCAGCCCTGGGGAGATGGTGGTCCCAGGGGCTTCAAACAGCCCCAGTAGGGGGGTCCACTCGGCCCCCTTCCATTAAAAAAAATAAAGCCCCATAAGACAAGAGACCCATTTGTCCCCTTCCCTTTTTTCATATTCCAACATGCCCCAGGACCTGGCCCACAGGGGAGCTATACTCTAAACAAGCACGGGAGACCACGCTTGTTTTTTAAAAGGTTTTTGCCGCAGATTTGCAACTCTATTGAGATTTTGTTGCAAATTATAAAAAAAATTCAATATGCTTTTATGCCCTGGTGGGTATGAGGGGGATTCTAGTACCACGGCAAGGGTAGGTGGGTGGCGGAGGGGGTCAGGATATTCCTACCCTGCCCCTTTTTATTTAATGTTTTTTTGGACTTGGCTAAAGCAGAGTCCCAAGATGGCTGGCAACATTTCCTAGTTGAAGTGATGGCAGCCAATCAGATATCAGCAAAGAGACTGTTGGATCCTCTATATATACAAATTTGGTTTTCCTTTAATATCTCAAAAACTACAAAACATATTTTACACCAAACAACAAAAGCACTCGTTCACAATCCCTACGGGAATTAACATGGGAAATGCTCTTTTTTTCACCCTCTTTAACTTGACGGATTGCCCCGATACTTTCCATGCACAGCTAAAATTAGCAGCACACTGTATTGGGAAAATGTTGTGTTTTAGATAGAAAAATAGAAAGGTGGTAAGCAAAGGTATGGACAGTAAAGACATCATTGTAAAGGCTGTTTACCACATTGTTTATGATCTTTTTTTCTTTAAGACACTTTAAAGGATAGTCATGGCAATGCCTTTCTCAAAAAACTAATAAGCATAGCTGGTTTATCCTCTCTGATCTGTCTACTAAACTGCTGGATGCTAGTGCTCTATTTTATCAATCATGTGATGGTGTCTACTCTTTGATTTAGGTCCACTATACAAACAAAATAAAGTACGTTGGTAATGGTTTCCTTAGGGTTACTTTCTCTAATCTTTCATTTACAGGGTAAAATATTCAATCTACATGAGATCTGTGCTGGCATAAAGTACATTGGCAACATTAGATTACAAAGCAAAATATAATGACGGCTGCAGCTTGGCAATAGAAAGGAAGCCTCCAAGTATTCAAATGAATTAGTCCTGACTTGAAAATTGGCAAGAAGAAGGAACTACCATTTAAGCAATCAAAGCATCTTTAAACAGCTTTTCTCATAAGCGAGCAAGCGTATTAAATGCTGACAATATGAATGTAAATGTGGTCATCATTTTGGCCCACTCTAAAAAAAGAAAAAGTAATGATCCCGTGGAAGCCTTAGAACCAGTGACTCAAGGGAAACACCGCCATCAAAAGCCAGTGCTGTCAACGATAGGAAAACACCTCAATCAAAAGCAGTGCTGTCATCTATTTTAAACAGCCAAACCCGAATCTAGTTGCACAGCTATGTGAGGGGCATAACACACAAGAATAAGATAACCCGGATACCCACTGTGGTAGGGGTATGAAAAGGGCAGAGGAACAGAACACAATCAACATCTTGGACACCAGGATGAAGTGATGTAGTTTGGAGTGCCATGTCTGCTGTATCACTTTAACCTCATTTACAGTAAGCAATTCTCCACTAGCGCTTCATCCTTATATTATCCTCAAACGATGCATTTATCACTCTCTCAGTGCCCACAACTGTCGACCTTGTTTTAGTGTTGAGAAAAGAAAGCACAAAAACAGTTAGATATTTGGTGATAAAGAACTCACTAATTGACACCAACGTTTAAAGACTTACAGACGACTATATTAATGGACAGAAGGCATTTTGGAACCAAAAAATTAACACGAAAATAAAAAACTAACTTTAGAATTATGAGTAGATAAATGAACGGCCAGATATGCAGATAAAGAAACTCCAATAACAGAAAAAGAGATTAAGGGTGTAGATTTACTTGACAAAGTAGTGTCTCAACTATAGAAAAGTTTGAGAACATTCAAGTTGCTTGAATAACTGATAGGGTAACCCACCAATTTACACTAACATTTGCTAATATTTGACAATTTCATCCAGCCTGATGTTTCCTTGCCTCTGGCAAAACACAGATCTTACTTGGTATACAGTTTTTTCTGCTTTGTTTTACATTTTTTTCCATGAAGATAATTCCTGACTTCGCTATCAGTCCAGCTGGGACCAGAGCCTCGCACCAGCTTAATGATCAGCCTCAAAGTCATCAGGCCCTCTAAAACAGTATCGCTCATTTGTCCCTAGAAGTGAGCAATCAGAAAGATGCTTATGATCCCCAACTAAAAAGATGTGCTATAGAATAATCATGTTGGAGCGCATTTCACCCTACAATCCTCAGATTTAATTTCCCAGTGAAAAGCTATTAAATTGTTTCAAATCTTGAATGAGGAATCACAAAATGCCCTTCACAAAATAACTCATACATAATAGCCCTCTGTGTAAAGTTAAGGAATTGCTATATATAAATAAAACACAATGATTTTCAAACAGCGAACAGCTTATTGTCCCTTTCTGGTGAATTCTTAGTGTCCTTTTAGGCAGTGGCAAACAGAAAAGTCAGAGATATGCCTCGAATTTGAATTCAGTGCAGACTGCATATACAGCAGTAAGAATTGTGAGAGAAAATACAGTTTAAACTCTGGAGCAGCACCAAAGCAGTAGAGTGAAACAAAAGTCTTACTGATTAAGCACCATCATTTAAAAGGACAAAACAGAATTACTGGCAAACTGAAAACTTTGTAAACATAGACTAATGCTGTCTTTGATAAGTGAATTGTTTACAGCAAATATGTAAAACGTGTTTAATTGTGATGCGAGGTGTGTGTTTATTTCTTTTTGAACTTTTCTCTAATTCTGCCTCATCCAGGTGGTCAGCAGCCTTAGCATATATGCAACATAAGAAGAAATAATAACTGATACTGGTGCAGAAGACTTAGCAGAGATAGTTATATTTAAGCTTGACTACTCTTCTAAAAGCAGATGGAAAGGCGCTTTAGTATACCATCCGCCTGGACCAAAAAAGGAGTTTAGTCAACGCCTGCTCAAATATATTGCACCCCATGTACTTGCAGCGCAACAGTTCCTCCTGTTGGGGGATTTTAATCACCATAGGGAAGATTCCCTTAACCCAAAGACTATTATACTCTGATTAAGCAACACTTGGCCTATATCAACAAGACAAGGGATCAACTCATGTTGCAGGTCATACTCCAGACCGAATTTTCACAAACAAAGGAGCATTGACCTGCAAATTGGCCAAACCGCTACTTTGGACAGACCACTCATCGGTTTCTAAATTCCTACTCACAACATGATGAAAAATGAACACACTTTCAAAAATGTCTCTAGGCAATGGCGAAAAAGTACCCCAGTTTCAGTGGCTAATGAGCTGATATTCTCTATCCCTTCAAATAACTCAGGAGTTGATCAAGCACTCTTTGACTACAATAGAGCTCTAAATTCGGCTTTGATAAACTAGCCCCTCTCAAATGAGGCAGTTGATAAGAGCCAGTCAGACTTTACCAATTTGTGGGAAGAGGAATATGAGGAAAGAAACCTAAAGCAAGTATGGCAAGTATCCTTCTCCATCTAATTGAGAATCGCAAATTGAGAATGTCTTCCCATTCATTCATATGGGCCTCTAGGGCCATAGGAATAAATGCGGAGGTATTCCTTAATTGCGGATCGCAATTTGCAATTAAGGAATATGTAGGATTCGCTAAATTATTTGCAAATCCTACATACATAGCGTTTTGCGATTCTCAAACTACTAGCTACCTCTCCCATAATATTGGGAGGAGATTTTAACTTAGTGATGGACCTAAAACTAGATAGATCACCACCGGGTAGATACACTAACTTAAAGAAAATGAGAAAATGGATTAGAACTTATAAAAGAGATCTAAATTTGGAAGACATTTGGAAAAACAAAGGAGAAAAGTCACAACCGTTCACTCTATTTAACAAAAAACTGGGACACAAATCCAGGATCGACTTCTTTTTGGTTAGTAACGAACTATCAAAGAAAGTGAAAAGAGTATCTCATTTACCAGCTCACCTCTCAGATCACTCAGCAGTACAGTTAGAACTACAAATCATAGACAACATATCTGAAAGAAGATTCACAGTCGAAAGAGTTTTGCTGGAAGACGAAGAGATCGTAAAGGAGCTGGAAACTGAAACAAACATCTTCTTTGAGTTAAATGCGTTAGGTACCACAGAACAAATAACCTGGGATACCTATAAAGCTGTCATAAGGGGTAAACTCTTGGGCTTAGGGGCGCATAAAAACAGACAAGCAAAACAAGAGATCTTAGACTTGGAATCAGAGATCAGATTCTTAGACATCAATATATCCACAGAACAAGAGGAGGAAAAGAAACAAGACCTTCTTAATAAAAGACAGACTCAAAAGGATAAAATAGATCAAATTTTGGAAGAGAGGTTACAGAAAAAATGGGACTCTAGCAAACTGGCAAAACATGAGTTTGGTGAAGGTTGCGGAAAATGGCTAGCGTGGAAGCTTAAATCGGATCTAGCTAAAAACAAAGTGGAAAGTATTATCCCGGAAGATCAAACAATTCCTTCCTCTGATGAAATCACTATCAAATATGAATTCTGGAAATTTTTTAAAGACCTATACACGGAAGATATAAATCCCTCGGCTCAAATGATAGACTCTTACTTGAAAGATGCAGCACTTCTAAAACTTGAAGAGAACGAAAGAGAAGCTCTGGATAAGGAAGTTCAAGAAGAAGAAGTGGCAGAAGCCATTAAAAGTTTGAAAAGGGGAAAAGCCGCAGGGCCAGACGCCTTACCAAACGAATTATACATGAAGCTGAAAAATTCTATACTCCCTCATATAACCAAACTAATTAATCTAATCCTAACACAACGAAAAGCCATACCAGACTCCTGGAACGATGCTATAATTACAATTATTCTGAAACCCGGCAAGAACCCTCTTAAATGTGAGTCATATCGTCCAATTTCATTATTAAACACAGACTATAAAATATTTACTAAAATAATGGCAGCACGACTAGGGAGAGTAATATCAAAATTATTACATCAAGACCAAAAAGGTTTCATAAAAGGAAGATATCTACATGAAGTAACACAAGAACTCTTAACTTCAATAGATATCGCAACAAATGAGAAATCTCCACTTACCATACTCGCCGTTGACGCCGCAAAGGCTTTTGATAGGGTCAATTGGGCTTTTCTTGAGAATGTTATTATTAAGAACAACTTAGGACCTAACTTTATTAATATGGTAAACCAGATCTATAAAGATCCAAGATCAAAGGTCCTAGTTAATGGTAACTTAACAGAAAATATAAAGATAACCAGAGGAACGAGACAGGGATGTCCACTCTCCCCTTTACTATTCAATTTATATATCGAACCGCTGGCAAATAAGCTAAGAAACAACAATAAAATCACTCCATTCAAATATGGCTCATGGGAGAAAAAAATTGCTCTTTACGCGGATGACCTAATGATTTTTACTGAGGATTATCCAAAAGCTAAGGCAAGTATCGAGAAAACTTTAAAGACATTCGGAAAAATATCAGGATACCTGGTAAATCAAACTAAGACAGAAGTCATGACATGGAGCACGACCTTTCAAAGCAACTTTATAAAAAACGAAATAAGGTACTTAGGAATTCTAATAAATCATGATATAGCGAAGATCGCAAACAGAAACCTAAACAAAGTTGCCGGAGAGGTAAGGAAATTGCTTGAGACATGGACTTCTCTACCATTGAGCTTGATCGGGAGATCGAATATAATCAAGATGACCGTCCTGCCAAAGTTTACTTTCCTATTCAACGCGATACCAATGGAATTCGGAAAGACGGAATTAGCTCGAGCACAAAGAGACATAACAAGCTTCATATGGGCAGCAAAAGGATCAAGAATTGCATGGAAAAAGATCAGGAGGAGCAAGAAAGATGGTGGGTTGGCCAGCCCAGACTTGGTGGAATATTGTAGAGCTTTCCAATTCAAAAATATCAAAGTACTACTAAAAAATCACAAATACTACCCTGACTACTTTAAAGCAATTACAAAATCAGAGGATCATGTGTTGTTTAAGTTCGGACACCCCAAATACTTTAAAAAAATAAAGCTCAAGATATTAAGGGATGCAGCAAAGACGTGGACACAAATCAGAGGCATCCTAAAAATATCGTACTATAGCAAGTGGGCTCCAATCTGGGAATCTCCTGGAACCCCGGAATGCTTAAGAGATACTCTCGCATTGGCACTGAAAAAGGCCAACATCAAAAATTGGGGACAAATACTAAATGGTCCAAACCTAAAAACATGGTTAGAACTACAAGAAATTACAAATAATACTCTATCCAGATTTAAATATTATCAAATGTTAAGCTGGTCTAGAACTTTGCCCAGGATAAACGGTAATGAAAAATTGGAAGATGACATGATCAAAACAACGCGACCACCAAAAGAAGTGGCAAAGTGGTACTGGTCTCTGATTATGGCCAACGATACTAACGTTAACATGGAAACCCAAATATGGGGGAAAGACTTTGTAATAACGGATTTGGAAATAATTTGGGAAAAATCAGTGGACAAATGCTGGTCCAACCTGAAATCCGCGGCTCTGAAGAGAAATCATTTATATACAATTCATAGGGCGTATTGGACACCAAAAAAACTCTCCAAATTTAAAAATGCTGGAATAAAGAAATGCCCCAAATGTGGAGAGGAAAAATCAGACGACATCCACATGTTTAAAAACTGCCCTCAATTGAAAGAGTTTTGGGACCAAGTCGGTAAGACCCTGAGCACTATCCTGTCCAAACAACTAACTGTGAGTATTACTCTTGTTCTTTTTGGGATATTAGACTCAGGTAATGAAGGGGGGCTTACTAAGGAGCAGGAGAATCTCCTCTTTGTGTTAATAGTTCTTGCAAGGAGAGAGATTTGTATCAAATGGATAGGATCCACCTGTCCAACTCATGCAGAATGGCTGAACTCGGCAATAAGAATTAACAAACTGGATAAGTTAAGTAATGTAAGCAAAAGATTTAAGTTCTGGGATAGTTTTGAAACCTTCTTAAACCCCAAATAAGTACCACACTTAAGTCCTATGATTAAAGCGATACATCTTCTGGTGGACAAGTATGGTACTTGCCGAGTAGCCAAGTGGGCTAGCTCCCCTCGATCCAAGCCAGAAGCATTGATATGTAACGAGTAAAGGAAACTCCTCAAACTAACAAGAGGTCATAACTCCCCAACCAAGAGAGATCAAGGGGCAGTGTCGGAAAAGATCAAAGAGGCAGACACCTGATACTCCGTAAGCATACAGTAATCGCAAGATGAGGACAAAAAAAAACAACAAAAAAAACGTGTTTAATTGTGATGCGAGGTGTGTGTTTATTTCTTTTTGAACTTTTCTCTAATTCTGCCTCATCCAGGTGGTCAGCAGCCTTAGCATATATGCAACATAAGAAGAATTAATAACTGGTACTGGTGCAGAAGACTTAGCAGAGATAGTTATATTTAAGCTTGACTACTCTTCTAATATCAGATGGAAAGGCGCTTTAGTATACCATCCGCCTGGACCAAAAAAGGAGTTTAGTCAACGCCTGCTCAAATATATTGCACCCCATGTACTTGCAGCGCAACAGTTCCTCCTGTTGGGGGATTTTAATCACCATAGGGAAGATTCCCTTAACCCAAAGACTATTATACTCTGATTAAGCAACACTTGGCCTATATCAACAAGACAAGGGATCAACTCATGTTGCAGGTCATACTCCAGACCGAATTTTCACAAACAAAGGAGCATTGACCTGCAAATTGGCCAAACCGCTACTTTGGACAGACCACTCATCGGTTTCTAAATTCCTACTCACAACATGATGAAAAATGAACACACTTTCAAAAATGTCTCTAGGCAATGGCGAAAAAGTACCCCAGTTTCAGTGGCTAATGAGCTGATATTCTCTATCCCTTCAAATAACTCAGGAGTTGATCAAGCACTCTTTGACTACAATAGAGCTCTAAATTCGGCTTTGATAAACTAGCCCCTCTCAAATGAGGCAGTTGATAAGAGCCAGTCAGACGTTACCAATTTGTGGGAAGAGGAATATGAGGAAAGAAACCTAAAGCAAGTATGGCAAGTATCCTTCTCCATCTAATTGAGAATCGCAAATTGAGAATGCCTTCCCATTCATTCATATGGGCCTCTAGGGCCATAGGAATAAATGCGGAGGTATTCCTTAATTGCGAATCGCAATTTGCAATTAAGGAATATGTAGGATTCGCTAAATTATTTGCAAATCCTACATACATAGCGTTTTGCGATTCTCAAATCGCTATTTGCAAAAAATCGCTATTTAAGAATCGTTTCTGCAGCCGGCGGAAGAATTGAGCGAGGTGAAGTAAAGAGAAAAGAGGTAAAGAGGCAATGCTTGTGCTGTGGGAGACATTGTTTATTATTTTAGGTCACTTTGGGGTGTCTGTTAAGATTATATCCTTGATTCGTAATTTGTATATCAATGCCAAAGCTAATGTAATCATTAACACCTCAGTGGCTAGGTCAGTCTTAGTTAAACGAGGCACAAGACAAGGATGTCCTTTACCGCCAGTCCTTTTTGCTTTTTTCATTGAGCCTTTGGCAATAGCAATAAGGAACTGTGCTGAAATACCCCCTCCAATTCCATCGATAGGAAAACTGAAATTATATGCGGATGACATCATGCTTATTATAAACCCTGAAATGAGAGTCCAAGCCAAAGTATTTTAGCTTTTTGAGGACTTTGAGGTCTTAGGGGGATATCGCATTAATAAAAAGAAAACCGAAATACTACAATGCGGGGGCGCAGCTGTGAATTCACATCCTGATATTCTTTCTTGTATCAATACTAGACCCAAGAGATATTTGGGAGTTTTTTTCTGTATCTGTCAGTGATTTATACCATTTGAATTTTGATCCCCTTCCTCAACAGGTTCAGGCATTATTTTTATGTTGGAATTCTCTCCCATTATCTAGATTTACTTAAAATGTCTGTTCTCTAATTTTTTGTTTTCAACCATCTCATGTTCTTTGCCGGGTTCTTTTTTCACTCGAGTTGAATCCATATTTACAACCTTTATTTGGGCAAAGAAAACTCCTCATATTGCACTTAGCACCTTATATGAAGATCTGGTTCAGGGAGGGTTAGCCCTTCCAAATCTCAAGGATTATTATAACGCATATTCTGCACAATTTTTATCCAGATTTAAATTTCAACTATAAGCAAAAAAACTATTAATAAATACTTTTATTGATCTAATGTGTAAAGTAAATCAGATACATGCTCCTTACAGTGTTTTTTTTTAAAAACGTCAGGCTCTGTTTAAAAGATATTCTGTCCCCGTGATTAATTCAACAACCTTATTATCCAGCATTCTGCACTGGCTGGTGTTATACAATGTTCAGATCTTGCTTTTAACTGGGCTGCTGCAAGATTTTTGAAATTCTTAGATTTTATAAGAAAAGGGAGATGGATTACCCTGGTGGAAATGTCTCAATTGATTACTAGGAACTTCATTCTACAAGGGTCATATAAAATGTTGTATGAATTCCTTGCTGAACTGGATACTATTCAGTTGGACCAACAAAGTCAATTAGTTAATGAGTTATTAGTTGAAGTACCCGATAGAAAACCGGGGGTAACGAAGCATCATCTTGCTCAAAGCAGGAAGGTGGATCTCAGTCAGAAGGTGACTAAAAAATGGCTGGATCATGAAAATCAGGTTATACCGTTGAATGTTTGGTCAATGGTTAATACATTTAATTTCAGTACATTACGAGGGGCAAATTGGCAGAGAATGTTATTTTTTAGTAAGTGGCTACTGTATCAAACACCTTTTTCAATCTCCAAAATGTATCCTAATCATTCTCAACTTTGTTTTCGAAGTATTCATCATTCTCCAGCTAACTGGTCACATGTTATGTTTCATGGTGCTAAGATCTCAACATTTTGGGAAGAGATTTTCCATTAACTTGAGATCCAATGTGGTATTAAGATAGTAGCGAATGAGAAATTAATTTTGTTCAGTTTTGATCCTGATCTCTCTTTTCCTGACCAGATGGCTACATTGTTATATATTGCTATGGGGGCGTATGGAGCAGATTCCATCTATCTATGAGTGGATACATAAGATGAAAAGGGTTAAAAGCAGCGAGCGGACTTTTTTTTTACGAGTGGGAGGTATTAGAAAATTTAATAAGATCTGGGCTACACTTTTTGATTGAAATCAGGAGGAATCATTGTTATTACTTGATGTAGTATTTTTAAAGCTCTACAGCACAATATATTCTTATATTGTGATTTTAATTAATTCCCTGCTCTTGGATTGCTTGGTGTATGGTACATGTCTTATTTATCACGCTTATGTAAATGTTTTCTATGCTAGAGAGTTTTAAAAGTGCAGATTGGCTGTAAACTATCTAAAATGTTGAATTGTTATTACGGACTTCAATAAAAAAATAAAAAATTTAAACAATTAAAATATATAATCTAAATACTACTTTTACTTTTAGCAAAGGGATCTCCTCATCATGCATCATTTAGCACATCGCTTTATTGAATGAAAGGCCATTCTGGTTTGATATACAGTTTGAATGCACAGCATTCTTCCAAATGTACTTTAAAGTTTGATCATCGATGAGATTCACATATTTCTATGTTTTTGTGAGTTTAAGACACTAGTATTATGGTAATCAGAATACTAGTATTGGCTGAATTAAGGTCATGTCTATAATCGGAAAAGGCATGTTTAACCCAGTCTCCTCCTTTCTGTTTATTTTCTGTATTTTCGCTTTTCTGGTTGTTTTCTCTGGCTTTCATCCGCCCCCTCTCATTAGTTAACAATATTGCAATCTATGAACATGTTACTCGGTTGTCTCTTTTGTCTTTTTCTAAAATATAGAACCAATGTTAAATATTCAAATAGACACAAAGTCATCAGATATCAAAGTAGTAAAGAGTAATAGTTGTCCGATTTGACTTCCCAGTAAATTTATTTGCCCACATAGGGGTGGTTATTAATAGTTTTGCAGGTGCAGATACTTAGGGGCCCAAGGCACCCAAACTATGGTTGGTCTGTACTGTTCAACCAATGAAAAGGGCTGGGATGGGGGCAGGGACATCCTTAGGATTATGGGTTCCCTGGGCCAAATGTATTTGGGGTGGCCCTGTTCGGAACAGCTTTCAATTTAATGATGAAGTTTCAGCTCTATCATGCCCTCTTTGGCCCGGTCTATGACAGTGCACAGACACACACCTCCAAATTCTAAATGTGTTTACAACTAATATTTGGGGATAGTGGTGTGAGGTTTCAATATTTTAACACAGCAGGAACTCACTAGTATTACTGCAAAGAATCTATGTGTCCCCTCACATTTCTCTTATGTGAGGTCGTGTTTTGGTCAAAAAGAAACTTTTTAGTGAATGTTACATAAAAAAATAACAGCAAAGCTTCTCTACACAATGTTATAGCTTCTCACACATCAACTATCGTAAATATAAATGAAAGGAAACAGTATTTAAAACAATCTGCTGAAGAATTATTCTTCAGCAGATTGTTAGACTCTGCAGAACAGACCTGACTATCGGGGGGGGGGGGGGGGGGGGGGGGGCTGAAAGGCAGGGACTCTAGGGCGGAGTCCAATTTGCTCATGCTTTAATACATCTCTGGACGGGGGAGAAGACAATTGACCTTAATTGCAGCAGGGTCCTGGCACAATTGACACATCGCTGTTGGACCACCTTTCCGTTGTGTATAGAAACAGGAAATGCACATTTTCTATAATGAAGACGGAATCATTTTTCAAACTTGCATAATGAGGGATGTACATATGAATCTGAAGTGTTAAAAAGAGCGAGTCATATAAAACAAAATCTTCATGTTTACCCCAGATGCTTTCACTGTAAATAGAAAGAAACTGTAGGACGCCTACATGTATCCTTTGTAAACGGATATACCATTGCAAAGCTATATTTAAATACGAAACTTCATTAAGAAAATCATTTTGACATATTACGTCACGATTTATGATCCAAACCATTAAAAACTGAAGTTTGTTCACTCAACCAGTGCAACTATAACGAGCTAACCATCGGGTAAAAATATCCCAGAAGAGAACTACACCAGTTCATTATGAAATATTCTCTCTGCGATGCCAATCCAACTTTTAAAACATCTGTTACCTCTGGCCTCCCTAATACCATGCATCTAGCCTTCGGCGTAATATTGCAAATGCCTACAGTGGTTAGAATTTGAAAATACTTCTGCTAGGAGACTTGTTTGTTCATTTAATTGTTAATGCTTTGGAGAGAAAGCTTGTTGGTTATTTCACTGACTATTGAATAAATAAATAAACTTAAAAAATCAAAAGAAGTCAATTGTTCTTCGGAAAAAAAAATATTTGTCTTAAATGTTTGTTACTATGTGTATTAATATTCCCGAAGAAATTATCAGATTATTGGCAACCCAGCTGCTTCTGCCCTCAACACTGGGCATTATCCGTGCAGTTTGGTGTTACAGCAATTCAGGCCATATGTCTCAGTAATTGGCAGGCATTTTCTCCTCTCTAAATTCCAACAATTCTCACCAGTACATGTCCTACCGAATTTCACATGCCTTGCACCCTGCCCATGGGGGTACCTTTGGCCTACCTTCGGGGTACCTGAGATGTAGTAAAAGGGAAGGTTAAGTGCGTGTCAAGTGGGTGCACTTACCAGGTCGACAACTATAATCACAGACACTGCAAAGGCAGGCCTGAGATAGGTTTACAGGGCTACTCGTGTGGCTGGCACAGCCAGTGCTACAAGCCCACTGGAAAAGGGGCGACCACTCGGTCCCCCCGAACGTATGGTAGGGTGCCCTGACCCCCCCGGGAAACCATTTTGGGCAGGAGGCGTGTCTCGGCTGGTATGCCCGAAGCGGCGTAGCCGGGGCGCGCCTTTTCCCGCCCAAGAGGGGTTGTCTTAGACACCTACACCGTTGGCCGTGCCCTGTAGGCGGATCGGAGGAGGGTACACGCCCTCCCGAGGAAGAATAAAAGGAGCAACAATCCAAGGAAGCATCCTCTTGTTCCTGTGCCTGGAAGCTGCACCTCCTCGTTGCACGTGAGCCCTAGACGGAACAAGGAGCCAATTTTGAGAACTTGTAATTTTTGTGTTTCTCTTTCAGCGTTTTCGAATCTTTGGATCCAGGACCGTGTCGAGCAGCAAGTTCCGGATAACCGACGACAATGCCTGGCAAGAAGGTCGGAAAGAAGGTTGGAACCGAGCAAATGCTTCGCATGCTGGTTAAGGACATGGCGAACATGAAGAAACAGATGGCGGCAATGAATGATATGGGCAGACCGAAGAAGGTCATCGGTCCAGCATTGCCGGGAGTAGTCCCCGCAGGGAGAGGTAAAAGGACCAGGAAGGGGGCGGCGGGGGGGAAGCCCCAGCTCCCGAGTCACCCCCGGCAAGCCCGGTTAGTCCAGTGGGAGCCCCCGTTCCGATTCCTGACGTGGGACAACCGATCCCCATGGTAGTTACGCCCAATAATGAGGGGGATATGCCTCCGGAGTTGGCCGCCCAGTTGGCCGCATGGCTGGGAAGAAATACAGGAGGTAGTACGGCACCAGGGGACACGGCCGAAGAGGCCAGGCTACTAATGAAGCAGTTGCTGCAATCGAGAAATGCTGCGAAGGCGAATCTCCCTATTGTTTCCCCCCAGGTTTCCTCGGAACGACCGGCGTCTGGCGTTGGATCATCAGCGGGACCAGCCACCGACTCTGGTAAGCAACCGTTGCCGATGGCAGGGGAGGGATCGTTGCCCTCTAGGAGGGAAAGGGTGGTCCAACATATCCCGTTGGCCACAAAAGAAATGATTTGGGCTGATAAATATGTGAATATGTTTTCTCTATTAACGGACCACCACGAAATAGAGCATGTCAAAAGTCAGAAGGACTTGTTGCACCCGAGCGTATGGCGCGCAAAAATGGCGGCATTCAGGGTGGATGAGACGATTTCTAATTGGGGCAGGGCATTTGCGATGTTCACTGCGATCATGGGGGAGCGTAGGCCCGAAGTGTTGACTGAATTGGCCTGCTACCAGACACGTATAATAGGTTTCTATGCGACATATGAAGGCAATCAATGGTTGGGTTATGATAGCAAGTTTCGTAAGGCCAAGGAGCACGACTCATCTCTGACGTGGGATTGTTTCGACTCCATCTCGTGGCAGAAACAGCTCATGCCGGGCACGAAGAAGTCGTCTTCGCTTGGCGGGAATGGGGCGGAGCCCGCTCGCCATTTTGCGGCGGCGCCCTTTCGAGCAGGTACCAATAATGACCATCAAGCAAGGAATGGTGGGAATTCGGGTAGGAAAGGGGTCTGTTGGAGCTTCAACAGAGGCAAGTGCACGAGGCCACAAGGGTCATGTAAGTTCAGGCATGAGTGTGCGGGGTGCGGACAATCTTCACATCCTGAGAGTTCGTGCAGAGCCAAGAATGGTGATACAGGGGGTAGAGGAGGGGCCAAACAGGTCTAGCATCGACCGAGGGGCACCACTACCTACCCCCGTAGACATCATGGCAATGATCCCTTGGCTGAATGAATACCCTGATCATGTCTCCGCTGGGGTGTTGCGAGACGGTTTCTTGTATGGTTTCCACATCCCGGCGGGGGATTTTCGGGGGCAATCGCAGTGTAAGAACCAACTATCGGTTCAGCAGAATACGGCGGTGGTGCAGGCTAAGATTGCAAAGGAGGTTGCCCGTGGCCGGGTTGCTGGCCCATATGGGCGACCGCCAGTCGCTAATTTCATTTGTTCACCGTTAGGAGTAGTCCCCAAGAAGGACCCAGGTGAGTTTAGGTTGATCCATAACTTGTCGGCTCCGAGGGGTCTCTCGGTGAATGATGCGATTGACCCTGGAGTTTGTTCGGTGCGGTACGCATCCTTCGATGAGGCCGTCGCCATGTTGAATCGCCTGGGGCACGGAGCGCTGATGGCCAAATCGGATATTGAGTCAGCGTTCCGGTTGCTCCTGGTACACCCTCAGGATCAGCGTCTGCTAGGTTTTGTGTTTCAAGGACGCTACTACATGGATAAATGTATGCCAATGGGTTGCTCCATCTCTTGTGCTTATTTTGAAAAATTCAGTGGTTTTTTGCAATGGGCGTTCACCAGAGCTACGGGTTATACGCAGGTTATGCATTACCTTGACGATTTCTTGTTCTTGGGGTCAGCGGGTGACACGGAATGTGCACAGGCATTAACTAAATTTTGCGATCTCATGAAACGATTCGGCGTGCCATTGGCACCGGGGAAGACTGTGGGGCCATCTACTTCACTCGAGTTTCTTGGAATTGAGCTCGATTCAGTGGAGGGATGCTTCCGTCTGCCCAGGGAGAAAGTAAAGAAATTCAGGGCCTCTCTAGAATTGTGTATCAGCAAAGAAAAGGTTACTCTTCATCAGTTGCAACAAGCAGTGGGCCAGCTTAACTTCGCCCTTAGAGTGATACCTATGGCCCGCCCCTTTTCCCGCTCTATTGCACAAGCCATGGTCGGTCTCAAGGAAGGGCACCACCGCACAAGACTGTCTGCAGAGGTTTGCCAGGATATGCGCATATGGTTGGCATTCCTGGCGGATTTCAACGGTCGCGTCATGTGGAACAAGCCACCAGTCTCCTCCGAGGAGCTGGGTTTATGGACCGATTCAGCGGGGAGCGTGGGATTTGGCACCATCTTCGGTAAACAATGGTCGGCACAAACATGGCCGGCGTTTTGGCACGACAGTGGGCTCACAGGTAACATTGGGTTTCTTGAGCTGTTCCCCATTTTTGTGGCCTTAAAGACATGGCCGGATGGGTTTCGAGAGCGCACTGTAGTGTTTTGGTCCGACAACATGACCGTGGTTGAATGTATCAATAATCAAGCAGCACGCTGCAGATGGATTTTGAGATTGCTAAAGGAAATTGTTCTACTGTGTTTGAGGTTGAATGTCCACTTTAGGGCGAAGCACGTACGGTGTAGTGGAGAAGTGTGGCTCAGGGGTTAGAGGCGGCAGACCCGGAAGCTGAGATCGGCCCTGGACCAGGGTTCAATTCCCCGCCTCGACGGGGCTTGGGCTCAATAATTCCACGGACTCGATAATTCTCGCTCCGGTGCCTACTCGACTCACGGGTTCACACTCTGCGACTCTGGGCAATAGCTTGCTTAATCTCCACAACGGCCCCTCGCGGCGGGATGCCTGGCTTTCACCTTGTGGATATCCTGCCGGGGTTATCTCACAGGGGAATACCAGGACGGGTTCCCTAAGCAAGCGCTTAGATGCCTGCGATGTGGGCGGTTTGCGCTATATAAATACATGTACATTTACATTTACATTTACTGAACCAGGCAGCTGATGCACTATCTTGTTCCCACATGCAGGCCTTCAGGGGTTATCTTCCTTCCGCGGATTTGGTGGTGGCACCATTCCCCGAAGCTCTCTGGTCACTCGGTGCCCCGGATTACAGGACCTCGTGGGAGCAAGTCTAGTGCCCAGGACAAGGAAGGCATACGAAGGGGCGTTCCGGTCCTATTGGTCATTTTTGGGTCCAGCTAGGGGGGGATCAGTGGGGGCAGGAAGAATATGTCCTGAAGTTCCTAGTGTCACTCCACCAGGCAGGCCGATCAGTGGCAACGGCTAATACGCACCGGGCCGCCATTGCCTTCATGGCTCAGGCGCATGGCATCAGGGACCCCACATCGTCCTTTCTAGTAAAGAAGGCGCTGCGGGGTTGACAACGGCTCGAGGGTCGTAGAAGGGACGTAAGGCGCCCGATCGGGCTAGAGAGATTGTCCCTGTTAATGTCCGTACTCCCTGCGACATGTTCATCCCAGTCAGAGGCAGTACTGTTCACGGTCGCTTTTGCTTTAGCATTCCATGGGGCTATGCGGGTAAGCAAACTGGTAGCAAAGAACAAGCAGGATACGGGGGGAGGTTTGTGTCAAGAACACATTCTGATCAAGGGTGATTCAATGGTAATCACAATAGCCAAGTCCAAAACCGATCAGGGGGCTATCAGGGACAGTGTCGTTGTCCGGCGCATTCAAGGGTCCCTCATGTGCCCGGTCAAATGCGTGGAGGCATATTTGGCGCAAAGGGCAGTATCGTGGGGGGAAGCTTGCTGAGACACAACGACGCCACCCCGCTGACTAGATTTCAGGTTCAGCGGTTGCTAACACTGGCAATCGCGGCAGCGGGCTTGGACCCGAGCGATTTTGGGACCCATTCCTTCCGGATAGGGGCTGCTACAGAGGCTACAGCCAGGGGTCTGAGTGTTGAGAAAGTGAAACAATTGGGGCGTTGGTCCTCCAGCTGTTATAAAAGGTATGTGCGCTTGCACATGTTGTGAAGCCAATGTCATGCACTCATGCTTCTTGTTTCTGTTTGGTTTACAGTTTCGCAAGCAGGCTTTGCGGGGCGGACTGTGCAGTTGACCCGACACCTGGGGACCAGTGGTCAAAGATCACCGGCTGAGAAAAGAGTGGTGTGGGTCGTTGGCCACTCATGCGTGAGGCGTGCTGAGGACGTATTCAAAGCAGGTGACATGATTCACGTGGCTGGGGAATACGGGTACAGGGTGACCTTCCACGGAAGGGGCGGGCTCTGTATTGACCAATTTCAAGGTTTTATTGAGGGACTGTTAGGGCGGACAAGGTCACCGCCGTCTGTAATCATAGTACACCTGGGGGGAAATGATTTGGTGTCCATTGGTTGACGAGTACTGCTCGAGCGAATTCTAAGCACTGTGAGTTGGTTAGCGAGAAGGGTTCCAGGATGCGTGATAGCATGGTCACACATGATTCCCAGGAAGGTGTGGCGGGGGGCCCTCTCGGGACAGCTCTGAATCATTCGGTTAAGAAAGTCAACAACAAACTCAGTAGGTTGTTTCGTTCAGGACAGTTGCATTGTATTCCGCATGGGTGTATTCGGGGGGACCACATGTATCTCGAAGATGGGGTCCATTTGTCCCGGGAGGGGAATGTCTTACTCATAGGAGACTTCATAGCATGGTTAAGGGGTTTGTGAGTTCATGACCTTTAGTAGGAGTTTTGTGGGGGGTCCGGATAGCCGGTCAACTATCCGGCCTGTGGCGGTAAGGTCATGATCGGTGAGCAGTAATTGGAAGATCCCTAGAGGTGGGGCGCCACCCATTATGGATGGGAGCGCCCGGGGGGAGGGGCCATTGGCCCCTCACATGGGGAGGTGGTACCCTCTAAGGATGGGGCCACCGAAAAGGGAAGGCGGTCATAGGCCCCTCCCAGGGGAGGAGGGGCTACGGGCCCCTCCTAGGAATTTCCCGGGGCCAGGACATCCGTGACGGCGGATGTGGTAAGCAGTGTGGGGTGGGAGGGGGGTCTACGCTACCTTCTAGACACCTCACACGAGTCCTCGGACGACCACTAAGATGGCGTCGAGTAAATATGGGGCCCCCGTTAAGACAAGGGAAATTGGAAGTTGGCACAGAGGTACAGTCCTCTGTGCGCCCGCCCCTCACAAGTGAGGGGGGAGTTCTGGTATTAGGGATCTGACACCGGTTACGACCTTGCCATTGGCCCGTAATGTTAGGATGTACAATTTTAATTTTGAGAATATGTTTTTGCAGGATGTTTTAGACTCGGCTAGGAGAACCTTTGTATGAGAGATGTGTTAAGGTTAGCCAATAAACATCGTAATGTGTAAATGAAAATTGTACATGATATGAAACTGTTATTTTAATGTTTTAATTTTTGTTTCATATTTTAATAAATACGGCTGGGAGGGTAACTCCCTCCCGCCTTCCAAAAGTTCAAATACTGTGTCCGTCTTCCCATCCTTGGGGATTGTGTTGGGAGGGGGTGACGGGTATCCCGGCCATATGGAAAAGGGGCGACCACTCGGTCCCCCCGAACGTATGGTAGGGTGCCCTGACCCCCCCGGGAAACCATTTTGGGCGGGAGGCGTGTCTCGGCTGGTATGCCCGAAGCGGCGTAGCCGGGGCGCGCCTTTTCCCGCCCAAGAGGGGTTGTCCTAGACACCTACACCGTTGGCCGCGCCCTGTAGGCGGATCGGAGGAGGGTACACGCCCTCCCGAGGAAGAATAAAAGGAGCAACAATCCAAGGAAGCATCCTCGTGTTCCTGTGCCTGGAAGCTGCACCTCCTCGTTGCACGTGAGCCCTAGACGGAACAAGGAGCCAATTTTGACCCACCCACCAGCCCCTTATGGCAACAATTAAGTATTGCAATAAAGTCGATTGACGGTGATAATATCTCTTTTTACAGGTTGTTTTTAATAAAGTTTGGATTGTTTTCTTATGACAATAAAATGGTTGCTTTTTAGCATGTTTGTTAGGCGAAGTATCACAGCCTAGCTGAAAGATGTGTTATTCGTGTAGATAAAGGTTTATATTGTGAAATGTCCAGTATAACCGTTTATTCCGTCCTCATTAGGTTCAAAACATCGTATTTATTTTTTGGTCGGGCGGTAAGGTCATGATCGGTGAGCAGTAATTGGAAGATCCCTAGAGGTGGGGCGCCACCCATTATGGATGGGAGCGCCCGGGGGGAGGGGCCATTGGCCCCTCACACGGGGAGGCGGTACCCTCTAAGGATGGGGCCGCCGAAAAGGGAAGGCGGTCATAGGCCCCTCCCAGGGGAGGAGGGGCTACGGGCCCCTCCTAGGAATTTCCCGGGGCCAGGACATCCGCGACGGCGGATGTGGTAAGCAGTGTGGGGTGGGAGGGGGGTCTACGCTACCTTCTAGACACCTCACACGAGTCCTCGGACGACCACTAAGATGGCGTCGAGTAAATATGGGGCCCCCGTTAAGACAAGGGAAATTGGAAGTTGGCACAGAGGTACAGTCCTCTGTGCGCCCACCCCTCACAAGTGAGGGGGGAGTTCTGGTATTAGGGATCTGACACCGGTTACGACCTTGCCGTTGGCCCGTAATGTTAGGATGTACAATTTTAATTTTGAGAATATGTTTTTGCAGGATGTTTTAGACTCTGCTAGGAGAACCTTTGTATGTATTAGAGATGTGTTAAGGCTAGCCAATAAACATCGGAATGTGTAAATAAAAATTGTACATGATATGAAACTGTTATTTTAATGTTTTAATTTTTGTTTCATATTTTAATAAATACGGCCGGGAGGGTAACTCCCTCCCGCCTTCCAAAAGTTCAAATACTGTGTCCGTCTTCCCATCCTTGGGGATTGTGTTGGGAGGGGGTGACGGGTATCCCGGCCATATAATATCATTTGATTTACAGGCCTTGGACACACATAGTGAACTATACTAGGGACTCACCAGTAAATTAATTATGCCAATCATGGAGAACCAATCAGAACCATAATTTACACAGGAAGCACTTGCACTTTAGAACTGATCAGCAGTGGTAAAGTACCCAGAGTACATAAACCAGCAAAAACGAAGTCCAGAGTGCAGTCAAAAATACAGGAGGTGGAGGCAAAAAGACAGGGGAAACCACACCAAGGATGCTAGGTCTAACACATATAGTAATGAAAACGTTTTTGTTTTAATGATTTTCAGAATTAGTTTACATGTTAACATAATAACTACTGACAAAACTATTATTATTTTTTTAAATGAAACATTTGATTTACTTTCTTATGATTTAAATACTTATTAATGAGCTGATTCACTAAAAGATCTAAAAGATGACTCTAAAGCATTGAAATTCTCTTGCCTAGGCTGCATTTTTTCATGTCCTGGTGAAATGAACTTTGACATGTCTCTTTCAAATGTTGCTTTAACTATTCCTGCCTAATGTAACAATTTGACTATGAATGAAGCCTTATTGCTAATGTATGTGAATAGATGGGAACCGATCCTTGGACTGTACACATGAAGGAGCTACAAATGTATTTTTCTTTTTGTAACCAACCTGTGAGGATGGCAAAGACTGTGGCTTCTCATGACAAGCTTGGGAAGTAAGGCTGGAGTAGACAAACTGAAGATGACCACACAATAGACAGACCACTGTGGTTCGATCGCTGCATCATCTTTACCAGGGTTCCCGATGTCGGTCCTGGAGGGCCGGATCCATACCAGATTTTCATGATAACTGCATTTACCTAACTGTGGATATAGAAAAAAGCTGGCATGGATACGGCCCTTCAGGACCAACATTGGAGAACCTTGATCTGTATTATTAAGATGAATTTGGCGCTTTTTGCTTGAAGATTTCAGATACTTTTGCAGCTAATCGATTTGGACCCTTTTCCTTGCCGACAACCTGAACTCAATTCTTTGATTTTTCTTTTTCAGTGAACTTGCTTGCTGAACTCTTTTTGACTGGTTTGGTGAGATATCAAATCTGAACTTTCCCGATTTTGTTATTTTTTCCCCATTTTCATGGACACTGTCCTTGAGGACTTTAACTTGACCCTTTGTCTGTTTCCTGAATGAGGTTTTTCCTCCTTTTAAACAATCCTCCTGACTACATTAGTAGTGGAAATCTGAAATGTTTGAACTATCGTCTTTGAAAACCTTTGATTAATGTTTAGTTTAATACTATGGGCTATAGGTATTCTAACTGAGCCACTTAAAATATTGCATGTATGCATTGATTTTGGATCTTTATTACAATAATAAAATTTTGTAAATTGCCTGATTCTAATATTGCGTCCTGAGGTTCTTTCCTTGACATGCGCTATTAGTTAGATTCTAAATGCATAAGAAATAGTCATAGATTGTTTCCAGAACATCAATTCCAGTTGCTTTTATTTTGCATAGTAATAGCAAATGTTTTGGCTTGTATAATTTTGGTCAGACTAAATGTCTTCAGGAGGTTGGGTCCTCCAATTGCAATACTTTATTTTTACAGTATGGTTCTGAGAGTAGTTTTTTTAACCTCATTTTGAACTTATGAGTTGGCCATTAATTAATGGACCTCATTAGGTGGCTAACTGTGTTTTGGATATACTGAACTCTCACCCCTCACTACGACCAAAAAAGATTTATCAGAGGACCAATGCCTCAAGTGGTATAGAGTAAAATCTGTGTTTAGTAGGTATTCCATAGAATGGAAAGTCGTATGAGCTAAGAGCAGTAGCTGAAGTAGAGAAAAGGGTTTACGCTGCAAAACTACAAAGGTCTGACTCCATGGCTCCACCTCACCTCTGGGACTCCACCTCAAACCGCAAATTCTGAATACAGATTCCTTGCAAGTTCCCAAATCATCTTCTGTGCACCCTCTCTGTAATATATCCACAGAAAGCTCGGTAAGTTTGCCAGCAAATAAACCGCCCTTAAATCCTCAACAATCAATGTACTCTGTAATCACAATTTATCTGGCAATATGACTGAATAAGGATTGCACAATGCATGGTAATTCTGCAGCTCTGTGGTTTTTCTCCCTGAGACTGCACCTGTTATAAGCAGGTGATGGAGGCCGAATGAAGGGAGTAAGAACACTAGATAAATACGGAGCCAATATACTGTGCTCCTAGTCAACCATCTCAACTGCATAAGAAACATTATCAAAAGCAGAGGTAGCAATTCTAGAAAAAAAACGAGTGAATATTAACAACTACATTTTCGGTTATTTCCCCACTATTGTCTATTGGCCTCAATTAGAGTTTGTCAGATGGTTTGCTGGTCAGCAAGGGTAGTTGGGGCAATTGTCTCCATTTGTTTCGTAGAAGGCAGCCCACCAAATTCTGAAATCCCTACCCAGTAGGTTGCAGCATTCCCACTGAATGCACTGTAGCCCTGACAATAAACACCGAAAGCTGGAGTTTGTTATTGAAAAACAAAAAAGGAATGGCTCTGACACGCAGAAGGGTTTCCCCCAGGGTGTGGAGATCACTTTTCATATTTCCTGTTCAAGACCACCAAGCTTTCCTAGGGGTTCCAAAAAAGAGAAAAATTCACTATGGACTCTAAATAGAGCAGACATTCTGTCTTGCACTGACCAATGGCCTAGTGGCAGAGGACTCGTCAGTCAAAGGTTTCCACTGGTAAACAAGCTTAGACACTGTGTCAGATACCTGTCACTTCATCCACCTCTAAATGGGCCAGGTGTGGCATCCATCAAACTCCAAATCAACCCATGTAAAGGGTCTTTCTGAAACATACAGTTGCAATTCAGAAAATAAGTGAGTGAATGGAGAATGTAAACATTTTTGGCATGTGAAATGCAACTTGTTGGTTTTGCTCAATTTACAGACATCTTTGCCAAACGTCCAATGTCTGTATCATCAATCAACAATGCAGACCAGACTGTCTAACACTCAAAGCAATGTTTGTGAATATACAAATAAGCCCACAAAACATCTGAACTAGTACACGTGCCCCGGATATGCCCAAACATTGTCTCTTTTGGTATGTTTTTCTAGAAAAGCAGAAAGGTATTTCCATTACTGACCTACTTAAGTCAACACGTACATGACATTTCTTTCAATGTGATAGGTGTGTTTTTCATAAAGCCTTCTAAACTTCCTAAATAATCCTTCAGAGTAAGGAATGGTCGACTACCTTTGTTTGCCCAAGCTACGACAAACAGATGTTGGAAAGTTCACAGCTGTTCAGGGATCTGATCTTTTTAACATGTGAACGAAAGCAGTGAGAGGTGTTTTCTCTGTAGCTACATATTCTCTGACTGAGCACGGGGGATCTTGGACTGCCTGGAGTTTAATAACAGTGAGGGCCTTTTAAGTCGTCTAACGTGGTGCACCAATTGACCGCAATGCTCTGATGGCTGAACACTGTGAACTCTTTCTTGTGCTATGTAGTCACAAGGTTTAGATTCTATCCACGCTGCACACACTTGTTTGAACATACTGTTCTACTAGTCCCTTGCACTTCACCAGAATCAAAAAAAGAGGTGTCGAGGACGTCCAAAAAAGGCGAAAAAAGAGCTGTTGAGGGCATGCCCCTCTTCAAATTAAAAGTATGGTCTAAAATTAGGAAAGGTTATTCCTAATTTAGAAATGTTTGGTGTTTGGCTCAACAGTTGTTTCATCGAGGAGATAAGTTGCAATGTAAAAGTTATGTATTTGCCAAAATAAAACGAGGAAATATAGTAATACAAAGTTGGAAGCCACCACAATTGTGCAAAAGAAGGAATGAAGTTGAACAAGTGACACCTACCACTAGCTAGTGTAAAAGTGCAAACAACTACCAGGACTCAACACCTATCATCACACCAGTAAGTCTATTATCAAAACAGATGTGCTACACATGAAAGGTCTTGCAATTTTCAGTGAATAGCACTGAACATTTACAACCTTCAGTTACACCAGTGAGTTTGCTGAAGGTGCTTGACGCCTGAATATGGTGAAAGCGCAGAAAGAAAACACAGGAATACGGGTGTTGTTGAAATTACTTTGAAAAATATATTCTCAAAGACATTCTTACCAAGTATCAAGCTGAAGATTTATGTGTTATGTAAAAAGAGCAAAACAATGCTCGTTGAGATACACAAGAGACAATACCCACACCCTTTACAATTAAGCATTAATTAATAGCCACTGCTGCGTGAAACAAACTGTAACGTAAGAGTTATAATTGCTAAAACAGGACTAGGAATTGAAGAACAATAGGAGAATTTGAGGCTGCGTCAGGGTGTTTTAAAAACAATCCACATTGCAACAGTAACTATGGGCCTCATTTAGTGTTTCGTAGAGCGCGCACAATGCTGTCATGTTGTGCTGCTCCTGCCCACCAAATTCATAGTTCCCCCACTGTATTCAAAGTGAGAAAGTGCCAGGTTTCTGCCAGCAGAGCATCAGCTGGTGTTAGAGCCATTCTTTATTTTGTTTTTTATTCACTACCACTTTGGTAGTTTGTTGTTAAAAAGCAAAATCCTTTGCTGCTGAGCGGGTGCATTAAAAATGGCGCTCACTTGGCAAATCCTCATTGCCTTCAGTGGAGGCACAATGGATTGTAGCCTTTGCTGACCTGGCTTGCTAACTACCAGGTTCTAAATGGCCTCATCACTAGAACTGTCCCATTTTATTCCACCAGGCATTTCCCCGGTGGGCTGGAACCATTAGAGGCTGTTTTTTAAGGCAGGAGGCGCTGTTGGCCCCTCCACACCAGCTCTAGACCATGCAAATGACAATGCCAGACATGGAGCTCTGTAATGCATGTCTTTATTCTTCGACGTGCAACCTTTAACTGAACGTACTGTATCAGACTTTATTACCCAGACACACACCCAAATTTCTCCCAACTGATTACGTAACTTTGAAAGGAGTCTGCCTAAAACCACAATGGTCCTACAGCACATTATCACACAACGGGGAACGTCCTTTACAACAGAACCTTTACAACGAAGTACTGTTACAACGCAGGTTTAACAACGAAAGTCATTACAACGACTTTCACTGGAGGGCGCTCTAGGATAGGTAATAGTTTAATTTACTATCCAACACCTTCCCTACTATCCACCGGGACTGGAGTTGGAATAGTAAATTAAACTATTCACTATCCAGCGCCCCCCAACGCAAGTCGTTGTAACGACTTGCGTTGTAAAACTTGCGTCGTAACGGTACGCGTTGTAAAAGCACACGTTGTACCGTCATACATCCTCACACAACAGTATATCTTATCCTTTGTGAAGCAAAATATACGGACAACATATATACATTAGAGTTCCTCAATGAGTCATTGAGGTGCTTGCACCAATCTTTCATATCAAGTCGTACAAGGTGAAGGAGTTGAAATATCATCTGGGAAAATTGCTGTAGACTCAGATGCTTGACTTGAGCATTCAGGTGGACTTGTTCACTCGTGAGGTCTGGAGCCAATGAACTAAGAGGCAGATGTTGGAAATGGGATGAGTCACTCATAATGACTTTCCAGGACATTGGGCAGTCACCATATGTTCTTTACTTGTCATGACTCTCAATGGATCAACATCAAATAGAGCATTAGTCTTACACTTCTGTTTTCTTTGACTAGGACTAGGTCTTCTTTAACAACGATGTCTCCAAACTGTCCACATTTATCTGCATATGCCTTTATCTATCTTTTCCGAGAAGTGTCTGTGACACGAATCTCATCAGTGTCTAGTACTTGGCTTGGTCCATTGTGGTAGTTTTTTCCAAATAGCTCTCCCAAACATCACTGTGGCAGGGCTTTCACCTGTTGTGGAATGGGGAGTTTAACGATAGGCAAGAAGGGCTGGACGCTGGACCACTTTCTTCAGAGTGCCCATAAATCGTTCAACGCCATATGCCTGTGGCCAGAAAATCATTCAAACAACTAAAGAAGTCCTTAAACTCTTTGATATTGAAGGGCAGACCTTTGTCAGATTTGAAGATGGAGGGTACACCCCATGCGGCAAAAAATATCATCCAGCCTCTGGATGACTGTGTCTTGTGTGATCGATAATAAATCTTCCACTAAGGAAAACGTGAATACTCATCCATAACTACCATGAGATGATGACCATTGTTTTTAGGTCCAAAGAAATTAACTGCACTTTTCTCTCACACTTGTTTAGGAAGGTCAGACATATTTAGCTGATGCTATTTTGTCTTGGGAGTCAAGTCCTTCCCGACTCGTTCATCAAGGCTAGGAGACCACACTAGGTTTCTGAGGGCTCTTTTGGTGGCTACAATGTCACATGGTCCTTTGTGCAGCAGCCTAATAACCTGCTGTCTCAAGCTCTCAGGCATGACAATTCTCGAACCTCTTAGTATGATACCTACTTGAGGGACATAAAGTTCTTCCTAGACATTCTTGAATTTTTGATATTCAATATCATCTGCAGAAGGTCAATAGGTTTTCTCCAGGATTGTGCTGCAATTGTATCCTTGAGTGTGAGCATGTCTCTGTCTGTATTGATAGCAGCAAGGATCTGCTTTAGATAGAGCTGCAGGGATGCTGGACTTTACAATGAAATTAATGTATGCTTCATTTGCTTTAGACATTGCACTGTGATGCAGTATTGGCTCTTGTGAGAAGTAATATGCGCGATGTTGACTCTTCCCAGGGTTATGCACAATAGTGTAATCATAGCCTTGCAATCCCAACCTCCCCTTCTTGATGCAAGGGGGGAATCTTGGCTTTCGGATTTCCGAAAATGATGAGCAACACTTCGTGGTCAGTGGATGGGGTGAAGTGCTTTGTGTGGCAAAAACCATGATAATGTCCACAAGCCCACACTACAGCCAGGCAGAAAATAGGCATTTTCTATCAGAGAAAGACTTCGCCTGGCATAGACCTCAATGAGCTTTTGGATGTCCATTCTGTTGAGCAAGGATCATGCCCAACCCCACCGGGCTTGCGCCTTCAACAATCTCAGTATGTAACTTTGGATCAAGGTAAACCATTTCAGTTGTTTTTCCAATTGAGTGTTTGACTTTCTTGAAACTTCAATTACATTCAGGGGACCATTGTAAGGGAACATTCGTCTTTGTCAACTCTCATAATGGGGCACACACTGTGTCAAAATTGCAAATGTATTTGGAGCCATTGCTGGCCATGCCTAAGAAAGATTGCAGCATTGTTACATCTTGTTGGGGACATGTGCATGACAATGCTTGTACTTTTTCATCCCCCCTTCAGAGAAAATATGCCCAAAGAATTTGATTTTGGTTTTCTGAAACTCAATTTTTCCTGCATTTAACGTGAGACCAGCATCGGTGAGCAAACAACAAATGGAGCTCTGAAATGCACATCCTTATTCTTCAGCATGCAACCGTTGACTGAACGTACTGTGTCATACACTTTATTGATAACACTAAGAGACACCCAAATACCTCCCAACTTATTATGCAACTTTGTCAGGATTCTGCCTAGGACCAAAAGGGTCCTACTGCACATGATCACATGACACTACACTTTCTCCAGCTTCCTCAGATCATTAAAGTGGTAAGAAAAGGGGAGGGATTCAGACGATAATAGAGAGGAAGGAGATCCAGAGATAGAAAGAAGGAAAGGGTTAAGAGAGAGCAAGGAGGAAGGGGGTAGAGCTAGTTTGGACATTTTTACCGGGGCTTTTTTTTGCTTCCCAGACCTAGTCTAATGAAACCCGCTGGAACACTAATGTGTTAGCTCAGCAAAAGAATAAAACAAGCATTAGAAATGCAATAGGTCTCGCAGCGTTAGAGTTAGTGCTTTTAGAATTGTTTATGGGTTTTTTTGTAAATCTTTAGCATGAGGTTGAGGGTGAGTGAGGGTGAGTGAGGGTGAGGGGTTGAGGGTGAGTGAGGGTGAGTGAGGGTGAGGGGTCGAGGGTGAGTGAGGGTGAGGCTGAGGTGGTGAGGGTGAGTGAGGGTGAGTGAGGGGTTGAGGGTGAGGGGTTGAGGGTGAGTGAGGGTGAGGGGTTGAGGGTGGGTGAGGGGTTGAGGGTGGGTGAGGGGTTGAGGGTGAGTGAGGTGAGGGGTTGAGGGTGAGTGAGGGTGAGGGTGAGTGAGGGTGAGTGAGGGTGAGTGAGGGTGAGGGGTTGAGGGTGAGTGAGGGTGAGTGAGGGTGAGTGAGGGTGAGTGAGGGTGAGGGTGGGTGAGGGGTTGAGGGTGAGTGAGGTGAGGGGTTGAGGGTGAGTGAGGGTGAGTGAGGGTGAGGGTGAGTGAGGGTGAGTGAGGGTGAGGGGTTGAGGGTGAGTGAGGGTGAGTGAGGGTGAGTGAGGGTGAGTGAGGGTGAGTGAGGGTGAGTGAGGTGAGTGAGGTGAGTGAGGTGAGGGGTTGAGGGTGAGTGAGTGAGGGTGAGTGAGGGTGAGTGAGGGTGGGGCACGGGTAAGCAATGCGTATGCTTTCTTTAAATTAGAACACTGCGTTCAACGTTACTTACAAAGTTGCTATCATTTCTTATTACAACAAACACATCAATATTTTCTGTACTTTAAGATACATTGGAAGCAGCCAGCGCTTCTGTGCAACACTGTAAGACCCCAATAATAGCAAAAGTTTTCGCTTGCACGACAAACTGTTTCCGTTTTGTCAATGCTTGTTTATTTCTTTGTTTACTTTTGTTTATGGCCCTCTGTCTGCTCACTGACACTTTCTTTCACAAAAGTAAGAGCGTGCCTGGTTCCATACACAAGGTAATTTTATAGTGTTCGCTATTACAACATGTAGCCGTGAGGCTAAAGGCGGTTCGAGTTTATCTATAGAAGGGCTTGAGTGAGTCTTTAAGGTCCAAAAGTCTTGAAGATAGGATGTGAAAGTTGTCACTTGTGACTCCGCATACTACATTTGCTGATAGATAGCAGTGGGTGTTGCTAGCAGCCATGAAGCCCTCACTCCCTTCCTTGCAGGGCTTTAGCGAGCGTACGTTGCCAGGAGAGCAGGAGTGCTGCTGCATCGACTCTGGCGTGCGTGTAGGGGTTCATAAATACTGGTAATTAAGGGGAGCATTTGAAGAGGTAAAGAAGCAGGCACCTCACCTACGTGCTTGAAACAGGCAGCCCTGTGGTCGAAGCAAGCATTCCCACACAGCTAACACCCACGGATAAGAGCAAAGTGTTGCAGTTATTAAACTTGCATTTCAGTAAAACACAATTAAAAGGCTTTAATGTACAATGTCAATAGGTGTGTCACAAAATAAAAGAAGGTAGATACGCACAGTCTGAAAAAACAATTACTATTACAATTTGGTGCATTACAATTCATAGACCGCTGTATTAAAAACTAAATAAGGCAAGCTGCCTTGTAAATACTGGCAATGTAACATGCATTAGTTAAATAGCAATGTCGTTAACATTTTCTGTAAAAAGTATGTGAACAGAATGTGAAACATATTATGCGACTGCTAATTAATAATAACATGCTCTGTAAGGATAGAGAATTTATTTAATGTTGAAGTTTACGTTTTGACCCCTTTTATGTTCATATTCTGAATGACATGTACAGCAGCCAATGAGAGTGCTATGTTGTGTTACGTTGCGTAGCAACTGTTGGCGGTTAATTAGGAAATTCCCAGATGGTTGATGCCGTGCTTCCCTGAAGGACTGTAGCATTTGCTGTGTGTTTCCTATCCTGTTTGACAGGTAATAAAAGCATCTTGTAATCTATTTGTGGTGCGAAAGAGCTTCAGATGGTCTGGTGGGAACGGGTGCGTTGTACTTGTGCGTTAACGGAGATTGTTTTTCGTATTTGTTGCCGATTTGCTAAAAAGTTAATTAAGGGCACTTGTTCTAAGATTTCAACTTAGAATAGTATGGCGTTTGCATTGTAATGTAATTAGCTCTCGGCAGTTGTATTTTTAAAAGGAGGCAGAAAGGGGATGGGTGTAAGTAGTGCACACAGGGGTGGCGTATAGGTATGCGAAAGTGAATCGAGATCAGGGAAGAGAGGGGCGGCTGGCAGCGTGCAGAAGGAGGTGGGGTTTTTGTTACAGGATAGAGATAGCATTAAGAGGATAGATACTGTAGAAATATAGACGTTTATGTGGAATTTTCTACATCGTCCCAGCCGTCTTTTCTACAGAGTGTAGCGTTTGCTGTTTGTGTCCTGCCTTGTTTCAGAGGTAAAAAAAAAGGGATCTTGTAATGTTTTGGGCGTCTGAGAGCACTTTATATGTTATGGCGAATAGTGTGCGTTTTATATGGTGGTTACTGAACGATGGAGTATTTTTCCTGTTGCCGATCTGCTGGAAAGTTAAATAAGGACAATGAAACAAACATTTAAAGTTAGAATGGGGCAGTTTGGCATTGTAATGCGCACCATAGGAGGGCACGTACTTTAAGGGGAAGTGTAGGGTCAGTGCTCAATGCAAGGCTGAAATTTAAAGTGGTACCATTTGGTACTTATGTTTATGGACGTGCAATTTCTTTTGAGCAGGAGTTGTGTGCAAAGGAGAGAAACACACACGAATTAGAAATAGAGTTTGAGAAAGACGGTAAATCTGGGACAAAGGGCGTGAGTAAACAGGGGAAATGCGAGACGGCGGGCAGGGGAGGGGGCGGAACGGGGGAGGGGGCGGAGAGGGGAAAGGTGCGACACGGCAGGCAGGCAGGAGAGGAGGAGGGGGGAGGAGAGTAGGGGAGGCACGAATAGTGTGCGTTTTATATGGTGGTTACTGAACGATGGAGTATTTTTCCTGTTGCCGATCTGCTGGAAAGTTAAATAAGGACAATGAAACAAACATTTAAAGTTAGAATGGGGCAGTTTGGCATTGTAATGCGCACCATAGGAGGGCACGTACTTTAAGGGGAAGTGTAGGGTCAGTGCTCAATGCAAGGCTGAAATTTAAAGTGGTACCATTTGGTACTTATGTTTATGGACGTGCAATTTCTTTTGAGCAGGAGTTGTGTGCAAAGGAGAGAAACACACACGAATTAGAAATAGAGTTTGAGAAAGACGGTAAATCTGGGACAAAGGGCGTGAGTAAACAGGGGAAATGCGAGACGGCGGGCAGGGGAGGGGGCGGAACGGGGGAGGGGGCGGAGAGGGGAGAGGTGCGACACGGCAGGCAGGCAGGGGAGGAGAGGAGGAGGGGGGAGGAGAGTAGGGGAGGCACGGCCTAGCGGCCGTGCAATCAAGTAGTGAGGGGGCGGAGCTGGGGGAGGCTGCGGAAGAGAGTAGGCAAGGCGACACGGCGGGAGGGGGCGGAGCGGGTAAACAAAGACGGACATGCACGCGCCCGTGACTTTTAAGGTCAATGCGCATGCGCATAAGCTTAATGCGCATGCGCATTGACCCTAAAAGTCACGGGCACTGCAAGGAATCGCCACGATTCCTTGCAGTGCAGATAAAGAGTGGATAACTCGCAATACTCTCGCCTTGCTCGATGCGCATGCGCATCGACAGGCGAGACCTAAAAACAGGAAGCACAAGTAGTGAGTGCCACAGAACCCTAAACATGCATGCCATGGCCAAACCATTATCTCCATACACTGAATTAAAGAGAACAGTAAAATCTACTGGGGTCACATCTTTTTTCTGTGTGTAGCAGGACCTTTGAGCATAGTTTAATACTAAGCA